>NC_090341.1:62995104-64277604 GCF_035084215.1 Heptranchias perlo | reverse complement strand
TTAGGGTTAGGTGTTTAGGGGTAGGGTAGGGTGCATCAGGGTTAGGGTTAGGTGTTTAGGGGTAGGGTAGGGTGCATCAGGGTTAGGGGACCAGGGTCAGAGTTGTGATTAGATTCAGGGCTAGGGGGTTAGAGTTATGGGTTAGGGTTAGGGTTAGGGTTAGTGTTAGGGTTAGGGTTACGGTTAGGGTTAGGGTTAGGGTTGCATTAGGGTTAGAGTCAGGGTTAGGGTTAGGCTTAGGGTTAGGGTTACACTGCATTAGGGTTAGCGTTAGGGTTAGGGTTAGGGTTAGGTTTAGGGTTAGGGTTAGGGTTACGGTTAGGGTTAGGGTTGCATTAGGGTAAGAGTTAGGGTTAGGTTTAGGGTTAGGGTTAGGGTTATGCTGCATTAGGGTTAGGGTTAGGGTTACACTGCATTAGGGTTAGGGTTAGGGTTAGGGTTTGGGTTAGGGTTAGGGTTAGTGTTAGGGTTAGGGTTAGGGTTAGGGTTAGGGTTAGGGTTAGGGTTAGGGTTAGGGTTACGCTGCATTAGGGTTAGGGTTAGGGTTAGGGTTAGGGTTAGGGTTAGTGTTAGGGTTAGGGTTACGGTTAGGGTTAGGGTTAGGGTTGCATTAGGGTTAGAGTTAGGGTTAGGGTTAGGGTTAGGTTGTATGGTGTGGGCAGGAGGGTCGTTACACCCTCTTGTGTTCGTATTCTCACTCAACGCTTGAGCTTCTTGTCACTGAAACCTGCCACTTTTGGTTGGCCCACGCTTTACCTTACCACCTGGCTTCTTTTTCTTGCCGATCTCTTCTTAGTAATTTCTTGATCCGTAATCCTTTGATCCCCCTCTGGGGTTATAATCAGTTCCTGGGTTTTGCCAATTTATGGTCTCTATGTAGTATTTATTGATGTTGGAACCCTACCCTTTATTTTAAGTAGTGTTAGGGATATGTTGTATTGAGGTTGGTGGGTTCAGGTTAGGGTTAGGGTTGCTGCACTGGGGTTAGTGTTGGGGTTAGGTGAGGGTCAGGGTCGCAGTTCGGTTCAGGGCTATATTGGGGTTAGGTTGGGGTGCATCAGGGTTAGGGTTAGGTGTTTAGGGGTGGGGTGGGGTTAGGGTTAAGTTTTAGGGGTAGGGTTGGGTGCATCAGGGTTAGGGTTACGTGTTTAGGTGTAGGGTAGGGTGCATCAGGGTTATGGTTAGGTGTTTAGGGGTAGGGTAGGGTGCATCAGGGTTAGGGTCCAGGGTCAGAGTTGTGATTAGATTCAGGGCTAGGGGGTTAGAGTTATGGGTTAGGGTTGCATTTGGGGTAGGGTTAAGTGAGGGTCAGGGTTTAGGAGTAGGGTGGGGTGTGTTAGGTTTAGATTTTAGGGGTGGGGTGGGAGATTAGGGTTGCTGTATTAGAGTTACGATTATGCTTTAGGGGTAGAGAGGGGTGCATTGGAGTTAGGATTTGGGATATGGATGGGGTCTGTTTGTAGTTAGGGTTGGTGCTTTGGTCTGTTTGTTGTGGGCAGTGTGCGGTTTAGTGGTTTTGGTTAGCTCAAACAGTAGGGGTTCGCTCTGTTTATTGTGATTAGGGTAGGGTGTGGTTGCGATTTGAGAGGTTTATCAAGCTGGGGTTGGGATTTGTGGTAATTAAGGTCGGGGCAGTTTTGTTTTTTGATGTTGGATTTCCCCCATTTTAGATCTGATTTAAGCCCTTTGGTAACTGAGTTTGTAGGGTTGTTATCCAGTGTTTTTCCCTCCTCTTCCTTTGTGAGGTTGTCCAGTTCATGTTGGTCTCCAACCCCATAAATTCCAGGGATTCAAGACCATGCTCCATGAAGTGTCGGGAGGTAGGTTTGTATACATCCTTTGTTCTAATAGCACTGAGGTGCCCTGTGAGCCTCATCCTTAGACTATTCCCTGTTTCTCCTACATACAAGATGTGGCATTGTTTGCATCGAATTGCATATACAGCATTGTGCTGTTCACATGTAATTCTTTGTTTAATTAGGGCTGCTTTTCCTGTGTGTCTATTTTGTATCATTTTGCGGATTATTAGGTATTTACACGTCCCACATTTTGGGTTTGTGCAGTTCTGGGTTGTCTGTTTTCTTATCCTACTCCGAACCAGCATACCGCGAAGGTTTTGACTTCTTCTGTATGCTGATGTTATGTTGTATCGGCTAAGTGTGTCAACATCCTCTTTAGTTTCCCAAATTGGGTTTTAATCACTCCATGCATTAGTTTGGTCGTTGTATCGTATGTCGTTATCAGTGGTAGTCTTGCTACTTCTCTGTTTGGCCGTGGGCTATTCAGTCCCTTCAGGAAATCAGACTTAAGGTGCCTGAGGAACCTTTTAGTGTAACCTCTCTGTCTCAGTGCAGTAAATAGGGTTGTGGTGGCTTCCCTAAAGTCCTCTCCGTTTGTGCATATGCGGTGAAAACGTGTCAGTTGTGACTTCACCAGCCCCCGAAAGGTATGTTTTGGATGGTGGCTGTTTATGTGCAGGAGTGTGTGTGTGTCTGTTTCTTTAAAGAATACCTTTGTTGCTAGCTTGTGGCTGTTATTCTCCTGTTGTAATTTAAATACTGTGGTGTCCAGGAAATCCACACTTTCTCTATGTGTTGTAACTTTAAGTTTAATAGATTGGTGGTGACTGTTGAGAATACCTACAAATTCTTGCAATTCTGTTTCTGTGTGAGTCCAGACTCCCCATATGTCATCCAGGTATCTGTAATAACACATCGGGATCTCGGAACACTTTTCAAAGACTGTGTTTTCCCAGTCTGCCATGTATATGTTTGCGTAGGCCGGGGCAAATTTCTTGCCCATAGCCGTGCCCTTAATCTGTAGGTAGAATTGCTCCTGGAATTCAAAGTCATTTTTTGTTAGTCCGAGGTGTAATAGCTGGATTATGGCTGCATCTGGTCTGTGGGGTTGGGGGAACTTTCTAAGGATATTTTCCACTGCCTGTATGCCTCTGTCTGTTTCTATGTTTGTGTATAGGCTTTCAATGTCCATGGTAAAGTGTATTGCGTTAGGGTTAGGGTTAGGGTTAGGGTTAGAGTTAGGGTTAGGTTTTAAAATGGTGGACAGAGGGGGGAAACGCCGTCCCTATGTTGTCTGCCTCTTGGTTCTGGCCCGCACCTCAGACTGTTGCTGTTGTCCAAATGAATGCACCTTGTGCTTTAGCTTTAGGCACCATCCAGAGTTCCTGCTTGGCTACTACTGAATGTGTCTCGTCCTCCAGCTTTAAGTACCATCCATCGTTCCTTCTTGGAACACTCAGACCGGTTTCGCCGCCTTGCGGCTCCTCAGGGAGTTACAAACAAACAGACAAAGTCCTCAATGCGTCACTTGCAAAGGTGAGGTTTAACATGGTGGGCAGAGGGGGGAAACGCCCTCCCTATGTTGTCTGCCTCTTTGTTCTGTCCCGCACCTCAGACTGTTGCTGTTGTCCAAATGAATGCACCTTCTGCTTTAGCTTTAGGCACCATCCAGAGTTCCTGCTTGGCGACTACTGAATGTGTCCCATCGTCCAGCCTGAAGTACCATCCATCGTTCCTTCTTGGAACACTCCGACCGGTTTCGCCGCCTTGCGGCTCCTCAGGGAGTTACAAACAAACAGACAAAGTCCTCAGTGCGTCACTTGCAAAGGTTAGTATTTGAAGATAAAATCTTTTCGCTTTGAAGAAGAAAGATCGAGGTGACTGAAATAATTCATTAGATGAAAACCAACAAAAATTGACAAGTACCACGAAAAGTTCTTGTATTTTAAGATAAAATCTGACGCTACAAAAGAAAAAACGTCCAGCTCGCTGAAATATGTTCATTTGCTGAAAATCAACAAAAGCACGAAAAGTTCTTGTATTTGAAGATAAAATCTTAATGCTTTGAAGAAGAAAGATCCAGCTGACTGAAATAAGTTCATCCGATCAAAACCAACAAAAATTGACAAGAACCACGAAAAGTTCTTGTATTTTAAGATAAAATCTGACGCTATTAAAGAAAAAACTTCGAGCTCGCCGAAATATGTTCATTTGCTGAAAATCAACAAAACCACGAAAAGTTCTTGTATTTGAAGATAAAATCTTTTTGCTTTGAAGAAGAAAGATCTAGCTGACAGAAATAAGTTCATTCGATCAAAACCAACAAAAATTGACAAGAACCACGAAAAGTTCTTGTATTTTAAGATAAAAACTTACTCTATTAAAGAAAAAACTTCTTGCTTGCTGAAATATGTTCATTTGCTGAAAATCAACAAAACCACGAAAAGTTCTTGTATTTGAAGATAAAATCATTTTGCTTTGAAGAAGAAAGATCTAACTGACTGAAATAAGTTCATCAGATGAAAACCAACAAAAATTGACAAGCACCACGAAAAGTTCTTGTATTTGAAGATAAAATCTGACGCTTTTAATGAAAAAACTTCGAGCTCGCTAAAATATGTTCATTAGCTGAAAATCAACAAAACAACGAAAAGTTCTTGTATTTGAAGATAAAATCTGACGCTATCAAAGAAAAAAGCTTCCATCTCGCTGAAGTATGTTCATTTGCTGAAAATCAACAAAACCACGAAAAGTTTTGTATTTGAAGATAAAATCTTTTTGCTTTGAAGAAGAAAGATCCAGCTGACTGAAATAAGTTTATTAGATGAAAACCAACAAAAGTTGAGAAGAACCACGAAAAGTTCTTCTATTTTAAGATAAAATCTGACGCTATTAATGAAAATACTTGTCGCTCGCTGAAATATGTTCATTTGCTGAAAATCAACAAACCCACGAAAAGTTCTTGTATTTGAAGATAAAATCTTTTTGCTTTGAAGAAGAAAGATCTCGCTGACTGAAATAAGTTCATTCGATCAAAACCAACAAAAATTGACAAGAACCACGAAAAGTTCTTGTCTTTTAAGATAAAATCTGACGCTATTAAAGAAAAAACTTCTCGCTCGCTGAAATATGTTCATTTGCTGAAAATCAACAAAACCACAAAAAGTTCTTGTATTTGAAGATAAAATCTTTTTGCTTTGAAGAAGAAAGATCGAGGTGACTGAAATAAGTTCATGAGATGAAAACCAACAAAAATTGACAAGAACCACGAAAAGATCTTGTATTTTAAGATAAAATCTGACGCTTTCAATGAAAAAACTTCGAGCTCGCTGAAATATGTTCATTTGCTGAAAACCAACAAAACCACGAAAAGTTATTGTATTTGAAGATAAAATCTGACGCTATTAATGAAAAAACTTGTCGCTCGCTGAAATATGTTCATTTGCTGAAAATCAACAAACCCACGAAAAGTTCTTGTATTTGAAGATAAAATCTTTTTGCTTTGAAGAAGAAAGATCGAGGTGACTGAAATAAGTTCATCAGATCAAAACCAACAAAAATTGACAAGAACCACGAAAAGTTCGTTGTATTTGAAGATAAAATCTGACGCTATTATAGAAAAAACTTCTTGCTCGCTGAAATATGTTCATTTGCTGAAAACCAACAAAACCACGAAAAGTTCTTGTATTTGAAGATAAAATCTGACGCGATCAAAGAAAAAAGCTTCCAGCTCGCTGAAATATGTTCATTTGCTGAAAATCAACAAAACCACGAAAAGTTCTTGTATTTGAAGATAAAATCTTTTTGCTTTGAAGAAGAAAGATCCAGCTGACTGAAATAAGTTCATTCGATGAAAACCAAGAAAAATTGACAAGAACCACGAAAAGTTCTTGTATTTTAAGATAAAATCTGACGCTTTTAATGAAAAAACTTCGAGCTCGCTGAAATATGTTCATTTGCTGAAAATCAACAAAACCACGAAAAGTTCTTGTATTTGAAGATAAAATCTTTTTGCTTTGAAGAAGAAAGATCCAGCTGACTGAAATAAGTTCATTGGATGAAAACCAACAAAAATTGACAAGAAGCACGAAAAGTTCTTGTATTTGAAGATAAAATCTGACGTTATTAAAGAAAAAACTTCTTCCTCGCTGAAATATGTTCATTTGCTGAAAACCAACAAAACCACGAAAAGTTCTTGTATTTGAAGATAAAATCTTTTTGCTTTGAAGAAGAAAGATCCAGCTGACTGAAATAAGTTCATTCGATCAAAACCAACAAAAATTGACAAGAACCACGAAAAGTTCTTGTATTTTAAGATAAAATCTGACGCTTTTAATGAAAAAACTTCGAGCTCGCTGAAATATGTTCATTTGCTGAAAATCAACAAAACCACGAAAAGTTCTTGTATTTGAAGATAAAATCTTTTTGCTTTGAAGAAGAAAGATCCAGCTGACTGAAATAAGTTCATTGGATGAAAACCAACAAAAATTGACAAGAAGCACGAAAAGTTCTTGTATTTGAAGATAAAATCTGACGTTATTAAAGAAAAAACTTCTTCCTCGCTGAAATATGTTCATTTGCTGAAAACCAACAAAACCACGAAAAGTTCTTGTATTTGAAGATAAAATCTTTTTGCTTTGAAGAAGAAAGATCCAGCTGACTGTTTTAAGTTCATTTGATGAAAACCAACAAAAATTGATAAGAAGCACGAAAAGTTCTTGTATTTGAAGATAAAATCTGACGCTATCAAAGAAAAAAGCTTCCAGCTCGCTGAAATATGTTCATTTGCTGAAAATCAACAAAACCACGAAAAGTTCTTGTATTTGAAGATAAAATCTTTTTGCGTTGAAGAAGAAAGATCTAGCTGACTGAAATAAGTTCATTCGATCAAAACCAACAAAAATTGACAAGAACCACGAAAAGTTCTTGTATTTGAAGATAAAATCTGACGCTATTAAAGAAAAAACTTCTTGCTCGCTGAAATATGTTCATTTGCTGAAAACAAACAAAACCACGAAAAGTTCTTGTATTTGAAGATAACATCTTTTTGCTTTGAAGAAGAAAGATCCAGCTGACTGAAATAAGTTCATTGGATGAAAACCAACAAAAGTTGAGAAGATCCACAAAAAGGTCTTGTATTTTAAGATAAAATCTGACGGTATTAAAGAAAAAACTTCTCGCTCGCTGAAATATGTTCATTTGCTGAAAATCAACTAAACTACGAAAAGTTCTTGTATTTGAAGATAAAATCTTTTTGCTTTGAAGAAGAAAGATCGAGGTGACTGAAATAAGTTCATTAGATGAAAACCAACAAAAATTGACAAGAACCACGAAAAGTTCTTGTATTTTAAGATAAAATCTGACGCTTTTAATGAAAAAACTTCGAACTCGCTGAAATATGTACATTTGCTGAAAATCAACAAAACCACGAAAAGTTCTTGTATTTGAAGATAAAATCTTTTTGCTTTGAAGAAGAAAGATCCAGCTGACTGAAATAAGTTCATTGGATGAAAACCAACAAAAATTGACAAGAACCACGAAAAGTTTTTGTATTTTAAGAAAAAATCTTGCGCTATTAAAGAAAAAACTTCCAGATCGCTGAAATATGTTCATTTGCTGAAAATCAACAAAACCACGAAAAGTTCTCGTATTTGAAGATAAAATCTGACGCTATCAAAGAAAAAAGCTTCCAGCTCGCTGAAGTATGTTCATTTGCTGAAAATCAACAAAACCACGAAAAGTTCTTGTATTTGAAGATAAAATCTTTTTGCTTTGAAGAAGAAGGATCGAGCTGACTGAAATAAGTTCATTCGATCAAAACCAACAAAAATTGACAAGAACCACGAAAAGGTCTTGTATTTTAAGATAAAATCTGACGCTATAAAAGAAAAAACGTCCAGCTCGCTGAAATATGTTCATTTGCTGAAAATCAACAAAACCACGAAAAGTTTTGTATTTGAAGATAAAATCTTTTTGCTTTGAAGAAGAAAGATCCAGCTGACTGAAATAAGTTCATTAGATGAAAACCAACAAAAGTTGAGAAGAACCACGAAAAGTTCTTCTATTTTAAGATAAAATCTGACGCTATTAATGAAAATACTTGTCGCTCGCTGAAATATGTTCATTTGCTGAAAATCAACAAACCCACGAAAAGTTCTTGTATTTGAAGATAAAATCTTTTTGCTTTGAAGAAGAAAGATCGAGGTGACTGAAATAAGTTCATTAGATGAAAACCAACAAAAATTGACAAGAACCACGAAAAGTTCTTGTATTTTAAGATAAAATCTGACGCTTTCAATGAAAAAACTTGTCGCTCGCTGAAATATGTTCATTTGCTGAAAATCAACAAACCCACGAAAAGTTCTTGTATTTGAAGATAAAATCTTTTTGCTTTGAAGAAGAAAGATCGAGGTGACTGAAATAAGTTCATCAGATCAAAACCAACAAAAATTGACAAGAACCACGAAAAGTTCTTTGTATTTGAAGATAAAATCTGACGCTATTATAGAAAAAACTTCTTGCTCGCTGAAATATGTTCATTTGCTGAAAACCAACAAAACCACGAAAAGTTCTTGTATTTGAAGATAAAATCTGACGCGATCAAAGAAAAAAGCTTCCAGCTCGCTGAAATATGTTCATTTGCTGAAAATCAACAAAACCACGAAAAGTTCTTGTATTTGAAGATAAAATCTTTTTGCTTTGAAGAAGAAAGATCCAGCTGACTGAAATAAGTTCATTCGATCAAAACCAACAAAAATTGACAAGAACCACGAAAAGTTCTTGTATTTTAAGATAAAATCTGACGTTTTTAATGAAAAAACTTCGAGCTCGCTGAAATATGTTCATTTGCTGAAAATCAACAAAACCACGAAAAGTTCTTGTATTTGAAGATAAAATCTTTTTGCTTTGAAGAAGAAAGATCCAGCTGACTGAAATAAGTTCATTGGATGAAAACCAACAAAAATTGACAAGAAGCACGAAAAGTTCTTGTATTTGAAGATAAAATCTGACGTTATTAAAGAAAAAACTTCTTCCTCGCTGAAATATGTTCATTTGCTGAAAACCAACAAAACCACGAAAAGTTCTTGTATTTGAAGATAAAATCTTTTTGCTTTGAAGAAGAAAGATCCAGCTGACTGAAATAAGTTCATTGGATGAAAACCAACAAAAATTGACAAGAACCACGAAAGGTTTTTGTATTTTAAGATAAAATCTTGCGCTATTAAAGAAAAAACTTCGAGCTCGCTGAAATATGTTCATTTGCTGAAAATCAACAAAACCACGAAAAGTTCTTGTGTTTGAAGATAAAATCTTTTTGCTTTGAAGAAGAAAGATCGAGGTGACTGAAATAAGTTCATCAGATCAAAACCAACAAAAATTGACAAGAACCACGAAAAGTTCTTGTATTTTAAGATAAAATCTGACGCTATAAAAGAAAAAACGTCCAGCTCGCTGAAATATGTTCATTTGCTGAAAATCAACAAAACCACGAAAAGTTCTTGTATTTCAAGATAAAATCTTTTTGCTTTGAAGAAGAAAGACCCAGCTGACTGAAACAAGTTCATCAGATCAAAACCAACAAAAATTGACAAGCACCACGAAAAGTTCTTGTATTTTAAGATAAAATCTGACGCTTTTAATGAAAAAACTTCGAGCTCGCTAAAATATGTTCATTTGCTGAAAATCAACAAAACCACGAAAAGTTCTTGTATTTGAAGATAAAATCTGACGCTATCAAAGAAAAAAGCTTCCAGCTCACTGAAGTATGTTCATTTGCTGAAAATCAACAAAACCACGAAAAGTTTTGTATTTGAAGATAAAATCTTTTTGCTTTGAAGAAGAAAGATCCAGCTGACTGAAATAAGTTTATTAGATGAAAACCAACAAAAGTTGAGAAGAACCACGAAAATTTCTTCTATTTTAAGATAAAATCTGACGCTATTAATGAAAATACTTGTCGCTCGCTGAAATATGTTCATTTGCTGAAAATCAACAAACCCACGAAAAGTTCTTGTATTTGAAGATAAAATCTTTTTGCTTTGAAGAAGAAAGATCTCGCTGACTGAAATAAGTTCATTCGATCAAAACCAACAAAAATTGACAAGAACCACGAAAAGTTCTTGTCTTTTAAGATAAAATCTGACGCTATTAAAGAAAAAACTTCTCGCTCGCTGAAATATGTTCATTTGCTGAAAATCAACAAAACCACAAAAAGTTCTTGTATTTGAAGATAAAATCTTTTTGCTTTGAAGAAGAAAGATCGAGGTGACTGAAATAAGTTCATGAGATGAAAACCAACAAAAATTGACAAGAACCACGAAAAGTTCTTGTATTTTAAGATAAAATCTGACGCTTTCAATGAAAAAACTTCGAGCTCGCTGAAATATGTTCATTTGCTGAAAACCAACAAAACCACGAAAAGTTATTGTATTTGAAGATAAAATCTGACGCTATTAATGAAAAAACTTGTCGCTCGCTGAAATATGTTCATTTGCTGAAAATCAACAAACCCACGAAAAGTTCTTGTATTTGAAGATAAAATCTTTTTGCTTTGAAGAAGAAAGATCGAGGTGACTGAAATAAGTTCATCAGATCAAAACCAACAAAAATTGACAAGAACCACGAAAAGTTCGTTGTATTTGAAGATAAAATCTGACGCTATTATAGAAAAAACTTCTTGCTCGCTGAAATATGTTCATTTGCTGAAAACCAACAAAACCACGAAAAGTTCTTGTATTTGAAGATAAAATCTGACGTGATCAAAGAAAAAAGCTTCCAGCTCGCTGAAATATGTTCATTTGCTGAAAATCAACAAAACCACGAAAAGTTCTTGTATTTGAAGATAAAATCTTTTTGCTTTGAAGAAGAAAGATCCAGCTGACTGAAATAAGTTCATTCGATCAAAACCAACAAAAATTGACAAGAACCACGAAAAGTTCTTGTATTTTAAGATAAAATCTGATGCTTTTAATGAAAAAACTTCGAGCTCGCTGAAATATGTTCATTTGCTGAAAATCAACAAAACCACGAAAAGTTCTTGTATTTGAAGATAAAATCTTTTTGCTTTGAAGAAGATAGATCGAGGTGACTGAAATAAGTTCATCAGATCAAAACCAACAAAAATTGACAAGAAGCACGAAAAGTTCTTGTATTTGATGATAAAATCTGACGTTATTAAAGAAAAAACTTCTTCCTCGCTGAAATATGTTCATTTGCTGAAAATCAACAAACCCACGAAAAGTTCTTGTATTTGAAGATAAAATCTTTTTGCTTTGAAGAAGAAAGATCTCGCTGACTGAAATAAGTTCATTCGATCAAAACCAACAAAAATTGACAAGAACCACGAAAAGTTCTTGTCTTTTAAGATAAAATCTGACGCTATTAAAGAAAAAACTTCTCGCTCGCTGAAATATGTTCATTTGCTGAAAATCAACAAAACCACAAAAAGTTCTTGTATTTGAAGATAAAATCTTTTTGCTTTGAAGAAGAAAGATCCAGCTGACTGAAATAAGTTCATTAGATGAAAACCAACAAAAGTTGAGAAGAACCACGAAAATTTCTTCTATTTTAAGATAAAATCTGACGCTATTAATGAAAATACTTGTCGCTCGCTGAAATATGTTCATTTGCTGAAAACCAACAAAACCACGAAAAGTTCTTGTATTTGAAGATAAAATCTTTTTGCTTTGAAGAAGAAAGATCCAGCTGACTGTTTTAAGTTCATTTGATGAAAACCAACAAAAATTGATAAGAAGCACGAAAAGTTCTTGTATTTGAAGATAAAATCTGACGCCAACAAAGAAAAAAGCTTCCAGCTCGCTGAAATATGTTCATTTGCTGAAAATCAACAAAACCACGAAAAGTTCTTGTATTTGAAGATAAAATCTTTTTGCGTTGAAGAAGAAAGATCTAGCTGACTGAAATTAGTTCATTCGATCAAAACCAACAAAAATTGACAAGAACCACGAAAAGTTCTTGTATTTGAAGATAAAATCTGACGCTATTAAAGAAAAAACTTCTTGCTCGCTGAAATATGTTCATTTGCTGAAAACCAACAAAACCACGAAAAGTTCTTGTATTTGAAGATAACATCTTTTTGCTTTGAAGAAGAAAGATCCAGCTGACTGAAATAAGTTCATTGGATGAAAACCAACAAAAGTTGAGAAGATCCACAAAAAGGTCTTGTATTTTAAGATAAAATCTGACGGTATTAAAGAAAAAACTTCTCGCTCGCTGAAATATGTTCATTTGCTGAAAATCAACTAAACTACGAAAAGTTCTTGTATTTGAAGATAAAATCTTTTTGCTTTGAAGAAGAAAGATCGAGGTGACTGAAATAAGTTCATTAGATGAAAACCAACAAAAATTGACAAGAACCACGAAAAGTTCTTGTATTTGAAGATAAAATCTGACGCTTTTAATGAAAAAACTTCGAGCTCGCTAAAATATGTTCATTTGCTGAAAATCAACAAAACCACGAAAAGTTCTTGTATTTGAAGATAAAATCTGACGCTATCAAAGAAAAAAGCTTCCAGCTCGCTGAAGTATGTTCATTTGCTGAAAATCAACAAAACCACGAAAAGTTTTGTATTTGAAGATAAAATCTTTTTGCTTTGAAGAAGAAAGATCCAGCTGACTGAAATAAGTTTATTAGATGAAAACCAACAAAAGTTGAGAAGAACCACGAAAATTTCTTCTATTTTAAGATAAAATCTGACGCTATTAATGAAAATACTTGTCGCTCGCTGAAATATGTTCATTTGCTGAAAATCAACAAACCCACGAAAAGTTCTTGTATTTGAAGATAAAATCTTTTTGCTTTGAAGAAGAAAGATCTCGCTGACTGAAATAAGTTCATTCGATCAAAACCAACAAAAATTGACAAGAACCACGAAAAGTTCTTGTCTTTTAAGATAAAATCTGACGCTATTAAAGAAAAAACTTCTCGCTCGCTGAAATATGTTCATTTGCTGAAAATCAACAAAACCACAAAAAGTTCTTGTATTTGAAGATAAAATCTTTTTGCTTTGAAGAAGAAAGATCGAGGTGACTGAAATAAGTTCATGAGATGAAAACCAACAAAAATTGACAAGAACCACGAAAAGTTCTTGTATTTTAAGATAAAATCTGAAGCTTTCAATGAAAAAACTTCGAGCTTGCTGAAATATGTTCATTTGCTGAAAACCAACAAAACCACGAAAAGTTATTGTATTTGAAGATAAAATCTGACGCTATTAATGAAAAAACTTGTCGCTCGCTGAAATATGTTCATTTGATGAAAATCAACAAACCCACGAAAAGTTCTTGTATTTGAAGATAAAATCTTTTTGCTTTGAAGAAGAAAGATCGAGGTGACTGAAATAAGTTCATCAGATCAAAACCAACAAAAATTGACAAGAACCACGAAAAGTTCTTTGTATTTGAAGATAAAATCTGACGCTATTATAGAAAAAACTTCTTGCTCGCTGAAATATGTTCATTTGCTGAAAACCAACAAAACCACGAAAAGTTCTTGTATTTGAAGATAAAATCTGACGCGATCAAAGAAAAAAGCTTCCAGCTCGCTGAAATATGTTCATTTGCTGAAAATCAACAAAACCACGAAAAGTTCTTGTATTTGAAGATAAAATCTTTTTGCTTTGAAGAAGAAAGATCCAGCTGACTGTTTTAAGTTCATTTGATGAAAACCAACAAAAATTGATAAGAAGCACGAAAAGTTCTTGTATTTGAAGATAAAATCTGACGCTATCAAAGAAAAAAGCTTCCAGCTCGCTGAAATATGTTCATTTGCTGAAAATCAACAAAACCACGAAAAGTTCTTGTATTTGAAGATAAAATCTTTTTGCGTTGAAGAAGAAAGATCTAGCTGACTGAAATAAGTTCATTCGATCAAAACCAACAAAAATTGACAAGAACCACGAAAAGTTCTTGTATTTGAAGATAAAATCTGACGCTATTAAAGAAAAAACTTCTTGCTCGCTGAAATATGTTCATTTGCTGAAAACCAACAAAACCACGAAAAGTTCTTGTATTTGAAGATAACATCTTTTTGCTTTGAAGAAGAAAGATCCAGCTGACTGAAATAAGTTCATTGGATGAAAACCAACAAAAGTTGAGAAGATCCACAAAAAGGTCTTGTATTTTAAGATAAAATCTGACGGTATTAAAGAAAAAACTTCTCGCTCGCTGAAATATGTTCATTTGCTGAAAATCAACTAAACTACGAAAAGTTCTTGTATTTGAAGATAAAATCTTTTTGCTTTGAAGAAGAAAGATCGAGGTGACTGAAATAAGTTCATTAGATGAAAACCAACAAAAATTGACAAGAACCACGAAAAGTTCTTGTATTTTAAGATAAAATCTGACGCTTTTAATGAAAAAACTTCGAACTCGCTGAAATATGTACATTTGCTGAAAATCAACAAAACCACGAAAAGTTCTTGTATTTGAAGATAAAATCTTTTTGCTTTGAAGAAGAAAGATCCAGCTGACTGAAATAAGTTCATTGGATGAAAACCAACAAAAATTGACAAGAACCACGAAAAGTTTTTGTATTTTAAGAAAAAATCTTGCGCTATTAAAGAAAAAACTTCCAGATCGCTGAAATATGTTCATTTGCTGAAAATCAACAAAACCACGAAAAGTTCTCGTATTTGAAGATAAAATCTGACGCTATCAAAGAAAAAAGCTTCCAGCTCGCTGAAGTATGTTCATTTGCTGAAAATCAACAAAACCACGAAAAGTTCTTGTATTTGAAGATAAAATCTTTTTGCTTTGAAGAAGAAGGATCGAGCTGACTGAAATAAGTTCATTCGATCAAAACCAATAAAAATTGACAAGAACCACGAAAAGTTCTTGTATTTTAAGATAAAATCTGACGCTATAAAAGAAAAAACGTCCAGCTCGCTGAAATATGTTCATTTGCTGAAAATCAACAAAACCACGAAAAGTTTTGTATTTGAAGATAAAATCTTTTTGCTTTGAAGAAGAAAGATCCAGCTGACTGAAATAAGTTCATTAGATGAAAACCAACAAAAGTTGAGAAGAACCACGAAAAGTTCTTCTATTTTAAGATAAAATCTGACGCTATTAATGAAAATACTTGTCGCTCGCTGAAATATGTTCATTTGCTGAAAATCAACAAACCCACGAAAAGTTCTTGTATTTGAAGATAAAATCTTTTTGCTTTGAAGAAGAAAGATCGAGGTGACTGAAATAAGTTCATTAGATGAAAACCAACAAAAATTGACAAGAACCACGAAAAGTTCTTGTATTTTAAGATAAAATCTGACGCTTTCAATGAAAAAACTTCGAGCTCGCTGAAATATGTTCATTTGCTGAAAACCAACAAAACCACGAAAAGTTATTGTATTTGAAGATAAAATCTGACGCTATTAATGAAAAAACTTGTCGCTCGCTGAAATATGTTCATTTGCTGAAAATCAACAAACCCACGAAAAGTTCTTGTATTTGAAGATAAAATCTTTTTGCTTTGAAGAAGAAAGATCGAGGTGACTGAAATAAGTTCATCAGATCAAAACCAACAAAAATTGACAAGAACCACGAAAAGTTCTTTGTATTTGAAGATAAAATCTGACGCTATTATAGAAAAAACTTCTTGCTCGCTGAAATATGTTCATTTGCTGAAAACCAACAAAACCACGAAAAGTTCTTGTATTTGAAGATAAAATCTGACGCGATCAAAGAAAAAAGCTTCCAGCTCGCTGAAATATGTTCATTTGCTGAAAATCAACAAAACCACGAAAAGTTCTTGTATTTGAAGATAAAATCTTTTTGCTTTGAAGAAGAAAGATCCAGCTGACTGAAATAAGTTCATTCGATCAAAACCAACAAAAATTGACAAGAACCACGAAAAGTTCTTGTATTTTAAGATAAAATCTGACGCTTTTAATGAAAAAACTTCGAGCTCGCTGAAATATGTTCATTTGCTGAAAATCAACAAAACCACGAAAAGTTCTTGTATTTGAAGATAAAATCTTTTTGCTTTGAAGAAGAAAGATCCAGCTGACTGAAATAAGTTCATTGGATGAAAACCAACAAAAATTGACAAGAACCACGAAAAGTTTTTGTATTTTAAGAAAAAATCTTGCGCTATTAAAGAAAAAACTTCAAGATCGCTGAAATATGTTCATTTGCTGAAAATCAACAAAACCACGAAAAGTTCTCGTATTTGAAGATAAAATCTGACGCTATCAAAGAAAAAAGCTTCCAGCTCGCTGAAGTATGTTCATTTGCTGAAAATCAACAAAACCACGAAAAGTTCTTGTATTTGAAGATAAAATCTTTTTGCTTTGAAGAAGAAGGATCGAGCTGACTGAAATAAGTTCAATCGATCAAAACCAATAAAAATTGACAAGAACCACGAAAAGTTCTTGTATTTTAAGATAAAATCTGACGCTATAAAAGAAAAAACGTCCAGCTCGCTGAAATATGTTCATTTGCTGAAAATCAACAAAACCACGAAAAGTTTTGTATTTGAAGATAAAATCTTTTTGCTTTGAAGAAGAAAGATCCAGCTGACTGAAATAAGTTCATTAGATGAAAACCAACAAAAGTTGAGAAGAACCACGAAAAGTTCTTCTATTTTAAGATAAAATCTGACGCTATTAATGAAAATACTTGTCGCTCGCTGAAATATGTTCATTTGCTGAAAATCAACAAACCCACGAAAAGTTCTTGTATTTGAAGATAAAATCTTTTTGCTTTGAAGAAGAAAGATCGAGGTGACTGAAATAAGTTCATTAGATGAAAACCAACAAAAATTGACAAGAACCACGAAAAGTTCTTGTATTTTAAGATAAAATCTGACGCTTTCAATGAAAAAACTTCGAGCTCGCTGAAATATGTTCATTTGCTGAAAACCAACAAAACCACGAAAAGATCTTGTATTTGAAGATAAAATCTGACGCTATTAATGAAAAAACTTGTCGCTCGCTGAAATATGTTCATTTGCTGAAAATCAACAAACCCACGAAAAGTTCTTGTATTTGAAGATAAAATCTTTTTGCTTTGAAGAAGAAAGATCGAGGTGACTGAAATAAGTTCATCAGATCAAAACCAACAAAAATTGACAAGAACCACGAAAAGTTCTTTGTATTTGAAGATAAAATCTGACGCTATTATAGAAAAAACTTCTTGCTCGCTGAAATATGTTCATTTGCTGAAAACCAACAAAACCACGAAAAGTTCTTGTATTTGAAGATAAAATCTGACGCGATCAAAGAAAAAAGCTTCCAGCTCGCTGAAATATGTTCATTTGCTGAAAATCAACAAAACCACGAAAAGTTCTTGTATTTGAAGATAAAATCTTTTTGCTTTGAAGAAGAAAGATCCAGCTGACTGAAATAAGTTCATTCGATCAAAACCAACAAAAATTGACAAGAACCACGAAAAGTTCTTGTATTTTAAGATAAAATCTGACGCTTTTAATGAAAAAACTTCGAGCTCGCTGAAATATGTTCATTTGCTGAAAATCAACAAAACCACGAAAAGTTCTTGTATTTGAAGATAAAATCTTTTTGCTTTGAAGAAGAAAGATCCAGCTGACTGAAATAAGTTCATTGGATGAAAACCAACAAAAATTGACAAGAACCACGAAAAGTTCTTGTATTTGAAGATAAAATCTGACGTTATTAAAGAAAAAACTTCTTCCTCGCTGAAATATGTTCATTTGCTGAAAACCAACAAAACCACGAAAAGTTCTTGTATTTGAAGATAAAATCTTTTTGCTTTGAAGAAGAAAGATCCAGCTGACTGAAATAAGTTCATTGGATGAAAACCAACAAAAATTGACAAGAACCACGAAAGGTTTTTGTATTTTAAGATAAAATCTTGCGCTATTAAAGAAAAAACTTCGAGCTCGCTGAAATATGTTCATTTGCTGAAAATCAACAAAACCACGAAAAGTTCTTGTGTTTGAAGATAAAATCTTTTTGCTTTGAAGAAGAAAGATCGAGGTGACTGAAATAAGTTCATCAGATCAAAACCAACAAAAATTGACAAGAACCACGAAAAGTTCTTGTATTTTAAGATAAAAGCTGACGCTTTAAATGAAAAATCTTCGAGCTCGCTGAAATATGTTCATTTGCTGAAAATCAACAAAACCACGAAAAGTTCTTGTATTTGAAGATAAAATCTTTTTGCTTTGAAGAAGAAAGATCTCGCTGACTGAAATAAGTTCATTCGATCAAAACCAACAAAAATTGACAAGAAGCACGAAAAGTTCTTGTCTTTGAAGATAAAATCTGACGCTATTAAAGAAAAAACTTCTTGCTCGCTGAAATATGTTCATTTGCTGAAAACCAACAAAACCACGAAAAGTTCTTGTATTTGAAGATAAAATCTGACGCGATCAAAGAAAAAAGCTTCCAGCTCGCTGAAATATGTTCATTTGCTGAAAATCAACAAAACCACGAAAAGTTCTTGTATTTGAAGATAAAATCTTTTTGCTTTGAAGAAGAAAGATCCAGCTGACTGAAATAAGTTCATTCGATCAAAACCAACAAAAATTGACAAGAACCACGAAAAGTTCTTGTATTTTAAGATAAAATCTGACGCTTTTAATGAAAAAACTTAGAGCTCACTGAAATATGTTCATTTGCTGAAAATCAACAAAAACCACGAAAAGTTCTTGTATTGGAAGATAAAATCTTTTTGCTTTGAAGAAAAAGGATCTCGCTGACTGAAATAAGTTCATTGGATGAAAACCAACAAAAATTGATAAGAAGCACGAAAAGTTCTTGTATTTGAAGATAAAATCTGACGCGATCAAAGAAAAAAGCTTCCAGCTCGCTGAAATATGTTCATTTGCTGAAAATCAACAAAACCACGAAAAGTTCTTGTATTTGAAGATAAAATCTTTTTGCGTTGAAGAAGAAAGATCTAGCTGACTGAAATAAGTTCATTCGATCAAAACCAACAAAAATTGACAAGAACCACGAAAAGTTCTTGTATTTGAAGATAAAATCTGACGCTATTAAAGAAAAAACTTCTTGCTCGCTGAAATATGTTCATTTGCTGAAAACCAACAAAACCACGAAAAGTTCTTGTATTTGAAGATAACATCTTTTTGCTTTGAAGAAGAAAGATCCAGCTGACTGAAATAAGTTCATTGGATGAAAACCAACAAAAGTTGAGAAGAACCACAAAAAGTTCTTGTATTTTAAGATAAAATCTGACGGTACTAAAGAAAAAACTTCTCGCTCGCTGAAATTTGTTCATTTGCTGAAAATCAACAAAACTACGAAAAGTTCTTGTATTTGAAGATAAAATCTTTTTGCTTTGAAGAAGAAAGATCGAGGTGACTGAAATAAGTCCATTCGATGAAAACCAACAAAAATTGACAAGAACCACAAAAAGTTCTTGTATTTTAAGATAAAATCTGACGCTTTTAATGAGAAAACTTCGCGCTCGCTGAAATATGTTCATTTGCTGAAAATCAACAAAACCACGAAAAGTTCTTGTATTTGAAGGTAAAATCTTTTTGCTTTGAAGAAGAAAGATCTAGCTGACTGAAATAAGTTCATTCGATCAAAACCAACAAAAATTGACAAGAGCCACGAAAAGTTCTTGTATTTTAAGATAAAATCTGATGCTATAAAAGAAAAAACGTCCAGCTCGCTGAAATATGTTCATTTGCTGAAAATCAACAAAACCACGAAAAGTTCTTGTATTTCAAGATAAAATCTTTTTGCTTTGAAGAAGAAAGACCCAGCTGACTGAAATAAGTTCATCAGATCAAAACCAACAAAAATTGACAAGCACCACGAAAAGTTCTTGTATTTGAAGATAAAATCTGACGCTTTTAATGAAAAAACTTCGAGCTCGCTAAAATATGTTCATTTGCTGAAAATCAACAAAACCACGAAAAGTTCTTGTATTTGAAGATAAAATCTGACGCTATCAAAGAAAAAAGCTTCCAGCTCGCTGAAGTATGTTCATTTGCTGAAAATCAACAAAACCACGAAAAGTTCTTGTATTTGAAGATAAAATCTTTTTGCTTTGAAGAAGAAGGATCCAGCTGACTGAAATAAGTTCATTCGATCAAAACCAACAAAAATTGACAAGAACCACGAAAGGTTCTTGTATTTTAAGATAAAATCTGACGCTGTAAAAGAAAAAACGTCCAGCTCGCTGAAATATGTTCATTTGCTGAAAATCAACAAAACCACGAAAAGTTTTGTATTTGAAGATAAAATCTTTTTGCTTTGAAGAAGAAAGATCTCGCTGACTGAAATAAGTTCATTCGATCAAAACCAACAAAAATTGACAAGAACCACGAAAAGTTCTTGTATTTTAAGATAAAATCTGACGCTATTAAAGAAAAAACTTCTCGCTCGCTGAAATATGTTCATTTGCTGAAAATCAACAAACCCACGAAAAGTTCTTGTATTTGAAGATAAAATCTTTTTGCTTTGAAGAAAAAAGATCGAGGTGACTGAAATAAGTTCATTAGATCAAAACCAACAAAAATTGACAAGAATCACGAAAAGTTCTTGTATTTTAAGATAAAATCTGACGCTATTAAAGAAAAAACTTCTCGCTCGCTGAAATATGTTCATTTGCTGAAAATCAACAAAACCACGAAAAGTTCTTGTATTTGAAGATAAAATCTTTTTGCTTTGAAGAAGAAAGATCGAGGTGACTGAAATAAGTTCATTAGATAAAAACCAAGAAAAATTGACAAGAACCACGAAAAGTTCTTGTATTTTAAGATAAAATCTGACGCTTTTAATGAAAAAACTTCGAGCTCGCTGAAATATGTTCATTTGCTGAAAATCAACAAACCCACGAAAAGTTCTTGTATTTGAAGATAAAGTCTTTTTGCTTTGAAGAAGAAAGATCGAGGTGACTGAAATAAGTTCATTGGATCAAAACCAACAAAAATTGACAAGAACCACGAAAAGTTCTTTGTATTTGAAGATAAAATCTGACGCTATTGTAGAAAAAACTTCTTGCTCGCTGAAATATGTTCATTTGCTGAAAACCAACAAAACCACGAAAAGTTCTTGTATTTGAAGATAAAATCTGACGCGATCAAAGAAAAAAGCTTCCAGCTCGCTGAAATATGTTCATTTGCTGAAAATCAACAAAACCACGAAAAGTTCTCGTATTTGAAGATAAAATCTTTTTGCTTTGAAGAAGAAAGTTCCAGCTGACTGAAATAAGTTCATTCGATCAAAACCAACAAAAATTGACAAGAACCACGAAAAGTTCTTGTATTTTAAGATAAAATGTGACGGTATTAAAGAGAAAACTTCTCGCTCGCTGAAATATGTTCATTTGCTGAAAATCAACAAAACCACGAAAAGTTCTAGTATTTGAAGATAAAATCTTTTTGCTTTTAAGAAGAAAGATCGAGGTGACTGAAATAAGTTTATCAGATCAAAACCAACAAAAATTGACAAGAACCACGAAAAGGTCTTGTATTTTAAGATAAAATCTGACGCTTTCAATGAAAAAACTTCGAGCTCGCTGAAATATGTTCATTTGCTGAAAATCAACAAAACCACGAAAAGTTCTTGTATTTGAAGATAAAATCTTTTTGCTTTGAAGAAGAAAGATCGAGGTGACTGAAATAAGTTCATTCGATCAAAAACAACAAAAATTGACAAGAACCACGAAAAGTTCTTGTATTTTAAGATAAAATCTTGCGCTATTAAAGAAAAAACTTCGAGCTCGCTGAAATATGTTCATTTGCTGAAAATCAACAAAACCACGAAAAGTTCTTGTGTTTGAAGATAAAATCTTTTTGCTTTGAAGAAGAAAGATCGAGGTGACTGAAATAAGTTCATCAGATCAAAACCAACAAAAATTGACAAGAACCACGAAAAGTTCTTGTATTTTAAGATAAAAGCTGACGCTTTTAATGAAAAATCTTCGAGCTCGCTGAAATATGTTCATTTGCTGAAAATCAACAAAACCACGAAAAGTTCTTGTATTTGAAGATAAAATCTTTTTGCTTCGAAGAAGAAAGATCGAGGTGACTGAAATAAGTTCATTAGATGAAAAGCAACAAAAATTGACAAGAACCACGATAAGTTCTTGTATTTGAAGATAAAATCTGACGCTATTAAAGAAAAAACTTCTTGCTCGCTGAAATATGTTCATTTGCTGAAAACCAACAAAACCACGAAAAGTTCTTGTATTTGAAGATAAAATCTGACCCTATCAAAGAAAAAAGCTTCCAGCTAGCTGAAGTATGTTCATTTGCTGAAAATCAACAAAACCACGAAAAGTTCTTGTATTTGAAGATAAAATCTTTTTGCTTTGAAGAAGAAGGATCCAGCTGACTGAAATAAGTTCATTCGATCAAAACCAACAAAAATTGACAAGAACCACGAAAAGTTCTTGTATTTTAAGATAAAATCTGACGCTATAAAAGAAAAAACGTCCAGCTCGCTGAGATATGTTCATTTGCTGAAAATCAACAAAACCACGAAAAGTTCTTGTATTTGAAGATAAAATCTTTTTGCTTTGAAGAGGAAAGATCCAGCTGACTGAAATAAGTTCATTGGATGAAAACCAACAAAAATTGACAAGAACCACGAAAAGTTCTTGTATTTTAAGATAAAATCTGACGCTTTTGAAGAAAAAACTTCGAGCTCGCTAAAATATTTTCATTTGCTGAAAATCAACAAAACCACGAAACGTTCTTGTATTTGAAGATAAAATCTTTTTGCTTTGAAGAAGAAAGATCGAGGTGACTGAAATAAGTTCATTCGATCAAAACCAACAAAAATTGACAAGAACGACGAAAAGGTCTTGTATTTTAAGATAAAATCTGACGCTTTTAATGAAAAAACTTCTTCCTCGCTGAAATATGTTCATTTGCTGAAAACCAACAAAACCACGAAAAGTTCTTGTATTTGAAGATAAAATCTGACGCTATCAAAGAAAAAAGCTTCCAGCTCGCTGAAATATGTTCATTTGCTGAAAATCAACAAAACCACGAAAAGTTCTTGTATTTGAAGATAAAATATTTTTGCTTTGAAGAAGAAAGATCCAGCCGACTGAAATAAGTTCATTCGATGAAAACCAACAAAAATTGACAAGAACCACGAAAAGTTCTTGTATTTTAAGATAAAATTTGACGCTTTTGATGAAAAAACTTCGAGCTCGCTAAAATATGTTCATTTGCTGAAAATTAACAAAACCACGAAAAGTTCTTGTATTTGAAGATAAAATCTTTTTGCTTTGAAGAAGAAAGATCTAGCTGACTGAAATAAGTTCATTCGATCAAAACCAACAAAAATTGACAAGAACCACGAAAAGTTCTTGTATTTTAAGGTAAAATCTGACGCTATAAAAGAAAAAACGTCCAGCTCGCTGAGATATGTTCATTTGCTGAAAATCAACAAAACCACGAAAAGTTCTTGTATTTGAAGATAAAATCTTTTTGCTTTGAAGAGGAAAGATCCAGCTGACTGAAATAAGTTCATTGGATGAAAACCAACAAAAATTGACAAGAACCACGAAAAGTTTTTGTATTTTAAGATAAAATCTTGCGCTATAAAAGAAAAAACGTCCAGCTCGCTGAGATATGTTCATTTGCTGAAAATCAACAAAACCACGAAACGTTCTTGTATTTGAAGATAAAATCTTTTTGCTTTGAAGAAGAAAGATCGAGGTGACTGAAATAAGTTCATTGGATGAAAACCAACAAAAATTGACAAGAACCACGAAAAGTTCTTGTATTTTAAGATAAAATCTGACGCTTTTGATAAAAAAACTTCGAGCTCGCTAAAATATGTTCATTTGTTGAAAATCAACAAACCCACGAAAAGTTCTTGTATTTGAAGATAAAATCTTTTTGCGTTGAAGAAGAAAGATCTAGCTGACTGAAATAAGTTCATTAGATCAAAACCAACAAAAATTGAGAAGAACCACGAAAAGTTCTTGTATTTTAAGATAAAATCTGACGCTATTAAAGAAAAAACTTCTTGCTCGCTGAAATATGTTCATTTGCTGAAAACCAAGTAAACCACGAAAAGTTCTTGTATTTGAAGATAAAATCTGACGCGATCAAAGAAAAAAGCTTCCAGCTCGTTGAAATATGTTCATTTGCTGAAAATCAACAAAACCACGAAAAGTTCTTGTATTTGAAGATAAAATCTTTTTGCTTTGAAGAAGAATGATCCAGCTGACTTAAATAAGTTCATTCGATCAAAACCAACAAAAATTGACAAGAACCACGAAAAGTTCTTGTGTTTTAAGATAAAATCTGACGCTATTAAAGAAAAAACTTCTCGCTCGCTGAAATATGTTCATTTGCTGAAAATCAACAAAACCACGAAAAGTTATTGTATTTGAAGATAAAATCTTTTTGCTTTGAAGAAGAAAGATTGAGGTGACTGAAATAAGTTCATCAGATCAAAACCAACAAAAATTGACAAGAACGACGAAAAGGTCTTGTATTTTAAGATAAAATCTGACGCTTTTAATGAAAAAACTTCTTCCTCGCTGAAATATGTTCATTTGCTGAAAACCAACAAAACCACGAAAAGTTCTTGTATTTGAAGATAAAATCTGACGCTATCAAAGAAAAAAGCTTCCAGCTCGCTGAAATATGTTCATTTGCTGAAAATCAACAAAACCACGAAAAGTTCTTGTATTTGAAGATAAAATCTTTTTGCTTTGAAGAAGAAAGATCTCGCTGACTGAAATAAGTTCATGAGATGAAAACCAACAAAAATTGAGAAGAACCACGAAAAGTTCTTGTATTTGAAGATAAAATCTGTCGCTATTAAAGAAAAAACTTCTTCCTCGCTGAAATATGTTCATTTGCTGAAAACCAACAAAACCACGAAAAGTTCTTGTATTTGAAGATAAAATCTTTTTGCTTTGAAGAAGAAAGATCGAGGTGACTGAAATAAGTTCATCAGATCAAAACCAACAAAAATTGACAAGAACGACGAAAAGGTCTTGTATTTTAAGATAAAATCTGACGCTTTTAATGAAGAAAATTTTCTTCCTCGCTGAAATATGTTCATTTGCTGAAAATCAACAAAACCACGAAAAGTTCTTGTATTTGAAGATAAAATCTTTTTGCTTTGAAGAAGAAAGATCGAGGTGACTGAAATAAGTTCATTCGATCAAAACCAACAAAAATTGACAAGAACCACGAAAAGTTCTTGTATTTTAAGATAAAATCTGACGCTATAAAAGAAAAAACGTCCAGCTCGCTGAAATATGTTCATTTGCTGAAAATCAACAAAACCACGAAAAGTTCTTGTATTTGAAGATAAAATCTTTTTGCTTTGAAGAGGAAAGATCCAGCTGACTGAAATAAGTTCATTGGATGAAAACCAACAAAAATTGACAAGAACCACGAAAAGTTTTTGTATTTTAAGATAAAATCTTGCGCTATTAAAGAAAAAACTTCCAGCTCGCTGAAATATGTTCATTTGCTGAAAACCAACAAAACCACGAAAAGTTCTTGTATTTGAAGATAAAATCTTTTTGCTTTGAAGAAGAAAGATCCAGCTGACTGAAATAAGTTCATTCGATGAAAACCAACAAAAATTGACAAGAACCATGAAAAGTTCTTGTATTTTAAGATAAAATCTGACGCTTTTGATGAAAAAACTTCGAGCTCGCTAAAATATGTTCATTTGCTGAAAATCAACAAAACCACGAAAAGTTCTTGTATTTGAAGATAACATCTTTTTGCTTTGAAGAAGAAAGATCGAGGTGACTGAAATAAGTTCATTCGATCAAAACCAACAAAAATTGACAAAAACCACGAAAAGTTCTTGTATTTTAAGATAAAATCTGACGCTATCAAAGAAAAAACGTCCAGCTCGCTGAAATATGTTCATTTGCTGAAAATCAACAAAACCACGAAAAGTTCTTGTATTTGAAGATAAAATCTTTTTGCTTTGAAGAAGAAAGATCCAGCTGACTGAAATAAGTTCATTGGATGAAAACCAACAAAAATTGACAAGAACCACGAAAAGTTCTTGTATTTTAAGATAAAATCTGACGCTTTTGATGAAAAAACTTCGAGCTCGTTAAAATATGTTCATTTGCTGAAAATCAACAAAACCACGAAAAGTTCTTGTATTTGAAGATAAAATCTTTTTGCTTTGAAGAAGAAAGATCGAGGTGACTGAAATAAGTTCATTCGATCAAAACCAACAAAAATTGACAAAAACTACGAAAAGTTCTTGTATTTTAAGATAAAATCTGACGCTATAAAAGAAAAAACGTCCAGCTCGCTGAAATATGTTCATTTGCTGAAAATCAACAAAACCACGAAAAGTTCTTGTATTTGCAGATAAAATCTTTTTGCTTTGAAGAAGAAAGATCCAGCTGAATGAAATAAGTTCATTGGATGAAAACCAACAAAAATTGACAAGAACCACGAAAAGTTCTTGTATTTTAAGATAAAATCTGACGCTATTAAAGAAAAAACTTCTCGCTCGCTGAAATATGTTCATTTGCTGAAAATCAACAAAACCACGAAAAGTTCTTGTATTTCAAGATGAAATCTTTTTGCGTTGAAGAAGAAAGATCTAGCTGACTGAAATAAGTTCATTAGATCAAAACCACCAAAAATTGACAAGAACCACGAAAAGTTCTTGTATTTTAAGATAAAATCTGACGCTATGAAAGAAAAAACTTCTTGCTCGCTGAAATATGTTCATTTGCTGAAAATCAACAAAACCACGAAAGTTCTTGTATTTGAAGATAAAATCTTTTTGCTTTGAAGAAGAAAGATCTCGCTGACTGAAATAAGTTCATCAGATGAAAACCAACAAAAATTGAGAAGAACCACGAAAAGTTCTTGTATTTGAAGATAAAATCTGTCGCTATTAAAGAAAAAACTTCTTCCTCGCTGAAATATGTTCATTTGCTGAAAACCAACAAAACCACGAAAAGTTCTTGTATTTGAAGATAAAATCTTTTTGCTTTGAAGAAGAAAGATCGAGGTGACTGAAATAATTTCATCAGATCAAAACCAACAAAAATTGACAAGAACGACGAAAAGTTCTTGTATTTTAAGATAAAATCTGACGCTTTTAATGAAAAAACTTCTTCCTCGCTGAAATATGTTCATTTGCTGAAAACCAACAAAACCACGAAAAGTTCTTGTATTTGAAGATAAAATCTGACGCGATCAAAGAAAAAAGCTTCCAGCTCGTTGAAATATGTTCATTTGCTGAAAATCAACAAAACCACGAAAAGTTCTTGTATTTGAAGATAAAATCTTTTTGCTTTGAAGAAGAATGATCCAGCTGACTCAAATAAGTTCATTCGATCAAAACCAACAAAAATTGACAAGAACCACGAAAAGTTCTTGTATTTGAAGATAAAATCTGACGCTATTAAAGAAAAAACTTCTCGCTCGCTGAAATATGTTCATTTGCTGAAAATCAACAAAACCACGAAAAGTTCTTGTATTTGAAGAAAAAATCTTTTTGCTTTGAAGAAGAAAGATTGAGGTGACTGAAATAAGTTCATCAGATCAAAACCAACAAAAATTGACAAGAACGACGAAAAGGTCTTGTATTTTAAGATAAAATCTGACGCTTTTAATGAAGAAAATTTTCTTCCTCGCTGAAATATGTTCATTTGCTGAAAATCAACAAAACCACGAAAAGTTCTTGTATTTGAAGATAAAATCTTTTTGCTTTGAAGAAGAAAGATCGAGGTGACTGAAATAAGTTCATTCGATCAAAACCAACAAAAATTGACAAGAACCACGAAAAGTTCTTGTATTTTAAGATAAAATCTGACGCTATAAAAGAAAAAACGTCCAGCTCGCTGAAATATGTTCATTTGCTGAAAATCAACAAAACCACGAAAAGTTCTTGTATTTGAAGATAAAATCTTTTTGCTTTGAAGAGGAAAGATCCAGCTGACTGAAATAAGTTCATTGGATGAAAACCAACAAAAATTGACAAGAACCACGAAAAGTTTTTGTATTTTAAGATAAAATCTTGCGCTATTAAAGAAAAAACTTCCAGCTCGCTGAAATATGTTCATTTGCTGAAAACCAACAAAACCACGAAAAGTTCTTGTATTTGAAGATAAAATCTTTTTGCTTTGAAGAAGAAAGATCCAGCTGACTGAAATAAGTTCATTCGATGAAAACCAACAAAAATTGACAAGAACCACGAAAAGTTCTTGTATTTTAAGATAAAATCTGACGCTTTTGATGAAAAAACTTCGAGCTCGCTAAAATATGTTCATTTGCTGAAAATCAACAAAACCACGAAAAGTTCTTGTATTTGAAGATAACATCTTTTTGCTTTGAAGAAGAAAGATCGAGGTGACTGAAATAAGTTCATTCGATCAAAACCAACAAAAATTGACAAAAACCACGAAAAGTTCTTGTATTTTAAGATAAAATCTGACGCTATCAAAGAAAAAACGTCCAGCTCGCTGAAATATGTTCATTTGCTGAAAATCAACAAAACCACGAAAAGTTCTTGTATTTGAAGATAAAATCTTTTTGCTTTGAAGAAGAAAGATCCAGCTGACTGAAATAAGTTCATTGGATGAAAACCAACAAAAATTGACAAGAACCACGAAAAGTTCTTGTATTTTAAGATAAAATCTGACGCTTTTGATGAAAAAACTTCGAGCTCGCTAAAATATGTTCATTTGCTGAAAATCAACAAAACCACGAAAAGTTCTTGTATTTGAAGATAAAATCTTTTTGCTTTGAAGAAGAAAGATCGAGGTGACTGAAATAAGTTCATTCGATCAAAACCAACAAAAATTGACAAAAACTACGAAAAGTTCTTGTATTTTAAGATAAAATCTGACGCTATAAAAGAAAAAACGTCCAGCTCGCTGAAATATGTTCATTTGCTGAAAATCAACAAAACCACGAAAAGTTCTTGTATTTGCAGATAAAATCTTTTTGCTTTGAAGAAGAAAGATCCAGCTGAATGAAATAAGTTCATTGGATGAAAACCAACAAAAATTGACAAGAACCACGAAAAGTTCTTGTATTTTAAGATAAAATCTGACGCTATTAAAGAAAAAACTTCTCGCTCGCTGAAATATGTTCATTTGCTGAAAATCAACAAAACCACGAAAAGTTCTTGTATTTGAAGATGAAATCTTTTTGCGTTGAAGAAGAAAGATCTAGCTGACTGAAATAAGTTCATTAGATCAAAACCACCAAAAATTGACAAGAACCACGAAAAGTTCTTGTATTTTAAGATAAAATCTGACGCTATGAAAGAAAAAACTTCTTGCTCGCTGAAATATGTTCATTTGCTGAAAATCAACAAAACCACGAAAGTTCTTGTATTTGAAGATAAAATCTTTTTGCTTTGAAGAAGAAAGATCTCGCTGACTGAAATAAGTTCATCAGATGAAAACCAACAAAAATTGAGAAGAACCACGAAAAGTTCTTGTATTTGAAGATAAAATCTGTCGCTATTAAAGAAAAAACTTCTTCCTCGCTGAAATATGTTCATTTGCTGAAAACCAACAAAACCACGAAAAGTTCTTGTATTTGAAGATAAAATCTTTTTGCTTTGAAGAAGAAAGATCGAGGTGACTGAAATAATTTCATCAGATCAAAACCAACAAAAATTGACAAGAACGACGAAAAGGTCTTGTATTTTAAGATAAAATCTGACGCTTTTAATGAAAAAACTTCTTCCTCGCTGAAATAT
Organism: Heptranchias perlo; assembly: GCF_035084215.1. Lineage (NCBI taxonomy): Eukaryota > Metazoa > Chordata > Chondrichthyes > Hexanchiformes > Hexanchidae > Heptranchias > Heptranchias perlo. The sequence continues at coordinate 64,248,146 of NC_090341.1, read as the reverse complement.
GTTCATTTGCTGAAAACCAACAAAACCACGAAAAGTTCTTGTATTTGAAGATAAAATCTGACGCGATCAAAGAAAAAAGCTTCCAGCTCGTTGAAATATGTTCATTTGCTGAAAATCAACAAAACCACGAAAAGTTCTTGTATTTGAAGATAAAATCTTTTTGCTTTGAAGAAGAATGATCCAGCTGACTCAAATAAGTTCATTCGATCAAAACCAACAAAAATTGACAAGAACCACGAAAAGTTCTTGTATTTGAAGATAAAATCTGACGCTATTAAAGAAAAAACTTCTCGCTCGCTGAAATATGTTCATTTGCTGAAAATCAACAAAACCACGAAAAGTTCTTGTATTTGAAGAAAAAATCTTTTTGCTTTGAAGAAGAAAGATTGAGGTGACTGAAATAAGTTCATCAGATCAAAACCAACAAAAATTGACAAGAACGACGAAAAGGTCTTGTATTTTAAGATAAAATCTGACGCTTTTAATGAAAAAACTTCGAGCTCGCTGAAATATGTTCATTTGCTGAAAATCAACAAAACCACAAAAAGTTCTTGTATTTGAAGATAAAATCTTTTTGCTTTGAAGAAGTAAGATCGAGGTGACTGAAATAAGTTCATTGGATGAAAACCAACAAAAATTGACAAGAACCACGAAAAGTTCTTGTATTTGAAGATAAAATCTGACGCGATCAAAGAAAAAAGCTTCCAGCTCGTTGAAATATGTTCATTTGCTGAAAATCAACAAAACCACGAAAAGTTCTTGTATTTGAAGATAAAATCTTTTTGCTTTGAAGAAGAATGATCCAGCTGACTTAAATAAGTTCATTCGATCAAAACCAACAAAAATTGAGAAGAACCACGAAAAGTTCTTGTATTTTAAGATAAAATCTGACGCTATTAAAGAAAAAACTTCTTGCTCGCTGAAATATGTTCATTTGCTGAAAATCAACAAAACCACGAAAAGTTCTTGTATTTGAAGATAAAATCTTTTTGCTTTGAAGAAGAAAGATTGAGGTGACTGAAATAAGTTCATCAGATCAAAACCAACAAAAATTGACAAGAACGATGAAAAGGTCTTGTATTTTAAGATAAAATCTGATGCTTTTAATGAAAAAACTTCTTCCTCGCTGAAATATGTTCATTTGCTGAAAACCAACAAAACCACGAAAAGTTCTTGTATTTGAAGATAAAATCTGATGCTATCAAAGAAAAAAGCTTCCAGCTCGCTGAAATATGTTCATTTGCTGAAAATCAACAAAACCACGAAAAGTTCTTGTATTTGAAGATAAAATCTTTTTGCTTTGAAGAAGAAAGATCTCGCTGACTGAAATAAGTTCATGAGATGAAAACCAACAAAAATTGAGAAGAACCACGAAAAGTTCTTGTATTTGAAGATAAAATCTGTCGCTATTAAAGAAAAAAGTTCTTCCTCGCTGAAATATGTTCATTTGCTGAAAACCAACAAAACCACGAAAAGTTCTTGTATTTGAAGATAAAATCTTTTTGCTTTGAAGAAGAAAGATCGAGGTGACTGAAATAAGTTCATCAGATCAAAACCAACAAAAATTGACAAGAACGACGAAACGGTCTTGTATTTTAAGATAAAATCTGACGCTTTTAATGAAAAAACTTCTTCCTCGCTGAAATATGTTCATTTGCTGAAAACCAACAAAACCACGAAAAGTTCTTGTATTTGACGATAAAATCTTTTTGCTTTGAAGAAGAAAGATCGAGGTGACTGAAATAAGTTCATTCGATCAAAACCAACAAAAATTGACAAGAGCCACAAAAAGTTCTTGTATTTTAAGATAAAATCTGACGCTTTTGATGAAAAAACTTCGAGCTCGCTAAAATATGTTCATTTGCTGAAAATCAACAAAACCACGAAAAGTTCTTGTATTTGAAGATAACATCTTTTTGCTTTGAAGAAGAAAGATCGAGGTGACTGAAATAAGTTCATTCGATCAAAACCAACAAAAATTGACAAAAACCACGAAAAGTTCTTGTATTTTAAGATAAAATCTGACGCTATAAAAGAAAAAACGTCCAGCTCGCTGAAATATGTTCATTTGCTGAAAATCAACAAAACCACGAAAAGTTCTTGTATTTGAAGATAAAATCTTTTTGCTTTGAAGAAGAAAGATCCAGCTGACTGAAATAAGTTCATTGGATGAAAACCAACAAAAATTGACAAGAACCACGAAAAGTTCTTGTATTTTAAGATAAAATCTGACGCTTTTGATGAAAAAACTTCGAGCTCGCTAAAATATGTTCATTTGCTGAAAATCAACAAAACCACGAAAAGTTCTTGTATTTGAAGATAAAATCTTTTTGCTTTGAAGAAGAAAGATCGAGGAGACTGAAATAAGTTCATTCGATCAAAACCAACAAAAATTGACAAAAACTACGAAAAGTTCTTGTATTTTAAGATAAAATCTGATGCTATAAAAGAAAAAACGTCCAGCTCGCTGAAATATGTTCATTTGCTGAAAATCAACAAAACCACGAAAAGTTCTTGTATTTGCAGATAAAATCTTTTTGCTTTGAAGAAGAAAGATCCAGCTGACTGAAATAAGTTCATTGGATGAAAACCAACAAAAATTGACAAGAACCACGAAAAGTTCTTGTATTTTAAGATAAAATCTGACGCTATGAAAGAAAAAACTTCGAGCTCGCTGAAATATGTTCATTTGCTGAAAATCAACAAAACCACGAAAAGTTCTTGTATTTGAAGATAAAATCTTTTTGCTTTGAAGAAGTAAGATCGAGGTGACTGAAATAAGTTCATTGGATGAAAACCAACAAAAATTGACAAGAACCACGAAAAGTTCTTGTATTTGAAGATAAAATCTGACGCTATTAAAGAAAAAACTTCTTGCTCGCTGAAATATGTTCATTTGCTGAAATCCAAGTAAACCACGAAAAGTTCTTGTATTTGAAGATAAAATCTGACGCGATCAAAGAAAAAAGCTTCCAGCTCGTTGAAATATGTTCATTTGCTGAAAATCAACAAAACCACGAAAAGTTCTTGTATTTGAAGATAAAATCTTTTTGCTTTGAAGAAGAATGATCCAGCTGACTTAAATAAGTTCATTCGATCAAAACCAACAAAAATTGACAAGAACGATGAAAAGGTCTTGTATTTTAAGATAAAATCTGACGCTTTTAATGAAAAAACTTCTTCCTCGCTGAAATATGTTCATTTGCTGAAAACCAACAAAACCACGAAAAGTTCTTGTATTTGACGATAAAATCTTTTTGCTTTGAAGAAGAAAGATCGAGGTGACTGAAATAAGTTCATTCGATCAAAACCAACAAAAATTGACAAGAACCACAAAAAGTTCTTGTATTTTAAGATAAAATCTGACGCTTTTGATGAAAAAACTTCGAGCTCGCTAAAATATGTTCATTTGCTGAAAATCAACAAAACCACGAAAAGTTCTTGTATTTGAAGATAAAATCTTTTTGCTTTGAAGAAGAAAGATCGAGGTGACTGAAATAAGTTCATTAGATCAAAACCAACAAAAATTGACAAGAACCACGAAAAGTTCTTGTATTTTAAGATAAAATCTGACGCTATTAAAGAAAAAACTTCTTGCTCGCTGAAATATGTTCATTTGCTGAAAATCAACAAAACCACGAAAGTTCTTGTATTTGAAGATAAAATCTTTTTGCTTTGAAGAAGAAAGATCTCGCTGACTGAAATAAGTTCATCAGATGAAAACCAACAAAAATTGAGAAGAACCACGAAAAGTTCTTGTATTTGAAGATAAAATCTGTCGCTATTAAAGAAAAAACTTCTTCCTCGCTGAAATATGTTCATTTGCTGAAAACCAACAAAACCACGAAAAGTTCTTGTATTTGAAGATAAAATCTTTTTGCTTTGAAGAAGAAAGATCGAGGTGACTGAAATAATTTCATCAGATCAAAACCAACAAAAATTGACAAGAACGACGAAAAGTTCTTGTATTTTAAGATAAAATCTGAAGCTTTTAATGAAAAAACTTCTTCCTCGCTGAAATATGTTCATTTGCTGAAAACCAACAAAACCACGAAAAGTTCTTGTATTTGAAGATAAAATCTGACGCGATCAAAGAAAAAAGCTTCCAGCTCGTTGAAATATGTTCATTTGCTGAAAATCAACAAAACCACGAAAAGTTCTTGTATTTGAAGATAAAATCTTTTTGCTTTGAAGAAGAATGATCCAGCTGACTTAAATAAGTTCATTCGATCAAAACCAACAAAAATTGACAAGAACCACGAAAAGTTCTTGTATTTTAAGATAAAATCTGACGCTATTGAAGAAAAAACTTCTCGCTCGCTGAAATATGTTCATTTGCTGAAAATCAACAAAACCACGAAAAGTTCTTGTATTTGAAGATAAAATCTTTTTGCTTTGAAGAAGAAAGATTGAGGTGACTGAAATAAGTTCATCAGATCAAAACCAACAAAAATTGACAAGAACGACGAAAAGGTCTTGTATTTTAAGATAAAATCTGACGCTTTTAATGAAAAAACTTCGAGCTCGCTGAAATATGTTCATTTGCTGAAAATCAACAAAACCACGAAAAGTTCTTGTATTTGAAGATAAAATCTTTTTGCTTTGAAGAAGTAAGATCGAGGTGACTGAAATAAGTTCATTGGATGAAAACCAACAAAAATTGACAAGAACCACGAAAAGTTCTTGTATTTGAAGATAAAATCTGACGCTCTTAAAGAAAAAACTTCTTGCTCGCTGAAATATGTTCATTTGCTGAAATCCAAGTAAACCACGAAAAGTTCTTGTATTTGAAGATAAAATCTGACGCGATCAAAGAAAAAAGCTTCCAGCTCGTTGAAATATGTTCATTTGCTGAAAATCAACAAAACCACGAAAAGTTCTTGTATTTGAAGATAAAATCTTTTTGCTTTGAAGAAGAATGATCCAACTGACATAAATAAGTTCATTCGATCAAAACCAACAAAAATTGACAAGAACCACGAAAAGTTCTTGTATTTTAAGACAAAATCTGACGCTATTAAAGAACAAACTTCTCGCTCGCTGAAATATGTTCATTTGCTGAAAATCAACAAAACCACGAAAAGTTCTTGTATTTGAAGATAAAATCTTTTTGCTTTGAAGAAGAAAGATTGAGGTGACTGAAATAAGTTCATCAGATCAAAACCAACAAAAATTGACAAGAACGATGAAAAGGTCTTGTATTTTAAGATAAAATCTGACGCTTTTAATGAAAAAACTTCTTCCTCGCTGAAATATGTTCATTTGCTGAAAACCAACAAAACCACGAAAAGTTCTTGTATTTGAAGATAAAATCTGACGCTATCAAAGAAAAAAGCTTCCAGCTCGCTGAAATATGTTCATTTGCTGAAAATCAACAAAACCACGAAAAGTTCTTGTATTTGAAGATAAAATCTTTTTGCTTTGAAGAAGAAAGATCTCGCTGACTGAAATAAGTTCATGAGATGAAAACCAACAAAAATTGAGAAGAACCACGAAAAGTTCTTGTATTTGAAGATAAAATCTGTCGCTATTAAAGAAAAAACTTCTTCCTCGCTGAAATATGTTCATTTGCTGAAAACCAACAAAACCACGAAAAGTTCTTGTATTTGAAGATAAAATCTTTTTGCTTTGAAGAAGAAAGATCGAGGTGACTGAAATAAGTTCATCAGATCAAAACCAACAAAAATTGACAAGAACGACGAAAAGGTCTTGTATTTTAAGATAAAATCTGACGCTTTTAATGAAAAAACTTCTTCCTCGCTGAAATATGTTCATTTGCTGAAAACCAACAAAACCACGAAAAGTTCTTGTATTTGACGATAAAATCTTTTTGCTTTGAAGAAGAAAGATCGAGGTGACTGAAATAAGTTCATTCGATCAAAACCAGCAAAAATTGACAAAAACTACGAAAAGTTCTTGTATTTTAAGATAAAATCTGACGCTATAAAAGAAAAAACGTCCAGCTCGCTGAAATATGTTCATTTGCTGAAAATCAACAAAACCACGAAAAGTTCTTGTATTTGAAGATAAAATCTTTTTGCTTTGAAGAAGAAAGATCCAGCTGACTGAAATAAGTTCATTGGATGAAAACCAACAAAAATTGACAAGAACCACGAAAAGTTCTTGTATTTTAAGATAAAATCTGACGCTTTTGATGAAAAAACTTCGAGCTCGCTAAAATATGTTCATTTGCTGAAAATCAACAAAACCACGAAAAGTTCTTGTATTTGAAGATAAAATCTTTTTGCTTTGAAGAAGAAAGATCGAGGAGACTGAAATAAGTTCATTCGATCAAAACCAACAAAAATTGACAAAAACTACGAAAAGTTCTTGTATTTGAAGATAAAATCTGTCGCTATTAAAGAAAAACTTCTTCCTCGCTGAAATATGTTCATTTGCTGAAAACCAACAAAACCACGAAAAGTTCTTGTATTTGAAGATAAAATCTTTTTGCTTTCAAGAAGAAAGATCGAGGTGACTGAAATAAGTTCATCAGATCAAAACCAACAAAAATTGACAAGAACGACGAAAAGGTCTTGTATTTTAAGATAAAATCTGACGCTTTTAATGAAAAAACTTCTTCCTCGCTGAAATATGTTCATTTGCTGAAAACCAACAAAACCACGAAAAGTTCTTGTATTTGACGATAAAATCTTTTTGCTTTGAAGAAGAAAGATCGAGGTGACTGAAATAAGTTCATTCGATCAAAACCAACAAAAATTGACAAAAACTACGAAAAGTTCTTGTATTTTAAGATAAAATCTGACGCTATAAAAGAAAAAACGTCCAGCTCGCTGAAATATGTTCATTTGCTGAAAATCAACAAAACCACGAAAAGTTCTTGTATTTGAAGATAAAATCTTTTTGCTTTGAAGAAGAAAGATCCAGCTGACTGAAATAAGTTCATTGGATGAAAACCAACAAAAATTGACAAGAACCACGAAAAGTTCTTGTATTTTAAGATAAAATCTGACGCTTTTGATGAAAAAACTTCGAGCTCGCTAAAATATGTTCATTTGCTGAAAATCAACAAAACCACGAAAAGTTCTTGTATTTGAAGATAAAATCTTTTTGCTTTGAAGAAGAAAGATCGAGGAGACTGAAATAAGTTCATTCGATCAAAACCAACAAAAATTGACAAAAACTACGAAAAGTTCTTGTATTTTAAGATAAAATCTGATGCTATAAAAGAAAAAACGTCCAGCTCGCTGAAATATGTTCATTTGCTGAAAATCAACAAAACCACGAAAAGTTCTTATATTTGCAGATAAAATCTTTTTGCTTTGAAGAAGAAAGATCCAGCTGACTGAAATAAGTTCATTGGATGAAAACCAACAAAAATTGACAAGAACCATGAAAAGTTCTTGTATTTTAAGATAAAATCTGACGCTTTTAATGAAAAAACTTCTTCCTCGCTGAAATATGTTCATTTGCTGAAAACCAACAAAACCACGAAAAGTTCTTGTATTTGAAGATAAAATCTGACGCTATCAAAGAAAAAAGCTTCCAGCTCGCTGAAATATGTTCATTTGCTGAAAATCAACAAAACCACGAAAAGTTCTTGTATTTGAAGATAAAATCTTTTTGCTTTGAAGAAGAAAGATCTCGCTGACTGAAATAAGTTCATGAGATGAAAACCAACAAAAATTGAGAAGAACCACGAAAAGTTCTTGTATTTGAAGATAAAATCTGTCGCTATTAAAGAAAAAACTTCTTCCTCGCTGAAATATGTTCATTTGCTGAAAACCAACAAAACCACGAAACGTTCTTGTATTTGAAGATAAAATCTTTTTGCTTTCAAGAAGAAAGATCGAGGTGACTGAAATAAGTTCATCAGATCAAAACCAACAAAAATTGACAAGAACGACGAAAAGGTCTTGTATTTTAAGATAAAATCTGACGCTTTTAATGAAAAAACTTCTTCCTCGCTGAAATATGTTCATTTGCTGAAAACCAACAAAACCACGAAAAGTTCTTGTATTTGACGATAAAATCTTTTTGCTTTGAAGAAGAAAGATCGAGGTGACTGAAATAAGTTCATTCGATCAAAACCAACAAAAATTGACAAAAACTACGAAAAGTTCTTGTATTTTAAGATAAAATCTGACGCTATAAAAGAAAAAACGTCCAGCTCGCTGAAATATGTTCATTTGCTGAAAATCAACAAAACCACGAAAAGTTCTTGTATTTGAAGATAAAATCTTTTTGCTTTGAAGAAGAAAGATCCAGCTGACTGAAATAAGTTCATTGGATGAAAACCAACAAAAATTGACAAGAACCACGAAAAGTTCTTGTATTTTAAGATAAAATCTGACGCTTTTGATGAAAAAACTTCGAGCTCGCTAAAATATGTTCATTTGCTGAAAATCAACAAAACCACGAAAAGTTCTTGTATTTGAAGATAAAATCTTTTTGCTTTGAAGAAGAAAGATCGAGGAGACTGAAATAAGTTCATTCGATCAAAACCAACAAAAATTGACAAAAACTACGAAAAGTTCTTGTATTTTAAGATAAAATCTGATGCTATAAAAGAAAAAACGTCCAGCTCGCTGAAATATGTTCATTTGCTGAAAATCAACAAAACCACGAAAAGTTCTTATATTTGCAGATAAAATCTTTTTGCTTTGAAGAAGAAAGATCCAGCTGACTGAAATAAGTTCATTGGATGAAAACCAACAAAAATTGACAAGAACCATGAAAAGTTCTTGTATTTTAAGATAAAATCTGACGCTATTAAAGAAAAAACTTCTCGCTCGCTGAAATATGTTCATTTGCTGAAAATCAACAAAACCACGAAAAGTTCTTGTATTTGAAGATAAAATCTTTTTGCTTTGAAGAAGTAAGATCGAGGTGACTGAAATAAGTTCATTGGATGAAAACCAACAAAAATTGACAAGAACCACGAAAAGTTCTTGTATTTGAAGATAAAATCTGACGCTATTAAAGAAAAAACTTCTTGCTCGCTGAAATATGTTCATTTGCTGAAATCCAAGTAAACCACGAAAAGTTCTTGTATTTGAAGATAAAATCTGACGCGATCAAAGAAAAAAGCTTCCAGCTCGTTGAAATATGTTCATTTGCTGAAAATCAACAAAACCACGAAAAGTTCTTGTATTTGAAGATAAAATCTGACGCGATCAAAGAAAAAAGCTTCCAGCTCGTTGAAATATGTTCATTTGCTGAAAATCAACAAAACCACGAAAAGTTCTTGTATTTGAAGATAAAATCTTTTTGCTTTGAAGAAGAATGATCCAGCTGACTTAAATAAGTTCATTCGATCAAAACCAACAAAAATTGACAAGAACCACGAAAAGTTCTTGTATTTTAAGATAAAATCTGACGCTATTAAAGAAAAAACTTCTCGCTCGCTGAAATATGTTCATTTGCTGAAAATGAACAAAACCACGAAAAGTTCTTGTATTTGAAGATAAAATCTTTTTGCTTTGAAGAAGAAAGATCGAGGTGACTGAAATAAGTTCATTCGATCAAAACCAACAAAAATTGACAAAAACCACGAAAAGTTCTTGTATTTTAAGATAAAATCTGACGCTATAAAAGAAAAAACGTCCAGCTCGCTGAAATATGTTCATTTGCTGAAAATCAACAAAACCACGAAAAGTTCTTGTATTTGAAGATAAAATCTTTTTGCTTTGAAGAAGAAAGATCCAGCTGACTGAAATCAGTTCATTGGATGAAAACCAACAAAAATTGACAAGAACCACGAAAAGTTCTTGTATTTTAAGGTAAAATCTGACGCTTTTGATGAAAAAACTTCGAGCTCGCTAAAATATGTTCATTTGCTGAAAATCAACAAAACCACGAAAAGTTCTTGCATTTGAAGATAAAATCTTTTTGCTTTGAAGAAGAAAGATCGAGGTGACTGAAATAAGTTCATTCGATCAAAACCAACAAAAATTGACAAAAACTACGAAAAGTTCTTGTATTTTAAGATAAAATCTGACGCTATAAAAGAAAAAACGTCCAGCTCGCTGAAATATGTTCATTTGCTGAAAATCAACAAAACCACGAAAAGTTCTTGTATTTGAAGATAAAATCTTTTTGCTTTGAAGAAGAAAGATCCAGCTGACTGAAATAAGTTCATTGGATGAAAACCAACAAAAATTGACAAGAACCACGAAAAGTTCTTGTATTTTAAGATAAAATCTGACGCTTTTGATGAAAAAACTTCGAGCTCGCTAAAATATGTTCATTTGCTGAAAATCAACAAAACCACGAAAAGTTCTTGTATTTGAAGATAAAATCTTTTTGCTTTGAAGAAGAAAGATCGAGGTGACTGAAATAAGTTCATTCGATCAAAACCAACAAAAATTGACAAGAACCACGAAAAGTTCTTGTATTTTAAGATAAAATCTAACGCTATTAAAGAAAAAACTTCTCGCTCGCTGAAATATGTTCATTTGCTGAAAATCAACAAACCCACGAAAAGTTCTTGTATTTGAAGATAAAATCTTTTTGCGTTGAAGAAGAAAGATCTAGCTGACTGAAATAAATTCATTAGATCAAAACGAACAAAAATTGACAAGAACCACGAAAAGTTCTTGTATTTTAAGATAAAATCTGACGCTATTAAAGAAAAAACTTCGAGCTCGCTGAAATATGTTCATTTGCTGAAAATCAACAAAACCACGAAAAGTTCTTGTATTTGAAGATAAAATCTTTTTGCTTTGAAGAAGTAAGATCGAGGTGACTGAAATAAGTTCATTGGATGAAAACCAACAAAAATTGACAAGAACCACGAAAAGTTCTTGTATTTGAAGATAAAATCTGACGCTATTAAAGAAAAAACTTCTTGCTCGCTGAAATATGTTCATTTGCTGAAATCCAAGTAAACCACGAAAAGTTCTTGTATTTGAAGATAAAATCTGACGCGATCAAAGAAAAAAGCTTCCAGCTCGTTGAAATATGTTCATTTGCTGAAAATCAACAAAACCACGAAAAGTTCTTGTATTTGAAGATAAAATCTTTTTGCTTTGAAGAAGAATGATCCAGCTGACTTAAATAAGTTCATTCGATCAAAACCAACAAAAATTGAGAAGAACCACGAAAAGTTCTTGTATTTTAAGATAAAATCTGACGCTATTAAAGAAAAAACTTCTTGCTCGCTGAAATATGTTCATTTGCTGAAAATCAACAAAACCACGAAAAGTTCTTGTATTTGAAGATAAAATCTTTTTGCTTTGAAGAAGTAAGATCGAGGTGACTGAAATAAGTTCATTGGATGAAAACCAACAAAAATTGACAAGAACCACGAAAAGTTCTTGTATTTGAAGATAAAATCTGACGCTATTAAAGAAAAAACTTCTTGCTCGCTGAAATATGTTCATTTGCTGAAATCCAAGTAAACCACGAAAAGTTCTTGTATTTGAAGATAAAATCTGACGCGATCAAAGAAAAAAGCTTCCAGCTCGTTGAAATATGTTCATTTGCTGAAAATCAACAAAACCACGAAAAGTTCTTGTATTTGAAGATAAAATCTGACGCGATCAAAGAAAAAAGCTTCCAGCTCGTTGAAATATGTTCATTTGCTGAAAATCAACAAAACCACGAAAAGTTCTTGTATTTGAAGATAAAATCTTTTTGCTTTGAAGAAGAATGATCCAGCTGACTTAAATAAGTTCATTCGATCAAAACCAACAAAAATTGACAAGAACCACGAAAAGTTCTTGTATTTTAAGATAAAATCTGACGCTATTAAAGAAAAAACTTCTCGCTCGCTGAAATATGTTCATTTGCTGAAAATGAACAAAACCACGAAAAGTTCTTGTATTTGAAGATAAAATCTTTTTGCTTTGAAGAAGAAAGATCGAGGTGACTGAAATAAGTTCATTCGATCAAAACCAACAAAAATTGACAAAAACCACGAAAAGTTCTTGTATTTTAAGATAAAATCTGACGCTATAAAAGAAAAAACGTCCAGCTCGCTGAAATATGTTCATTTGCTGAAAATCAACAAAACCACGAAAAGTTCTTGTATTTGAAGATAAAATCTTTTTGCTTTGAAGAAGAAAGATCCAGCTGACTGAAATCAGTTCATTGGATGAAAACCAACAAAAATTGACAAGAACCACGAAAAGTTCTTGTATTTTAAGGTAAAATCTGACGCTTTTGATGAAAAAACTTCGAGCTCGCTAAAATATGTTCATTTGCTGAAAATCAACAAAACCACGAAAAGTTCTTGCATTTGAAGATAAAATCTTTTTGCTTTGAAGAAGAAAGATCGAGGTGACTGAAATAAGTTCATTCGATCAAAACCAACAAAAATTGACAAAAACTACGAAAAGTTCTTGTATTTTAAGATAAAATCTGACGCTATAAAAGAAAAAACGTCCAGCTCGCTGAAATATGTTCATTTGCTGAAAATCAACAAAACCACGAAAAGTTCTTGTATTTGAAGATAAAATCTTTTTGCTTTGAAGAAGAAAGATCCAGCTGACTGAAATAAGTTCATTGGATGAAAACCAACAAAAATTGACAAGAACCACGAAAAGTTCTTGTATTTTAAGATAAAATCTGACGCTTTTGATGAAAAAACTTCGAGCTCGCTAAAATATGTTCATTTGCTGAAAATCAACAAAACCACGAAAAGTTCTTGTATTTGAAGATAAAATCTTTTTGCTTTGAAGAAGAAAGATCGAGGTGACTGAAATAAGTTCATTCGATCAAAACCAACAAAAATTGACAAGAACCACGAAAAGTTCTTGTATTTTAAGATAAAATCTAACGCTATTAAAGAAAAAACTTCTCGCTCGCTGAAATATGTTCATTTGCTGAAAATCAACAAAACCACGAAAAGTTCTTGTATTTGAAGATAAAATCTTTTTGCTTTGAAGAAGTAAGATCGAGGTGACTGAAATAAGTTCATTGGATGAAAACCAACAAAAATTGACAAGAACCACGAAAAGTTCTTGTATTTGAAGATAAAATCTGACGCTATTAAAGAAAAAACTTCTTGCTCGCTGAAATATGTTCATTTGCTGAAATCCAAGTAAACCACGAAAAGTTCTTGTATTTGAAGATAAAATCTGACGCGATCAAAGAAAAAAGCTTCCAGCTCGTTGAAATATGTTCATTTGCTGAAAATCAACAAAACCACGAAAAGTTCTTGTATTTGAAGATAAAATCTTTTTGCTTTGAAGAAGAATGATCCAGCTGACTTAAATAAGTTCATTCGATCAAAACCAACAAAAATTGAGAAGAACCACGAAAAGTTCTTGTATTTTAAGATAAAATCTGACGCTATTAAAGAAAAAACTTCTTGCTCGCTGAAATATGTTCATTTGCTGAAAATCAACAAAACCACGAAAAGTTCTTGTATTTGAAGATAAAATCTTTTTGCTTTGAAGAAGAAAGATTGAGGTGACTGAAATAAGTTCATCAGATCAAAACCAACAAAAATTGACAAGAACGACGAAAAGGTCTTGTATTTTAAGATAAAATCTGACGCTTTTAATGAAAAAACTTCTTCCTCGCTGAAATATGTTCATTTGCTGAAAACCAACAAAACCACGAAAAGTTCTTGTATTTGAAGATAAAATCTGACGCTATCAAAGAAAAAAGCTTCCAGCTCGCTGAAATATGTTCATTTGCTGAAAATCAACAAAACCACGAAAAGTTCTTGTATTTGAAGATAAAATCTTTTTGCTTTGAAGAAGAAAGATCTCGCTGACTGAAATAAGTTCATGAGATTAAAACCAACAAAAATTGAGAAGAACCACGAAAAGTTCTTGTATTTGAAGATAAAATCTGTCGCTATTAAAGAAAAAACTTCTTCCTCGCTGAAATATGTTCATTTGCTGCAAACCAACAAAACCACAAAAAGTTCTTGTATTTGAAGATAAAATCTTTTTGCTTTGAAGAAGAAAGATCGAGGTGACTGAAATAAGTTCATTAGATCAAAACCAACAAAAATTGACAAGAACGACGAAAAGGTCTTGTATTTTAAGATAAAATCTGACGCTTTTAATGAAAAAACTTCTTCCTCGCTGAAATATGTTCATTTGCTGAAAACCAACAAAACCACGAAAAGTTCTTGTATTTGAAGATAAAATCTGACGCGATCAAAGAAAAAAGCTTCCAGCTCGTTGAAATATGTTCATTTGCTGAAAATCAACAAAACCACGAAAAGTTCTTGTATTTGAAGATAAAATCTTTTTGCTTTGAAGAAGAATGATCCAGATGACTGAAATAAGTTCATTCGATCAAAACCAACAAAAATTGACAAGAACCACGAAAAGTTCTTGTATTTTAAGATAAAATCTGACGCTATTAAAGAAAAAACGTCTCGCTCGCTGAAATATGTTCATTTGCTGAAAATCAACAAAACCACGAAAAGTTCTTGTATTTGAAGATAAAATCTTTTTGCTTTGAAGAAGAAAGATTGAGGTGACTGAAATAAGTTCATCAGATCAAAACTAACAAAAATTGACAAGAACGACAAAAAGGTCTTGTATTTTAAGATAAAATCTGACGCTTTTAATGAAAAAACTTCGAGCTCGCTGAAATATGTTCATTTGCTGAAAATCAACAAAACCACGAAAAGTTCTTGTATTTGAAGATAAAATCTTTTTTGCTTTGAAGAAGTAAGATCGAGGTGACTGAAATAAGTTCATTGGATGAAAACCAACAAAAATTGAGAAGAACCACGAAAAGTTCTTGTATTTGAAGATAAAATCTGACGCTCTTAAAGAAAAAACTTCTTGCTCGCTGAAATATGTTCATTTGCTGAAATCCAAGTAAACCACGAAAAGTTCTTGTATTTGAAGATAAAATCTGACGCGATCAAAGAAAAAAGCTTCCAGCTCGTTGAAATATGTTCATTTGCTGAAAATCAACAAAACCACGAAAAGTTCTTGTATTTGAAGATAAAATCTTTTTGCTTTGTTCATGAGATGAAAACCAACAAAAATTGAGAAGAACCACGAAAAGTTCTTGTATTTGAAGATAAAATCTTTTTGCTTTGAAGAAGAAAGATCGAGGTGACTGAAATAAGTTCATCAGATCAAAACCAACAAAAATTGACAAGAACGACGAAAAGGTCTTGTATTTTAAGATAAAATCTGACGCTTTTAATGAAAAAACTTGTTCCTCGCTGAAATATGTTCATTTGCTGAAAACCAACAAAACCACGAAAAGTTCTTGTATTTGACGATAAAATCTGACGCGATCAAAGAAAAAAGCTTCCAGCTCGTTGAAATATGTTCATTTGCTGAAAATCAACAAAACCACGAAAAGTTCTTGTAATGGAAGATAAAATCTTTTTGCTTTGAAGAAGAAAGATTGAGGTGACTGAAATAAGTTCATCAGATCAAAACCAACAAAAATTGACAAGAACGACGAAAAGGTCTTGTATTTTAAGATAAAATCTGACGCTTTTAATGAAAAAACTTCTTCCTCGCTGAAATATGTTCATTTGCTGAAAACCAACAAAACCACGAAAAGTTCTTGTATTTGAAGATAAAATCTGACGCTATCAAAGAAAAAAAGCTTCCAGCTCGCTGAAATATGTTCATTTGCTGAAAATCAACAAAACCACGAAAAGTTCTTGTATTTGAAGATAAAATCTTTTTGCTTTGAAGAAGAAAGATCTCGCTGACTGAAATAAGTTCATGAGATGAAAACCAACAAAAATTGAGAAGAACCACGAAAAGTTCTTTTATTTGAAGATAAAATCTGTCGCTATTAAAGAAAAAACTTCTTCCTCGCTGAAATATGTTCATTTGCTGAAAATCAACAAAACCACGAAAAGTTCTTGTATTTGAAGATGAAATCTTTTTGCTTTGAAGAAGAAAGATCGAGGTGACTGAAATAAGTTCATCAGATCAAAACCAACAAAAATTGACAAGAACGACGAAAAGGTCTTGTATTTTAAGATAAAATCTGACGCTTTTAATGAAAAAACTTCTTCCTCGCTGAAATATGTTAATTTGCTGAAAACCAACAAAACCACGAAAAGTTCTTGTATTTGAAGAGAAAATCTGACGCTTTTAATGAAAAAACTTCGAGCTCGCTGAAATATGTTCATTTGCTGAGAATCAACAAAACCACGAAAAGTTCTTGTATTTGAAGATAAAATCTTTTTGCTTTGAAGAAGAAAGATCGAGGTGACTGAAATAAGTTCATTGGATGAAAACCAACAAAAATTGACAAGAACCACGAAAAGTTCTTGTATTTGAAGATAAAATCTGACGCTTTTAATGAAAAAACTTCTTCCTCGCTGAAATATGTTCATTTGCTGAAAACCAACAAAACCACGAAAAGTTCTTGTATTTGAAGATAAAATCTTTTTGCTTTGAAGAAGAAAGATTGAGGTGACTGAAATAAGTTCATCAGATCAAAACCAACAAAAATTGACAAGAACGACGAAAAGGTCTTGTATTTTAAGATAAAATCTGACGCTTTTAATGAAAAAACTTCTTCCTCGCTGAAATATGTTCATTTGCTGAAAACCAACAAAACCACGAAAAGTTCTTGTATTTGAAGATAAAATCTGACGCTATCAAAGAAAAAAGCTTCCAGCTCGCTGAAATATGTTCATTTGCTGAAAATCAACAAAACCACGAAAAGTTCTTGTATTTGAAGATAAAATCTTTTTGCTTTGAAGAAGAAAGATCTCGCTGACTGAAATAAGTTCATGAGATTAAAACCAACAAAAATTGAGAAGAACCACGAAAAGTTCTTGTATTTGAAGATAAAATCTGTCGCTATTAAAGAAAAAACTTCTTCCTCGCTGAAATATGTTCATTTGCTGAAAACCAACAAAACCACGAAAAGTTCTTGTATTTGAAGATAAAATCTTTTTGCTTTGAAGAAGAAAGATCGAGGTGACTGAAATAAGTTCATCAGATCAAAACCAACAAAAATTGACAAGAACGACGAAAAGGTCTTGTATTTTAAGATAAAATCTGACGCTTTTAATGAAAAAACTTCTTCCTCGCTGAAATATGTTCATTTGCTGAAAACCAACAAAACCACGAAAAGTTCTTGTATTTGAAGATAAAATCTGACGCGATCAAAGAAAAAAGCTTCCAGCTCGTTGAAATATGTTCATTTGCTGAAAATCAACAAAACCACGAAAAGTTCTTGTATTTGAAGATAAAATCTTTTTGCTTTGAAGAAGAATGATCCAGATGACTGAAATAAGTTCATTCGATCAAAACCAACAAAAATTGACAAGAACCACGAAAAGTTCTTGTATTTTCAGATAAAATCTGACGCTATTGAAGAAAAAACTTCTCGCTCGCTGAAATATGTTCATTTGCTGAAAATCAACAAACCCACGAAAATTTCTTGTATTTGAAGATAAAATCTTTTTGCGTTGAAGAAGAAAGATCTAGCTGACTGAAATAAGTTCATTAGATCAAAACCAACAAAAATTGACAAGAACCACGAAAAGTTCTTGTATTTTAAGATAAAATCTGACGCTATTAAAGAAAAAACTTCTTGCTCGCTGAAATATGTTCATTTGCTGAAAATCAACAAAACCACGAAAAGTTCTTGTATTTGAAGATAAAATCTGACGCTATCAAAGAAAAAAGCTTCCAGCTCGCTGAAATATGTTCATTTGCTGAAAATCAACAAAACCACGAAAAGTTCTTGTATTTGAAGATAAAATCTTTTTGCTTTGAAGAAGAAAGATCTCGCTGACTGAAATAAGTTCATGAGATGAAAACCAACAAAAATTGAGAAGAACCACGAAAAGTTCTTGTATTTGAAGATAAAATCTGTCGCTATTAAAGAAAAAACTTCTTCCTCGCTGAAATATGTTCATTTGCTGAAAACCAACAAAACCACGAAAAGTTCTTGTATTTGAAGATAAAATCTTTTTGCTTTGAAGAAGAAAGATCGAGGTGACTGAAATAAGTTCATCAGATCAAAACCAACAAAAATTGACAAGAACGACGAAAAGGTCTTGTATTTTAAGATAAAATCTGACGCTTTTCATGAAAAAACTTCTTCCTCGCTGAAATGTGTTCATTTGCTGAAAACCAACAAAACCACGAAAAGTTCTTGTATTTGAAGATAAAATCTTTTTGCTTTGAAGAAGTAAGATCGAGGTGACTGAAATAAGTTCATTGGATGAAAACCAACAAAAATTGACAAGAACCACGAAAAGTTCTTGTATTTGAAGATAAAATCTGACGCTCTTAAAGAAAAAACTTCTTGCTCGCTGAAATATGTTCATTTGCTGAAATCCAAGTAAACCACGAAAAGTTCTTGTATTTGAAGATAAAATCTGATGCGATCAAAGAAAAAAGCTTCCAGCTCGTTGAAATGTGTTCATTTGCTGAAAATCAACAAAACCACGAAAGTTCTTGTATTTTAAGATAAAATCTGACGCTATTAAAGAAAAAACTTCTTGCTCGCTGAAATATGTTCATTTGCTGAAAATCAACAAAACCACGAAAAGTTCTTGTATTTGAAGATAAAATCTTTTTGCTTTCAAGAAGAAAGATTGAGGTGACTGAAATAAGTTCATCAGATCAAAACCAACAAAAATTGACAAGAACGACGAAAAGGTCTTGTATTTTAAGATAAAATCTGACGCTTTTAATGAAAAAACTTCTTCCTCGCTGAAATATGTTCATTTGCTGAAAACCAACAAAACCACGAAAAGTTCTTGTATTTGAAGATAAAATCTGACGCTATCAAAGAAAAAAGCTTCCAGCTCGCTGAAATATGTTCATTTGCTGAAAATCAACAAAACCACGAAAAGTTCTTGTATTTGAAGATAAAATCTTTTTGCTTTGAAGAAGTAAGATCGAGGTGACTGAAATAAGTTCATTGGATGAAAACCAACAAAAATTGACAAGAACCACGAAAAGTTCTTGTATTTGAAGATAAAATCTGACGCTCTTAAAGAAAAAACTTCTTGCTCGCTGAAATATGTTCATTTGCTGAAATCCAAGTAAACCACGAAAAGTTCTTGTATTTGAAGATAAAATCTGATGCGATCAAAGAAAAAAGCTTCCAGCTCGTTGAAATGTGTTCATTTGCTGAAAATCAACAAAACCACGAAAAGTTCTTGTATTTTAAGATAAAATCTGACGCTATTAAAGAAAAAACTTCTTGCTCGCTGAAATATGTTCATTTGCTGAAAATCAACAAAACCACGAAAAGTTCTTGTATTTGAAGATAAAATCTTTTTGCTTTGAAGAAGAAAGATTGAGGTGACTGAAATAAGTTCATCAGATCAAAACCAACAAAAATTGACAAGAACGACGAAAAGGTCTTGTATTTTAAGATAAAATCTGACGCTTTTAATGAAAAAACTTCTTCCTCGCTGAAATATGTTCATTTGCTGAAAACCAACAAAACCACGAAAAGTTCTTGTATTTGAAGATAAAATCTGACGCTATCAAAGAAAAAAGCTTCCAGCTCGCTGAAATATGTTCATTTGCTGAAAATCAACAAAACCACGAAAAGTTCTTGTATTTGAAGATAAAATCTTTTTGCTTTGAAGAAGAAAGATCTCGCTGACTGAAATAAGTTCATGAGATGAAAACCAACAAAAATTGAGAAGAACCACGAAAAGTTCTTGTATTTGATGATAAAATCTGTCGCTATTAAAGAAAAAACTTCTTCCTCGCTGAAATATGTTCATTTGCTGAAAACCAACAAAACCACGAAAAGTTCTTGTATTTGAAGATAAAATCTTTTTGCTTTGAAGAAGAAAGATCGAGGTGACTGAAATAAGTTCATCAGATCAAAACCAACAAAAATTGACAAGAACGACGAAACGGTCTTGTATTTTAAGATAAAATCTGACGCTTTTAATGAAAAAACTTCTTCCTCGCTGAAATATGTTCATTTGCTGAAAACCAACAAAACCACGAAAAGTTCTTGTATATGAAGATAAAATCTGACGCGATCAAAGAAAAAAGCTTCCAGCTCGTTGAAATATGTTCATTTGCTGAAAATCAACAAAACCACGAAAAGTTCTTGTATTTGAAGATAAAATCTTTTTGCTTTGAAGAAGAATGATCCAGATGACTGAAATAAGTTCATTCGATCAAAACCAACAAAAATTGACAAGAACCACGAAAAGTTCTTGTATTTTAAGATAAAATCTGACGCTATTAAAGAAAAAACTTCTCGCTCGCTGAAATATGTTCATTTGCTGAAAACCAACAAAACCACGAAAAGTTCTTGTATTTGAAGATAAAATCTTTTTGCTTTGAAGAAGAAAGATCGAGGTGACTGAAATAAGTTCATCAGATCAAAACCAACAAAAATTGACAAGAACGACGAAACGGTCTTGTATTTTAAGATAAAATCTGACGCTTTTAATGAAAAAACTTCTTCCTCGCTGAAATATGTTCATTTGCTGAAAACCAACAAAACCACTAAAAGTTCTTGTATTTGAAGATAAAATCTGACGCTATCAAAGAAAAAAGCTTCCAGCTCGCTGAAATATGTTCATTTGCTGAAAATCAACAAAACCACGAAAAGTTCTTGTATTTGAAGATAAAATCTTTTTGCTTTGAAGAAGAAAGATCGAGGTGACTGAAATAAGTTCATTCGATCAAAACCAACAAAAATTGACAAGAACCACGAAAAGTTCTTGTATTTTAAGATAAAATCTGACGCTATAAAAGAAAAAACGTCCAGCTCGCTGAAATATGTTCATTTGCTGAAAATCAACAAAACCACGAAAAGTTCTTGTATTTGAAGATAAAATCTTTTTGCTTTGAAGAAGAAAGATCCAGCTGACTGAAATAAGTTCATCAGATGAAAACCAACAAAAGTTGAGTAGAACCACGAAAAGTTCTTGTATTTTCAGATAAAATCTGACGCTATTGAAGAAAAAACTTCTCGCTCGCTGAAATATGTTCATTTGCTGAAAATCAACAAACCCACGAAAATTTCTTGTATTTGAAGATAAAATCTTTTTGCGTTGAAGAAGAAAGATCCAGCTGACTGAAATAAGTTCATTAGATCAAAACCAACAAAAATTGACAAGAACCACGAAAAGTTCTTGTATTTTAAGATAAAATCTGACGCTATTAAAGAAAAAACTTCGAGCTCGCTGAAATATGTTCATTTGCTGAAAATCAACAAAACCACCAAAAGTTCTTGTATTTGAAGATAAAATCTTTTTGCTTTGAAGAAGTAAGATCGAGGTGACTGAAATAAGTTCATTGGATGAAAACCAACAAAAATTGACAAGAACCACGAAAAGTTCTTGTATTTGAAGATAAAATCTGACGCTATTAAAGAAAAAACTTCTTGCTCGCTGAAATATGTTCATTTGCTGAAAACAAAGTAAACCACGAAAAGTTCTTGTATTTGAAGATAAAATCTGACGCGATCAAAGAAAAAAGCTTCCACCTCGTTGAAATATGTTCATTTGCTGAAAATCAACAAAACCACGAAAAGTTCTTGTATTTGAAGATAAAATCTTTTTGCTTTGAAGAAGAATGATCCAGCTGACTTAAATCAGTTCATTCGATCAAAACCAACAAAAATTGACAAGAACCACGAAATGTTCTTGTATTTTAAGATAAAATCTGACGCTATTAAAGAAAAAACTTCTCGCTCGCTGAAATATGTTCATTTGCTGAAAACCAACAAAACCACGAAAAGTTCTTGTATTTGAAGATCAAATCTGACGCTATCAAAGAAAAAAAGCTTCCAGCTCGCTGAAATATGTTCATTTGCTGAAAATCAACAAAACCACGAAAAGTTCTTGTATTTGAAGATAAAATCTTTTTGCTTTGAAGAAGAAAGATCTCGCTGACTGAAATAAGTTCATGAGATGAAAACCAACAAAAATTGAGAAGAACCACGAAAAGTTCTTGTATTTGAAGATAAAATCTGTCGCTATTAAAGAAAAAACTTCTTCCTCGCTGAAATATGTTCATTTGCTGAAAACCAACAAAACCACGAAAAGTTCTTGTATTTGAAGATAAAATCTTTTTGCTTTGAAGAAGAAAGATCGAGGTGACTGAAATAAGTTCATCAAATGAAAACCAACAAAAATTGACAAGAACGACGAAAAGGTCTTGTATTTTAAGATAAAATCTGACGCTTTTAATGAAAAAACTTCTTTCTCGCTGAAATATGTTCATTTGCTGAAAACCAACAAAGCCATGAAAAGTTCTTGTATTTGAAGATAAAATCTGACGCTATCAAAGAAAAAAGCTTCCAGCTAGCTGAAATATGTTCATTTGCTGAAAATCAACAAAACCACGAAAAGTTCTTGTATTTGAAGATAAAATCTTTTTGCTTTGAAGAATTTCTTCGAGGTGACTGAAATAAGTTCATTCGATCAAAACCAACAAAAATTGAGAAGAACCACGAAAAGTTGTTGTATTTTAAGATAAAATCTGACGCGATAAAAGAAAAAACGTCCAGCTCGCTGAAATATGTTCATTTGCTGAAAATCAACAAAACCACGAAAAGTTCTTGTATTTGAAGATAAAATCTGACGCGATTAAAGAAAAAACTTCTTGCTCGCTGAAATATGTTCATTTGCTGAAAACCAAGTAAACCACGAAAAGTTCTTGTATTTGAAGATAAAATCTGACGCGATCAAAGAAAAAAGCTTCCAGCTCGTTGAAATATGTTGATTTGCTGAAAATCAACAAAACCACGAAAAGTTCTTGTATTTGAAGATAAAATCTTTTTGCTTTGAAGAAGAAAGATCTCGATGACTGAAATAAGTTCATGAGATTAAAACCAACAAAAATTGACAAGAACCACGAAAAGTTCTTGTATTTTAAGATAAAATCTGACGCTATTAAAGAAAAAACTTCGAGCTCGCTGAAATATGTTCATTTGCTGAAAATCAACAAAACCACCAAAAGTTCTTGTATTTGAAGATAAAATCTTTTTGCTTTGAAGAAGTAAGATCGAGGTGACTGAAATAAGTTCATTGGATGAAAACCAACAAAAATTGACAAGAACCACGAAAAGTTCTTGTATTTGAAGATAAAATCTGACGCTATTAAAGAAAAAACTTCTTGCTCGCTGAAATATGTTCATTTGCTGAAAACAAAGTAAACCACGAAAAGTTCTTGTATTTGAAGATAAAATCTTTTTGCGTTGAAGAAGAAAGATCTCGCTGACTGAAATAAGTTCATTAGATCAAAACCAACAAAAATTGACAAGAACCACGAAAAGTTCTTGTATTTTAAGATAAAATCTGACGCTATCAAAGAAAAAACTTCGAGCTCGCTGAAATATGTTCATTTGCTGAAAATCAACAAAACCACCAAAAGTTCTTGTATTTGAAGATAAAATCTTTTTGCTTTGAAGAAGTAAGATCGAGGTGACTGAAATAAGTTCATTGGATGAAAACCAACAAAAATTGACAAGAACCAAGAAAAGTTCTTGTATTTGAAGATAAAATCTTCTTGCTTTGAAGAAGAATGATCCAGCTGACTTAAATAAGTTCATTCGATCAAAACCAACAAAAATTGACAAGAACCACGAAATGTTCTTGTATTTTAAGATAAAATCTGACGCTATTAAAGAAAAAACTTCTCGCTCACTGAAATATGTTCATTTGCTGAAAATCAACAAAACCACGAAAAGTTCTTGTATTTGAAGATAAAATCGTTTTGCTTTGAAGAAGAAAGATCGAGGTGACTGAAATAAGTTCATCAGATCAAAACCAACAAAAATTGACAAGAACCACGAAAAGTTCTTGTATTTGAAGATAAAATCTGTCGCTATTAAAGAAAAAACTTCTTGCTCGCTGAAATATGTTCAATTGCTGAAAACCAACAAAACCACGAAAAGTTCTTGTATTTGAAGATAAAATCTTTTTGCTTTGAAGAAGAAAGATCCAGCTGACTGAAATAAGTTCATTAGATGAAAACCAACAAAAATTGAGAAGAACCACGAAAAGTTCTTGTATTTTAAGATAAAATCTGACGCTATCAAAGAAAAAACTTCTTGCTCGCTGAAATATGTTCATTTGCTGAAAATCAACAAAACCACGAAAAGTTCTTGTATTTGAAGATAAAATCTATTTGCTTTGAAGAAGAAAGATCCAGCTGACTGAAATAAGTTCATTCGATGAAAACCAACAAAAATTGAGAAGAACCACGAAAAGTTCTTGTATTTTAAGATAAAATCTGACGCTTTTAATGAAAAAACTTCTTCCTCGCTGAAATATGTTCATTTGCTGAAAACCAACAAAACCACGAAAAGTTCTTGTATTTGAAGATAAAATCTGACGCTATAAAAGAAAAAAAGCTTCCAGCTCGCTGAAATATGTTCAATTGCTGAAAATCAACAAAACCACGAAAAGTTCTTGTATTTGAAGATAAAATCTTTTTGCTTTGAAGAAGAAAGATCTCGCTGACTGAAATAAGTTCATGAGATGAAAACCAACAAAAATTGAGAAGAACCACGAAAAGTTCTTGTATTTGAAGATAAAATCTGTCGCTATTAAAGAAAAAACTTCTTCCTCGCTGAAATATGTTCATTTGCTGAAAACCAACAAAACCACGAAAAGTTCTTGTATTTGAAGATAAAATCTTTTTGCTTTGAAGAAGAAAGATCGAGGTGACTGAAATAAGTTCATCAGATCAAAACCAACAAAAATTGACAAGAACGACGAAAAGGTCTTGTATTTTAAGATAAAATCTGACGCTTTTAATGAAAAAACTTCTTCCTCGCTGAAATATGTTCATTTGCTGAAAACCAACAAAACCATGAAAAGTTCTTGTATTTGAAGATAAAATCTGACGCTATCAAAGAAAAAAGCTTCCAGCAAGCTGAAATATGTTCATTTGCTGAAAATCAACAAAACCACGAAAAGTTCTTGTATTTGAAGATAAAATCTTTTTGCTTTGAAGAAGAAAGATCGAGGTGACTGAAATAAGTTCATTCGATCAAAACCAACAAAAATTGAGAAGAACCACGAAAAGTTCTTGTATTTTAAGATAAAATCTGACGCTATAAAAGAAAAAACGTCCAGCTCGCTGAAATATGTTCATTTGCTGAAAATCAACAAAACCACGAAAAGTTCTTGTATTTGAAGATAAAATCTTTTTGCTTTGAAGAAGAAAGATCCAGCTGACTGAAATAAGTTCATTAGATGAAAACCAACAAAAGTTGAGTAGAACCACGAAAAGTTCTTGTATTTTCAGGTAAAATCTGACGCTATTGAAGAAAAAACTTCTTGCTCGCTGAAATATGTTCATTTGCTGAAAATCAACAAAACCACGAAAAGTTCTTGTATTTGAAGATAAAATCTTTTTGCTTTGAAGAAGAAAGATCCAGCTGACTGAAATAAGTTCATTCGATGAAAACCAACAAAAATTGAGAAGAACCACGAAAAGTTCTTGTATTTTAAGATAAAAGCTGACACTGTAAAAGAAAAAACGTCCAGCTCGCTGAAATAAGTTCATTTGCTGAAAATCAACAAAACCACGAAAAGTTCTTGTATTTGAAGATAAAATCTTTTTGCTTTGAAGAAGAAAGATCCAGCTGACTGAAATAAGTTCATCAGATGAAAACCAACAAAAGTTGAGAAGAACCACGAAAAGTTCTTGTATTTTAAAATAAAATCTGACGCTATTAAAGAAAAAACTTCTCGCTCGCTGAAATATGTTCATTTGCTGAAAATCAACAAACCCACGAAAAGTTCTTGTATTTGAAGATAAATTCTTTTTGCTTTGAAGAAGAAAGATCCAGCTGACTGAAATAAGTTCATTCGATGAAAACCAACAAAAATTGAGAAGAACCACGAAAAGTTCTTGTATTTTAAGATAAAATCTGACGCTTTTAATGAAAAAACTTCTTCCTCGCTGAAATATGTTCATTTGCTGAAAACCAACAAAACCACGAAAAGTTCTTGTATTTGAAGATAAAATCTGACGCTATCAAAGATAAAAAGCTTCCAGCTCGCTGAAATATGTTCATTTGCTGAAAATCAACAAAACCACGAAAAGTTCTTGTATTTGAAGATAAAATCTTTTTGCTTTGAAGAAGAAAGATCTCGCTGACTGAAATAAGTTCATGAGATGAAAACCAACAAAAATTGAGAAGAACCACGAAAAGTTCTTGTATTTGAAGATAAAATCTGTCGCTATTAAAGAAAAAACTTCTTCCTCGCTGAAATATGTTCATTTGCTGAAAACCAACAAAACCACGAAAAGTTCTTGTATTTGAAGATAAAATCTTTTTGCTTTGAAGAAGAAAGATCGAGGTGACTGAAATAAGTTCATCAGATCAAAACCAACAAAAATTGACAAGAACGACGAAAAGGTCTTGTATTTTAAGATAAAATCTGACGCTTTTAATGAAAAAACTTCTTCCTCGCTGAAATATGTTCATTTGCTGAAAACCAACAAAACCATGAAAAGTTCTTGTATTTGAAGATAAAATCTGACGCTATCAAAGAAAAAAGCTTCCAGCAAGCTGAAATATGTTCATTTGCTGAAAATCAACAAAACCACGAAAAGTTCTTGTATTTGAAGATAAAATCTTTTTGCTTTGAAGAAGAAAGATCGAGGTGACTGAAATAAGTTCATTCGATCAAAACCAACAAAAATTGAGAAGAACCACGAAAAGTTCTTGTATTTTAAGATAAAATCTGACGCTATAAAAGAAAAAACGTCCAGCTCGCTGAAATATGTTCATTTGCTGAAAATCAACAAAACCACGAAAAGTTCTTGTATTTGAAGATAAAATCTTTTTGCTTTGAAGAAGAAAGATCCAGCTGACTGAAATAAGTTCATTAGATGAAAACCAACAAAAGTTGAGTAGAACCACGAAAAGTTCTTGTATTTTCAGGTAAAATCTGACGCTATTGAAGAAAAAACTTCTCGCTCGCTGAAATATGTTCATTTGCTGAAAATCAACAAACCCACGAAAAGTTCTTGTATTTGAAGATAAAATCTTTTTGCGTTGAAGAAGAAAGATCTAGCTGACTGAAATAAGTTCATTAGATCAAAACCAACAAAAATTGACAAGAACCACGAAAAGTTCTTGTATTTTAAGATAAAATCTGACGCTATTAAAGAAAAAACTTCGAGCTCGCTGAAATATGTTCATTTGCTGAAAATCAACAAAACCACCAAAAGTTCATGTATTTGAAGATAAAATCTTTTTGCTTTGAAGAAGTAAGATCGAGGTGACTGAAATAAGTTCATTGGATGAAAACCAACAAAAATTGACAAGAACCACGAAAAGTTCTTGTATTTGAAGATAAAATCTGACGCTATTAAAGAAAAAACTTCTTGCTCGCTGAAATATGTTCATTTGCTGAAAACCAAGTAACCACGAAAAGTTCTTGTATTTGAAGATAAAATCTGACGCGATCAAAGAAAAAAGCTTCCAGCTCGTTGAAATATGTTCATTTGCTGAAAATCAACAAAACCACGAAAAGTTCTTGTATTTGAAGATAAAATCTTCTTGCTTTGAAGAAGAATGATCCAGCTGACTTAAATAAGTTCATTCGATCAAAACCAACAAAAATTGACAAGAACCACGAAATGTTCTTGTATTTTAAGATAAAATCTGACGCTATTAAAGAAAAAACTTCTCGCTCGCTGAAATATGTTCATTTGCTGAAAATCAACAAAACCACGAAAAGTTCTTGCATTTGAAGATAAAATCGTTTTGCTTTGAAGAAGAAAGATCGAGGTGACTGAAATAAGTTCATCAGATCAAAACCAACAAAAATTGACAAGAACCACGAAAAGTTCTTGTATTTGAAGATAAAATCTGTCGCTCTTAAAGAAAAAACTTCGAGCTCGCTGAAATATGTTCATTTGCTGAAAACCAACAAAACCACGAAAAGTTCTTGTATTTGAAGATAAAATCTTTTTGCTTTGAAGAAGAAAGATCCAGCTGACTGAAATAAGTTCATTAGATGAAAACCAACAAAAATTGAGAAGAACCACGAAAAGTTCTTGTATTTTAAGATAAAATCTGACGCTATAAAAGAAAAAACTTCTTGCTCGCTGAAATATGTTCATTTGCTGAAAATCAACAAAACCACGAAAAGTTCTTGTATTTGAAGATAAAATCTTTTTGCTTTGAAGAAGAAAGATCCAGCTGACTGAAATAAGTTCATTCGATGAAAACCAACAAAAATTAAGAAGAACCACGAAAAGTTCTTGTATTTTAAAATAAAATCTGACGCTATTAAAGAAAAAACTTCTCGCTCGCTGAAATAAGTTCATTTGCTGAAAATCAACAAAACCACGAAAAGTTCTTGTATTTGAAGATAAAATCTTTTTGCTTTGAAGAAGAAAGATCCAGCTGACTGAAATAAGTTCATTAGATGAAAACCAACAAAAGTTGAGAAGAACCACGAAAAGTTCTTGTATTTTAAAATAAAATCTGACGCTATTAAAGAAAAAACTTCTCGCTCGCTGAAATATGTTCATTTGCTGAAAATCAACAAAACCACGAAAAGTTCTTGTATTTGAAGATAAATTCTTTTTGCTTTGAAGAAGAAAGATCCAGCTGACTGAAATAAGTTCATTCGATCAAAACCAACAAAAATTTACAAGAACCACGAAAAGTTCTTGTATTTTAAGATAAAATCTGACGCTATAAAAGAAAAAACGTCCAGCTCGCTGAAATATGTTCATTTGCAGAAAATCAACAAAACCACGAAAAGTTCTTGTATTTGAAGATAAAATCTTTTTGCTTTGAAGAAGAAAGATCCAGCTGACTGAAATAAGTTCATTAGATGAAAACCAACAAAAGTTGAGTGGAACCACGAAAAGTTCTTGTATTTTCAGATAAAATCTGACGCTATTGAAGAAAAAACTTCTCGCTCGCTGAAATATGTTCATTTGCTGAAAATCAACAAACCCACGAAAATTCTTGTATTTGAAGATAAAATCTTTTTGCGTTGAAGAAGAAAGATCGAGGTGACTGAAATAAGTTCATTCGATCAAAACCAACAAAAATTGACAAGAACCACGAAAAGTTCTTGTATTTTAAGATAAAATCTGATGATATAAAAGAAAAAACGTCCAGCTCGCTGAAATATGTTCATTTGCTGAAAATCAACAAAACCACTAAAAGTTCTTGTATTTGAAGATAAAATCTTTTTGCTTTGAAGAAGAAAGATCGAGGTGACTGAAATAAGTCCATCAGATCAAAACCAACAAAAATTGACAAGAACGACGAAAAGGTCTTGTATTTTAAGATAAAATCTGACGCTTTTAATGAAAAAACTTCTTCCTCGCTGAAATATGTTCATTTGCTGAAAATCAACAAAACCACGAAAAGTTCTTGTATTTGAAGATAAAATCTTTTTGCTTTGAAGAAGAAAGATCCAGCTGACTGAAATAAGTTCATTCGATGAAAACCAACAAAAATTGAGAAGAACCACGAAAAGTTCTTGTATTTTAAAATAAAATCTGACGCTATTAAAGAAAAAACTTCTCGCTCGCTGAAATAAGTTCATTTGCTGAAAATCAACAAAACCACGAAAAGTTCTTGTATTTGAAGATAAAATATTTTTGCTTTGAAGAAGAAAGATCCAGCTGACTGAAATAAGTTCATTAGATGAAAACCAACAAAAGTTGAGAAGAACCACGAAATGTTCTTGTACTTTAAAATAAAATCTGACGCTATTAAAGAAAAAGCTTCTCGCTCGCTGAAATATGTTCATTTGCTGAAAATCAACAAACCCACGAAAAGTTCTTGTATTTGAAGATAAATTCTTTTTGCTTTGAAGAAGAAAGATCCAGCTGACTGAAATAAGTTCATTCGATCAAAACCAACAAAAATTTACAAGAACCACGAAAAGTTCTTGTATTTTAAGATAAAATCTGACGCTATAAAA
Organism: Heptranchias perlo; assembly: GCF_035084215.1. Lineage (NCBI taxonomy): Eukaryota > Metazoa > Chordata > Chondrichthyes > Hexanchiformes > Hexanchidae > Heptranchias > Heptranchias perlo. The sequence goes on along the minus strand of NC_090341.1, from coordinate 64,218,361 downwards.
GAAAAAACGTCCAGCTCGCTGAAATATGTTCATTTGCTGAAAATCAACAAAACCACGAAAAGTTCTTGTATTTGAAGATAAAATCTTTTTGCTTTGAAGAAGAAAGATCCAGCTGACTGAAATAAGTTCATTAGATGAAAACCAACAAAAGTTGAGTGGAACCACGAAAAGTTCTTGTATTTTCAGATAAAATCTGACGCTATTGAAGAAAAAACTTCTCGCTCGCTGAAATATGTTCATTTGCTGAAAATCAACAAACCCACGAAAATTCTTGTATTTGAAGATAAAATCTTTTTGCGTTGAAGAAGAAAGATCGAGGTGACTGAAATAAGTTCATTCGATCAAAACCAACAAAAATTGACAAGAACCACGAAAAGTTCTTGTATTTTAAGATAAAATCTGATGACATAAAAGAAAAAACGTCCAGCTCGCTGAAATATGTTCATTTGCTGAAAATCAACAAAACCACTAAAAGTTCTTGTATTTGAAGATAAAATCTTTTTGCTTTGAAGAAGAAAGATCCAGCTGACTGAAATAAGTTCATTGGATGAAAACCAACAAAAATTGACAAGAACCACGAAAAGTTTTTGTATTTTAAGATAAAATCTTGCGCTATTAAAGAAAAAACTTCCAGCTCGCTGAAATATGTTCATTTGCTGAAAACCAACAAAACCACGAAAAGTTCTTGTATTTGAAGATAAAATCTTTTTGCTTTGAAGAAGAAAGATCGAGGTGACTGAAATAAGTCCATCAGATCAAAACCAACAAAAATTGACAAGAACGACGAAAAGGTCTTGTATTTTAAGATAAAATCTGACGCTTTTAATGAAAAAACTTCTTCCTCGCTGAAATATGTTCATTTGCTGAAAATCAACACAACCACGAAAAGTTCTTGTATTTGAAGATAAAATCTGACGCTATCCAAGAAAAAAGCTTCCAGCTCGCTGAAATATGTTCATTTGCTGAAAATCAACAAAACCACCAAAAGTTCTTGTATTTGAAGATAAAATCTGACGCTTTTGATGAAAAAACTTCGAGCTCGCTAAAATATGTTCATTTGCTGAAAATCAACAAACCCACGAAAAGTTCTTGTATTTGAAGATAAAATCTTTTTGCTTTGAAGAAGAAAGATCCAGCTGACTGAAATAAGTTCATTCGATCAAAACCAACAAAAATTGACAAGAACCACGAAAAGTTCTTGTATTTTAAGATAAAATCTGACGCTATAAAAGAAAAAACGTCCAGCTCGCTGAAATATGTACATTTGCTGAAAATCAACAAAACCACGAAAAGTTCTTGTATTTGAAGATAAAATCTTTTTGCTTTGAAGAAGAAAGATCCAGCTGACTGAAATAAGTTCATTGGATGAAAACCAACAAAAATTGACAAGAACCACGAAAAGTTCTTGTATTTTCAGATAAAATCTGACGCTTTTGATGAAAAAACTTCGAGCTCGCTAAAATATGTTCATTTGCTGAAAATCAACAAAACCACGAAAAGTTCTTGTATTTGAAGATAAAATCTTTTTGCTTTGAAGAAGAAAGATCCAGCTGACTGAAATAAGTTCATTCGATCAAAACCAACAATAATTGACAAGAACCACGAAAAGTTCTTGTATTTTAAGATAAAATCTGACGCTATTAAAGAAAAAACTTCTCGCTCGCTGAAATATGTTCATTTGCTGAAAATCAACAAAACCACGAAAAGTTCTTGTATTTGAAGATAAAATCTTTTTCCATTGAAGAAGAAAGATCTAGCTGACTGAAATAAGTTCATTAGATCAAAACCAACAAAAATTGACAAGAACCACGAAAAGTTCTTGTATTTTAAGATAAAATCTGACGCTATTAAAGAAAAAACTTCGAGCTCGCTGAAATATGTTCATTTGCTGAAAATCAACAAAACCACGAAAAGTTCTTGTATTTGAAGATAAAATCTTTTTGCTTTGAAGAAGTAAGATCGAGGTGACTGAAATAAGTTCATTGGATGAAAACCAACAAAAATTGACAAGAACCACGAAAAGTTCTTGTATTTGAAGATAAAATCTGACGCTATTAAAGAAAAAACTTCTTGCTCGCTGAAATATGTTCATTTGCTGAAATCCAAGTAAACCACGAAAAGTTCTTGTATTTGAAGATAAAATCTGACGCGATCAAAGAAAAAAGCTTCCAGCTCGTTGAAATATGTTCATTTGCTGAAAATCAACAAAACCACGAAAAGTTCTTGTATTTGAAGATAAAATCTTTTTGCTTTGAAGAAGAATGATCCAGCTGACTGAAATCAGTTCATTCGATGAAAACCAACAAAAATTGAGAAGAACCACGAAAAGTTCTTGTATTTTAAGATAAAATCTGATGCTATTCAAGAAAAAACTTCTCGCTCGCTGAAATATGTTCATTTGCTGAAAATCAACAAAACCACGAAAAGTTCTTGTATTTGAAGATAAAATCTTTTTGCTTTGAAGAAGAAAGATCGAGGTGACTGAAATAAGTTCATCAGATCAAAACCAACAAAAATTGACAAGAACGACGAAAAGGTCTTGTATTTTAAGATAAAATCTGACGCTTTTAATGAAAAAACTTCTTCCTCGCTGAAATATGTTCATTTGCTGAAAACTGACAAAACCACGAAAAGTTCTTGTGTTTGAAGATAAAATCTGATGCTATCAAAGAAAAAAGCTTCCAGCTCGCTGAAATATGTTCATTTGCTGAAAATCAACAAAACCACGAAAAGTTCTTGTATTTGAAGATAAAATCTTTTTGCTTTGAAGAAGAAAGCTCTCGCTGACTGAAATAAGTTCATGAGATGAAAACCAACAAAAATTGAGAAGAACCACGAAAAGTTCTTGTATTTGAAGATAAAATCTGTCGCTATTAAAGAAAAAACTTCTTCCTCGCTGAAATATGTTCATTTGCTGAAAATCAACAAAACCACGAAAAGTTCTTGTATTTGAAGATAAAATATTTTTGCTTTGAAGAAGAAAGATCCAGCTGACGGAAATAAGTTCATTGGATGAAAACCAACAAAAATTGACAAGAACCACGAAAAGTTTTTGTATTTTAAGATAAAATCTTGCGCTATGAAAGAAAAAACTTCCAGCTCGCTGAAATATGTTCATTTGCTGAAAACCAACAAAACCACAAAAAGTTCTTGTATTTGAAGATAAAATCTTTTTGCTTTGAAGAAGAAAGATCGAGGTGACTGAAATAAGTTCATCAGATCAAAACCAACAAAAATTGACAAGAACGACGAAAAGGTCTTGTATTTTAAGATAAAATCTGACGCTTTTAATGAAAAAACTTCTTCCTCGCTGAAATATGTTCATTTGCTGAAAACCAACAAAACCACGAAAAGTTCTTGTATTTGAAGATAAAATCTTTTTGCTTTGAAGAAGAAAGATCCAGCCGACTGAAATAAGTTCATTCGATGAAAACCAACAAAAATTGACAAGAACCACGAAAAGTTCTTGTATTTTAAGATAAAATCTGACGCTATTATAGAAAAAACTTCTTGCTCGCTGAAATATGTTCATTTGCTGAAAACCAACAAAACCACGAAAAGTTCTTGTATTTGAAGATAAAATCTGACGCGATCAAAGAAAAAAGCTTCCAGCTCGCTGAAATATGTTCATTTGCTGAAAATCAACAAAACCACGAAAAGTTCTTGTATTTGAAGATAAAATCTTTTTGCTTTGAAGAAGAAAGATCCAGCTGACTGAAATAAGTTCATTCGATCAAAACCAACAAAAATTGACAAGAACCACGAAAAGTTCTTGTATTTTAAGATAAAATCTGACGCTTTTAATGAAAAAACTTCGAGCTCGCTGAAATATGTTCATTTGCTGAAAATCAACAAAACCACGAAAAGTTCTTGTATTTGAAGATAAAATCTTTTTGCTTTGAAGAAGAAAGATCCAGCTGACTGAAATAAGTTCATTGGATGAAAACCAACAAAAATTGACAAGAACCACGAAAAGTTCTTGTATTTTAAGATAAAATCTGACGCTTTTGATGAAAAAACTTCGAGCTCGCTAAAATATGTTCATTTGCTGAAAATCAACAAAACCACGAAAAGTTCTTGTATTTGAAGATAAAATCTTTTTGCTTTGAAGAAGAAAGATCGAGGTGACTGAAATAAGTTCATTCGATCAAAACCAACAAAAATTGACAAGAACCACGAAAAGTTCTTGTATTTTAAAATAAAATCTGACGCTATTAAAGAAAAAACTTCTCGCTCGCTGAATTATGTTCATTTGCTGAAAATCAACAAACCCACGAAAAGTTCTTGTATTTGAAGATAAAATCTTTTTGCGTTGAAGAAGAAAGATCGAGGTGACTGAAATAAGTTCATTGGATGAAAACCAACAAAAATTGACAAGAACCACGAAAAGTTCTTGTATTTGAAGATAAAATCTGACGCTATTAAAGAAAAAACTTCTTGCTCGCTGAAATATGTTCATTTGCTGAAATCCAAGTAAACCACGAAAAGTTCTTGTGTTTGAAGATAAAATCTGACGCGATCAAAGAAAAAACGTCCAGCTCGTTGAAATATGTTCATTTGCTGAAAATCAACAAAACCACGAAAAGTTCTTGTATTTGAAGATAAAATCTTTTTGCTTTGAAGAAGAAAGATCCAGCTGACTGAAATAAGTTCATTGGATGAAAACCAACAAAAATTGACAAGAACCACGAAATGTTCTTGTATTTGAAGATAAAATCTGTCGCTATTAAAGAAAAAACTTCTTCCTCGCTGAAATATGTTCATTTGCTGAAAACCAACGAAACCACGAAAAGTTCTTGTATTTGAAGATAAAATCATTTTGCTTTGAAGAAGAAAGATCGAGGTGACTGAAATAAGTTCATCAGATCAAAACCAACAAAAATTGACAAGAACGACGAAAAGGTCTTGTATTTTAAGATAAAATCTGACGCTTTTAATGAAAAAACTTCTTCCTCGCTGAAATATGTTAATTTGCTGAAAACCAACAAAACCACGAAAAGTTCTTGTATTTGAAGATAAAATCTGACGCTATCAAAGAAAAAAGCTTCCAGCTAGCTGAAATATGTTCATTTGCTGAAAATCAACAAAACCACGAAAAGTTCTTGTATTTGAAGATAAAATCTTTTTGCTTTGAAGAAGAAAGATCGAGGTGACTGAAATAAGTTCATTCGATCAAAACCAACAAAAATTGACAAGAACGACGAAAAGGTCTTGTATTTTAAGATAAAATCTGACGCTTTTAATGAAAAAACTTCTTCCTCGCTGAAATATGTTAATTTGCTGAAAACCAACAAAACCACGAAAAGTTCTTGTATTTTAAGATAAAATCTGACGCGATCAAAGAAAAAACGTCCAGCTCGTTGAAATATGTTCATTTGCTGAAAATCAACAAAACCACGAAAAGTTCTTGTATTTGAAGATAAAATCTTTTTGCTTTGAAGAAGAAAGATCCAGCTGACTGAAATAAGTTCATTGGATGAAAACCAACAAAAATTGACAAGAACCACGAAATGTTCTTGTATTTGAAGATAAAATCTGACGCTATCAAAGAAAAAAGCTTCCAGCTCGCTGAAATATGTTCATTTGCTGAAAATCAACAAAACCACGAAAAGTTCTTGTATTTGAAGATAAAATCTTTTTGCTTTGAAGAAGAAAGATCTCACTGACTGAAATAAGTTCATGAGATGAAAACCAACAAAAATTGAGAAGAACCACGAAAAGTTCTTGTATTTGAAGATAAAATCTGTCGCTATTAAAGAAAAAACTTCTTCCTCGCTGAAATATGTTCATTTGCTGAAAACCAACGAAACCACGAAAAGTTCTTGTATTTGAAGATAAAATCATTTTGCTTTGAAGAAGAAAGATCGAGGTGACTGAAATAAGTTCATCAGATCAAAACCAACAAAAATTGACAAGAACGACGAAAAGGTCTTGTATTTTAAGATAAAATCTGACGCTTTTAATGAAAAAACTTCTTCCTCGCTGAAATATGTTCATTTGCTGAAAACCAACAAAACCACGAAAAGTTCTTGTATTTGAAGATAAAATCTGACGCTATCAAAGAAAAAAGCTTCCAGCTAGCTGAAATATGTTCATTTGCTGAAAATCAACAAAACCACGAAATGTTCTTGTATTTGAAGATAAAATCTTTTTGCTTTGAAGAAGAAAGATCGAGGTGACTGAAATAAGTTCATTCGATCAAAACCAACAAAAATTGACAAGAACCACGAAAAGTTCTTGTATTTTAAGATAAAATCTGACGCTATAAAAGAAAAAACGTCCAGCTCGCTGAGATATGTTCATTTGCTGAAAATCAACAAAACCACGAAAAGTTCTTGTATTTGAAGATAAAATCTTTTTGCTTTGAAGAGGAAAGATCCAGCTGACTGAAATAAGTTCATTGCATGAAAACCAACAAAAATTGACAAGAACCACGAAAAGTTTTTGTATTTTAAGATAAAATCATGCGCTATTGAAGAAAAAACTTCCAGCTCGCTGAAATATGTTCATTTGCTGAAAACCAACAAAACCACGAAAAGTTCTTGTATTTGAAGATAAAATCTTTTTGCTTTGAAGAAGAAAGATCCAGCTGACTGAAATAAGTTCATTCGATGAAAACCAACAAAAATTGACAAGAACCACGAAAAGTTCTTGTATTTTATGATAAAATCTGACGCTTTTGATGAAAAAACCTCGAGCTCGCTAAAATATGTTCATTTGCTGAAAATCAACAAAACCACGAAAAGTTCTTGTATTTTAAGATAAAATCTGACGCTATAAAAGAAAAAACGTCCAGCTCGCTGAGATATGTTCATTTGCTGAAAATCAACAAAACCACGAAAAGTTCTTGTATTTGAAGATAAAATCTTTTTGCTTTGAAGAGGAAAGATCCAGCTGACTGAAATAAGTTCTGATGTGGAGATGCCGGTGATGGACTGGGGTTGACAATTGTAAACAATTTTACAACACCAAGTTATAGTCCAGCAATTTTATTTTAAATTCACAAGCTTTCGGAGATTTTCTCCTTCCTCAGGCAAACATTTGCCTGAGGAAGGAGAAAATCTCCGAAAGCTTGTGAATTTAAAATAAAATTGCTGGACTATAACTTGGTGTTGTAAAATTGTTTACAATTGAAATAAGTTCATTGGATGAAAACCAACAAAAATTGACAAGAACCACGAAAAGTTTTTGTATTTTAAGATAAAATCTTGCGCTATTGAAGAAAAAACTTCCAGCTCGCTGAAATATGTTCATTTGCTGAAAACCAACAAAACCACGAAAAGTTCTTGTATTTGAAGATAAAATCTTTTTGCTTTGAAGAAGAAAGATCCAGCTGACTGAAATAAGTTCATTCGATGAAAACCAACAAAAATTGACAAGAACCACGAAAAGTTCTTGTATTTTAAGATAAAATCTGACGCTTTTGATGAAAAAACTTCGAGCTCGCTAAAATATGTTCATTTGCTGAAAACCAACGAAACCACGAAAAGTTCTTGTATTTGAAGATAAAATCATTTTGCTTTGAAGAAGAAAGATCGAGGTGACTGAAATAAGTTCATCAGATCAAAACCAACAAAAATTGACAAGAACGACGAAAAGTTCTTGTATTTTAAGATAAAATCTGACGCTTTTAATGAAAAAACTTCTTCCTCGCTGAAATATGTTAATTTGCTGAAAACCAACAAAACCACGAAAAGTTCTTGTATTTGAAGATAAAATCTGACGCTATCAAAGAAAAAAGCTTCCAGCTAGCTGAAATATGTTCATTTGCTGAAAATCAACAAAACCACGAAAAGTTCTTGTATTTGAAGATAAAATCTTTTTGCTTTGAAGAAGAAAGATCGAGGTGACTGAAATAAGTTCATTCGATCAAAACCAACAAAAATTGACAAGAACCACGAAAAGTTCTTGTATTTTAAGATAAAATCTGACGCTATAAAAGAAAAAACGTCCAGCTCGCTGAGATATGTTCATTTGCTGAAAATCAACAAAACCACGAAAAGTTCTTGTATTTGAAGATAAAATCTTTTTGCTTTGAAGAGGAAAGATCCAGCTGACTGAAATAAGTTCATTGCATGAAAACCAACAAAAATTGACAAGAACCACGAAAAGTTTTTGTATTTTAAGATAAAATCTTGCGCTATTGAAGAAAAAACTTCCAGCTCGCTGAAATATGTTCATTTGCTGAAAACCAACAAAACCACGAAAAGTTCTTGTATTTGAAGATAAAATCTTTTTGCTTTGAAGAAGAAAGATCCAGCTGACTGAAATAAGTTCATTCGATGAAAACCAACAAAAATTGACAAGAACCACGAAAAGTTCTTGTATTTTATGATAAAATCTGACGCTTTTGATGAAAAAACCTCGAGCTCGCTAAAATATGTTCATTTGCTGAAAATCAACAAAACCACGAAAAGTTCTTGTATTTTAAGATAAAATCTGACGCTATAAAAGAAAAAACGTCCAGCTCGCTGAGATATGTTCATTTGCTGAAAATCAACAAAACCACGAAAAGTTCTTGTATTTGAAGATAAAATCTTTTTGCTTTGAAGAGGAAAGATCCAGCTGACTGAAATAAGTTCTGATGTGGAGATGCCGGTGATGGACTGGGGTTGACAATTGTAAACAATTTTACAACACCAAGTTATAGTCCAGCAATTTTATTTTAAATTCACAAGCTTTCGGAGATTTTCTCCTTCCTCAGGCAAACATTTGCCTGAGGAAGGAGAAAATCTCCGAAAGCTTGTGAATTTAAAATAAAATTGCTGGACTATAACTTGGTGTTGTAAAATTGTTTACAATTGAAATAAGTTCATTGGATGAAAACCAACAAAAATTGACAAGAACCACGAAAAGTTTTTGTATTTTAAGATAAAATCTTGCGCTATTGAAGAAAAAACTTCCAGCTCGCTGAAATATGTTCATTTGCTGAAAACCAACAAAACCACGAAAAGTTCTTGTATTTGAAGATAAAATCTTTTTGCTTTGAAGAAGAAAGATCCAGCTGACTGAAATAAGTTCATTCGATGAAAACCAACAAAAATTGACAAGAACCACGAAAAGTTCTTGTATTTTAAGATAAAATCTGACGCTTTTGATGAAAAAACTTCGAGCTCGCTAAAATATGTTCATTTGCTGAAAATCAACAAAACCACGAAAAGTTCTTGTATTTGAAGGTAAAATCTTTTTGCTTTGAAGAAGAAAGATCCAGCTGACTGAAATAAGTTCATTGGATGAAAACCAACAAAAATTGACAAGAAACACGAAAAGTTCTTGTATTTTAAGATAAAATCTGACGCTTTTGATGAAAAAACTTCGAGCTCGCTAAAATATGTTCATTTGCTGAAAATCAACAAAACCACCAAAAGTTCTTGTATTTGAAGATAAAATCTTTTTGCTTTGAAGAAGTAAGATCGAGGTGACTGAAATAAGTTCATTGGATGAAAACCAACAAAAATTGACAAGAACCACGAAAAGTTCTTGTATTTGAAGATAAAATCTGACGCTATTAAAGAAAAAACTTCTCGCTCGCTGAAATATGTTCATTTGCTGAAAATCAACAAACCCACGAAAAGTTCTTGTATTTGAAGATAAATTCTTTTTGCTTTGAAGAAGAAAGATCCAGCTGACTGAAATAAGTTCATTCGAACAAAACCAACAAAAATTGACAAGAACCACGAAAAGTTCTTGTATTTTAAGATAAAATCTGACGCTATAAAAGAAAAAACGTCCAGCTCGCTGAAATATGTTCATTTGCTGAAAATCAACAAAACCACGAAAAGTTCTTGTATTTGAAGATAAAATCTTTTTGCTTTGAAGAAGAAAGATCCAGCTGACTGAAATAAGTTCATTAGATGAAAACCAACAAAAGTTGAGTAGAACCACGAAAAGTTCTTGTATTTTCAGATAAAATCTGACGCTATTGAAGAAAAAACTTCTCGCTCGCTGAAATATGTTCATTTGCTGAAAATCAACAAACCCACGAAAAGTTCTTGTATTTGAAGATAAAATCTTTTTGCGTTGAAGAAGAAAGATCTAGCTGACTGAAATAAGTTCATTAGATCAAAACCAACAAAAATTGACAAGAACCACGAAAAGTTCTTGTATTTTAAGATAAAATCTGACGCTATTAAAGAAAAAATTTCGAGCTCGCTGAAATATGTTCATTTGCTGAAAATCAACAAAACCACCAAAAGTTCTTGTATTTGAAGATAAAATCTTTTTGCTTTGAAGAAGTAAGATCGAGGTGACTGAAATAAGTTCATTGGATGAAAACCAACAAAAATTGACAAGAACCACGAAAAGTTCTTGTATTTGAAGATAAAATCTGACGCTATTAAAGAAAAAACTTCTTGCTCGCTGAAATATGTTCATTTGCTGAAAACCAAGTAAACCACGAAAAGTTCTTGTATTTGAAGATACAATCTGACACGATCAAAGAAAAAAGCTTCCAACTCGTTGAAATATGTTCATTTGCTGAAAATCAACAAAACCACGAAAAGTTCTTGTATTTGAAGATAAAATCTTTTTGCTTTGAAGAAGAATGATCCAGCTGACTTAAATAAGTTCATTCGATCAAAACCAAAAAAAATTGACAAGAACCACGAAATGTTCTTGTATTTTAAGATAAAATCTGACGATATTAAAGAAAAAACTTCTCGCTCGCTGAAATATGTTCATTTGCTGAAAATCAACAAAACCACGAAAAGATCTTGTATTTGAAGATAAAATCTGTCGCTATTAAAGAAAAAACTTCTTCCTCGCTGAAATATGTTCATTTGCTGAAAACCAACAAAACCACGAAAAGTTCTTGTATTTGAAGATAAAATCTTTTTGCTTTGAAGAAGATAGATCGAGGTGACTGAAATAAGTTCATCAGATCAAAACCAACAAAAATTGACAAGAACGACGAAAAGGTCTTGTATTTTAAGATAAAATCTGACGCTTTTAATGAAAAAACTTCTTCCTCGCTGAAATATGTTCATTTGCTGAAAACCAACAAAACCACGAAAAGTTCTTGTATTTGAAGATAAAATCTGACGCTATCAAAGAAAAAAGCTTCCAGCTAGCTGAAATATGTTCATTTGCTGAAAATCAACAAAACCACGAAAAGTTCTTGTATTTGAAGATAAAATCTTTTTGCTTTGAAGAAGAAAGATCGAGGTGACTGAAATAAGTTCATTCGATCAAAACCAACAAAAATTGACAAGAACCACGAAAAGTTCTTGTATTTTAAGATAAAATCTGACGCGATAAAAGAAAAAACGTCCAGCTCGCTGAAATATGTTCATTTGCTTAAAACCAACAAAAGCACGAAAAGTTCTTGTATTTGAAGATAAAATCTTTTTGCTTTGAAGAAGAAAGATCCAGCTGACTGAAATAAGTTCATTAGATGAAAACCAACAAAAGTTGAGTAGAACCACGAAAAGTTCTTGTATTTTCAGATAAAATCTGACGCTATTGAAGAAAAAGCTTCTCGCTCGCTGAAATATGTTCATTTGCTGAAAATCAACAAACCCACGAAAAGTTCTTGTATTTGAAGATAAAATCTTTTTGCGTTGAAGAAGAAAGATCTAGCTGACTGAAATAAGTTCATTAGATCAAAACGAACAAAAATTGACAAGAACCACGAAAAGTTCTTGTATTTTAAGATAAAATCTGACGCTATTAAAGAAAAAACTTCGAGCTCGCTGAAATATGTTCATTTGCTGAAAATCAACAAAACCACGAAAAGTTCTTGTATTTGAAGATAAAATCTTTTTGCTTTGAAGAAGTCAGATCGAGGTGACTGAAATAAGTTCATTGGATGAAAACCAACAAAAATTGACAAGAACCACGAAAAGTTCTTGTATTTGAAGATAAAATCTGACGCTATTAAAGAAAAAACTTCTCGCTCGCTGAAATATGTTCATTTGCTGAAAGTCAACAAACCCACGAAAAGTTCTTGTATTTGAAGATAAATTCTTTTTGCTTTGAAGAAGAAAGATCCAGCTGACTGAAATAAGTTCATTCGAACAAAACCAACAAAAATTGACAAGAACCACGAAAAGTTCTTGTATTTTAAGATAAAATCTGACGCTATAAAAGAAAAAACGTCCAGCTCGCTGAAATATGTTCATTTGCTGAAAATAAACAAAACCACGAAAAGTTCTTGTATTTGAAGATAAAATCTTTTTGCTTTGAAGAAGAAAGATCCAGCTGACTGAAATAAGTTCATTAGATGAAAACCAACAAAAATTGAGAAGAACCACGAAAAGTTCTTGTATTTTAAGATAAAATCTGACGCTATCAAAGAAAAAACTGCTTGCTCGCTGAAATATGTTCATTTGCTGAAAATCAACAAAACCACGAAAAGTTCTTGTATTTGAAGATAAAATCTTTTTGCTTTGAAGAAGAAAGATCCAGCTGACTGAAATCAGTTCATTCGATGAAAACCAACAAAAATTGAGAAGAACCACGAAAAGTTCTTGTATTTGAAGATAAAATCTGACGCTATAAAAGAAAAAACGTCCAGCTCGCTGAAATATGTTCATTTGCTGAAAATCAACAAAACCAGGAAAAGTTCTTGTATTTGAAGAGAAAATCTTTTTGCTTTCAAGAAGAAAAATCCAGCTGACTGAAATAAGTTCATTTGATCAAAACCAACAAAAATTGACAAGAACCACGAAAAGTTCTTGTATTTTAAGATAAAATCTTATGCTATTCAAGAAAACACTTCTCACTCGCTGAAATATGTTCATTTGCTGAAAATCAACAAAACCACGAAAAGTTCTTGTATTTGAAGAGAAAATCTTTTTGCTTTGAAGAAGAAAGATCGAGGTGACTGAAATAAGTTCATTCGATGAAAACCAACAAAAATTGACCAGAACCACGAAAAGTTCTTGTATTTTAAGATAAAATCTGACGCTTTTAATGAAAAAACTTCGAGCTCGCTGAAATATGTTCATTTGCTGAAAATCAACAAAACCACGAAAAGTTCTTGTATTTGAAGATAAAATCTTTTTGCTTTGAAGGAGAAAGATCCAGCTGACTGAAATAAGTTCATTGGATGAAAACCAACAAAAATTGACAAGAACAACGAAAAGTTTTTGTATTTTAAGATAAAATCTTGTGCTATTAAAGAAAAAACTTCGAGCTCGCTGAAATATGTTCATTTGCTGAAATCCAACAAAACCACTAAAAGTTCTTGTATTTGAAGATAAAATCTGACGTGATCAAAGAAAAAAGCTTCCAGCTCGCTGAAATATGTTCATTTGCTGAAAATCAACAAAACCACGAAAAGTTCTTGTATTTGAAGATAAAATCTTTTTGCTTTGAAGAAGAAAGATCTAGCTGACTGAAATAAGTTCATTCGATGAAAACCAACAAAAATTGACAAGAACCACGAAAAGTTCTTGTATTTTAAGATAAAATCTGAAGCTATCAAAGAAAAAACTTCTTGCTCGCTGAAATATGTTCATTTGCTGAAAATCAACAAAACCACGAAAAGTTCTTGTATTTGAAGATAAAATCTTTTTGCTTTGAAGAAGAAAGATCGAGATGACTGAAATAAGTTCATTAGATGAAAACCAACAAAAATTGACACGAACCACGAAAAGTTCTTGTATTTGAAGATAAAATCTGACGCTATTAAAGAAAAAACTTCTTGCTCGCTGAAATATGTTCATTTGCTGAAAACCAACAAAACCACAAAAAGTTCTTGTATTTGAAGATAAAATCTGACGCGATCAAAGAAAAAAGCTTCCAGCTCGCTGAAATATGTTCATTTGCTGAAAATCAACAAAGCCACGAAAAGTTCTTGTATTTGAAGATAAAATCTTTTTGCTTTGAAGAAGAAAGATCCAGCTGACTGAAATAAGTTCATTCGATGAAAACCAACAAAAATTGAGAAGAACCACGAAAAGTTCTTGTATTTTAAGATAAAATCTGACGCTATTAAAGAAAAAACTTCTTGCTCACTGAAATATGTTCATTTGCTGAAAATCAACAAAACCACGAAAATTTCTTGTATTTGAAGAGAAAATCTTTTTGCTTTGAAGAAGAAAGATCTGGCTGACTGAAATAAGTTCATTAGATGAAAACCAACAAAAATTGACAAAGACCACGAAAAGTTCTTGTATTTGAAGATAAAATCTGACGCTATCAAAGAAAAAAGCTTCCAGCTCGCTGAAATATGTTCATTTGCTGAAAATCAACAAAACCACGAAAAGTTCTTGTATTTGAAGATAAAACGTTTTTGCTTTGAAGAAGAAAGATCTCGCTGACTGAAATAAGTTCATTAGATGAAAACCAACAAAAATTGAGAAGAACCACGAAAAGTTCTTGTATTTGAAGATAAAATCTGACGCTATTAAAGAAAAAACTTCTTCCTCGCTGAAATATGTTGATTTGCTGAAAACCAAAAAAAACCACGAAAAGTTCTTGTATTTGAAGAGAAAATCTTTTTGCTTTGAAGAAGAAAGATCCAGCTGACTGAAATAAGTTCATTTGATCAAAACCAACAAAAATTGACAAGAACCACGAAAAGTTCTTGTATTTTAAGATAAAATCTTATGCTATTCAAGAAAACACTTCTCACTCGCTAAAATATGTCCATTTGCTGAAAATCAACAAAACCACGAAAAGTTCTTGTATTTGAAGAGAAAATCTTTTTGCTTTGAAGAAGAAAGATCGAGGTGACTGAAATAAGTTCAATTGATGAAAACCAACAAAAATTGACAAGAACCACGAAAAGTTCTTGTATTTTAAGATAAAATCTGACGCTTTTAATGAAAAAACTTCGAGCTCGCTGAAATATGTTCATTTCCTGAAAATCAACAAAACCACGAAAAGTTCTTGTATTTGAAGATAAAATCTTTTTGCTTTGAAGGAGAAAGATCCAGCTGACTGAAATAAGTTCATTGGATGAAAACCAACAAAAATTGACAAGAACCACGAAAATTTTTTGTATTTTAAGATAAAATCTTGCGCTATTAAAGAAAAAACTTCGAGCTCGCTGAAATATGTTCATTTGCTAAAAGTCAACAAAACCACGAAAAGTTCTTGTATTTGAAGATAAAATCTTTTTGCTTTGAAGAAGAAAGATGGAGATGACTGAAATAAGTTCATCAGCTGAAAACCAACAAAAATTGACACGAACCACGAAAAGTTCTTGTATTTGAAGATAAAATCTGACGCTATTAAAGAAAAAACTTCTTGCTCGCTGAAATATGTTCATTTGCTGAAAACCAACAAAACCACGAAAAGTTCTTGTATTTGAAGATAAAATCTTTTTGCTTTGAAGAAGAAAGATCCAGCTGACTGAAATCAGTTCATTAGATCAAAACCAACAAAAATTGAGAAGAACCACGAAAAGTTCTTGTATTTGAAGATAAAATCTGACGCGATCAAAGAAAAAAGCTTCCAGCTCGCTGAAATATGTTCATTTGCTGAAAATCAACAAAACCACGAAAAGTTCTTGTATTTGAAGATAAAATCTTTTTGCTTTGAAGAAGAAAGATCCAGCTGACTGAAATAAGTTCATTCGATGAAAACCAACAAAAATTGAGAAGAACCACGAAAAGTTCTTGTATTTTAAGATAAAATCTGACGCTATAAAAGAAAAAACGTCCAGCTCGCTGAAATATGTTCATTTGCTGAAAATCAACAAAACCACGAAAGGTTCTTGTAGTTGAAGATAAAATCTTTTTGCTTTGAAGAAGAAAGATCCAGCTGACTGAAATCAGTTCATTAGATCAAATCCAACAAAAATTGAGAAGAACCACGAAAAGTTCTTGTGTTTGAAGATAAAATCTGACGCTATTAAAGAAAAAGCTTCTCACTCGCTGAAATATGTTCATTTGCTGAAAATCAACAAAACCACGAACAGTTCTTGTATTTGAAGATAAAATCTTTTTGCTTTGAAGATGAAAGATTGAGCTGACTGAAATAAGTTCATCAGATCAAAACCAAAAAAAATTGACAAGAACCACGAAAAGTTCTTGTATTTTAAGATAAAATCTTGCGCTATTAAAGAAAAAACTTCCAGCTCGCTGAAATATGTTCATTTGCTGAAAACCAACAAAACCACGAAAAGTTCTTGTATTTGAAGATAAAATCTTTTTGCTTTGAAGAAGAAAGATCGAGGTGACTGAAATAATTCATTAGATGAAAACCAACAAAAATTGACAAGAACCACGAAAAGTTCTTGTATTTTAAGATAAAATCTAACGCTATAAAAGAAAAAACTTCCAGCTCGCTGAAATATGTTCATTTGCTGAAAATCAACAAAACCACCAAAAGTTCTTGTATTTGAAGATAAAATCTTTTTGCTTTGAAGAAGTAAGATCGAGGTGACTGAAATAAGTTCATTGGATGAAAACCAACAAAAATTGACAAGAACCACGAAAAGTTCTTGTATTTGAAGATAAAATCTGACGCTATTAAAGAAAAAACTTCTTGCTCGCTGAAATATGTTCATTTGCTGAAAACCAAGTAAACCACGAAAAGTTCTTGTATTTGAAGATAAAATCTGACACGATCAAAGAAAAAAGCTTCCAACTCGTTGAAATATGTTCATTTGCTGAAAATCAACAAAACCACGAAAAGTTCTTGTATTTGAAGATAAAATCTTTTTGCTTTGAAGAAGAATGATCCAGCTGACTTAAATAAGTTCATTCGATCAAAACCAAAAAAAATTGACAAGAACCACGAAATGTTCTTGTATTTTAAGATAAAATCTGACGATATTAAAGAAAAAACTTCTCGCTCGCTGAAATATGTTCATTTGCTGAAAATCAACAAAACCACGAAAAGATCTTGTATTTGAAGATAAAATCTGTCGCTATTAAAGAAAAAACTTCTTCCTCGCTGAAATATGTTCATTTGCTGAAAACCAACAAAACCACGAAAAGTTCTTGTATTTGAAGATAAAATCTTTTTGCTTTGAAGAAGATAGATCGAGGTGACTGAAATAAGTTCATCAGATCAAAACCAACAAAAATTGACAAGAACGACGAAAAGGTCTTGTATTTTAAGATAAAATCTGACGCTTTTAATGAAAAAACTTCTTCCTCGCTGAAATATGTTCATTTGCTGAAAACCAACAAAACCACGAAAAGTTCTTGTATTTGAAGATAAAATCTGACGCTATCAATGAAAAAAGCTTCCAGCTAGCTGAAATATGTTCATTTGCTGAAAATCAACAAAACCACGAAAAGTTCTTGTATTTGAAGATAAAATCTTTTTGCTTTGAAGAAGAAAGATCGAGGTGACTGAAATAAGTTCATTCGATCAAAACCAACAAAAATTGACAAGAACCACGAAAAGTTCTTGTATTTTAAGATAAAATCTGACGCGATAAAAGAAAAAACGTCCAGCTCGCTGAGATATGTTCATTTGCTGAAAATCAACAAAACCACGAAAAGTTCTTGTATTTGAAGATAAAATCTTTTTGCTTTGAAGAGGAAAGATCCAGCTGACTGAAATAAGTTCATTGGATGAAAACCAACAAAAATTGACAAGAACCACGAAAAGTTTTTGTATTTTAAGATAAAATCTTGCGCTATTAAAGAAAAAACTTCCAGCTCGCTGAAATATGTTCATTTGCTTAAAACCAACAAAAGCACGAAAAGTTCTTGTATTTGAAGATAAAATCTTTTTGCTTTGAAGAAGAAAGATCCAGCTGACTGAAATAAGTTCATTAGATGAAAACCAACAAAAGTTGAGTAGAACCACGAAAAGTTCTTGTATTTTCAGATAAAATCTGACGCTATTGAAGAAAAAGCTTCTCGCTCGCTGAAATATGTTCATTTGCTGAAAATCAACAAACCCACGAAAAGTTCTTGTATTTGAAGATAAAATCTTTTTGCGTTGAAGAAGAAAGATCTAGCTGACTGAAATAAGTTCATTAGATCAAAACGAACAAAAATTGACAAGAACCACGAAAAGTTCTTGTATTTTAAGATAAAATCTGACGCTATTAAAGAAAAAACTTCGAGCTCGCTGAAATATGTTCATTTGCTGAAAATCAACAAAACCACGAAAAGTTCTTGTATTTGAAGATAAAATCTTTTTGCTTTGAAGAAGTCAGATCGAGGTGACTGAAATAAGTTCATTGGATGAAAACCAACAAAAATTGACAAGAACCACGAAAAGTTCTTGTATTTGAAGATAAAATCTGACGCTATTAAAGAAAAAACTTCTCGCTCGCTGAAATATGTTCATTTGCTGAAAGTCAACAAACCCACGAAAAGTTCTTGTATTTGAAGATAAATTCTTTTTGCTTTGAAGGAGAAAGATCCAGCTGACTGAAATAAGTTCATTGGATGAAAACCAACAAAAATTGACAAGAACCACGAAAATTTTTTGTATTTTAAGATAAAATCTTGCGCTATTAAAGAAAAAACTTCGAGCTCGCTGAAATATGTTCATTTGCTAAAAGTCAACAAAACCACGAAAAGTTCTTGTATTTGAAGATAAAATCTTTTTGCTTTGAAGAAGAAAGATGGAGATGACTGAAATAAGTTCATCAGCTGAAAACCAACAAAAATTGACACGAACCACGAAAAGTTCTTGTATTTGAAGATAAAATCTGACGCTATTAAAGAAAAAACTTCTTGCTCGCTGAAATATGTTCATTTGCTGAAAACCAACAAAACCACGAAAAGTTCTTGTATTTGAAGATAAAATCTTTTTGCTTTGAAGAAGAAAGATCCAGCTGACTGAAATCAGTTCATTAGATCAAAACCAACAAAAATTGAGAAGAACCACGAAAAGTTCTTGTATTTGAAGATAAAATCTGACGCGATCAAAGAAAAAAGCTTCCAGCTCGCTGAAATATGTTCATTTGCTGAAAATCAACAAAACCACGAAAAGTTCTTGTATTTGAAGATAAAATCTTTTTGCTTTGAAGAAGAAAGATCCAGCTGACTGAAATAAGTTCATTCGATGAAAACCAACAAAAATTGAGAAGAACCACGAAAAGTTCTTGTATTTTAAGATAAAATCTGACGCTATAAAAGAAAAAACGTCCAGCTCGCTGAAATATGTTCATTTGCTGAAAATCAACAAAACCACGAAAGGTTCTTGTAGTTGAAGATAAAATCTTTTTGCTTTGAAGAAGAAAGATCCAGCTGACTGAAATCAGTTCATTAGATCAAATCCAACAAAAAATTGAGAAGAACCACGAAAAGTTCTTGTGTTTGAAGATAAAATCTGACGCTATTAAAGAAAAAGCTTCTCACTCGCTGAAATATGTTCATTTGCTGAAAATCAACAAAACCACGAACAGTTCTTGTATTTGAAGATAAAATCTTTTTGCTTTGAAGATGAAAGATTGAGCTGACTGAAATAAGTTCATCAGATCAAAACCAAAAAAAATTGACAAGAACCACGAAAAGTTCTTGTATTTTAAGATAAAATCTTGCGCTATTAAAGAAAAAACTTCCAGCTCGCTGAAATATGTTCATTTGCTGAAAACCAACAAAACCACGAAAAGTTCTTGTATTTGAAGATAAAATCTTTTTGCTTTGAAGAAGAAAGATCGAGGTGACTGAAATAATTCATTAGATGAAAACCAACAAAAATTGACAAGAACCACGAAAAGTTCTTGTATTTTAAGATAAAATCTAACGCTATAAAAGAAAAAACTTCCAGCTCGCTGAAATATGTTCATTTGCTGAAAATCAACAAAACCACCAAAAGTTCTTGTATTTGAAGATAAAATCTTTTTGCTTTGAAGAAGTAAGATCGAGGTGACTGAAATAAGTTCATTGGATGAAAACCAACAAAAATTGACAAGAACCACGAAAAGTTCTTGTATTTGAAGATAAAATCTGACGCTATTAAAGAAAAAACTTCTTGCTCGCTGAAATATGTTCATTTGCTGAAAACCAAGTAAACCACGAAAAGTTCTTGTATTTGAAGATAAAATCTGACACGATCAAAGAAAAAAGCTTCCAACTCGTTGAAATATGTTCATTTGCTGAAAATCAACAAAACCACGAAAAGTTCTTGTATTTGAAGATAAAATCTTTTTGCTTTGAAGAAGAATGATCCAGCTGACTTAAATAAGTTCATTCGATCAAAACCAAAAAAAATTGACAAGAACCACGAAATGTTCTTGTATTTTAAGATAAAATCTGACGATATTAAAGAAAAAACTTCTCGCTCTCTGAAATATGTTCATTTGCTGAAAACCAACAAAACCACGAAAAGTTCTTGTATTTGAAGATAAAATCTGACGCTATCAATGAAAAAAGCTTCCAGCTAGCTGAAATATGTTCATTTGCTGAAAATCAACAAAACCACGAAAAGTTCTTGTATTTGAAGATAAAATCTTTTTGCTTTGAAGAAGAAAGATCGAGGTGACTGAAATAAGTTCATTCGATCAAAACCAACAAAAATTGACAAGAACCACGAAAAGTTCTTGTATTTTAAGATAAAATCTGACGCGATAAAAGAAAAAACGTCCAGCTCGCTGAGATATGTTCATTTGCTGAAAATCAACAAAACCACGAAAAGTTCTTGTATTTGAAGATAAAATCTTTTTGCTTTGAAGAGGAAAGATCCAGCTGACTGAAATAAGTTCATTGGATGAAAACCAACAAAAATTGACAAGAACCACGAAAAGTTTTTGTATTTTAAGATAAAATCTTGCGCTATTAAAGAAAAAACTTCCAGCTCGCTGAAATATGTTCATTTGCTTAAAACCAACAAAAGCACGAAAAGTTCTTGTATTTGAAGATAAAATCTTTTTGCTTTGAAGAAGAAAGATCCAGCTGACTGAAATAAGTTCATTAGATGAAAACCAACAAAAGTTGAGTAGAACCACGAAAAGTTCTTGTATTTTCAGATAAAATCTGACGCTATTGAAGAAAAAGCTTCTCGCTCGCTGAAATATGTTCATTTGCTGAAAATCAACAAACCCACGAAAAGTTCTTGTATTTGAAGATAAAATCTTTTTGCGTTGAAGAAGAAAGATCTAGCTGACTGAAATAAGTTCATTAGATCAAAACGAACAAAAATTGACAAGAACCACGAAAAGTTCTTGTATTTTAAGATAAAATCTGACGCTATTAAAAAGAAAAAACTTCGAGCTCGCTGAAATATGTTCATTTGCTGAAAATCAACAAAACCACGAAAAGTTCTTGTATTTGAAGATAAAATCTTTTTGCTTTGAAGAAGTCAGATCGAGGTGACTGAAATAAGTTCATTGGATGAAAACCAACAAAAATTGACAAGAACCACGAAAAGTTCTTGTATTTGAAGATAAAATCTGACGCTATTAAAGAAAAAACTTCTCGCTCGCTGAAATATGTTCATTTGCTGAAAGTCAACAAACCCACGAAAAGTTCTTGTATTTGAAGATAAATTCTTTTTGCTTTGAAGAAGAAAGATCCAGCTGACTGAAATAAGTTCATTCGAACAAAACCAACAAAAATTGACAAGAACCACGAAAAGTTCTTGTATTTTAAGATAAAATCTGACGCTATAAAAGAAAAAACGTCCAGCTCGCTGAAATATGTTCATTTGCTGAAAATAAACAAAACCACGAAAAGTTCTTGTATTTGAAGATAAAATCTTTTTGCTTTGAAGAAGAAAGATCCAGCTGACTGAAATAAGTTCATTAGATGAAAACCAACAAAAATTGAGAAGAACCACGAAAAGTTCTTGTATTTTAAGATAAAATCTGACGCTATCAAAGAAAAAACTGCTTGCTCGCTGAAATATGTTCATTTGCTGAAAATCAACAAAACCACGAAAAGTTCTTGTATTTGAAGATAAAATCTTTTTGCTTTGAAGAAGAAAGATCCAGCTGACTGAAATCAGTTCATTCGATGAAAACCAACAAAAATTGAGAAGAACCACGAAAAGTTCTTGTATTTGAAGATAAAATCTGACGCTATAAAAGAAAAAACGTCCAGCTCGCTGAAATATGTTCATTTGCTGAAAATCAACAAAACCAGGAAAAGTTCTTGTATTTGAAGAGAAAATCTTTTTGCTTTCAAGAAGAAAAATCCAGCTGACTGAAATAAGTTCATTTGATCAAAACCAACAAAAATTGACAAGAACCACGAAAAGTTCTTGTATTTTAAGATAAAATCTTATGCTATTCAAGAAAACACTTCTCACTCGCTGAAATATGTTCATTTGCTGAAAATCAACAAAACCACGAAAAGTTCTTGTATTTGAAGAGAAAATCTTTTTGCTTTGAAGAAGAAAGATCGAGGTGACTGAAATAAGTTCATTCGATGAAAACCAACAAAAATTGACCAGAACCACGAAAAGTTCTTGTATTTTAAGATAAAATCTGACGCTTTTAATGAAAAAACTTCGAGCTCGCTGAAATATGTTCATTTGCTGAAAATCAACAAAACCACGAAAAGTTCTTGTATTTGAAGATAAAATCTTTTTGCTTTGAAGGAGAAAGATCCAGCTGACTGAAATAAGTTCATTGGATGAAAACCAACAAAAATTGACAAGAACAACGAAAAGTTTTTGTATTTTAAGATAAAATCTTGTGCTATTAAAGAAAAAACTTCGAGCTCGCTGAAATATGTTCATTTGCTGAAATCCAACAAAACCACTAAAAGTTCTTGTATTTGAAGATAAAATCTTTTTGCTTTGAAGAAGAAAGATCTAGCTGACTGAAATAAGTTCATTCGATGAAAACCAACAAAAATTGACAAGAACCACGAAAAGTTCTTGTATTTTAAGATAAAATCTGAAGCTATCAAAGAAAAAACTTCTTGCTCGCTGAAATATGTTCATTTGCTGAAAATCAACAAAACCACGAAAAGTTCTTGTATTTGAAGATAAAATCTTTTTGCTTTGAAGAAGAAAGATCGAGATGACTGAAATAAGTTCATTAGATGAAAACCAACAAAAATTGACACGAACCACGAAAAGTTCTTGTATTTGAAGATAAAATCTGACGCTATTAAAGAAAAAACTTCTTGCTCGCTGAAATATGTTCATTTGCTGAAAACCAACAAAACCACAAAAAGTTCTTGTATTTGAAGATAAAATCTGACGCGATCAAAGAAAAAAGCTTCCAGCTCGCTGAAATATGTTCATTTGCTGAAAATCAACAAAGCCACGAAAAGTTCTTGTATTTGAAGATAAAATCTTTTTGCTTTGAAGAAGAAAGATCCAGCTGACTGAAATAAGTTCATTCGATGAAAACCAACAAAAATTGAGAAGAACCACGAAAAGTTCTTGTATTTTAAGATAAAATCTGACGCTATTAAAGAAAAAACTTCTTGCTCGCTGAAATATGTTCATTTGCTGAAAATCAACAAAACCACGAAAAGTTCTTGTATTTGAAGAGAAAATCTTTTTGCTTTGAAGAAGAAAGATCTGGCTGACTGAAATAAGTTCATTAGATGAAAACCAACAAAAATTGACAAAGACCACGAAAAGTTCTTGTATTTGAAGATAAAATCTGACGCTATCAAAGAAAAAAGCTTCCAGCTCGCTGAAATATGTTCATTTGCTGAAAATCAACAAAACCACGAAAAGTTCTTGTATTTGAAGAGAAAATCTTTTTGCTTTGAAGAAGAAAGATCTGGCTGACTGAAATAAGTTCATTAGATGAAAACCAACAAAAATTGACAAAGACCACGAAAAGTTCTTGTATTTGAAGATAAAATCTGACGCTATCAAAGAAAAAAGCTTCCAGCTCGCTGAAATATGTTCATTTGCTGAAAATCAACAAAACCACGAAAAGTTCTTGTATTTGAAGATAAAATGTTTTTGCTTTGAAGAAGAAAGATCTCGCTGACTGAAATAAGTTCATTAGATGAAAACCAACAAAAATTGAGAAGAACCACGAAAAGTTCTTGTATTTGAAGATAAAATCTGACGCTATTAAAGAAAAAACTTCTTCCTCGCTGAAATATGTTGATTTGCTGAAAACCAAAAAAAACCACGAAAAGTTCTTGTATTTGAAGAGAAAATCTTTTTGCTTTGAAGAAGAAAGATCCAGCTGACTGAAATAAGTTCATTTGATCAAAACCAACAAAAATTGACAAGAACCACGAAAAGTTCTTGTATTTTAAGATAAAATCTTATGCTATTCAAGAAAACACTTCTCACTCGCTAAAATATGTCCATTTGCTGAAAATCAACAAAACCACGAAAAGTTCTTGTATTTGAAGAGAAAATCTTTTTGCTTTGAAGAAGAAAGATCGAGGTGACTGAAATAAGTTCAATTGATGAAAACCAACAAAAATTGACAAGAACCACGAAAAGTTCTTGTATTTTAAGATAAAATCTGACGCTTTTAATGAAAAAACTTCGAGCTCGCTGAAATATGTTCATTTCCTGAAAATCAACAAAACCACGAAAAGTTCTTGTATTTGAAGATAAAATCTTTTTGCTTTGAAGAAGAAAGATGGAGATGACTGAAATAAGTTCATCAGCTGAAAACCAACAAAAATTGACACGAACCACGAAAAGTTCTTGTATTTGAAGATAAAATCTGACGCTATTAAAGAAAAAACTTCTTGCTCGCTGAAATATGTTCATTTGCTGAAAACCAACAAAACCACGAAAAGTTCTTGTATTTGAAGATAAAATCTTTTTGCTTTGAAGAAGAAAGATCCAGCTGACTGAAATCAGTTCATTAGATCAAAACCAACAAAAATTGAGAAGAACCACGAAAAGTTCTTGTATTTGAAGATAAAATCTGACGCGATCAAAGAAAAAAGCTTCCAGCTCGCTGAAATATGTTCATTTGCTGAAAATCAACAAAACCACGAAAAGTTCTTGTATTTGAAGATAAAATCTTTTTGCTTTGAAGAAGAAAGATCCAGCTGACTGAAATAAGTTCATTCGATGAAAACCAACAAAAATTGAGAAGAACCACGAAAAGTTCTTGTATTTTAAGATAAAATCTGACGCTATAAAAGAAAAAACGTCCAGCTCGCTGAAATATGTTCATTTGCTGAAAATCAACAAAACCACGAAAGGTTCTTGTAGTTGAAGATAAAATCTTTTTGCTTTGAAGAAGAAAGATCTCGCTGACTGAAATAAGTTCATGAGATGAAAACCAACAAAAATTGACAAGAACCACGAAAAGTTCTTGTATTTTAAGATAAAATCTTGCGCTATTAAAGAAAAAACTTCCAGCTCGCTGAAATATGTTCATTTGCTGAAAACCAACAAAACCACGAAAAGTTCTTGTATTTGAAGATAAAATCTTTTTGCTTTGAAGAAGAAAGATCGAGGTGACTGAAATAATTCATTAGATGAAAACCAACAAAAATTGACAAGAACCACGAAAAGTTCTTGTATTTTAAGATAAAATCTAACGCTATAAAAGAAAAAACTTCCAGCTCGCTGAAATATGTTCATTTGCTGAAAATCAACAAAACCACGAAAAGTTCTTGTATTTGAAGATAAAATCTTTTTGCTTTGAAGAAGAAAGATCCAGCTGACTGAAATCAGTTCATTAGATCAAAACCAACAAAAATTGAGAAGAACCACGAAAAGTTCTTGTATTTGAAGATAAAATCTGACGTGATCAAAGAAAAAAGCTTCCAGCTCGCTGAAATATGTTCATTTGCTGAAAATCACCAAAACCACGAAAAGTTCTTGTATTTGAAGATAAAATCTTTTTGCTTTGAAGAAGAAAGATCTCGCTGACTGAAATAAGTTCATTCGATCAAAACCAACAAAAATTGAGAAGAACCACGAAAAGTTCTTGTATTTTAAGATAAAATCTGACGCTATTAAAGAAAAAACTTCTTGCTCGCTGAAATATGTTCATTTGCTGAAAATCAACAAAACCACGAAAAGTTCTTGTATTTGAAGAGAAAATCTTTTTGCTTTGAAGAAGAAAGATCTGGCTGACTGAAATAAGTTCATGAGATGAAAACCAACAAAAATTGACAAAGACCACGAAAAGTTCTTGTATTTTAAGATAAAGTCTGACGCTTTTAATGAAAAAACTTCTCGCTCGCTGAAATATGTTCATTTGCTGAAAATCAACAAAACCACGAAAAGTTCTTGTATTTGAAGATACAATCTTTTTGCTTTGAAGAAGAAAGATCCAGCTGACTGAAATCAGTTCATAAGATCAAAACCAACAAAAATTGAGAAGAACCACGAAAAGTTCTTGTATTTTAAGATAAAATCTTATGCGATTCAAGAAAACACTTCTCACTCGCTAAAATATGTCCATTTGCTGAAAATCAACAAAACCACGAAAAGTTCTTGTATTTGAAGAGAAAATCTTTTTGCTTTGAAGAAGAAAGATCGAGGTGACTGAAATAAGTTCAATTGATGAAAACCAACAAAAATTGACAAGAACCACGAAAAGTTCTTGTATTTTAAGATAAAATCTGACGCTTTTAATGAAAAAACTTCGAGCTCGCTGAAATATGTTCATTTCCTGAAAATCAACAAAACCACGAAAAGTTCTTGTATTTGAAGATAAAATCTTTTTGCTTTGAAGGAGAAAGATCCAGCTGACTGAAATAAGTTCATTGGATGAAAACCAACAAAAATTGACAAGAACCACGAAAATTTTTTGTATTTTAAGATAAAATCTTGCGCTATTAAAGAAAAAACTTCGAGCTCGCTGAAATATGTTCATTTGCTAAAAGTCAACAAAACCACGAAAAGTTCTTGTATTTGAAGATAAAATCTTTTTGCTTTGAAGAAGAAAGATGGAGATGACTGAAATAAGTTCATCAGCTGAAAACCAACAAAAATTGACACGAACCACGAAAAGTTCTTGTATTTGAAGATAAAATCTGACGCTATTAAAGAAAAAACTTCTTGCTCGCTGAAATATGTTCATTTGCTGAAAACCAACAAAACCACGAAAAGTTCTTGTATTTGAAGATAAAATCTTTTTGCTTTGAAGAAGAAAGATCCAGCTGACTGAAATCAGTTCATTAGATCAAAACCAACAAAAATTGAGAAGAACCACGAAAAGTTCTTGTATTTGAAGATAAAATCTGACGCGATCAAAGAAAAAAGCTTCCAGCTCGCTGAAATATGTTCATTTGCTGAAAATCAACAAAACCACGAAAAGTTCTTGTATTTGAAGATAAAATCTTTTTGCTTTGAAGAAGAAAGATCCAGCTGACTGAAATAAGTTCATTCGATGAAAACCAACAAAAATTGAGAAGAACCACGAAAAGTTCTTGTATTTTAAGATAAAATCTGACGCTATAAAAGAAAAAACGTCCAGCTCGCTGAAATATGTTCATTTGCTGAAAATCAACAAAACCACGAAAGGTTCTTGTAGTTGAAGATAAAATCTTTTTGCTTTGAAGAAGAAAGATCCAGCTGACTGAAATCAGTTCATTAGATCAAATCCAACAAAAATTGAGAAGAACCACGAAAAGTTCTTGTATTTGAAGATAAAATCTGACGCTATTAAAGAAAAAGCTTCTCACTCGCTGAAATATGTTCATTTGCTGAAAATCAACAAAACCACGAACAGTTCTTGTATTTGAAGATAAAATCTTTTTGCTTTGAAGATGAAAGATTGAGCTGACTGAAATAAGTTCATCAGATCAAAACCAAAAAAAATTGACAAGAACCACGAAAAGTTCTTGTATTTTAAGATAAAATCTTGCGCTATTAAAGAAAAAACTTCCAGCTCGCTGAAATATGTTCATTTGCTGAAAATCAACAAAACCACGAAAAGTTCTTGTATTTGAAGATAAAATCTTTTTGCTTTGAAGAAGAAAGATCCAGCTGACTGAAATCAGTTCATTAGATCAAAACCAACAAAAATTGAGAAGAACCACGAAAAGTTCTTGTATTTGAAGATAAAATCTGACGTGATCAAAGAAAAAAGCTTCCAGCTCGCTGAAATATGTTCATTTGCTGAAAATCACCAAAACCACGAAAAGTTCTTGTATTTGAAGATAAAATCTTTTTGCTTTGAAGAAGAAAGATCTCGCTGACTGAAATAAGTTCATTCGATCAAAACCAACAAAAATTGAGAAGAACCACGAAAAGTTCTTGTATTTTAAGATAAAATCTGACGCTATTAAAGAAAAAACTTCTTGCTCGCTGAAATATGTTCATTTGCTGAAAATCAACAAAACCACGAAAAGTTCTTGTATTTGAAGAGAAAATCTTTTTGCTTTGAAGAAGAAAGATCTGGCTGACTGAAATAAGTTCATGAGATGAAAACCAACAAAAATTGACAAAGACCACGAAAAGTTCTTGTATTTTAAGATAAAGTCTGACGCTTTTAATGAAAAAACTTCTCGCTCGCTGAAATATGTTCATTTGCTGAAAATCAACAAAACCACGAAAAGTTCTTGTATTTGAAGATACAATCTTTTTGCTTTGAAGAAGAAAGATCCAGCTGACTGAAATCAGTTCATAAGATCAAAACCAACAAAAATTGAGAAGAACCACGAAAAGTTCTTGTATTTTAAGATAAAATCTTACGCGATTCAAGAAAAAGCTTCTCACTCGCTGAAATATGTTCATTTGCTGAAAATCAACAAAACCACGAAAAGTTCTTGTATTTGAAGATAAAATCTTTTTGCTTTGAAGAAGAAAGATCCAGCTGACTGAAATAAGTTCATTCGATGAAAACCAACAAAAATTGAAGAACCACGAAAAGTTCTTGTATTTTAAGATAAAATCTGACGCTATAAAAGAAAAAACGTCCAGCTCGCTGAAATATGTTCATTTGCTGAAAACCAACAAAACCACGAAATACTGGGGGGGGGGGGGGAGAGAGAGAAACACTGGGGGAGAGAGAGTGAGAAACACAGGGAGAGAGAGAAACAAACACTGGGTGGAGAGAGAGAAACACAGGGGAGAGAGAGAGAGAAACACTGTGGGAGAGAGGGAAACACTGGGGGAGAGAGATGAACACTGAGGGGAGATGGAGAGAGAAACACTGGGGGGAGAGAGAGAGAGAGATTGAATGTGGTGTGAGAGAGGGACAGAGAAACACTGCGAGAGAGAGTGACAGATAGAAACACTGGGGGTAGAGAGAGAGAGAGAAAAAGTGGGGGGAGAGAGAGAGAAATACTGGGGGGGGAGAGAGAAACACTGGGGGAGAGAGAGAGAGAAACACTGGGGGTGAGAGAGAGAGAGAGAGAAACACTGGGGGGAGAGAGAGAGAGAAACACTGGGGGGAGAGAGAGACAAACACTGGGGGGAGAGAGAGAGACAAACACTGGGGGTGAGAGACAAACACTGCGGGAGAGAGAGAGAGAAACACTGCGAGAGAGAGAAAGAGAAACACTGGGGCGAGAGAGAGAAACACTGGGGAGAGAGAGAGAAAAACACTGGGGGGAGAGAGAGAGAAACACTGGGGGGAGAGAGAGAGAGAAACACTGGGGGAAGAGAGAGAGAGAAACACTGGGGGAAGAGAGAGAGAGAAAAACTGGGGGGAGGGGGTGAGAGAAAC
Source organism: Heptranchias perlo (assembly GCF_035084215.1). NCBI lineage: Eukaryota > Metazoa > Chordata > Chondrichthyes > Hexanchiformes > Hexanchidae > Heptranchias > Heptranchias perlo. Next base: position 64,188,981 of record NC_090341.1, on the reverse strand, counting down.
ACTGGGGGGAGAGGGTGAGAGAAATACTGGTGGGAGAGGGTGAGAGAAACACTGGGGGAAGAGAGTGAGAGAAACACTGGGGGGAGAGAGACACACAAACTGGGGGGAGAGAGAGAGAAACACTGGGGGGAGAGAGAGAGAGAAACACTGGAGGGAGGGAGAGAGAGAAACTCTGGGGGGAGAGAGAGTGAAACACTGTGGAGAGAGAGAGAGAAACACTGGGGGGAGAGACAGAGAGAGACAGAGAATCACTGGAGGAAGAGAGAGAGAGAGGAATACTGGGGGGAGAGAGAGAGACAAACACTGGAGGGAGAGAGAGAGAGGAACACTGGGGAGAGAGTGAGAGAAACACTGGGGGGAGAGAGAGAGAAACACTGGGGGGAGAGAGAGAGAAACACTGGGGGAGAGAGAGGGAAACACTGGGGGAGAGGGAGGGAAACACTGGGGGAGAGAGCGAGAAACACTGGGGGAGAGAGAGAGAAACACTGGTGGAGAGAGGGAGAAACACGGGGGGAGAGAGAGAAACACGGGGGGAGAGAGAGAGAAACACGGGGGGAGAGAGAGAGAAACACGGGGGGAGAGGGAGAGAAACACGGGGGGAGAGAGAGAGAGAGAGAGCGCAACACTGGGGGAGAGCGAGAGAGCAACACTGGGGGGAGAGAGAGAGCAACACTGGGGGGAGAGAGAGAGAGAGCAACACTGGGGGGAGAGAGAGAGAGCAACACTGGGGGGAGAGGGAGAGCAACACTCAGGGGAGAGAGAGAGCAACACTGGGGGTAGGGAGAGAGAGCAACACTGAGGGGAGAGAGAGAGAGCAACACTGAGGGGAGAGAGAGAGAGCAACACTGGGGGGAGAGAGAGAGAGAGAGAGAGAGAAACACTGGGGTGGGGAAGAGATCGAGAAACACTGTGGGGGAGAGAGAGAGAAACACTGGGGGGAGAGAGAGAGAAACACTGGGGGGAGAGAGAGAGAAACACTGGGAGGAGAGAGAGAGAAACACTGGGGGGAGAGAGAGAAACATTGGGGGAGAGAGAGAAAAACTGGGGGAGAGAGAGAGAAACACTGGGGGGAGAGAGAGAGAGAAACACTGGAGGGAGAGAGAGAGAAACACTGGGGTGAGAGAGAGAGAAACACTGGGGTGAGAGAGAGAGAAACACTGCGGTGGGAGAGAGAGAAACACTGGGGTGGGTGAGAGAGAGAGAGAGAGAAACACTGGGGGGAGGGAGAGAGAAACACTGGGCAGAGAGTGAGAGAGAGAGAAACACTGGGGGGAGAGAGAGAAAAATTGGTGGGAGAGAGAGAGAGAAACACTGGTGGGAGAGAGAGAGAGATAAACACTGGTGGGAGAGAGAGAGAGAAACACTGGTGGGAGAGAGAGAGAGAAACACTGGGGGGAGAGAGAGAGAAACACTGGGGAGAGAGAGAGAGAGAGAGAAGCACTGGGGTGGGGAAGAGATAGAGAAACACTGTGGGGGAGAGAGAGAGAAACACTGGGGGGAGAGAGAGAGAAAAACACTGGGGGGAGAGAGAGAGAAACACTGGGGGGAGAGAGAGAGAGAAACACTGGGGGGAGAGAGAGAAACACTGGGGGGAGAGAGAGAGAAACACTGGGGGGAGAGAGAGAGAAACACTGGGGGGAGAGAGAGAGAAACACTGAGGGGAGAGAGAGAGAGAAACACTGGAGGGAGAGAGAGAGAAACACTGGGGTGAGAGAGAGAAACACTGGGGTGAGAGAGCGAGAAACACTGCGGTGGGAGAGAGAGAAACACTGGGGTGGGTGAGAGAGAGAGAGAGAGAGAAACACTGGGGGGAGAGAGAGAAACACTGGGCAGAGAGTGAGAGAGAGAGAAACACTGGTGGGAGAGAGAGAGAGATAAACACTGGTGGGAGAGAGAGAGAGAAACACTGGTGGGAGAGAGAGAGAGAAACACTGGTGGGAGAGAGAGAGAAACACTGGGGGGAGAGAGAGAGAAACACTGGGGGGAGAGAGAGAGAAACACTGGGGGGAGAGAGAGAGAGAAACACTGTGGTGAGAGAGAGAGAAAAAGACTGTGGTGAGAGAGAGAGAAACACTGGGAGGAGAGAGAGAGAGAAACACTGGGAGGTGAGAGAGAGAGAAACACTGGGAGGAGAGAGAGAGAAACACTGGGGGGAGAGAGAGAGAGAAACACTGGGGGGAGAGAGAGTGAAATACTGGGGGGAGAGAGAGAGAAACACTGGGGGGAGAGAGAGAGAAAACACTGGCGTGAGAGAGAGAGAAAACACGGGGGGGAGAGGCAGAGAAACACTCGGGGGAGAGAGGGAGAGAGAAACACTGGGGGGAGAGAGAGAGAAACACTCGGGGAGAGAGAGAGAAACACTGGGGAGAGAGAGAGAGAGAAACACTGGGGGGAGAGATAGAGAAACACTCGGGGGAGAGAGGGAGAGAGAAACACTGGGGAGAGAGAGAGAGAAACACTGGGGAGAGAGAGAGAAACACTGGGGAGACAGAGTGAGAAACACTGGGGAGAGAGAGAGAGAAGCACTGAGGGGAGAGAGAGAGAGAAAGACTGGGGTGGGAGAGAGAGAGAAAAACACTGGGGGGAGAGAGAGAGAGAGAGAAACACTGGGGGGAGAGTGAGAGAGAGAGAAACACTGGGAGGAGAGAGAGAGAGAAACACTGGGGGGAGAGAGAGAGAGAAACACTGGTGGGAGAGAGAGAGAGAAACACTGGTGGCAGAGAGAGAGAGAAACACTGGTGGGAGAGAGAGAGAAACACTGGGGGGAGAGAGAGAGAGAAACACTGGGGGGAGAGAGAGAGAAACACTGGGGGGAGAGAGAGAGAGTGAGAGAAACACTGGGGGGGGGAGACAGAGAAAAACATTGGGGGAAGAGAGAGAAAAACACACTGGGGGGAGGTAGTGAGAAACACTGGGGGGAGAGAGAGAGAGAAACAGTGTGGTGAGAGAGAGAGAAACAGTGTGGTGAGAGAGAGAGAGAAACACTGTGGTGAGAGAGAGAGAAACACTGTGGTGAGAGAGAGAGAGAAACACTGGGAGGAGAGAGAGAGAGAAACACTGGGAGGAGAGAGAGGGAGTTAGAGAAACAGTGGGGGGGAGAGAGAGAGAAACACTGGGGAGAGAGAGAGAAACACTGTGGTGAGAGAGAGAGAGAAACACTGTGGTGAGAGAGAGAGAAAAAGACTGTGGTGAGAGAGAGAGAAACACTGGGAGGAGAGAGAGAGAGAAACACTGGGAGGTGAGAGAGAGAGAAACACTGGGAGGAGAGAGAGAGAAACACTGGGGGGAGAGAGAGAGAGAAACACTGGGGGGAGAGAGAGTGAAACACTGGGGGGAGAGAGAGAGAAACACTGGGGGGAGAGAGAGAGAAAACACTGGCGTGAGAGAGAGAGAAAACACGGGGGGGAGAGACAGAGAAACACTCGGGGGAGAGAGGGAGAGAGAAACACTGGGGGGAGAGAGAGAGAAACACTCGGGGGAGAGAGAGAGAAACACTGGGGAGAGAGAGAGAGAGAAACACCGGGGGGAGAGACAGAGAAACACTCGGGGGAGAGAGGGAGAGAGAAACACTGGGGAGAGAGAGAGAGAAACACTGGGGGAGAGAGAGAGAGAAACACTGGGGAGACAGAGAGAGAAACACTGGGGAGAGAGAGAGAGAAGCACTGAGGGGAGAGAGAGAGAGAAAGACTGGGGTGGGAGAGAGAGAGAAAAACACTGGGGGGAGAGAGAGAGAGAGAGAAACACTGGGGGGAGAGTGTGAGAGAGAGAAACACTGGGAGGAGAGAGAGAGAGAAACACTGGGGGGAGAGAGAGAGAGAAACACTGGGGGGAGGGAGAGAGAAACACTGGGGGGAGAGAGAGAGAGAAACACTGGGGGGAGAGAGAGAGAGAAACACTGGGGGGAAGAGAGAGAGAGAAACTCTGAGGTGAGAGAGAGGGAGAAACACTGTGGGGGGAGAGAGATAAACACTGGGTGGAGAGTGATAAACACCGGGGAGAGAGAGAGAGAAACACTTGGGGGGGGGGAGAGAGAGAAACACTTGGGGGGAGAGAGAGAGAAACACTGGGGGGAGAGGGTGAGAGAAACACTGGGGGGAGAGGGTGAGAGAAACAATAGGTGAAGAGGGTGAGAGAAACACTGGGGGGGGGGGAGACAGAGAAAAACATTGGGGGAAGAGAGAGAAAAACACACTGGGGGGAGGTAGTGAGAAACACTGGGGGGAGAGAGAGAGAGAAACAGTGTGGTGAGAGAGAGAGAAACAGTGTGGTGAGAGAGAGAGAGAAACACTGTGGTGAGAGAGAGAGAAACACTGTGGTGAGAGAGAGAGAGAAACACTGGGAGGAGAGAGAGAGAGAAACACTGGGAGGAGAGAGAGGGAGTTAGAGAAACAGTGGGGGGGAGAGAGAGAGAAACACTGGGGAGAGAGAGAGAAACACTGTGGTGAGAGAGAGAGAGAAACACTGTGGTGAGAGAGAGAGAAAAAGACTGTGGTGAGAGAGAGAGAAACACTGGGAGGAGAGAGAGAGAGAAACACTGGGAGGTGAGAGAGAGAGAAACACTGGGAGGAGAGAGAGAGAAACACTGGGGGGAGAGAGAGAGAGAAACACTGGGGGGAGAGAGAGAAAAACACTGGGGGGAGAGAGAGAGACAAACACTGGGGGTGAGAGACAAACACTGCGGGAGAGAGAGAGAGAAACACTGCGAGAGAGAGAAAGAGAAACACTGGGGCGAGAGAGAGAAACACTGGGGAGAGAGAGATAAAATCTTTTTGCTTTGAAGAAGAAAGATCTAGCTGACTGAAATAAGTTCATTAGATGAAAACCAACAAAAATTGACAAGAACCACGAAAAGTTCTTGTATTTTAAGATAAAATCTTGCGCTATTAAAGAAAAAACTTCCAGCTCGCTGAAATATGTTCATTTGCTGAAAATCAACAAAACCACGAAAAGTTCTTGTATTTGAAGATAAAATCTTTTTGCTTTGAAGAAGAAAGATCCAGCTGACTGAAATCAGTTCATTAGATCAAAACCAACAAAAATTGAGAAGAACCACGAAAAGTTCTTGTATTTGAAGATAAAATCTGACGTGATCAAAGAAAAAAGCTTCCAGCTCGCTGAAATATGTTCATTTGCTGAAAATCACCAAAACCACGAAAAGTTCTTGTATTTGAAGATAAAATCTTTTTGCTTTGAAGAAGAAAGATCTCGCTGACTGAAATAAGTTCATTCGATCAAAACCAACAAAAATTGAGAAGAACCACGAAAAGTTCTTGTATTTTAAGATAAAATCTGACGCTATTAAAGAAAAAACTTCTTGCTCGCTGAAATATGTTCATTTGCTGAAAATCAACAAAACCACGAAAAGTTCTTGTATTTGAAGAGAAAATCTTTTTGCTTTGAAGAAGAAAGATCTGGCTGACTGAAATAAGTTCATGAGATGAAAACCAACAAAAATTGACAAAGACCACGAAAAGTTCTTGTATTTTAAGATAAAGTCTGACGCTTTTAATGAAAAAACTTCTCGCTCGCTGAAATATGTTCATTTGCTGAAAATCAACAAAACCACGAAAAGTTCTTGTATTTGAAGATACAATCTTTTTGCTTTGAAGAAGAAAGATCCAGCTGACTGAAATCAGTTCATAAGATCAAAACCAACAAAAATTGAGAAGAACCACGAAAAGTTCTTGTATTTTAAGATAAAATCTTACGCGATTCAAGAAAAAGCTTCTCACTCGCTGAAATATGTTCATTTGCTGAAAATCAACAAAACCACGAAAAGTTCTTGTATTTGAAGATAAAATCTTTTTGCTTTGAAGAAGAAAGATCCAGCTGACTGAAATAAGTTCATTCGATGAAAACCAACAAAAATTGAAGAACCACGAAAAGTTCTTGTATTTTAAGATAAAATCTGACGCTATAAAAGAAAAAACGTCCAGCTCGCTGAAATATGTTCATTTGCTGAAAACCAACAAAACCACGAAATACTGGGGGGGGTGGGGGGAGAGAGAGAAACACTGGGGGAGAGAGAGTGAGAAACACAGGGAGAGAGAGAAACAAACACTGGGTGGAGAGAGAGAAACACAGGGGAGAGAGAGAGAGAAACACTGTGGGAGAGAGGGAAACACTGGGGGAGAGAGATGAACACTGAGGGGAGATGGAGAGAGAAACACTGGGGGGAGAGAGAGAGAGAGATTGAATGTGGTGTGAGAGAGGGACAGAGAAACACTGCGAGAGAGAGTGACAGATAGAAACACTGGGGGTAGAGAGAGAGAGAGAAAAAGTGGGGGGAGAGAGAGAGAAATACTGGGGGGGGAGAGAGAAACACTGGGGGAGAGAGAGAGAGAAACACTGGGGGTGAGAGAGAGAGAGAGAGAAACACTGGGGGGAGAGAGAGAGAGAAACACTGGGGGGAGAGAGAGACAAACACTGGGGGGAGAGAGAGAGACAAACACTGGGGGTGAGAGACAAACACTGCGGGAGAGAGAGAGAGAAACACTGCGAGAGAGAGAAAGAGAAACACTGGGGCGAGAGAGAGAAACACTGGGGAGAGAGAGAGAAAAACACTGGGGGGAGAGAGAGAGAAACACTGGGGGGAGAGAGAGAGAGAAACACTGGGGGAAGAGAGAGAGAGAAACACTGGGGGAAGAGAGAGAGAGAAAAACTGGGGGGAGGGGGTGAGAGAAACACTGGGGGGAGAGGGTGAGAGAAATACTGGTGGGAGAGGGTGAGAGAAACACTGGGGGAAGAGAGTGAGAGAAACACTGGGGGGAGAGAGACACACAAACTGGGGGGAGAGAGAGAGAAACACTGGGGGGAGAGAGAGAGAGAAACACTGGAGGGAGGGAGAGAGAGAAACTCTGGGGGGAGAGAGAGTGAAACACTGTGGAGAGAGAGAGAGAAACACTGGGGGGAGAGACAGAGAGAGACAGAGAATCACTGGAGGAAGAGAGAGAGAGAGGAATACTGGGGGGAGAGAGAGAGACAAACACTGGAGGGAGAGAGAGAGAGGAACACTGGGGAGAGAGTGAGAGAAACACTGGGGGGAGAGAGAGAGAAACACTGGGGGGAGAGAGAGAGAAACACTGGGGGAGAGAGAGGGAAACACTGGGGGAGAGGGAGGGAAACACTGGGGGAGAGAGCGAGAAACACTGGGGGAGAGAGAGAGAAACACTGGTGGAGAGAGGGAGAAACACGGGGGGAGAGAGAGAAACACGGGGGGAGAGAGAGAGAAACACGGGGGGAGAGAGAGAGAAACACGGGGGGAGAGGGAGAGAAACACGGGGGGAGAGAGAGAGAGAGAGAGCGCAACACTGGGGGAGAGCGAGAGAGCAACACTGGGGGGAGAGAGAGAGCAACACTGGGGGGAGAGAGAGAGAGAGCAACACTGGGGGGAGAGAGAGAGAGCAACACTGGGGGGAGAGGGAGAGCAACACTCAGGGGAGAGAGAGAGCAACACTGGGGGTAGGGAGAGAGAGCAACACTGAGGGGAGAGAGAGAGAGCAACACTGAGGGGAGAGAGAGAGAGCAACACTGGGGGGAGAGAGAGAGAGAGAGAGAGAGAAACACTGGGGTGGGGAAGAGATCGAGAAACACTGTGGGGGAGAGAGAGAGAAACACTGGGGGGAGAGAGAGAGAAACACTGGGGGGAGAGAGAGAGAAACACTGGGAGGAGAGAGAGAGAAACACTGGGGGGAGAGAGAGAAACATTGGGGGAGAGAGAGAAAAACTGGGGGAGAGAGAGAGAAACACTGGGGGGAGAGAGAGAGAGAAACACTGGAGGGAGAGAGAGAGAAACACTGGGGTGAGAGAGAGAGAAACACTGGGGTGAGAGAGAGAGAAACACTGCGGTGGGAGAGAGAGAAACACTGGGGTGGGTGAGAGAGAGAGAGAGAGAAACACTGGGGGGAGGGAGAGAGAAACACTGGGCAGAGAGTGAGAGAGAGAGAAACACTGGGGGGAGAGAGAGAAAAATTGGTGGGAGAGAGAGAGAGAAACACTGGTGGGAGAGAGAGAGAGATAAACACTGGTGGGAGAGAGAGAGAGAAACACTGGTGGGAGAGAGAGAGAGAAACACTGGGGGGAGAGAGAGAGAAACACTGGGGAGAGAGAGAGAGAGAGAGAAACACTGGGGTGGGGAAGAGATAGAGAAACACTGTGGGGGAGAGAGAGAGAAACACTGGGGGGAGAGAGAGAGAAAAACACTGGGGGGAGAGAGAGAGAAACACTGGGGGGAGAGAGAGAGAGAAACACTGGGGGGAGAGAGAGAAACACTGGGGGGAGAGAGAGAGAAACACTGGGGGGAGAGAGAGAGAAACACTGGGGGGAGAGAGAGAGAAACACTGAGGGGAGAGAGAGAGAGAAACACTGGAGGGAGAGAGAGAGAAACACTGGGGTGAGAGAGAGAAACACTGGGGTGAGAGAGCGAGAAACACTGCGGTGGGAGAGAGAGAAACACTGGGGTGGGTGAGAGAGAGAGAGAGAGAGAAACACTGGGGGGAGAGAGAGAAACACTGGGCAGAGAGTGAGAGAGAGAGAAACACTGGGGGGAGAGAGAGATAAAAACTTGTGGGAGAGAGAGAGAGAAACACTGGTGGGAGAGAGAGAGAGATAAACACTGGTGGGAGAGAGAGAGAGAAACACTGGTGGGAGAGAGAGAGAGAAACACTGGTGGGAGAGAGAGAGAAACACTGGGGGGAGAGAGAGAGAAACACTGGGGGGAGAGAGAGAGAAACACTGGGGGGAGAGAGAGAGAGAAACACTGTGGTGAGAGAGAGAGAAAAAGACTGTGGTGAGAGAGAGAGAAACACTGGGAGGAGAGAGAGAGAGAAACACTGGGAGGTGAGAGAGAGAGAAACACTGGGAGGAGAGAGAGAGAAACACTGGGGGGAGAGAGAGAGAGAAACACTGGGGGGAGAGAGAGTGAAATACTGGGGGGAGAGAGAGAGAAACACTGGGGGGAGAGAGAGAGAAAACACTGGCGTGAGAGAGAGAGAAAACACGGGGGGGAGAGGCAGAGAAACACTCGGGGGAGAGAGGGAGAGAGAAACACTGGGGGGAGAGAGAGAGAAACACTCGGGGAGAGAGAGAGAAACACTGGGGAGAGAGAGAGAGAGAAACACTGGGGGGAGAGATAGAGAAACACTCGGGGGAGAGAGGGAGAGAGAAACACTGGGGAGAGAGAGAGAGAAACACTGGGGAGAGAGAGAGAAACACTGGGGAGACAGAGTGAGAAACACTGGGGAGAGAGAGAGAGAAGCACTGAGGGGAGAGAGAGAGAGAAAGACTGGGGTGGGAGAGAGAGAGAAAAACACTGGGGGGAGAGAGAGAGAGAGAGAAACACTGGGGGGAGAGTGAGAGAGAGAGAAACACTGGGAGGAGAGAGAGAGAGAAACACTGGGGGGAGAGAGAGAGAGAAACACTGGTGGGAGAGAGAGAGAGAAACACTGGTGGCAGAGAGAGAGAGAAACACTGGTGGGAGAGAGAGAGAAACACTGGGGGGAGAGAGAGAGAGAAACACTGGGGGGAGAGAGAGAGAAACACTGGGGGGAGAGAGAGAGAGTGAGAGAAACACTGGGGGGGGGAGACAGAGAAAAACATTGGGGGAAGAGAGAGAAAAACACACTGGGGGGAGGTAGTGAGAAACACTGGGGGGAGAGAGAGAGAGAAACAGTGTGGTGAGAGAGAGAGAAACAGTGTGGTGAGAGAGAGAGAGAAACACTGTGGTGAGAGAGAGAGAAACACTGTGGTGAGAGAGAGAGAGAAACACTGGGAGGAGAGAGAGAGAGAAACACTGGGAGGAGAGAGAGGGAGTTAGAGAAACAGTGGGGGGGAGAGAGAGAGAAACACTGGGGAGAGAGAGAGAAACACTGTGGTGAGAGAGAGAGAGAAACACTGTGGTGAGAGAGAGAGAAAAAGACTGTGGTGAGAGAGAGAGAAACACTGGGAGGAGAGAGAGAGAGAAACACTGGGAGGTGAGAGAGAGAGAAACACTGGGAGGAGAGAGAGAGAAACACTGGGGGGAGAGAGAGAGAGAAACACTGGGGGGAGAGAGAGTGAAACACTGGGGGGAGAGAGAGAGAAACACTGGGGGGAGAGAGAGAGAAAACACTGGCGTGAGAGAGAGAGAAAACACGGGGGGGAGAGACAGAGAAACACTCGGGGGAGAGAGGGAGAGAGAAACACTGGGGGGAGAGAGAGAGAAACACTCGGGGGAGAGAGAGAGAAACACTGGGGAGAGAGAGAGAGAGAAACACCGGGGGGAGAGACAGAGAAACACTCGGGGGAGAGAGGGAGAGAGAAACACTGGGGAGAGAGAGAGAGAAACACTGGGGGAGAGAGAGAGAGAAACACTGGGGAGACAGAGAGAGAAACACTGGGGAGAGAGAGAGAGAAGCACTGAGGGGAGAGAGAGAGAGAAAGACTGGGGTGGGAGAGAGAGAGAAAAACACTGGGGGGAGAGAGAGAGAGAGAGAAACACTGGGGGGAGAGTGTGAGAGAGAGAAACACTGGGAGGAGAGAGAGAGAGAAACACTGGGGGGAGAGAGAGAGAGAAACACTGGGGGGAGGGAGAGAGAAACACTGGGGGGAGAGAGAGAGAGAAACACTGGGGGGAGAGAGAGAGAGAAACACTGGGGGGAAGAGAGAGAGAGAAACTCTGAGGTGAGAGAGAGGGAGAAACACTGTGGGGGGAGAGAGATAAACACTGGGTGGAGAGTGATAAACACCGGGGAGAGAGAGAGAGAAACACTTGGGGGGGGGGAGAGAGAGAAACACTTGGGGGGAGAGAGAGAGAAACACTGGGGGGAGAGGGTGAGAGAAACACTGGGGGGAGAGGGTGAGAGAAACAATAGGTGAAGAGGGTGAGAGAAACACTGGGGGGGGGGGAGACAGAGAAAAACATTGGGGGAAGAGAGAGAAAAACACACTGGGGGGAGGTAGTGAGAAACACTGGGGGGAGAGAGAGAGAGAAACAGTGTGGTGAGAGAGAGAGAAACAGTGTGGTGAGAGAGAGAGAGAAACACTGTGGTGAGAGAGAGAGAAACACTGTGGTGAGAGAGAGAGAGAAACACTGGGAGGAGAGAGAGAGAGAAACACTGGGAGGAGAGAGAGGGAGTTAGAGAAACAGTGGGGGGGAGAGAGAGAGAAACACTGGGGAGAGAGAGAGAAACACTGTGGTGAGAGAGAGAGAGAAACACTGTGGTGAGAGAGAGAGAAAAAGACTGTGGTGAGAGAGAGAGAAACACTGGGAGGAGAGAGAGAGAGAAACACTGGGAGGTGAGAGAGAGAGAAACACTGGGAGGAGAGAGAGAGAAACACTGGGGGGAGAGAGAGAGAGAAACACTGGGGGGAGAGAGAGTGAAACACTGGGGGGAGAGAGAGAGAAACACTGGGGGGAGAGAGAGAGAAAACACTGGCGTGAGAGAGAGAGAAAACACGGGGGGGAGAGACAGAGAAACACTCGGGGGAGAGAGGGAGAGAGAAACACTGGGGGGAGAGAGAGAGAAACACTCGGGGGAGAGAGAGAGAAACACTGGGGAGAGAGAGAGAGAGAAACACCGGGGGGAGAGACAGAGAAACAATCGGGGGAGAGAGGGAGAGAGAAACACTGGGGAGAGAGAGAGAGAAACACTGGGGGAGAGAGAGAGAGAAACACTGGGGAGACAGAGAGAGAAACACTGGGGAGAGAGAGAGAAGCACTGAGGGGAGAGAGAGAGAGAAAGACTGGGGTGGGAGAGAGAGAGAAAAACACTGGGGGGAGAGAGAGAGAGAGAGAAACACTGGGGGGAGAGTGTGAGAGAGAGAAACACTGGGAGGAGAGAGAGAGAGAAACACTGGGGGGAGAGAGAGAGAGAAACACTGGGGGGAGGGAGAGAGAAACACTGGGGGGAGAGAGAGAGAGAAACACTGGGGGGAGAGAGAGAGAGAAACACTGGGGGGAAGAGAGAGAGAGAAACTCTGAGGTGAGAGAGAGGGAGAAACACTGTGGGGGGAGAGAGATAAACACTGGGTGGAGAGTGATAAACACCGGGGAGAGAGAGAGAGAAACACTTGGGGGGGGGGAGAGAGAGAAACACTTGGGGGGAGAGAGAGAGAAACACTGGGGGGAGAGGGTGAGAGAAACACTGGGGGGAGAGGGTGAGAGAAACAATAGGTGAAGAGGGTGAGAGAAACACTGGGGGCGAGGGTGAGAGTAACACTGGGGGGAGAGGGGGAGAGAAACACTGGGGGGAGAGACAGAGAAACACTGGGGGGAGAGAGAGAGAGAAACACTGGGGGGAGAGAGAGAGAAACACTGGGGGGAGGGAGAGAGAGAGAAACACGGGGGGGGGGAGAGAGAGTGAAACACTGGGGGGAGAGAGTGAGAGAAACACTGGGGGGTGAGGGTGAGAGATACACTGGGGGAGAGGGGAAGAGAAACACTGGGGGTAGAGGGTGAGAGAAACATTGGGGGGAGAGCGTGAGAGAAACACTGGGGGGAGAGAGAGAGAAACACTGGGGGGAGAGAGAGAGAGATACACTGCGGGGAGAGAGAGAGAGAAACACTGGGGGGAGAGAGAGAGAGAAACACTGGGGGGAGAGAGAGAGAAACACTGGAGGGAGAGAGAGAGAAACAGTGGGGGGAGAGAGAGAGAAACACTGGGGGGAGAGACAGGGAGAGACAGAGAAACACTGGGGAGAGAGAGAGAGAGCGAAACTGGGGAGAAGAGAGACAAACACTGTGGGGAAGAGAGAGAAACAATGGGGGGAAGAGAGAGAAACACTGGGGGAAGAGGGAGAAACACTGGGGGGAAGAGAGAGAAACAATGGGGGGAAGAGAGAGAAACACTGGGGGTAAGAGAGAGAAACACTGGTGGGAAGACAGAGAATCACTGGGGGGAATAGAGTGAAACACTGGGAGGATGATTGAGAAACACTGGGGGGAAGAGAGAGAAACACTGGGCGGAAGAGAGAGAAACACTGGGGGGAAGATAGAGAAATACTGGGGGGAAGAGGGAGAAACACTGGGGGGAAGAGAGAGAAACACTGGGGGAAGAGAGTGAGGGAAAAAAACACTGGGGGGAGAGAGAGAGAGAGAGAAACAATGGGGGAAGAGGGTGAGAGAAACACTGGTGGGAGAGGGTGAGAGAAAAAATGGGGGGAGAGAGTGAGAGAAACACTGGGGGGAGATAGACACACACACTGGGGGGAGAGAGAGAGAGAAACACTGGGGGGAGAGAGAGAGACAAACACTGGAGGGAGAGAGAGAGAGAAACACTGGGGGGAGAGAGAGAGAAACACTGTGGAGAGAGAGAGAGAAACAATGGGGGGAGAGACAGAGAGAGAGAGAGAATCACTGGAGGAAGAGAGAGAGAGAAACACTGGGGGGTGAGAGAGAGACAAACATTGGAGGGAGAGAGAGAGAGAGGAACACTGGGGAGAGAGTGAGACAAACACTGGGGGGGAGAGAGAGAGAAACACTGGGGGGAGATAGACACACACACTGGGGGGAGAGAGAGAGAGAAACACTGGGGGGAGAGAGAGAGACAAACACTGGAGGGAGAGAGAGAGAGAAACACTGGGGGGAGAGAGAGAGAAACACCGTGGAGAGAGAGAGAGAAACAATGGGGGGAGAGACAGAGAGAGAGAGAGAATCACTGGAGGAAGAGAGAGAGAGAAACACTGGGGGGTGAGAGAGAGACAAGCACTGGAGGGAGAGAGAGAGAGAGGAACACTGGGGAGAGAGTGAGACAAACACTGGGGGGGAGAGAGAGAGAAACACTGGGGGGAGAGAGAGAGAAACACTGGTGGGGGGGGGTGGTAGGGTGAGAGAAACACTGGGGGGAGAGGGGGAGAGAAACACTGGGGGAGAGGGTGGGAGAAACACTGGGGGGAGAGGGTGAGAGAAACACTGGGGGGAGAGGGTGAGAGAAGCACTAGGGGGAGAGAGTGAGAGAAACACTGGGGGGAGAGAGACACACACACTGGGGGGAGAGAGAGAGAGAAACACTGGGGGGAGAGAGAGAGAGAAACACTGGAGGGAGAGAGAGAGAGAAATACTGGGGGGAGAGAGAGAGAAACACTGTGGAGAGAGAGGGAGAAACACTGGGGGGAGAGACAGAGAGAGAGAGAGAATCACTGGAGGAAGAGAGAGAGAGAAACACTGGGGAGAGAGAGAGAGACAAACACCGGAGGGAGAGAGAGAGAGAGGAACACTGGGGAGAGAGTGAGAGAAACACTGGGGGGAAGAGAGAGAGAAACACTGGGGGGAGAGAGAGAGAAACACTGGGGGGAGAGAGTGAGAGAAACACTGGACGGAGAGAGAGAGAAACACTGGGGGGGAGAGAGAGAAACACTGGGGAGAGAGAGAGAAACACTGGGGGGAGAGAGAGAGAGAAACACTGGGGGGAGAGACAGAGAGAGACAGAGAAACACTGGGGAGAGAGAGAGAGAGAAACTGGGGTGAAGAGAGACAAACACTGGGGGGAAGAGAGAGAAACACTGGGGGGAAGAGAGAGAAACACTGGGGGGAACAGAGATAAATACTGTGGGGAAGAGAGAGAAACACTGGGGGAAGAGAGAGAAACACTGGGGGGAAGAGAGAGAAAATCTGGGGGTAAGAGAGAGACTCAATGGGGGGAAGAGAGAGAAACACTGGGGGGAAGGGACAGAAACACTGGGAGCAAGAGAGAGAAACACTGGGGGGAAGAGAGAAAAACACTGGGGGGAAGAGAGAGAGAGAAACACTTGGGGGAGTGAGAGAGAAACACTTGGGGGGAGAGAGAGAGAAACACTGGGGGGAGAGAGTGAGAGAAGCACTGGGGGGAGAGGGTGAGGGAAACACTGGGGGGAGAGGGTGAGAGAAACACTGGGGGAGAGGGGGAGAGAAACACTGAGGGGAGAGGGTGAGGGAAACACTGGGGGAGAGGGTGAGAGAAACACTGGTGGGGGGGGGGGTAGGGTGAGAGAAACACTGGGGGGAGAGGGGGAGAGAAACACTGGGGGAGAGGGTGAGAGAAACACTGGGGGGGGAGAGAGAGAGAAACAGTGAGGGGTGAGGGAGCGAGAAACACTGGAGGGAGAGAGAGAGAGAGAAACACTGGGTGGAGAGAGAGAAACACTGGGTGGAGGGAGAGAGAAACACTGGCGGGAGAGAGAGAGAGATACACTTGGGGGAGAGACAGAGAGAGACGGAGAAACACTGGGGAGAGAGAGAGAGAAACTGGGGAGAAGAGAGACAAACAATAGGGAGAAGAGAGAGAAACACTGGGGGGATGATTGAGAAACACTGGGGGGAAGAGAGAGAAACACAAGGGGGAAGAGAGAGCAACACTAGGTGGAAGAGAGAGAAACACTGGGGGGAAGAGTGAGAAACACTGGGGGGAAGAGAGTGAGGGAGAAAAACACTGGGGGGAGAGAGAGAGAGAGAGAAACACTGGGGGAACAGAGAGAGAGAAACACTGGGGGGAGAGAGAGAAAGCAATACGGGGGTGAGAGAGAGAGAGAAACACTGGGGAGAGAGAGCGAGAAACACTGGGGTGAGAGAGAGAGAGAGAATCACTGGGGGAGAGAGAGAGAAACACTGGGTGGAGAGAGAGAGAGAAACAATTAGGGAGAGAGAGATAGAAACACTGGGGGGGAGAGAGAGACAAACACTGGAGGGAGAGAGAGAGAGAAACACTGGGGGGAGAGAGAGAGAAACACTGTGGAGAGAGAGAGAGAAACAATGGGGGGAGAGACAGAGAGAGAGAGAGAATCACTGGAGGAAGAGAGAGAGAGAAACACTGGGGGGTGAGAGAGAGACAAACACTGGAGGGAGAGAGAGAGAGAGGAACACTGGGGAGAGAGTGAGAGAAACACTGGGGGACTGGGGGGGAGAGAGAGAGAAACACTGGGGGGAGAGAGAGAGAAACACTGGGGGGGGGTAGGTTGAGAGAAACACTGGGGGGAGAGGGGGAGAGAAACACTGGGGGAGAGGGTGAGAGAAACACTGGGGGGAGAGGGTGAGAGAAACACTGGTGGGAGAGGGTGAGAGAAACACTGGGGGGAGAGAGTGAGAGAAACACTGGGGGGAGAGAGACACACACACTGGGGGGAGAGAGAGAGAGAAACACTGGGGGGGGAGAGAGAGAGAAACACTGGAGGGAGAGAGAGAGAGAAATACTGGGGGGAGAGAGAGAGAAACACTGTGGAGAGAGAGGGAGAAACAGTGGGGGGAGAGACAGAGAGAGAGAGAGAATCACTGGAGGAAGAGAGAGAGAGAAACACTGGGGAGAGAGAGAGAGACAAACACTGGAGGGAGAGAGAGAGAGGAACACTGGGGAGAGAGTGAGAGAAACACTGGGGGGAAGAGAGAGAGAAACACTGGGGGGAGAGAGAGAAACACTGGGGGGAGAGAGTGAGAGAAACACTGGACGGAGAGAGAGAGAAACACTGGGGGAAAGAGAGAGAAACACTGGGGAGAGAGAGAGAAACACTGGGGGAAGAGAGAGAGAGAAACACTGGGGGGAGAGACAGAGAGAGACAGAGAAACACTGGGGAGAGAGAGAGAGAGAAACTGGGGTGAAGAGAGACAAACACTGGGGGGAAGAGAGAGAAACACTGGGGGGAAGAGAGAGAAACACTGTGGGGAACAGAGATAAACACTGTGGGGAAGAGAGAGAAACACTGGGGGAAGAGAGAGAAACACTGGGGGGAAGAGAGAGAAAATCTGGCGGTAAGAGAGAGACTCAATGGGGGGAAGAGAGAGAAACACTGGGGGGAAGGGACAGAAACACTGGGAGCAAGAGAGAGAAACACTGGGGGGAAGAGAGAAAAACACTGGGGGGAAGAGAGAGAGAGAAACACTTGGGGGGAGTGAGAGAGAAACACTTGGGGGGAGAGAGAGAGAAACACTGGGGGGAGAGAGTGAGAGAAACACTGGGGGGAGAGGGTGAGGGAAACACTGGGGGGAGAGGGTGAGAGAAACACTGGGGGGAGAGGGGGAGAGAAGCACTGAGGGGAGAGGGTGAGGGAAACACTGGGGGAGAGATACACTGGGGGGGGGTAGGGTGAGAGAAACACTGGGGGGAGAGGGGGAGAGAAACACTGGGGGAGAGGGTGAGAGAAACACTCGGGGGGAGAGAGAGAGAAACAGTGGGGGGTGAGGGAGAGAGAAACACTGGAGGGCGAGAGAGAGAGAGAAACACTGGGTGGAGAGAGAGAAACACTGGGTGGAGAGAGAGAGAAACACTGGCGGGAGAGAGAGAGAGAGACACTTGGGGGAGAGACAGAGAGAGACGGAGAAACACTGGGGAGAGAGAGAGAGAAACTGGGGAGAAGAGAGACAAACAATAGGGGGAAGAGAGAGAAACACTGGGGGGATGATTGAGAAACACTGGGGGGAAGAGAGAGAAACACAAGGGGGAAGAGAGAGCAACACTCGGTGGAAGAGAGAGAAACACTGGGGGGAAGAGTGAGAAACACTGGGGGGAAGAGAGTGAGGGAGAAAAACACTGGGGGGAGAGAGAGAGAGAGAGAAACACTGGGGGAAGAGAGAGAGAGAAACACTGGGGGGAGAGAGAGAAAGCAACACGGGGGTGAGAGAGAGAGAGAAACACTGGGGAGAGAGAGCGAGAAACACTGGGGTGAGAGAGAGAGAGAGAATCACTGGGGGAGAGAGAGAGAAACACTGGGTGGAGAGAGAGAGAGAAACAATTGGGGGAGAGAGAGATAGAAACACTGGGGGGGGGGGAGAGAGAGAGAGACACTGGAGGGAGAGAGAGAGAAACACTGGGGTGAGAGAGAGAGAAACACTGGGGTGAGAGAGAGAGAAACACTGGGGTGGGAGAGAGAGAAACACTGGGGTGGGAGAGAGAGAGAGATAAACACTGGGGGGAGAGAGAAAGAGAAACACTGGTGGCAGAGAGAGAGAGAGAAATACTGGTGGGAGAGAGAGAGAGAAACACTGGAGGGAGAGAGAGAGAAACACTGGGGTGAGAGAGAGAGAAACACTAGGGTGTGAGAGAGAGAAACACTGGGGTGGGAGAGAGAGAAACACTGGGGTGGGAGAGAGAGAGAGAGTGAAACAGTGGGGGGAGAGAGAGACACACAATGGGGAGAGAGTGAGAGAGAGAGAAACACTGGGGGGAGAGAGAGAGAGAAAAACTGGTGGGAGAGAGAGAGAGAAACACTGGTGGGAGAGAGAGAGAGATAAACACTGGGGAGAGAGAGAGAGAAACACTGGTGGGAGAGAGAGAGAGAAACACTGGTGGGAGAGAGAGAGAGAAACACTGGTGGGAGAGAGAGAGAGAAACACTGGTGGGAGAGAGAGAGAGAAACACTGGGGGGAGAGAGAGAGAAACACTGGGGGGAGAGAGAGTGAGAGAGAGACACTGGGGGGGGGGAGACAGAGAAAAACATTGGGGGAAGGGAGAGCAAAACACACTGGGGGGAGGAAGTGAGAAACACTGGGGGGAGAGAGAGAGAGAAACAGTGTGGTGAGAGAGAGAGAAACAGTGCGGTGAGAGAGAGAGAGAAACACTGTGGTGAGAGTGAGAGAGAAACACTGTGGTGAGAGAGAGAGAGAAACACTGGGAGGAGAGAGAGAGAGAGAAACACTGGGAGGAGAGAGAGAAACACTGGGGGGGGGAGAGAGAGAGAAACACTGGGGAGAGAGAGAGAGAGAAACACTGTGGTGAGAGAGAGAGAGAAACACTGTGGTGAGAGTGAGAGAAAAACACTGTGGTGAGAGAGAGAGAAACACTGGGAGGAGAGAGAGAGAGAAACACTGGGAGGAGAGAGAGAGAGAAACCCTGGGAGGAGAGAGAGAGAGAAACACTGGGGGGAGAGAGTGAGAGAAACACTGGGGGGGGAGAGAGAGAGAAACACTGGGGGGAGAGAGAGAGAGAAACACTGAGGGGAGAGAGAGAGAAATACTGGGGGGAGAGAGAGAGAGAAACAAATGGTGCGGAGAGAGAGAAACACTGGGGGGAGAGAGAGAAAGAGAAACACTGGGGGAGAGAGAGAGAAAACACTGGGGTGAGAGAGAGAGAAAACACTGGTGTGAGGGAGAGAGAAAACACTGGGGGGAGAGACAGAGAAACACTCGGGGGAGAGAGGGAGAGAGAAACAGTGGGGGGAGAGAGGGAGAAACACACGGGGGAGAGAGAGAGAAACACTGGGGAGAGAGAGAGAGAAACACTGGGGGAGAGAGAGAGAGAAACACTGGCGAGACAGAGAGAGAAACACTGGGGAGAGAGAGAGAGAAGCACTGAGGGGAGAGAGAGAGAGAGAAAGACTGGGGTGGGAGAGAGAGAGAAAAACACTGGGGAGAGAGAGAGAGAGAGAGAAACACTGGGGGGAGAGAGAGAGAGAGAGAGAAACACTGGCAGGAGAGAGAGATAGAAACACTGGGGGGAGAGAGAGAGAGAAACACTCGTGGGAGAGAGAGAGAAACACTGGGGGAAGAGAGAGAGAGAAACACTGGGGGAGAGAGAGAGAGAAACACTGGGGGGAAGAGAGAGAGAGAAACTCTGAGGTGAGAGAGAGGGTGAAACACTGCGGGGGGAGGGAGATAAACACCGGGGAGAGAGAGAGAGAAACACTTGGGGGGGGGGGGGAGAGAGAGAAACACTTGGGGGGGGGAGAGAGAGAAACACTGGGGGGAGTGGTTGAGAGAAACACTGGGGGGAGAGGGTGAGTTAAACACTGGGTGAAGAGGGTGAGAGCAACACTGGGAGAGAGGGTGAGAGTAACACTGGGGGGAGAGGGGGAGAGATAAACACTAGTGGGAGAGAGAGAGAGAAACACTGGTGGGAGAGAGAGAGATAAACACTGGTGGGAGAGAGAGAGAAACACTGGGGGGAGAGAGAGAAACACTGGGGGGAGAGAGAGAGAGAGAGAGAGAAACACTGGGGGGGGGAGAGACAGAGAAAAACATTGGGGAAGAGAGAGAAAAACACACTGGGGGGAGAGAGTGAGAAACAGTTTGGTGAGAGAGAGAGAGAAACAGTGTGGTGAGAGAGAGAGAGAAACACTGTGGTGAGAGAGAGAGAGAAACACTGTGGTGAGAGAGAGAGAAACACTGGGAGGAGAGAGAGAGAGAGAAACACTGGGAGAAGAGAGAGAGAGAGAGAGAGAGAAACACTGGGGGGGGGGGGAGAGAGAGAAACACTGGGGAGAGAGAGAGAGAGAAACACTGTGGTGAGAGAGAGAGAGAAACACTGTGGTGAGAGAGAGAAAAACACTGTGGTGAGAGAGAGAGAAACACTGGGAGGAGAGAGAGAGAGAAACACTGGGAGGAGTGAGAGAGAGAAACACTGGGAGGAGAGAGAGAGAGAAACACTGGGGGGAGAGAGAGAGATAAACACTGGGGGGAGAGAGAGAGAGAAACAAAGGGTGGGGAGAGAGAGAAACACTGGGGGGAGATAGAGAAAGAGAAACACTGAGGGGAGAGAGAGAGAAAACACTGGGGTGAGAGAGAGAGAAAACACTGGTGTGAGAGAGAGAGAAAACACTGGGGGGAGAGACAGAGAAACACTCGGGGGAGAGAGAGAGAAACACTGGGGGAGAGAGAGAGAGAAACACTGGGGAGAGAGAGAGAGAAACACTGGGGAGACAGAGAGAGAAACACTGGGGAGAGAGAGAGAGAAGCACTGAGGGGGTAGAGAGAGAGATAGACTGGGGTGGGAGAGAGAGAGAAAAAAACACTGGGGGGAGAGAGAGAGAGAGAAACACTGGGGGGAGAGAGAGAGAGAAACACTGGGGGGAGAGAGAGATAAACACTGGGGGGAGAGAGAGAGAGACACACTGGGAGGAGAGAGAGAGAAACACTGGGGGGAGAGAGAGAGAGAAACACTGGGGGGAGAGAGAGATAAACACTGGGGGGAGAGAGAGAGAGAAACACTGGGAGGAGAGAGAGAGAGAGAAACACTGGAAGGAGAGAGAGAGAGAGAGAGAGAGAGAGAGAAACACTGGGGGGGGGGAGAGAGAGAAACACTGGGGAGAGAGAGAGAGAAACACTGTGGTGAGAGAGATAGAGAAACACTGTGGTGAGAGAGAGAAAAACACTGTGGTGAGAGAGAGAGAAACACTGGGAGGAGAGAGAGAGAGAAACACTGGGAGGAGTGAGAGAGAGAAACACTGGGAGGAGAGAGAGAGAGAAACACTGGGGGGAGAGAGAGAGAGAAACACTGGGGGGAGAGAGAGAGAGAAACAAAGGGTGGGGAGAGAGAGAAACACTGGGGGGAGAGAGAGAAAGAGAAACACTGAGGGGAGAGAGAGAGAAAACACTGGGGTGAGAGAGAGAGAAAACACTGGTGTGAGAGAGAGAGAAAACACTGGGGGGAGAGACAGAGAAACACTCGGGGGAGAGAGGGAGAGAGAAACACTGGGGGGAGAGAGAGAGAAACACTCGGGGGAGAGAGAGAGAAACACTGGGGAGAGAGAGAGAAACACTGGGGAGAGAGAGAGAGAAACACTGGGGAGACAGAGAGAGAAACACTGGGGAGAGAGAGAGAAAAACACTGGGGTGAGAGAGAGAGAAACACTGGGAGGAGAGAGAGAGAGAAACACTGGGAGGAGTGATAGAGAGAAACACTGGGAGGAGAGAGAGAGAGAAACACTGGGGGGAGAGAGAGAGAGAAACACTGGGGGGAGAGAGAGAGATAAACACTGGGGGGAGAGAGAGAGAGAAACAAAGGGTGGGGAGAGAGAGAAACACTGGGGGGAGATAGAGAAAGAGAAACACTGAGGGGAGAGAGAGAGAAAACACTGGGGTGAGAGAGAGAGAAAACACTGGTGTGAGAGAGAGAGAAAACACTGGGGGGAGAGACAGAGAAACACTCGGGGGAGAGAGAGAGAAACACTGGGGGAGAGAGAGAGAGAAACACTGGGGAGAGAGAGAGAGAAACACTGGGGAGACAGAGAGAGAAACACTGGGGAGAGAGAGAGAGAAGCACTGAGGGGGTAGAGAGAGAGATAGACTGGGGTGGGAGAGAGAGAGAAAAACACTGGGGGGGAGAGAGAGAGAGAGAAACACTGGGGGGAGAGAGAGAGAGAGACACACTGGGAGGAGAGAGAGAGAAACACTGGGGGGAGAGAGAGAGAGAAACACTGGGGGGAGAGAGAGATAAACACTGGGGGGAGAGAGAGAGAGAAACACTGGGAGGAGAGAGAGAGAGAGAAACACTGGAAGGAGAGAGAGAGAGAGAGAGAGAGAGAGAGAGAAACACTGGGGGGGGGGAGAGAGAGAAACACTGGGGAGAGAGAGAGAGAAACACTGTGGTGAGAGAGATAGAGAAACACTGTGGTGAGAGAGAGAAAAACACTGTGGTGAGAGAGAGAGAAACACTGGGAGGAGAGAGAGAGAGAAACACTGGGAGGAGTGAGAGAGAGAAACACTGGGAGGAGAGAGAGAGAGAAACACTGGGGGGAGAGAGAGAGAGAAACACTGGGGGGAGAGAGAGAGAGAAACAAAGGGTGGGGAGAGAGAGAAACACTGGGGGGAGAGAGAGAAAGAGAAACACTGAGGGGAGAGAGAGAGAAAACACTGGGGTGAGAGAGAGAGAAAACACTGGTGTGAGAGAGAGAGAAAACACTGGGGGGAGAGACAGAGAAACACTCGGGGGAGAGAGGGAGAGAGAAACACTGGGGGGAGAGAGAGAGAAACACTCGGGGGAGAGAGAGAGAAACACTGGGGAGAGAGAGAGAAACACTGGGGAGAGAGAGAGAGAAACACTGGGGAGACAGAGAGAGAAACACTGGGGAGAGAGAGAGAAAAACACTGGGGTGAGAGAGAGAGAAACACTGGAGGAGAGAGAGAGAGAAACACTGGGAGGAGTGATAGAGAGAAACACTGGGAGGAGAGAGAGAGAGAAACACTGGGGGGAGAGAGAGAGAGAAACACTGGGGGGAGAGAGAGAGAGAAACAAAGGGTGGGGA
Source organism: Heptranchias perlo (assembly GCF_035084215.1). NCBI lineage: Eukaryota > Metazoa > Chordata > Chondrichthyes > Hexanchiformes > Hexanchidae > Heptranchias > Heptranchias perlo. The sequence continues at coordinate 64,166,082 of NC_090341.1, read as the reverse complement.
GAGAGAGAAGCACTGGGGGGAGAGAGAGAAAGAGAAACACTGAGGGGAGAGAGAGAGAAAACACTGGGGTGAGAGAGAGAGAAAACACTGGTGTGAGAGAGAGAGAGAAAACACTGGGGGGAGAGGCAGAGAAACACTCGGGGGAGAGAGGGAGAGAGAAACACTGGGGGGAGAGAGAGAGAAACACTCGGGGGAGAGAGAGAGAAACACTGGGGAGAGAGAGAGAGACACTGGGGAGAGAGAGAGAGAAACACAGTGGAGACAGAGAGAGAAACACTGGGGAGAGAGAGAGAAGCACTGAGGGGGTAGAGAGAGAGATAGACTGGGGTGAGAGAGAGAGAGAAAAACACTGGGGGGAGAGAGAGAGAGAGAGAAACACTGGGGGGAGAGAGAGAGAGACACACACTGGGAGGAGAGAGAGAAACACTGGGGGGAGAGAGAGAGAGAAACACTGGGGGGAGAGAGAGATAAACACTGGGGGGAGAGAGAGAGAGAAACACTGGGGGGAGAGGGAGAGAGAAACACTGGGGGGAAGAGAGAGAGAGAAACTCTGAGGTGAGAGAGAGGGAGAAACACTGCGGAGGGAGAGAGATAAACACTGGGTGGAGAGTGATAAACACCGGGGCGAGAGAGAGAGAAACACTGGGGGCGGGGAGAGAGAGAAACACTTGGGGGGAGAGAGAGAGAAACACTGGGGGGAGAGGGTGAGAGAAACACTGGGTGAAGAGGGTGAGAGAAATACTGGGGGAGAGGGTGAGAGTAACACTGGGGGGAGAGTGGGACAGAAACACTGGGGGGAGAGACAGAGAAAAACATTGGGGGAAGAGAGAGAAAAACACAGTGGGGGGAGGAAGTGAGAAACACTGGGGGGAGAGAGAGAGAGAAACAGTTTGGTGAGAGAGAGAGAGAAACACTGTGGTGAGAGAGAGAGAGAAACACTGTGGTGAGAGAGAGAGAAACACTGGGAGGAGAGAGAGAGAGAGAAACACTGGGGAGAGAGAGAGAGAGAAACACTGTGGTGAGAGAGAGAGAGAAACACTGTGGTGAGAGAGAGAGAAAAACACTGTGGTGAGAGAGAGAGAAACACTGGGAGGAGAGAGAGAGAGAAACACTGGGAGGAGAGAGAGAGAAACACTGGGGGGGGGGAGAGAGAGAGAAACACTGGGGAGAAAGAGAGAGAAACACTGGGGAGAGAGAGAGAGAAACACTGGGGAGAATGAGAGAGAAACACTGGGGAGAGAGAGAGAGAAGCACTGAGGGTAAAGAGAGAGAAAAAGACTGGGGTGGTAGAGAGAGAGAAAAACACTGGGGGGAGAGAGAGAGAGAGAGAAACACTGGGGGAGAGAGAGAGAGAGAGAAACACTGGCAGGAGAGAGAGAGAGAAACACTGGGGGGAGAGAGAGAGAGAAACACTGGGGAGAGAGAGAGAAACACTGGGGGGAGAGAGAGAGAGAAACACTGGGGAGAGAGAGAGAGAGAAACACTGGGGGGAAGAGGGAGAGAGAAACTCTGAGGTGAGGGAGAGGGTGAAACACTGCGGTGGGAGAGAGATAAACACTGGGTGGAGAGTGATAAACACCGGGGAGAGAGAAAGAGAAACACTTGGTGGGGGGGAGAGAGAGAAACACTTGGGGGGAGAGAGAGAGAAACACTGGGGGGAGAGGGTGAGAGAAACACTGGGGGGAGAGGGTGAGAGAAACACTGGGTGAAGAGGGTGAGAGAAACACTGGGGGAGAGGGTGAGAGTAACACTGGGGGGAGAGGGGGAGAGAAACACTGCGGGGAGAGACAGTGAAACACTGGGGGTAGAGAGAGAGAGAAACACTGGGGGGAGAGAGAGACAAACACTGGGGGGAGAGAGAGAGAGAGAGAGAAACACTGGGGGGGGGAGACAGAGAAAAACATTGGGGGAAGAGCGACAAAAACACACTGGGGGGAGGAAGTGAGAAACACTGGGGGGAGAGAGAGAGAGAAACAGTTTGGTGAGAGAGAGAGAGAAACAGTGTGGTGAGAGAAAGAGAGAAACACTGTGGTGAGAGAGAGAGAAACACTGGGAGGAGAGAGAGGGAGAGAAACACTGGGGAGAGAGAGAGAGAGAAACACTGTGGTGAGAGAGAGAGAGAAACACTGTGGTGAGAGAGAGAGAAAAACACTGTGGTGAGAGAGAGAGAAACACTGGGAGGAGAGAGAGAGAGAAACACTGGGAGGAGAGAGAGAGAGAAACACTGGGGGGAGAGAGAGAGAGAAACACTGGGGGGGGGGAGAGAGATAAAACACTGGTGTGAGAGAGAGAGAAAACACTGGGGGGAGAGACAGTGAAACACTCGGGGGAGAGAGGGAGAGAGAAACACTGGGGGGAGAGAGAGAAACACTCGGGGGAGAGAGAGAGAAACACTGGGGAGAGAGAGAGAGAAACACTGGGGAGAGAGAGAGAGAAACACTGGGGAGACAGAGAGAGAAACACTGGGGAGAGAGAGAGAGAAGCACTGAGGGGGGAGGGAGAGAGAAAGACTGGGGTAGGAGAGAGAGAGAAAAACACTGGGGGGAGAGAGAGAGTGAGAAACACTGGGGGGAGAGAGAGAGAGAGAAACACTGGGAGGAGAGAGAGAGAAACACTGGGGGGAGAGAGAGAGAGAAACACTGGGGGGAGAGAGAGAGAAACACTGGGGGAGAGAGAGAGAGAAACACTGGGGGGAGAGAGAGAGAGAAACACTGGGTGGAAGAGAGAGAGAGAAACTCTGAGGTGAGAGAGAGGGAGAAACACTGCGGGGGGAGAGAGATAAACACTGGGTGGAGAGTGATAAACACCGGGGAGAGAGAGAGAGAAACACTTGGGGCGGGGAGAGAGAGAAACACTTGGGGGGGGGGAGAGAGAGAGAAACACTGGGGGGAGAGAGAGAGAAACACTGGGGGGAGAGGGGGAGAGAAACACTGGTGGGAGAGAGAGAGAGAAACACTGGTGGGAGAGAGAGAGAGAGAAACACTCGTGGGAGAGAGAGAGAGAAACACTGGTGGGAGAGAGAGAGAGAAACACTGGTGGGAGAGAGAGAGAGAAACACTGGGGGGAGAGAGAGAGAAACTCTGGGGGGGGAGAGAGAGAGAGAGAGAGAGAGAGAGAGAGAGACACTCTGGGGGGGGGGGGAGACAGAGAAAAACATTGGGGGAAGAGAGAGAAAAACACACTGGGGGGAGGAAGTGAGAAACACTGGGGGGAGAGAGAGAGATAAACAGTGTGGTGTGAGAGAGAGAGAAACACTGTGGTGAGAGAGAGAGAGAAACACTGTGGTGAGAGAGAGAGAAACACTGGGAGGAGAGAGAGAGAGAAACACTGGGAGGAGAGAGAGAGAAACACTGGGGAGAGAGAGAGAGAAACACTGGGGAGAGAGAGAGAGAAACACTGGGGAGACAGAGAGAGAAACACTGGGGAGAGAGAGAGAGAAGCACTGAGGGGGGAGAGAGAGAGAAAGACTGGGGGGAGAGAGAGAGAGAGAAACACTGGCAGGAGAGAGAGAGAGAAACACTGGGGGAGAGAGAAACACTGGGGGGAGAGAGAGAGATACACTGGTGGGAGAGGGAGAGAGAAACACTGGTGGGAGAGAGAGAGAGAAACACTGGTGGGAGAGAGAGAGAGAAACACTGGTGGGAGAGAGAGAGAGAAACACTGGGGGGAGAGAGAGAGAAACACTGGGGGGAGAGAGAGAGAGAGAGAGACACTGGGGGGGGGAGACAGAGAAAAACATTGGGGGAAGAGAGAGAAAAACACACTGGGGGGAGGAAGTGAGAAACACTTGGGGGAGAGAGAGAGAGAAACAGTGTGGTGAGAGAGAGAGAAACAGTGTGGTGAGAGAGAGAAACACTGTGGTGAGAGTGAGAGAGAAACACTGTTTTTGAGAGGGAGAGAAACACTGGGAGGAGAGAGAGAGAGGAACACTGGGAGGAGAGAGAGAGAGAAACACTGGGGGGGGGGAGAGAGAGAGAAACACTGGGGAGAGAGAGAGAGAGAAACACTGTGGTGAGAGAGAGAGAAACACTGTGGTGAGAGTGAGAGAAAAACACTGTGGTGAGAGAGGGAGAAACACTGGGAGGAGAGAGAGAGAGAAACACTGGGAGGAGAGAGAGAGAGAAACCCTGGCAGGAGAGAGAGTGAGAAACACTGGGGGGAGAGAGAGAGAGAAACACTGGGGGGAGAGAGAGAGAAAAACACTGGGGGGAGAGAGAGAGAGAAACACTGGTGGGAGAGAGAGAGAGAAACACTGGGGGGAGAGAGAGAGAAACACTGGGGGGAGAGAGAGAGAGAGAGAGAGACACTGGGGGGGGGGAGACAGAGAAAAACATTGGGGGAAGAGAGAGAAAAACACACTGGGGGGAGGAAGTGAGAAACACTTGGGGGAGAGAGAGAGAGAAACAGTGTGGTGAGAGAGAGAGAAACAGTGTGGTGAGAGAGAGAGAGAAACACTGTGGTGAGAGTGAGAGAGAAACACTGTTTTTGAGAGGGAGAGAAACACTGGGAGGAGAGAGAGAGAGGAACACTGGGAGGAGAGAGAGAGAGAAACACTGGGGGGGGGGGGGAGAGAGAGAGAAACACTGGGGAGAGAGAGAGAGAGAAACACTGTGGTGAGAGAGAGAGAAACACTGTGGTGAGAGTGAGAGAAAAACACTGTGGTGAGAGAGGGAGAAACACTGGGAGGAGAGAGAGAGAGAAACACTGGGAGGAGAGAGAGAGAGAAACCCTGGCAGGAGAGAGAGTGAGAAACACTGGGGGGAGAGAGAGAGAGAAACACTGGGGGGAGAGAGAGAGAAAAACACTGGGGGGAGAGAGAGAGAGAAACACTGGGGGGAGAGAGAGAGAAACACTGGGGGGAGAGAGAGAGAGAAACAAAGGGTGGGGAGAGAGAGAAACACTGGGGGGAGAGAGAGAAAGAGAAACACTGGGGGAGAGAGAGAGAAAACACTGGTGTGAGAGAGAGAGAAAACACTGGGGGGAGAGACAGAGAAACACTCGGGGGAGAGAGGGAGAGAGAAACACTGGGGGGAGAGAGGGAGAAACACTCGGGGGAGAGAGAGAGAAACACTGGGGAGAGAGAGAGAGAAACACTGGGGAGAGAGAGAGAGAAACACTGGGGAGACAGAGAGAGAAACACTGGGGAGAGAGAGAGAGAAGCACTGAGGGGAGAGAGAGAGAGAAAGACTCGGGTGGGAGAGAGAGAGAAAAACACTGGGGAGAGAGAGAGAGAGAGAAACACTGGGGGGAGAGAGAGAGAAACACTGGGGGGGGAGAGAGAGAGAGACAAAGGGTGGGGAGAGAGAGAAACACTGGGGGGGGAGAGAAAAAGAGAAACACTGAGGGGAGATAGAGAGAAAACACTGGGGTGAGAGAGAGAGAAAACACTGGTGTGAGAGAGAGAGAAAACACTGTGGGGAGAGACAGAGAAACACTCGGGGGAGAGAGGGAGAGAGAAACACTGGGGGGAGAGAGAGAAACACTCGGGGGAGAGAGAGAGAAACACTGGGGAGAGAGAGAGAGAAACCACTGTGGGGAGAGACAGAGAAACACTCGGGGGAGAGAGGGAGTGAGAAACACTGGGGGGAGAGAGAGAAACACTCGGGGGAGAGAGAGAGAAACACTGGGGAGAGAGAGAGAGAAACACTGGGGAGACAGAGAGAGAAACACTGGGGAGAGAGAGAGAGAAGCACTGAGGGGGGAGCGAGAGAGAAAGATTGGGGTGGGAGAGAGAGATAAAAACACTGGGGAGAGAGAGAGAGAGAGAAACACTGGGGGGAGAGAGAGAGAAACACTGGGGGGAGAGAGAGAGAGAAACACTGGGGGGAGAGAGAGAGAGAAACACTGGAGGGAAGAGAGAGAGAGAAACTCTGAGGTGAGAGAGAGGGAGAAACACTGCGGGGGGAGAGAGATAAACACTGGGTGGAGAGTGATAAACACCGGGGAGAGAGAGAGAGAAACACTTGGGGCGGGGAGAGAGAGAAACACTTGGGGGGAGAGAGAGAGAAACACTGGGGGGAGAGGGTGAGAGAAACACTGGGGGGAGAGGGTGAGAGAAACACTGGGGGATAGGGTGAGAGTAACACTGGGGGGAGAGGGGGAGAGAAACACTGGGGGGAGAGACAGAGAAACACTGGGGGGAGAGAGAGAGAGAAACACTGGGGGGAGAGAGAGAGAAACACTGGGGGGAGAGGGGGAGAGAAACACTGGTGGGAGAGAGAGAGAGAAACACTGTTGGGAGAGGTTGAGAGAAACACTGGGGGAGAGGGTGAGAGTAACACTGGGGGGAGAGGGGGAGAGAAACACTGGGGGGAGAGACAGAGAAACACTGGGGGGAGAGAGAGAGAGAAACACTGGGGGGAGAGAGAGAGAAACACTGGGGGGAGAGGGGGAGAGAAACACTGGTGGGAGAGAGAGAGAGAAACACTGGTGGGAGAGAGAGAGAGTAACACTGGTGGGAGAGAGAGAGAGAAACACTGGTGGGAGAGAGAGAGAGAAACACTGGTGGGAGAGAGAGAGAGAAACACTGGGGGGAGAGAGAGAGAAACACTGGGGGGAGAGAGAGAGAGTGAGAGAGAGAGACACTGGGGGGGGGAGACAGCGAAAAACATTGGGGGAAGAGAGAGAAAAACACACTGGGGGGAGGAAGTGAGAAACACTGCGGGGAGAGAGAGAGAAACAGTGTGGTGAGAGAGAGAGAGAAACAGTGTGGTGAGAGAGAGAGAGAAACACTGTGGTGAGAGTGAGAGAGAAACTCTGTGGTGAGAGAGAGAGAAACACTGGGAGGAGAGAGAGAGAGTGAAACACTGGGAGGAGAGAGAGAGAGAGAGAGAGAAACACTGGGGGGGGGAGAGAGAGAGAAACGCTGTGGTGAGAGAGAGAGAGAAACTATGTGGTGAGAGTGAGAGAAAAACACTGTGGTGAGAGAGAGAGAAACACTGGGAGGAGAGAGTGAGAGAAACACTGGGAGGAGAGATAGAGAGAAACCCTGGGAGGAGAGAGAGTGAGAAACACTGGGGGGAGAGACAGAGAAACACTCGGGGGAGAGAGGGAGAGAGAAACACTGGGGGGAGAGAGAGAGAAACACTCGGGGGAGAGAGAGAGAAACACTGGGGAGAGAGATAGAGAAACACTGGGGAGAGAGAGAGAGAAACACTGGGGAGACAGAGAGAGAAATACTGGGGAGAGAGAGAGAGAAGCACTGAGGGGGGAGAGAGAGAGAAAGACTGGGGTGGGAGAGAGAGAGAAAAACACTGGGGGGAGAGAGAGAGAGAGAGAGAGAAACACTGGCAGGAGAGAGACAGAGAAACACTGGGGGGAGAGAGAGAGAAACACTGGGGGGAGAGAGAGAGAAACACTGGGGAGAGAGAGAGAGAAACACTGGTGGAAGAGTGAGAGAGAAACACTGGTGGGAGAGAGAGAGAGAAACTCTGGTGGGAGAGAGAAAGAGAAACACTGGTGGGAGAGAGAGAGAGAAACACTGGGGGGAGAGAGAGAGAGAGACACTGTGGGGGGGGGGGGGACAGAGAAAAACATTGGGGGAAGAGAGAGAAAAACACACTGGGGGGAGGAAGTGAGAAACACTGGGGGGAGAGAGAGAGAGATACAGTGTGGTGAGAGAGAGAGAGAAACAGTGTGGTGAGAGAGAGAGAGAAACACTGTGGTGAGAGTGAGAGAGAAATACTGTGGTGAGAGAGATAGAGAAACACTGTGGTGAGAGTGAGAGAAAAACACTGTGGTGAGAGAGAGAGAAACACTGGGAGGAGAGAGAGAGAGAAACACTGGGAGGAGAGAGAGAGAGAAACCCTGGGAGGAGAGAGAGAGAAAAACACTGGGGGGAGAGAGGGAGATAAACATTGGGGGGAGAGAGAGAGAAACACTGGGGGGAGAGAGAGAGAGAAACAAAGGGTGGGGAGAGAGAGAAACACTGGGGGGAGAGAGAGAAAGAGAAACACTGGGGGAGAGAGAGAGAAAACACTGGTGTGAGAGAGAGAGAAAACACTGGGGGGAGAGACAGAGAAACACTCGGGGGAGAGAGGGAGAGAGAAACACTGGGGGGAGAGAGGGAGAAACACTCGGGGGAGAGAGAGAAACACTGGGGAGAGAGAGAGAGAAACACTGGGGAGAGAGAGAGAAACACTGGGGAGACAGAGAGAGAAACACTGGGGAGAGAGAGAGAGAAGCACTGAGGGGAGAGAGAGAGAGAAAGACTGGGGTGGGAGAGAGAGAGAAAAACACTGGGGAGAGAGAGAGAGAAACAAAGGGGGGGGGAGAGAGAGAGAGAGAGAGACACTGGCAGGAGAGAGAGAGAGAAACACTGGGGGGAGAGATAGAGAGAAACACTGGGGGGAGAGAGAGAGAAACACTGGGGGGAGAGAGAGAGAGAAACACTGGTGGGAGAGAGAGAGAGAAACACTGGGGGGAAGAGAGAGAGAGAAACACTGGGGGGAGAGAGAGAGAGAAACACTGGGGGGAGAGAGAGAGAGAGAAAAACTGGGTGAAGAGGGTGAGAGAAACACTGGGGGAGAGGGTGAGAGTAACACTGGGTGGAGTGGGGGAGAGAAACACTGCGGGGAGAGACAGAAAAACACTGGGGGTAGAGAGAGAGAGAAACACTGGGGGGAGAGAGAGAGAAACACTGGGGGGAGAGAGAGAGAGAAACACTGGGGGGAGAGAGAGAGAGAAACACTGGGGGCAGAGAGAGAGAGAAAAACTGGTGGGAGAGAGAGAGGGAAACACTGGTGGGAGAGAGAGAGAGATAAACACTGGTGGGAGAGAGAGAGAGAAACACTGGTGGGAGAGAGAGAGAGAAACACTGGTGGGAGAGAGAGAAACACTGGGGGGAGAGGGGGAGAGAAACACTGGGGGTGAGACAGAGAGAAACACTGGGGGGAGAGAGAGAGAGAAACACTGGGGGGAGAGAGAGAGAAACACTGGGGGGAGAGAGAGAGAAACACTGGGGAGAGAGAGAGAAACAAAGGGGGGAGGGAGAGAGAGAAACAGTGGGGGGAGAGAGAGAGAAACACTGGGGGGAGAGACAGAGAGAAACACTGGGGGGAGAGAGAGAGAGAAACACTGGGGGGAGAGAGAGAGAGAAACACTGGGGGGAGAGAGAGAGAAACACTGGGGAGAGAGAGAGAGAAACAAAGGGTGAGGAGAGAGAGAGAAACAGTGGGGGGAGAGAGAGAGAAACACTGGGGGGAGAGACAGAGAGAAACACTGGAGGGAGAGAGAGAGAGAAATAGTGAGGGGAGATAGAGAGAAACACTGGGGGGAGAGACAGAGAGAGAAACCGGGGAGAAGAGAGACAAACACTGTGGGGAAGAGAGAGAAACAATGGGGGGAAGAGAGAGAAACAGTGGGGGTAAGAGAGAGAAACACTGGTGGGAAGACAGAGAAACAATGGGGGGAATAGAGTGAAACACTGGGAGGATGATTGAGAAACACTGGGGGGAAGAGAGAGAAACACTGGGCGGAAGAGAAACACTGGGGGTGAGAGAGAGAGAAACACTGGGGGAGAGAGAGAGAAACACTGGGGGGAGAGACAGAGAGAGACAGAGAAACACTGGGGAGAGAGAGAGAGAGAAACTGGGGAGAAGAGAGACAAACACTGGGGGGAAGAGAGAGAAACACTGGGGGGAAGAGAGAGAAACATTGGGGGGAAGAGATAGAAACACTGTGGGGAAGAGAGAGAAACACTGGGGGGAAGAGAGAGAAACAATGGGGGGAAGAGAGAGAAACACTGGGGGGAAGGCAGTGAAACACTGGGAGGAAGAGAATGAAACAATGGGGGGAAGAGAGAAAAACACTGGGGGGAAGCGAGAGAGAGAAACACTTGGGGGGGGAGTGAGAGAGAAACACTTGGGGAGAGAGAGAGAGAAACACTGGGGAGAGAGAGAGAGAAACACTGGGGTGGGAGAGAGAGAGAGAATCACTGGGGGAGAGAGAGAGAAACACTGGGTGGAGAGAGAGAGAGAAACACTTGCGGGAGAGAGAGAGATAAACACTGGAGGGAGAGAGAGCAAAACACAGGGGGGAAGAGATAGAAACACTCAGTGGAAGAGCGAGAAACACTGGGGGGAAGAGACAGAAACACTGGGGGGAAGAGAGTGAGGCAGAAAACACTGGGGGGAGAGACAGAGAGAGAGAAATACTGGGGGAAGAGAGAGAGAGAGAAACACTGGGGGGAGAGAGAGAAAGAAACACTGGGGGAGAGAGTGTGAAACACTGGGGGGAGAGAGAGAGAAACACTGGGGTGAGAGAGAGAATCACTGGGGGAGAGAGAGAGAAATACTGGGTGGAGAGAGAGAGAGAAACACTGGGGGGAGAGAGAGAGAGAAACACTTGGGCAGAGACAGAGAGAGACAGAGAAACACTGGGGAGAGAGAGAGAGAGAGAAATTGGGGAGAAGAGGGACAAACAATGGGGGGAAGAGAGAGAAACACTGGGGGTAAGAGAGAGAAACACTGGGGGGAAGGGGGAGAAACACTGGGGGAAGAGAGAGAAACCCTGGGGGGAAGAGAGAGAAACACTGGGGGGAGAGAGAGAAACACTGGGGGTAATAGAGAGAAACACTGGGGGGAATAGAGTGAAACACTGGGAGGAAGATTGAGAAACAGTGGGGGGAAGAGAGAGAAACACAGGGGGGAAGAGAGAGAAACACGAGGTGGAAGAGAGAGAAACAATGGGGGGAAGAGAGAGAAACACTGGGGGGAAGAGAGAGAAATACTGGGGGGAAGAGGGAGAAACACTGGGGCAAGAGAGAGAAACACTGGGGGGAAGAGATAGAAACACTCAGTGGAAGAGCGAGAAACACTGGGGGGAAGAGACAGAAACACTGGGGGGAAGAGAGTGAGGCAGAAAACACTGGGGGGAGAGACAGAGAGAGAGAAATACTGGGGGAAGAGAGAGAGAAACACTGGGGGGAGAGAGAGAAAGAAACACTGGGGGAGAGAGTGTGAAACACTGGGGGGAGAGAGAGAGAAACACTGGGGTGAGAGAGAGAATCACTGGGGGAGAGAGAGAGAAACACTGGGTGGAGAGAGAGAGAGAAACACTGGGGGGAGAGAGAGAGAGAAACACTTGGGCAGAGACAGAGAGAGACAGAGAAACACTGGGGAGAGAGAGAGAGAGAGAAATTGGGGAGAAGAGGGACAAACAATGGGGGGAAGAGAGAGAAACACTGGGGGTAAGAGAGAGAAACACTGGGGGGAAGGGGGAGAAACACTGGGGGAAGAGAGAGAAACACTGGGGGGAAGAGAGAGAAACACTGGGGGGAGAGAGAGAAACACTGGGGGTAATAGAGAGAAACACTGGGGGGAATAGAGTGAAACACTGGGAGGAAGATTGAGAAACAGTGGGGGGAAGAGAGAGAAACACAGGGGGGAAGGGAGAGAAACAGTAGGTGGAAGAGAGAGAAACAATGGGGGGAAGAGAGAGAAACACTGGGGGGAAGAGAGAGAAATACTGGGGGGAAGAGGTAGAAACACTGGGGCAAGAGAGAGAAACACTGGGGGGAAGAGAGAGAAACACTGGGGGGAAGAGAGTGAGGGAGAAAAACACTGGGGGGAGAGAGAGAGAGAAACACTGGGGGAAGAGAGAGAGAGAGAAACATTTGGGGGAGAGAGAGAAAGAAACATTGGGGGGAGAGAGAGAAACACTGGGGAGAGAGAGGGAGAGAAACACTGGGGTGAGAGAGAGAGAGAAAAACACTGCAGGGGAGAGAGATAAACACAGGGGGGAGAGAGATAAACACTGGGGAGTGAGAGTGAGAGAACCAGTGGGAGACAGGGTGAGAGAAACACTGGGGGGAGAGGGTGAGAGAAACACTGGGGGGAGGGGGTCAGAGAAACACTGGGGGGAGAGGGTGAGAGAAAAACTAGGGGGAGAGTGTGCGAGAAACACTGGAGGGAGAGAGAGAGAAACACTGGGGGTAGAGGGTGCGAGAAACACTGGGGGGAGTGAGTGAGAGAAACTCTGGGGAGAGAGAGAGAGAGAGAGAAACACTGGGGGGAGAGAGAGAAAGAAACACTGGGGGGGGGAGAGAGAGAAACACTGGGGAGAGAGAGAGAGAAACACTGGGGTGAGAGAGAGAGAGAAAAACACTGCAGGGGAGAGAGATAAACACAGGGGGGAGAGAGATAAACACTGGGGAGAGAGAGTGAGAGAAACACTGGGAGACAGGGTGAGAGAAACACTGGGGGGAGAGGGTGAGAGAAACACTGGGGGGAGAGGGTGAGAGAAACACTGGGGGGAGAGGGTGACAGACACACTGGGGGGAGAGGGTGAGAGAAACACTGGGGGGAGGGGGTCATAGAAACACTGGGGGGAGAGGGTGAGAGTAAAACTAGGGGGAGAGTGTGCGAGAAACACTGGAGAGAGAGAGAGAGAAACACTGGGGGTAGAGGGTGAGAGAAACACTAGGGGGAGTGAGTGAGAGAAACTCTGGGGAGAGAGAGAGAGAAACACTGGGGGGTGAGAGAGAGAAACACTGCGGGGAGAGAGAGAGAAACACTGGGGGGAGAGAGAGAGAGAAACACTCGGGGGAGAGAGAGAGAGAAACACTGGAGGGAGAGAGAGAGAGAAACACTGAGGGGAGAGTGAGAGAAACACTGGGGAGAGATGGAGAGAAACACTGGGGGGAAAGAGAGAGAGAAACACTGGGGGGAGAGAGAGAGAAACACTGGGGAGAGAGAGAGAAACACTGGCGGGAAAGACACAGAGAAAAAACAGGGGGGAGAGAGTGAGAGAAACACTGGCGGGAGAGAGATAGAGAGACACTGGGGGGAGAGAGAGAGAAACACTGGGGGGAGAGGGTGACAGACACACTGGGGGGAGAGGGTGAGAGAAACACTGGGGGGAGGGGGTCAGAGAAACACTGGGGGGAGAGGGTGAGAGTAAAACTAGGGGGAGAGTGTGCGAGAAACACTGGAGAGAGAGAGAGAGAAACACTGGGGGTAGAGGGTGAGAGAAACACTGGGGGGAGTGAGTGAGAGAAACTCTGGGGAGAGAGAGAGAGAAACACTGGGGGGTGAGAGAGAGAAACACTGCGGGGAGAGAGAGAGAAACACTGGGGGGGGAGAGAGAGAGAAACACTCGGGGGAGAGAGAGAGAGAAACACTGGAGGGAGAGAGAGAGAGAAACACTGAGGGGAGAGTGAGAGAAACACTGGGGAGAGATGGAGAGAAACACTGGGGGGAAAGAGAGAGAGAAACACTGGGGGGAGAGAGAGAGAAACACAGGGGAGAGAGAGAGAAACACTGGCGGGAAAGACACAGAGAAAAAACAGGGGGGAGAGAGTGAGAGAAACACTGGCGGGAGAGAGATAGAGAGACACTGGGGGGAGAGAGAGAGAAACACTGGGGGGAGAGAGAGAGTGAAACACTGAGGGGAGAGAGAGAGAGAGAAACACTGGCGGGAGAGAGGGAGAGAAACACTGGGGGGAGAGAGAGAGTGAAACACTGGAGGGAGAGAGGGAGAGAAACACTGGGGGGGGGAGAGAGAGAAACACTGGGGAGAGAGAGAGAAACACTGGTGGGAGAGACAGAGAGAGACAGAGAAACACTGGGGAGAGAGAGAGAGAAACTGGGGAGAAGAGAGACTAACACTGGGGGGAAGAGAGAGAAACACTGGGGGGAAGAGAGCGAAACACTGGGGGGAAGAGAGAGAAACACTGTGGGGAAGAGCGAGAAATCCTGGGGGGAAGAGAGAGAAACACTGGGGGGAAGAGAGAGAAAATCTGGGGAGAGAGAGAAACACTGGCGGGAAAGAAACAGAGAAAAACAGGGGGGAGAGAGGGAGAGAAACACTGGGGGGAGAGAGAGGGAAACACTTGGGGGAGAGAGAGACTGAAACACTGAGGGGAGAGAGAGAGAGAAACACTGGGGGGAGAGAGGGAGAGAAACACTGGGGGGAGAGAGAGAGAGAAATACTGGAGGGAGAGAGGGAGAGAAACAATGGGGGGAGAGAGAGAAACACTGCGGAGAGAGAGGGAGAGAAACACTGGGGGGAGAGAGAGAGAGAGAAACACTGGAGGGAGAGAGGGAGTGAAACACTGGGGGGAGAGAGAGAGAAACACTGGGGAGAGAGAGAAACACTGGGGGGAAAGAGAGAGAGAAACACTGGGGGAGAGAGAGAGAGATAGAGAAACACTGGGGGGAGAGAGAGAGAGAAACACTGAGGGGAGAGACTGAGAGAGACAGAGAAACACTGGGGAGAGAGAGAGAGAAATTGTGGAGAAGAGAGACAAACAATGGGGGGAAGAGAGAGAAACACTGGGGTGAAGAGAGAGAAACACTGGGGGGAAGAGGGAGAAACACTGGGGGGAGAGAGAGAAACACTGGTGGTAATAGAGAGAAACACTGGTGGGAATAGAGTGAAACACTGGGAGGAAGATTGAGAAACAGTGGGGGGAAGAGAGAGAAACACAGGGGGGAAGAGAGAGAAACACTAGGTGGAAGAGAGAGAAACAATGGGGGGAAGAGAGAGAAACACTGGGGGGAAGAGAGAGAAATACTGGGGGGAAGAGGGAGAAACACTGGGGCAAGAGAGAGAAACACTGGGGGGAAGAGAGAGAAACACTGGGGGGAAGAGAGTGAGGGAGAAAAACACTGGGGGGAGAGAGAGAGAGAAACACTGGGGGAAGATAGAGAGAGAAACACTGGGGGGAGAGAGAGAAAGAAACACTGGGGGGAGAGAGAGAGAAACACTGGGGAGAGAGAGAGAGAGAAACACTGGGGTGAGAGAGAGAGAGAAAAACACTGCGGGGGAGAGAGATAAACACAGGGGGGAGAGAGATAAACACTGGGGAGAGAGAGTGAGAGAAACACTGGGGGGAGAGAGAGAGAAACACTGGGGAGAGAGAGAGAGAGAGAAACACTGGGGTGAGAGAGATAAACACAGGGGGGAGAGAGATAAACACTGGGGAGAGAGAGTGAGAGAAACACTGGGAGACAGGGTGAGAGAAACACTGGGGGGAGAGGGTGAGAGAAACACTGGGGGGAGAGGGTGAGAGAAATACTGGGGGAGAGGGTGAGAGAAACACTGGGGGGAGGGGGTCAGAGAAACAACGGGGGGAGAGGGTGAGAGAAAAACTAGGGGGAGAGTGTGCGAGAAACACTGGCGGGAGAGAGAGAGAAACACTGGGGGGAGAGAGAGAGAAACACTGGGGGAAGAGAGTGAGAGTAACACTGGGGGGTGAGGGTGAGAGAAACACTGGGGGGAGAGGGTGAGGGAAACACTGGGGGTAAAGGGTGAGAGAAACACTGGGGGGAGAGAGTGAGAGAAACTCCGAGGGGAAGAGAGTGAGAGAAACACTTGGGGGTGAGGGTGAGAGAAACACTGGGGGGAGAGAGAGAGAGAGAGAGAGAAACACTGGGGGGTGAGGGTGAGATAAACACTGGGGGGAGAGGGTGAGGGAAACACTGGGGGTAGAGGTTGAGAGAAACACTGCATGGAGAGAGTGAGAGAAACTCTGAGGGGAGAGAGAGAGAAACACTGGGGGGAGCGAGAGAAGAGAAACACTGCGGGGAGAGAGAGAGAGAAACACTAGAGGGAGAGAGAGAGAGAGAAACACTGAGGGGAGAGAGAGAGAAACACTGGGGAGAGATAGAGAGAAACACTGGGGGGAAAGAGAGAGAGAAACACTGGGGGGAGAGAGAGAGAAACACTGGGGAGAGAGAGAGAAACACTGGCGGGAAAGACACAGAGAAAAACAGGGGGGAGAGAGGGAGAGAAACACTGGGGAGAGAGAGAGAGACACTGGGGGGAGAGAGAGAGAAACACTGGGGGGAGAGAGAGAGTGAAACACTGAGGGGAGAGAGAGAGAAGCACTGGCGGGAGAGAGGGAGAGAAACACTGGGGGGAGAGAGAGAGAGAAACACTGGAGGGAGAGAGGGAGAGAAACACTGGGGGGGGAGAGAAACACTGGGGAGAGAGAGAGAGAAACATCGGGGGGAAAGAGACAGAGAAACACTGGGGGGAGAGAGAGAGAGAGAGAAACACTGGGGGGAGAGGGAGAGAAACACTGGGGGGAAGAGCGAGAAAATCTGGGGGGAAGAGAGAGAAAATCAGGGGGGAAGAGAGAGAAACACTGTGGGGAAGAGCGAGAAATCCTGGGGGGAAGAGAGAGAAACACTGGGGGGAAGAGAGAGAAAATCTGGGGAGAGAGAGAAACACTGGCGGGAAAGAAACAGAGAAAAACAGGGGGGAGAGAGGGAGAGAAACACTGGGGGGAGAGAGAGGGAAACACTGGGGGGAGAGAGAGACTGAAACACTGAGGGGAGAGTGAGAGAGAAACACTGGGGGGAGAGAGGGAGAGAAACACTGGGGGGAGAGAGAGAGAGAAAAACTGGAGGGAGAGAGGGAGAGAAACAATGGGGGGAGAGAGAGAAACACTGCGGAGAGAGAGGGAGAGAAACACTGGGGGGAGAGAGAGAGAGAAACACTGGAGGGAGAGAGGGAGAGAAACACTGGGGGGAGAGAGAGAGAAACACTGGGGAGAGAGAGAAACACTGGGGGGAAAGAGAGAGAAAAACACTGGGGGGAGAGAGAGAGAGAGAGAGAGAGAAACACTGGGGGAGAGGGAGAGAAACACTGGGGGTGAGAGAGAGAGAAACACTGGGGGGAGAGAGAGAGAGAAACACTGGGGGGAGAGACAGAGAGAGACAGAGAAACACTGGGGAGAGAGAGAGAGAAACTGGGGAGAAGAGAGACAAACACTGGGGGGAAGAGAGACAAACACTGGGGGGAAGAGAGAGAAACACTGGGGGGAAGAGAGAGAAACACTGGGGGGAAGAGATAGAAACACTGGGGGGTGAGAGAGAAACACTGGGGGTAATAGAGAAAAACACTGGGGGGAATAGAGTGAAACACTGGGAGGAAGATTGAGAAACACTGGGGGGTAGAGAGAGAAACACAGGGGGGAAGAGAGAGAAACACTAGGTGGAAGAGAGAGAAACACTGGGGGGAAGAGAGCGAAATACTGGGGCGAAGAGGGAGAAACACTGGGGCAAGAGAGAGAAACACTGGGGGGAAGAGAGAGAAACACTGGGGGGAAGAGAGTGAGGGAGAAAAACACTGGGGGGAGAGAGAGAGAGAAACACTGGGGGAAGAGAGAGAGAGAGATTATTACTTAAGATAAAAAATCACGGAATTGGGGGTAATATTCTGGCATGGGTGGAGGATTGGTTATCGAACAGGAAGCAGAGAGTTGGGATAAATGGTTCATTTTCGGACTGGCAACCAGTAACCAGTGGTGTTCCACAGGGGTCGGTGCTGGGTCCCCAACTCTTTACAATCTATATTAACGATTTGGAGGAGGGGACCGAGTGCAACATATCAAAATTTGCAGATGATACAAAGATGTGAGGGAAAGGAGAGAGTGAGGAGGACATAAAAAACCTGCAAGGGGATATAGACAGGCTGGGTGAGTGGGCGGAGATTTGGCAGATGCAATATAATATTGGAAAATGTGAGGTTATGCACTTAGGCAGGAAAAATCAGAGAGCAAGTTATTTTCTTAATGGCGAGAGACTGGAAAGTACTGCAGTACAAAGGGATCTGGGGGTCCTAGTGCAAGAAAATCAAAAAGTTGGTATGCAGGTGCAGCAGGTGATCAAGAAAGCCAACGGAATGTTGGCTTTTATTGCTAGGGGGATAGAATATAAAAACAAGGAGGTATTGCTGCAGTTATATAAGGTATTGGTGAGACCGCACCTGGAATACTGCATACAGTTTTGGTCTCCATACTTAAGAAAAGACATACTTGCTCTCGAGGCAGTACAAAGAAGGTTCACTCGGTTAATCCCGGGGATGAGGGGGCGGACATATGAGGAGAGGTTGAGTAGATTGGGACTCTACTCATTGGAGTTCAGAAGAATGAGAGGCGATCTTATTGAAACATATAAGATTGTGAAGGGTCTTGATCGGGTGGATGCAGTAAGGATGTTCCCAAAGATGGGTGAAACTAGAACTAGGGGGCATAATCTTAGAATAAGGGGCTGCTCTTTCAAAACTGAGATGAGGAGAAACTTCTTCACTCAGAGGGTGGTAGGTCTGTGGAATTTGCTGCCCCAGGAAGCTGTGGAAGCTACATCATGAGATAAATTTAAAACAGAAATAGACAGTTTCCTAGAAGTAAAGGGAATTAGGGGTTATGGGGAGCGGGCAGGAAATTGGACATGAAGCTGAGTTCGGATCGGTCAATGCCCTGTGGGTGGCGGAGAGGGCCCAGGGGCTATGTGGCCGGGTCCTGCTCCGACTTCTTGTGTTCTTTAGATTTGTGGTTGGGATCAGATCAGCCATGATCTTATTGAATGGCGGAGCAGGCTCGAGGGGCCGATTGGCCTACTCCTGCTCCAATTTCTTATGTTCTTATGTTCTTATGTAAACACTGGGGGGAGAGAGAGAAAGAAACACTGGGGGGACAGAGAGAGAAACACTGGGGAGAGAGAGAGAGAAACACTGGGGTGAGAGAGAGAGAGAAAAACACTGCAGGGGAGAGAGATAAACACAGGGGGGAGAGAGATAAACACTGGGGAGAGAGAGTGAGAGAAACACTGGGCGACAGGGTGAGAGAAACACTGGGGGGAGAGGGTGAGAGCAACACTGGGGGAGAGGTTGAGAGAAACACTGGGGGGAGAGGGTGAGAGACATACTGGGGGGAGAGGGTGAGAGAAACACTGGGGGGAGGGGGTCAGAGAAACACTGGGGGGAGAGGGTGAGAGAAAAACTAGGGTGAGAGTGTGCGAGAAACACTGGAGGGAGAGAGAGAGAAACACTGGTGGTCGAGGGTGAGAGAAACACTGGGGGGAGTGAGTGAGAGAAACTCTGGGGAGAGAGAGAGAGAGAGAAACACTGGGGGGAGAGAGAGAAAGAAACACTGGGGGGAGAGAGAGAGAAACACTGGGGAGAGAGAGAGAGAGAAACACTGGGGTGAGAGAGAGAGAGAAAAACACTGCAGGGGAGAGAGATAAACACAGGGGGGAGAGAGATAAACACTGGGGAGAGAGAGTGAGAGAAACACTGGGAGACAGGGTGAGAGAAACACTGGGGGGAGAGGGTGAGAGAAACACTGGGGGGAGAGGGTGAGAGAAACACTGGGGGGAGGGGGTCAGAGAAACACTGGGGGGAGAGGGTGAGAGAAAAACTAGGGGGAGAGTGTGCGAGAAACACTGGAGGGAGAGAGAGAGAAACACTGGGGGTAGAGGGTGAGAGAAACACTGGGGGGAGAGAGAGAGAGAAACACTGGGGGGTGATAGAGAGAAACACTGGGGGAAGAGAGTGAGAGAAACACTCGGGGGAGAGAGAGAGAGAAACACTGGAGGGAGAGAGAGAGAGAAACACTGAGGGGAGAGTGAGAGAAAGACTGGGGAGAGATAGAGAGAAACACTGGAGGGAGAGAGAGAGAGAAACACTGAGGGGAGAGTGAGAGAAAGACTGGGGAGAGATAGAGAGAAACACTGGGGGGAAAGAGAGAGAGAAACACTGGGGGGAGAGAGAGAGAAACAATGGGAAGAGAGAGAGAAACACTGGCGGGAAAGACACAGAGAAAAACAGGGGGGAGAGAGGGAGAGAAACACTGGGGGGAGAGAGAGAGAGAGACACTGGGGGGAGAGAGAGAGAAACACTGGGGGGAGAGAGAGAGTGAAACACTGAGGGGAGAGAGAGAGAGAAACACTGGGGGGAGAGAGAGAGAGAAACACTGGAGGGAGAGAGGGAGAGAAACACTGGGGGGAGAGAGAGAAACACTGGGGAGAGAGAGAAACACTGGGGGGAAAGAGAGAGAGAAACACTGGGGGAGAGAGAGAGAGAGAGAAACACTGGGGGGAGAGGGAGAGAAACACTGGGGGTGAGAGAGAGAGAAACACTGGGGGGAGAGAGAGAGAGAAACACTGAGGGGAGAGACTGAGAGAGACAGAGAAACACTGGGGAGAGAGAGAGAGAGAAATTGTGGAGAAGAGAGACAAACAATGGGGGGAAGAGAGAGAAACACTGGGGGGAAGAGAGAGAAACACTGGGGGGAAGAGGGAGAAACACTGGGGGGGAAGAGAGAGAAACCCTGGGGGGAAGAGAGAGAAACACTGGGGGGAGAGAGAGAAACACTGGGGGTAATGGAGAGAAACACTGGGGGGAATAGAGTGAAACATTGGGAGGAAGATTGAGAAACAGTGGGGGGAAGAGAGAGAAACACAGGGGGGAAGAGAGAGAAACACTAGGTGGAAGAGAGAGAAACAATGGGGGGAAGAGAGAGAAACACTGGGGGGAAGAGAGAGAAATACTGGGGGGAAGAGGGAGAAACACTGGGGCAAGAGAGAGAAACACTGGGGGGAAGAGAGAGAAACACTGGGGGGAAGAGAGTGAGGGAGAAAAACACTGGGGGGAGAGAGAGAGAGAAACACTCGGGGGAGAGAGAGAGAGAAACACTGGAGGGAGAGAGAGAGAGAAACACTGAGGGGAGAGTGAGAGAAAGACTGGGGAGAGATAGAGAGAAACACTGGGGGGAAAGAGAGAGAGAAACACTGGGGGGAGAGAGAGAGAAACAATGGGAAGAGAGAGAGAAACACTGGTGGGAAAGACACAGAGAAAAACAGGGGGGAGAGAGGGAGAGAAACACTGGGGGGAGAGAGAGAGAGAGACACTGGGGGGAGAGAGAGAGAAACACTGGGGGGAGAGAGAGAGTGAAACACTGAGGGGAGAGAGAGAGAGAAACACTGGGGGGAGAGAGAGAGAGAAACACTGGAGGGAGAGAGGGAGAGAAACACTGCGGGGAGAGAGAGAGAAACACTGGGGAGAGAGAGAAACACTGGGGGGAAAGAGAGAGAGAAACACTGGGGGAGAGAGAGAGAGAGAGAAACACTGGGGGGAGAGGGAGAGAAACACTGGGGGTGAGAGAGAGACAAACACTGGGGGGAAGAGAGAGAAACACTGGGGGGAAGAGAGAGAAACACTGGGGGGAAGAGATAGAAACACTGGGGGGTGAGAGAGAAACACTGGGGGTAATAGAGAAAAACACTGGGGGGAATAGAGTGAAACACTGGGAGGAAGATTGAGAAACACTGGGGGGTAGAGAGAGAAACACAGGGGGGAAGAGAGAGAAACACTAGGTGGAAGAGAGAGAAACAATGGGGGGAAGAGAGAGAAACACTGGGGGGAAGAGAGCGAAATACTGGGGCGAAGAGGGAGAAACACTGGGGCAAGAGAGAGAAACACTGGGGGGAAGAGAGAGAAACACTGGGGGGAAGAGAGTGAGGGAGAAAAACACTGGGGGGAGAGATAGAGAGAAACACTGGGGGAAGAGAGAGAGAGAGATTATTACTTAAGATAAAAAATCACGGAATTGGGGGTAATATTCTGGCATGGGTGGAGGATTGGTTATCGAACAGGAAGCAGAGAGTTGGGATAAATGGTTCATTTTCGGACTGGCAACCAGTAACCAGTGGTGTTCCACAGGGGTCGGTGCTGGGTCCCCAAATCTTTACAATCTATATTAACGATTTGGAGGAGGGGACCGAGTGCAACATATCAAAATTTGCAGATGATACAAAGATGTGAGGGAAAGGAGAGAGTGAGGAGGACATAAAAAACCTGCAAGGGGATATAGACAGGCTGGGTGAGTGGGCGGAGATTTGGCAGATGCAATATAATATTGGAAAATGTGAGGTTATGCACTTAGGCAGGAAAAATCAGAGAGCAAGTTATTTTCTTAATGGCGAGAGACTGGAAAGTACTGCAGTACAAAGGGATCTGGGGGTCCTAGTGCAAGAAAATTAAAAAGTTGGTATGCAGGTGCAGCAGGTGATCAAGAAAGCCAACGGAATGTTGGCTTTTATTGCTAGGGTGATAGAATATAAAAACAAGGAGGTATTGCTGCAGTTATATAAGGTATTGGTGAGACCGCACCTGGAATACTGCATACAGTTTTGGTCTCCATACTTAAGAAAAGACATACTTGCTCTCGAGGCAGTACAAAGAAGGTTCACTCGGTTAATCCCGGGGATGAGGGGGCGGACATATGAGGAGAGGTTGAGTAGATTGGGACTCTACTCATTGGAGTTCAGAAGAATGAGAGGCGATCTTATTGAAACATATAAGATTGTGAAGGGTCTTGATCGGGTGGATGCAGTAAGGATGTTCCCAAAGATGGGTGAAACTAGAACTAGGGGGCATAATCTTAGAATAAGGGGCTGCTCTTTCAAAACTGAGATGAGGAGAAACTTCTTCACTCAGAGGGTGGTAGGTCTGTGGAATTTGCTGCCCCAGGAAGCTGTGGAAGCTACATCATGAGATAAATTTAAAACAGAAATAGACAGTTTCCTAGAAGTAAAGGGAATTAGGGGTTATGGGGAGCGGGCAGGAAATTGGACATGAAGCTGAGTTCGGATCGGTCAATGCCCTGTGGGTGGCGGAGAGGGCCCAGGGGCTATGTGGCCGGGTCCTGCTCCGACTTCTTGTGTTCTTTAGATTTGTGGTTGGGATCAGATCAGCCATGATCTTATTGAATGGCGGAGCAGGCTCGAGGGGCCGATTGGCCTACTCCTGCTCCAATTTCTTATGTTCTTATGTTCTTATGTAAACACTGGGGGGAGAGAGAGAAAGAAACACTGGGGGGACAGAGAGAGAAACACTGGGGAGAGAGAGAGAGAAACACTGGGGTGAGAGAGAGAGAGAAAAACACTGCAGGGGAGAGAGATAAACACAGGGGGGAGAGAGATAAACACTGGGGAGAGAGAGTGAGAGAAACACTGGGCGACAGGGTGAGAGAAACACTGGGGGGAGAGGGTGAGAGCAACACTGGGGGAGAGGTTGAGAGAAACACTGGGGGGAGAGGGTGAGAGACACACTGGGGGGAGAGGGTGAGAGAAACACTGGGGGGTGGGGGTCAGAGAAACACTGGGGGGAGAGGGTGAGAGAAAAACTAGGGTGAGAGTGTGCGAGAAACACTGGAGGGAGAGAGAGAGAAACACTGGTGGTCGAGGGTGAGAGAAACACTGGGGGGAGTGAGTGAGAGAAACTCTGGGGAGAGAGAGAGAGAGAGAAACAGTGGGGGGAGAGAGAGAAAGAAACACTGGGGGGAGAGAGAGAGAAACACTGGGGAGAGAGAGAGAGAGAAACACTGGGGTGAGAGAGAGAGAGAAAAACACTGCAGGGGAGAGAGATAAACACAGGGGGGAGAGAGATAAACACTGGGGAGAGAGAGTGAGAGAAACACTGGGAGACAGGGTGAGAGAAACACTGGGGGGAGAGGGTGAGAGAAACACTGGGGGGAGAGGGTGAGAGAAACACTGGGGGGAGGGGGTCAGAGAAACACTGGGGGGAGAGGGTGAGAGAAAAACTAGGGGGAGAGTGTGCGAGAAACACTGGAGGGAGAGAGAGAAACACTGGGGGTAGAGGGTGAGAGAAACACTGGGGGGAGTGAGTGAGAGAAACTCTGGGGAGAGAGAGAGAGAGAAACACTTGGGGGTGATAGAGAGAAACACTGGGGGAAGAGAGTGAGAGAAACACTCGGGGGAGAGAGAGAGAGAAACACTGGAGGGAGAGAGAGAGAGAAACACTGAGGGGAGAGTGAGAGAAAGACTGGGGAGAGATAGAGAGAAACACTGGAGGGAGAGAGAGAGAGAAACACTGAGGGGAGAGTGAGAGAAAGACTGGGGAGAGATAGAGAGAAACACTGGGGGGAAAGAGAGAGAGAAACACTGGGGGGAGAGAGAGAGAAACAATGGGAAGAGAGAGAGAAACACTGGCGGGAAAGACACAGAGAAAAACAGGGGGGAGAGAGGGAGAGAAACACTGGGGGGAGAGAGAGAGAGAGACACTGGGGGGAGAGAGAGAGAAACACTGGGGGGAGAGAGAGAGTGAAACACTGAGGGGAGAGAGAGAGAGAGAAACACTGGGGGGAGAGAGAGAGAGAAACACTGGAGGGAGAGAGGGAGAGAAACACTGGGGGGAGAGAGAAACACTGGGGAGAGAGAGAAACACTGGGGGGAAAGAGAGAGAGAAACACTGGGGGAGAGAGAGAGAGAGAGAAACACTGGGGGGAGAGGGAGAGAAACACTGGGGGTGAGAGAGAGAGAAACACTGGGGGGAGAGAGAGAGAGAAACACTGAGGGGAGAGACTGAGAGAGACAGAGAAACACTGGGGAGAGAGAGAGAGAGAAATTGTGGAGAAGAGAGACAAACAATGGGGGGAAGAGAGAGAAACACTGGGGGGAAGAGAGAGAAACACTGGGGGGAAGAGGGAGAAACACTGGGGGGGAAGAGAGAGAAACCCTGGGGGGAAGAGAGAGAAACACTGGGGGGAGAGAGAGAAACACTGGGGGTAATGGAGAGAAACACTGGGGGGAATAGAGTGAAACACTGGGAGGAAGATTGAGAAACAGTGGGGGGAAGAGAGAGAAACACAAGGGGGGAAGAGAGAGAAACACTAGGTGGAAGAGAGAGAAACAATGGGGGGAAGAGAGAGAAACACTGGGGGGAAGAGAGAGAAATACTGGGGGGAAGAGGGAGAAACACTGGGGCAAGAGAGAGAAACACTGGGGGGAAGAGAGAGAAACACTGGGGGGAAGAGAGTGAGGGAGAAAAACACTGGGGGGAGAGAGAGAGAGAAACACTCGGGGGAGAGAGAGAGAGAAACACTGGAGGGAGAGAGAGAGAGAAACACTGAGGGGAGAGTGAGAGAAAGACTGGGGAGAGATAGAGAGAAACACTGGGGGGAAAGAGAGAGAGAAACACTGGGGGGAGAGAGAGAGAAACAATGGGAAGAGAGAGAGAAACACTGGTGGGAAAGACACAGAGAAAAACAGGGGGGAGAGAGGGAGAGAAACACTGGGGGGAGAGAGAGAGAGAGACACTGGGGGGAGAGAGAGAGAAACACTGGGGGGAGAGAGAGAGTGAAACACTGAGGGGAGAGAGAGAGAGAAACACTGGGGGGAGAGAGAGAGAGAAACACTGGAGGGAGAGAGGGAGAGAAACACTGCGGGGAGAGAGAGAGAAACACTGGGGAGAGAGAGAAACACTGGGGGGAAAGAGAGAGAGAAACACTGGGGGAGAGAGAGAGAGAGAGAAACACTGGGGGGAGAGGGAGAGAAACACTGGGGGTGAGAGAGAGACAAACACTGGGGGGAAGAGAGAGAAACACTGGGGGGAAGAGAGAGAAACACTGGGGGGAAGAGATAGAAACACTGGGGGGTGAGAGAGAAACACTGGGGGTAATAGAGAAAAACACTGGGGGGAATAGAGTGAAACACTGGGAGGAAGATTGAGAAACACTGGGGGGTAGAGAGAGAAACACAGGGGGGAAGAGAGAGAAACACTAGGTGGAAGAGAGAGAAACAATGGGGGGAAGAGAGAGAAACACTGGGGGGAAGAGAGCGAAATACTGGGGCGAAGAGGGAGAAACACTGGGGCAAGAGAGAGAAACACTGGGGGGAAGAGAGAGAAACACTGGGGGGAAGAGAGTGAGGGAGAAAAACACTGGGGGGAGAGATAGAGAGAAACACTGGGGGAAGAGAGAGAGAGAGATTATTACTTAAGATAAAAAATCACGGAATTGGGGGTAATATTCTGGCATGGGTGGAGGATTGGTTATCGAACAGGAAGCAGAGAGTTGGGATAAATGGTTCATTTTCGGACTGGCAACCAGTAACCAGTGGTGTTCCACAGGGGTCGGTGCTGGGTCCCCAAATCTTTACAATCTATATTAACGATTTGGAGGAGGGGACCGAGTGCAACATATCAAAATTTGCAGATGATACAAAGATGTGAGGGAAAGGAGAGAGTGAGGAGGACATAAAAAACCTGCAAGGGGATATAGACAGGCTGGGTGAGTGGGCGGAGATTTGGCAGATGCAATATAATATTGGAAAATGTGAGGTTATGCACTTAGGCAGGAAAAATCAGAGAGCAAGTTATTTTCTTAATGGCGAGAGACTGGAAAGTACTGCAGTACAAAGGGATCTGGGGGTCCTAGTGCAAGAAAATTAAAAAGTTGGTATGCAGGTGCAGCAGGTGATCAAGAAAGCCAACGGAATGTTGGCTTTTATTGCTAGGGGGATAGAATATAAAAACAAGGAGGTATTGCTGCAGTTATATAAGGTATTGGTGAGACCGCACCTGGAATACTGCATACAGTTTTGGTCTCCATACTTAAGAAAAGACATACTTGCTCTCGAGGCAGTACAAAGAAGGTTCACTCGGTTAATCCCGGGGATGAGGGGGCGGACATATGAGGAGAGGTTGAGTAGATTGGGACTCTACTCATTGGAGTTCAGAAGAATGAGAGGCGATCTTATTGAAACATATAAGATTGTGAAGGGTCTTGATCGGGTGGATGCAGTAAGGATGTTCCCAAAGATGGGTGAAACTAGAACTAGGGGGCATAATCTTAGAATAAGGGGCTGCTCTTTCAAAACTGAGATGAGGAGAAACTTCTTCACTCAGAGGGTGGTAGGTCTGTGGAATTTGCTGCCCCAGGAAGCTGTGGAAGCTACATCATTAGATAAATTTAAAACAGAAATAGACAGTTTCCTAGAAGTAAAGGGAATTAGGGGTTATGGGGAGCGGGCAGGAAATTGGACATGAAGCTGAGTTCGGATCGGTCAATGCCCTGTGGGTGGCGGAGAGGGCCCAGGGGCTATGTGGCCGGGTCCTGCTCCGACTTCTTGTGTTCTTTAGATTTGTGGTTGGGATCAGATCAGCCATGATCTTATTGAATGGCGGAGCAGGCTCGAGGGGCCGATTGGCCTACTCCTGCTCCAATTTCTTATGTTCTTATGTTCTTATGTAAACACTGGGGGGAGAGAGAGAAAGAAACACTGGGGGGACAGAGAGAGAAACACTGGGGAGAGAGAGAGAGAAACACTGGGGTGAGAGAGAGAGAGAAAAACACTGCAGGGGAGAGAGATAAACACAGGGGGGAGAGAGATAAACACTGGGGAGAGAGAGTGAGAGAAACACTGGGCGACAGGGTGAGAGAAACACTGGGGGGAGAGGGTGAGAGCAACACTGGGGGAGAGGTTGAGAGAAACACTGGGGGGAGAGGGTGAGAGACACACTGGGGGGAGAGGGTGAGAGAAACACTGGGGGGTGGGGGTCAGAGAAACACTGGGGGGAGAGGGTGAGAGAAAAACTAGGGTGAGAGTGTGCGAGAAACACTGGAGGGAGAGAGAGAGAAACACTGGTGGTCGAGGGTGAGAGAAACACTGGGGGGAGTGAGTGAGAGAAACTCTGGGGAGAGAGAGAGAGAGAGAAACAGTGGGGGGAGAGAGAGAAAGAAACACTGGGGGGAGAGAGAGAGAAACACTGGGGAGAGAGAGAGAGAGAAACACTGGGGTGAGAGAGAGAGAGAAAAACACTGCAGGGGAGAGAGATAAACACAGGGGGGAGAGAGATAAACACTGGGGAGAGAGAGTGAGAGAAACACTGGGAGACAGGGTGAGAGAAACACTGGGGGGAGAGGGTGAGAGAAACACTGGGGGGAGAGGGTGAGAGAAACACTGGGGGGAGGGGGTCAGAGAAACACTGGGGGGAGAGGGTGAGAGAAAAACTAGGGGGAGAGTGTGCGAGAAACACTGGAGGGAGAGAGAGAGAAACACTGGGGGTAGAGGGTGAGAGAAACACTGGGGGGAGTGAGTGAGAGAAACTCTGGGGAGAGAGAGAGAGAGAAACACTGGGGGGTGATAGAGAGAAACACTGGGGGAAGAGAGTGAGAGAAACACTGGGGGGAGAGAGAGAGAAAAACTGGGGGGAGCGAGAGAAGAGAAACACTGCGGGGAGAGAGAGAGAAACACTGGGGGGAGAGAGAGAGAAACACTCGGGGGAGAGAGGGAGAGAAACACTGGAGGGAGAGAGAGAGAGAAACACTGAGGGGAGAGTGAGAGAAAGACTGGGGAGAGATAGAGAGAAACACTGGGGGGAAAGAGAGAGAGAAACACTGGGGGGAGAGAGAGAGAAACAATGGGAAGAGAGAGAGAAACACTGGCGGGAAAGACACAGAGAAAAACAGGGGGGAGAGAGGGAGAGAAACACTGGGGGGAGAGAGAGAGAGAGACACTGGGGGGAGAGAGAGAGAAACACTGGGGGGAGAGAGAGAGTGAAACACTGAGGGGAGAGAGAGAGAGAAACACTGGGGGGAGAGAGAGAGAGAAACACTGGAGGGAGAGAGGGAGAGAAACACTGGGGGGAGAGAGAGAAACACTGGGGAGAGAGAGAAACACTGGGGGGAAAGAGAGAGAGAAACACTGGGGGAGAGAGAGAGAGAGAGAAACACTGGGGGGAGAGGGAGAGAAACACTGGGGGTGAGAGAGAGAGAAACACTGGGGGGAGAGAGAGAGAGAAACACTGAGGGGAGAGACTGAGAGAGACAGAGAAACACTGGGGAGAGAGAGAGAGAGAGAAATTGTGGAGAAGAGAGACAAACAATGGGGGGAAGAGAGAGAAACACTGGGGGGAAGAGAGAGAAACACTGGGGGGAAGAGGGAGAAACACTGGGGGGAAGAGAAGAAACCCTGGGGGAAGAGAGAGAAACCCTGGGGGGAAGAGAGAGAAACACTGGGGGGAGAGAGAGAAACACTGGGGGTAATAGAGAGAAACACTGGGGGGAATAGAGTGAAACACTGGGAGGAAGATTGAGAAACAGTGGGGGGAAGAGAGAGAAACACAGGGGGGAAGAGAGAGAAACACTAGGTGGAAGAGAGAGAAACAATGGGGGGAAGAGAGAGAAACACTGGGGGGAAGAGAGAGAAATACTGGGGGGAAGAGGGAGAAACACTGGGGCAAGAGAGAGAAACACTGGGGGGAAGAGAGAGAAACACTGGGGGGAAGAGAGTGAGGGAGAAAAACACTGGGGGGAGAGAGAGAGAGAAACACTGGGGGAAGAGAGAGAGAGAAACACTGGGGGGAGAGAGAGAAAGAAACACTGGGGGGAGAGAGAGAGAAACACTGGGGAGAGAGAGAGAGAGAAACACTGGGGTGAGAGAGAGAGAGAAAAACACTGCGGGGGAGAGAGAAAAACACAGGGGGGAGAGAGATAAACACTGGGGAGAGAGAGTGAGAGAAACACTGGGGGGAGAGAGAGAGAAACACTGGGGGTAGAGGGTGAGAGAAACACTGGGGGGAGAGAGTGAGAGAAACTCTGGGGAGAGAGAGAGAGAGAAACACTGGGGGGAGAGAGAGAGAAACACTGGGGGAAGAGAGCGAGAGAAACACTGGGGGGTGAGGGTGAGAGAAACACTGGGGGGAGAGGGTGAGGGAAACACTGGGTGTAAAGTGTGAGAGAAACACTGGGGTGAGAGAGTGAGAGAAACTCTGAGGGGAGAGAGAGAGAGAAACACTGGGGGGAGCGAGAGAAGTGAAACACTGCGGGGAGAGAGAGAGAGAAACACTGCGGGGAGAGAGAGAGAGAAACACTCGGGGGAGAGAGAGAGAGAAACACTGGGGGGAGAGAGAGAGAAACACTGGGGAGATAGAGAAACACTGGGGGGAAAGAGAGAGAGAAACACTGGGGGAGAGAGAGAGAGAGAGATAAACACTGGGGGGAGAGGGAGAGAAACACTGGGGGTGAGAGAGAGAGAAACACTGGGGGGAGAGAGAGAGAGAAACACTGAGGGGAGAGACTGAGAGAGACAGAGAAACACTGGGGAGAGAGAGAGAGAGAGAAATTGTGGAGAAGAGAGACAAACAATGGGGGGAAGAGAGAGAAACACTGGGGGGAAGAGAGAGAAACACTGGGGGGAAGAGGGAGAAACACTGGGGGGAAGAGAGAGAAACCCTGGGGGGAAGAGAGAGAAACACTGGGGGGAGAGAGAGAAACACTGGGGGTAATAGAGAGAAACACTGGGGGGAATAGAGTGAAACACTGGGAGGAAGATTGAGAAACAGTGGGGGGAAGAGAGAGAAACACAGGGGGGAAGAGAGAGAAACACTAGGTGGAAGAGAGAGAAACAATGGGGGGAAGAGAGAGAAACACTGGGGGGAAGAGAGAGAAACACTGGGGGGAAGAGAGTGAGGGAGAAAAACACTGGGGGGAGAGAGAGAGAGAAACACTGGGGGAAGAGAGAGAGAGAAACACTGGGGGGAGAGAGAGAAAGAAACACTGGGGGGAGAGAGAGAGAAACACTGGGGAGAGAGAGAGAGAAACACTGGGGTGAGAGAGAGAGAGAAAAACACTGCAGGGGAGAGAGATAAACACAGGGGGGAGAGAGATAAACACTGGGGAGAGAGAGTGAGAGAAACACTGGGCGACAGGGTGAGAGAAACACTGGGGGGAGAGGGTGAGAGCAACACTGGGGGAGAGGTTGAGAGAAACACTGGGGGGAGAGGGTGAGAGACACACTGGGGGGAGAGGGTGAGAGAAACACTGGGGGGTGGGGGTCAGAGAAACACTGGGGGGAGAGGGTGAGAGAAAAACTAGGGTGAGAGTGTGCGAGAAACACTGGAGGGAGAGAGAGAGAAACACTGGTGGTCGAGGGTGAGAGAAACACTGGGGGGAGTGAGTGAGAGAAACTCTGGGGAGAGAGAGAGAGAGAGAAACAGTGGGGGGAGAGAGAGAAAGAAACACTGGGGGGAGAGAGAGAGAAACACTGGGGAGAGAGAGAGAGAGAAACACTGGGGTGAGAGAGAGAGAGAAAAACACTGCAGGGGAGAGAGATAAACACAGGGGGGAGAGAGATAAACACTGGGGAGAGAGAGTGAGAGAAACACTGGGAGACAGGGTGAGAGAAACACTGGGGGGAGAGGGTGAGAGAAACACTGGGGGGAGAGGGTGAGAGAAACACTGGGGGGAGGGGGTCAGAGAAACACTGGGGGGAGAGGGTGAGAGAAAAACTAGGGGGAGAGTGTGCGAGAAACACTGGAGGGAGAGAGAGAGAAACACTGGGGGTAGAGGGTGAGAGAAACACTGGGGGGAGTGAGTGAGAGAAACTCTGGGGAGAGAGAGAGAGAGAAACACTGGGGGGTGATAGAGAGAAACACTGGGGGAAGAGAGTGAGAGAAACACTGGGGGGAGAGAGAGAGAAAAACTGGGGGGAGCGAGAGAAGAGAAACACTGCGGGGAGAGAGAGAGAAACACTGGGGGGAGAGAGAGAGAAACACTCGGGGGAGAGAGGGAGAGAAACACTGGAGGGAGAGAGAGAGAGAAACACTGAGGGGAGAGTGAGAGAAAGACTGGGGAGAGATAGAGAGAAACACTGGGGGGAAAGAGAGAGAGAAACACTGGGGGGAGAGAGAGAGAAACAATGGGAAGAGAGAGAGAAACACTGGCGGGAAAGACACAGAGAAAAACAGGGGGGAGAGAGGGAGAGAAACACTGGGGGGAGAGAGAGAGAGAGACACTGGGGGGAGAGAGAGAGAAACACTGGGGGGAGAGAGAGAGTGAAACACTGAGGGGAGAGAGAGAGAGAGAAACACTGGGGGGAGAGAGAGAGAGAAACACTGGAGGGAGAGAGGGAGAGAAACACTGGGGGGAGAGAGAGAAACACTGGGGAGAGAGAGAAACACTGGGGGGAAAGAGAGAGAGAAACACTGGGGGAGAGAGAGAGAGAGAGAAACACTGGGGGGAGAGGGAGAGAAACACTGGGGGTGAGAGAGAGAGAAACACTGGGGGGAGAGAGAGAGAGAAACACTGAGGGGAGAGACTGAGAGAGACAGAGAAACACTGGGGAGAGAGAGAGAGAGAGAAATTGTGGAGAAGAGAGACAAACAATGGGGGGAAGAGAGAGAAACACTGGGGGGAAGAGAGAGAAACACTGGGGGGAAGAGGGAGAAACACTGGGGGGAAGAGAGAGAAACCCTGGGGGGAAGAGAGAGAAACCCTGGGGGGAAGAGAGAGAAACACTGGGGGGAGAGAGAGAAACACTGGGGGTAATAGAGAGAAACACTGGGGGGAATAGAGTGAAACACTGGGAGGAAGATTGAGAAACAGTGGGGGGAAGAGAGAGAAACACAGGGGGGAAGAGAGAGAAACACTAGGTGGAAGAGAGAGAAACAATGGGGGGAAGAGAGAGAAACACTGGGGGGAAGAGAGAGAAATACTGGGGGGAAGAGGGAGAAACACTGGGGCAAGAGAGAGAAACACTGGGGGGAAGAGAGAGAAACACTGGGGGGAAGAGAGTGAGGGAGAAAAACACTGGGGGGAGAGAGAGAGAGAAACACTGGGGGAAGAGAGAGAGAGAAACACTGGGGGGAGAGAGAGAAAGAAACACTGGGGGGAGAGAGAGAGAAACACTGGGGAGAGAGAGAGAGAGAAACACTGGGGTGAGAGAGAGAGAGAAAAACACTGCGGGGGAGAGAGAAAAACACAGGGGGGAGAGAGATAAACACTGGGGAGAGAGAGTGAGAGAAACACTGGGGGGAGAGAGAGAGAAACACTGGGGGTAGAGGGTGAGAGAAACACTGGGGGGAGAGAGTGAGAGAAACTCTGGGGAGAGAGAGAGAGAGAAACACTGGGGGGAGAGAGAGAGAAACACTGGGGGAAGAGAGCGAGAGAAACACTGGGGGGTGAGGGTGAGAGAAACACTGGGGGGAGAGGGTGAGGGAAACACTGGGTGTAAAGTGTGAGAGAAACACTGGGGTGAGAGAGTGAGAGAAACTCTGAGGGGAGAGAGAGAGAGAAACACTGGGGGGAGCGAGAGAAGTGAAACACTGCGGGGAGAGAGAGAGAGAAACACTGCGGGGAGAGAGAGAGAGAAACACTCGGGGGAGAGAGAGAGAGAAACACTGGGGGGAGAGAGAGAGAAACACTGGGGAGATAGAGAAACACTGGGGGGAAAGAGAGAGAGAAACACTGGGGGAGAGAGAGAGAGAGAGATAAACACTGGGGGGAGAGGGAGAGAAACACTGGGGGTGAGAGAGAGAGAAACACTGGGGGGAGAGAGAGAGAGAAACACTGAGGGGAGAGACTGAGAGAGACAGAGAAACACTGGGGAGAGAGAGAGAGAGAGAAATTGTGGAGAAGAGAGACAAACAATGGGGGGAAGAGAGAGAAACACTGGGGGGAAGAGAGAGAAACACTGGGGGGAAGAGGGAGAAACACTGGGGGGAAGAGAGAGAAACCCTGGGGGGAAGAGAGAGAAACACTGGGGGGAGAGAGAGAAACACTGGGGGTAATAGAGAGAAACACTGGGGGGAATAGAGTGAAACACTGGGAGGAAGATTGAGAAACAGTGGGGGGAAGAGAGAGAAACACAGGGGGGAAGAGAGAGAAACACTAGGTGGAAGAGAGAGAAACAATGGGGGGAAGAGAGAGAAACACTGGGGGGAAGAGAGAGAAACACTGGGGGGAAGAGAGTGAGGGAGAAAAACACTGGGGGGAGAGAGAGAGAGAAACACTGGGGGAAGAGAGAGAGAGAAACACTGGGGGGAGAGAGAGAAAGAAACACTGGGGGGAGAGAGAGAGAAACACTGGGGAGAGAGAGAGAGAGAAACACTGGGGTGAGAGAGAGAGAGAAAAACACTGCGGGGGAGAGAGATAAACACAGGGGGGAGAGAGATAAACACTGGGGAGAGAGAGTGAGAGAAACACTGGGGGGAGAGAGAGAGAAACACTGGGGAGAGAGAGAAACACTGGGGGGAAAGAGAGAGAGAAACACTGGGGGAGAGAGAGAGAGAGAGAAACACTGGGGGGAGAGGGAGAGAAACACTGGGGGTGAGAGAGAGAGAAACACTGGGGGGAGAGAGAGAGAGAAACACTGAGGGGAGAGACTGAGAGAGACAGAGAAACACTGGGGAGAGAGAGAGAGAGAGAGAAATTGTGGAGAAGAGAGACAAACAATGGGGGGAAGAGAGAGAAACACTGGGGGGAAGAGAGAGAAACACTGGGGGGAAGAGGGAGAAACACTGGGGGGAAGAGAGAGAAACCCTGGGGGCAAGAGAGAGAAACACTGGGGGGAGAGAGAGAAACACTGGGGGTAATAGAGAGAAACACTGGGGGGAATAGAGTGAAACACTGGGAGGAAGATTGAGAAACAGTGGGGGGTAGAGAGAGAAACACAGGGGGGAAGAGAGAGAAACACTAGGTGGAAGAGAGAGAAACAATGGGGGGAAGAGAGAGAAACACTGGGGGGAAGAGAGAGAAATACTGGGGGGAAGAGGGAGAAACACTGGGGCAAGAGAGAGAAACACTGGGGGGAAGAGAGAGAAACACTGGGGGGAAGAGAGTGAGGGAGAAAAACACTGGGGGGAGAGAGAGAGAGAAACACTGGGGGAAGAGAGAGAGAGAAACACTGGGGGGAGAGAGAGAAAGAAACACTGGGGGGAGAGAGAGAGAAACACTGGGGAGAGAGAGAGAGAGAAACACTGGGGTGAGAGAGAGAGAGAAACACTGAGGGGAGAGTGAGAGAAAGACTGGGGAGAGATAGAGAGAAACACTGGGGGGAAAGAGAGAGAGAAACACTGGGGGGAGAGAGAGAGAAACAATGGGAAGAGAGAGAGAAACACTGGCGGGAAAGACACAGAGAAAAACAGGGGGGAGAGAGGGAGAGAAACACTGGGGGGAGAGAGAGAGAGAGACACTGGGGGGAGAGAGAGAGAAACACTGGGGGGAGAGAGAGAGTGAAACACTGAGGGGAGAGAGAGAGAGAGAAACACTGGGGGGAGAGAGAGAGAGAAACACTGGAGGGAGAGAGGGAGAGAAACACTGGGGGGAGAGAGAGAGAAACACTGGGGAGAGAGAGAAACACTGGGGGGAAAGAGAGAGAGAAACACTGGGGGAGAGAGAGAGAGAGAGAAACACTGGGGGGAGAGGGAGAGAAACACTGGGGGTGAGAGAGAGAGAAACACTGGGGGGAGAGAGAGAGAGAAACACTGAGGGGAGAGACTGAGAGAGACAGAGAAACACTGGGGAGAGAGAGAGAGAGAGAAATTGTGGAGAAGAGAGACAAACAATGGGGTGAAGAGAGAGAAACACTGGGGGGAAGAGAGAGAAACACTGGGGGGAAGAGGGAGAAACACTGGGGGGGAAGAGAGAGAAACCCTGGGGGGAAGAGAGAGAAACACTGGGGGGAGAGAGAGAAACACTGGGGGTAATAGAGAGAAACACTGGGGGGAATAGAGTGAAACACTGGGAGGAAGATTGAGAAACAGTGGGGGGAAGAGAGAGAAACACAGGGGGGAAGAGAGAGAAACACTAGGTGGAAGAGAGAGAAACAATGGGGGGAAGAGAGAGAAACACTGGGGGGAAGAGAGAGAAATACTGGGGGGAAGAGGGAGAAACACTGGGGCAAGAGAGAGAAGCACTGGGGGGAAGAGAGAGAAACACTGGGGGGAAGAGAGTGAGGGAGAAAAACACTGGGGGGAGAGAGAGAGAGAAACACTGGGGGAAGAGAGAGAGAGAAACACTGGGGGGAGAGAGAGAAAGAAACACTGGGGGGAGAGAGAGAGAAACACTGGGGAGAGAGAGAGAGAGAAACACTGGGGTGAGAGAGAGAGAGAAAAACACTGCGGGGGAAAGAGATAAACACAGGGGGGAGAGAGATAAACACTGGGGAGAGAGAGTGAGAGAAACACTGGGGGGAGAGAGAGAGAAACACTGGGGAGAGAGAGAGAGAGAGAAACACTGGGGTGAGAGAGATAAACACAGGGGGGAGAGAGATAAACACTGGGGAGAGAGTGAGAGAAACACTGGGAGACAGGGTGAGAGAAACACTGGGGGGAGAGGGTGAGAGAAACACTGGGGGGAGTGGGTAAGAGAAACACTGGGGGGAGAGGGTGAGAGAAACACTGGGGGGAGGGGGTCAGAGAAACACCGGGGGGAGAGGGTGAGAGAAAAACTAGTGGGAGAGTGTGCGAGAAAGACTGGAGGGAGAGAGAGAGAAACACTGGGGGTAGAGGGTGAGAGAAACACTGGGGGGAGAGAGTGAGAGAAACTCTGGGGAGAGAGAGAGAGAGAAACACTGGGGGGAGAGAGAGAGAAACACTGGGGGAAGAGAGCGAGAGAAACACTGGGGGGTGAGGGTGAGAGAAACACTGGGGGGAGAGGGTGAGGGAAACACTGGGTGTAAAGTGTGAGAGAAACACTGGGGTGAGAGAGTGAGAGAAACTCTGAGGGGAGAGAGAGAGAGAAACACTGGGGGGAGCGAGAGAAGTGAAACACTGCGGGGAGAGAGAGAGAGAAACACTGCGGGGAGAGAGAGAGAGAAACACTCGGGGGAGAGAGAGAGAGAAACACTGGGGGGAGAGAGAGAGAAACACTGGGGAGATAGAGAAACACTGGGGGGAAAGAGAGAGAGAAACACTGGGGGAGAGAGAGAGAGAGAGATAAACACTGGGGGGAGAGGGAGAGAAACACTGGGGGTGAGAGAGAGAGAAACACTGGGGGGAGAGAGAGAGAGAAACACTGAGGGGAGAGACTGAGAGAGACAGAGAAACACTGGGGAGAGAGAGAGAGAGAGAAATTGTGGAGAAGAGAGACAAACAATGGGGGGAAGAGAGAGAAACACTGGGGGGAAGAGAGAGAAACACTGGGGGGAAGAGGGAGAAACACTGGGGGGAAGAGAGAGAAACCCTGGGGGGAAGAGAGAGAAACACTGGGGGGAGAGAGAGAAACACTGGGGGTAATAGAGAGAAACACTGGGGGGAATAGAGTGAAACACTGGGAGGAAGATTGAGAAACAGTGGGGGGAAGAGAGAGAAACACTGGGGGGAAGAGAGAGAAATACTGGGGGGAAGAGGGAGAAACACTGGGGCAAGAGAGAGAAACACTGGGGGGAAGAGAGAGAAACACTGGGGGGAAGAGAGTGAGGGAGAAAAACACTGGGGGGAGAGAGAGAGAGAAACACTGGGGGAAGAGAGAGAGAGAAACACTGGGGGGAGAGAGAGAAAGAAACACTGGGGGGAGAGAGAGAGAAACACTGGGGAGAGAGAGAGAGAGAAACACTGGGGTGAGAGAGAGAGAGAAAAACACTGCGGGGGAGAGAGAAAAACACAGGGGGGAGAGAGATAAACACTGGGGAGAGAGAGTGAGAGAAACACTGGGGGGAGAGAGAGAGAAACACTGGGGGTAGAGGGTGAGAGAAACACTGGGGGGAGAGAGTGAGAGAAACTCTGGGGAGAGAGAGAGAGAGAAACACTGGGGGGAGAGAGAGAGAAACACTGGGGGAAGAGAGCGAGAGAAACACTGGGGGGTGAGGGTGAGAGAAACACTGGGGGGAGAGGGTGAGGGAAACACTGGGTGTAAAGTGTGAGAGAAACACTGGGGTGAGAGAGTGAGAGAAACTCTGAGGGGAGAGAGAGAGAGAAACACTGGGGGGAGCGAGAGAAGTGAAACACTGCGGGGAGAGAGAGAGAGAAACACTGCGGGGAGAGAGAGAGAGAAACACTCGGGGGAGAGAGAGAGAGAAACACTGGGGGGAGAGAGAGAGAAACACTGGGGAGATAGAGAAACACTGGGGGGAAAGAGAGAGAGAAACACTGGGGGAGAGAGAGAGAGAGAGATAAACACTGGGGGGAGAGGGAGAGAAACACTGGGGGTGAGAGAGAGAGAAACACTGGGGGGAGAGAGAGAGAGAAACACTGAGGGGAGAGACTGAGAGAGACAGAGAAACACTGGGGAGAGAGAGAGAGAGAGAAATTGTGGAGAAGAGAGACAAACAATGGGGGGAAGAGAGAGAAACACTGGGGGGAAGAGAGAGAAACACTGGGGGGAAGAGGGAGAAACACTGGGGGGAAGAGAGAGAAACCCTGGGGGGAAGAGAGAGAAACACTGGGGGGAGAGAGAGAAACACTGGGGGTAATAGAGAGAAACACTGGGGGGAATAGAGTGAAACACTGGGAGGAAGATTGAGAAACAGTGGGGGGAAGAGAGAGAAACACAGGGGGGAAGAGAGAGAAACACTAGGTGGAAGAGAGAGAAACAATGGGGGGAAGAGAGAGAAACACTGGGGGGAAGAGAGAGAAACACTGGGGGGAAGAGAGTGAGGGAGAAAAACACTGGGGGGAGAGAGAGAGAGAAACACTGGGGGAAGAGAGAGAGAGAAACACTGGGGGGAGAGAGAGAAAGAAACACTGGGGGGAGAGAGAGAGAAACACTGGGGAGAGAGAGAGAGAGAAACACTGGGGTGAGAGAGAGAGAGAAAAACACTGCGGGGGAGAGAGATAAACACAGGGGGGAGAGAGATAAACACTGGGGAGAGAGAGTGAGAGAAACACTGGGGGGAGAGAGAGAGAAACACTGGGGAGAGAGAGAAACACTGGGGGGAAAGAGAGAGAGAAACACTGGGGGAGAGAGAGAGAGAGAGAAACACTGGGGGGAGAGGGAGAGAAACACTGGGGGTGAGAGAGAGAGAAACACTGGGGGGAGAGAGAGAGAGAAACACTGAGGGGAGAGACTGAGAGAGACAGAGAAACACTGGGGAGAGAGAGAGAGAGAGAGAAATTGTGGAGAAGAGAGACAAACAATGGGGGGAAGAGAGAGAAACACTGGGGGGAAGAGAGAGAAACACTGGGGGGAAGAGGGAGAAACACTGGGGGGAAGAGAGAGAAACCCTGGGGGCAAGAGAGAGAAACACTGGGGGGAGAGAGAGAAACACTGGGGGTAATAGAGAGAAACACTGGGGGGAATAGAGTGAAACACTGGGAGGAAGATTGAGAAACAGTGGGGGGTAGAGAGAGAAACACAGGGGGGAAGAGAGAGAAACACTAGGTGGAAGAGAGAGAAACAATGGGGGGAAGAGAGAGAAACACTGGGGGGAAGAGAGAGAAATACTGGGGGGAAGAGGGAGAAACACTGGGGCAAGAGAGAGAAACACTGGGGGGAAGAGAGAGAAACACTGGGGGGAAGAGAGTGAGGGAGAAAAACACTGGGGGGAGAGAGAGAGAGAAACACTGGGGGAAGAGAGAGAGAGAAACACTGGGGGGAGAGAGAGAAAGAAACACTGGGGGGAGAGAGAGAGAAACACTGGGGAGAGAGAGAGAGAGAAACACTGGGGTGAGAGAGAGAGAGAAACACTGAGGGGAGAGTGAGAGAAAGACTGGGGAGAGATAGAGAGAAACACTGGGGGGAAAGAGAGAGAGAAACACTGGGGGGAGAGAGAGAGAAACAATGGGAAGAGAGAGAGAAACACTGGCGGGAAAGACACAGAGAAAAACAGGGGGGAGAGAGGGAGAGAAACACTGGGGGGAGAGAGAGAGAGAGACACTGGGGGGAGAGAGAGAGAAACACTGGGGGGAGAGAGAGAGTGAAACACTGAGGGGAGAGAGAGAGAGAGAAACACTGGGGGGAGAGAGAGAGAGAAACACTGGAGGGAGAGAGGGAGAGAAACACTGGGGGGAGAGAGAGAGAAACACTGGGGAGAGAGAGAAACACTGGGGGGAAAGAGAGAGAGAAACACTGGGGGAGAGAGAGAGAGAGAGAAACACTGGGGGGAGAGGGAGAGAAACACTGGGGGTGAGAGAGAGAGAAACACTGGGGGGAGAGAGAGAGAGAAACACTGAGGGGAGAGACTGAGAGAGACAGAGAAACACTGGGGAGAGAGAGAGAGAGAGAAATTGTGGAGAAGAGAGACAAACAATGGGGTGAAGAGAGAGAAACACTGGGGGGAAGAGAGAGAAACACTGGGGGGAAGAGGGAGAAACACTGGGGGGGAAGAGAGAGAAACCCTGGGGGGAAGAGAGAGAAACACTGGGGGGAGAGAGAGAAACACTGGGGGTAATAGAGAGAAACACTGGGGGGAATAGAGTGAAACACTGGGAGGAAGATTGAGAAACAGTGGGGGGAAGAGAGAGAAACACAGGGGGGAAGAGAGAGAAACACTAGGTGGAAGAGAGAGAAACAATGGGGGGAAGAGAGAGAAACACTGGGGGGAAGAGAGAGAAATACTGGGGGGAAGAGGGAGAAACACTGGGGCAAGAGAGAGAAGCACTGGGGGGAAGAGAGAGAAACACTGGGGGGAAGAGAGTGAGGGAGAAAAACACTGGGGGGAGAGAGAGAGAGAAACACTGGGGGAAGAGAGAGAGAGAAACACTGGGGGGAGAGAGAGAAAGAAACACTGGGGGGAGAGAGAGAGAAACACTGGGGAGAGAGAGAGAGAGAAACACTGGGGTGAGAGAGAGAGAGAAAAACACTGCGGGGGAAAGAGATAAACACAGGGGGGAGAGAGATAAACACTGGGGAGAGAGAGTGAGAGAAACACTGGGGGGAGAGAGAGAGAAACACTGGGGAGAGAGAGAGAGAGAGAAACACTGGGGTGAGAGAGATAAACACAGGGGGGAGAGAGATAAACACTGGGGAGAGAGTGAGAGAAACACTGGGAGACAGGGTGAGAGAAACACTGGGGGGAGAGGGTGAGAGAAACACTGGGGGGAGTGGGTAAGAGAAACACTGGGGGGAGAGGGTGAGAGAAACACTGGGGGGAGGGGGTCAGAGAAACACCGGGGGGAGAGGGTGAGAGAAAAACTAGTGGGAGAGTGTGCGAGAAAGACTGGAGGGAGAGAGAGAGAAACACTGGGGGTAGAGGGTGAGAGAAACACTGGGGGGAGAGAGTGAGAGAAACTCTGGGGAGAGAGAGAGAGAGAAACACTGGGGGGAGAGAGAGAGAAACACTGGGGGAAGAGAGCGAGAGAAACACTGGGGGGTGAGGGTGAGAGAAACACTGGGGGGAGAGGGTGAGGGAAACACTGGGTGTAAAGTGTGAGAGAAACACTGGGGTGAGAGAGTGAGAGAAACTCTGAGGGGAGAGAGAGAGAGAAACACTGGGGGGAGCGAGAGAAGTGAAACACTGCGGGGAGAGAGAGAGAGAAACACTGCGGGGAGAGAGAGAGAGAAACACTCGGGGGAGAGAGAGAGAGAAACACTGGGGGGAGAGAGAGAGAAACACTGGGGAGATAGAGAAACACTGGGGGGAAAGAGAGAGAGAAACACTGGGGGAGAGAGAGAGAGAGAGATAAACACTGGGGGGAGAGGGAGAGAAACACTGGGGGTGAGAGAGAGAGAAACACTGGGGGGAGAGAGAGAGAGAAACACTGAGGGGAGAGACTGAGAGAGACAGAGAAACACTGGGGAGAGAGAGAGAGAGAGAAATTGTGGAGAAGAGAGACAAACAATGGGGGGAAGAGAGAGAAACACTGGGGGGAAGAGAGAGAAACACTGGGGGGAAGAGGGAGAAACACTGGGGGGAAGAGAGAGAAACCCTGGGGGGAAGAGAGAGAAACACTGGGGGGAGAGAGAGAAACACTGGGGGTAATAGAGAGAAACACTGGGGGGAATAGAGTGAAACACTGGGAGGAAGATTGAGAAACAGTGGGGGGAAGAGAGAGAAACACAGGGGGGAAGAGAGAGAAACACTAGGTGGAAGAGAGAGAAAAAATGGGGGGAAGAGAGAGAAACACTGGGGGGAAGAGAGAGAAATACTGGGGGGAAGAGGGAGAAACACTGGGGCAAGAGAGAGAAACACTGGGGGGAAGAGAGAGAAACACTGGGGGGAAGAGAGTGAGGGAGAAAAACACTGGGGGGAGAGAGAGAGAGAAACACTGGGGGAAGAGAGAGAGAGAAACACTGGGGGGAGAGAGAGAAAGAAACACTGGGGGGAGAGAGAGAGAAACACTGGGGAGAGAGAGAGAGAGAAACACTGGGGTGAGAGAGAGAGAGAAAAACACTGCGGGGGAGAGAGAAAAACACAGGGGGGAGAGAGATAAACACTGGGGAGAGAGAGTGAGAGAAACACTGGGGGGAGAGAGAGAGAAACACTGGGGGTAGAGGGTGAGAGAAACACTGGGGGGAGAGAGTGAGAGAAACTCTGGGGAGAGAGAGAGAGAGAAACACTGGGGGGAGAGAGAGAGAAACACTGGGGGAAGAGAGCGAGAGAAACACTGGGGGGTGAGGGTGAGAGAAACACTGGGGGGAGAGGGTGAGGGAAACACTGGGTGTAAAGTGTGAGAGAAACACTGGGGTGAGAGAGTGAGAGAAACTCTGAGGGGAGAGAGAGAGAGAAACACTGGGGGGAGCGAGAGAAGTGAAACACTGCGGGGAGAGAGAGAGAGAAACACTGCGGGGAGAGAGAGAGAGAAACACTCGGGGGAGAGAGAGAGAGAAACACTGGGGGGAGAGAGAGAGAAACACTGGGGAGATAGAGAAACACTGGGGGGAAAGAGAGAGAGAAACACTGGGGGAGAGAGAGAGAGAGAGATAAACACTGGGGGGAGAGGGAGAGAAACACTGGGGGTGAGAGAGAGAGAAACACTGGGGGGAGAGAGAGAGAGAAACACTGAGGGGAGAGACTGAGAGAGACAGAGAAACACTGGGGAGAGAGAGAGAGAGAGAAATTGTGGAGAAGAGAGACAAACAATGGGGGGAAGAGAGAGAAACACTGGGGGGAAGAGAGAGAAACACTGGGGGGAAGAGGGAGAAACACTGGGGGGAAGAGAGAGAAACCCTGGGGGGAAGAGAGAGAAACACTGGGGGGAGAGAGAGAAACACTGGGGGTAATAGAGAGAAACACTGGGGGGAATAGAGTGAAACACTGGGAGGAAGATTGAGAAACAGTGGGGGGAAGAGAGAGAAACACAGGGGGGAAGAGAGAGAAACACTAGGTGGAAGAGAGAGAAACAATGGGGGGAAGAGAGAGAAACACTGGGGGGAAGAGAGAGAAATACTGGGGGGAAGAGGGAGAAACACTGGGGCAAGAGAGAGAAACACTGGGGGGAAGAGAGAGAAACACTGGGGGGAAGAGAGTGAGGGAGAAAAACACTGGGGGGAGAGAGAGAGAGAAACACTGGGGGAAGAGAGAGAGAGAAACACTGGGGGGAGAGAGAGAAAGAAACACTGGGGGGAGAGAGAGAGAAACACTGGGGAGAGAGAGAGAGAGAAACACTGGGGTGAGAGAGAGAGAGAAAAACACTGCGGGGGAGAGAGATAAACACAGGGGGGAGAGAGATAAACACTGGGGAGAGAGAGTGAGAGAAACACTGGGGGGAGAGAGAGAGAAACACTGGGGAGAGAGAGAAACACTGGGGGGAAAGAGAGAGAGAAACACTGGGGGAGAGAGAGAGAGAGAGAAACACTGGGGGGAGAGGGAGAGAAACACTGGGGGTGAGAGAGAGAGAAACACTGGGGGGAGAGAGAGAGAGAAACACTGGGGTGAGAGAGATAAACACAGGGGGGAGAGAGATAAACACTGGGGAGAGAGTGAGAGAAACACTGGGAGACAGGGTGAGAGAAACACTGGGGGGAGAGGGTGAGAGAAACACTGGGGGGAGTGGGTAAGAGAAACACTGGGGGGAGAGGGTGAGAGAAACACTGGGGGGAGGGGGTCAGAGAAACACCGGGGGGAGAGGGTGAGAGAAAAACTAGTGGGAGAGTGTGCGAGAAAGACTGGAGGGAGAGAGAGAGAAACACTGGGGGTAGAGGGTGAGAGAAACACTGGGGGGAGAGAGTGAGAGAAACTCTGGGGAGAGAGAGAGAGAGAAACACTGGGGGGAGAGAGAGTGAGAAACACTGGGGGAAGAGAGCGAGAGAAACACTTGGGGGAGAGACAGAGAGAGACAGAGAAATACTGGGGAGAGAGAGAGAGAGAGAGAGAAACTTGGGAGAAGAGAGACAAACAATGGGAGGAAGAGAGAGAAACACTGGTGGGAAGAGAGAGAAACATTGGGGGGAAGAGGGAGAAACACTGGGGGGAAGAGAGAGAAACCCTGGGGGGAAGAGAGAGAAACACTGGGGGGAGAGACAGAAACACTGGGGGTAAGAGAGAGAAACACTGGGGGGAAG
The DNA here is from genome assembly GCF_035084215.1 of Heptranchias perlo. Lineage (NCBI taxonomy): Eukaryota > Metazoa > Chordata > Chondrichthyes > Hexanchiformes > Hexanchidae > Heptranchias > Heptranchias perlo. The sequence continues at coordinate 64,122,392 of NC_090341.1, read as the reverse complement.
AGAGCGAAACACTGGGGGTAATAGAGTGAAACACTGGGAGGAAGAGTGAGAAACACTGGGGGAAGAGAGAGAAAGACAGGGGGTAGAGATAGAAACAGGATGTGGAAGGGAGAGAAACACTGGGGGGAAGAGAGAGAAACACTGGGGGAGAGGGGGAGAGAACCACTGGGGGGAGAGAGAGAGAGAAACACTGGGGGGAGAGAGAGAGAGAAACACTGGGTTGAGAGAGAGAGTGAGAAACACTGCGGGGGAGAGAGATAAACACTGGGGGGAGAGAGATAAACACTGGGGGGAGAGAGATGAACACTGGGGAGAGAGAGAGAGAATCACAGGGGGCAGAGAGAGAGAAACACGGGGGAGTGAGCGAGAAACACTGGGGGGAGAGAGTGAGAGAAACACTGGGGGATGAGGGAGAGAGAAACACTGGGGGGAGAGGGTGAGAGAAACACTGGCGGGAGAGGGTTAGAGAAACATTGCGGGGAGAGGGTGAGAGAAACACTGGGGGGAGAGGGTGAGAGAAACACTGGGGGGAGAGAGTGAGAGAAACACTTGGGGGAGAGAGAGAGAAACACTTGGGGGAGAGAGAGAGAGAAACAGTGGGGGGGAGAGAGAGAGAAACACTGGAGGGAGAGAGAGAGAGAAGCACTGTGGGGAGAGAGAGAGAAACACCGGGGAGAGAGAGAGAAACACTGGGGGGAAATAGAGAGAGAAACACTGGGGGGAGAGGGAGAGAGAGAAACACTGGGGGAGAGAGAGAGAAACACTGGGTGGAGAGAGATTGAGAAACACTGGGGGGAGAGAGAGAGAGAAACACTTGGGGGAGAGACAGAGAGAGACAGAGAAACACTGGGGAGAGAGAGAGAGAGAGAGAGAGAAACTTGGGAGAAGAGAGACAAACAATGGGAGGAAGAGAGAGAAACACTGGTGGGAAGAGAGAGAAATATTGGGGGGAAGAGGGAGAAACACTGGGGGGAAGAGAGAGAAACCCTGGGGGGAAGAGAGAGAAACACTGGGGGGAGAGACAGAAACACTGGGGGGAGAGACAGAAACACTGGGGGTAAGAGAGAGAAACACTGGGGGGAAGAGAGCGAAACACGAGGGGGAATAGAGTGAAACACTGGGAGGAAGAGAGAGAAAGACAGGGGGAAGAGAGAGAAACAGGATGTGGAAGGGAGAGAAACACTGGGGGGAAGAGAGAGAAACACTGGGGGAAGAGAGAGAAATACTGGGGAGAAGAGAGAGAAACACTGGGGCAAGAGAGAGAAACACTGTGGAGAAGAGAGAGAAAAAATGGGGGGAAGAGAGTGATGGAGAAAAACACTGGGGGGAGAGAGAGAGAGAGAGAAACACTGCGGGAAGAGAGAGAGACAATCACTGGGGGGAGAGAGAGAAAGAAACACTGGGGGGGAGAGAGAGAGTAACACTGGGGAGAGAGAGAGAGAAACACTGGGGTGAGAGAGAGAGAAACACTGCGGCGGGAGAGAGATAAACACTGGGGGGAGAGAGATAAACACTGGGGGAGAGAGAGAGAAACACTTGGGGGGTGGGAGAGAGAGAGAAACACTTGGTGGGAGAGAGAGAGAAACACTGGGGGGAGAGGGTGAGAGAAACACTGGGGGGAGAGAGAGAGAAACACTGGGGGGAGAGAGAGAGAGAAACACTGGGGGGAGAGAGAGAGAGAAACAATTGGGGGAGAGAGAGAGAGAAACAGTGGGGGAATAGAGAGAGAGAAACACTGGAGGGAGAGAGAGAGAGAAGCACTGGGGGGAGAGAGAGAGAAACACTGGGGAGAGAGAGAGAAACACTGGGGGGAAAGAGAGATAGAAACACTGGAGGGAGAGAGAGAGAGAGAGAAACACTGAGGGAGAGAGAGAGAAACACTTGGTGGAGAGAGAGAGAGAAAAACACTGGGGGGAGAGGGAGAGAGAAACACTGGTGGGAGAGAGAGAGAGAAAAACTGGGAGTAGAGACAGAGAGAGACAGTGAAACACTGGGGAGAGAGAGACAAACACTGGGGGGAAGACAGAGAAACACTGGGGGGAAGAGAGAGAAACACTGGGGGGAAGAGAGAGAAACACTGTGGTTAAGAGAGAGAAACCCTGGGGGGAAGAGTGAGAAACACTGGGGGGAAGAGAGAGAAAATCTGGGGGTAAGAGAGAGAAACAATGGGGGGAAGAGAGAGAAACACTGGGGGGAAGGGAGTGAAACACTGGGAGGAAGAGAGAGAAATACTGGGGGGAAGAGAGAAAAACACTGGGGGGAAGCGAGAGAGAGAAACACTTGGTGGGGGGTGAGTGAGAGAGATACACTTGGGGGGAGAGAGAGAGAAACACTGGGGGGAGAGAGAGAGAGAAACACTGGGGAGAGAGTGAGAGAAACACTGGGGGAGAGGGGGAGAGAAACACTGGGGGAAGAGGGTGAGAGAAACACTGGGGGGAGAGGGTGAGAGAAACAATGGGGGGAGAGGGTGAGAGAAATACTGGGGGGAGAGAAACACTCGGGGGAGAGAGAGAGAGAAACACTGGGGGGAGAGAGAGAGAGAAACACTGGGTTGAGAGAGAGAGAGAAACACTGCGGGGGAGAGAGATACACACTGGGGGGAGAGAGATAAACACTGGGGGGAGAGAAATGAACACTGGGGAGAGAGAGAGAGAAACACAGGGGGCAGAGAGAGAGAAACACTGGGGGAGTGAGAGGAAACACTGGGGGAGAGAGTGAGAGAAACAATGGGGGGTGAGGGAGAGAGAAACACTGGGGGGAGAGGGTGAGAGAAACACTGGGGGGAGAGGGTGAGAGAAACACTGGGGGGAGAGAGAGAGAAACACTGGGGGGAGAGAGAGAGAAAAACACTGGGGGGAGAGAGAGAGAAACACTTGGGGGAGAGAGAGAGAAACAGTGGGGGGGGGGAGAGAGAGAGAAACACTGGAGGGAGAGAGAGAGAGAAGCACTGGGGGGAGAGAGAGAAACACTGGGGAGAGAGAGAGAAACACTGGGGGAAAGAGAGAGAGAAACACTGGGGGGAGAGAGAGAGAGAGAGAAACACGGGGGGAGAGAGAGAGAAACACTGGGTGGAGAGAGAGTGAGAAACACTGAGGGGAGAGAGAGAGAGAAACACTTGGGGGAGAGACAGAAACACTGGGGGTAAGAGAGAGAAACACTGGGGGGAAGAGAGAGAAACACTGGGGGGAATAGAGTGAAACACTGGGATGAAGATTGAGAAACACTGGGGGAAGAGAGAGAAACACAGGGGGAAGAGAGAGAAACACGATGAGGAAGGGAGAGAATCACTGGGTGGAAGAGAGAGAAACACTGGGGGGAAGAGAGAGAAATACTGGGGGGAAGAGAGAGAAATACTGGGGCAAGAGAGAGAAACACTGGGGAGAAGAGAGAGAAAAACTGGGGGGAGCGGGTGAGAGAAACACTGGGGGGAGAGGGTGAGAGAAACACTGGGGGGAGAGAGATAAACACTGGGGGAGAGAGAGAGAGAAACACTTGGGGGGGAGAGAGAGAGAAACACTTGGTGGGAGAGAGAGAGAAATACTGGGGGGAGAGGGTGAGAGAAACACTGGGTGGAGCGGGTGAGAGAAACACTGGGGGGAGAGGGTGAGATAAACACTGGGGGGAGAGGGTGAGAGAAACACTGGGGGGAGAGGGTGAGAGAAACACTGGGGGGAGAGGGTGAGAGAAACACTGGGGAGAGAGGGGGAGAGATACACTGGGGGGAGAGTGTGCGAGAAACACTGGGGGGAGAGATAGAGAAACAATTGCGGGAGAGAGAGAGAGAAACGGTGGGGGAATAGAGAGAGAGAAACACTGGAGGGAGAGAGAGAGAGAGAAGCACTGGGGGGAGAGAGAGAGAAACACTGGGGAGAGAGAGAGAGAAACACTGGGGGGAGAGAGAGAGAGAGAAATACTGGGGGGAGAGAGATGGAAACACTGGGGGAGAGAATGAGAGAAACACTGGGGGGTGAGGGTGAGAGAAACACTGGGGGGAGAGGGTGAGAGAAACACTGGGGGTAGAGGGTGTGAGAAACACTGGGGAGAGAGAGAGAGAGAAACTCTGGGGGGAGAGAGAGAGAAACACTGGGGGGAGAGAGTGAGAGAAACACTGGGGGGAGAGAGAGAGAAACACTGGGGGGAGAGAGAGAGAGAAACACTGGGGGGAGAGAGAGAGAGAAACAATTGGGGGAGAGAGAGAGAGAAACAGTGGGGGAATAGAGAGAGAGAAACACTGGAGGGAGAAAGAGAGAGAAGCACTGGGGGGAGAGAGAGAGAAACACTGGGGAGAGAGAGAGAAACACTGGGGGGAAAGAGAGATAGAAACACTGGAGGGAGAGAGAGAGAGAGAGAAACACTGAGGGAGGGAGAGAGAAACACTTGGTGGAGAGAGAGAGAGAAAAACACTGGGGGGAGAGGGAGAGAGAAACACTGGTGGGAGAGAGAGAGAGAAAAACTGGGAGTAGAGACAGAGAGAGACAGTGAAACACTGGGGAGAGAGAGACAAACACTGGGGGGAAGACAGAGAAACACTGGGGGGAAGAGAGAGAAACACTGGGGGGAAGAGAGAGAAACACTGTGGTTAAGAGAGAGAAACCCTGGGGGGAAGAGAGAGAAACACTGGGGGGAAGAGAGAGAAAATCTGGGGGTAAGAGAGAGAAACAATGGGGGGAAGAGAGAGAAACACTGGGGGGAAGGGAGTGAAACACTGGGAGGAAGAGAGAGAAATACTGGGGGGAAGAGAGAAAAACACTGGGGGGAAGCGAGAGAGAGAAACACTTGGTGGGGGGTGAGTGAGAGAGATACACTTGGGGGGAGAGAGAGAGAAACACTGGGGGGAGAGAGAGAGAGAAACACTGGGGAGAGAGTGAGAGAAACACTGGGGGAGAGGGGGAGAGAAACACTGGGGGAAGAGGGTGAGAGAAACACTGGGGGGAGAGGGTGAGAGAAACAATGGGGGGAGAGGGTGAGAGAAATACTGGGGGGAGAGGGGGAGAGAAACACTCGGGGGAGAGAGAGAGAGAAACACTGGGGGGAGAGAGAGAGAGAAACACTGGGTTGAGAGAGAGAGAGAAACACTGCGGGGGAGAGAGATACACACTGGGGGGAGAGAGATAAACACTGGGGGGAGAGAAATGAACACTGGGGAGAGAGAGAGAGAAACACAGGGGGCAGAGAGAGAGAAACACTGGGGGAGTGAGCGAGAAACACTGGGGGAGAGAGTGAGAGAAACAATGGGGGGTGAGGGAGAGAGAAACACTGGGGGGAGAGGGTGAGAGAAACACTGGGGGGAGAGGGTGAGAGAAACACTGGGGGGAGAGAGAGAGAAACACTGGGTGGAGAGAGAGAGAAAAACACTGGGGGGAGAGAGAGAGAGAAACACTTGGGGGAGAGAGAGAGAAACAGTGGGGGGGAGAGAGAGAGAAACACTGGAGGGAGAGAGAGAGAAGCACTGGGGGGAGAGAGAGAAACACTGGGGAGAGAGAGAGAAACACTGGGGGAAAGAGAGAGAGAAACAATGGGGGGAGAGAGAGAGAGAGAGAAACACGGGGGGAGAGAGAGAGAAACACTGGGTGGAGAGAGAGTGAGAAACACTGAGGGGAGAGAGAGAGAGAAACACTTGGGGGAGAGACAGAAACACTGGGGGTAAGAGAGAGAAACACTGGGGGGAAGAGAGAGAAACACTGGGGGGAATAGAGTGAAACACTGGGATGAAGATTGAGAAACACTGGGGGAAGAGAGAGAAACACAGGGGGAAGAGAGAGAAACACGATGAGGAAGGGAGAGAATCACTGGGTGGAAGAGAGAGAAACACTGGGGGGAAGAGAGAGAAATACTGGGGGGAAGAGAGAGAAATACTGGGGCAAGAGAGAGAAACACTGGGGAGAAGAGAGAGAAAAACTGGGGGGAGCGGGTGAGAGAAACACTGGGGGGAGAGGGTGAGAGAAACACTGGGGGGAGAGAGTGAGAGAAACACTGCGGCGGGAGAGAGTTAAACACTGGGGGGAGAGAGATAAACACTGGGGGAGAGAGAGAGAGAAACACTTGGGGGGGAGAGAGAGAGAAACACTTGGTGGGAGAGAGAGAGAAATACTGGGGGGAGAGGGTGAGAGAAACACTGGGTGGAGAGGGTGAGAGAAACACTGGGGGGAGAGGGTGAGATAAACACTGGGGGGAGAGGGTGAGAGAAACACTGGGGGGAGAGGGTGAGAGAAACACTGGGGGGAGAGGGTGAGAGAAACACTGGGGAGAGAGGGGGAGAGATACACTGGGGGGAGAGTGTGCGAGAAACACTGGGGGGAGAGAGAGAGAAACAATTGCGGGAGAGAGAGAGAGAAACGGTGGGGGAATAGAGAGAGAGAAACACTGGAGGGAGAGAGAGAGAGAAGCACTGGGGGGAGAGAGAGAGAAACACTGGGGAGAGAGAGAGAGAAACACTGGGGGGAGAGAGAGAGAGAGAAACACTGGGGGGAGAGAGATAGAAACACTGGGGGAGAGAATGAGAGAAACACTGGGGGGTGAGGGTGAGAGAAACACTGGGGGGAGAGTGTGAGATAAACACTGGGGATAGAGGGTGTGAGAAACACTGGGGAGAGAGAGAGAGAGAAACTCTGGGGGGAGAGAGAGAGAAACACTGGGGGGGAGAGAGAGAAACACTGGGGGGAGAGAGAGAGAGAAACACTGGGTGGAGAGGGTGAGAGAAACACTGGGGGGAGAGGGTGAGATAAACACTGGGGGGAGAGGGTGAGAGAAACACTGGGGGGAGAGGGTGAGAGAAACACTGGGGGGAGAGGGTGAGAGAAACACTGGGGAGAGAGGGGGAGAGATACACTGGGGGGAGAGTGTGCGAGAAACACTGGGGGGAGAGAGAGAGAAACAATTGCGGGAGAGAGAGAGAGAAACGGTGGGGGAATAGAGAGAGAGAAACACTGGAGGGAGAGAGAGAGAGAAGCACTGGGGGGAGAGAGAGAGAAACACTGGGGAGAGAGAGAGAGAAACACTGGGGGGAGAGAGAGAGAGAGAAACACTGGGGAGAGAGAGATAGAAACACTGGGGGAGAGAATGAGAGAAACACTGGGGCGTGAGGGTGAGAGAAACACTGGGGGGAGAGGGTGAGAGAAACACTGGGGGTAGAGGGTGTGAGAAACACTGGGGAGAGAGAGAGAGAGAAACTCTGGGGGGAGAGAGAGAGATACACTGGGGGGGGGAGAGAGAGAAACACTGGTGGGAGAGAGAGAGAGAAACACTGGGGGGAGAGAGAGAGAGAAACACTGGGGGGAGAGAGAGAGAGAAACAATTGCGGGAGAGAGAGAGAGAAACAGTGGGGGAATAGAGAGAGAGAAACACTGGAGGGAGAGAGAGAGAGAAGCACTGGGGGGAGAGAGAGAGAAACACTGGGGAGAGAGAGAAACACTGGGGGGAAAGAGAGATAGAAACACTGGAGGGAGAGATAGAGAGAGAGAAACACTGAGGGAGAGAGAGAGAAACACTTGGTGGAGAGAGAGAGAGAAACACACTGGGGGGAGAGGGAGAGAAACACTGGGGGAGAGGGAGAGAGAAACACTGGTGGGAGAGAGAGAGAAAAATACTGGGAGTAGAGACAGAGAGAGACAGTGAAACACTGGGGAGAGAGAGACAAACACTGGGGGGAAGACAGAGAAACACTGGGGGGAAGAGAGAGAAACACTGGGGGGAAGAGAGAGAAACACTGTGGTTAAGAGAGAGATACCCTGGGGGGAAGAGAGAGAAACACTGGGGGGAAGAGAGAGAAAATCTGGGGGTAAGAGAGAGAAACAATGGGGGGAAGAGAGAGAAACAATGGGGGGAAGGGAGTGAAACACTGGGAGGAAGAGAGAGAAAATTTGGGGGTAAGAGAGAGAAACAATGGGGGGAAGAGAGAGAAACACTGGGGGGAAGGGAGTGAAACACTGGGAGGAAGAGAGAGAAATACTGAGGGGAAGAGAGAAAAACACTGGGGGGAAGCGAGAGAGAGAAACACTTGGTGGGGGGTGAGTGAGAGAGATACACTTGGGGGGAGAGAGAGAGAAACACTGGGGGGAAGAGAGAGAAATACTGGGGGGAAGAGAGAGAAATACTGGGGCAAGAGAGAGAAACACTGGGGAGAAGAGAGAGAAAAACTGGGGGCAGCGGGTGAGAGAAACACTGGGGGGAGAGGGTGAGAGAAACACTGGGGGGAGAGAGTGAGAGAAACACTGCGGCGGGAGAGAGTTAAACACTGGGGGGAGAGAGATAAACACTGGGGGAGAGAGAGAGAGAAACACTTGGGGGGGAGAGAGAGAGAAACACTTGGTGGGAGAGAGAGAGAAATACTGGGGGGAGAGGGTGAGAGAAACACTGGGTGGAGAGGGTGAGAGAAACACTGGGGGGAGAGGGTGAGATAAACACTGGGGGGAGAGGGTGAGAGAAACACTGGGGGGAGAGGGTGAGAGAAACACTGGGGGGAGAGGGTGAGAGAAACACTGGGGAGAGAGGGGGAGAGATACACTGGGGGGAGAGTGTGCGAGAAACACTGGGGGGAGAGAGAGAGAAACAATTGCGGGAGAGAGAGAGAGAAACGGTGGGGGAATAGAGAGAGAGAAACACTGGAGGGAGAGAGAGAGAGAAGCACTGGGGGGAGAGAGAGAGAAACATTGGGGAGAGAGAGAGAGAAACACTGGGGGGAGGGAGAGAGAGAGAAACACTGGGGGGAGAGAGATAGAAACACTGGGGGAGAGAATGAGAGAAACACTGGGGGGTGAGGGTGAGAGAAACACTGGGGGGAGAGTGTGAGATAAACACTGGGGATAGAGGGTGTGAGAAACACTGGGGAGAGAGAGAGAGAGAAACTCTGGGGGGAGAGAGAGAGAAACACTGGGGGGGAGAGAGAGAAACACTGGGGGGAGAGAGAGAGAGAAACACTGGGTGGAGAGGGTGAGAGAAACACTGGGGGGAGAGGGTGAGATAAACACTGGGGGGAGAGGGTGAGAGAAACACTGGGGGGAGAGGGTGAGAGAAACACTGGGGGGAGAGGGTGAGAGAAACACTGGGGAGAGAGGGGGAGAGATACACTGGGGGGAGAGTGTGCGAGAAACACTGGGGGGAGAGAGAGAGAAACAATTGCGGGAGAGAGAGAGAGAAACGGTGGGGGAATAGAGAGAGAGAAACACTGGAGGGAGAGAGAGAGAGAAGCACTGGGGGGAGAGAGAGAGAAACACTGGGGAGAGAGAGAGAGAAACACTGGGGGGAGAGAGAGAGAGAGAAACACTGGGGAGAGAGAGATAGAAACACTGGGGGAGAGAATGAGAGAAACACTGGGGCGTGAGGGTGAGAGAAACACTGGGGGGAGAGGGTGAGAGAAACACTGGGGGTAGAGGGTGTGAGAAACACTGGGGAGAGAGAGAGAGAGAAACTCTGGGGGGAGAGAGAGAGAAACACTGGGGGGGAGAGAGAGAGAAACACTTGGGGGGGAGAGAGAGAGAAACACTTGGTGGGAGAGAGAGAGAAATACTGGGGGGAGAGGGTGAGAGAAACACTGGGTGGAGAGGGTGAGAGAAACACTGGGGGGAGAGGGTGAGATAAACACTGGGGGGAGAGGGTGAGAGAAACACTGGGGGGAGAGGGTGAGAGAAACACTGGGGGGAGAGGGTGAGAGAAACACTGGGGAGAGAGGGGGAGAGATACACTGGGGGGAGAGTGTGCGAGAAACACTGGGGGGAGAGAGAGAGAAACAATTGCGGGAGAGAGAGAGAGAAACGGTGGGGGAATAGAGAGAGAGAAACACTGGAGGGAGAGAGAGAGAGAAGCACTGGGGGGAGAGAGAGAGAAACATTGGGGAGAGAGAGAGAGAAACACTGGGGGGAGGGAGAGAGAGAGAAACACTGGGGGGAGAGAGATAGAAACACTGGGGGAGAGAATGAGAGAAACACTGGGGGGTGAGGGTGAGAGAAACACTGGGGGGAGAGTGTGAGATAAACACTGGGGATAGAGGGTGTGAGAAACACTGGGGAGAGAGAGAGAGAGAAACTCTGGGGGGAGAGAGAGAGAAACACTGGGGGGGAGAGAGAGAAACACTGGGGGGAGAGAGAGAGAGAAACACTGGGTGGAGAGGGTGAGAGAAACACTGGGGGGAGAGGGTGAGATAAACACTGGGGGGAGAGGGTGAGAGAAACACTGGGGGGAGAGGGTGAGAGAAACACTGGGGGGAGAGGGTGAGAGAAACACTGGGGAGAGAGGGGGAGAGATACACTGGGGGGAGAGTGTGCGAGAAACACTGGGGGGAGAGAGAGAGAAACAATTGCGGGAGAGAGAGAGAGAAACGGTGGGGGAATAGAGAGAGAGAAACACTGGAGGGAGAGAGAGAGAGAAGCACTGGGGGGAGAGAGAGAGAAACACTGGGGAGAGAGAGAGAGAAACACTGGGGGGAGAGAGAGAGAGAGAAACACTGGGGAGAGAGAGATAGAAACACTGGGGGAGAGAATGAGAGAAACACTGGGGCGTGAGGGTGAGAGAAACACTGGGGGGAGAGGGTGAGAGAAACACTGGGGGTAGAGGGTGTGAGAAACACTGGGGAGAGAGAGAGAGAGAAACTCTGGGGGGAGAGAGAGAGATACACTGGGGGGGTGAGAGAGAGAAACACTGGTGGGAGAGAGAGAGAGAAACACTGGGGGGAGAGAGAGAGAGAAACACTGGGGGGAGAGAGAGAGAGAAACAATTGCGGGAGAGAGAGAGAGAAACAGTGGGGGAATAGAGAGAGAGAAACACTGGAGGGAGAGAGAGAGAGAAGCACTGGGGGGAGAGAGAGAGAAACACTGGGGAGAGAGAGAAACACTGGGGGGAAAGAGAGATAGAAACACTGGAGGGAGAGATAGAGAGAGAGAAACACTGAGGGAGAGAGAGAGAAACACTTGGTGGAGAGAGAGAGAGAAACACACTGGGGGGAGAGGGAGAGAAACACTGGGGGAGAGGGAGAGAGAAACACTGGTGGGAGAGAGAGAGAAAAATACTGGGAGTAGAGACAGAGAGAGACAGTGAAACACTGGGGAGAGAGAGACAAACACTGGGGGGAAGACAGAGAAACACTGGGGGGAAGAGAGAGAAACACTGGGGGGAAGAGAGAGAAACACTGTGGTTAAGAGAGAGATACCCTGGGGGGAAGAGAGAGAAACACTGGGGGGAAGAGAGAGAAAATCTGGGGGTAAGAGAGAGAAACAATGGGGGGAAGAGAGAGAAACAATGGGGGGAAGGGAGTGAAACACTGGGAGGAAGAGAGAGAAAATTTGGGGGTAAGAGAGAGAAACAATGGGGGGAAGAGAGAGAAACACTGGGGGGAAGGGAGTGAAACACTGGGAGGAAGAGAGAGAAATACTGAGGGGAAGAGAGAAAAACACTGGGGGGAAGCGAGAGAGAGAAACACTTGGTGGGGGGTGAGTGAGAGAGATACACTTGGGGGGAGAGAGAGAGAAACACTGGGGGGAGAGAGAGAGAGCAACACTGGGGAGAGAGTGAGAGAAACACTGGGGGAGAGGGGGAGAGAAACACTGGGGGAAGAGGGTGAGAGAAACACTGTGGGGAGAGGGTGAGAGAAACAATGGGGGGAGAGGGTGAGAGAAATATTGGGGGGAGAGAGGGAGAGAAACACTCGGGGGAGAGAGAGAGAGAAACACTGGGGGGAGAGAGAGAGAGAAACACTGGGTTGAGAGAGAGAGGGAAACACTGCGGGGGAGAGAGATACACACTGGGGGGAGAGAGATAAACACTGGGGGGAGAGAAATGAACACTGGGGAGAGAGAGAGAAACACAGGGGGCAGAGAGAGAGAAACACTGGGGGAGTGAGCGAGAAACACTGGGGGGAGAGAGTGAGAGAAACACTGGGGGGTGAGGGAGAGAGAAACACTGGGGGGAGAGAGAGAGAAACACTGGGGGGAGAGAGAGAGAAAAACAATGGGGGGAGAGAGAGAGAGAAACACTTGGGGGAGAGAGAGAGAAACAGTGGGGGGGGAGAGAGAGAGAAACACTGGAGGGAGAGAGAGAGTGAAGCACTGGGGGGAGAGAGAGAGAAACACTGGGGAGAGAGAGAGAAACACTGGGGGAAAGAGAGAGAGAAACACTGGGGGGAGAGAGAGAGAGAGAAACACGGGGGGATAGAGAGAGAAACACTGGGTGGAGAGAGAGTGAAAAACACTGAGGGGAGAGAGAGAGAGAAACACTTGGGGGAGAGACAGAAACACTGGGGGGAAGAGAGAGAAACACTGGGGGGAGAGACAGAAACACTGGGGGTAAGAGAGAGAAACGCTGGGGGGAAGAGAGAGAAACACTGGGGGGAATAGAGTGAAACACTGGGATGAAGATTGAGAAACACTGGGGGAAGAGAGAGAAACACAGGGGCAAAGAGAGAGAAACACGATGAGGAAGGGAGAGAAACAGTGGGTGGAAGAGAGAGAAACACTGGGGGGAAGAGAGAGAAATACTGGGGGGAAGAGAGAGAAATACTGGGGCAAGAGAGAGAAACAATGGGGAGAAGAGAGAGAAAAACTGGGGGGAGAGGGTGAGAGAAACACTGGGGGGAGAGGGTGAGAGAAACACTGGGGGGAGAGGGTGAGAGAAACACTTGGGGGAGAGAGTGAGAGAAACACTGCGGCGGGAGAGAGATAAACACTGGGGGGAGAGAGATAAACACTGGGGGAGAGAGAGAGAGAAACACTTGGTGGGAGAGAGAGAGAAACACTGGGGGGAGAGGGTGAGAGAAACACTGGGGGGAGAGGGTGAGAGAAACACTTGGGGGACAGGGTGAGAGAAACATTGGGGGGGATGGTGAGAGAAACACTGGGGGGAGAGTGTGCGAGAAACACTGGAGGGGGAGAGAGAGAAACACTGGGGGGAGAGAGAGAGAAACACTGGGGGGAGAGAGAGAGAGAGAGAAACACTGCGGGAAGAGAGAGAGACAATCACTGGGGGGAGAGAGAGAAAGAAACACTGGGGGGGAGAGAGAGAGTAACACTGGGGAGAGAGAGAGAGAAACACTGGGGTGAGAGAGAGAGAGAAATACTGCGGCGGGAGAGAGATAAACACTGGGGGGACAGAGATAAACACTGGGGGAGAGAGAGAGAAACACTTGGGGGGTGGGAGAGAGAGAGAAACACTTGGTGGGAGAGAGAGAGAAACACTGGGGGGAGAGGGTGAGAGAAACACTGGGGGGAGAGGGGGAGAGAAACACTGGGGGGAGAGAGTGAGAGAAACACTGGGGGGAGAGAGAGAGAAACACTGGGGGGAGAGAGAGAGAGAAACACTGGGGGGAGAGAGAGTGAGAAACAATTGGGGGAGAGAGAGAGAGAAACAGTGGGGGAATAGAGAGAGAGAAACACTGGAGGGAGAGAGAGAGAGAAGCACTGGGGGGAGAGAGAGAGAAACACTTGGTGGAGAGAGAGAGAGAAAAACACTGGGGGGAGAGGGAGAGAAACACTGGGGGGAGAGGGAGAGAGAAACACTGGTGGGAGAGAGAGAGAGAAAAACTGGGAGTAGAGACAGAGAGAGACAGTGAAACACTGGGGAGAGAGAGACAAACACTGGGGGGAAGACAGAGAAACACTGGGGGGAAGAGAGAGAAACACTGGGGGGAAGAGAGAGAAACACTGTGGTTAAGACAGAGAAACCCTGGGGGGAAGAGAGAGAAACACTGGGGGGAAGAGAGAGAAAATCTGGGGGTAAGAGAGAGAAACAATGGGGGGAAGAGAGAGAAACACTGGGGGGAAGGGAGTGAAACACTGGGAGGAAGAGAGAGAAATACTGGGGGGAAGAGAGAAAAACACTGGGGGGAAGCGAGAGAGAGAAACACTTGGTGGGGGGTGAGTGAGAGAGATACACTTGGGGGGAGAGAGAGAGAAACACTGGGGGGAGAGAGAGAGAAACACTGGGGAGAGAGTGAGAGAAACACTGGGGGAGAGGGGGAGAGAAACACTGGGGGAAGAGGGTGAGAGAAACACTGGGGGGAGAGGGTGAGAGAAACAATGGGGGGAGAGGGTGAGAGAAATACTGGGGGGAGAGGGGGAGAGAAACACTCGGGAGAGAGAGAGAGAGAAACACTGGGGGGAGAGAGAGAGAGAAACACTGGGTTGAGAGAGTGAGAGAAACACTGCGGGGGAGAGAGATACACACTGGGGGGAGAGAGATAAACACTGGGGGGAGAGAAATGAACACTGCGGGGAGAGAAATGAACACTGGGGAGAGAGAGAGAGAAACACAGGGGGCAGAGAGAGAGAAACACAGGGGGAGTGAGCGAGAAACACTGGGGGAGAGAGTGAGAGAAACACTGGGGGGTGAGGGAGAGAGAAACACTGGGGGGAGAGGGTGAGAGAAACACTGGGGGGAGAGGGTGAGAGAAACACTGGGGGGAGAGAGAGAGAAACACTGGGGGGAGAGAGAGAGAAAAACACTGGGGGGAGAGAGAGAGAGAAACACTTGGGGGAGAGAGAGAGAAACAGTGGGGGGGAGAGAGAGAGAAACACTGGAGGGAGAGAGAGAGAGAAGCACTGGGGGGAGAGAGAGAAACACTGGGGAGAGAGAGAGAAACACTGGGGGAAAGAGAGAGAGAAACACTAGGGAGAGAGAGAGAGAGAGAGAAACACGGGGGGAGAGAGAGAGAGAAACACTGGGTGGAGAGAGAGTGAGAAACACTTGGGGGAGAGAGAGAGAAACAGTGGGGGGGAGAGAGAGAGAAACACTGGAGGGAGAGAGAGAGAGAAGCACTGGGGGGAGAGAGAGAAACACTGGGGAGAGAGAGAGAAACACTGGGGGAAAGAGAGCGAGAAACACTGGGGAGAGAGAGAGAGAGAGAGAGAGAAACACGGGGGGAGAGAGAGAGAGAAACACTTGGGGGAGAGAGAGAGAAACAGTGGGGGGGGAGAGAGAGAGAAACACTGGAGGGAGAGAGAGAGAGAATCACTGGGGGGAGAGAGAGAAACACTGGGGAGAGAGAGAGAAACACTGGGGGAAAGAGAGAGAGAAACACTGGGGAGAGAGAGAGAGAGAGAGAAACATAGGGGGAGAGAGAGAGAGAAACACTGGGTGGAGAGAGAGTGAGAAACACTGAGGGGAGAGAGAGAGAGAAACACTTGGGGGAGAGACAGAAACACTGGGGGTAAGAGAGAGAAACACTGGGGGAAGAGAGAGAAACACTGGGGGGAATAGAGTGAAACACTGGGATGAAGATTGAGAAACACTGGGGGAAGAGAGAGAAACACAGGGGGGAAGAGAGAGAAACACGATGAGGAAGGGCGAGAATCACTGGGTGGAAGAGAGAGAAACACTGGGGGGAAGAGAGAGAAATACTGGGGGGAAGAGAGAGAAATACTGGGGCAAGAGAGAGAAACACTGGGGAGAAGAGAGAGAAAAACTGGGGGGAGCGGGTGAGAGAAACACTGGGGGGAGAGGGTGAGAGAAACACTGGGGGGAGAGAGTGAGAGAAACACTGCGGCGGGAGAGAGTTGAACACTGGGGGGAGAGAGATAAACACTGGGGGAGAGAGAGAGAGAAACACTTGGGGGGGAGAGAGAGAGAAACACTTGGTGGGAGAGAGAGAGAAATACTGGGGGGAGAGGGTGAGAGAAACACTGGGTGGAGAGGGTGAGAGAAACACTGGGGGGAGAGGGTGAGATAAACACTGGGGGGAGAGGGTGAGAGAAACACTGGGGGGTAGAGGGTGAGAGAAACACTGGGGTGAGAGGGTGAGAGAAACACTGGGGAGAGAGGGGGAGAGATACACTGGGGGGAGAGTGTGCGAGAAACACTGGGGGGAGAGAGAGAGAGAAACAATTGCAGGAGAGAGAGAGAGAAACAGTGGGGGAATAGAGAGAGAGAAACACTGGACGGAGAGAGAGAGAGAAGCACTGGGGGGAGAGAGAGAGAAACACTGGGGAGAGAGAGAGAGAAACACTGGGGGGAGAGAGAGAGAGAGAAACACTGGGGGGAGAGAGATAGAAACACTGGGGGAGAGAGTGAGAGAAACACTGGGGGGTGAGGGTGAGAGAAACACTGGGGGGAGAGGGTGAGAGAAACACTGGGGGTAGAGGGTGAGAGAAACCCTGGGGAGAGAGAGAGAGAGATACTCTGGGGGGAGAGAGAGAGAAACACTGGGGGGGAGAGAGAGAGAAACACTGGGGGGAGAGAGAGAGAGAAACACTGGGGGGAGAGAGAGAGAGAAACACTGGGGGGAGAGAGAGAGAGAAACAATTGCGGGAGAGAGAGAGAGAAACAGTGGGGGAATAGAGAGAGAGAAACACTGGAGGGAGAGAGAGAGAGAAGCACTGGGGGGAGAGAGAGAGAAACACTGGGGAGAGAGAGAAACACTGGGGGGAAAGAGAGATAGAAACACTGGAGGGAGAGATAGAGAGAGAGAAACACTGAGGGAGAGAGAGAGAAACACTTGGTGGAGAGAGAGAGAGAAACACACTGGGGGGAGAGGGAGAGAAACACTGGGGGGAGAGGGAGAGAGAAACACTGGTGGGAGAGAGAGAGAAAAATACTGGGAGTAGAGACAGAGAGAGACAGTGAAACACTGGGGAGAGAGAGGCAAACACTGGGGGGAAGACAGAGAAACACTGGGGGGAAGAGAGAGAAACACTGGGGGGAAGAGAGAGAAACACTGTGGTTAAGAGAGAGATACCCTGGGGGGAAGAGAGAGAAACACTGGGGGGAAGAGAGAGAAAATCTGGGGGTAAGAGAGAGAAACAATGGGGGGAAGAGAGAGAAACACTGGGGGGAAGGGAGTGAAACACTGGGAGGAAGAGAGAGAAAATCTGGGGGTAAGAGAATCATAGAATCATAGAATCATAGAAGTTACAACATGGAAACAGGCCCTTCGGCCCAACATGTCCATGTCGCCCAGTTTATACCACTAAGCTAGTCCCAATTGCCTGCACTTGGCCCATATCCCTCGATACCCATCTTCCCCATGTAACTGTCCAAATGCTTTTTAAAAGACAAAATTGTACCCGCCTCTACTACTGCCTCTGGCAGCTCGTTCCAGACACTCACCACCCTTTGAGTGAAAAAATTGCCCCTCTGGATCCTTTTGTATCTCTCCCCTCTCACCTTAAATCTGTGCCCCCTCGTTATAGACTCCCCTACCTTTGGGAAAAGATTTTGACTATCGACCTTATCTATGCCCCTCATTATTTTATAGACTTCTATAAGATCACCCCTTAACCTCCTACTCTCCAGGGAATAAAGTCCCAGTCTGTCGAACCTCTCCCTGTAAGTCAAACCATCAAGTCCCGGTAGCATCCTAGTAAATCTTTTCTGCACTCTTTCTAGTTTAATAATATCCCTTCTATAATAGGGTGACCAGAACTGTACACAGTACTCCAAGTGTGGCCTCACCAATGCCCTGTCCAACTTCAACAAGACATCCCAACTCCTGCATTCAATGTTCTGACCAATGAAACCAAGCATGCTGAATGCCTTCTTCACCACCCTATCCACCTGTGACTCCACTTTCAAGGAGCTATGAATCTGTACTCCTAGATCTCTTTGTTCTATAACTCTCCCCAACGCCCTACCATTAACGGAGTAGGTCCTGGCCCGATTCGATCCACCAAAATGCATCACCTCACATTTATCTAAATTAAACTCCATCTGCCATTCATCGGCCCACTGGCCCAATTTATCAAGATCCCGTTGCAATCCTAGATAACCTTCTTCACTGTCCACAATGCCACCAATCTTGGTGTCATCTGCAAACTTACTAACCATGCCTCCTAAATTCTCATCCAAATCATTAATATAAATAACAAATAACAGCGGACCCAGCACCGATCCCTGAGGCACACCGCTGGACACAGGCATCCAGTTTGAAAAACAACCCTCGACAACCACCCTCTTGCTCTCGAGGCAGTACAAAGAAGGTTCACTCGGTTAATCCCGGGGATGAGGGGGCGGACATATGAGGAGAGGTTGAGTAGATTGGGACTCTACTCATTGGAGTTCAGAAGAATGAGAGGCGATCTTATTGAAACATATAAGATTGTGAAGGGTCTTGATCGGGTGGATGCAGTAAGGATGTTCCCAAAGATGGGTGAAACTAGAACTAGGGGGCATAATCTTAGAATAAGGGGCTGCTCTTTCAAAACTGAGATGAGGAGAAACTTCTTCACTCAGAGGGTGGTCGGTCTGTGGAATTTGCTGCCCCAGGAAGCTGTGGAAGCTACATCATTCGATAAATTTAAAACAGAAATAGACAGTTTCCTAGAAGTAAAGGGAATTAGGGGTTATGGGGAGCAGGCAGGAAATTGGACATGAAGCTGAGTTCGGATCGGTCAATGCCCTGTGGGTGGCGGAGAGGGCCCAGGGGCTATGTGGCCGGGTCCTGCTCCGACTTCTTGTGTTCTTTAGATTTGTGGTTGGGATCAGATCAGCCATGATCTTATTGAATGGCGGAGCAGGCTCGAGGGGCCGATTGGCCTACTCCTGCTCCAATTTCTTATGTTCTTATGTTCTTATGTTCTCTGTCATCTGTCGTCAAGCCAATTTTGTATCCAATTGGCTACCTCACCTTGGATCCCATGAGATTTAACCTTATGTAACAACCTACCATGCGGTACCTTGTCAAATGCTTTGCTGAAGTCCATGTAGACCACGTCTACTGCACAGCCCTCATCTATCTTCTTGGTTACCCCTTCAAAAAACTCAATCAAATTCGTGAGACATGATTTTCCTCTCACAAAACCATGCTGACTGTTCCTAATTAGTCCCTGCCTCTCCAAATGCCTGTAGATCCTGTCCCTCAGAATACCCTCTAACAACTTACCCACTACAGATGTCAGGCTCACTGGTCTGTAGTTCCCAGGCTTTTCCCTGCCGCCCTTCTTAAACAAAGGCACAACGTTTGCTACCCTCCAATCTTCAGGCACCTCACCTGTAGCGGTGGATGATTCAAATATCTCTGCTAGGGGACCCGCAATTTCCTCCCTAACCTCCCATAACGTCCTGGGATACATTTCATCAGGTCCCGGAGATTTATCTACCTTGATGCGCGTTAAGACTTCCAGCACCTCCCTCTCTGTAATATGTACACTCCTCAAGACATCACTATTTATTTCCCCAAGTTCCCTAACATCAATGCCTTTCTCAACCGAGAGAGAAATACTTGGGGGAGAGAGAGAGAAACAGTGGGGGGGAGAGAGAGAGAAACACTGGAGGGAGAGAGAGAGAGAAGCACTGGGGGGAGAGAGAGAAACACTGGGGAGAGAGAGAGAAACACTGGGGGAAACAGAGAGAGAAACACTGGGGAGAGAGAGAGAGAGAGAGAAACATGGGGGGAGAGAGAGAGAGAAACACTGGGTGGAGAGAGAGTGAGAAACACTGAGGGGAGAGAGAGAGAGAAACACTTGGGGGAGAGACAGAAACACTGGGGGTAAGAGAGAGAAACACTGGGGGAAGAGAGAGAAACACTGGGGGGAATAGAGTGAAACACTGGGATGAAGATTGAGAAACACTGGGGGAAGAGAGAGAAACACAGGGGGGAAGAGAGAGAAACACGATGAGGAAGGGAGAGAATCACTGGGTGGAAGAGAGAGAAACACTGGGGGGAAGAGAGAGAAATACTGGGGGGAAGAGAGAGAAATACTGGGGCAAGAGAGAGAAACACTGGGGAGAAGAGAGAGAAAAACTGGGGGGAGCGGGTGAGAGAAACACTGGGGGGAGAGGGTGAGAGAAACACTGGGGGGAGAGAGTGAGAGAAACACTGCGGCGGGAGAGAGTTGAACACTGGGGGGAGAGAGATAAACACTGGGGGAGAGAGAGAGAGAAACACTTGGGGGGGAGAGAGAGAGAAACACTTGGTGGGAGAGAGAGAGAAATACTGGGGGGAGAGGGTGAGAGAAACACTGGGTGGAGAGGGTGAGAGAAACACTGGGGGGAGAGGGTGAGATAAACACTGGGGGGAGAGGGTGAGAGAAACACTGGGGGGTAGAGGGTGAGAGAAACACTGGGGTGAGAGGGTGAGAGAAACACTGGGGAGAGAGGGGGAGAGATACACTGGGGGGAGAGTGTGCGAGAAACACTGGGGGGAGAGAGAGAGAGAAACAATTGCGGGAGAGAGAGAGAGACAGTGGGGGAATAGAGAGAGAGAAACACTGGAGGGAGAGAGAGAGAGAGAGAAGCACTGGGGGGAGAGAGAGAGAAACACTGGGGAGAGAGAGAGAGAAACACTGGGGGGAGAGAGAGAGAGAGAAACACTGGGGGGAGAGAGATAGAAACACTGGGGGAGAGAGTGAGAGAAACACTGGGGGGTGAGGGTGAGAGAAACACTGGGGGGAGAGGGTGAGAGAAACACTGGGGGTAGAGGGTGAGAGAAACCCTGGGGAGAGAGAGAGAGAGATACTCTGGGGGGAGAGAGAGAGAAACACTGGGGGGGAGAGAGAGAGAAACACTGGGGGGAGAGAGAGTGAGAAACACTGGGGGGAGAGAGAGAGAGAAACACTGGGGGGTGAGAGAGAGAGAAACAATTGCGGGAGAGAGAGAGAGAAACAGTGGGGGAATAGAGAGAGAGAAACACTGGAGGGAGAGAGAGAGAGAAGCACTGGGGGGAGAGAGAGAGAAACACTGGGGAGAGAGAGAAACACTGGGGGGAAAGAGAGATAGAAACACTGGAGGGAGAGATAGAGAGAGAGAAACACTGAGGGAGAGAGAGAGAAACACTTGGTGGAGAGAGAGAGAGAAACACACTGGGGGGAGAGGGAGAGAAACACTGGGGGGAGAGGGAGAGAGAAACACTGGTGGGAGAGAGAGAGAAAAATACTGGGAGTAGAGACAGAGAGAGACAGTGAAACACTGGGGAGAGAGAGGCAAACACTGGGGGGAAGACAGAGAAACACTGGGGGGAAGAGAGAGAAACACTGGGGGGAAGAGAGAGAAACACTGTGGTTAAGAGAGAGATACCCTGGGGGGAAGAGAGAGAAACACTGGGGGGAAGAGAGAGAAAATCTGGGGGTAAGAGAGAGAAACAATGGGGGGAAGAGAGAGAAACACTGGGGGGAAGGGAGTGAAACACTGGGAGGAAGAGAGAGAAAATCTGGGGGTAAGAGAATCATAGAATCATAGAATCATAGAAGTTACAACATGGAAACAGGCCCTTCGGCCCAACATGTCCATGTCGCCCAGTTTATACCACTAAGCTAGTCCCAATTGCCTGCACTTGGCCCATATCCCTCGATACCCATCTTCCCCATGTAACTGTCCAAATGCTTTTTAAAAGACAAAATTGTACCCGCCTCTACTACTGCCTCTGGCAGCTCGTTCCAGACACTCACCACCCTTTGAGTGAAAAAATTGCCCCTCTGGATCCTTTTGTATCTCTCCCCTCTCACCTTAAATCTGTGCCCCCTCGTTATAGACTCCCCTACCTTTGGGAAAAGATTTTGACTATCGACCTTATCTATGCCCCTCATTATTTTATAGACTTCTATAAGATCACCCCTTAACCTCCTACTCTCCAGGGAATAAAGTCCCAGTCTGTCGAACCTCTCCCTGTAAGTCAAACCATCAAGTCCCGGTAGCATCCTAGTAAATCTTTTCTGCACTCTTTCTAGTTTAATAATATCCCTTCTATAATAGGGTGACCAGAACTGTACACAGTACTCCAAGTGTGGCCTCACCAATGCCCTGTCCAACTTCAACAAGACATCCCAACTCCTGCATTCAATGTTCTGACCAATGAAACCAAGCATGCTGAATGCCTTCTTCACCACCCTATCCACCCGTGACTCCACTTTCAAGGAGCTATGAATCTGTACTCCTAGATCTCTTTGTTCTATAACTCTCCCCAACGCCCTACCATTAACGGAGTAGGTCCTGGCCCGATTCGATCTACCAAAATGCATCACCTCACATTTATCTAAATTAAACTCCATCTGCCATTCATCGGCCCACTGGCCCAATTTATCAAGATCCCGTTGCAATCCTAGATAACCTTCTTCACTGTCCACAATGCCACCAATCTTGGTGTCATCTGCAAACTTACTAACCATGCCTCCTAAATTCTCATCCAAATCATTAATATAAATAACAAATAACAGCGGACCCAGCACCGATCCCTGAGGCACACCGCTGGACACAGGCATCCAGTTTGAAAAACAACCCTCGACAACCACCCTCTGTCTTCTCTCGTCAAGCCAATTTTGTATCCAATTGGCTACCTCACCTTGGATCCCATGAGATTTAACCTTATGTAACAACCTACCATGCGGTACCTTGTCAAATGCTTTGCTGAAGTCCATGTAGACCACGTCTACTGCACAGCCCTCATCTATCTTCTTGGTTACCCCTTCAAAAAACTCAATCAAATTCGTGAGACATGATTTTCCTCTCACAAAACCATGCTGACTGTTCCTAATTAGTCCCTGCCTCTCCAAATGCCTGTAGATCCTGTCCCTCAGAATACCCTCTAACAACTTACACACGACAGATGTCAGGCTCACTGGTCTGTAGTTCCCAGGCTTTTCCCTGCCGCCCTTCTTAAACAAAGGCACAACGTTTGCTACCCTCCAATCTTCAGGCACCTCACCTGTAGCGGTGGATGATTCAAATATCTCTGCTAGGGGACCCGCAATTTCCTCCCTAACCTCCCATAACGTCCTGGGATACATTTCATCAGGTCCAGGAGATTTATCTACCTTGATGCGCGTTAAGACTTCCAGCACCTCCCTCTCTGTAATATGTACACTCCTCAAGACATCACTATTTATTTCCCCAAGTTCCCTAACACCCATGCCTTTCTCAACCGAGAGATAAACACTTGGGGGGAGAGAGAGAGAAACACTGGGGGGAGAGAGAGAGAGAAACACTGGGGAGAGAGTGAGAGAAACACTGGGGGAGAGGGGGAGAGAATGGGCAAAAGGGTAACTAGGGAGACAGTAGGGCCTCTTAAGGATCAAAAAGGTCATCTAAGTGCGGAACCACAAGAGATGGGTGAGATCCTGAATGAATATTTCACAATGGGGGGAGAGGGTGAGAGAAATATTGGGGGGAGAGAGGGAGAGAAGCACTGGGGGGAGAGAGAGAGAAACACTGGGGAGAGAGAGAGAAACACTGCGGGGGAGAGAAATACACACTGGGGGGAGAGAGAGAGACAAACACTTGGCGGGAGAGAGAGAGAAACACTGGGGGGAGAGAGTGAGAGAAACACTGGGAGAGAGGGTGAGAGAAACACTGGGTGGAGAGGGTGAGAGAAACACTGGGGGGAGAGGGTGAGAGAAACACTGGGGTGAGAGGGTGAGAGAAACACTGGGGGGGGAGGGTGAGAGAAACACTGGGGGGAGAGTGTGCGAGAAACACTGGAGGGAGAGAGAGAGAAACACTGGGGGGAGAGAGAGAGAAACACTGGGGGGAGAGAGAGAGAGAAACACTGGGGGGAGAGAGAGAGAAACACTGGGGGGGGAGAGAGAGAGAAACACTGGGGGGAGAGAGAGAGAGAAACACTGGGGGAGAGAGTGAGAGAAACACTGGGGGGAGAGGGTGAGAGAAACACTGGGGGTAGAGGGTGAGAGAAACACTGGGGGGAGAGAGAGAGAGAAACTCTGGGGGGAGAGTGAGAAACACTGGGGGGGAGAGAGAGAGAAACACTGGGGGGAGAGAGAGAGAAACACTGGGGGGAGAGAGAGGGAAACATTGGGGGGAGAGAGAGAGAAACACTGGGGGGAAAGAGAGAGAGAAACACTGGGGAGAGAGAGAGAGAGAGAGAGAGAGACACTGGGGGAGAGAGAGAGAGAAACTCTGGGGGGAGAGAGAGAGAAACACTGGGGGGAGAGTGAGAGAAACACTGGGGGGAGAGAGAGAGAGAAACACTGGGGGGAGAGAGAGAGAGAAACAATTGGGGGAGAGAGAGAGATAAAAACAGTGGGGGAATTGAGAGAGAGAAACACTGGAGGGAGAGAGAGAGAGAGAGAGAAGCACTGGGGGGAGAGAGAGAGAAACACTGGGGAGAGAGAGAGAAACACTGGGGGGAAAGAGAGATAGAAACACTGGAGGGAGAGATAGAGAGAGAGAAACACTGAGGGAGAGAGAGAGAAACACTTGGTGGAGAGAGAGAGAGAAAAACACTGGGGGGAGAGGGAGAGAAACACTGGGGGGAGAGGGAGAGAGAAACACTGGTGGGAGAGAGAGAGAGAAAAACTGGGAGTAGAGACAGAGAGAGACAGTGAAACACTGGGGAGAGAGAGACAAACACTGGGGAGAGAGAGACAAACACTGGGGGGAAGAGAGAGAAACACTGGGGGGAAGAGAGAGAAACACTGTGGTTAAGAGAGAGAAACACTGGGGGGAAGAGAGAGAAACACTGGGGGGAGGAGAGAGAAACACTGGGGGGAAGGGAGTGAAACACTGGGAGGAAGAGAGAGAAACACTGGGGGGAAGAGAGAAAAACACTGGGGGGAAGCGAGAGAGAGAAACACTTGGTGGGGGGTGCGTGAGAGAGATACACTTGGGGGGAGAGAGATAGAAACACTGGGGGGAGAGAGAGAGAGAAACACTGGGGAGAGAGTGAGAGAAACACTGGGGGAGAGGGGGAGAGAAACACTGGGGGAAGAGGGTGAGAGAAACACTGGGGGGAGAGGGTGAGAGAAACAATGGGGGGAGAGGGTGAGAGAAATACTGGGGGGAGAGGGGGAGAGAAACACTCGGGGGCGAGAGAGAGAGAAACACTGGGGGGAGAGAGAGAGAGAAACACTGGGTTGAGAGAGAGAGGGAAACACTGCGGTGGAGAAAGATACACACTGGGGGGAGAGAGATAAACACTGGGGGGAGAGAAATGAACACTGGGGAGAGAGAGAGAGAAAACACAGGGGGCAGAGAGAGAGAAACACTGGGGGAGTGAGCGAGAAACACTGGGGGGAGAGAGTGAGAGAAACACTGGGGGGTGAGGGAGAGAGAAACACTGGGGGGAGAGGGTGAGAGGAACACTGGGGGGAGAGGGGGGAGAGAAACACTGGGGGGAGAGAGAGAGAAACACT
This sequence comes from Heptranchias perlo, assembly GCF_035084215.1. Lineage (NCBI taxonomy): Eukaryota > Metazoa > Chordata > Chondrichthyes > Hexanchiformes > Hexanchidae > Heptranchias > Heptranchias perlo. The sequence goes on along the minus strand of NC_090341.1, from coordinate 64,097,397 downwards.
GGGGGGAGTGAGAGAGAAAATCACTGGGGGGAGAGAGAGAGAGAAACACTTGGGGGAGAGAGAGAGAAACAGTGTGGGGGAGAGAGAGAGAGAAACACTGGAGGGAGAGAGATAGAGAAGCACTGGGGGGAGAGAGAGAGAAACACTGGGGAGAAAGAGAGAAACACTGGAGGAAAGAAACAGAGAAACACTGGGGTTAGAGAGAGAGAAACACGGGGGGTGAGAGAGAGAAACACTGGGTGGAGAGAGAGTGAGAAACACTGAGGGGAGAGAGAGAGAGAAACACTTGGGGGAGAGACAGAAACACTGGGGGTAAGAGAGAGAAACACTGGGGGGAGAGACAGAAACACTGGGGGTAAGAGAGAGAAACACTGGGGGGAAGAGAGAGAAACACTGGGGGTAATAGAATGAAACACTGGGATGAAGATTGAGAAAAACTGGGGGAAGAGAGAGAAACACAGGGGGGAAGAGAGAGAAACACGATGAGGAAGGGAGAGAAACACTGGGTGGAAGAGAGAGAAACACTGGGGGGAAGAGAGAGAAATACTGCGGGGAAGAGAGAGAAATACTGGGGCAAGAGAGAGAAACACTGGGGAGAAGAGAGAGAAAAACTGGGGGGAGAGGGTGAGAGAAACACTGGGGGGAGAGGGTGAGAGAAACACTGGGGGGAGAGTGTGAGAGAAACACTGGGGGGAGAGAGTGAGAGAAACACTGCGGCGGGAGAGAGATAAACACTGGGGGGAGAGAGATAAACACTGGGGGAGAGAGAGAGAGAAACACTTGGGGGGGGAGAGAGAGAGAAACACTTGGTGGGAGAGAGAGAGAAACACTGGGGGGAGAGAGTGAGAGAAACACTGGGAGAGAGGGTGAGAGAAATACTGGGTGGAGAGGGTGAGAGAAACACTGGGGGGAGTGGGTGAGAGAAACACTGGGGGGAGAGGGTGAGAGAAACACTGGGGGGAGAGGGTGAGAGAAACACTGGGGGGAGAGGGTGAGAGAAACACTGTGGAGAGAGGGGGGAGAGATACACTGGGGGGAGAGTGTGCGAGAAACACTGGAGGGAGAGAGAGAGAAACACTGGGGGGAGAGAGAGAGAAACACTGGGGGGAGAGAGAGAGAGAAACACTGGGGGGAGAGAGAGAGAAACACTGGGGGGGAGAGACAGAGAGAAACACTGGGGGGAGAGAGAGAGAAACACTGGGGGAGAGAGTGAGAGAAACACTGGGGGGTGAGGGTGAGAGAAACACTGGGGGGAGAGAGTGAGAGAAACACTGGGGGGTGAGGGTGAGAGAAACACTGGGGGGAGAGGGTGAGAGAAACACTGGGGGTAGAGGGTGAGAGAAACACTGGGGGGAGAGAGAGAGAAAAACTCTGGGGGGAGAGAGAGAAACACTGGGGGGGGGAGATAGAGAGAAACACTGGGGGGAGAGAGAGAGAAACACTGGGAGGAAGAGAGAGAAATACTGGGGCAAGAGAGAGAAACACTGGGGAGAAGAGAGAGTAAAACTGGGGGGAGAGGGTGAGAGAAACACTGGGGGGAGAGGGTGAGAGAAACACTGGGGGGAGAGGGTGAGAGAAACACTGGGGGGAGAGAGTGAGAGAAACACTGCGGCGGGAGAGAGATAAACACTGGGGGGAGAGAGATAAACACTGGGGGAGAGAGAGAGAGAAACACTTGGGGGGGAGAGAGAGAAACACTGGGGGGAGAGAGAGAGAAACACTGGGGAGAGAGACAGAAACACTGGGGGTAAGAGAGAGAAACACTGGGGGGAGAGACAGAAACACTGGGGGTAAGAGAGAGAAACACTGGGGGGAAGAGAGAGAAACACTGGGGGTAATAGAATGAAACACTGGGATGAAGATTGAGAAAAACTGGGGGAAGAGAGAGAAACACAGGGGGGAAGAGAGAGAAACACGATGAGGAAGGGAGAGAAACACTGGGTGGAAGAGAGAGAAACACTGGGGGGAAGAGAGAGAAATACTGCGGGGAAGAGAGAGAAATACTGGGGCAAGAGAGAGAAACACTGGGGAGAAGAGAGAGAAAAACTGGGGGGAGAGGGTGAGAGATACACTGGGGGGAGAGTGTGCGAGAAACACTGGAGGGAGAGAGAGAGAAACACTGGGGGGAGAGAGAGAGAAACACTGGGGGGAGAGAGAGAGAGAAACACTGGGGGGAGAGAGAGAGAAACACTGGGGGGGAGAGAGAGAAATACTGCGGGGAAGAGAGAGAAATACTGGGGCAAGAGAGAGAAACACTGGGGAGAAGAGAGAGAAAAACTGGGGGGAGAGGGTGAGAGAAACACTGGGGGGAGAGGGTGAGAGAAACACTGGGGGGAGAGTGTGAGAGAAACACTGGGGGGAGAGAGTGAGAGAAACACTGCGGCGGGAGAGAGATAAACACTGGGGGGAGAGAGATAAACACTGGGGGAGAGAGAGAGAGAAACACTTGGGGGGGAGAGAGAGAGAAACACTTGGTGGGAGAGAGAGAGAAACACTGGGGGGAGAGAGTGAGAGAAACACTGGGAGAGAGGGTGAGAGAAATACTGGGTGGAGAGGGTGAGAGAAACACTGGGGGGAGTGGGTGAGAGAAACACTGGGGGGAGAGGGTGAGAGAAACACTGGGGGGAGAGGGTGAGAGAAACACTGGGGGAGAGGGGGAGAGAAACACTGTGGAGAGAGGGGGAGAGATACACTGGGGGGAGAGTGTGCGAGAAACACTGGAGGGGAGAGAGAGAGAAACACTGGGGGGAGAGAGAGAGAAACACTGGGGGGAGAGAGAGAGAGAGAAACACTGGGGGGAGAGAGAGAGAAACACTGGGGGGGAGAGAGAGAGAGAAACACTGGGGGGAGAGAGAGAGAAACACTGGGGGAGAGAGTGAGAGAAACACTGGGGGGTGAGGGTGAGAGAAACACTGGGGGGAGAGAGTGAGAGAAACACTGGGGGGTGAGGGTGAGAGAAACACTGGGGGGAGAGGGTGAGAGAAACACTGGGGGTAGAGGGTGAGAGAAACACTGGGGGGAGAGAGAGAAAAAAACTCTGGGGGGGAGAGAGAGAAACACTGGGGGGGGGGAGAGAGAGAGAAACACTGGGGGGAGAGAGAGAGAAACACTGGGAGGAAGAGAGAGTCTGGGGCAAGAGAGAGAGAAACACTGGGGGAGAAGAGAGAGTAAAACTGGGGGGAGAGGGTGAGAGAAACACTGGGGGGAGAGGGTGAGAGAAACACTGGGGGGAGAGGGTGATGAGAACACTTGGGGGAGAGAGTGAGAGAAACACTGCGGCGGGAGAGAGATAAACACTGGGGGGAGAGAGATAAACACTGGGGAGAGAGAGAGAGAAACACTTGGGGGGGAGAGAGAGAAACACTGGGGGGAGAGAGAGAGAAACACTGGGGGGGAGAGACAGAAACACTGGGGGTAAGAGAGAGAAACACTGGGGGGAGAGACAGAAACACTGGGGGTAAGAGAGAGAAACACTGGGGGAAGAGAGAGAAACACTGGGGGTAATAGAATGAAACACTGGGATGAAGATTGAGAAAAACTGGGGGAAGAGAGAGAAACACAGGGGGGAAGAGAGAGAAACACGATGAGGAAGGGAGAGAAACACTGGTGGAAGAGAGAGAACACTGGGGGGAAGAGAGAGAGAAATACTGCGGGGAAGAGAGAGAAATACTGGGGCAAGAGAGAGAAACACTGGGGAGAAGAGAGAGAAAAACTGGGGGGAGAGGGTGAGAGAAACACTGGGGGGAGAGGGTGAGAGAAACACTGGGGGGAGAGTGTGAGAGAAACACTGGGGGGAGAGAGTGAGAGAAACACTGCGGCGGGAGAGAGATAAACACTGGGGGGAGAGAGATAAACACTGGGGGAGAGAGAGAGAGAAACACTTGGGGGGGAGAGGGAGAGAAACACTTGGTGGGAGACAGAGAGAAACACTGGGGGGAGAGAGTGAGAGAAACACTGGGAGAGAGGGTGAGAGAAATACTGGGTGGAGAGGGTGAGAGAAACACTGGGGGAGTGGGTGAGAGAAACACTGGGGGAGAGGGTGAGAGAAACACTGGGGGAGAGGGGTGAGAGAAACACTGGGGGAGAGGGTGAGAGAAACACTGTGGAGAGAGGGGGAGAGATACACTGGGGGCGAGTGTGCGAGAAACACTGGAGGAGAGAGAGAGAAACACTGGGGGAGAGAGAGAGAAACACTGGTGGGAGAGAGAGAGAACACTGGGAGGGAGAACACACGAGAGAGAGAAACACTGGGGGGGGATGAGTGAGAGAGAGAGAAACACTGGGGGACGAGAGAGAGAAACACTGGGCGAGAGAGTGAGAGAAACACTGGGGGGTGAGGGTGAGAGAAACACTGGGGGGAGAGAGTGAGAGAAACACTGGGGGGTGAGGGTGAGAGAAACACTGGGGGGATAGGGTGAGAGAGAAACACTGGGGGTAGAGGTGAGAGAAACACTGGGGGGAGAGAGAGAGAAAAACTCTGGGGGAGAGAGAGAAACACTGGGGGGGGAGGAGAGAGAGAGAAACACTGGGGGAGAGAGAGAGAAACACTGGGAGGAAGAGAGAGAACATACTGGGGCAAGAGAGAGAAACACTGGGAGAAGAGAGAGTAAAACTGGGGGGAGAGGGTGAGAGAAACACTGGGGGGAGAGGGTGAGAGAAACACTGGGGGGAGAGGTGAGAGAAACACTGGGGGAGAGTGAGAGACTGAGAGCAAGACCGGCGGGAGAGAGATAAACACTGGGGGGAGAGAGATAAACACTGTGGGGAGAGAGAGAGAGAAACACTTGGGGGGAGAGAGAGAAACACTTGGTGGAGAGAGAGAGAGAACAATGGGGGGAGAGAGTGAGAGAACACTGGGAGAGAGGGTGAGAGAAACACTGGGTGAGAGGAGGTGAGAGAAACACTGGGGGGGAGAGGGGGAGCGAAACAACTGGCGGGGACGAGGGTGAGAGAAACACTGGGGGGAGGCGTGAGGAGAAACACTGGGGGGAGAGGGTGAGAGAAACACTGTGGAGAGAGAGGGGGAGAGATACACCTGGGGGGAGAGTGTGCGAGAAACACTGGAGGGAGAGAGAGAGAAACACTGGGGGGAGAGAGAGAGAAACACTGGGGGGAGAGAGAGAGAGAAACACTGGGGGGAGAGAGAGAGAAACATTGGGGGTGAGAGAGAGAGAGAAACACTGGGGGGAGAGAGAGAGAAACACTGGGGGAGAGAGTGAGAGAAACACTGGGTGGTGAGGGTGAGAGAAACACTGGGGGGAGAGAGTAGAGAAACTCTGTGGGAGAGAGAGAGAAACACTGGGGGGGGGGGGAGAGAGGGAAACACTGGGGGGAGATAGAGAGAAACACTGGGGGGAAAGAGAGATAGAAACACTGGGAGAGAGAGAGAGAGAGAGAGAGAGAGAAACACTGGGGAGAGAGAGAGAAACACTGGGGGAGAGAGAGAGAGAAATTCTGGGGGGAGAGAGAGAGGGAAACACTGGGGGGAGGGTGAGAGAAACACTGGGGGAGAGGGTGAGAGAAACACTGGGGGGAGAGGGCGAGAGAAACACTGGGGTGAGAGAGTGAGAGAAACACTGGGGGAGAGAGAGAGAAACACTGGGCGGTGAGAGAGAGAAACACTGGGGGGAGAGAGAGAGAGAAACACTGGGGGGAGAGAGAGAGAAACACTGGGGGGGGGGGGGAGAGAGAGAAACACTGGGGGAGAGAGAGAGAAACACTGGGGGAGAGAGTGAGAGAACACTGGGGGTGAGGGTGAGAGAGACACTGGGGGAGAGGGTGAGAGAAACACTGGGGGTAGAGGGTGAGAGAAACACTGGGGGAGAGAGAGAGAGAGAAACTCTGGGGGAGAGAGAGAAACACTGGGGGGGAGAGAGAGAGAAACTCTGTGGGGAGCAGAGAGAGAAACACTGGGGGGAGAGAGAGGGAAACACTGAGGGGAGATAGAGAGAAACACTGGGGGGAAGAGAGAGAGAGAGAAACACTGGGAGAGAGAGAGAGAGAGAGAGACACTGGGGGAGAGAAGAGAAACACTGGCGGGGGGGGAGAGAGAGAGAAATTCTGGTGGGGAGAGAGGGAGAGAAACACTGGGGGGAGGGTGAGAGAAACACTGGGGGGAGATAGAGAGAAACACTGGGGGGAAAGAGAGAGAGAAACACTGGGGAGAGAGAGAGAGAGAGAGACCCTGGGGGCGAAAGAGAAACACTGGGGGGAGAGAGAGAGAGAAATTCTGGTGGGGAGGGTGAGAGAAACACTGGGGGAGAGGGTGAGAGAAACACTGGGGGGAGAGGGCGAGAGAAACACTGGGGTGAGAGAGTGAGAGAAACACTGGGGTAGAGAAAAACTGGGGGGGAGAGAGAGAGAGAAACACTGGGGGGAGAGAGAGAGTGAAACACTTGGGGGAGAGAGAGTGAGAAACAGTGGGGGCGATAGAGAGAGAGAAACACTGGAGGAGAGAGGGAGAGAGAAGCACTGGGGGAGAGAGAGAAACACTGGGAGAGAGAGAGACACACTGGGGGGAGAGAGAGAGAGACGAAACACTGGTGAGTGAGAGAGAGAAACACTGGTTGAGAGAGTGAGAGAGAAAAACATAGGGGAGAGGGAGAGAAACACTGGGGGGAGAGGGAGAGAGAAACACTGGTGGAGAGAGAGAGAGAAAACACTGGGGGAGAGACAGAGAGAGACAGTGAACACTGGGGAGAGAGAGACAAACACTGGGGGGAAGACAGAGAAACACTGGGGGAAGAGAGAGAAGCACTGGGGGAAGAGAGAGAAACGACTGTGGTTAAGAGAGAGAAACCATTGGGGAAGAGAGAGAAAGACTGGGGGGAAGAGAGAGAAAGTCTGGGGTAAGAGAGAGAAACAATGGGGGGAAGAGAGAAACATTGGGGGGAAGGGAGTGAAACACTGGGAGGAAGAGAGAGAAACACTGGGGGGAAGTGAGAAAAACACTGGGGGGAAGCGAGAGAGAGAGAAACACTTGGTGGGGGGGGGAGTGAGAGAGAAACACTTGGGGGGAGAGAGAGAGAAACACTGGGGGGAGAGAGAGAGTGAAACACTGGGCAGAGAGTGAGAGAAACACTGGGGAGAGGGTGAGAGAAATACTGGGGGAGAGGGTGAGAGAAACACTGGGGGAGAGAAACACTGGGGGGAGAGAGAGAGAGAACACTGGGGGGGGAGAGAGAGAAACAATGGGTTGAGAGAGAGAGAGAAACACTGCGGGGAGATAGATAAACACTGGGGTGAGAGAGATAAACACTGGGGGGAGAGAGATGAACACTGGGGAGAGAGAGAGAGAAACACAGGGGGGAGGGAGAGAAACACTGGGGGAGTGAGCGAGAAACACTGGGGGAGAGAGTGAGAGAAACACTGTGGGGTGAGGGAGAGAGAAACACTGGGGGGAGAGGGAGAGAGAAACACTGGGGGGAGAGGGTTAGAGAAACACTGGGGGAGAGAGTGAGTGAAACACTGGGGGGAGAGAGAGAGAGAAACACTGAGGGAGAGAGAGAGAGAAGCACTGGGGGGAGAGAGAGAGAAACACTGGGGAGAGAGAGAGAAACACTGGGGGGAAACAGAGAGAGAAACACTGGGGGGAGAGAGAGAGAGAGAAACACTGGGGGTGAGAGAGAGAAACACTGGGTGGAGAGAGAGTGAGAAACACTGGGGAGAGAGAGAGAGAGAAACACTTGTGGGAGAGACAGAGAGAGACAGAGAAACACTGGGGAGAGAGAGAGAGAGAGAGATAAACCGGGGGGAAGAGAGCGAAACACTGTTGGGAAGACGGAGAAACACTGGGGGGAAGTGAGAGAAACCCTGGGGGGAAGAGAGAGAGAAACACTGGGGGAAGAGAGAGAAACACAGGGGGGAAGAGAGAGAAACACGATGTGGAAGGGAGAGAAACACTGGGGGGAAGAGAGAGAAACACTGGGGGGAAGAGAGAGAAATACTGGGGGGAAGAGAGAGAAATACTGAGGCAAGAGAGAGAAACGCTGGGGAGAAGAGAGAGAAACACTGGGGGGAGAGGGTGAGAGAAACACTGGGGGGAGAGGGTGAGAGAAACACTGGGGGGAGAGAGTGAGAGAAACACTGTGGCGGGAGAGAGATAAACACTGGAGGGAGAGAGATAAACACTGGGGGAGAGAGAGAGAGAAATACTTCGGGGGGAGAGAGAGAGAAACACTTGGTGGGAGAGAGAGAGAAACACTGGGGGGAGAGAGTGAGAGAAACACTGGGAGAGAGGGTGAGAGAAACACTGGGGGGAGAGGCTGAGAGAAACACTGGGGGGAGAGGGTGAGAGAAACATTGGGGGGAGAGGGTGAGAGAAACACTGGGGGGAGAGAGAGAGAAACACTGGGGGGAGAGAGAGAGAGAAACACTGGGGGAGAGAGAGTGAAACACTTGGGGGAAAGAGAGAGAGAAACAGTGGGGGGGATAGAGAGAGAGAAACACTGGAGGGAGAGAGAGAGAGAAGCACTGGGGGTAGAGAGAGAGAAACCCTGGGGAGAGAGAGAAACACTGGGGGGAAAGAGAGAGAGAAACACTGGGGGGAGAGAGAGAGAGAGAAACACTGGTGGAGAGAGAGAGAGAGAAAAACACTGGGGGGAGAGGGAGAGAAACACTGGGGGGAGAGGGAGAGAGAAACACTGGTGGGAGAGAGAGAGAGAAACACTGGGGGGAGAGACAGAGAGAGACAGTGAAACACTGGGGAGAGAGAGACAAACACTGGGGGGAAGAGAGAGAAACACTGGGGGGAAGAGAGAGAAACACTGTGGTTAAGAGAGAGAAACCATGGGGGGAAGAGAGAGAAACATTGGGGGGAAGGGAGTGAAACACTGGGAGGAAGAGAGAGAAACACTGGGGGGAAGTGAGAAAAACACTGGGGGGAAGCGAGAGAGAGAAACACTTGGTGGGGGGGGGAGTGAGAGAGAAACACTTGGGGGGAGAGAGAGAGAAACACTGGGGGGAGAGAGAGAGAGAAACTCTGGGGGGAGAGAGAGAGAAACACTGGTGGGGGGAGAGAGAGAGAAATACTGGGGGGAGAGAGAGGGAAACACTGGGGCGAGAGAGAGAGAAACACTGGGGGGAAAGAGAGAGAGAAACACTGCGGAGAGAGAGAGAGAGAGAGAAACAATGGGGGAGAGAGAGAGAAACACTGGGGGGAGAGAGAGAGAGAAATTCTGGGGAGAGAGAGAGAGAGAAACCCTGGGGGGAGAGACAGAGGGAGACAGAGAAACACTGGGGAGAGAGAGGGAGAGAGAAACTGGGGAGAAGAGAGAAAAACACTGTAGGGAAGAGAGAGAAAAACTGGGGGGAAGAGAGAGAAACACTGGGGGGAAGAGGGAGAAACACAGGGGGAAAGAGAGAGAAACACTGGTGGGAAGACAGAGAAATACTGGGGGGAATAGAGTGAAACACTGGGCGGAAGATTGAGTAACACTGGGGGGAGGAGAGAGAAACACAGGGGGAATAGACAGAAACACTGGAGGGAAGAGAGAGATACACTGGGGGGAAGACAGAGAAACACTGGGGGGAAGAGAGAGAAACACTGGGGGGAAGAGAGTGAGGGAGAAAAACACTGGGGGGAGAGAGAGTGAGAGAGAATCACTGGGGGGAGAGAGAGAGAAAGACTGGCGGGAGAGAGAGAGAGAAACACTGGGGGGAGAGAGTGAGAGAAACACTGGGGGGAGAGGGTGAGAGAAACTCTGGGGGGAGTGGGTGAGAGAAACACTGGGGGGAGAGAGAGAGAGAAACACTTGGGGGAAAGAGAGAGAGAAACAGTGGGGGGGATAGAGAGAGAGAAACTCTGGAGGGAGAGAGAGAGAGAGGCACTGGGGGGAGAGAGAGAGAAACACTGGGGAGAGAGAGAAATACTGGGGGGAAAGAGAGAGAGAAACACTGGGGGGAGAGAGAGAGAGAGAAACACTGGTGGAGAGAGAGAGAAACACTGGGTGGAGAGAGTGAGAGAGAAAAACACTGGGGGGAGAGGGAGAGAAACACTGGGGGGAGAGGGAGAGAGAAACACTGGTGAGAGAGAGAGAGAGAAACACTGGGGGGAGAGACAGAGAGAGACAGTGAAACACTGGGGAGAGAGAGACAAACACTGGGGGGAAGACAGAGAAACACTGGGGGGAAGAGAGAGAAACACTGGGGGGAAGTGAGAGAAACACTGTGGTTAAGAGAGAGAAAACATGGGGGGAAGAGAGAGAAACATTGGGGGGAAGGGAGTGAAACACTGGGAGGAAGAGAGAGAAACACTGGGGGGAAGTGAGAAAAACACTGGGGGGAAGCGAGAGAGAGAAACACTGGTGGGGGGGGAGTGAGAGAGAAACACTTGGGGGGAGAGAGAGAGAAACACTGGGCAGAGAGTGAGAGAAACACTGGGGAAGAGGGTGAGAGAAACACTGGGGGAAGAGGGTGAGAGAAACACTGGGGGGAGAGGGTGAGAGAAATACTGGGGGGAGAGGGTGAGAGAAACACTGGGGGAGAGAAACACTGGGGGGAGAGAGAGAGAAACAATGGGTTGAGAGAGAGAGAGAAACACTGCGGGGGAGATAGATAAACACTGGGGTGAGAGAGATAAACACTGGGGGGAGAGAGATGAACACTGGGGAGAGAGAGAGAGAAACACAGGGGGGAGGGAGAGAGAGAAGCACTGGGGGGAGAGAGAGGGAAGCACTGGGGGGAGAGAGAGAGAAACACTGGGGGGAAAGAGAGAGAGAAACACTGCGGAGAGAGAGAGAGAAACACTGGAGGGAGAGTGAGAGAGAAAGACTGGGGGGAGAGAGAGAAACACTGGGGAGAGAGAGAGAAACACAGGGGGAATAGACAGAAACACTGGAGGGAAGAGAGAGAAACACTGGGGGGAAGAGAGAGAAACACAGGGGGAATAGACAGAAACACTGGAGGGAAGAGAGAGAAACACTGGGGGGAAGAGAGAGAAACACTGGGGGGATGAGAGAGAAATACTGGGGTGAAGATAGAGAAACACTGGGGGGAAGACAGAGAAACACTGGGGGGAAGAGAGAGAGAAAGACTGGGGGGAGAGAGAGAGAGAAACACTGGGGGAGAGAGTGAGAGGAACACTGGGGGGAGAGGGTGAGAGAAACTCTGGGGGAGTGGGTGAGAGAAACACTGGGGGGAGAGAGTGAGAGAAACACTGAGGGCAGAGAGAGAGAAACACTGGGGGGAGAGAGAGAGAGAAACACTGTGGGGAGAGAGAGAGAAACACTGGAGGGAGAGTGAGAGAGAAAGACTGGGGGGAGAGAGAGAAACACTGGGGAGAGAGAGAGATAAACACTGGGGGGAGAGACAGTTGAAACACTGGGTCGAGGTAGAGAGAAACACTGGGGGGAGAGACATAGAGAGACAGAGAATCACTGGGGGAAGAGAGAGAAACACTGGGGGGAGAGAGAGAGACAAACACTGGAGGGAGAGAGAGAGAAACACTGGGGAGAGAGTGAGAGAAAGACTGGGGGAGAGAGAGAAACTCTGGGGGGAGAGAGCGAGAAACACTGGGGGGAGAGAGAGAGAAACACTGTGGGGAGAGAGAGAGAAAGACTGGGGGGAGAGAGAGAAACACTGGGGAGAGAGAGAGATAAACACTGGGGGGAGAGACAGTTGAAACACTGGGGGTAGAGAGATAGAGAAACACTGGGGGGAGAGACAGAGAGAGACAGAGAATCACTGGGGGAAGAGAGAGAGAGAAACACTGGGGGGAGAGAGAGAGACAAACACTGGAGGGAGAGAGAGAGAAACACTGGGGAGAGAGTGAGAGAAACACTGGGGGAGAGAGAGAAACTCTGGGGGGAGAGAGCGAGAAACACAGGGGGAAAAGAGAGAGAGAAACACTGGAGGGAGAGAGAGAGAAATACTGGGGGGAGAGAGAGAGAAACACTGGGGAGAGAGAGAGAAACACTGGGGGTGGGGAGAGAAACACTGGGGGGAGAGAGAGAGAGAGAAACACTGGGGGGAGAGAGAGAGAAACACTTGGGGGGGGGAGAGAGAGAAAAACACTGGGGGGAGAGAGAGAGGAACACTGGGGAGAGAGAGAGAAACACTGGGGGGAAGAGAGAGAAACACTGGGGGGGAAAAGAGAAACACTGGGGGGAAGAGAGAGAAACACTGGGGGGAAGAGAGAGAAACACTGGGGGGAAGAGAGAGAGAGAAACACTGGGGGGGGGGAGTGAGAGAGAAACACTTGAGGGGAGATAGAGAGAAACACTGGGGGGAGAGAGTGAGAGAAACACTGGGGGGCGAGGGTGAGAGAAACACTGCGGGGAGAGGGTGAGAGAAACATTGGGGGGAGAGGGTGAGAGAAACACTCGGGGGAGAGGGTGAGAGAAACACTCGGGGGAGAGGGTGAGAGAAACATTGGGGGGAGAGGGTGAGGGAAACAATGGGGGGAGAGGGTGAGAGAAACACTCGGGGGAGAGGGTGAGAGAAACACTCGGGGGAGAGGGTGAGAGAAACATTGGGGGGAGAGGGTGAGGGAAACAATGCGGGGAGAGTGTGAGAGAAACACTGGAGTGAGAGACAGAGAAACACTGGGGGGAGAGAGAGAGAATCACTGGGGGAGAGAGAGAGAGAAACACTGGGGGGAGAGAGAGAGTGAAACACTGGGGGAGAGAGAGAGAAACACTGGGGGGAGAGAGAGAGAGAGAGAGAGAAACACTGGCGGGAGAGAGAGAGAAACACTGGGGGGAGAGAGAGAAAAACACTGGGGGGCGAGAGAGAGAAACACTGGGGGGAGAGAGAGAGAGAGAAACACTGGGGGGAGAGAGAGAGACAAACACTGGAGGGAGAGAGAGAGAGAAACACTGGGGAGAGAGTGAGAGAAACACTGGGTGATAGAGAGAGAGACACTGGGGGGAGAGAGAGAGAGAACCACTGGGGGGGATAGAGAGAGAAACACTGGGGGTGAGAGAGAGAGGAACACGGGAGGGAGAGAGGGAGAGAAAGACTGGGGGGATAGACAGAGAAACACTGGGGAGAGAGAGAGAGAAACACTGGGGGGAAAGAGAGAGAGAAACACTGGGGAGAGAGCGAGAGAAAGAAACACTGGGGGAGAGGGAGAGAAATACTGGGGGGGGGGGTAGAGAGAGAGAAACACTGGTGGGAGAGAGAGAGAGAAACACTTGGGGGAGAGACAGAGAGAGACAGAGAAACACTGGGGAGAGAGAGAGAGAGAAACTGGGGAGAAGAGAGACAAACACTGGGGTGAATAGAGAGAAACACTGGGGGGTAGAGAGATAAACACTGGGGGGTAGAGAGACAAACACTGTGGGGAAGAGAGAGAAACCCTGGGAGGAAGGGAGAGAAACACTGGGGGGAAGGGAGAGAAAAACACTGGTGGGAGAGAGAGAGAAACATTGGAGGGAGAGAGAGAGAGAAACACGGGGGGAGAGAGTGAGAGACACACTGGGGGAGAGGGGGAGAGAAACACTGGGGGGAGAGGGTGACAGAAACACAGGGGGGAGAGGGTGAGAGAAGCACTGGGGGGAGAGGGTGAGAGAAACACTGGGGGAAGAGGGTGAGAGAAACACTGGGGGGAGAGGGTGAGAGAAACACTGGGGGGAGAGGGTGAGAGAAACACTGGGGGGAGAGGGTGAGAGAAACACTGGGGGGAGAGAGTGAGAGAGAAACACTGGGGGGAGAGAGAGAGAAACACTTGGGGGGGAGAGAGAGAGAAAAACACTGGAGGGAGAGAGAGAGAAACACTGGGGAGAGAGTGAGAGAAAAACTGTGTGGAGAGAGAGAGAAACTCTGGGGGGAGAGAGCGACAAACACTGGGGGGAGGGAGAGAGAAACACTGGAGGGAGAGAGAGAGAGAAACAATGGGGGGAGAGAGAGAGAAACACTGGGGAGAGAGAGAAACACTGGGGGGAGAGAGAGAGAAACACTGAGGGGAGAGAGAGAGAGAAACACTGGGGGGAGAGAGAGAGAAACACTTGGGGGGGAGAGAGAGAGAAAAACACTGGGGGGAGAGAGAGAGAAACACTGGGGTGAGAGAGAGAGAGAGAGGGGGAAACACTGGGGGGAGAGAGAGAGAAACACTGGGGAGAGAGAGAGAAAGACTGGGGGAAGAGAGAGAAACACTGGGGGGAAGAGAGAGAAACACTCGGGGGAAGGGAGTGAAGCACTGGGAGGAAGAGAGGGAAACACTGGGGGGAAGAGAGAGAAACACTGGGGGGAAGAGAGAGAGAGAAACACTGGGGGGGGGGAGTGAGAGAGAAACACTTGGGGGGAGATAGAGAGAAACACTGGGGGGAGAGAGAGAGAAACACTGGGGGGAAAGAGAGAGAGAAACACTGGGGAGAGAGCGAGAGATAGAAACACTGGGGGAGAGGGAGAGAAATACTGGGGGGGGAGAGAGAGAGAAACACTGGTGGGAGAGAGAGTTAGAAACTCTTGGGGGAGAGACAGAGAGAGACAGAGAAACACTGGGGAGAGAGAGAGAGAGAAACTGGGGAGAAGAGAAACACTGTGGGAGAGGGTGAGAGAAACACTGGGGGGCGTGGGTGAGAGAAACACTGGGGGGAGAGGGTGAGAGAAACACTGGGGGGTGAGGGTGAGAGAAAAAATGGGGGAGAGGGTGAGAGAAACACTCGGGGGAGAGGGTGAGAGAAACACTGGGGGGAGAGGGTGAGAGAAACATTGGGGGGAGAGGGTGAGGGAAACAATGCGGGGAGAGTGTGAGAGAAAAACTGGAGGGAGAGACAGAGAAACACAGGGGGGAGAGAGAGAGAATCACTGGGGGAGAGAGAGAGAGAAACAATGGGGGGAGAGAGAGAGTGAAACACTGGGGGAGAGAGAGAGAAACACTGGGGGGAGAGAGAGAGAGAGAGAAACACTGGCGGGAGAGAGAGAGAAACACTTGTGGGGAGAGAGAGAGAAACACTGGGTGGAGAGAGAGAGAAAAACACTGGGGGGCGAGAGAGAGAAACACTGGGGGGAGAGAGAGAGAAAAACTGGGGAGAGAGAGAGAAACACTGGCGGGAGAGAGGGAGAGAAAGACTGGGGGGATAGACAGAGAAACACTGGGGGGAGAGAGAGAGAAACACTGGGGGGAAAGAGAGAGAGAAACACTGGGGAGAGAGAGAGAGAGAGAGAAACACTGGGGGAGAGGGAGAGAAATACTGGGGGGGGGGAGAGAGAGAGAAAGACTGGTGGGAGAGAGAGAGAGAAACACTTGGGGGAGAGACAGAGAGAGACAGAGAAACACTGGGGAGAGAGAGAGAAACTGGGGAGAAGAGAGACAAACACTGGGGTGAATAGAGAGAAACACTGGGGGGAATTGAGAGAAACACTGGGGGGTAGAGAGACAAACACTGTGGGGAAGAGAGAGAAACCCTGGGGGAAGGGAGAGAAACACTGGGGGGAAGGGAGAGAAAAACACTGGTGGGAGAGAGAGAGAAACACTGGAGGGAGAGAGAGAGAGAAACACAGGGGGGAGAGAGTGAGAGACACACTGGGGGAGAGGGGGAGAGAAACACTGGGGGGAGAGGGTGACAGAAACACAGGGGGGAGAGGTTGAGAGAAACACTGGGGGGAGTGGGTGAGAGAAACACTGGGGGAAGAGGGTGAGAGAAACACTGGGGGGACAGGGTGAGAGAAACACTGGGGGGAGAGGGTGAGAGAAACACTGGGGGGAGAGGGTGAGAGATACACTGGGGGGAGAGGGTGAGAGAAATACTGGGGGGAGAAGGGGAGAGAAACACTGGGGGGAGAGTGTGCGAGAAACACTGGAGGGAGAGAGAGAGAAATACTGGTGGGAGAGAGAGAGAAACACTGGTGGGAGAGAGAGAGAGAGAAACACTGGGGGGAGAGAGATAGAGAAACACTGGTGGAGAGAGAGAGAAATACTCGTGGAGAGAGTGAGAGAAACACTGGGTGGAGAGGATGAGTGAAACAGTGGGGGTAGAGGGTGAGAGAAACACGGGGGGAGAGAGTGAGAGAAACTGTGGGGGGAGAGAGAGAGAAACACTGGGGGGAGAGAGAGGGAAACATTGGGGGGAGAGAGAGAGAAACACTGGGGGGAAAGAGAGAGAAACACTGGGGTGAGAGAGAGCGAGAGAGAGACACTGGGGAGTAGAGAGAGAGATCAACACTGGGGGGGGGGGAAGAGAGAGAGAGAGAAATACACTGGGGGGAGAGAGAGAGAAACACTGGTGGGAAGACAGAGAAACACTGGGGGGAATAGAGTGAAACACTGGGAGGAAGATTGAGAAACACTGGGGGGAAGAGAGAGAAACACTGGGGGATGAGAGAGAAATACTGGGGTGAAGAGAGAGAAACACAGGGGGGAAATGAGAGAAACACTGGGGGGAAGAGAGAGAAACACTGGGGGGAAGAGAGTGAGGGAGAAAAACACTGGGGGGAGAGAGAGTGAGAGAGAAACACTGGGGCGAGAGAGAGAGAGAAACACTGGGGGGAGAGAGAGAGAGAAACACTGGGGGGAGAGAGTGAGAGAAACACTGGGGGGAGAGGGTGAGAGAAACTCTGGGGGGAGTGGGTGAGAGAAACACTGGGGGGAGAGAGTGAGAGAAACACTGGGGGAAGAGAGAGAGAAACACTGGGGGGAGAGAGAGAGAGAAACACTGTGGGGAGAGAGAGAGAGAAACACTGGAGGGAGAGTGAGAGAGAAAGACTGGGGGGAGAGAGAGAGAAACACTGGGGAGAGAGAGAGAGAGAGAAACACTGGGGGGAGAGAGAGAGAAAAACACTGGGGGGAGAGAGAGAGAAACACTGGGGGGGGGGAGACAGAGAGAGAGACTGGGGAGAAGAGAGACAGACACTGGGGGGAAGAGAGAGAAACACTGGGGGGAAAAGCGAGAAACACTGGGGGGAAGAGAGAGAAACACTGGGGGGAAGAGAGAGAAACACTGGGGGGAAGGGAGTGAAGCACTGGGAGGAAGAGAGAGAAAAACTGGGGGGAAGAGAGAGAAACACTGGGGGGAAGAGAGAGAGAGAAACACTTGGGGGTGGAGTGAGAGAGAAACACTTGGGGGGAGATAGAGAGAAACACTGGGGGAGAGAGTGAGAGAAACACTGGGGGAGAGGGTGAGAGAAACACTGGGGGGAGAGGGTGAGAGAAACACTGTGGGGGGAGGGTGAGAGAAACACTGGGGGAGAGCGGGAGAGAAACAATGGGGGGAGAAGGTGAGAGAAACACTGGGGGGAGAGGGTGAGAGAAACATTGGGGGGAGAGGGGGAGGGAAACAATGCGGGGAGAGTGTGAGAGAAACACTGGAGGGAGAGACAGAGAAACACTGGGGGGAGAGAGAGAGAATCACTGGGGGAGAGAGAGAGAAAAACATTGGGGGGAGAGAGAGAGAAACGGGGGGGGGAGAGAGAGAGAGAGAGAAACACTGGGGGGAGAGAGAGAAACACTGGGGAGGGAGAGAGAAATACTGGCGGGAAAGACAGAGTGAAAAACTGGGGGGAGAGAAGTAGAGAAAGACTGGGGGATAGAGAGAGAGAGACACTGGGGGGGGAGAGAGAAACACTGGGGGGAAAGAGAGAGAGAAACACTGGGGAGAGAGAGAGAGAGAAACACTGGGGGAGAGGGAGAGAAATACTGGGGGGGAGAGAGAGAGAAACACTGGGGGGAGAGAGGGAGAGAAACACTGGGGGGAGAGACAGAGAGAGACAGAGAAACGCTGGGGAGAGAGAGAGAGAGAAACTGGGGAGAAGAGAGACAAACACTGGGAGGAAGAGAGAGAAACACTAGGGGGAAGAGAGAGAAACACTGGGGGGAAGAGAGAGAGAGAAACACTGGGGGAGAGAGAGAGAGAAACACTGGGGGGAGAGAGAGAGAAACACTGGGGGAGAGGGAGAGAAATACTGGGAGCTGGGAGAGAGAGAGAAACACTGGAGGGAGAGAGAGAGAGAAACACTGGGGGGAGAGACAGAGAGAGACAGAGAAACACTGGAGAGAGAGAGAGAGAAACTGGGGAGAAGAGAGACAAATACTGGGGGGAATAGAGAGAAACACTGGGGGGAAGAGATAGAAACACTGGGGGGAAGAGAGACAAACACTGTGGGGAAGAGAGAGAAAAACACTGGGGGGAGAGAGAGAGAAACACTGGAGGGAGAGAGAGAGAGAAACATTGGGGGGAGAGAGTGAGAGACACAGTGGGGTAGAGGGGGAGAGACACACTGGGGGGAGAGGGTGAGAGAATCACAGGGGGGAGAGGGTGAGAGAAACACTGGGGGAGAGGGTGAGGGAAACACTGGGGGAAGAGGGTGAGAGAAACACTGGGGGGACAGGGTGAGAGAAACACTGGGGGAGGAGGGTGAGAGAAACACTGGGGGGAGAGGGTGAGAGAAACACTGGGGGGAGAGGGTGAGAGAAACACTTGGGGGAGAGGGGGAGAGAAACACTGGGGGGAGAGTGTGCGAGAAACACTGGAGGGAGAGAGAGAGAAACACTGGGGGGAGAGAGAGAGAAACACTGGTGGGAGAGAGAGAGAGAAACACTGGGGGAGAGAGAGAGAAACACTGGGGGGAGAGAGAGAGAGAGAAACACTGGGGGGGGGGAGAGAGAGAAACACTGGGGGAGAGAGTGAGAGAAACACTGGGGGAGAGGGAGACAAATACTGGGAGCGGGGTGAGAGAGAGAAACACTGGGGGGAGAGAGAGAGAGAAACACTGGGGGGAGAGACAGAGAGAGACAGAGAAACACTGGAGAGAGAGAGAGAGAGAAACACTGCGTGGAATAGAGAGAAAAACACTGGGGGGAGAGAGAGAGAAACACTGGGGGGAGAGAGAGAGAAACACTGGAGGGAGAGAGAGAGAAACACTGCGGGGAAGAGAGAGAAAAACACTGGGGGGAGAGAGAGAGAAACACTGGAGGGAGAGGGTGAGAGAATCACAGGGGGGAGAGGGGGAGAGAAACACTGGGGGGAGAGGGTGAGGGAAACACTGGGGGAAGAGGGTGAGAGAAACACTGGGGGGACAGGGTGAGAGAAACACTGGAGGGAGAGAGAGAGAAATACTGGTGGGAGAGAGAGAGAAACACTGGTGGGAGAGAGAGAGAGAGAAACACTGGGGGGAGAGAGAGAGAAACACTGGGGGAGAGAGATAGAGAAACACTGGTGGAGAGAGAGAGAAATACTCGTGGAGAGAGTGAGAGAAACACTGGGTGGAGAGGATGAGTGAAACAGTGGGGGTAGAGGGTGAGAGAAACACGGGGGGAGAGAGTGAGAGAAACTGTGGGGGGAGAGAGAGAGAAACACTGGGGGGAGAGAGCGGGAAACACTGGGGGGAGAGAGAGAGAAACACTGGGGGGAAAGAGAGAGAAACACTGGGGTGAGAGAGAGCGAGAGAGAGACACTGGGGAGTAGAGAGAGAGATCAACACTGGGGGGGGGGGGGAGAGAGAGAGAGAGAAATACACTGGGGGGAGAGAGAGAGAAACACTGGTGGGAAGACAGAGAAACACTGGGGGGAATAGAGTGAAACACTGGGAGGAAGATTGAGAAACACTGGGGGGAAGAGAGAGAAACACAGGGGGAATAGAGAGAAACACTGGAGGGAAGAGAGAGAAACACTGGGGGATGAGAGAGAAATACTGGGGTGAAGAGAGAGAAACACAGGGGGAAATGAGAGAAACACTGGGGGGAAGAGAGAGAAACACTGGGGGGAAGAGAGTGAGGGAGAAAAACACTGGGGGGAGAGAGAGTGAGAGAGAAACACTGGGGCGAGAGAGAGAGAGAAACACTGGGGGGAGAGAGAGAGAGAAACACTGGGGGGAGAGAGTGAGAGAAACACTGGGGGGAGAGGGTGAGAGAAACTCTGGGGGGAGTGGGTGAGAGAAACACTGGGGGGAGAGAGTGAGAGAAACACTGGGGGAAGAGAGAGAGAAACACTGGGGGGAGAGAGAGAGAGAAACACTGTGGGGAGAGAGAGAGAGAAACACTGGAGGGAGAGTGAGAGAGAAAGACTGGGGGGAGAGAGAGAGAAACACTGGGGAGAGAGAGAGAGAGAGAAACACTGGGGGGAGAGAGAGAGAAAAACACTGGGGGGAGAGAGAGAGAAACACTGGGGGGGGAGACAGAGAGAGAGACTGGGGAGAAGAGAGACAGACACTGGGGGGAAGAGAGAGAAACACTGGGGGGAAAAGCGAGAAACACTGGGGGGAAGAGAGAGAAACACTGGGGGGAAGAGAGAGAAACACTGGGGGGAAGGGAGTGAAGCACTGGGAGGAAGAGAGAGAAAAACTGGGGGGAAGAGAGAGAAACACTGGGGGGAAGAGAGAGAGAGAAACACTTGGGGGTGGAGTGAGAGAGAAACACTTGGGGGGAGATAGAGAGAAACACTGGGGGAGAGAGTGAGAGAAACACTGGGGGAGAGGGTGAGAGAAACACTGGGGGGAGAGGGTGAGAGAAACACTGTGGGGGGAGGGTGAGAGAAACACTGGGGGAGAGCGGGAGAGAAACAATGGGGGGAGAAAGTGAGAGAAACACTGGGGGGAGAGGGTGAGAGAAACATTGGGGGGAGAGGGGGAGGGAAACAATGCGGGGAGAGTGTGAGAGAAACACTGGAGGGAGAGACAGAGAAACACTGGGGGGAGAGAGAGAGAATCACTGGGGGAGAGAGAGAGAAAAACACTGGGGGAGAGAGAGAGAAACGGGGGGGGGGGAGAGAGAGAGAGAGAGAAACACTGGGGGGAGAGAGAGAAACACTGGGGAGGGAGAGAGAAATACTGGCGGGAAAGACAGAGTGAAAAACTGGGGGGAGAGAAGTAGAGAAAGACTGGGGGATAGAGAGAGAGAGACACTGGGGGGGGGAAGAGAGAAACACTGGGGGGAAAGAGAGAGAGAAACACTGGGGAGAGAGAGAGAGAGAAACACTGGGGGAGAGGGAGAGAAATACTGGGGGGGAGAGAGAGAGAAACACTGGGGGGAGAGAGGGAGAGAAACACTGGGGGGAGAGACAGAGAGAGACAGAGAAACGCTGGGGAGAGAGAGAGAGAAACTGGGGAGAAGAGAGACAAACACTGGGAGGAAGAGAGAGAAACACTAGGGGGAAGAGAGAGAAACACTGGGGGGAAGAGAGAGAGAGAAACACTGGGGGAGAGAGAGAGAGAAACACTGGGGGGAGAGAGAGAGAAACACTGGGGGAGAGGGAGAGAAATACTGGGAGCGGGGAGAGAGAGAGAAACACTGGAGGGAGAGAGAGAGAGAAACACTGGGGGGAGAGACAGAGAGAGACAGAGAAACACTGGAGAGAGAGAGAGAGAGAAACTGGGGAGAAGAGAGACAAATACTGGGGGGAATAGAGAGAAACACTGGGGGGAAGAGATAGAAACACTGGGGGGAAGAGAGACAAACACTGTGGGGAAGAGAGAGAAAAACACTGGGGGGAGAGAGAGAGAAACACTGGAGGGAGAGAGAGAGAGAAACATTGGGGGGAGAGAGTGAGAGACACAGTGGGGGAGAGGGGGAGAGAAACACTGGGGGGAGAGGGAGGGAGAATCACAGGGGGGAGAGGGTGAGAGACACACTGGGGGAGAGGGTGAGGGAAACACTGGGGGAAGAGGGTGAGAGAAACACTGGGGGGACAGGGTGAGAGAAACAGTGGGGGAGGAGGGTGAGAGAAACACTGGGGGGAGAGGGTGAGAGAAACACTGGGGGAGAGAGTGAGAGAAGCACTGGGGGAGAGGGAGAGAAATACCGGGAGCGGGGTGAGAGAGAGAAACACTGGGGGGAGAGAGAGAGAGAAACACTGGGGGGAGAGACAGAGAGAGACAGAGAAACACTGGAGAGAAAGAGAGAGAGAAACACTGCGGGGAAGAGAGAGAAAAACACTGGGGGGAGAGAGAGAGAAACACTGGGGGGAGAGAGAGAGAAACACTGGAGGGAGAGAGAGAGAGAAACACTGCGGGGAAGAGAGAGAAAAACACTGGGGGGAGAGAGAGAGAAACACTGCAGGGAGAGGGTGAGAGAATCACAGGGGGGAGAGGGTGAGAGAAACACTGGGGGGAGAGGGTGAGGGAAACACTGGGGGAAGAGGGTGAGAGAAACACTGGGGGGACAGGGTGAGAGAAACACTGGGGGAAGAGGGTGAGAGAAACACTGGGGGGAGAGGGTGAGAGAAACACTGGGGGGAGAGGGTGAGAGAAACACTTGGGGGAGAGGGGGAGAGAAACACTGGGGGGAGAGTGTGCGAGAAACACTGGAGGGAGAGAGAGAGAAACACTGGGGGGAGAGAGAGAGAAACACTGGTGGGAGAGGGAGAGAGAAACAATGGGGGGAGAGAGAGAGAAACACTGGGGGGAGAGAGAGAGAAAAACTGGGGGGAGAGAGAGAAACACTGGGGGAGAGAGTGAGAGAAACACTGAGGGGTGAGGGTGAGAGAAACACTGGGGGGAGAGGGTGAGAGAAACACTGGGGGTAGAGGGTGAGAGAAACACTGGGGGGAGAGAGTGAGAGAAACTGTGGGGGGAGAGAGAGAGAAACACTGAGGGGGGAGAGAGAGAGAAACACTGCGGGGGGAGAGAGAGAGAGAAACACTCGGGGGAGAGAGAGAGAAACACTGGGGTGAGAGAGAGAGAGAAACACTGGAGGGAGCGAGAGAGAGAAACACTGGGGGGAGAGAGAGAGAAACAGTGGGGGAGAGAGAGAGAGAAACACTGGGGGGAAAGAGAGAGAGAAACACTGGGGAGAGAGAGAGCGAGAGAGAAACACTGGGGAGGAGAGAGAGAGATCAACACTGGGGGGGGGGGGAGAGAGAGAGAAATACACTGGGGGGAGAGAGAGAGAGAAACACTGGGGGGAGAGAGAGAGAAACACTGGGGGGAGAATGAGAGAGAAACACTTTGGTGACGAGAGAGAAGCACTGTGTAGACGAGTGAAAAACACTGGGGGAAGAGAGAGAAACACTGGTGGTAAGAGAGAGAAACACTGGGGGGAAGAGAGAGAAACACTGCGGGGAGAGAGAGAGAAAAACTGGGGGGGAAAGAGAGAGAGAGAGAAACACTGGGGGGAAGAGAGAGAAACACTGGGGGGAACAGAGAGAAAAACTGGTGGGGAAGACAGAGAAACACTGGGGGAAGAGAAAGAAACACCGGGGGGTAGAGAGAGAAACACTGGGGGTAAGAGAGAGAAACACTGGTGGGAAGAGAGAGAAATACTGGGACGAAGAGAGAGAAACACTGGGGGGAAGAGAGAGAAAAACTGGGGGGGAAGAGAGTGAGTGAGAAAAACACTGGGGGGAGAGAGCGAGAGAAACACTGGGGGAAGATAGAGAGAGAAACATTGCGGGGAGAGAGAGAGAAACACTGGGGAGAGAGAGAGAGAAACACTGGGGGGGAGATAGAGAGAAACACTGGGGGGAGGGAGAGAGAAACACTGGGGGGAGAGGGTGAGATAAACAATTGGAGGAGAGGATGACATAAACACTGCGGGGAGAGAGTGAGAGAAACAAAGGGGGGGAGAGGGTGATACAAACAATGGGGTGAGAGGGTGAGAGAAACACTGGGGGGAGAGGGTGAGAGAAATACTGGGGGGAGAGTGTGAGAGAAACACTAGGGGAGAGGGTGAGAGAGCACTGGAGGCAGAGAGAGAGAGAAACTGGCTGGAGAGAGAGAGAGAAACAATGGGGGGAGAGAGAGAGAAACACTGGGGGGAGAGAGAGAGAAACACTGGGGGGAGAGAGAGAGAGAAACACAGGGGGGATAGCGAGAGAAACACTGGGGGGAGAGAGAGAGAGAGAAACACTGGGGAGAGAGAAAGAGAGAGAGAAACACTGGGGTGGAGCGAGAGATAAACGCTGGAGGGAGAGAGAGATAAACACTGGGTGGAGAGGGAGAGAGAGAGAGAAACACTGGCGGGAAAGACAGAGAGAAAAACTGGGGGGAGAGAGGGAGAGAGACACTGGGGGGAGAGAGAGAGAAACACTGGGGGGAGAGAGAGAGAGAAACACTTGGGGGGAGAGAGAGATAAACACTGGGGGGAGAGAGTGAGAGAAACACTGGGGGGGAGACAGAGAGAGAGACTGGGGAGAAGAGAGACAAACACTGGGGGGAAGATAGAGAAACACTGGGGGGGAAAAAGAGAAACACTGGGGGGAAGAGAGAGAAACACTGGGGGGAAGAGAGAGAAACACTGGGGGGAAGGGAGTGAAGCACTGGGAGGAAGAGAGAGAAACACTGGGGGGAAGAGAGAGAAACACTGGGGGGAAGAGAGAGAGAGAAACACTGCAGGGGGGAGTGAGAGAGAAACACTTGGGGGGAGATAGAGAGAAACACTGGGTGGAGAGAGTGAGAGAAACACTGGTGGGCGAGGGTGAGAGAAACACTGGGGGGAGAGGGGGAGAGAAATACTGGGGGGAGAGGGTGAGAGAAACAATGGGGGGAGAGGGTGAGAGAAACATTGGGGGGAGAGGGTGAGGGAAACAATGCGGGGAGAGTGTGATAGAAACACTGGAGGGAGAGACAGAGAAACACTGGGGGGAGAGAGAGTGAAACACTGGGGGAGAGAGAGGTAAACACTGGGGAGAGAGAGAGAGAGAGAAACACTGGCGGGAGAGAGAGAGAAAACTTGGGGGGAGAGAGAGAAACACTGAGGGGAGAGAGAGAGAAAAATACTGGGGGGCGAGAGAGAGAAACACTGGGGGGAGAGAGAGAGAGAGAGAAACACTGGGGGGAGAGAGAGAGAAACACTGGGGGAGAGAGAGAGAGAAACACTGGGAGGAAAGAGAGAGAGAAACACTGGGGAGAGAGAGAGCGAGAGAGAAACACTGGGGAGGAGAGAGAGAGATCAACACTGGGGGGGGGGAGAGAGAGAGAGAGAAATACACTGGGGTGAGAGAGAGAGAGAAACACTGGGGGGAGAGAGAGAGAAACACTGGGGGTAGAATGAGAGAGAAACACTTTGGTGACGAGTGAGAAACACTGGGTAGACGAGTGAGAAACTCTGGGGGGAAGAGAAAGAATCACTGGGGGGTAGAGAGAGAAACACTGGGGTAAAGAGAGAGAAACACTGGGGGGAAGAGAGAGAAACACTGGGGGGAAGAGAGAGAAACACTGGTGGTAAGAGGGAGAAACGCTGGGGGGAAGAGAGAGAAACACTGGGGGGAGAGAGAGCTAAAAACTGGGGGGGAAAGAGAGAGAGAGAGAAACACTGGGGGGAAGAGAGAGAAACACTGGTGGGAAGAGAGAGAAAAACTGGGGGGAAGACAGAGAAACACTGGGGGAAGAGAGAGAAACACCGGGGGGAAGAGTGAGAAACACTGGGGGTAAGAGAGAGAAACACTGGGGGGAAGAGAGAGAAACACTGGGGGGAAGAGAGAGAAACACTGGTGGTAAGAGGGAGAAACACTGGGGGGAAGAGAGAGAAACACTGGGGGGAGAGAGAGCTAAAAACTGGGGGGGAAAGAGAGAGAGAGAGAAACACTGGGGGGAAGAGAGAGAAACACTGGTGGGAAGAGAGAGAAAACTGGGGGGAAGACAGAGAAACACTGGGGGAAGAGAGAGAAACACTGGGGGGAAGAGAGAGAAACACTGGGGGTAAGATAGTGAGTGAGAAAAACACTGGGGGGGAGAGAGAGAGAGAAACACTGGGGGAAGATAGAGAGAGAAACATTGCGGGGAGAGAGAGAGAAACACTGGGGAGAGAGAGAGAGAAACACTGGGGGGAGAGGGTGAGATAAACAATTGGGGATGAGGATGACAGAAACACTGCGGGGAGAGGGTGAGAGAAATACTGGGGGGAGATTGTGAGAGAAACACTGGGGGAGAGGGTGAGAGAAACACTGGAGGGAGAGAGAGAGAAGAACTGGCTGGAGAGAGAGAGAGAAACAATGGGGGGAGAGAGAGAGAAACACTGGGGGGAGAGAGAGAGAAACACGGGGGGAGAGAGAGAGAGAAACACTGGGGAGATAGAGAGAAACACTGGAGGGAGAGAGAGGGAGACAGAGAAACACTGGGGGGAGAGGGTGAGGGAAACAATGCGGGGAGAGTGTGAGAGAAACACTGGAGGGAGAGACAGAGAAACACTGGGGGGAGAGAGAGAGAATCACTGGGGGGAGAGAGAGAGAGAATCACTGGGGGGAGAGAGAGAGTGAAACACTGGGGGAGAGAGAGGTAAACACTGGGGAGAGAGAGAGAGAGAGAAACACTGGCGGGAGAGAGAGAGAAACACTTGGGGGGAGAGAGAGAGAAACACTGAGGGGAGAGAGAGAGAAAAACACTGGGGGCGAGAGAGAGAAACACTGGGGGGAGAGAGAGAGAGAGAAACACTGGGGGGAGAGAGAGAGAAACACTGGGGGAGAGAGAGAGATCAACACTGGGGGGGGGAGAGAGAGAGAGAAATACACTGGGGTGAGAGAGAGAGAGAAACACTGGGGGGAGAGAGAGAGAAACACTGGGGGTAGAATGAGAGAGAAACACTTTGGTGACGAGTGAGAAACACTGGGTAGACGAGTGAGAAACACTGGGGGGAAGAGAGAGAATCACTGGGGGGAAGAGAGAGAAACACTGGGGTAAAGAGAGAGAAACACTGGGGGGAAGAGAGAGAAACACTGGTGGTAAGAGGGAGAAACACTGGGGGGAAGAGAGAGAAACACTGGGGGGAGAGAGAGCTAAAAACTGGGGGGGAAAGAGAGAGAGAGAGAAACACTGGGGGGAAGAGAGAGAAACACTGGGGGGAAGAGAGAGAAAAACTGGGGGGAAGACAGAGAAACACTGGGGGAAGAGAGAGAAACACCGGGGGAAGAGAGAGAAACACTGGGGGTAAGAGAGAGAAACACTGGTGGGAAGAGAGAGAAATACTGGAGCGAAGAGAGAGAAACACTGGGGGGAAGAGAGAGAAACACTGGGGGTAAGAGAGTGAGTGAGAAAAACACTGGGGGGAGAGAGAGAGAGAAACACTGGGGGAACATAGAGAGAGAAACATTGCGGGGAGAGAGAGAGAAACACTGGGGAGAGAGAGAGAGAGAAACACTGGGGGGGAGGGAGAGAGAACCACTGTGGGGAGAGAGTGAGAGAAACACTGGGGGGAGAGGGTGAGATAAACAATTGGGGGAGAGCATGACAGAAACACTGCGGGGAGAGGGTGAGAGAAATACTGGGGGGAGATTGTGAGAGAAACACTGGGGGAGAGGGTGAGAGAAACACTGGAGGGAGAGAGAGAGAAAAACTGGCTGGAGAGAGAGAGAGAAACAATGGGGGGAGAGAGAGAGAAACACTGGGGGGAGAGAGAGAGAAACACTGGGGGGGAGAGAGAGAGAAACACTGGGGGGATAGAGAGAGAAACACTGGGGGGAGAGAGAGGGGGAGAGAGAAACACTGGGGGGAGAGGGTGAGGGAAACAATGCGGGGAGAGTGTGAGGGAAACACTGGAGGGAGAGACAGAGAAACACTGGGGGGAGAGAGAGAGAATCACTGGGGGGAGAGAGAGAGAGAAACACTGGGGGGAGAGAGAGAGTGAAACACTGGGGGAGAGAGAGAGAAACACTGGGGGGAGAGAGAGAGAGAGAAACACTGGCGGGAGAGAGAGAGAAACACTTGGGGGGAGAGAGAGAGAAACACTGAGGGGAGAGAGATAGAAAAACACTGGGGGGCGAGAGAGAGAAACACTGGGGGAGAGAGAGAGAGAGAAACACTGGGGGGAGAGAGAGAGAAACACTGGGGAGAGAGAGAGAAACACTGGCGGGAAAGACAGAGAGAAAAACTGGGGGGAGAGAGGGAGAGAAACACTGGGTGATAGAGAGAGAGACACTGGGGAGAGAGAGAGAGAGAAACACTGGGGGGAGAGAGAGAGAGAAACACTGGGGGTGAGAGAGAGAGAGAAACACGGGAGGGAGAGAGGGAGAGAAAGACTGGGGGGAAAGAGAGAGAGAAACACTGGGGAGAGAGAGAGAGGGAGAAACTCTGGGGGAGAGGGAGAGAAGTACTGGGGGGGGGAGAGAGAGAGAGAAACACTGGGGGGATAGAGAGAGAAACACTGGGGGGGGAGAGAGAGAGAGAGAGAGAAACACTGGGGGAGAGAAAGAGAGACAGAGAAACACTGGGGTGGAGAGAGAGATAAACGCTGGAGGGAGAGAGAGATAAACACTGGGTGGAGATGGAGCGAGAGAGAGAGAAACACTGGCGGGAAAGACAGAGAGAAAAACTGGGGGGAGAGAGGGAGAGAGACACTGGGGGGAGAGAGAGAGAAACACTGGGGGGAGAGAGAGAGAGAAACACTTGGGGGGAGAGAGAGAGAAACACTGGGGGGAGAGAGAGAGAAAAACACTGGGGGGAGAGAGAGAGAGAGAAACACTGGGGGGGAGACAGAGAGAGAGACTGGGGAGAAGAGAGACAAACACTGGGGGGAAGAGAGAGAAACACTGGGGGGGGAAAGAGAAACACTGTGGGGAAGAGAGAGAAACACTGGGGGGAAGAGAGAGAAACACTGGGGGGAAGGGAGTGAAGCACTGGGAGGAAGAGAGAGAAACACTGGGGGGAAGAGAGAGAAACACTGGGGGGAGAGAGTGAGAGAAACACTGTGGGAGAGGGTGAGAGAAACACTGGGGGGCGAGGGTGAGAGAAACACTGGGGGGAGGGAGGGAGAGAAACACTGGGGGGAGAGGGGGAGAGAAAAAATGGGGGGAGAGGGTGAGAGAAACACTCGAGGGAGAGGGTGAGAGAAACACTGGGGGGAGAGGGGGAGAGAAACATTGGGGGGAGAGGGTGAGGGAAACAATGCGGGGAGAGTGTGAGAGAAACACTGGAGGGAGAGACAGAGAAACACTGGGGGGAGAGAGAGAGAATCACTGGGGGGGGGAGAGAGAGAAACACTGGGGGGAGAGAGAGAGTGAAACACTGGGGGAGAGAGAGAGACACACTGGGGGGAGAGAGAGAGAAAAACTGGGGTGGGGAAGAGAGAGAGAGAGAAACACTGGGGGGAAGAGAGAGAAAAACTGGGGGGAAGACAGAGAAACACTGGGGGAAGAGAGAGAAACACCGTGGGGAAGAGAGAGAAACACTGGGGTAACAGAGAGAAACACTGGTGAGAAGAGAGAGAAATACTGGGGCGAAGAGAGAGAAACACTGGGGGTAAGAGAGTGAGTGAGAAAATCACTGGGGGGAGAGAGAGAGAAACACTGGAGGAAGATAGAGAGAGAAACATTGCGGGGAGAGAGAGAGAAACACTGGGGGGGAGGGAGAGAGAAACACTGGGGGGAGAGAGTGAGAGAAACACTGGTTGGAGAGGGTGAGATAAACAATTGGGGGAGAGGATTACAGAAACACTGCGGGGAGAGGGTGAGAGAAATACTTTGGGGAGAGTGTGAGAGAAACACTGGGGAGAGAGAGAGAAAAACTGGCTGGAGAGAGAGAGAGAAACAATGGGGGGGAGAGAGAGAAACACTGGGGGGAGAGAGAGAGAAACACTGGGGGGAGAGAGAGAGAGAAACACTGGGGGGATAGAGAGAGAAACACTGGGGGGAGAGAGAGAGAGAGAAACACTGGGGGGAGAGAGAGAGAAACACTGGGGTGAGAGAGAGAAACACTGGCGGGAAAGACAGAGAAAAACTGGGGGGAGAGAGGGAGAGAAACACTGGGTGATAGAGAGAGAGACACTGGGGGGAGAGAGAGAGAAACACTGGGGGGAGAGAGAGAGAGAAACACTGGGGGTGAGAGAGAGAGAAACACGGGAGGGAGAGAGGGAGAGAAAGACTGGGGGGAAAGAGAGAGAGAAACACTGGGGAGAGAGAGAGAGAGAGAAACACTGGGGGAGAGGGAGAGAAATACTGGGGGGGAGAGAGAGAGAAACAATGGGGGGAGAGAGAGAGAGAAACACTGGGGGGATAGAGAGAGAAACACTGGGTGGAGAGAGAGAGAGAGAGAAACACTGGGGGGAGAGAAAGAGAGACAGAGAAACACTGGAGTGGAGAGAGAGATAAACGCTGGAGGGAGAGAGAGATAAACACTGGGTGGAGAGGGAGAGAGAGAGAGTGAAACACTGGCGGGAAAGACAGAGAGAAAAACTGGGGGGAAAGAGGGAGAGAGACACTGGGGGGAGAGAGAGAGAAACACTGTGGGGAGTGAGAGAGAGAAACACTTGGGGGGAGAGAGAGAGAAACATTGGGGGGAGAGAGAGAGAAAAACACTGGGGGGAGAGAGAGAGAGAAACACTGGGGGGGGGGGAAACAGAGAGAGAGACTGGGGAGAAGAGAGACAAACACTGGGGGGAAGAGAGAGAAACACTGGGGGAAAAAAAGAGAAACACTGGGGGGAAGAGAGAGAAACACTGGGGGGAAGAGAGAGAAACACTGGGGGGAAGGGAGTGAAGCACTGGGAGGAAGAGAGAGAAACACTGGGGGGAAGAGAGAGAAACACTGGGGGGAAGAGAGAGAAACACTGGGGGGAAGAGAGAGAGAGAAACACTGGGGGGGAGTGAGAGAGAAACACTTGGGGGGAGTTAGAGAGAAACACTGGGGGGAGAGAGTGAGAGAAACACTGTGGGAGAGGGTGAGAGAAACACTGGGGGGTGAGGGGGAGAGAAACAATGGGGGGCGAGGGTGAGAGAAACACTCGGGGGGCGAGGGTGAGAGAAAAACTGGGGGGAGAGGGTGAGAGAAACACTGGGGGGCGAGGGTGAGAGAAAAACTGGGGGGAGAGGGTGAGAGAAACACTCGGGGGAGAGGGTGAAAGAAACACTGGGGGGAGAGGGTGAGAGAAACATTGGGGGGAGAGGGTGAGGGAAACAATGCGGGGAGAGTGTGAGAGAAACACGGGAGGGAGAGACAGAGAAACACTGGGGGGAGAGAGAGAGAATGACTGGGGGGAGAGAGAGAGTGAAACACTGGGGGAGAGAGAGAGAAACACTGGGGGGAGAGAGAGAGAGAGAGACACTGGCGGGAGAGTGAGAGAAACACTTGGGGGGAGAGAGAGAGAAACACTGAGGGGAGAGAGAGAGAAAAACACTGGTGGGCGAGCGAGAGAAACACTGGGGGGAGAGAGAGAGAGAGAAACACTGGGGGGAGAGAGAGAGAAACACTGGGGAGAGAGAGAAACACTGGCGGGAAAGACAGAGAGAAAAACTGGGGGGAGAGAGGGAGAGAAACACTGGGATATAGAGAGATAGACACTGGGGGGAGAGAGAGAGAGAAACACTGGGGGGAGAGAGAGAGAGCAACACTGGGGGTGAGAGAGAGAGAGAGAAACACTGGGGGAGAGGGAGAGAAATACTGGGGGGGGGAGAGAGAGAGAAACACTGGGGGGAGAGAGAGAGAGAAACACTGGGGGGAGAGACAGAGAGAGACAGAGAAACACTGGGGAGAGAGAGAGAGAGAAACTGGGGAGAAGAGAGACAAACACTGGGAGGAAGAGAGAGAAACACTGGGGGGAAGAGAGAGAAACACTGGGGGGAAGAGAGAGAGAAACACTGGGGGGAGAGGGGGAGAGAAACATTGGGGGGAGAGGTTGAGAGAAACACTCGGGGGAGAGGGTGAGAGAAACACTGGGGGGAGAGGGTGAGAGAAACATTGGGGGGAGAGGTTGAGGGAAACAATGCGGGGAGAGTGTGAGAGAAACACTGGAGTGAGAGACAGAGAAACTCTAGGGGGAGAGAGAGAGAATCACTGGGGGGGAGAGAGAGAGAAACACCGGGGGGAGAGAGAGAGTGAAACACTGGGGGAGAGAGAGAGAGAAACACTGGGGGGTGAGAGTGAGAGAGACACACTGGCGGGAGAGAGAGAGAAACACTTGGGGTGAGAGAGAGAGAAACACTGAGGGGAGCGAGAGAGAAAAACACTGGGGGGCGAGAGAGAGAAACACTGGGGGGAGAGAGAGAGAGAGAAACACTGGGGGGAGAGAGAGAGAAACACTGGGGAGAGAGAGAGAAACACTGGCGGGAAAGACAGATAGAAAAACTGGGGGGAGAGAGGGAGAGAAACACTGGGTGATGGAGAGAGAGACACTGGGGGGGGGGAGAGAGAGAGAAACACTGGGGGAGAGAGAGAGAGAGACACTGGGGGTGAGAGAGAGAGAAACACGGGATGGAGAGAGGGAGAGAAAGACTGGGGGGAGAGAGAGAGAAACACTGGGGGAGAGAGAGAGAGAAACACTGGGGGGAAAGAGAGAGAGAAACACTGGGGAGAGAGAGAGCGAGAGAGAAACACTTGGGAGGAGAGAGAGAGATCAACACTGGGGTGGGGGAGAGAGAGAGAGAGAGAAATAAACTGGGGGGAGAGAGAGAGAGAAACACTGGGGGGAGAGAGAGAGAAACACTGGGGGAAGAGAGAGAAACACCGGGGGCAGAGAGAGTATCAGTGGGGGTAAGAGAGAGAAACACTGGTGGGAAGAGAGAGAAATACTGGGGCGAAGAGAGAGAAACACTGGGGGGAAGAGAGAGAAACACTGGGGGTAAGAGAGTGAGTGAGAAAAACACTGGGGGGGAGAGAGAGAGAAACACTGGGGGAAGATAGAGAGAGAAACATTGCGGGGAGAGAGAGAGAAACACTGGGGAGAGAGAGAGAGAGAAACACTGGGGGGAGGGAGAGAGAAACACTGGGGGGAGAGAGTGAGAGAAACACTGGTGGGAGAGGGTGAGATAAACAATTGGGGGAGAGGATGACAGAAACACTGCGGGGAGAGGGTGAGAGAAATACTGGAGGGAGAGAGAGAGAAACACTTTGGGGGAGAGAGAGAGAAACACTGAGGGGTGAGAGAGAGAAAAACACTGGCGGGCGAGAGAGAGAAACACTGGGTGGAGAGAGAGAGAGAAACACTGGGGGGAGAGAGAGAGAGAAACACTGGGGGTGAGAGAGAGAGAGAAACACGGGAGGGAGAGAGGGAGAGAAAGACTGGGGGGAAAGAGAGAGAGAAACACTGGGGAGAGAGAGAGAGAGAGAGAAACACTGGGGGAGAGGGAGAGAAATACTGGGGGGGGAAGAGAGAGAGAAACACTGGAGGGAGAGAGAGAGTGAAACACTGGGGGAGAGAGAGAGAAACACTGGGGGGAGAGAGAGAGAGAGAAACACTGGCGGGAGAGAGAGAGAAACACTTGGGGGGAGAGAGAGAGAAACACTGAGGGGAGAGAGAGAGAGAGAAACACTGGGGGTAGAGAGAGAGAAACACTGGGGAGAGAGAGATAAACACTGGCGGGAAAGACAGAGAGAAGAACTGGGGGGAGAGAGGGAGAGAAACACTGGGTGATAGAGAGAGAGACACTGGGTGGAGAGAGAGAGAGAAACACTGGGGGGAGAGAGAGAGAGAAACACTGGGCGTGAGAGAGAGAGAAACACGGGAGGGAGAGAGGGAGAGAAAGACTGGGGGGAAAGAGAGAGAGAAACACTGGGGGGAGAGAGAGAGAGAGAAACACTGGGGGAGAGGGAGAGAAATACTGGGGGGGGGAAGAGAGAGAGAAACACTGGAGGGAGAGAGAGAGTGAAACACTGGGGGAGAGAGAGAGAAAGACTGGGGGGAGAGAGAGAGAGAGAAACACTGGCGGGAGAGAGAGAGAAACACTTGGGGGGAGAGAGAGAGAAACACTGAGGGGAGAGAGAGAGAGAGAAACACTGGGGGGAGAGAGAGAGAAACACTGGGGAGAGAGAGATAAACACTGGCGGGAAAGACAGAGAGAAAAACTGGGGGGAGAGAGGGAGAGAAACACTGGGTGATAGAGAGAGAGACACTGGGTGGAGAGAGAGAGAGAAACACTGGGGGAGAGGGAGAGAAATATTGGGGGGGGTAGAGAGAGAGAAATACTGGGGGGAGAGAGAGAGAGAAACACTGGGGGGATAGAGAGAGAAACACTGGGGGGAGAGAGAGAGAGAGAGAGAAACACTGGGGGGAGAGAATGAGAGACAGAGAAACACTGGGGTGGAGAGAGAGATAAACGCTGGAGGGAGAGAGAGATAAACACTGGGTGGAGAGGGAAAGAGAGAGAGAGAAACACTGGGGGGAGAGAGGGAGAGAGACACTGGGGGGAGAGAGAGAGAAAAACACTGGGGGGAGAGAGAGAGAGAAACACTGGGGGGGGAGACAGAGAGAGAGACTGTGGAGAAGAGAGACAAACACTGGGGGGAAGAGAGAGAAACACTGGGGGGAAAAAGAGAAATACTGGTGGGAAGAGAGAGAAACACTGGGGGGAAGAGAGAGAAACACTGGGGGGAAGGGAGTGAAGCACTGGGAGGAAGAGAGAGAAACACTGGGGGGAAGAGAGAGAAACACTGGTGGGAAGAGAGAGCGAGAAACACTGGTGGGGGGAGTGAGAGAGAAACACTTGGGGGGAGATAGAGAGAAACACTGGTGGGAGAGAGTGAGAGAAACACTGTGGGAGAGGGTGCGAGAAACACTGGGGGGCGAGGGTGAGAGAAACACTGGGGGGAGAGGGGGAGAGAAACACTGGGGGGAGAGAGAGAGAAACACTGGGGGAGAGAGAGAGAGAAACACTGGGGGGAAAGAGAGAGAGAAACACTGGGGAGAGAGAGAGCGAGAGAGAAACACTTGGGAGGAGAGAGAGAGATCAACACTGGGGTGGGGGAGAGAGAGAGAGAGAAATAAACTGGGGGGGAGAGAGAGAGAGAAACACTGGGGAGAGAGAGAGAGAGAAACACTGGGGGGAGGGAGAGAGAAACACTGGGGGGAGAGAGTGAGAGAAACACTGGTGGGAGAGGGTGAGATAAACAATTGGGGGAGAGGATGACAGAAACACTGCGGGGAGAGGGTGAGAGAAATACTGGAGGGAGAGAGAGAGAAACACTTTGGGGGAGAGAGAGAGAAACACTGAGGGGTGAGAGAGAGAAAAACACTGGCGGGCGAGAGAGAGAAACACTGGGGGGAGAGAGAGAGAGAAACACTGGGGGGAGAGAGAGAGAGAAACACTGGGGGTGAGAGAGAGAGAGAAACACGGGAGGGAGAGAGGGAGAGAAAGACTGGGGGGAAAGAGAGAGAGAAACACTGGGGAGAGAGAGAGAGAGAGAGAAACACTGGGGGAGAGGGAGAGAAATACTGGGGGGGGGGAGAGAGAGAGAAACACTGGAGGGAGAGAGAGAGTGAAACACTGGGGGAGAGAGAGAGAAACACTGGGGGGAGAGAGAGAGAGAGAAACACTGGCGGGAGAGAGAGAGAAACACTTGGGGGGAGAGAGAGAGAAACACTGAGGGGAGAGAGAGAGAGAGAAACACTGGGGGTAGAGAGAGAGAAAAACTGGGGAGAGAGATAAACACTGGCGGGAAAGACAGAGAGAAGAACTGGGGGGAGAGAGGGAGAGAAACACTGGGTGATAGAGAGAGAGACACTGGGTGGAGAGAGAGAGAGAAACACTGGGGGGAGAGAGAGAGAGAAACACTGGGCGTGAGAGAGAGAGAAACACGGGAGGGAGAGAGGGAGAGAAAGACTGGGGGGAAAGAGAGAGAGAAACACTGGGGAGAGAGAGAGAGAGATAAACACTGGGGGAGAGGGAGAGAAATACTGGGGGGGGGGAAGAGAGAGAGAAACACTGGAGGGAGAGAGAGAGTGAAACACTGGGGGAGAGAGAGAGAAACACTGGCGGGAGAGAGAGAGAAACACTTGGGGGGAGAGAGAGAGAAACACTGAGGGGAGAGAGAGAGAGAGAAACACTGGGGGGAGAGAGAGAGAAACACTGGGGAGAGAGAGATAAACACTGGCGGGAAAGACAGAGAGAAAAACTGGGGGGAGAGAGGGAGAGAAACACTGGGTGATAGAGAGAGAGACACTGGGTGGAGAGAGAGAGAGAAACACTGGGGGAGAGGGAGAGAAATATTGGGGGGGGGTAGAGGGAGAGAAATACTGGGGGGAGAGAGAGAGAGAAACACTGGGGGGATAGAGAGAGAAACACTGGGGGGAGAGAGAGAGAGAGAGAGAAACACTGGGGGGAGAGAATGAGAGACAGAGAAACACTGGGGTGGAGAGAGAGATAAACGCTGGAGGGAGAGAGAGATAAACACTGGGTGGAGAGGGAAAGAGAGAGAGAGAAACACTGGGGGGAGAGAGGGAGAGAGACACTGGGGGGAGAGAGAGAGAAAAACACTGGGGGGAGAGAGAGAGAGAAACACTGGGGGGGGGAGACAGAGAGAGAGACTGTGGAGAAGAGAGACAAACACTGGGGGGAAGAGAGAGAAACACTGGGGGGAAAAAGAGAAATACTGGGGGGAAGAGAGAGAAACACTGGGGGGAAGAGAGAGAAACACTGGGGGGAAGGGAGTGAAGCACTGGGAGGAAGAGAGAGAAACACTGGGGGGAAGAGAGAGAAACACTGGTGGGAAGAGAGAGCGAGAAACACTGGTGGGGGGAGTGAGAGAGAAACACTTGGGGGGAGATAGAGAGAAACACTGGGGGGAGAGAGTGAGAGAAACACTGTGGAAGAGGGTGCGAGAAACACTGGGGGGCGAGGGTGAGAGAAACACTGGGGGGAGAGGGGGAGAGAAACACTGGGGGGAGAGGGGGAGAGAAACAATGGGGGGAGAGGGTGAGAGAAACATTGGGGGGAGAGGGGGAGGGAAACAATGCGGGGAGAGTGTGAGAGAAACACTCGAGGGAGAGCAGAGAAACACTGGGGGGAGAGAGAGAGAATCACTGGGGGGAGAGAGAGAGAGAAACACTGGGGGGAGAGAGAGAGTGAAACACTGGGGGAGAGAGAGAGAATCACTGGGGGGGAGAGAGAGAGAGAAACACTGGGGGGAGAGAGAGAGTGAAACACTGGGGGAGAGAGAGAGAAACACTGCGGGGAGAGAGAGAGAGAGAAACAATGGCGGGAGAGAGAGAGAAACACTTGGGGGGAGAGAGAGAGAAACACTGAGGGGAGAGAGAGAGAAAAACATTGGGGGGCGAGAGAGAGAAACACTGGCGGGAAAGACAGAGAGAAAAACTGGGGGGAGAGAGGGAGAGAAACACTGGGGGGCGAGGGTGAGAGAAACACTGGGGGGAGAGGGGGAGAGAAACACTGGGAGGAGAGGGGGAGAGAAACAATGGGGGGAGAGGGGGAGAGAAACACTCGGGGAAGAGGGTGAGAGAAACACTGGGGTGAGAGGGTGAGAGAAACATTGGGGGGAGAGGGTGAGGGAAACAATGCGGGGAGAGTGTGAGAGAAACACTGGAGGGAGAGCAGAGAAACACTGGGGGGAGAGCGAGAGAATCACTGGGGGGAGAGAGAGAGAGAAACACTGGGGGGAGAGAGAGAGTGAAACACTGGGGGAGAGAGAGAGAATCACTGGGGGGAGAGAGAGAGAGAAACACTGGGGGGAGAGAGAGAGTGAAACACTGGGGGAGAGAGAGAGAAACACTGGGGGGAGAGAGAGAGAGAGAAACACTGGCGGGAGAGAGAGAGAAACACTTGGGGGGAGAGAGAGAGAAACACTGAGGGGAGAGAGAGAGAAAAACACTGGGGGGCGAGAGAGAGAAACACTGGCGGGAAAGACAGAGAGAAAAACTGGGGGGAGAGAGGGAGAGAAACACTGGGTGATAGAGAGAGAGACACTGGGGGGGGAGAGAGAGAGAAACACTGGGGGAGAGGGTGAGAGAAACACTGGGGGGAGAGAGAGAGAGAAACACTGGGGGGAGAGAGAGAGAGAGAAACACTGGGGGTGAGAGAGAGAGAAACACGGGAGGGAGAGAGGGAGAGAAAGACTGGGGGGATAGACAGAGAAACACTGGGGAGAGAGAGAGAGAAACACTGGGGGGGAAGAGAGAGAGAAACACTGGGGGGAGAAAGAGAGAGAAACACTGGGGGGAGACAGAGAGAGAAACGCTGGGGGTGAGAGAGAGAGAAACACGGGAGGGAGAGAGGGAGAGAAAGACTGGGGGGATAGACAGAGAAACACTGGGGAGAGAGAGAGAGAAACACTGGGGGGGAAGAGAGAGAGAAACACTGGGGGGAGAGAGAGAGAGAGCGAGAGAGAAACACTGGGGGAGAGAGAGAGAAATACTGGGGGGAGAGAGAGAGAAACACTGGGGGGAGAGAGAGAGAGTAATACTAGGGGGAGAGACAGAGAGAGACAGAGAAACACTGGGGAGAGAGAGAGAGAGAGAAACTGAGGAGAAGAGAGACAAACACTGGGAGGAAGAGAGAGAAACACTGGGGGGAAGAGAGAGAAACACTGGGGAGAAGAGCGAGAGAGAAACACTGGGGGGGAGTGAGAGAGAAACACTTGGGGGGAGATAGAGAGAAACACAGGGGGAGAGAGTGAGAGAAACACTGTGGGAGAGGGTGAGAGAAACACTGGGGGGCGAGGGTGAGAGAAACACTGGGGGGAGAGGGTGAGAGAAACACTGGGGGGAGAGGGTGAGAGAAACAATGGGGGGAGAGGGTGAGAGAAACACTCGGGGGAGAGGGTGAGAGAAACACTGGGGGGAGAGGGGGAGAGAAACATTGGGGGGAGAGGTTGAGGGAAACAATGCGGGGAGAGTGTGAGAGAAACACTGGAGGGAGAGACAGAGAAACACTGGGGGGGGAGAGAGAGAATCACTGGTGGGAGAGAGAGAGAGAAACCCTGGGGGGAGAGAGAGAGTGAAACACTGGGGGAGAGGGAGAGAAACACTGGGGGGAGAGAGTGAGAGAGAAACACTGGCGGGAGAAAGAGAGAAACACTTGGGGGAGAGAGAGAGAAACACTGAGGGGAGAGAGAGAGAAAAACACTGGGGGGCGAGAGAGAGAAACACTGGGGGGAGAGAGAGAGAGAGAAACACTGGGGGGAGAGAGAGAGAAACACTGGGGAGAGAGAGAGAAACACTGGCGGGAAAGACAGAGAGAAAAACTGGGGGGAGAGAGGGAGAGAAGCACTGGGTGATAGAGAGAGAGACACTGGGGGGAGAGAGAGAGAAACACTGGGGGGAGAGAGAGAGAGAAACACTGGGGGTGAGAGAGAGAGAAACACGGGAGGGAGAGAGGGAGAGAAAGACTGGGGGGATAGACAGAGAAACACTGGGGGAGAGAGAGAGAGAAACACTGAGGGGAAAGAGAGAGAGAAACACTGGGGAGAGAGAGAGAGAGAGAGAAACATTGGGGGAGAGGGAGAGAGAAACACTGGGGGTGAGAGAGAGAGAAACACGGGAGGGAGAGAGGGAGAGAAAGACTGGGGGGATAGACAGAGAAACACTGGGGGAGAGAGAGAGAGAAACACTGAGGGGAAAGAGAGAGAGAAACACTGGGGGGAGAGAGAGAGAGAGAGAAACACTGGGGGGAGAGAGAGAGAAACACTGGGGAGAGAGAGAGAAACACTGGCGGGAAAGACAGAGAGAAAAACTGGGGGGAGAGAGGGAGAGAAGCACTGGGTGATAGAGAGAGAGACACTGGGGGGAGAGAGAGAGAAACACTGGGGGGAGAGAGAGAGAGAAACACTGGGGGTGAGAGAGAGAGAAACACGGGAGGGAGAGAGGGAGAGAAAGACTGGGGGGATAGACAGAGAAACACTGGGGGAGAGAGAGAGAGAAACACTGAGGGGAAAGAGAGAGAGAAACACTGGGGAGAGAGAGAGAGAGAGAGAAACATTGGGGGAGAGGGAGATAAATAATGGGGGGGGGAGAGAGAGAGAAACACTGGGGGGAGAGAGAGACACACACACTGGGGGGATAGAGAGAGAAACACTGGGGTAGAGAAAGAGAGACAGAGAAACACTGGGGTGGAGAGAGAGATAACGCTGGAGGGAGATAGAGATAAACACTGGGTGGAGAGGGAGAGAGAGAGAGAGAAACACTGGCGGGAAAGACAGAGAGAGAAACTGGGGGGAGAGAGGGAGAGAGACACTGGGGGGAGAGAGATAGAAACACTGGGGGGAGAGAGAGAGAGAAACACTTGGGGGGAGAGAGAGAGAGAAACATTGGGGGGGGAGACAGAGAGAGAAACTGAGGAGAAGAGAGACAAACACTGGGAGGAAGAGAGAGAAACACTGGGGGGAAGAGAGAGAAACACTGGGGAGAAGAGCGAGAGAGAAACACTGGGGGGGAGTGAGAGAGAAACACTTGGGGGGAGATAGAGAGAAACACAGGGGGAGAGAGTGAGAGAAACACTGTGGGAGAGGGTGAGAGAAACACTGGGGGGCGAGGGTGAGAGAAACACTGGGGGGAGAGGGTGAGAGAAACACTGGGGGGAGAGGGTGAGAGAAACAATGGGGGGAGAGGGTGAGAGAAACACTCGGGGGAGAGGGTGAGAGAAACACTGGGGGGAGAGGGGGAGAGAAACATTGGGGGGAGAGGTTGAGGGAAACAATGCGGGGAGAGTGTGAGAGAAACACTGGAGGGAGAGACAGAGAAACACTGAGGGGGGAGAGAGAGAATCACTGGTGGGAGAGAGAGAGAGAAACCCTGGGGGGAGAGAGAGAGTGAAACACTGGGGGAGAGGGAGAGAAACACTGGGGGGAGAGAGTGAGAGAGAAACACTGGCGGGAGAAAGAGAGAAACACTTGGGGGGAGAGAGAGAGAAACACTGAGGGGAGAGAGAGAGAAAAACACTGGGGGGCGAGAGAGAGAAACACTGGGGGGAGAGAGAGAGAGAGAAACACTGGGGGGAGAGAGAGAGAAACACTGGGGAGAGAGAGAGAAACACTGGCGGGAAAGACAGAGAGAAAAACTGGGGGGAGAGAGGGAGAGA
Organism: Heptranchias perlo; assembly: GCF_035084215.1. Taxonomy (NCBI): domain Eukaryota; kingdom Metazoa; phylum Chordata; class Chondrichthyes; order Hexanchiformes; family Hexanchidae; genus Heptranchias; species Heptranchias perlo. The sequence goes on along the minus strand of NC_090341.1, from coordinate 64,056,860 downwards.
AGCACTGGGTGATAGAGAGAGAGACACTGGGGGGAGAGAGAGAGAAACACTGGGGGGAGAGAGAGAGAGAAACACTGGGGGTGAGAGAGAGAGAAACACGGGAGGGAGAGAGGGAGAGAAAGACTGGGGGGATAGACAGAGAAACACTGGGGGAGAGAGAGAGAGAAACACTGAGGGGAAAGAGAGAGAGAAACACTGGGGAGAGAGAGAGAGAGAGAGAAACATTGGGGGAGAGGGAGAGAGAAACACTGGGGGTGAGAGAGAGAGAAACACGGGAGGGAGAGAGGGAGAGAAAGACTGGGGGGATAGACAGAGAAACACTGGGGGAGAGAGAGAGAGAAACACTGAGGGGAAAGAGAGAGAGAAACACTGGGGGGAGAGAGAGAGAGAGAGAAACACTGGGGGGAGAGAGAGAGAAACACTGGGGAGAGAGAGAGAAACACTGGCGGGAAAGACAGAGAGAAAAACTGGGGGGAGAGAGGGAGAGAAGCACTGGGTGATAGAGAGAGAGACACTGGGGGGAGAGAGAGAGAAACACTGGGGGGAGAGAGAGAGAGAAACACTGGGGGTGAGAGAGAGAGAAACACGGGAGGGAGAGAGGGAGAGAAAGACTGGGGGGATAGACAGAGAAACACTGGGGGAGAGAGAGAGAGAAACACTGAGGGGAAAGAGAGAGAGAAACACTGGGGAGAGAGAGAGAGAGAGAGAAACATTGGGGGAGAGGGAGATAAATAATGGGGGGGGAGAGAGAGAGAAACACTGGGGGGAGAGAGAGACACACACACTGGGGGGATAGAGAGAGAAACACTGGGGGGAGAGAGAGAGAGAGAAACACTGGGGTAGAGAAAGAGAGACAGAGAAACACTGGGGTGGAGAGAGAGATAACGCTGGAGGGAGATAGAGATAAACACTGGGTGGAGAGGGAGAGAGAGAGAGAGAAACACTGGCGGGAAAGACAGAGAGAGAAACTGGGGGGAGAGAGGGAGAGAGACACTGGGGGGAGAGAGATAGAAACACTGGGGGGAGAGAGAGAGAGAAACACTTGGGGGGAGAGAGAGAGAGAAACATTGGGGGGGGAGACAGAGAGAGAGACTGGGGAGAAGAGAGACAAACACTGGGGGGAAGAGAGAGAAACACTGGGGGGAAAAAGAGAAACACTGTGGTGAAGAGAGAGAAACACTGGGGGGAAGAGAGAGAAACACTGGGGGGAAGGGAGTGAAGCACTGGGAGGAAGAGAGAGAAACACTGGGGGGAAGAGAGAGAAACACTGGGGGGAGAGAGTGAGAGAAACTCTGTGGGAGAGGGTGAGAGAAACACTGGGGGGCGAGGGTGAGAGAAATACTGGGGGGAGAGAGGGAGAGAAACATTGGGGGGAGAGGGGGAGGGAAACAATGCGGGGAGAGTGTGAGAGAAACACTGGAGGGAGAGACAGAGAAACACTGGGGGGAGAGAGAGAGAATCACTGGGGGGGGGAGAGAGAGAGAGAAACACTGGGGGGAAGAGAGAGAAAAACTGGGGGGAAGAGAGAGAAACACTGGTGGGAAGAGAGAGAAATACTGGGGCGAAGAGAGAGAAACACTGGGGGGAAGAGAGAGAAACACTGGGGGTAAGAGAGTGAGTGAGAAAAACACTGGGGGGAGAGAGAGAGAGAAACACTGGGGGGAGAGAGAGAGAAACAATGAGGGGAGAGAGAGAGAGAAACACTGGGGGGATAGAGAGAGAAACACTGGGTGGAGAGAGAGAGAGAGAGAAACACTGGGGGGAGAGAAAGAGAGACAGAGAAACACTGGAGTGGAGAGAGAGATAAAGGCTGGAGGGAGAGAGACAATTAAACAATTCATTATAAATTAATATATTGAATTATTTATGTAATTAATTAAACTATTGTATTATTTATATAATAAATTAAACAATTCATTATAAATTAAACCATTGAATTATTTATATAATAAATTAAACAATTGAATTATTTAATATTTTAAAATGAATTGTTTAATTTATTATATAAATAATTCAATAGGTTAATTAACAATGAATTGTTTAATTTATTTTATAAATAATTCAAGTGATTATTTTAAAATGAATAGTTTAATTTATTATAAAAATAATTCAAAGTTTAATTTATAATATAAATAATTCAATTGTTTAATTTATTACATAAATAATACAATGGTTTAATTTATAATGAATAGTTTAATTTATTTTAAAAATAATTCAAGTGATTATTTTAAAATGAATAGTTTAATTTATTATAAAAATAATTAAAAGATTAATTTATGATATAAATAATTCAATTGTTTAATTTATTATATAAATAATTCAATGGTTTAATTTATAATGAATTGTTTAATTTATTATATAAATAATACAATAGTTTAATTAATTACATAAATAATTCAATATATTAATTTATAATGAATTGTTTAATTGATAATCACTTGAATTATTTATAAAATAAATTAAACAATTCATTATAAATTAACCTATTGAATTATTTATATAACATATTAAACAATTCATTATATTTTAAACCATTGAATTATTTATATAATAAATTGAACAATTGAATTATTTATACAATAAATTAAACTTTGAATTATTTTTATAATAAATTACTCAATTTATTTTAAAATAATCACTGGAATTATTTATAAAATGAATTAAACAATTCATTATGAATTAAACTATTGTATTATTTATGTGATAAATTAAACAATTCATTATAAATTAAAATGTTGAATTGTTTATGTAATAAATTAAACTTTGAATTATTTTTAAAATAAATTAAACTATTCATTTTAAAATAATCACTTGAATTATTTATAAAATAAATTAAACAATTCATTATAAATTAAACTATTGAATTATTTATATAATAAATTAAACAATTGAATTATTTATATAATAAATTAAACTTTGAATTATTTTTATAATAAATTATTCAATTTATTTGAAAATAATCACTTGAATTATTTATAAAATGAATTAAACAATTCATTATAAATTAATATATTGAATTATATATGTAATTAATTAAACTATTGTATTATTTATATAATAAATTAAACAATTCATTATAAATTCAACCATTGAATTATTTATATAATAAATTAAACAATTGAATTATTTATATCATAGATTAATCTTTTAATTATTTTTATAATAAATTAATCTTTTAATTATTTTTATAATAAATTAAACTATTCATTTTAAAATAATCACTTGAATTATTTATAAAATAAATTAAACAATTCATTGTTAATAAACCTATAGAATTATTTATATAATAAATTAAACAATTCATTTTAAAATATTCACTTGAATTATCTATGTAACAAATAAAACAATTCATTATAAATTAAACTATCGAATTATATATATAATAAATGTAAAAATTCATTATAAATTAAACAATTGAATTATTGATATAATAAATTAAACTTTTATTTATTGTTATAATAAATTAATCAATTTATTTTAAAATAATCACTTGAATTATTTATAAAATGAATTAAACAATTCATTATAAATTAATATATTGAATTATTTATGTAATTAATTAAACTATTGTATTATTTATATAATAAATTAAACAATTCATTATAAATTAAACCATTGAATTATTTTTATAATATATTAAACAATTCATTCAAAGATAATCACTTCAATTATACATATAATAAATTAAACAATGCATTATAAATTAACCTATTGAATTATTTATATAATAAATTAAACAATTCATTATAAATTAACCTATTGAATTATTTATATAATAAATTAAACAATTGAATTATTTATATCATAAATTAATCTTTTAATTATTTTTATAATAAATTAAACTATTCATTTTAAAATAATCAGTTGAATTATTTTTAAAATAAATTAAACTATTCATTATAAATTAAACCATTGTATTATTTATGTAATAAAGTAAACAATTGAATTATTTATATTATAAATTAAACTTTGAATTATTGTTATCATAAATTAATCAATTTATTTTAAAATAATCACTTGAATTATTTCTAAAATGAATTAAACAATTCATTATAAATGAAAATATTGAATTATTTATATAATAAATTGAACTTTGAATTATTTTTATAATAAATTAATCAATTTATTTTAAAATAATCACTTGAATTATTTATAAAATGAATTAAACAATTCATTTTAAAACAATCACTTGAATTATTTATAAAATAATTTAAACAATTCATTATAAATTAAACCATTGAATTATTTATATAATAAATTAAAATATTGAATTATTTATATAAGAAATTAAACTTTGAATTATTTTCATAATAAATTAAACAATTTATTTTAAAATAATCACTTGAATTATTCATAAAATGAATTAAACAATTCATCATGAATTAAAATATTGAATTATTTATATTAGAAATTAAACTTTGAATTATTTTCATAATAAATTAAACAATTCATTTTAAAATAATCACGGGAATTATTTATAAAATGAATGAAACAATTCATTATGAATTAATCTATTGTATTATTTATGTGATAAATTAAACAATTCATTATAAATTAAAATGTTGAATTGTTTATATCATAAATTAAACTTTGAATTATTTTTAAAACAAATTAAACAATTCATTTTAAAATAATCACTAGAATTATTTTTACAATAAATTGCACAATTCATCATAAATTAAACTATTGAATTATTTATATAATAAATTAAACTTTGAATTATTTTTATAATAAATTAAACAATTCATATTAAAATAATCACTTGAATTATTTATAAAATAAATTAAACAATTCATTATAATTTAACATAATGAATTATTTATATAATATATTAAACAATTCATTATATATTAAACCATTGAATTATTTATATAATAAATTAATCTTTGAATTATTTTTATAATAAATTAATCAATTTATTTCAAAATTATCACTGGAATTATTTATGAAATGAATTAAACAATTCTTTATGAATTAAACTATTGTATTATTTATGTGATAAATTAAACAATTCATTATAAATTAAAATATTGAATTATTTATATAATAAATTAAACTTTGAATTATTTTTATAATAAATTAAACAATTCATTTGAAAATAATCACTTGAATTATTTATAAAATAAATTAAACAATTCATTTTGAATTAAACCATTGAATTATTTTTATACTAAATTAATCAATTTATTTTAAAATAATCACTTGAATTATTTATAAAATGAATTAAACAAGTAATTATAAATTAAACTATTGTATTATTTATATAATAAATTAAACAATTCATTATCAATTGAAATATTGAATTATTTATATAATAAATTAAACAATTGAATTATTGATATAATAAATTAAACAATTGAATTATTTATGCAATAAATTAAACTTTGAACTATTCTTATAATAAATTAATCAATTTATTTTAAAATAATCACTTGAATTATTTATAAAATAAATTAAACTATTCATTATAAATTAAACTATTGTATTATTTATATAATAAATTAAACAATTCATTATAAACTAAAATATTGAATTATTCATATAATAAATTAAACTATTGCATTATTTGTACAATAATTTAAACTTTGAATTATTTTTATAATAAATTAAACAATTCATTATAAATTAACCCATTGAATTATTTATATAATATATTTAACAATTCATTATAAATTAACCCATTGAATTATTTATATATTAAATTAAACAATTGAATTATTTATCTAATAAATTAAACATTGAATTATTTTTATAATAAATTAATCAATTTATGTTAAAATAATCACTTGAATTGTTTATAAAATGAATTAAACAATTCATTATAAATTAAAATATTGTATTATTTATATAATAAATTAAACAATTCATTATAAATTAAAATATTGAATTATTTATAAAATAAATTAAACTTTGAATTATTTTTATGATAAATTAAACAATTCATTTTAAAACAATCACTTGAATTATTTATAAAATAATTTAAACAATTCATTATAAATTAAACCATTGAATTATTTATATAAGAAATTAAACTTTGAATTATGTTCATAATAAATTAAACAATTTATTTTAAAATAATCACTTGAATTATTCATAAAATGAATTAAACAATTCATAATAAATTAAAATATTGAATTATTTATATAACATATTAAACAATTCATTATATATTAAACCATTGAATTATTTATATAATAAATTAAACTTTGAATTATTTTTATAATAAATTAAACTTTGAATTATTTTTAAAATAAATTAAACTATTCATTTTAAAATAATCACTAGAATTATTTTTACAATAAATTGCACAATTCATCATAAATTAAACTATTGAATTATTTATGTAATTAATTAAACTATTGTATTATTTATATAATAAATTAAACAATTCATTATAAATTAAACCATTGAATTATTTATATAATAAATTAAAATATTGAATTATTTATAAAATAAATTAAACTTTGAATTATTTTTATGATAAATTAAACAATTCATTTTAAAATAATCACTTGAATTATAAAATAAATTAAACAATTCATTATAAATTAACCTATTGAATTATTTATATAACATATTAAACAATTCATTATATATTAAACCATTGAATTATTTATAAAATAAATTGAACAAATGAATTATTTATATAATAAATTAAACTTTGAATCATTTTTATAATAAATTTATCAATTTATTTTAAAATAATCACTTGAATTATTTATAAAATGAATTAAACAATTCATTATAAATTAATATGTTGAATTATTTATTTAATTAATTAAACTATTGTATTATTTATATAATAAATTAAACAATTCATTATAAATTAAACCATTGAATTATTTATATAATAAATTAAAATATTGAATTATTTATATAATAAATTAAACAATTGAATTATTTATATAATAAATTAAACAATTCATTATAAATTATACTATTGAATTATTCATATATTAAATTAAACAATTGAATTATTTATATCATAAATTAAACTTTGAATTATTTTTGTAATAAATTAAACTATTCATTTTAAAATAATCACTTGAATTATTTATGAAATAAATTAAACAATTCATTATAAATTAACCTATTGAATTATTTATATAACATATTAAACAATTCATTATATATTAAACCATTGAATTATTTATATAATAAATTAAACTTTGAATTATTGTTATCATAAATTAATCAATTTATTTTAAAATAATCACTTGAATTATTTCTAAAATGAATTAAACAATTCATTATAAATGAAAATATTGAATTATTTATATAATAAATTGAACTTTGAATTATTTTTATAATAAATTTAACAATTCATTTTAAAATAATCACTTCAATTATTTATGTAATAAATTAAACTTTGAATTATTTTTATAATAAATTAATCAATTTATTTTAAAATAATCACTTGAATTATTTATAAAATGAATTAAACAATTCATTATAAATTAAAATATTGTATTATTTATATAATAAATTAAACAATTCATTATAAATTAAAATATTGAATGATTTATAAAATAAAATAAACTTTGAATTATTTTTATGATAAATTAAACAATTCATTTTAAAACAATCACTTGAATTATTTATAAAATAATTTAAACAATTCATTATAAATTAAACCATTGAATTATTTATATAAGAAATTAAACTTTGAATTATTTTCATAATAAATTAAACAATTTATTTTAAAATAATCACTTGAATTATTCATAAAATAAATTAAACAATTCATTACAAATTAACCTATTGAATTATTTATATAACATATTAAACAATTCATTATATATTAAACCATTGAATTAATTATATTATAAATTATACTTTGAATTATTTTTATAATAAATTAAACTTTGAATCATTTTTACAATAAATTTATCAATTTATTTTAAAATAATCACTTGAATTATTTATAAAATGAATTACACAATTCATTATAAATTAATATATTGAATTATTTATGTAATTAATTAAACTATTGTATTATTTATATAATAAATTAAACAATTCATTATAAATTAAACCATTGAATTATTTATAAAATGTATTAAACAATTCATTATAAATTAAACCATTGAATTATTTATATAATAATTTAAAATATTGAATTATTTATATAAGAAATTAAACTTTGAATTATTTTCATAATAAATTAAACATTTCATTTTAAAATAATCACTGGAATTATTTATAAAATGAATGAAACAATTCATTATGAATTAATCTATTGTATTATTTATGTGATAAATTAAACAATTCATTATAAATTAAAATGTTGAATTGTTTATATCATAAATTAAACTTTGAATTATTTTTAAAATAAATTAAACAATTCATTTTAAAATAATCATTAGAATTATTTTTACAATAAATTGCACAATTCATCATAAATTAAACTATTGAATTATTTATATAATAAATTAAACTTTGAATTATTTTTATAATAAATTAAACAATTCATATTAAAATAATCACTTGAATTATTTATAAAATAAATTAAACAATTCATTATAATTTAACATAAAGAATTATTTATATAATATATTAAACAGTTCATTATATATTAAACCATTGAATTATTTATATAATAAATTAAACAATTGAATTATTTATATCATAAATTAAACTTTGAATTATTTTTGTAATACATTAAACTATTCATTTTAAAATAATCACTTGAATTATTTATGAAATAAATTAAACAATTCATTATAAATTAACCTATTGAATTATTTATATAACATATTAAACAATTCATTATATATTAAACCATTGAATTATTTATATAATAAATTAAACTTTGAATTATTGTTATCATAAATTAATCAATTTATTTTAAAATAATCACTTGAATTATTTCTAAAATGAATTAAACAATTCATTATAAATGAAAATATTGAATTATTTTTATAATAAATTGAACTTTGAATTATTTTTATAATAAATTTAACAATTCATTTTAAAATAATCACTTCAATTATTTATGTAATAAATTAAACTTTGAATTATTTTTATAATAAATTAATCAATTTATTTTAAAATAATCACTTGAATTATTTATAAAATGAATTAAACAATTCATTATAAATTAAAATATTGTATTATTTATATAATAAATTAAACAATTCATTATAAATTAAAATATTGAATTATTTATAAAATAAAATAAACTTTGAATTATTTTTATGATAAATTAAACAATTCATTTTAAAACAATCACTTGAATTATTTATAAAATAATTTAAACAATTCATTATAAATTAAACCATTGAATTATTTAAAAAATAAATTAAAATATTGAATTATTTATATAAGAAATTAAACTTTGAATTATTTTCATAATAAATTAAACAATTTATTTTAAAATAATCACTTGAATTATTCATAAAATAAATTAAACAATTCATTACAAATTAACCTATTGAATTATTTATATAACATATTAAACAATTCATTATATATTAAACCATTGAATTATTTATATAATAAATTAAACTTTGAATTATTTTTATAATAAATTAACCTTTGAATCATTTTTATAATCAATTTATCAATTTATTTTAAAATAATCACTTGAATTATTTATAAAATGAATTACACAATTCATTATAAATTAATATATTGAATTATTTATGTAATTAATTAAACTATTGTATTATTTATATAATAAATTAAACAATTCATTATAAATTAAACCATTGAATTATTTATATAATAAATTGAAATATTGAATTATTTATATTAGAAATTAAACTTTGAATTATTTTCATAATAAATTAAACAATTCATTTAAAAATAATCACTTGAATTATTTATAAAATAAATTAAACAATTCATCATAAATTAAATTATTGAATTATTTTTATAATAAATTAAACAATTCATTTTAAAATAATCACTTGAATTATTTATATAATAAATTGAACAATTGAATTATTTATATAATAAATTAATCAATTTATTTTAAAATAATCACTGGAATTATTGATAAAATGAATGAAACAATTCATTATGAATTAAACTATTGTATTATTTATGTGATAAATTAAACAATTCATTATAAATTAAAATGTTGAATTGTTTATATAATAAATTAAACTATTGAATTATTTATATAATAAATTAAACTTTGAATTATTTTTATAATAAATTAAACAATTCATATTAAAATAATCACTTGAATTATTTATAAAATAAATTAAACAATTCATTATAATTTAACATATTGAATTATTTATATAATATATTAATCTTTGAATTATTTTTATAATAAATTAATCAATTTATTTTAAAATTATCACTGGAATTATTTATGAAATGAATTAAACAATTCTTTATGAATTAAACTATTGTATTATTTATATAATAAATTAAACAATTCATTATAAATTAAAATATTGAATTATTTATAAAATAAATTAAACTTTGAATTATTTTTATGATAAATTAAACAATTCATTTTAAAACAATCACTTGAATTATTTATAAAATAAATTAAACTATTGCATTATTTGTACAATAATTTAAACTTTGAATTATTTTTATAATAAATTAAACAATTCATTATAAATTAACCTATTGAATTATTTATATAACATATTAAACAATTCATTATATATTAAACCATTGAATTATTTATATAATAAATTGAACAATTGAATTATTTATATAATAAATTAATCAATTTATTTTAAAATAATCACTGGAATTATTTATAAAATGAATTAAACAATTCATTATGAATTAAACTATTGTATTATTCATGTGATAAATTAAACAATTCATTATAAATTAAAATGTTGAATTGTTTATATAATAAATTAAACTTTGAATTATTTTTAAAATAAATTAAACAATTCATTTTAAAATAATCACTTGAATTATTTATAAAATAAATTAAACAATTCATTATAAATTAAACTATTGAATTATTTATATAATAAATTAAACAATTGAATTATCTATATAATAAATTGAACATTGAATTATTTTTATAATAAATTGATCAATTTATTTTAAAATAATCACTTGAATTATTTATAAAATAAATTAAACTTTGAATTATTTTTATAATAAATTCAACAATTCATTTAAAAATAATCACTTGAATTATTTATGTAATAAATTAAACAATGCATTATAAATTAACCTATTGAATTATTTATATAATAAATTAAACAATTCATTATAAATTATACTATTGAATTATTAATATATTAAATTAAACTATTGAAATATTTATACAATAAATTAAACTTTGAATTTTTTAAAAATAAATTAAACAATTCATTTTAAAATAATCACTTGAATTAATTTTGTAATGAATCAAACAATTCATTATGAATTAAACTATTGAATTATTTATATAATAAATTAAACAATACATTATAAATTAACCTATTGAATTATTTATATAATAAATTAAACAATTAATTTTAAAATAATCACTTGAATTATTTATGTAATAATTAAAACAATTCATTATAAATTAAACTATCGAATTATATATAATAAATTTAAAAATTCATTATAAATTAATCTATTCAATTATTTATATGATAAATTAAACTATTGAAATATTTATATAATAAATTAAACTTTGAATTATTTTTATAATAAATTAATCAATTTATTTTAAAATAATCACTTGAATTATTTATAAAGTGATTTAAACAATTCATTATAAATTAAAATATTGTATTATTTATATAATAAATTAAATAATTCATTATAAATTAAAATATTGAATTATTTATATAATAAATTAAACTTTGAATTATTTTTACGATAAATTAAACAATTCATTTCAAAATAATCACTTGAATTATTTATAAAATAAATTAAACAATTCATTACAAATTAACCTATTGAATTATTTATAACATATTAAACAATTCATTATATATTAAACCATTGAATTATTTATATAATAAATTGAACAATTGAATTATTTATATAATAAATTAAACTTTGAATCATTTTTATAATAAATTAATCAATTTATTTTAAAATAATCATTTGAATTATATATAAAATGAATTAAACAATTCATTACAAATTAACATATTCAATTATTTATGTAATTAATTAAACTATTGTATTATTTATATAATAAATTAGACAATTCATTATAAATTAAACCATTGAATTATTGATATAATAAATTAAAATATTGAATTATTTATATAAGAAATTAAACTTTGAATTATTTTCATAATAAATTAAACAGTTTATTTTAAAATAATCACTTGAATTATTCATAAAATGAATTAAACAATTCATCATAAATTAAAATATTGAATTATTTTTATAATAAATTAATCAATTTATTTTAAAATAATCACTGGAATTATTTAAAAAATGAATTAAACAATTCATTATGAATTAAACTATTGTATTATTTATGTGATAAATTAAACAATTCTTTATAAATTAAAATATTGAATACTTTATATAATAAATTAAACTTTGAATTATTTTTAAAATAAATGAAACAATTAATTATCAATTAAACCATTGAATTATTAATATAATAAATTAAACTATTGAAATATTTCTATAATAAATTAAAATTTGAATTATTTTTATAATATATTAAACAATTCATTCAAAGATAATCACTTCAATTATACATATAATAAATTAAACAATGCATTATAAATTAACCTATTTTATTATTTATATAATAAATTAACAATTCATTTTAAAATATTCACTTGAATTATTTATGTAACAAATAAAACAATTCATTATAAATTAAACTATTGAAATATTTATATAATAAATTAAACTTTGAATTATTTTTAAAATAAATTAAACAATTCATTTTAAAATAATCACTTGAATTATTTATGTAATAAATTAAACAATTCATTATAAATTAAACTATTGTATTATTTATATAATAAATTAAACAATTGAATTATTTAAATCATAAATTAAACTTTGAATTATTTTTATAATAAATTAATCAATTTATTTTAAAATAATCACTTGAATTATTTATAAAATGAATTTAACAATTCATTATAAATTAATATATTGAATTATTTATGTAATTAATTAAACTATTGTATTATTTATATAATAAATTAAACAATTGAATTATTTATATAATAAATTAAACTTTGAATTATTGTTATCATAAATTAATCAATTTATTTTAAAATAATCACTTGAATTATTTATAAAATAAATTAAACATTTCATTATAAATTAAACCATTGTATTATTTATGTAATAAATTAAACAATTGAATGATTTATATTATAATTTAAACTTTAAATTATTGTTATCATAAATTAAACAATTCATTTTAAAATAATCACTAGAATTATTTATAGAATAATTTACACAATTGATCATAAATTAAACTTTTGAATTATTTATATAATAAATTAAACTTTGAATTATTTTTATAATAAATTAAACAATTCATTTTAAAATAATCATTTGAATGATTTATAAAATAAATTAAACAATTCATTATAAATTAAACCATTGAATTATTTATATAATAAATTAAACAATTGAATGATTTATATAATAAATTAAACTTTGAATCATTTTTATAATAAATTCTACAATTTATTTAAAAATAATCACTTGAATTATTTATAAAATGAATTAACAATTCATTATAAATTAAACTATTGTATTATTTATATAATAAATTAAACAATTCATTAAAATTAAAATATTGCATTATTTATACAATAAATTAAACTTTGAATTATTTTTATAATAAATTAAACAATTCATTTTAAAATAATCACTGAAATTATTTATAAAATGAATTAAACAATTCATTATGAATTTAAACTATTGTATTATTTATGTGATAAATTAAACAATTCATTATAAATTAAAAGATTGAATTATTTATATAATAAATTAAACTTTGAATTATTTATATTATAAATTAAACAATTGAATTATTTAAATCATAAATTAAACTTTGAATTATTTTTATAATAAATTAATCAATTTATTTTAAAATAATCACTTGAATTATTTATAAAATGAATTTAACAATTCATTATAAATTAATATATTGAATTATTTATGTAATTAATTAAACTATTGTATTATTTATATAATAAATTAAACAATTGAATTATTTATATAATAAATTAAACTTTGAATTATTGTTATCATAAATTAATCAATTTATTTTAAAATAATCACTTGAATTATTTATAAAATAAATTAAACATTTCATTATAAATTAAACCATTGTATTATTTATGTAATAAATTAAACAATTGAATGATTTATATTATAATTTAAACTTTAAATTATTGTTATCATAAATTAAACAATTCATTTTAAAATAATCACTAGAATTATTTATAGAATAATTTACACAATTGATCATAAATTAAACTTTTGAATTATTTATATAATAAATTAAACTATTGTATTATTTACATAATAAATTAAACAATTCATTATCAATTAAAATATTGAATTATTCATATAATAAATTAAACTATTGCATTATTTGTACAATAATTTAAATTTTGAATTATTTTTATAATAAATTAAACAATTCATTATAAATTAACCCATTGAATTATTTATATAATAAATTAAAAAATTCATTATAAATTAAACCATTGAATTATTTATATAATAAATTAAACAATTGAATGATTTATATCATAAATTAAACTTTGAATTATTTTTATAATAAATTCTACAATTTATTTAAAAATAATCACTTGAATTATTTATAAAATGAATTAACAATTCATTATAAATTAAACTATTGTATTATTTATATAATAAATTAAACAATTCATTAAAATTAAAATATTGCATTATTTATACAATAAATTAAACTTTGAATTATTTTTATAATAAATTAAACAATTCATTTTAAAATAATCACTGGAATTATTTATAAAATGAATTAAACAATTCATTATGAATTTAAACTATTGTATTATTTATGTGATAAATTAAACAATTCATTATAAATTAAAAGATTGAATTATTTATATAATAAATTAAACTTTGAATTATTTATATTATAAATTAAACTTTGAATTATTTTTATCATAAATTAATCATTTTATTTTAAAATAATCACTTGAATTATTTATAAAATGAATTAAACAATTCATTATAAATTAAACTTTGAATTATTTATATTAGAAATTAAACTTTGAATTATTTTTATAATAAATTTGACAATTCATTTAAAAATAATCACTTGAATTATTTATGTAATAAATTAAACTATTGAATTATTTATATAATCAATTAAACTTTGAAATATTCTTAAAATAAATTAAACAATTCATTTTAAAATAATCACTTGAATTATTTGTATAATAAATTAAACAATTGAATTATTTATATCATAAATTAAACTTTGAATTATTTTTATAATAAATTAATCAATTTATTTTAAAATAATCACTTGAATTATTTATAAAATGAATTAAACAATTCATTATAAATTAGTATATTGAATTATTTATGTAATTAATTAAACCATTGAATTATTTATATCATAAATTAAACTTTGAATTATTTTTATCAAACATTAAACTATTCATTTTAAAATAATCACTTGAATTATTTCTAAAATGAATTAAACAATTCATCATAAATTAATATATTGAATTATTTATGTAATAAATTAAACTATTGTACTATTTACATAATAAATTAAACAATTCATTATCAATTAAAATATTGAATTATTCATATAATAAATTAAACTATTGCATTATTTGTACAATAATTTAAATTTTGAATTATTTTTATAATAAATTAAACAATTCATTATAAATTAACCCATTGAATTATTTATATAATAAATTAAAAAATTCATTATAAATTAAACCATTGAATTATTTATATAATAAATTAAACAATTGAATGATTTATATAATAAATTAAACTTTGAATCATTTTTATAATAAATTCTACAATTTATTTAAAAACAATCACTTGAATTATTTATAAAATAATTTAAACAATTCATTATAAATTAAACCATTGAATTATTTATATAATAAATTAAAATATTGAATTATTTATATAAGAAATTAAACTTTGAATTATTTTCATAATAAATTAAACAATTTATTTTAAAATAATCACTTGAATTATTCATAAAATGAATTAAACAATTCATCATGAATTAAAATATTGAATTATTTATATTAGAAATTAAACTTTGAATTATTTTCATAATAAATTAAACAATTCATTTTAAAATAATCACGGGAATTATTTATAAAATGAATGAAACAATTCATTATGAATTAATCTATTGTATTATTTATGTGATAAATTAAACAATTCATTATAAATTAAAATGTTGAATTGTTTATATCATAAATTAAACTTTGAATTATTTTTAAAACAAATTAAACAATTCATTTTAAAATAATCACTAGAATTATTTTTACAATAAATTGCACAATTCATCATAAATTAAACTATTGAATTATTTATATAATAAATTAAACTTTGAATTATTTTTATAATAAATTAAACAATTCATATTAAAATAATCACTTGAATTATTTATAAAATAAATTAAACAATTCATTATAATTTAACATAATGAATTATTTATATAATATATTAAACAATTCATTATATATTAAACCATTGAATTATTTATATAATAAATTAATCTTTGAATTATTTTTATAATAAATTAATCAATTTATTTCAAAATTATCACTGGAATTATTTATGAAATGAATTAAACAATTCTTTATGAATTAAACTATTGTATTATTTATGTGATAAATTAAACAATTCATTATAAATTAAAATATTGAATTATTTATATAATAAATTAAACTTTGAATTATTTTTATAATAAATTAAACAATTCATTTGAAAATAATCACTTGAATTATTTATAAAATAAATTAAACAATTCATTTTGAATTAAACCATTGAATTATTTTTATACTAAATTAATCAATTTATTTTAAAATAATCACTTGAATTATTTATAAAATGAATTAAACAAGTAATTATAAATTAAACTATTGTATTATTTATATAATAAATTAAACAATTCATTATCAATTGAAATATTGAATTATTTATATAATAAATTAAACAATTGAATTATTGATATAATAAATTAAACAATTGAATTATTTATGCAATAAATTAAACTTTGAACTATTCTTATAATAAATTAATCAATTTATTTTAAAATAATCACTTGAATTATTTATAAAATAAATTAAACTATTCATTATAAATTAAACTATTGTATTATTTATATAATAAATTAAACAATTCATTATAAACTAAAATATTGAATTATTCATATAATAAATTAAACTATTGCATTATTTGTACAATAATTTAAACTTTGAATTATTTTTATAATAAATTAAACAATTCATTATAAATTAACCCATTGAATTATTTATATAATATATTTAACAATTCATTATAAATTAACCCATTGAATTATTTATATATTAAATTAAACAATTGAATTATTTATCTAATAAATTAAACATTGAATTATTTTTATAATAAATTAATCAATTTATGTTAAAATAATCACTTGAATTGTTTATAAAATGAATTAAACAATTCATTATAAATTAAAATATTGTATTATTTATATAATAAATTAAACAATTCATTATAAATTAAAATATTGAATTATTTATAAAATAAATTAAACTTTGAATTATTTTTATGATAAATTAAACAATTCATTTTAAAACAATCACTTGAATTATTTATAAAATAATTTAAACAATTCATTATAAATTAAACCATTGAATTATTTATATAAGAAATTAAACTTTGAATTATGTTCATAATAAATTAAACAATTTATTTTAAAATAATCACTTGAATTATTCATAAAATGAATTAAACAATTCATAATAAATTAAAATATTGAATTATTTATATAACATATTAAACAATTCATTATATATTAAACCATTGAATTATTTATATAATAAATTAAACTTTGAATTATTTTTATAATAAATTAAACTTTGAATTATTTTTAAAATAAATTAAACTATTCATTTTAAAATAATCACTAGAATTATTTTTACAATAAATTGCACAATTCATCATAAATTAAACTATTGAATTATTTATGTAATTAATTAAACTATTGTATTATTTATATAATAAATTAAACAATTCATTATAAATTAAACCATTGAATTATTTATATAATAAATTAAAATATTGAATTATTTATAAAATAAATTAAACTTTGAATTATTTTTATGATAAATTAAACAATTCATTTTAAAATAATCACTTGAATTATAAAATAAATTAAACAATTCATTATAAATTAACCTATTGAATTATTTATATAACATATTAAACAATTCATTATATATTAAACCATTGAATTATTTATAAAATAAATTGAACAAATGAATTATTTATATAATAAATTAAACTTTGAATCATTTTTATAATAAATTTATCAATTTATTTTAAAATAATCACTTGAATTATTTATAAAATGAATTAAACAATTCATTATAAATTAATATGTTGAATTATTTATTTAATTAATTAAACTATTGTATTATTTATATAATAAATTAAACAATTCATTATAAATTAAACCATTGAATTATTTATATAATAAATTAAAATATTGAATTATTTATATAAGAAATTAAACATTGAATTATTTTCATAATAAATTAAACAATTCATTTTAAAATAATCACTTGAATTATTTATAAAATGAATTAAACAATTCATCATAAATTAAAATATTGAATTATTTTTATAATAAATTAAACAATTGATTTTAAAATAATCACTTGAATTATTTATAAAATAAATTAAACAATTCATTATAAATTAACCTATTGAATTATTTATATAACATATTAAACAATTAATTATATATTAAACCGTTGAATTATTGATATAATAAATTGAACAATTGAATTATTTATATAATAAATTAAACTTTGAATTATTTTTATAATAAATTAATCAATTTATTTTAAAATAATCACTGGAATTATTTATAAAATGAATTAAACCATACATTATGAATGAAAATATTGTATTATTTATGTGATAAATTAAACAATTCATTATAAATTAAAATGTTGAATTGTTTATATAATAAATTAAACTTTGAATTATTTTTAAAATAAATTAAACTATTCATTTTAAAATAATCACTAGAATTATTTTTACAATAAATTGCACAATTCATCATAAATTAAACTATTGAATTATTTATATAATAAATTAAACAATTGAATTATTTATATAATAAATTAAACAATTCATTATAAATTATACTATTGAATTATTCATATATTAAATTAAACAATTGAATTATTTATATCATAAATTAAACTTTGAATTATTTTTGTAATAAATTAAACTATTCATTTTAAAATAATCACTTGAATTATTTATGAAATAAATTAAACAATTCATTATAAATTAACCTATTGAATTATTTATATAACATATTAAACAATTCATTATATATTAAACCATTGAATTATTTATATAATAAATTAAACTTTGAATTATTGTTATCATAAATTAATCAATTTATTTTAAAATAATCACTTGAATTATTTCTAAAATGAATTAAACAATTCATTATAAATGAAAATATTGAATTATTTATATAATAAATTGAACTTTGAATTATTTTTATAATAAATTTAACAATTCATTTTAAAATAATCACTTCAATTATTTATGTAATAAATTAAACTTTGAATTATTTTTATAATAAATTAATCAATTTATTTTAAAATAATCACTTGAATTATTTATAAAATGAATTAAACAATTCATTATAAATTAAAATATTGTATTATTTATATAATAAATTAAACAATTCATTATAAATTAAAATATTGAATGATTTATAAAATAAAATAAACTTTGAATTATTTTTATGATAAATTAAACAATTCATTTTAAAACAATCACTTGAATTATTTATAAAATAATTTAAACAATTCATTATAAATTAAACCATTGAATTATTTATATAATAATTTAAAATATTGAATTATTTATATAAGAAATTAAACTTTGAATTATTTTCATAATAAATTAAACAATTTATTTTAAAATAATCACTTGAATTATTCATAAAATAAATTAAACAATTCATTACAAATTAACCTATTGAATTATTTATATAACATATTAAACAATTCATTATATATTAAACCATTGAATTAATTATATTATAAATTATACTTTGAATTATTTTTAAAATAAATTAAACTTTGAATCATTTTTACAATAAATTTATCAATTTATTTTAAAATAATCACTTGAATTATTTATAAAATGAATTACACAATTCATTATAAATTAATATATTGAATTATTTATGTAATTAATTAAACTATTGTATTATTTATATAATAAATTAAACAATTCATTATAAATTAAACCATTGAATTATTTATAAAATGTATTAAACAATTCATTATAAATTAAACCATTGAATTATTTATATAATAATTTAAAATATTGAATTATTTATATAAGAAATTAAACTTTGAATTATTTTCATAATAAATTAAACATTTCATTTTAAAATAATCACTGGAATTATTTATAAAATGAATGAAACAATTCATTATGAATTAATCTATTGTATTATTTATGTGATAAATTAAACAATTCATTATAAATTAAAATGTTGAATTGTTTATATCATAAATTAAACTTTGAATTATTTTTAAAATAAATTAAACAATTCATTTTAAAATAATCATTAGAATTATTTTTACAATAAATTGCACAATTCATCATAAATTAAACTATTGAATTATTTATATAATAAATTAAACTTTGAATTATTTTTATAATAAATTAAACAATTCATATTAAAATAATCACTTGAATTATTTATAAAATAAATTAAACAATTCATTATAATTTAACATAAAGAATTATTTATATAATATATTAAACAGTTCATTATATATTAAACCATTGAATTATTTATATAATAAATTAAACAATTGAATTATTTATATCATAAATTAAACTTTGAATTATTTTTGTAATACATTAAACTATTCATTTTAAAATAATCACTTGAATTATTTATGAAATAAATTAAACAATTCATTATAAATTAACCTATTGAATTATTTATATAACATATTAAACAATTCATTATATATTAAACCATTGAATTATTTATATAATAAATTAAACTTTGAATTATTGTTATCATAAATTAATCAATTTATTTTAAAATAATCACTTGAATTATTTCTAAAATGAATTAAACAATTCATTATAAATGAAAATATTGAATTATTTATATAATAAATTGAACTTTGAATTATTTTTATAATAAATTTAACAATTCATTTTAAAATAATCACTTCAATTATTTATGTAATAAATTAAACTTTGAATTATTTTTATAATAAATTAATCAATTTATTTTAAAATAATCACTTGAATTATTTATAAAATGAATTAAACAATTCATTATAAATTAAAATATTGTATTATTTATATAATAAATTAAACAATTCATTATAAATTAAAATATTGAATGATTTATAAAATAAAATAAACTTTGAATTATTTTTATGATAAATTAAACAATTCATTTTAAAACAATCACTTGAATTATTTATAAAATAATTTAAACAATTCATTATAAATTAAACCATTGAATTATTTATATAATAATTTAAAATATTGAATTATTTATATAAGAAATTAAACTTTGAATTATTTTCATAATAAATTAAACAATTTATTTTAAAATAATCACTTGAATTATTCATAAAATAAATTAAACAATTCATTACAAATTAACCTATTGAATTATTTATATAACATATTAAACAATTCATTATATATTAAACCATTGAATTAATTATATTATAAATTATACTTTGAATTATTTTTAAAATAAATTAAACTTTGAATCATTTTTACAATAAATTTATCAATTTATTTTAAAATAATCACTTGAATTATTTATAAAATGAATTACACAATTCATTATAAATTAATATATTGAATTATTTATGTAATTAATTAAACTATTGTATTATTTATATAATAAATTAAACAATTCATTATAAATTAAACCATTGAATTATTTATAAAATGTATTAAACAATTCATTATAAATTAAACCATTGAATTATTTATATAATAATTTAAAATATTGAATTATTTATATAAGAAATTAAACTTTGAATTATTTTCATAATAAATTAAACATTTCATTTTAAAATAATCACTGGAATTATTTATAAAATGAATGAAACAATTCATTATGAATTAATCTATTGTATTATTTATGTGATAAATTAAACAATTCATTATAAATTAAAATGTTGAATTGTTTATATCATAAATTAAACTTTGAATTATTTTTAAAATAAATTAAACAATTCATTTTAAAATAATCATTAGAATTATTTTTACAATAAATTGCACAATTCATCATAAATTAAACTATTGAATTATTTATATAATAAATTAAACTTTGAATTATTTTTATAATAAATTAAACAATTCATATTAAAATAATCACTTGAATTATTTATAAAATAAATTAAACAATTCATTATAATTTAACATAAAGAATTATTTATATAATATATTAAACAGTTCATTATATATTAAACCATTGAATTATTTATATAATAAATTAAACAATTGAATTATTTATATCATAAATTAAACTTTGAATTATTTTTGTAATACATTAAACTATTCATTTTAAAATAATCACTTGAATTATTTATGAAATAAATTAAACAATTCATTATAAATTAACCTATTGAATTATTTATATAACATATTAAACAATTCATTATATATTAAACCATTGAATTATTTATATAATAAATTAAACTTTGAATTATTGTTATCATAAATTAATCAATTTATTTTAAAATAATCACTTGAATTATTTCTAAAATGAATTAAACAATTCATTATAAATGAAAATATTGAATTATTTTTATAATAAATTGAACTTTGAATTATTTTTATAATAAATTTAACAATTCATTTTAAAATAATCACTTCAATTATTTATGTAATAAATTAAACTTTGAATTATTTTTATAATAAATTAATCAATTTATTTTAAAATAATCACTTGAATTATTTATAAAATGAATTAAACAATTCATTATAAATTAAAATATTGTATTATTTATATAATAAATTAAACAATTCATTATAAATTAAAATATTGAATTATTTATAAAATAAAATAAACTTTGAATTATTTTTATGATAAATTAAACAATTCATTTTAAAACAATCACTTGAATTATTTATAAAATAATTTAAACAATTCATTATAAATTAAACCATTGAATTATTTAAAAAATAAATTAAAATATTGAATTATTTATATAAGAAATTAAACTTTGAATTATTTTCATAATAAATTAAACAATTTATTTTAAAATAATCACTTGAATTATTCATAAAATAAATTAAACAATTCATTACAAATTAACCTATTGAATTATTTATATAACATATTAAACAATTCATTATATATTAAACCATTGAATTATTTATATAATAAATTAAACTTTGAATTATTTTTATAATAAATTAACCTTTGAATCATTTTTATAATCAATTTATCAATTTATTTTAAAATAATCACTTGAATTATTTATAAAATGAATTACACAATTCATTATAAATTAATATATTGAATTATTTATGTAATTAATTAAACTATTGTATTATTTATATAATAAATTAAACAATTCATTATAAATTAAACCATTGAATTATTTATATAATAAATTGAAATATTGAATTATTTATATTAGAAATTAAACTTTGAATTATTTTTATAATAAATTAAACAATTCATTTTAAAATAATCACTTGAATTATTTATATAATAAATTGAACAATTGAATTATTTATATAATAAATTAATCAATTTATTTTAAAATAATCACTGGAATTATTGATAAAATGAATGAAACAATTCATTATGAATTAAACTATTGTATTATTTATGTGATAAATTAAACAATTCATTATAAATTAAAATGTTGAATTGTTTATATAATAAATTAAACTATTGAATTATTTATATAATAAATTAAACTTTGAATTATTTTTATAATAAATTAAACAATTCATATTAAAATAATCACTTGAATTATTTATAAAATAAATTAAACAATTCATTATAATTTAACATATTGAATTATTTATATAATATATTAATCTTTGAATTATTTTTATAATAAATTAATCAATTTATTTTAAAATTATCACTGGAATTATTTATGAAATGAATTAAACAATTCTTTATGAATTAAACTATTGTATTATTTATATAATAAATTAAACAATTCATTATAAATTAAAATATTGAATTATTTATAAAATAAATTAAACTTTGAATTATTTTTATGATAAATTAAACAATTCATTTTAAAACAATCACTTGAATTATTTATAAAATAAATTAAACTATTGCATTATTTGTACAATAATTTAAACTTTGAATTATTTTTATAATAAATTAAACAATTCATTATAAATTAACCTATTGAATTATTTATATAACATATTAAACAATTCATTATATATTAAACCATTGAATTATTTATATAATAAATTGAACAATTGAATTATTTATATAATAAATTAATCAATTTATTTTAAAATAATCACTGGAATTATTTATAAAATGAATTAAACAATTCATTATGAATTAAACTATTGTATTATTCATGTGATAAATTAAACAATTCATTATAAATTAAAATGTTGAATTGTTTATATAATAAATTAAACTTTGAATTATTTTTAAAATAAATTAAACAATTCATTTTAAAATAATCACTTGAATTATTTATAAAATAAATTAAACAATTCATTATAAATTAAACTATTGAATTATTTATATAATAAATTAAACAATTGAATTATCTATATAATAAATTGAACATTGAATTATTTTTATAATAAATTGATCAATTTATTTTAAAATAATCACTTGAATTATTTATAAAATAAATTAAACTTTGAATTATTTTTATAATAAATTCAACAATTCATTTAAAAATAATCACTTGAATTATTTATGTAATAAATTAAACAATGCATTATAAATTAACCTATTGAATTATTTATATAATAAATTAAACAATTCATTATAAATTATACTATTGAATTATTAATATATTAAATTAAACTATTGAAATATTTATACAATAAATTAAACTTTGAATTTTTTTAAAATAAATTAAACAATTCATTTTAAAATAATCACTTGAATTAATTTTGTAATGAATCAAACAATTCATTATGAATTAAACTATTGAATTATTTATATAATAAATTAAACAATACATTATAAATTAACCTATTGAATTATTTATATAATAAATTAAACAATTAATTTTAAAATAATCACTTGAATTATTTATGTAATAATTAAAACAATTCATTATAAATTAAACTATCGAATTATATATAATAAATTTAAAAATTCATTATAAATTAATCTATTCAATTATTTATATGATAAATTAAACTATTGAAATATTTATATAATAAATTAAACTTTGAATTATTTTTATAATAAATTAATCAATTTATTTTAAAATAATCACTTGAATTATTTATAAAGTGATTTAAACAATTCATTATAAATTAAAATATTGTATTATTTATATAATAAATTAAATAATTCATTATAAATTAAAATATTGAATTATTTATATAATAAATTAAACTTTGAATTATTTTTACGATAAATTAAACAATTCATTTCAAAATAATCACTTGAATTATTTATAAAATAAATTAAACAATTCATTACAAATTAACCTATTGAATTATTTATAACATATTAAACAATTCATTATATATTAAACCATTGAATTATTTATATAATAAAATTGAACAATTGAATTATTTATATAATAAATTAAACTTTGAATCATTTTTATAATAAATTAATCAATTTATTTTAAAATAATCATTTGAATTATATATAAAATGAATTAAACAATTCATTACAAATTAACATATTCAATTATTTATGTAATTAATTAAACTATTGTATTATTTATATAATAAATTAGACAATTCATTATAAATTAAACCATTGAATTATTGATATAATAAATTAAAATATTGAATTATTTATATAAGAAATTAAACTTTGAATTATTTTCATAATAAATTAAACAGTTTATTTTAAAATAATCACTTGAATTATTCATAAAATGAATTAAACAATTCATCATAAATTAAAATATTGAATTATTTTTATAATAAATTAATCAATTTATTTTAAAATAATCACTGGAATTATTTAAAAAATGAATTAAACAATTCATTATGAATTAAACTATTGTATTATTTATGTGATAAATTAAACAATTCTTTATAAATTAAAATATTGAATACTTTATATAATAAATTAAACTTTGAATTATTTTTAAAATAAATGAAACAATTAATTATCAATTAAACCATTGAATTATTAATATAATAAATTAAACTATTGAAATATTTCTATAATAAATTAAAATTTGAATTATTTTTATAATATATTAAACAATTCATTCAAAGATAATCACTTCAATTATACATATAATAAATTAAACAATGCATTATAAATTAACCTATTTTATTATTTATATAATAAATTAACAATTCATTTTAAAATATTCACTTGAATTATTTATGTAACAAATAAAACAATTCATTATAAATTAAACTATTGAAATATTTATATAATAAATTAAACTTTGAATTATTTTTAAAATAAATTAAACAATTCATTTTAAAATAATCACTTGAATTATTTATGTAATAAATTAAACAATTCATTATAAATTAAACTATTGTATTATTTATATAATAAATTAAACAATTGAATTATTTAAATCATAAATTAAACTTTGAATTATTTTTATAATAAATTAATCAATTTATTTTAAAATAATCACTTGAATTATTTATAAAATGAATTTAACAATTCATTATAAATTAATATATTGAATTATTTATGTAATTAATTAAACTATTGTATTATTTATATAATAAATTAAACAATTGAATTATTTATATAATAAATTAAACTTTGAATTATTGTTATCATAAATTAATCAATTTATTTTAAAATAATCACTTGAATTATTTATAAAATAAATTAAACATTTCATTATAAATTAAACCATTGTATTATTTATGTAATAAATTAAACAATTGAATGATTTATATTATAATTTAAACTTTAAATTATTGTTATCATAAATTAAACAATTCATTTTAAAATAATCACTAGAATTATTTATAGAATAATTTACACAATTGATCATAAATTAAACTTTTGAATTATTTATATAATAAATTAAACTTTGAATTATTTTTATAATAAATTAAACAATTCATTTTAAAATAATCATTTGAATGATTTATAAAATAAATTAAACAATTCATTATAAATTAAACCATTGAATTATTTATATAATAAATTAAACAATTGAATGATTTATATAATAAATTAAACTTTGAATCATTTTTATAATAAATTCTACAATTTATTTAAAAATAATCACTTGAATTATTTATAAAATGAATTAACAATTCATTATAAATTAAACTATTGTATTATTTATATAATAAATTAAACAATTCATTAAAATTAAAATATTGCATTATTTATACAATAAATTAAACTTTGAATTATTTTTATAATAAATTAAACAATTCATTTTAAAATAATCACTGAAATTATTTATAAAATGAATTAAACAATTCATTATGAATTTAAACTATTGTATTATTTATGTGATAAATTAAACAATTCATTATAAATTAAAAGATTGAATTATTTATATAATAAATTAAACTTTGAATTATTTATATTATAAATTAAACAATTGAATTATTTAAATCATAAATTAAACTTTGAATTATTTTTATAATAAATTAATCAATTTATTTTAAAATAATCACTTGAATTATTTATAAAATGAATTTAACAATTCATTATAAATTAATATATTGAATTATTTATGTAATTAATTAAACTATTGTATTATTTATATAATAAATTAAACAATTGAATTATTTATATAATAAATTAAACTTTGAATTATTGTTATCATAAATTAATCAATTTATTTTAAAATAATCACTTGAATTATTTATAAAATAAATTAAACATTTCATTATAAATTAAACCATTGTATTATTTATGTAATAAATTAAACAATTGAATGATTTATATTATAATTTAAACTTTAAATTATTGTTATCATAAATTAAACAATTCATTTTAAAATAATCACTAGAATTATTTATAGAATAATTTACACAATTGATCATAAATTAAACTTTTGAATTATTTATATAATAAATTAAACTTTGAATTATTTTTATAATAAATTAAACAATTCATTTTAAAATAATCATTTGAATGATTTATAAAATAAATTAAACAATTCATTATAAATTAAACCATTGAATTATTTATATAATAAATTAAACAATTGAATGATTTATATAATAAATTAAACTTTGAATCATTTTTATAATAAATTCTACAATTTATTTAAAAATAATCACTTGAATTATTTATAAAATGAATTAACAATTCATTATAAATTAAACTATTGTATTATTTATATAATAAATTAAACAATTCATTAAAATTAAAATATTGCATTATTTATACAATAAATTAAACTTTGAATTATTTTTATAATAAATTAAACAATTCATTTTAAAATAATCACTGGAATTATTTATAAAATGAATTAAACAATTCATTATGAATTTAAACTATTGTATTATTTATGTGATAAATTAAACAATTCATTATAAATTAAAAGATTGAATTATTTATATAATAAATTAAACTTTGAATTATTTATATTATAAATTAAACTTTGAATTATTTTTATCATAAATTAATCATTTTATTTTAAAATAATCACTTGAATTATTTATAAAATGAATTAAACAATTCATTATAAATTAAACTTTGAATTATTTATATTAGAAATTAAACTTTGAATTATTTTTATAATAAATTTGACAATTCATTTAAAAATAATCACTTGAATTATTTATGTAATAAATTAAACTATTGAATTATTTATGTAATAAATTAAACTTTGAAATATTCTTAAAATAAATTAAACAATTCATTTTAAAATAATCACTTGAATTATTTGTATAATAAATTAAACAATTGAATTATTTATATCATAAATTAAACTTTGAATTATTTTTATAATAAATTAATCAATTTATTTTAAAATAATCACTTGAATTATTTATAAAATGAATTAAACAATTCATTATAAATTAGTATATTGAATTATTTATGTAATTAATTAAACCATTGAATTATTTATATCATAAATTAAACTTTGAATTATTTTTATCAAACATTAAACTATTCATTTTAAAATAATCACTTGAATTATTTATAAAATAAATTAAACAATTCATGATAAATTAAACCATTGTATTATATATGTAATAAATTAAACAATTGAATGATTTATATTGTAAATTAAACTTTGAATTATTGTTATCATAAATTAATCAATTTATTTTAAAATAATCACTTGAATTATTTCTAAAATGAATTAAACAATTCATCATAAATTAATATATTGAATTATTTATGTAATAAATTAAACTATTGTATTATTTACATAATAAATTAAACAATTCATTATCAATTAAAATATTGAATTATTCATATAATAAATTAAACTATTGCATTATTTGTACAATAATTTAAATTTTGAATTATTTTTATAATAAATTAAACAATTCATTATAAATTAACCCATTGAATTATTTATATAATAAATTAAAAAATTCATTATAAATTAAACCATTGAATTATTTATATAATAAATTAAACAATTGAATGATTTATATCATAAATTAAACTTTGAATTATTTTTATAATAAATTCTACAATTTATTTAAAAATAATCACTTGAATTATTTATAAAATGAATTAACAATTCATTATAAATTAAACTATTGTATTATTTATATAATAAATTAAACAATTCATTAAAATTAAAATATTGCATTATTTATACAATAAATTAAACTTTGAATTATTTTTATAATAAATTAAACAATTCATTTTAAAATAATCACTGGAATTATTTATAAAATGAATTAAACAATTCATTATGAATTTAAACTATTGTATTATTTATGTGATAAATTAAACAATTCATTATAAATTAAAAGATTGAATTATTTATATAATAAATTAAACTTTGAATTATTTATATTATAAATTAAACTTTGAATTATTTTTATCATAAATTAATCATTTTATTTTAAAATAATCACTTGAATTATTTATAAAATGAATTAAACAATTCATTATAAATTAAACTTTGAATTATTTATATTAGAAATTAAACTTTGAATTATTTTTATAATAAATTTGACAATTCATTTAAAAATAATCACTTGAATTATTTATGTAATAAATTAAACTATTGAATTATTTATATAATCAATTAAACTTTGAAATATTCTTAAAATAAATTAAACAATTCATTTTAAAATAATCACTTGAATTATTTGTATAATAAATTAAACAATTGAATTATTTATATCATAAATTAAACTTTGAATTATTTTTATAATAAATTAATCAATTTATTTTAAAATAATCACTTGAATTATTTATAAAATGAATTAAACAATTCATTATAAATTAGTATATTGAATTATTTATGTAATTAATTAAACCATTGAATTATTTATATCATAAATTAAACTTTGAATTATTTTTATCAAACATTAAACTATTCATTTTAAAATAATCACTTGAATTATTTCTAAAATGAATTAAACAATTCATCATAAATTAATATATTGAATTATTTATGTAATAAATTAAACTATTGTATTATTTACATAATAAATTAAACAATTCATTATCAATTAAAATATTGAATTATTCATATAATAAATTAAACTATTGCATTATTTGTACAATAATTTAAATTTTGAATTATTTTTATAATAAATTAAACAATTCATTATAAATTAACCCATTGAATTATTTATATAATAAATTAAAAAATTCATTATAAATTAAACCATTGAATTATTTATATAATAAATTAAACAATTGAATGATTTATATAATAAATTAAACTTTGAATCATTTTTATAATAAATTCTACAATTTATTTAAAAATAATCACTTGAATTATTTATAAAATGAATTAACAATTCATTATAAATTAAACTATTGTATTATTTATATAATAAATTAAACAATTCATTAAAATTAAAATATTGCATTATTTATACAATAAATTAAACTTTGAATTATTTTTATAATAAATTAAACAATTCATTTTAAAATAATCACTGGAATTATTTATAAAATGAATTAAACAATTCATTATGAATTTAAACTATTGTATTATTTATGTGATAAATTAAACAATTCATTATAAATTAAAAGATTGAATTATTTATATAATAAATTAAACTTTGAATTATTTATATTATAAATTAAACTTTGAATTATTTTTATCATAAATTAATCATTTTATTTTAAAATAATCACTTGAATTATTTATAAAATGAATTAAACAATTCATTATAAATTAAACTTTGAATTATTTATATTAGAAATTAAACTTTGAATTATTTTTATAATAAATTAATCAATTTATTTTAAAATAATCACTTGAATTATTTATAAAATTAATTAAACAATTCATTATAAATTAGTATATTGAATTATTTATGTAATTAATTAAACCATTGAATTATTTATATAATAAATTAAACAATTGAATTATTAACATAATAAATTAAACAATTGAATGATTTATATTATAAATTAAACTTTGAATTATTGTTATCATAAATTAATCAATTTATTTTAAAATAATCACTTGAATTATTTCTAAAATGAATTAAACAATTCATTATAAATTAATATATTGAATTATTTATGTAATAAATTAAACTATTGTATTATTTACATAATAAATTAAACAATTCATTATCAATTAAAATATTGAATTATTCATATAATAGATTAAACTATTGTATTATTTGTACAATAATTTAAATTTTGAATTATTTTTATAATAAATTAAACAATTCATTATAAATTAACCCATTGAATTATTTATATAATAAATTAAAAAATTCATTATAAATTCAAATATTGAATTATTTATATAATAAATTAAACAATGGAATTATTTATATAATAAATGAAACAATTGAATTATTTATACAATAAATTAAACTTTGAACTATTTTTATAATAAATTAATCTATTTATTTTAAAATAATCACTTGAATTATTTATAAAATGAATTCAACAATTCATTATAAATTAAACCATTGTATTATTTATGTAATAAATTAAACAATTGAATGATTTATATTATAAATTAAACTTTGAATTATTGTTATCATAAATTAATCAATTTATTTTAAAATAATCACTTGAATTATTTATAAAATAAATTAAACAATTCATTATGAATTAAAATATTGAATTATTTATATAATAAATTAAACTTTGAATTATTTTTATAATAAATTAAACAATTCATTTGAAAATAATAACTTGAATTATTTATGAAATAAATTAAACAATTCATTATGAATTAAACCATTGAATTATTTGTATTATAAATTAAACTTTGAATTATTTTTATAATAAATTAATCAATTTATTTAAAATAATCACTTGAATTATTTAGAAAATGAATTAACAATTCATTATAAATTAAACTATTGTATTATTTATATAATAAATTAAACAATTCATTATCAATAAAATATTGAATTGTTTATATAATAAATTAAACTATTGAATTATTTATATAATAAATTAAACAATTGAATTATTCATACAATAAATTGAACTTTGAACTATTTTTATAATGAATTAATCAATTTATTTTAAAATAATCACTTGAATTATTTATAAAATGAATTAAACAATTCATTATAAATTAATATATTGAATTATTTATGTCATAATTTCAACTATTCTATTATTTATATGATAAATTAAACAATTCATTGTCAATTAAACTATTGAATTATTTATATAATAAATTAAACTATTGCATTATTTGTATAATAAATTAAACTTTGATTTATGTTTATAATAAATTAAACAATTCATTTAAAAATAATCACTTGAATTATTTATAAAATGATTTAAACAATTCATTATAAATTGAACTATTGTATTATTTATTCAATAAATTAAACTTTGAATTATTTTTAAAAGAAATTAAACAATTCATTTTAAAATAATCACTGGAATGATTTATAAAATGAATTAACAATTCATTATATATTAAACTATTGTATTATTGATATAATAAATTAAACAATTCATTAAAATTAAAATATTGCATTATTTATATAATAAATTAAACTTTGAATTATTTTTATAATAAATTAAACAATTCATTTTAAAATAATCACTGGAATTATTTATAAAATGAATTAAACAATTCATTATGAATTAAACCATTGTATTATTTATATAATATGTTAAACCATTGAATTATTTATATCATAAATTAAACTGAATTATTTTTATAATAAATTAAACAATTCATTTGAAAATAATCACTTGAATTATTTATAAAATAAATTAAACAATTCATTTTGAATTAAACCATTGAATTATTTTTATAATAAATTAATCAATTTATTTTAAAATAATCACTTGAATTATTTATAAAATGAATTAAACAAGTAATTATAAATTAAACTATTGTATTATTTATATAATAAATTAAACAATTCATTATCAATTAAAATATTGAATTATTTATATAATAAATTAAACAATTGAATTATTGATATAATAAATTGAACAATTGAATTATTTATGCAATAAATTAAACTTTGAACTATTTTTATAATAAATTAATCAATTTATTTTAAAATAATCACTTGAATTATTTATAAAATGAATTAAACAAGTAATTATAAATTAAACTATTGTATTATTTATATAATAAATTAAACAATTCATTATCAATTAAAATATTGAATTATTTATATAATAAGTTAAACTATTGAATTATTTATATAATAAATTAAACTTTGAATTATTTTTATAATAAATTAAACAATTCATTTTAAAATAAAAACTTGAATTATTTATAAAATGAATTAATCAATTCATTATAAATTAAACTATTGTATTATTTATGTAATAAATTAAACTATTCATTATAAATTAAAATATTGCATTACTTATATAATAAATTAAACTTTCAATTATTTTTATAATAAATCAAACAATTCATTTTAAAATAATCACTTGAATTATTTATAAAATAAATTAAACAATTCATTATAAATTAACCTGTTGAATTATTTATATAATATATTAAACAATTCATTATATATTGAACCATTGAATTATTCATACAATAAATTGAACAATTGAATTGTTTATAAAATAAATTAAACTTTGAATTATTTTTATAAAAAATTAATCAATTTATTTTAAAATAATCACTGGAATTATTTATAAAATGAATTAAACAATTCATTATAAATTAAACCATTGTATTATTTATGTAATAAATTAAACAATTGAATGATTTATATTATAAATTAAACTTTGAATTATTGTTATCATAAATTAATCAATTTATTTTAAAATAATCACTTGAATTATTTATAAAATAAATTAAACAATTCATTATGAATTAAAATATTGAATTATTTATATAATAAATTAAACTTTGAATTATTTTTATAATAAATTAAACAATTCATTTGAAAATAATAACTTGAATTATTTATGAAATAAATTAAACAATTCATTATGAATTAAACCATTGAATTATTTGTATTATAAATTAAACTTTGAATTATTTTTATAATAAATTAATCAATTTATTTAAAATAATCACTTGAATTATTTAGAAAATGAATTAACAATTCATTATCAATTAAACTATTGTATTATTTATATAATAAATTAAACAATTCATTATCAATAAAATATTGAATTGTTTATATAATAAATTAAATAATTGAATTATTTATA
This sequence comes from Heptranchias perlo, assembly GCF_035084215.1. NCBI lineage: Eukaryota > Metazoa > Chordata > Chondrichthyes > Hexanchiformes > Hexanchidae > Heptranchias > Heptranchias perlo. Next base: position 64,021,756 of record NC_090341.1, on the reverse strand, counting down.
TAATAAATTAAACTATTGAATTATTTATATAATAAATTAAACTTTGAATTATTTTTATAATAAATTGAACAATTCATTTTGAAATAATCACTTGAATTATTCATAAAATAAATTTAAAAATTCATTATGAATTAAACTATTGTTTTATTTATATAATAAATTAAACAATTCATTATAAATTAAAATATTGAATTATTTGTATAATAAATTAAACTATTGCATTCTTTGTATAATAAATTAAACTTTGATTTATTTTTATAATAAATTAAACAATTCATTTAAAAATAATCACTTGAATTAATTATAAAATAAATTAAACAATTTATTATCAATTAACCTATTGAATTATTTATATAATAGATTAAACAATTGAATTATTTATCTAATAAATTAAACTTTGAATTATATTTAAAATAAATTAAACAATTCATTTTAAAATAATCACTAAAATTATTCATATAATAAATTACACAATTCATTATAAATTAAAATATTGCATTATGTATATAATAAATTAAACTTTGAATTATTTTTATAATAAATTAAACAATTCATTTTAAAATAATCACTGGAATTATTTATAAAATGAATTAACAATTCATTATAAATTAAACTATTGTATTATTTATATAATAAATTTAACAATTCATTTTAAAATAATCACTTGAATTATTTATGAATTAAATTAAACTATTGAATTATTTATATAATAAATTAAACAATTGAATTATTTATATCATAAATTAAACTTTGAATTATTTCTATAATAAATTAAACTATTCATTTTAAAATAATCACTTGAATTATTTATAAAATAAATTAAACAATTCATTATAAATTAAACCATTGTATTATTTATGTAATAAATTAAACAATTGAATGATTTATATTATAAATTAAACTTTGAATTATTGTTATCATAAATTAATCAATTTATTTTAAAATAATCACTTGAATTATTTATAAAATAAATTAAACAATTCATTATGAATTAAAATATTGAATTATTTATATAATAAATTAAACTTTGAATTATTTTTATAATAAATTAAACAATTCATTTGAAAATAATAACTTGAATTATTTATGAAATAAATTAAACAATTCATTATGAATTAAACCATTGAATTATTTGTATTATAAATTAAACTTTGAATTATTTTTATAATAAATTAATCAATTTATTTAAAATAATCACTTGAATTATTTAGAAAATGAATTAACAATTCATTATAAATTAAACTATTGTATTATTTATATAATAAATTAAACAATTCATTATCAATAAAATATTGAATTGTTTATATAATAAATTAAATAATTGAATTATTTATATAATAAATTAAACAATTGAATTATTCATACAATAAATTGAACTTTGAACTATTTTTATAATGAATTAATCAATTTATTTTAAAATAATCACTTGAATTATTTATAAAATGAATTAAACAATTCATTATAAATTAATATATTGAATTATTTATGTCATAATTTCAACTATTCTATTATTTATATGATAAATTAAACAATTCATTGTCAATTAAACTATTGAATTATTTATATAATAAATTAAACTATTGCATTATTTGTATAATAAATTAAACTTTGATTTATGTTTATAATAAATTAAACAATTCATTTAAAAATAATCACTTGAATTATTTATAAAATGATTTAAACAATTCATTATAAATTGAACTATTGTATTATTTATTCAATAAATTAAACTTTGAATTATTTTTAAAAGAAATTAAACAATTCATTTTAAAATAATCACTGGAATGATTTATAAAATGAATTAACAATTCATTATATATTAAACTATTGTATTATTGATATAATAAATTAAACAATTCATTAAAATTAAAATATTGCATTATTTATATAATAAATTAAACTTTGAATTATTTTTATAATAAATTAAACAATTCATTTTAAAATAATCACTGGAATTATTTATAAAATGAATTAAACAATTCATTATGAATTAAACCATTGTATTATTTATATAATATGTTAAACCATTGAATTATTTATATCATAAATTAAACTGAATTATTTTTATAATAAATTAAACAATTCATTTGAAAATAATCACTTGAATTATTTATAAAATAAATTAAACAATTCATTTTGAATTAAACCATTGAATTATTTTTATAATAAATTAATCAATTTATTTTAAAATAATCACTTGAATTATTTATAAAATGAATTAAACAAGTAATTATAAATTAAACTATTGTATTATTTATATAATAAATTAAACAATTCATTATCAATTAAAATATTGAATTATTTATATAATAAATTAAACAATTGAATTATTGATATAATAAATTGAACAATTGAATTATTTATGCAATAAATTAAACTTTGAACTATTTTTATAATAAATTAATCAATTTATTTTAAAATAATCACTTGAATTATTTATAAAATGAATTAAACAAGTAATTATAAATTAAACTATTGTATTATTTATATAATAAATTAAACAATTCATTATCAATTAAAATATTGAATTATTTATATAATAAGTTAAACTATTGAATTATTTATATAATAAATTAAACTTTGAATTATTTTTATAATAAATTAAACAATTCATTTTAAAATAAAAACTTGAATTATTTATAAAATGAATTAATCAATTCATTATAAATTAAACTATTGTATTATTTATGTAATAAATTAAACTATTCATTATAAATTAAAATATTGCATTACTTATATAATAAATTAAACTTTCAATTATTTTTATAATAAATCAAACAATTCATTTTAAAATAATCACTTGAATTATTTATAAAATAAATTAAACAATTCATTATAAATTAACCTGTTGAATTATTTATATAATATATTAAACAATTCATTATATATTGAACCATTGAATTATTCATACAATAAATTGAACAATTGAATTGTTTATAAAATAAATTAAACTTTGAATTATTTTTATAAAAAATTAATCAATTTATTTTAAAATAATCACTGGAATTATTTATAAAATGAATTAAACAATTCATTATGAATTAATATATTGAATTATTTATGTAATAAATTCAACTATTGTATTATTTATATGATAAATTAAACAATTCATTGTCAATTAAAATATTGAATTATTTATATAATAAATTAAACTATTGATTTATTTATATATTAAATTAAACTTTGAATTATTTTTAAAAGAAATTAAACAATTCATTTTAAAATAATCACTGGAATGATTTATAAAATGAATTAACAATTCATTATATATTAAACTATTGTATTATTGATATAATAAATTAAACAATTCATTAAAATTAAAATATTGCATTATTTATATAATAAATTAAACTTTGAATTATTTTTATAATAAATTAAACAATTCATTTTAAAATAATCACTGGAATTATTTATAAAATGAATTAAACAATTCATTATGAATTAAACCATTGTATTATTTATATAATATGTTAAACCATTGAATTATTTATATCATAAATTAAACTGAATTATTTTTATAATAAATTAAACAATTCATTTGAAAATAATCACTTGAATTATTTATAAAATAAATTAAACAATTCATTTTGAATTAAACCATTGAATTATTTTTATAATAAATTAATCAATTTATTTTAAAATAATCACTTGAATTATTTATAAAATGAATTAAACAAGTAATTATAAATTAAACTATTGTATTATTTATATAATAAATTAAACAATTCATTATCAATTAAAATATTGAATTATTTATATAATAAATTAAACAATTGAATTATTGATATAATAAATTGAACAATTGAATTATTTATGCAATAAATTAAACTTTGAACTATTTTTATAATAAATTAATCAATTTATTTTAAAATAATCACTTGAATTATTTATAAAATGAATTAAACAAGTAATTATAAATTAAACTATTGTATTATTTATATAATAAATTAAACAATTCATTATCAATTAAAATATTGAATTATTTATATAATAAGTTAAACTATTGAATTATTTATATAATAAATTAAACTTTGAATTATTTTTATAATAAATTAAACAATTCATTTTAAAATAAAAACTTGAATTATTTATAAAATGAATTAATCAATTCATTATAAATTAAACTATTGTATTATTTATGTAATAAATTAAACTATTCATTATAAATTAAAATATTGCATTACTTATATAATAAATTAAACTTTCAATTATTTTTATAATAAATCAAACAATTCATTTTAAAATAATCACTTGAATTATTTATAAAATAAATTAAACAATTCATTATAAATTAACCTGTTGAATTATTTATATAATATATTAAACAATTCATTATATATTGAACCATTGAATTATTCATACAATAAATTGAACAATTGAATTGTTTATAAAATAAATTAAACTTTGAATTATTTTTATAAAAAATTAATCAATTTATTTTAAAATAATCACTGGAATTATTTATAAAATGAATTAAACAATTCATTATAAATTAATATATTGAATTATTTATGTAATAAATTCAACTATTGTATTATTTATATGATAAATTAAACAATTCATTGTCAATTAAAATATTGAATTATTTATATAATAAATTAAACTATTGATTTATTTATATATTAAATTAAACTTTGAATTATTTTTAAAATAAATTAAACAATTCATTTTAAAATAATCACTAGAATTATTCATATAATAAATTACACAATTCATTATAAATTAAACTATTGTATTATTTATATAATAAATCAAACAATTCCTTAAAATTAAAATATTGCATTATTTATATAATAAATTAAACTTTGAATTATTTTTATAATAAATTAAACAATTCATTTTAAAATAATCACTGGAATTATTTATAAAATGAATTAAACAATTCATTATGAATTAAACCATTGTATTAATTATATTATATTTTAAACCATTGAATTATTTATATAATAAATTAAACTTTGAATTATTTTTATAATAAATTAAATAATTCATATTAAAATAATCACTTGAATTATTTATAAAATAAATTAAACAATTCATTATAATTTAACATATTGAATTATTTTTATAATAAATTAAACAATTCATTTGAAAATAATCACTTGAATTATTTATAAAATAAATTAAACAATTCATTTTGAATTAAACCATTGAATTATTTTTATAATAAATTAATCAATTTATTTTAAAATAATCACTTGAATTATTTATAAAATGAATTAAACAAGTAATTATAAATTAAAATATTGCATTATTTATATAATAAATTAAACAATTCATTATCAATTAAAATATTGAATTATTTATATAATAAATTAAACAATTGAATTATTTATGCAATAAATTAAACTTTGAACTATTCTTATAATAAATTAATCAATTTATTTTAAAATAATCACTTGAATTATTTATAAAATGAATTAAACAATTCATTATCAATTAAAATATTGAATTATTTATATAATAAATTAAACAATTGAATTATTCATACAATAAATTATACTTTGAACTATTTTTATAATAAATTAATCAATTTATTTTATAATAATCACTTGAATTATTTATAAAATGAATTAAACAATTCATTATAAATTAATATATTGAATTATTTATGTAATAAATTCAACTATTGTATTATTTATATGATAAATTAAACAATTAATTGTCAATTAAAATATTGAATTATTTATATAATAAATTAAACTATTGATTTATTTATATATTAAATTAAACTTTGAATTATTTTTATAATAAATTGAACAATTCATTATAAATTAAAATATTGAATTATTTGCATGAAAGTTAAACAATTGAATCATTTATATAATAAATTAAACATTTGAATTATTTATGTAATAAATTAAACTATTGTATTATTTACATAATAAATGAAACAATTCATTATTAATTAAAATATTGAATTATTTATATAATAAATTAAACTTTGAATTATTTTTATAATAAATTGAGCAATTCATTTTGAAATAATCACTTGAATTATTTATAAAATAAATTTAAAAATTCATTATAAATTGAACTATTGTATTATTTATTCAATAAATTAAACTTTTAATTATTTTAAAAATAAATTAAACGATTCATTTTAAAATAATCACTAGAATTATTCATATAATAAATTACACAATTCAATATAAATTAAAATATTGCATTATTTATATAATAAATTAAACAATTCATTAAAATTAAAATATTGCATTATTTATATAATAAATTAAACTTTGAATTATTTTTATAATAAATTAAACAATTCATTTTAAAATAATCACTGGAATTATTTATAAAATGAATTAAACAATTCACTATGAATTAAACCATTGTATTATTTATATTATATGTTAAACCATTGAATTATTTATATAATAAATTAAACTATTGCATTATTTGTATAATAAATTAAACTTTGATTTATGTTTATAATAAATTAAACAATTCATTTAAAAATAATCACTTGAATTATTTATAAAATGATTTAAACAATTCATTATAAATTGAACTATTGTATTATTTATTCAATAAATTAAACTTTGAATTATTTTTAAAAGAAATTAAACAATTCATTTTAAAATAATCACTGGAATGATTTATAAAATGAATTAACAATTCATTATATATTAAACTATTGTATTATTGATATAATAAATTAAACAATTCATTAAAATTAAAATATTGCATTATTTATATAATAAATTAAACTTTGAATTATTTTTATAATAAATTAAACAATTCATTTTAAAATAATCACTGGAATTATTTATAAAATGAATTAAACAATTCATTATGAATTAAACCATTGTATTATTTATATAATATGTTAAACCATTGAATTATTTATATCATAAATTAAACTGAATTATTTTTATAATAAATTAAACAATTCATTTGAAAATAATCACTTGAATTATTTATAAAATAAATTAAACAATTCATTTTGAATTAAACCATTGAATTATTTTTATAATAAATTAATCAATTTATTTTAAAATAATCACTTGAATTATTTATAAAATGAATTAAACAAGTAATTATAAATTAAACTATTGTATTATTTATATAATAAATTAAACAATTCATTATCAATTAAAATATTGAATTATTTATATAATAAATTAAACAATTGAATTATTGATATAATAAATTGAACAATTGAATTATTTATGCAATAAATTAAACTTTGAACTATTTTTATAATAAATTAATCAATTTATTTTAAAATAATCACTTGAATTATTTATAAAATGAATTAAACAAGTAATTATAAATTAAACTATTGTATTATTTATATAATAAATTAAACAATTCATTATCAATTAAAATATTGAATTATTTATATAATAAGTTAAACTATTGAATTATTTATATAATAAATTAAACTTTGAATTATTTTTATAATAAATTAAACAATTCATTTTAAAATAAAAACTTGAATTATTTATAAAATGAATTAATCAATTCATTATAAATTAAACTATTGTATTATTTATGTAATAAATTAAACTATTCATTATAAATTAAAATATTGCATTACTTATATAATAAATTAAACTTTCAATTATTTTTATAATAAATCAAACAATTCATTTTAAAATAATCACTTGAATTATTTATAAAATAAATTAAACAATTCATTATAAATTAACCTGTTGAATTATTTATATAATATATTAAACAATTCATTATATATTGAACCATTGAATTATTCATACAATAAATTGAACAATTGAATTGTTTATAAAATAAATTAAACTTTGAATTATTTTTATAAAAAATTAATCAATTTATTTTAAAATAATCACTGGAATTATTTATAAAATGAATTAAACAATTCATTATAAATTAATATATTGAATTATTTATGTAATAAATTCAACTATTGTATTATTTATATGATAAATTAAACAATTCATTGTCAATTAAAATATTGAATTATTTATATAATAAATTAAACTATTGATTTATTTATATATTAAATTAAACTTTGAATTATTTTTAAAAGAAATTAAACAATTCATTTTAAAATAATCACTGGAATGATTTATAAAATGAATTAACAATTCATTATATATTAAACTATTGTATTATTGATATAATAAATTAAACAATTCATTAAAATTAAAATATTGCATTATTTATATAATAAATTAAACTTTGAATTATTTTTATAATAAATTAAACAATTCATTTTAAAATAATCACTGGAATTATTTATAAAATGAATTAAACAATTCATTATGAATTAAACCATTGTATTATTTATATAATATGTTAAACCATTGAATTATTTATATCATAAATTAAACTGAATTATTTTTATAATAAATTAAACAATTCATTTGAAAATAATCACTTGAATTATTTATAAAATAAATTAAACAATTCATTTTGAATTAAACCATTGAATTATTTTTATAATAAATTAATCAATTTATTTTAAAATAATCACTTGAATTATTTATAAAATGAATTAAACAAGTAATTATAAATTAAACTATTGTATTATTTATATAATAAATTAAACAATTCATTATCAATTAAAATATTGAATTATTTATATAATAAATTAAACAATTGAATTATTGATATAATAAATTGAACAATTGAATTATTTATGCAATAAATTAAACTTTGAACTATTTTTATAATAAATTAATCAATTTATTTTAAAATAATCACTTGAATTATTTATAAAATGAATTAAACAAGTAATTATAAATTAAACTATTGTATTATTTATATAATAAATTAAACAATTCATTATCAATTAAAATATTGAATTATTTATATAATAAGTTAAACTATTGAATTATTTATATAATAAATTAAACTTTGAATTATTTTTATAATAAATTAAACAATTCATTTTAAAATAAAAACTTGAATTATTTATAAAATGAATTAATCAATTCATTATAAATTAAACTATTGTATTATTTATGTAATAAATTAAACTATTCATTATAAATTAAAATATTGCATTACTTATATAATAAATTAAACTTTCAATTATTTTTATAATAAATCAAACAATTCATTTTAAAATAATCACTTGAATTATTTATAAAATAAATTAAACAATTCATTATAAATTAACCTGTTGAATTATTTATATAATATATTAAACAATTCATTATATATTGAACCATTGAATTATTCATACAATAAATTGAACAATTGAATTGTTTATAAAATAAATTAAACTTTGAATTATTTTTATAAAAAATTAATCAATTTATTTTAAAATAATCACTGGAATTATTTATAAAATGAATTAAACAATTCATTATAAATTAATATATTGAATTATTTATGTAATAAATTCAACTATTGTATTATTTATATGATAAATTAAACAATTCATTGTCAATTAAAATATTGAATTATTTATATAATAAATTAAACTATTGATTTATTTATATATTAAATTAAACTTTGAATTATTTTTAAAATAAATTAAACAATTCATTTTAAAATAATCACTAGAATTATTCATATAATAAATTACACAATTCATTATAAATTAAACTATTGTATTATTTATATAATAAATCAAACAATTCCTTAAAATTAAAATATTGCATTATTTATATAATAAATTAAACTTTGAATTATTTTTATAATAAATTAAACAATTCATTTTAAAATAATCACTGGAATTATTTATAAAATGAATTAAACAATTCATTATGAATTAAACCATTGTATTAATTATATTATATTTTAAACCATTGAATTATTTATATAATAAATTAAACTTTGAATTATTTTTATAATAAATTAAATAATTCATATTAAAATAATCACTTGAATTATTTATAAAATAAATTAAACAATTCATTATAATTTAACATATTGAATTATTTTTATAATAAATTAAACAATTCATTTGAAAATAATCACTTGAATTATTTATAAAATAAATTAAACAATTCATTTTGAATTAAACCATTGAATTATTTTTATAATAAATTAATCAATTTATTTTAAAATAATCACTTGAATTATTTATAAAATGAATTAAACAAGTAATTATAAATTAAAATATTGCATTATTTATATAATAAATTAAACAATTCATTATCAATTAAAATATTGAATTATTTATATAATAAATTAAACAATTGAATTATTTATGCAATAAATTAAACTTTGAACTATTCTTATAATAAATTAATCAATTTATTTTAAAATAATCACTTGAATTATTTATAAAATGAATTAAACAATTCATTATCAATTAAAATATTGAATTATTTATATAATAAATTAAACAATTGAATTATTCATACAATAAATTATACTTTGAACTATTTTTATAATAAATTAATCAATTTATTTTATAATAATCACTTGAATTATTTATAAAATGAATTAAACAATTCATTATAAATTAATATATTGAATTATTTATGTAATAAATTCAACTATTGTATTATTTATATGATAAATTAAACAATTAATTGTCAATTAAAATATTGAATTATTTATATAATAAATTAAACTATTGATTTATTTATATATTAAATTAAACTTTGAATTATTTTTATAATAAATTGAACAATTCATTATAAATTAAAATATTGAATTATTTGCATGAAAGTTAAACAATTGAATCATTTATATAATAAATTAAACATTTGAATTATTTATGTAATAAATTAAACTATTGTATTATTTACATAATAAATGAAACAATTCATTATTAATTAAAATATTGAATTATTTATATAATAAATTAAACTTTGAATTATTTTTATAATAAATTGAGCAATTCATTTTGAAATAATCACTTGAATTATTTATAAAATAAATTTAAAAATTCATTATAAATTGAACTATTGTATTATTTATTCAATAAATTAAACTTTTAATTATTTTAAAAATAAATTAAACGATTCATTTTAAAATAATCACTAGAATTATTCATATAATAAATTACACAATTCAATATAAATTAAAATATTGCATTATTTATATAATAAATTAAACAATTCATTAAAATTAAAATATTGCATTATTTATATAATAAATTAAACTTTGAATTATTTTTATAATAAATTAAACAATTCATTTTAAAATAATCACTGGAATTATTTATAAAATGAATTAAACAATTCACTATGAATTAAACCATTGTATTATTTATATTATATGTTAAACCATTGAATTATTTATATAATAAATTAACTTTGAATTATTTTTATAATAAATTAAATAATTCATATTAAAATAATCACTTGAATTATTTATAAAATAAATTAAACAATTCATTATAATTTAACATATTGAATTATTTTTATAATAAATTAAACAATTCATTTGAAAATAATCACTTGAATTATTTATAAAATAAATTAAACAATTCATTTTGAATTAAACCATTGAATTATTTTTATAATAAATTAATCAATTTATTTTAAAATAATCACTTGAATTATTTATAAAATGAATTAAACAATTCATTATAAATTAATATATTGAATTATTTATGTAATAAATTAAACTTTGAATTATTTTTATAAAAATTGAGCAATTCATTTTGAAATAATCACTTGAATTATTTATAAAATGAATTGAACAATTCATTATAAATTAAAATATTGAATTATTTGCATGAAAGTTAAACAATTGAATTATTTATATAATAAATTAAACTTTGAATTATTTTTATAAAAAATTAATCAATTTATTTTAAAATAATCACTGGAATTATTTATAAAATGAATTAAACAATTCATTATCAATTAAAATATTGAATTATTTATATAATAAATTAAATAATTGAATTATTTATATAATAAATTAAACAATTGAATTATTCATACAATAAATTAAACTTTGAACTATTTTTATAATAAATTAATCAATTTATTTTAAAATAATCACTTGAATTATTTATAAAATGAATTAAACAATTCATTATAAATTAATATATTGAATTATTTATGTAATAAATTCAACTATTGTATTATTTATATGATAAATTAAACAATTCATTGTCAATTAAAATATTGAATTATTTATATAATAAATTAAATAATTGAATTATTTATATAATAAATTAAACAATTGAATTATTCATACAATAAATTAAACTTTGAATTATTTTGATAATAAATTAAACAATTCATTTTAAAATAATCACTGGAATTATTTATAAAATGAATTAAACAATTCATTATGAATTAAACCGTTGTATTATTTATATAATATGTTAAACCATTGAATTATTTATATAATAAATTAAACAATTCATTAAAATTAAATTATTGCATTATTTATATAATAAATTAAACTTTGAATTATTTTATAATAAATTAAACAATTCATTTTAAAATAATCACTGGAATTATTTATAAAATGAATTAAACAATTCATTATGAATTAAACCATTGTATTATTTATATAATATGTTAAACCATTGAATTATTTATATAATAAATTAAACTTTGAATTATTTTTATAATAAATTAAACAATTCATATTAAAATAATCATTTGAATTATTTATAAAATAAATTAAACAATTCATTATAATTTAACATATTGAATTATTTTTATAATAAATTAAACAATTCATTTGAAAATAATAACTTGAATCATTTATAAAATAAATTAAACAGTTCATTTTGAATTAAACCATTGAATTATTTTTATAATAAATTAATCAATTTATTTTAAAATAATCACTTGAATTATTTATAAAATGAATTAAACAAGTAATTATAAATTAAAATATTGTATTATTTATATAATAAATTAAACAATTCATTATCAATTAAAATATTGATTTATTTATATAATAAATTAAACAATTGAATTATTGATATAATAAATTAAACAATTGAATTATTTATGCAATAAATTAAACTTTGAACTATTCTTATAATAAATTAATCAATTTATTTTAAAATAATCACTTGAATTATTTATAAAATGAATTAATCAATTCATTATAAATTAAACTATTGTATTATTTGTTTGATAAATTAAACAATTCATTATAAATTAAAATATTGAATTATTTGCATGAAAGTTAAACAATTGAATTATTTATATAATAAATTAAACTTTGAATTATTTTTATAATAAATTGAGCAATTCATTTTAAAATAATCACTTGAATTATTTATAAAATAAATGTAAAAATTCATTATAAATTAAACTATTGTATTATTTATATAATAAATTAAACAATTCATTATAAATTAAAATATTGAATTATTTATATAATAAATTAAACTATTGCATTATTTGTATAATAAATTAAACTTTGAATTATTTTTAAAATAAATTAAACAATTCATTTTAAAATAATCACTTGTTTAATTTGTAAAATGTATTAAACAATTCATTATAAATTAAACCATTGAATTATTTATATAATAAATTAAACAATTGAATTATTTATATCGTAAATTGAACTTTGAATTATTTTTATAATAAATTAAACAATTCATTTTAAAATATTCACTTGAATTATTTATGTAACAAATAAAACAATTCATTATAAATTAAACTATCGAATTATATATAAAATAAATTTAAAAATTCATTATAAATTAAACTATTGAATTATTTGCATGAAAGTTAAACAATTGAATTATTTATATAATAAATTAAACATTTGAATCATTTATATAATAAATTAAACTTTGAATTATTTTTATAATAAATTATTCAATTCATTTAAAAATAATTACTTGAATTATTTATAAAATGAATTAAACATTTCATTATAAATTAATATATTGAATAATTTATGTAATAAATTAAACTATTGTATTATTTATATAATAAATTAAACAATTCATTTTAAAATAAAAACTTGAATTATTTATAAAATGAATTAATCAATTCATCATAAATTAAACTATTGTATTATTTGTGTGATAAATTAAACAATTCATTATAAATTAAAATATTGAATTATTTATGTAATAAATTAAACTATTGAAATATTTATATAATAAATTAAACTTTGAATTATTTTATAATAAATTAATCAATTTATTTTAAAATAATCACTTGAATTATTTATAAAATGAATTAAACAATTCATTATAAATTAATATATTGAATTATTTATGTAATTAATTAAACTATTGTATTATTTATATAATAAATTAAACAATTCATTTTAAAATAAAAACTTGAATTATTTATAAAATGAATTAATCAATTCATCATAAATTAAACTATTGTATTATTTGTGTGATAAATTAAACAATTCATTATAAATTAAAATATTGAATTATTTATGTAATAAATTAAACTATTGAAATATTTATATAATAAATTAAACTTTGAATTATTTTATAATAAATTAATCAATTTATTTTAAAATAATCACTTGAATTATTTATAAAATGAATTAAACAATTCATTATAAATTAATATATTGAATTATTTATGTAATTAATTAAACTATTGTATTATTTATATAATAAATTAAACAATTCATTTTAAAATAAAAACTTGAATTATTTATAAAATGAATTAATCAATTCATCATAAATTAAACTATTGTATTATTTGTGTGATAAATTAAACAATTCATTATAAATTAAAATATTGAATTATTTATGTAATAAATTAAACTATTGAAATATTTATATAATAAATTAAACTTTGAATTATTTTATAATAAATTAATCAATTTATTTTAAAATAATCACTTGAATTATTTATAAAATGAATTAAACAATTCATTATAAATTAATATATTGAATTATTTATGTAATTAATTAAACTATTGTATTATTTATATAATAAATTAAACAATTCATTATAAATTAAACCATTGAATTATTTATATAATAAATTAAACTTTGAATTATTTTTATAATAAATTAAACTATTCATTTTAAAATAATCACTTGAATTATTTATAAAATAAATTAAACAATTCATTATAAATTAAACCATTGTATTATTTATGTAATAAATTAAACAATAGAATGATTTATATTATAAATTAAACTTTGAATTATTGTTATCATAAATTAATCAATTTATTTTAAAATAATCACTTGAATTATTTCTAAAATGAATTAAACAATTCATTATAAATTAAAATATTGAATTATTTATACAATAAATTGAACTTTGAATTATTTTTATAATAAATTTAACAATTCATTTTAAAATAATCACTTGAATTATTTATATAATAAATTAAACTTTGAATGATGTTTATAATAAATTGAACAATTCATTTAAAAATAATCACTTGAATTATTTGTAAAATAAATTAAAGAATTCATTATAAATTAACCTATTGAATTATTTATATAATATATTAAACAATTGAATTATTTATACACAAAATTAAACTTTGAATTATTTTTATAATAAATTAATCAATTTATTTTAAAATAATCACTTGAATTATTTATAAAATGAATTAAACAATTCATTATAAATTAAACTATTGTATTATTTATTGAATAAATTAAACAATTGAATTATTTATATCGTAAATTGAACTTTGAATTATTTTTATAATAAATTAAACAATTGAATTATTGATATAATAAATTAAACAATTGAATTATTTATGCAATAAATTAAACTTTGAACTATTCTTATAATAAATTAATCAATTTATTTTAAAATAATCACTTGAATTATTTATAAAATGAATTAATCAATTCATTATAAATTAAACTATTGTATTATTTGTTTGATAAATTAAACAATTCATTATAAATTAAAATATTGAATTATTTGCATGAAAGTTAAACAATTGAATTATTTATATAATAAATTAAACTTTGAATTATTTTTATAATAAATTGAGCAATTCATTTTAAAATAATCACTTGAATTATTTATAAAATAAATGTAAAAATTCATTATAAATTAAACTATTGTATTATTTATATAATAAATTAAACAATTCATTATAAATTAAAATATTGAATTATTTATATAATAAATTAAACTATTGCATTATTTGTATAATAAATTAAACTTTGAATTATTTTTAAAATAAATTAAACAATTCATTTTAAAATAATCACTTGTTTAATTTGTAAAATGTATTAAACAATTCATTATAAATTAAACCATTGAATTATTTATATAATAAATTAAACAATTGAATTATTTATATCGTAAATTGAACTTTGAATTATTTTTATAATAAATTAAACAATTCATTTTAAAATATTCACTTGAATTATTTATGTAACAAATAAAACAATTCATTATAAATTAAACTATCGAATTATATATAAAATAAATTTAAAAATTCATTATAAATTAAACTATTGAATTATTTGCATGAAAGTTAAACAATAGAATTATTTATATAATAAATTAAACATTTGAATCATTTATATAATAAATTAAACTTTGAATTATTTTTATAATAAATTATTCAATTCATTTAAAAATAATTACTTGAATTATTTATAAAATGAATTAAACATTTCATTATAAATTAATATATTGAATAATTTATGTAATAAATTAAACTATTGTATTATTTATATAATAAATTAAACAATTCATTTTAAAATAAAAACTTGAATTATTTATAAAATGAATTAATCAATTCATCATAAATTAAACTATTGTATTATTTGTGTGATAAATTAAACAATTCATTATAAATTAAAATATTGAATTATTTATGTAATAAATTAAACTATTGAAATATTTATATAATAAATTAAACTTTGAATTATTTTATAATAAATTAATCAATTTATTTTAAAATAATCACTTGAATTATTTATAAAATGAATTAAACAATTCATTATAAATTAATATATTGAATTATTTATGTAATTAATTAAACTATTGTATTATTTATATAATAAATTAAACAATTCATTTTAAAATAAAAACTTGAATTATTTATAAAATGAATTAATCAATTCATCATAAATTAAACTATTGTATTATTTGTGTGATAAATTAAACAATTCATTATAAATTAAAATATTGAATTATTTATGTAATAAATTAAACTATTGAAATATTTATATAATAAATTAAACTTTGAATTATTTTATAATAAATTAATCAATTTATTTTAAAATAATCACTTGAATTATTTATAAAATGAATTAAACAATTCATTATAAATTAATATATTGAATTATTTATGTAATTAATTAAACTATTGTATTATTTATATAATAAATTAAACAATTCATTTTAAAATAAAAACTTGAATTATTTATAAAATGAATTAATCAATTCATCATAAATTAAACTATTGTATTATTTGTGTGATAAATTAAACAATTCATTATAAATTAAAATATTGAATTATTTATGTAATAAATTAAACTATTGAAATATTTATATAATAAATTAAACTTTGAATTATTTTATAATAAATTAATCAATTTATTTTAAAATAATCACTTGAATTATTTATAAAATGAATTAAACAATTCATTATAAATTAATATATTGAATTATTTATGTAATTAATTAAACTATTGTATTATTTATATAATAAATTAAACAATTCATTATAAATTAAACCATTGAATTATTTATATAATAAATTAAACTTTGAATTATTTTTATAATAAATTAAACTATTCATTTTAAAATAATCACTTGAATTATTTATAAAATAAATTAAACAATTCATTATAAATTAAACCATTGTATTATTTATGTAATAAATTAAACAATAGAATGATTTATATTATAAATTAAACTTTGAATTATTGTTATCATAAATTAATCAATTTATTTTAAAATAATCACTTGAATTATTTCTAAAATGAATTAAACAATTCATTATAAATTAAAATATTGAATTATTTATACAATAAATTGAACTTTGAATTATTTTTATAATAAATTTAACAATTCATTTTAAAATAATCACTTGAATTATTTATATAATAAATTAAACTTTGAATGATGTTTATAATAAATTGAACAATTCATTTAAAAATAATCACTTGAATTATTTGTAAAATAAATTAAAGAATTCATTATAAATTAACCTATTGAATTATTTATATAATATATTAAACAATTGAATTATTTATACACAAAATTAAACTTTGAATTATTTTTATAATAAATTAATCAATTTATTTTAAAATAATCACTTGAATTATTTATAAAATGAATTAAACAATTCATTATAAATTAAACTATTGTATTATTTATTGAATAAATTAAACAATTGAATTATTTATATCGTAAATTGAACTTTGAATTATTTTTATAATAAATTAAACAATTGAATTATTTATATCGTAAATTGAACTTTGAATTATTTTTATAATAAATTAAACAATTCATTTTAAAATATTCACTTGAATTATTTATGTAACAAATAAAACAATTCATTATAAATTAAACTATCGAATTATATATAAAATAAATTTAAAAATTCATTATAAATTAAACTATTGAATTATTTGCATGAAAGTTAAACAATTGAATTATTTATATAATAAATTAAACATTTGAATCATTTATATAATAAATTAAACTTTGAATTATTTTTATAATAAATTATTCAATTCATTTAAAAATAATTACTTGAATTATTTATAAAATGAATTAAACATTTCATTATAAATTAATATATTGAATAATTTATGTAATAAATTAAACTATTGTATTATTTATATAATAAATTAAACAATTCATTTTAAAATAAAAACTTGAATTATTTATAAAATGAATTAATCAATTCATCATAAATTAAACTATTGTATTATTTGTGTGATAAATTAAACAATTCATTATAAATTAAAATATTGAATTATTTATGTAATAAATTAAACTATTGAAATATTTATATAATAAATTAAACTTTGAATTATTTTATAATAAATTAATCAATTTATTTTAAAATAATCACTTGAATTATTTATAAAATGAATTAAACAATTCATTATAAATTAATATATTGAATTATTTATGTAATTAATTAAACTATTGTATTATTTATATAATAAATTAAACAATTCATTTTAAAATAAAAACTTGAATTATTTATAAAATGAATTAATCAATTCATCATAAATTAAACTATTGTATTATTTGTGTGATAAATTAAACAATTCATTATAAATTAAAATATTGAATTATTTATGTAATAAATTAAACTATTGAAATATTTATATAATAAATTAAACTTTGAATTATTTTATAATAAATTAATCAATTTATTTTAAAATAATCACTTGAATTATTTATAAAATGAATTAAACAATTCATTATAAATTAATATATTGAATTATTTATGTAATTAATTAAACTATTGTATTATTTATATAATAAATTAAACAATTCATTTTAAAATAAAAACTTGAATTATTTATAAAATGAATTAATCAATTCATCATAAATTATACTATTGTATTATTTGTGTGATAAATTAAACAATTCATTATAAATTAAAATATTGAATTATTTATGTAATAAATTAAACTATTGAAATATTTATATAATAAATTAAACTTTGAATTATTTTATAATAAATTAATCAATTTATTTTAAAATAATCACTTGAATTATTTATAAAATGAATTAAACAATTCATTATAAATTAATATATTGAATTATTTATGTAATTAATTAAACTATTGTATTATTTATATAATAAATTAAACAATTCATTATAAATTAAACCATTGAATTATTTATATAATAAATTAAACTTTGAATTATTTTTATAATAAATTAAACTATTCATTTTAAAATAATCACTTGAATTATTTATAAAATAAATTAAACAATTCATTATAAATTAAACCATTGTATTATTTATGTAATAAATTAAACAATAGAATGATTTATATTATAAATTAAACTTTGAATTATTGTTATCATAAATTAATCAATTTATTTTAAAATAATCACTTGAATTATTTCTAAAATGAATTAAACAATTCATTATAAATTAAAATATTGAATTATTTATACAATAAATTGAACTTTGAATTATTTTTATAATAAATTTAACAATTCATTTTAAAATAATCACTTGAATTATTTATATAATAAATTAAACTTTGAATGATGTTTATAATAAATTGAACAATTCATTTAAAAATAATCACTTGAATTATTTGTAAAATAAATTAAAGAATTCATTATAAATTAACCTATTGAATTATTTATATAATATATTAAACAATTGAATTATTTATACACAAAATTAAACTTTGAATTATTTTTATAATAAATTAATCAATTTATTTTAAAATAATCACTTGAATTATTTATAAAATGAATTAAACAATTCATTATAAATTAAACTATTGTATTATTTATTGAATAAATTAAACTTTGAATTATTTTTAAAATAAATTAAACAATTCATTTTAAAATAATCACTTGTTTAATTTGTAAAATGAATTAAACAATTCATTATAAATTAAACCATTGAATTATTTATATAATAAATTAAACAATTGAATTATTTATATCATAAATTGAACTTTGAATTATTTTTATGATAAATTAATCAATTTATTTTAAAATAATCACTTGAATTATTTACAAAATGAATTAAACAATTCATTATCAATTAAAATATTGTATTATTTATATAATAAATTAAACAATTCATTATAAATTAAAATATTGAATTATTTGCATGAAAGTTAAACAATTGAATTATTTATATAATAAATTAAACATTTGAATCATTTATATCATGAATTAAACTTTGAATTATTTTTATAATAAATTATTCAATTTATTTTAAAATAATTACTTGAATTATTTATAAAATGAATTAAACATTTCATTATAAATTAATATATTGAATAATTTATGGAATAAATTAAACTATTGTATTATTTATATAATAAATTAAACAATTCATTTAAAAATAAAAACTTGAATTATTTATAAAATGAATTAATCAATTCATTATAAATTAAACTATTGTATGATTTGTGTGATAAATTAAACAATTCATTATAAATTAAAATATTGAATTATTTATACAATAAATTAAACAATTGAATTATTTATATAATAAATTCAACAATTGAATTATTTATATCATAAATTAAACTTTGAATTATTTTTATAATAAATTAAACCATTCATTTTAAAATAATCACTTGAATTATTCATAAAATAAATTAAACAATTCATTATTAATTAACCTATTGAATTATTTATATAATATATTAAACAATTCATTATAAATTAAACCATTTAATTATTAATATAATAAATTCAACTATTAAAATATTTCTATAATAAATTAAAATTTGAATTATTTTTATAATATATTAAACAATTCATTCAAAGATAATCACTTCAATTATACATATAATAAATTAAACAATGCATTATAAATTAACCTATTGAATTATTTATATAATAAATTAAACAATTCATTTTAAAATATTCACTTGAATTATTTATGTAACAAATAAAACAATTCATTATAAATTAAACTATCGAATTATAAATATAATAAATTTAAAAATTCACTATAAATTAAACTATTGAATTATTTATATAATAAATTAAACTATTGAAATATTTATATAATAAATTAAACTTTGAATTATTTTTAAAATAAATTAAACAATTCATTTTAAAATAATCACTTGAATTATTTATGTAATAAATTAAACAATTCATTATAAATTAAGCTATTGTATTATTTATATAATAAATTAAACAATTCATCATAAATTAAAATATTGAAATATTTATATAATAAATTAAACAATTGAATTATTTATATAATAAATTAAACTTTGAATTATTTTGTATGATAATCACTTGAATTATTTATAAAATGAATTAAACAATTCATTATAAATTAATATATTGAATTATTTATGTAATTAATTAAACTATTGTATTATTTATATAATAAATTAGACAATTCATTATAAATTAAACCATTGAATTATTTATATAATAAATTAAACTTTGAATTATTTTTATAATAAATTAAACTATTCATTTTAAAATAATCACTTGAATTATTTATAAAATAAATTAAACAATTCATTATAAATTAAACCATTGTATTATTTATGTAATAAATTAAACAATTGAATGATTTATATTATAAATTAAACTTTGAATTATTGTTATCATAAATTAATCAATTCATTTTAAAATAATCACTTGAATTATTTATAAAATGAATTAAACAATTCATTATAAATTAATATATTGATTTATTTATGCAATTAATTAAACTATTGTATTATTTATATAATAAATTAAACAATTCATTATAAATTAAACCATTGAATTATTTATATAACAAATTAAACAATTGAATTATTTACATAATAAATTAAACAATTCATTATAAACTAAAATATTGAATTGTACATATAATAAATTAAACTATTGCATTATTTGTACAATAAATTAAACTTTGAATTATTTTTATAATAAATTAAACAATTCATTATAAATTCACCTATTGAATTATTTATATAAGATATTAAACAATTCATTATAAATTAAACCATTGAATTATTTATCTAATAAATTAATCAATTTATTTTAAAATAATAACTTGAATTATTTATAAAATGAATTAAACAATTCATTATAAATGAAACTATTGTATTATTTATTTAATAATTAAACTTTGTATTATTTTAAAAATAAATTCAACAATTCATTTTAAGATAATCACTTGTTTTATTTATAAAATGAATTAAACAATTCATTATTAATTAATCTATTGAATTATTAATGTAATAAACTAAACTTTGAATTAATTTTATAATAAATTAAACAATTCATTTTAAAAGAATCACTTGAATTATGTATGTAATAAATTAAACAATTCATTATTAATTAAAGTATTGAATTATTTATATGATAGATTAAACTATTGCATTATTTATACAATAAATTAAACTATAGAATTATTTATATAATAAATGAAAGATTGAATTATTTTTATAATAAATTAAACTATAGAATTATTTATATCGTAAAATATACTTTGAATTATATTGATAATAAATATACAATTCATTTTAAAATAATCACTAAAATTATTTGTATAATGATTTAAACAAATCAATTAAAAAATAATCTCAGGAATTATTTATATAATAAATTAAACAATTATTTATAAATTAAACTGTTGAATTATTTAGATAATAAATGAAACAATTAATTACAAATTAACCTATTGAATTATTTATGTAAGATATTAAACAATTCATTATAAATTAAACCATTGAATTATTTATATAATAAATTAAACTTTGAATTATTTATATTATAAATTAAACTTTGAATCATTTTTATCATAAATTAATCAATTTATTTTAAAATAATCACTTGAATTATTTATAAAATGAATTAAACAATTTAGTGCTCCATTTCTATAATAAATTAAACAATCCATTATAAATTAAACTATTGAATTATTTATTGAATAAATTAAACTTTGAATTATTTTTATAATGAATTAAACAATTCATTTTAAAATAATCACTTCAATTATTAATATCAGAAATTAAACAAATCATTATAAATTAAATTATTGATTTATTTGTATAATACATTGAACGATTGAATTCATCAATTTATTTTAAAATAATCACATTAATTTTTCATAAAGTAAATCAAACAATTCATTATAAATTAAACTATTGTTTTCTTTATTTAATAAATTAATAATTAATTATCAATTAAACTATTGAATTATTTATATAATCAATTAAACTTTGAATTATTTTTAGAATAAATTAATCTATTTATTTTAAAATAATCACGAATTATTTGTAAAATAAATTAAACAATTCATACAATTAATTAAATTTATATTATTGTTATGATAAATTGAACAATTCATTATAACTTAAACTATTGAATTATTTATATAATAAATTGAACTATTGAATTATTTATGTAATAAATTAAACTTTGAACTATTCTTATAATAAATTAATCAATTTATTTTAAAATAATCACTTGAATTATTTATAAAATAAATTAAACAATTCATTATAAATTAAAATATTGTATTATTTATATAATAAATTAAACAATTCATTATAAATTAAAATATTGAATTATTTATAAAATAAAATAAACTTTGAATTATTGTTATCATAAATTAATCAATTCATTTTAAAATAATCACTTGAATTATTTATAAAATGAATTAAACAATTCATTATAAATTAATATATTGATTTATTTATGCAATTAATTAAACTATTGTATTATTTATATAATAAATTAAACAATTCATTATAAATTAAACCATTGAATTATTTATATAACAAATTAAACAATTGAATTATTTACATAATAAATTAAACAATTCATTATAAACTAAAATATTGAATTGTACATATAATAAATTAAACTATTGCATTATTTGTACAATAAATTAAACTTTGAATTATTTTTATAATAAATTAAACAATTCATTATAAATTCACCTATTGAATTATTTATATAAGATATTAAACAATTCATTATAAATTAAACCATTGAATTATTTATCTAATAAATTAATCAATTTATTTTAAAATAATAACTTGAATTATTTATAAAATGAATTAAACAATTCATTATAAATGAAACTATTGTATTATTTATTTAATAATTAAACTTTGTATTATTTTAAAAATAAATTCAACAATTCATTTTAAGATAATCACTTGTTTTATTTATAAAATGAATTAAACAATTCATTATTAATTAATCTATTGAATTATTAATGTAATAAACTAAACTTTGAATTAATTTTATAATAAATTAAACAATTCATTTTAAAAGAATCACTTGAATTATGTATGTAATAAATTAAACAATTCATTATTAATTAAAGTATTGAATTATTTATATGATAGATTAAACTATTGCATTATTTATACAATAAATTAAACTATAGAATTATTTATATAATAAATGAAAGATTGAATTATTTTTATAATAAATTAAACTATAGAATTATTTATATCGTAAAATATACTTTGAATTATATTGATAATAAATATACAATTCATTTTAAAATAATCACTAAAATTATTTGTATAATGATTTAAACAAATCAATTAAAAAATAATCTCAGGAATTATTTATATAATAAATTAAACAATTATTTATAAATTAAACTGTTGAATTATTTAGATAATAAATGAAACAATTAATTACAAATTAACCTATTGAATTATTTATGTAAGATATTAAACAATTCATTATAAATTAAACCATTGAATTATTTATATAATAAATTAAACTTTGAATTATTTATATTATAAATTAAACTTTGAATCATTTTTATCATAAATTAATCAATTTATTTTAAAATAATCACTTGAATTATTTATAAAATGAATTAAACAATTTAGTGCTCCATTTCTATAATAAATTAAACAATCCATTATAAATTAAACTATTGAATTATTTATTGAATAAATTAAACTTTGAATTATTTTTATAATGAATTAAACAATTCATTTTAAAATAATCACTTCAATTATTAATATCAGAAATTAAACAAATCATTATAAATTAAATTATTGATTTATTTGTATAATACATTGAACGATTGAATTCATCAATTTATTTTAAAATAATCACATTAATTTTTCATAAAGTAAATCAAACAATTCATTATAAATTAAACTATTGTTTTCTTTATTTAATAAATTAATAATTAATTATCAATTAAACTATTGAATTATTTATATAATCAATTAAACTTTGAATTATTTTTAGAATAAATTAATCTATTTATTTTAAAATAATCACGAATTATTTGTAAAATAAATTAAACAATTCATACAATTAATTAAATTTATATTATTGTTATGATAAATTGAACAATTCATTATAACTTAAACTATTGAATTATTTATATAATAAATTGAACTATTGAATTATTTATATAATAAATTAAACATTGAATTATTTTTAGAATAAATTAATCAATTTATTTTAAAATAATCACTTGAATTATTTATAAAATAAATTAAACAATTCATTATAAATTAAACGATTGAACTATTTGCATAATAAATTAAATAATTCATTATAAATTAAATTATTGAATTATGTCTATAATATATTGAAATGTTGAATTATTTATACAATAAATTAAACTTTGAATTGTTTTTAGACTAAATTAATCAATTTATTTTAAAACATTCACGAATTATTTATAAAATAAATTAAACAATTCATTATAAATTAAAATATTGAATTATTTATTGAATAAATTAAACTTTGAATTATTTTTAGAATGAATTAAACAATTCATTTTAAAATAATCACTTCAATTATTTATATCAGAAATTAACCAAATCATTATAAATTAAATTATTGAATTATTTATATAATAAATTGAACTATTGAATTATTTATATAATAAATTAAACTTTGAATTATTTTTAGAATAAATTAATCTATTTATTTTAAAATAATCACTTGAATTGTTTATAAAATGAATTAAACAATTCATTTAAAAATAATCACTTGAATTATTCATATAAAAAATTAAACAATTCATGATAAATTAAACTATTGAATTATTTATAAAATAAATTAAACTATTGCAGCATTTATATAATAAAATAAACTTTGAATTGTTTTCATAATAAATTAATCAATTTATTTTAAAATAATCACTTGAATGATTCATAAAGTAAATTAAACAATTCATTATGAATTAAACTATTGTATTCTTTATTTAATAAATTAAATAATTCATTATAAATTAAACTATTGAATTATTTATATAATATATTGAAATATTGAATTATTTATATAATAAATTAAAATTTGAATTATTTTTGGACTAAATTAATCAATTTATTTTAAAAGATTCACGAATTATTTATAAAATAAATTTAAAAATTCATTATAAATTAAACTATTGAATTATTTACATAATAAATTAAATAATTCATTATAAATTAAGCTATTGAATTATATATATCATAAATTAAACTTTGAATTATTTTTATAATAAATTAACCAATTTATTTTAAAATAATCACTTGAATTATTCACAAAGTAAATTAAACAATTCATTATAAATTAAATTATTGAATTATTTATATAATATATTGAAATATTGAATTATTTATATAATAAATTAAAATTTGAATTATTTTTGGACTAAATTAATCAATTTATTTTAAAAGATTCACGAATTATTTGTAAAATAAATTAAACAATTCATTATAAATTAAACTATTGCACGATTTAAATAATAAATTAAACTTTGAATTATTTTTAGAACAAATTAATCAAATTATTTTAAAATAATCACTTGAATTATTCATAAAGTAAATTAAACAATTCAATATAAATTAAACTGTTGAATTATTTATATAATAAATTAAACAATTCATTATAAATTAAATTATTGAATTATTTATATAATAAATTAAACTTTGAATTATTTTTATAATGAATTAAACAATTCATTTCAAAATAATCATTTGAATTATTTATGTAATAAATGAAACAATTAATTATAAATTAAACTATTGAATTATTTATATAATTAATTAAACAATTCATTATAAATTAAACTATTGAATTATTGATATAATAAATTCAATTTTGAATTATTTTGAGAATAAATTCAATAATTCATTTAAAAATAATCACTTGAATTATTTATATAATAAATTAAACAATTCATGATAAATTAAACTATTGAATTATTTATAAAATAAATTAAACTATTGCACCATTTATATAACAAAATAAACTTTGAATTGTTTTTATAATAAATTAAACAATTCATTTTAAAATAATCACTTGAATTATTCATAAAGTAAATTCAACAATTCATTATAAATTAAAACTATTGAATTATTAATATAATGAATTCAATTTTGAATTATTTTGAGAATAAATTCAACAATTCATTTAAAAATAATCACTTGAATTATTTATATAATGAATTAAACAATTCATGATAAATTAAACTATTGAATTATTTATAAAATAAATTAAACTATTCCACCATTTATATAATAAGATAAACTTTGAATTGATTTTATAATAAATTAAACAATTTATTTTAAAATAATCACTTGAATTATTCATAAAGTAAATTAAACAATTCATTCTAAATTAAACTATTGTATTCTCTATTTAATAAATTAAACAATTCTTTATAAATTATACGATTGAATTATTTATATAATAAATTAAACTATTGCACCAATTAAATAATAAATTAAACTTTGAATTATTTTTAGAATAAATTAATCAATTTGTTTTAAAATAATCACTTGAATTATTTTTAAAATAAATTAAACTATTCATTATAAATTAAACCATTGTATTGTTTATGTAATACATTAAACAATTGAATTATTTATATTATAAATTAAACTTTGAATTATTTTTATAATAAATTAAACTATTCATTTTAAAATAATCACTTGAATTATTTATAAAATAAATTAAACAATTCATTGTTAATTAACCTATTGAATTATTTATATAATAAATTAAACAATTCATTTTAAAATATTCACTTGAATTATCTATGTAACAAATAAAACAATTCATTATAAATTAAACTATCGAATTATATATATTAGAAATTAAACAATTGAATTATTTATATAATAAATTAAACTTTTAATTATTTTTATAATAAATTAATCAATTTATTTAAAAATAATCACTTGAATTATTTATAAAATGAATTAAACAATTCATTATAAATTAATATATTGAATTATTTATGTAATTAATTAAACTACTGTATTATTTATATAATAAATTAAACAATTCATTATAAATTAAACCATTGAATTATTTTTATAATATATGAAACAATTCATTCAAAGATAATCACTTCAATTATACATATAATAAATTAAACAATGCATTATAAATTAACCTATTGAATTATTTATGTAATAAATTAAACTATTGTATTATTTATATAATAAATTAAACAATTCATTTTAAAATAAAAACTTGAATTATTTATAAAATGAATTAATCAATTCATTATAAATTAAACTATTGTATTATTTGTGTGATAAATTAAACAATTCATTATCAATTAAAATATTGAATTATTTATATAATAAATTAAATAATTGAATTATTTATATAATAAATTAAACTTTGAACTATTTTTATAATAAATTAATCAATTTATTTTAAAATAATCACTTGAATTATTTATAAAATGAATTAAACAATTCATTATAAATTAATATATTGAATTATTTATGTAATAAATTCAACTATTGTATTATTTATATGATAAATTAAGCAATTCATTGTCAATTAAAATATTGAATTATTTATATAATAAATTAAATAATTGAATTATTTATATAATAAATTAAACAATTGAATTATTCATACAATAAATTAAACTTTGAATTATTTTGACTTTGAATTATTTTGATAATAAATTAAACAATTCATTTTAAAATAATCACTGGAATTATTTATAAAATGAATTAAACAATTCATTATGAATTAAACCGTTGTATTATTTATATAATATGTTAAACCATTGAATTATTTATATAATAAATTAAACAATTCATTAAAATTAAAATATTGCATTATTTATATAATAAATTAAACTTTGAATTATTTTTATAATAAATTAAACAATTCATTTTAAAATAATCACTGGAATTATTTATAAAATGAATTAAACAATTCATTATGAATTAAACCATTGTATTATTTATATAATATGTTAAACCATTGAATTATTTATATAATAAATTAAACTTTGAATTATTTTTATAATAAATTAAACAATTCATATTAAAATAATCATTTGAATTATTTATAAAATAAATTAAACAATTCATTATAATTTAACATGTTGAATTATTTTTATAATAAATTAAACAATTCATTTGAAAATAATAACTTGAATCATTTATAAAATAAATTAAACAGTTCATTTTGAATTAAACCATTGAATTATTTTTATAATAAATTAATCAATTTATTTTAAAATAATCACTTGAATTATTTATAAAATGAATTAAACAAGTAATTATAAATTAAAATATTGTATTATTTATATAATAAATTAAACAATTCATTATCAATTAAAATATTGATTTATTTATATAATAAATTAAACAATTGATTTATTGATATAATAAATTAAACAATTGAATTATTTATGCAATAAATTAAACTTTGAACTATTCTTATAATAAATTAATCAATTTATTTTGAAATAATCACTTGAATTATTTATAAAATGAATTAATCAATTCATTATGAATTAAACTATTGTATCATTTTTTGATAAATTAAACAATTCATTATAAATTAAAATATTGAATTATTTGCATGAAAGTTAAACAATTGAATTATTTATATAATAAATTAAACATTTGAATTATTTATATAATAAATTAAACTTTGAATTATTTTTATAATAAATTGAGCAATTCATTTTAAAATAATCACTTGAATTATTTATAAAATAAATTTAAAAATTCATTATAAATTAAACTATTGTATTATTTATATAATAAATTAAACAATTCATTATAAATTAAAATATTGAATTATTTATATAATAAATTAAACTATTGCATTATTTGTATAATAAATTAAACTTTGAATTATTTTTAAAATAAATTAAACAATTCATTTTAAAATAATCACTTGTTTAATTTGTAAAATGTATTAAACAATTCATTATAAATTAAACCATTGAATGATTTATATAATAAATTAAACAATTGAATTATTTATATCGTAAATTGAACTTTGAATTATTTTTATAATAAATTAATCAATTTATTTTAAAATAATCACTTGAATTATTTACAAAATGAATTAAACAATTCATTATCAATTAAAATATTGTATTATTTATATAATAAATTAAACAATTCATTATAAATTAAAATATTGAATTATTTGCATGAAATTTAAACAATTGAATTATTTATATAATAAATTAAACATTTGAATTATTTATATAATAAATTATACTTTGAATTATTTTTATAATAAATTAATCAATTTATTTTAAAATAATTACTTGAATTATTTATAAAATGAATTAAACATTTCATTATCAATTAATATATTGAATTATTTATGTAATTAATTAAACTATTGAATTATTTATATAATAAATTAAACAATTCATTTTAAAATAAAAACTTGAATTATTTATAAAATGAATTAATCAATTCATTATAAATTAAACTATTGTATTATTTGTGTGATAAATTAAACAATTCATTATAAATTAAAATATTGAATTATTTATACAATAAATTAATCTTTGAATTATTTTTATAATAAATTAAACAATTCATTTGAAAATAATCACTTGAATTATTTATGAAATAAATTGAACAATTCATTATAAATTAAACCATTGAATTATTTATATAATAAATTAAACAATTCATTATAAATTAAACCATTGAATTATTTATATAATAAATTAAACAATTGAATTATTTATATAATAAATTCAACAATTGAATTATTTATATCATAAATTAAACTTTGAATTATTTTTATGATAATCACTTGAATTATTTATAAAATGAATTAAACAATTCATTATAAATTAATATATTGAATTATTTATGTAATTAATTAAACTATTGTATTATTTATATAATAAATTAGACAATTCATTATAAATTAAACCATTGAATTATTTATATAATAAATTAAACTTTGAATTATTTTTATAATAAATTAAACTATTCATTTTAAAATAATCACTTGAATTATTTATAAAATAAATTAAACAATTCATTATAAATTAAACCATTGTATTATTTATGTAATAAATTAAACAATTGAATGATTTATATTATAAATTAAACTTTGAATTATTGTTATCATAAATTAATCAATTCATTTTAAAATAATCACTTGAATTATTTATAAAATGAATTAAACAATTCATTATAAATTAAACCATTGTATTATTTATGTAATAAATTAAACTATTGAATTATTTATATAATAAATTAAACAATTCATTTTCAAATAAAAACTTGAATTATTTATAAAATGAATTAATCAATTCATTATAAATTAAACTATTGTATTATTTGTGTGATAAATTAAACAATTCAATATAAATTAAAATATTGAATTATTTATACAATAAATTAAACTTTGAATTATTTTTATAATAAATTAAACAATTCATTTTAAAATATTCACTTGAATTATTTATGTAACAAATAAAACAATTCATTATAAATTAAACTATCGAATTATATATATAATAAATTTAAAAATTCATTATAAATTAAACTATTGAATTATTTATATAATAAATTAAACTATTGAAATATTTATATAATAAATTAAACTTTGAATTATTTTTATAATAAATTATTCAATTTATTTTAAAATAATCACTTGAATTATTTATAAAATGAATTAAACAATTCATTATAAATTAATATATTGAATTATTTATGTAATTAATTAAACTATTGTATTATTTATATAATAAATTAAACAATTCATTATAAATTAAACCATTGAATTATTTATATAATAAATTAAACTTTGAATTATTTTTATAATAAATTAAACTATTCATTTTAAAATAATCACTTGAATTATTTATAAAATAAATTAAACAATTCATTATAAATTAAACCATTGTATTATTTATGTAATAAATTAAACAATAGAATGATTTATATTATAAATTAAACTTTGAATTATTGTTATCATAAATTAATCAATTTATTTTAAAATAATCACTTGAATTATTTCTAAAATGAATTAAACAATTCATTATAAATTAAAATATTGAATTATTTATACAATAAATTGAACTTTGAATTATTTTTATAATAAATTTAACAATTCATTTTAAAATAATCACTTGAATTATTTATGTAATAAATTAAACTATTGCATTATTTGTATAATAAATTAAACTTTGAATTATGTTTATAATAAATTGAACAATTCATTTAAAAATAATCACTTGAATTATTTCTAAAATAAATTAAAGAATTCATTATAAATTAACCTATTGAATTATTTATATAATATATTCAACAATTCATTTTAAAATAAAAACTTGAATTATTTATAAAATGTATTAATCAATTCATTATAAATTAAACTATTGTATTATTTATGTAATAAATTAAACTATTCATTATAAATTAAAATATTGCATTATTCATACAATAAATTGAACAATTGAATTATTTATATAATAAATTAAACTTTCAATTATTTTTATAATAAGTTAAACAATTCATTTTAAAATAATCACTTGAATTATTTATAAAATAAATTAAACAATTCATTATAAATTAACCTGTTGAATTATTTATATAATATATTAAACAATTCATTATATATTGAACCATTGAATTATTCATACAATAAATTGAACAATTGAATTATTTATATAATAAATTAAACTTTGAATTATTTTTATAAAAAATTAATCAATTTATTTTAAAATAATCACTTGAATTATTTATAAAATGAATTAAACAATTCATTATCAATTAAAACATTGAATTATTTATATAATAAATTAAACAATTGAATTATTCATACAATAAATTAAACTTTGAACTATTTTTATAATAAATTAATCAATTTATTTTATAATAATCACTTGAATTATTTATAAAATGAATTAAACAATTCATTATAAATTAATATATTGAATTATTTATGTAATAAATTCAACTATTGTATTATTTATATGATAAATTAAACAATTAATTGTCAATTAAAATATTGAATTATTTATTTAATAAATTAAACTATTGATTTGTTTATATATTAAATTAAACTTTGAATTATTTTTATAATAATTTGAACAATTCATTTTGAAATAATCACTTGAATTATTTATAAAATGAATTGAACAATTCATTATAAATTAAAATATTGAATTATTTGCATGAAAGTTAAACAATTGAATTATTTATATAATAAATTAAACTTTGAATTATTTTTATAAAAAATTAATCAATTTATTTTAAAATAATCACTGGAATTATTTATAAAATGAATTAAACAATTCATTATCAATTGAAATATTGAATTATTTATATAATAAATTAAATAATTGAATTATTTATATAATAAATTAAACAATTGAATTATTCATACAATAAATTAAACTTTGAACTATTTTTATAATAAATTAATCAATTTATTTTAAAATAATCACTTGAATTATTTATAAAATGAATTAAACAATTCATTATAAATTAATATATTGAATTATTTATGTAATAAATTCAACTATTGTATTATTTATATGATAAATTAAACAATTCATTGTCAATTAAAATATTGAATTATTTATATAATAAATTAAATAATTGAATTATTTATATAATAAATTAAACAATTGAATTATTCATACAATAAATTAAACTTTGAATTATTTTGATAATAAATTAAACAATTCATTTTAAAATAATCACTGGAATTATTTATAAAATGAATTAAACAATTCATTATGAATTAAACCGTTGTATTATTTATATAATATGTTAAACCATTGAATTATTTATATAATAAATTAAACAATTCATTAAAATTAAAGTATTGCATTATTTATATAATAAATTAAACTTTGAATTATTTTATAATAAATTAAACAATTCATTTTAAAATAATCACTGGAATTATTTATAAAATGAATTAAACAATTCATTATGAATTAAACCATTGTATTATTTATATAATATGTTAAACCATTGAATTATTTATATAATAAATTAAACTTTGAATTATTTTTATAATAAATTAAACAATTCATATTAAAATAATCATTTGAATTATTTATAAAATAAATTAAACAATTCATTATAATTTAACATATTGAATTATTTTTATAATAAATTAAACAATTCATTTGAAAATAATAACTTGAATCATTTATAAAATAAATTAAACAGTTCATTTTGAATTAAACCATTGAATTATTTTTATAATAAATTAATCAATTTATTTTAAAATAATCACTTGAATTATTTATAAAATGAATTAAACAAGTAATTATAAATTAAAATATTGTATTATTTATATAATAAATTAAACAATTCATTATCAATTAAAATATTGATTTATTTATATAATAAATTAAACAATTGAATTATTGATATAATAAATTAAACAATTGAATTATTTATGCAATAAATTAAACTTTGAACTATTCTTATAATAAATTAATCAATTTATTTTAAAATAATCACTTGAATTATTTATAAAATGAATTAATCAATTCATTATAAATTAAACTATTGTATTATTTGTTTGATAAATTAAACAATTCATTATAAATTAAAATATTGAATTATTTGCATGAAAGTTAAACAATTGAATTATTTATATAATAAATTAAACTTTGAATTATTTTTATAATAAATTGAGCAATTCATTTTAAAATAATCACTTGAATTATTTATAAAATAAATGTAAAAATTCATTATAAATTAAACTATTGTATTATTTATATAATAAATTAAACAATTCATTATAAATTAAAATATTGAATTATTTATATAATAAATTAAACTATTGCATTATTTGTATAATAAATTAAACTTTGAATTATTTTTAAAATAAATTAAACAATTCATTTTAAAATAATCACTTGTTTAATTTGTAAAATGTATTAAACAATTCATTATAAATTAAACCATTGAATTATTTATATAATAAATTAAACAATTGAATTATTTATATCGTAAATTGAACTTTGAATTATTTTTATCATGAATTAATCAATTTATTTTAAAATAATCACTTGAATTATTTACAAAATGAATTAAACATTTCATTATCAATTAAAATATTGTATTATTTATATAATAAATTAAACAATTCATTATAAATTAAAATATTGAATTATTTGCATGAAAGTTAAACAATTGAATTATTTATATAATAAATTAAACATTTTAATTATTTATATAATAAATTAAACTTTGAGTTATTTTTATAATAAATTAATCAATTTATTTTAAAATAATCACTTGAATTATTTATAAAATGAATTAAACATTTCATTATCAATTAATATATTGAATTATTTATGTAATTAATTAAACTATTGAATTATTTATATAATAAATTAAACAATTCATTTTAAAATAAAAACTTGAATTATTTATAAAATGAATTAATCAATTCATTATAAATTAAACTATTGTATTATTTGTGTGATAAATTAAACAATTCATTATAAATTAAAATATTGAATTATTTATACAATAAATTAAACTTTGAATTATTTTTATAATAAATTAAACAATTCATTTGAAAATAATCACTTGAATTATTTATGAAATAAATTCAACAATTCATTATAAATTAAACCATTGAATTATTTATATAATAAATTAAACAATTCATTATAAATTAAACCATTGAATTATTTATATAATAAATTAAACAAATGAATTATTTATATAATAAATTCAACAATTGAATTATTTATATCATAAATTAAACTTTGAATTATTTTTATAATAAATTAAACTATTCATTTTAAAATAATCACTTGAATTATTCATAAAATAAATTAAACAATTCATTATTAATTAACCTATTGAATTATTTATATAATATATTAAACAATTCATTATAAATTAAACCATTTAATTATTAATATAATAAATTCAACTATTAAAATATTTCTATAATAAATTAAAATTTGAATTATTTTTATAATAAATTAAACTATTCATTTTAAAATAATCACTTGAATTATTTATAAAATAAATTAAACAATTCATTATAAATTAAACCATTGTATTATTTATGTAATAAATTAAACTATTGAATTATTTATATAATAAATTAAACAATTCATTTTAAAATAAAAACTTGAATTATTTATAAAATGAATTAATCAATTCATTATAAATTAAACTATTGTATTATTTGTGTGATAAATTAAACAATTCATTATAAATTAAAATATTGAATTATTTATACAATAAATTAAACTTTGAATTATTTTTATAATAAATTAAACAATTCATTTTAAAATATTCACTTGAATTATTTATGTAACAAATAAAACAATTCATTATAAATTAAACTATCGAATTATATATAAAATAAATTTAAAAATTCATTATAAATTAAACTATTGAATTATTTGCATGAAAGTTAAACAATTGAATTATTTATATAATAAATTAAACATTTGAATCATTTATATAATAAATTAAACTTTGAATTATTTTTATAATAAATTATTCAATTCATTTAAAAATAATTACTTGAATTATTTATAAAATGAATTAAACATTTCATTATAAATTAATATATTGAATAATTTATGTAATAAATTAAACTATTGTATTATTTATATAATAAATTAAACAATTCATTTTAAAATAAAAACTTGAATTATTTATAAAATGAATTAATCAATTCATCATAAATTAAACTATTGTATTATTTGTGTGATAAATTAAACAATTCATTATAAATTAAAATATTGAATTATTTATGTAATAAATTAAACTATTGAAATATTTATATAATAAATTAAACTTTGAATTATTTTATAATAAATTAATCAATTTATTTTAAAATAATCACTTGAATTATTTATAAAATGAATTAAACAATTCATTATAAATTAATATATTGAATTATTTATGTAATTAATTAAACTATTGTATTATTTATATAATAAATTAAACAATTCATTTTAAAATAAAAACTTGAATTATTTATAAAATGAATTAATCAATTCATCATAAATTAAACTATTGTATTATTTGTGTGATAAATTAAACAATTCATTATAAATTAAAATATTGAATTATTTATGTAATAAATTAAACTATTGAAATATTTATATAATAAATTAAACTTTGAATTATTTTATAATAAATTAATCAATTTATTTTAAAATAATCACTTGAATTATTTATAAAATGAATTAAACAATTCATTATAAATTAATATATTGAATTATTTATGTAATTAATTAAACTATTGTATTATTTATATAATAAATTAAACAATTCATTTTAAAATAAAAACTTGAATTATTTATAAAATGAATTAATCAATTCATCATAAATTAAACTATTGTATTATTTGTGTGATAAATTAAACAATTCATTATAAATTAAAATATTGAATTATTTATGTAATAAATTAAACTATTGAAATATTTATATAATAAATTAAACTTTGAATTATTTTATAATAAATTAATCAATTTATTTTAAAATAATCACTTGAATTATTTATAAAATGAATTAAACAATTCATTATAAATTAATATATTGAATTATTTATGTAATTAATTAAACTATTGTATTATTTATATAATAAATTAAACAATTCATTATAAATTAAACCATTGAATTATTTATATAATAAATTAAACTTTGAATTATTTTTATAATAAATTAAACTATTCATTTTAAAATAATCACTTGAATTATTTATAAAATAAATTAAACAATTCATTATAAATTAAACCATTGTATTATTTATGTAATAAATTAAACAATAGAATGATTTATATTATAAATTAAACTTTGAATTATTGTTATCATAAATTAATCAATTTATTTTAAAATAATCACTTGAATTATTTCTAAAATGAATTAAACAATTCATTATAAATTAAAATATTGAATTATTTATACAATAAATTGAACTTTGAATTATTTTTATAATAAATTTAACAATTCATTTTAAAATAATCACTTGAATTATTTATATAATAAATTAAACTTTGAATGATGTTTATAATAAATTGAACAATTCATTTAAAAATAATCACTTGAATTATTTGTAAAATAAATTAAAGAATTCATTATAAATTAACCTATTGAATTATTTATATAATATATTAAACAATTGAATTATTTATACACAAAATTAAACTTTGAATTATTTTTATAATAAATTAATCAATTTATTTTAAAATAATCACTTGAATTATTTATAAAATGAATTAAACAATTCATTATAAATTAAACTATTGTATTATTTATTGAATAAATTAAACTTTGAATTATTTTTTAAATAAATTAAACAATTCATTTTAAAATAATCACTTGTTTAATTTGTAAAATGAATTAAACAATTCATTATAAATTAAACCATTGAATTATTTATATAATAAATTAAACAATTGAATTATTTATATCATAAATTGAACTTTGAATTATTTTTATGATAAATTAATCAATTTATTTTAAAATAATCACTTGAATTATTTACAAAATGAATTAAACAATTCATTATCAATTAAAATATTGTATTATTTATATAATAAATTAAACAATTCATTATAAATTAAAATATTGAATTATTTGCATGAAAGTTAAACAATTGAATTATTTATATAATAAATTAAACATTTGAATCATTTATATCATGAATTAAACTTTGAATTATTTTTATAATAAATTATTCAATTTATTTTAAAATAATTACTTGAATTATTTATAAAATGAATTAAACATTTCATTATAAATTAATATATTGAATAATTTATGGAATAAATTAAACTATTGTATTATTTATATAATAAATTAAACAATTCATTTAAAAATAAAAACTTGAATTATTTATAAAATGAATTAATCAATTCATTATAAATTAAACTATTGTATGATTTGTGTGATAAATTAAACAATTCATTATAAATTAAAATATTGAATTATTTATACAATAAATTAAACAATTGAATTATTTATATAATAAATTCAACAATTGAATTATTTATATCATAAATTAAACTTTGAATTATTTTTATAATAAATTAAACCATTCATTTTAAAATAATCACTTGAATTATTCATAAAATAAATTAAACAATTCATTATTAATTAACCTATTGAATTAT
Source organism: Heptranchias perlo (assembly GCF_035084215.1). NCBI lineage: Eukaryota > Metazoa > Chordata > Chondrichthyes > Hexanchiformes > Hexanchidae > Heptranchias > Heptranchias perlo. The sequence goes on along the minus strand of NC_090341.1, from coordinate 63,981,943 downwards.
TTATATAATATATTAAACAATTCATTATAAATTAAACCATTTAATTATTAATATAATAAATTCAACTATTAAAATATTTCTATAATAAATTAAAATTTGAATTATTTTTATAATATATTAAACAATTCATTCAAAGATAATCACTTCAATTATACATATAATAAATTAAACAATGCATTATAAATTAACCTATTGAATTATTTATATAATAAATTAAACAATTCATTTTAAAATATTCACTTGAATTATTTATGTAACAAATAAAACAATTCATTATAAATTAAACTATCGAATTATAAATATAATAAATTTAAAAATTCACTATAAATTAAACTATTGAATTATTTATATAATAAATTAAACTATTGAAATATTTATATAATAAATTAAACTTTGAATTATTTTAAAAATAAATTAAACAATTCATTTTAAAATAATCACTTGAATTATTTATGTAATAAATTAAACAATTCATTATAAATTAAGCTATTGTATTATTTATATAATAAATTAAACAATTCATCATAAATTAAAATATTGAAATATTTATATAATAAATTAAACAATTGAATTATTTATATAATAAATTAAACTTTGAATTATTTTTATGATAATCACTTGAATTATTTATAAAATGAATTAAACAATTCATTATAAATTAATATATTGAATTATTTATGTAATTAATTAAACTATTGTATTATTTATATAATAAATTAGACAATTCATTATAAATTAAACCATTGAATTATTTATATAATAAATTAAACTTTGAATTATTTTTATAATAAATTAAACTATTCATTTTAAAATAATCACTTGAATTATTTATAAAATAAATTAAACAATTCATTATAAATTAAACCATTGTATTATTTATGTAATAAATTAAACAATTGAATGATTTATATTATAAATTAAACTTTGAATTATTGTTATCATAAATTAATCAATTCATTTTAAAATAATCACTTGAATTATTTATAAAATGAATTAAACAATTCATTATAAATTAATATATTGATTTATTTATGCAATTAATTAAACTATTGTATTATTTATATAATAAATTAAACAATTCATTATAAATTAAACCATTGAATTATTTATATAACAAATTAAACAATTGAATTATTTACATAATAAATTAAACAATTCATTATAAACTAAAATATTGAATTGTACATATAATAAATTAAACTATTGCATTATTTGTACAATAAATTAAACTTTGAATTATTTTTATAATAAATTAAACAATTCATTATAAATTCACCTATTGAATTATTTATATAAGATATTAAACAATTCATTATAAATTAAACCATTGAATTATTTATCTAATAAATTAATCAATTTATTTTAAAATAATAACTTGAATTATTTATAAAATGAATTAAACAATTCATTATAAATGAAACTATTGTATTATTTATTTAATAATTAAACTTTGTATTATTTTAAAAATAAATTCAACAATTCATTTTAAGATAATCACTTGTTTTATTTATGTAATAAATTAAACAATTCATTATAAATTAAGCTATTGTATTATTTATATAATAAATTAAACAATTCATCATAAATTAAAATATTGAAATATTTATATAATAAATTAAACAATTGAATTATTTATATAATAAATTAAACTTTGAATTATTTTTATGATAATCACTTGAATTATTTATAAAATGAATTAAACAATTCATTATAAATTAATATATTGAATTATTTATGTAATTAATTAAACTATTGTATTATTTATATAATAAATTAGACAATTCATTATAAATTAAACCATTGAATTATTTATATAATAAATTAAACTTTGAATTATTTTTATAATAAATTAAACTATTCATTTTAAAATAATCACTTGAATTATTTATAAAATAAATTAAACAATTCATTATAAATGAAACCATTGTATTATTTATGTAATAAATTAAACAATTGAATGATTTATATTATAAATTAAACTTTGAATTATTGTTATCATAAATTAATCAATTCATTTTAAAATAATCACTTGAATTATTTATAAAATGAATTAAACAATTCATTATAAATTAATATATTGATTTATTTATGCAATTAATTAAACTATTGTATTATTTATATAATAAATTAAACAATTCATTATAAATTAAACCATTGAATTATTTATATAACAAATTAAACAATTGAATTATTTACATAATAAATTAAACAATTCATTATAAACTAAAATATTGAATTGTACATATAATAAATTAAACTATTGCATTATTTGTACAATAAATTAAACTTTGAATTATTTTTATAATAAATTAAACAATTCATTATAAATTCACCTATTGAATTATTTATATAAGATATTAAACAATTCATTATAAATTAAACCATTGAATTATTTATCTAATAAATTAATCAATTTATTTTAAAATAATAACTTGAATTATTTATAAAATGAATTAAACAATTCATTATAAATAAAACTATTGTATTATTTATTTAATAATTAAACTTTGTATTATTTTAAAAATAAATTCAACAATTCATTTTAAGATAATCACTTGTTTTATTTATAAAATGAATTAAACAATTCATTATTAATTAATCTATTGAATTATTAATGTAATAAACTAAACTTTGAATTAATTTTATAATAAATTAAACAATTCATTTTAAAAGAATCACTTGAATTATGTATGTAATAAATTAAACAATTCATTATTAATTAAAGTATTGAATTATTTATATGATAGATTAAACTATTGCATTATTTATACAATAAATTAAACTATAGAATTATTTATATAATAAATGAAAGATTGAATTATTTTTATAATAAATTAAACTATAGAATTATTTATATCGTAAAATATACTTTGAATTATATTGATAATAAATATACAATTCATTTTAAAATAATCACTAAAATTATTTGTATAATGATTTAAACAAATCAATTAAAAAATAATCTCAGGAATTATTTATATAATAAATTAAACAATTATTTATAAATTAAACTGTTGAATTATTTAGATAATAAATGAAACAATTAATTACAAATTAACCTATTGAATTATTTATGTAAGATATTAAACAATTCATTATAAATTAAACCATTGAATTATTTATATAATAAATTAAACTTTGAATTATTTATATTATAAATTAAACTTTGAATCATTTTTATCATAAATTAATCAATTTATTTTAAAATAATCACTTGAATTATTTATAAAATGAATTAAACAATTTAGTGCTCCATTTCTATAATAAATTAAACAATCCATTATAAATTAAACTATTGAATTATTTATTGAATAAATTAAACTTTGAATTATTTTTATAATGAATTAAACAATTCATTTTAAAATAATCACTTCAATTATTAATATCAGAAATTAAACAAATCATTATAAATTAAATTATTGATTTATTTGTATAATACATTGAACGATTGAATTCATCAATTTATTTTAAAATAATCACATTAATTTTTCATAAAGTAAATCAAACAATTCATTATAAATTAAACTATTGTTTTCTTTATTTAATAAATTAATAATTAATTATCAATTAAACTATTGAATTATTTATATAATAAATTGAACTATTGAATTACTTATATAATCAATTAAACTTTGAATTATTTTTAGAATAAATTAATCTATTTATTTTAAAATAATCACGAATTATTTGTAAAATAAATTAAACAATTCATACAATTAATTAAATTTATATTATTGTTATGATAAATTGAACAATTCATTATAACTTAAACTATTGAATTATTTATATAATAAATTGAACTATTGAATTATTTATATAATAAATTAAACATTGAATTATTTTTAGAATAAATTAATCAATTTATTTTAAAATAATCACTTGAATTATTTATAAAATAAATTAAACAATTCATTATAAATTAAACGATTGAACTATTTGCATAATAAATTAAATAATTCATTATAAATTAAATTATTGAATTATGTCTATAATATATTGAAATGTTGAATTATTTATACAATAAATTAAACTTTGAATTGTTTTTAGACTAAATTAATCAATTTATTTTAAAACATTCACGAATTATTTATAAAATAAATTAAACAATTCATTATAAATTAAAATATTGAATTATTTATACAATAAATTGAACTTTGAATTATTTTTATAATAAATTTAACAATTCATTTTAAAATAATCACTTGAATTATTTATATAATAAATTTAACTATTGCATTATTTGTATAATAAATTAAACTTTGAATGATGTTTATAATAAATTGAACAATTCATTTAAAAATAATCACTTGAATTATTTGTAAAATAAATTAAAGAATTCATTATAAATTAACCTATTGAATTATTTATATAATATATTAAACAATTGAATTATTTATACAATAAATTAAACTTTGAATTATTTTTATAATAAATTAATCAATTTATTTTAAAATAATCACTTGAATTATTTATAAAATGAATTAAACAATTCATTATAAATTAAACTATTGTATTATTTATTGAATAAATTAAACTTTGAATTATTTTTAAAATAAATTAAACAATTCATTTTAAAATAATCACTTGTTTAATTTGTAAAATGAATTAAACAATTCATTATAAATTAAACCATTGAATTATTTATATAATAAATTAAACAATTGAATTATTTATATCATAAATTGAACTTTGAATTATTTTTATGATAAATTAATCAATTTATTTTAAAATAATCACTTGAATTATTTACAAAATGAATTAAACAATTCATTATCAATTAAAATATTGTATTATTTATATAATAAATTAAACAATTCATTATAAATTAAAATATTGAATTATTTGCATGAAAGTTAAACAATTGAATTATTTATATAATAAATTAAACATTTGAATCATTTATATCATGAATTAAACTTTGAATTATTTTTATAATAAATTATTCAATTTATTTTAAAATAATTACTTGAATTATTTATAAAATGAATTAAACATTTCATTATAAATTAATATATTGAATAATTTATGGAATAAATTAAACTATTGTATTATTTATATAATAAATTAAACAATTCATTTAAAAATAAAAACTTGAATTATTTATAAAATGAATTAATCAATTCATTATAAATTAAACTATTGTATGATTTGTGTGATAAATTAAACAATTCATTATAAATTAAAATATTGAATTATTTATACAATAAATTAAACAATTGAATTATTTATATAATAAATTCAACAATTGAATTATTTATATCATAAATTAAACTTTGAATTATTTTTATAATAAATTAAACCATTCATTTTAAAATAATCACTTGAATTATTCATAAAATAAATTAAACAATTCATTATTAATTAACCTATTGAATTATTTATATAATATATTAAACAATTCATTATAAATTAAACCATTTAATTATTAATATAATAAATTCAACTATTAAAATATTTCTATAATAAATTAAAATTTGAATTATTTTTATAATATATTAAACAATTCATTCAAAGATAATCACTTCAATTATACATATAATAAATTAAACAATGCATTATAAATTAACCTATTGAATTATTTATATAATAAATTAAACAATTCATTTTAAAATATTCACTTGAATTATTTATGTAACAAATAAAACAATTCATTATAAATTAAACTATCGAATTATAAATATAATACATTTAAAAATTCATTATAAATTAAACTATTGTATTATTTATATAATAAATTAAACAATTCATTTTAAAATAAAAACTTGAATTATTTATAAAATGATTTAATCAATTCATTATAAATTAAACTATTGTATTATTTGTGTGATAAATTAAACAATTCATTATAAATTAAAATATTGAATTATTTATACAATAAATTAAACAATTGAATTATTTATATAATAAATTCAACAATTGAATTATTTATATCATAAATTAAACTTTGAATTATTTTAATAATAAATTAAACTATTCATTTTAAAATAATCACTTGAATTATTCATAAAATAAATTAAACAATTCATTATTAATTAACCTATTGAATTATTTATATAATATATTAAACAATTCATTATAAATTATCCATTTAATTATTAATATAATAAATTCAACTATTAAAATATTTCTATAATAAATTAAAATTTGAATTATTTTTATAATATATTAAACAATTCATTCAAAGATAATCACTTCAATTATACATATAATAAATTAAACAATGCATTATAAATTAACCTATTGAATTATTTATATAATAAATTAAACAATTCATTTTAAAATATTCACTTGAATTATTTATGTAACAAATAAAACAATTCATTATAAATTAAACTATCGAATAATAAATATAATACATTTAAAAATTCATTATAAATTAAACTATTGAATTATTTATATAAATAAATTAAACTATTGAAATATTTATATAATAAATTAAACTTTGAATTATTTTTAAAATAAATTAAACAATTCATTTTAAAATAATCACTTGAATTATTTATGTAATAAATTAAACAATTCATTATAAATTAAGCTATTGTATTATTTATATAATAAATTAAACAATTCATCATAAATTAAAATATTGAATTATTTATATAATAAATTAAACAATTGAATTATTTATATAATAAATTAAACTTTGAATTATTTTTATGATAATCACTTGAATTATTTATAAAATGAATTAAACAATTCATTATAAATTAATATATTGAATTATTTATATAATAAATTAAACTTTGAATTATTTTTATGATAATCACTTGAATTATTTATAAAATAAATTAAACAATTCATTATAAATTAAACTATTGAATTATTTATTGAATAAATTAAACTTTGAATTATTTTTAGAATAAATTAATCTATTTATTTTAAAATAATCACTTGAATTGTTTATAAAATGAATTAAACAATTCATTTAAAAATAATCACTTGAATTATTCATATAAAAAATTAAACAATTCATGATAAATTAAACTATTGAATTATTTATAAAATAAATTAAACTATTGCAGCATTTATATAATAAAATAAACTTTGAATTGTTTTCATAATAAATTAAACAAATTATTTTAAAATAATCACTTGAATGATTCATAAAGTAAATTAAACAATTCATTATGAATTAAACTATTGTATTATTTATTTAATAAATTAAATAATTCATTATAAATTAAACTATTGAATTATTTATATAATATATTGAAATATTGAATTATTTATATAATAAATTAAAATTTCAATTATTTTTGGACTAAATTAATCAATTTATTTTAAAAGATTCACGAATTATTTATAAAATAAATTTAAAAATTCATTATAAATTAAACTATTGAATTATATATATCATAAATTAAACTTTGAATTATTTTTATACTAAATTAACCAATTTATTTTAAAATAATCACTTGAATTATTCATAAAGTAAATTAAACAATTCAATATAAATTAAACTATTGAATTATTTATATAATAAATTAAACAATTCATTATAAATTAAATTATTGAATTATTTATATAATAAATTAAACTTTGAATTATTTTTATAATGAATTAAACAATTCATTTCAAAATAATCATTTGAATTATTTATGTAATAAATGAAACAATTAATTATAAATTAAACTATTGAATTATTTATATAATTAATTAAACAATTCATTATCAATTAAACTATTGAATTATTGATATAATAAATTCAATTTTGAATTATTTTGAGAATAAATTCAATAATTCATTTAAAAATAATCACTTGAATTATTTATATAATAAATTAAACAATTCATGATAAATTACAGTATTGAATTATTTATAAAATAAATTAAACTATTGCACCATTTATATAACAAAATAAACTTTGAATTATTTTTATAATAAATTAAATAATTCATATTAAAATAATAACTTGAATTATTTATAAAATACATTAAACAATTCATTATAATTTAACATATTGAATTATTTTTATAATAAATTAAACAATTCATTTGAAAATAATCACTTGAATTATTTATTAAATTAAATTAAACAATTCATTTTGAATTAAACCATTGAATTATTTTTATAATAAATTAATCAATTTATTTTAAAATAATCACTTGAATTATTTATAAAATGAATTAAACAAGTAATTATAAATTAAAATATTGTATTATTTATCTAATAAATTAAACAATTCATTATCAATTAAAATATTGAATTATTTATATAATAAATTAAACAATTGAATTATTTATGCAATAAATTAAACTTTGAACTATTCTTATAATAATCAATTTATTTTAAAATAATCACTTGAATTATTTATAAAATGAATTAAACAATTCATTATAAATTAATATATTGAATTATTTATATAATAAATTAAACTTTGAATTATTTTTATAATAAATTGAGCAATTCATTTTGAAATAATCACTTGAATTATTTATAAAATAAATTTAAAAATTCATTATAAATTAAACTATTGTATTATTTATATAATAAATTAAACAATTCATTATAAATTAAAATATTGAATTATTTATATAATAAATTAAACTATTGCATTATTTGCAAATAAATTAAACTTTGAATTATTTTTAAAATAAATTAATCAATTCATTTTAAAATAATCACTTGTTTAATTTGTAAAATGTATTAAACAATTCATTATAAATTAAACCATTGAATTATTTATATAATAAATTAAACAATTGAATTATTTATATCGTAAATTGAACTTTGAATTATTTTTATAATAAATTAATCAATTTATTTTAAAATAATCACTTGAATTATTTACAAAATGAATTAAACAATTCATTATCAATTAATATATTGTATTATTTATATAATAAATTAAACAATTCATTATAAATTAAAATATTGAATTATTTGCATGAAAGTTAAACAATTGAATTATTTATATAATAAATTAAACATTTGAATTATTTATATAATAAATTAAACTTTGAATTATTTTTATAATAAATTAATCAATTTATTTTAAAATAATTACTTGAATTATTTATAAAATGAATTAAACATTTCATTATAAATTAATATATTGAATTATTTATGTAATAAATTAAACTATTGTATTATTTATATAATAAATTAAACAATTCATTTTAAAATAAAAACTTGAATTATTTATAAAATGAATTAATCAATTCATTATAAATTAAACTATTGTATTATTTGTGTGATAAATTAAACAATTCATTATAAATTAAAACATTGAATTATTTGCATGAAAGTTAAACAATTGAATTATTTATATAATAAATTAAACATTTGAATTATTTATATAATAAATTAAACTTTGAATTATTTTTATAATAAATTAATCAATTTATTTTAAAATAATTACTTGAATTATTTATAAAATGAATTAAACATTTCATTATAAATTAATATATTGAATTATTTATGTAATAAATTAAACTATTGTATTATTTATACAATAAATTAAACAATTCATTTTAAAATAAAAACTTGAATTATTTATAAAATGAATTAATCAATTCATTATAAATTAAACTATTGTATTATTTATGTAATAAATTAAACTATTCATTATAAATTAAAATATTGCATTACTTATATAATAAATTAAACTTTCAATTATTTTTATAATAAATTAAACAATTCATTTTAAAATAATCACTTGAATTATTTATAAAATGAATTAAACAATTCATTATAAATTAACCTGTTGAATTATTTAAATAATATATTAAACAATTCATTATATATTGAACCATTGAATTATTCATACAATAAATTGAACAATTGAATTATTTATATAATAAATTAAACTTTGAATTATTTTTATAAAAAAATAATCAATTTATTTTAAAATAATCACTGGAATTATTTATAAAATAAATTAAACAATTCATTATCAATTAAAATATTGAATTATTTATATAATAAATTAAATAATTGAATTATTTATATAATAAATTAAACAATTGAATTATTCATACAATAAATTAAACTTTGAACTATTTTTATAATAAATTAATCAATTTATTTTAAAATAATCACTTGAATTATTTATAAAATGAATTAAACAATTCATTATAAATTAATATATTGAATTATTTATGTAATAAATTCAACTATTGTATTATTTATATGATAAATTAAACAATTCATTGTCAATTAAAATATTGAATTATTTATATAATAAATTAAACTATTGATTTATTTATATATTAAATTAAACTTTGAATTATTTTTATAATAAATTGAACAATTCATTTTGAAATAATCACTTGAATTATTTATAAAATGAATTAAACAATTCATTATAAATTAAACTATTGTATTATTTATATAATAAATTAAACAATTCATTAAAATTAAAATATTGCATTATTTATATAATAAATTAAACTTTGAATTATTTTTATAATAAATTAAACAATTCATTTTGAAATAATCACTGGAATTATTTATAAAATGAATTAAACAATTCATTATGAATTTAACCACTGTATTATTTATATAATATGTTAAACCATTGAATTATTTATATAATAAATTAAACTTTGATTTATTTTTATAATAAATTAAACAATTCATTTTAAAATAATCACTTGTTTAATTTGTAAAATGTATTAAACAATTCATTATAAATTAAACCATTGAATTATTTATATAATAAATTAAACAATTGAATTATTTATATTGTAAATTGAACTTTGAATTATTTTTATAATAAATTAATCAATTTATTTTAAAATAATCACTTGAATTATTTACAAAATGAATTAAACAATTCATTATCAATTAAAATATTGTATTATTTGCATGAACGTTAAACAATTAAATTATTTATATAATAAATTAAACATTTGAATTATTTATATAATAAATTAAACTTTGAATTATTTATATAATAAATTAAACTTTGAATTATTTTTATAATAAATTAATCAATTTATTTTAAAATAATTACTTGAATTATTTATAAAATGAATTAAACATTTCATTATAAATTAATATGTTGAATTATTTATGTAATAAATTAAACTATTGTATTATTTATATAATAAATTAAACAATTCATTTTAAAATAAAAACTTGAATTATTTATAAAATGAATTAAACAATTCATTATAAATTAACCTGTTGAATTATTTATATAATATATTAAACAATTCATTATATATTGAACCATTGAATTATTCATACAATAAATTGAACAATTGAATTATTTATATAATAAATTAAACTTTGAATTATTTTTATAAAAAATTGAACAATTCATTTTGAAATAATCACTTGAATTATTTATAAAATGAATTAAACAATTCATTATAAATTGAACTATTGTATTATTTATTCAATAAATTAAACTTTGAATTATTTTTAAAATAAATTAAACAATTCATTTTAAAATAATCACTAGAATTATTCATATAATAAATTACACAATTCATTATAAATTAAAATATTGCATTATTTATATAATAAATTAAACTTTGAATTATTTTGATAAAAAAATGAACAATTCATTTTGAAATAATCACTTGAATTATTTATAAAATGAATTAAACAATTCATTATAAATTAATATATTGAATTATTTATGTAATAAATTCAACTATTGTATTATATTTATGATAAATTAAACAATTCATTGTCAATTAAAATATTGAATTATTTATATAATAAATTAAACTATTGAATTATTTATATAATAAATTAAACTTTGAATTATTTTTATAATAAATTGAACAATTCATTTTGAAATAATCACTAGAATTATTCATATAATAAAATACACAATTCATTATAAATTAAAATATTGCATTATTTATATAATAAATTAAACTTTGAATTATTTTGATAAAAAATTGAACAATTCATTTTGAAATAATCACTTGAATTATTTATAAAATGAATTAAACAATTCATTATAAATTAATATATTGAATTATTTATGTAATAAATTCAACTATTGTATTATATTTATGATAAATTAAACAATTCATTGTCAATTAAAATATTGAATTATTTATATAATAAATTAAACTTTGAATTATTTTTATAATAAATTGAACAATTCATTTTGAAATAATCACTTGAATTATTTATAAAATGAATTAAACAATTCATTATAAATTGAACTATTGTATTATTTATTAAATAAATTAAACTTTGAATTATTTTAAAAATAAATTAAACAATTCATTTAAAATAATCACTAGAATTATTCATACAATAAATTACACAATTCATTATAAATTAAAATATTGCATTATTTATATAATAAATTAAACTTTGAATTATTTTGATAATAAATTAAACAATTCATTTTGAAATAATCACTGGAATTATTTATAAAATGAATTAACAATTCATTATAAATTAAACTATTGTATTATTTATATAATAAATTAATCAATTTATTTTAAAATAATCACTTGAATTATTTATAAAATGAATTAAACAAGTAATTATAAATTAAAATATTGTATTATTTATATAATAAATTAAACAATTCATTATCAATTAAAATATTGAATAATTTATATAATAAATTAAACAATTGAATTATTTATGCAATAAATTAAACTTTGAACTATTCTTATAATAAATTAATCAATTTATTTTAAAATAATCACTTGAATTATTTATAAAATGAATTAAACAATTCATTATAAATTAATATATTGAATTATTTATGTAATAAATTAAATTATTGTATTATTTACATAATAAATTAAACAATTCATTATAAATTAAACTATTGTATTATTTATATAATAAATTAAACAATTCATTATAAATTAAAATATTGAATTATTTATATAATAAATTAAACTATTGCATTATTTGTATAATAAATTAAACTTTGAATTATTTTTAAAATAATTTAATCAATTCATTTTAATATAATCACTTGTTTAATTTGTAAAATGTATTAAACAATTCATTATAAATTAAACCATTGAATTATTTATATAATAAATTAAACAATTGAATTATTTATATCGTAAATTGAACTTTGAATTATTTTTATAATAAATTAATCAATTTATTTTAAAATAATCACTTGAATTATTTACAAAATGAATTAAACAATTCATTATCAATTAAAATATTGTATTATTTGCATGAAAGTTAAACAATTAAATTATTTATATAATAAATTAAACATTTGAATTATTTATATAATAAATTAAACTTTGAATTATTTATATAATAAATTAAACTTTGAATTATTTTTATAATAAATTAATCAATTTATTTTAAAATAATTACTTGAATTATTTATAAAATGAATTAAACATTTCATTATAAATTAATGTATTGAATTATTTATGTAATAAATTAAACTATTGTATTATTTATATAATAAATTAAACAATTCATTTTAAAATAAAAACTTGAATTATTTATAAAATGAATTAAACAATTCATTATAAATTAACCTGTTGAATTATTTATATAATATATTAAACAATTCATTATATATTGAACCATTGAATTATTCATACAATAAATTGAACAATTGAATTATTTATATAATAAATTAAACTTTGAATTATTTTTATAAAAAATTGAACAATTCATTTTAAAATAATCACTGGAATTATTTATAAAATGAATTAACAATTCATTATAAATTAAACTATTGTATTATTTATATAATAAATTAAACAATTCATTACAATTAAAATATTGCATTATTTATATAATAAATTAAACTTTGAATTATTTTTATAATAAATTAAACAATTCATATTAAAATAATCACTTGAATTATTTATAAAATAAATTAAACAATTCATTATAATTTAACATATTGAATTATTTTTATAATAAATTAAACAATTCATTTGAAAATAATCACTTGAATTATTTATAAAATAAATTAAACAATTCATTATCAATTAAAATATTGAATTATTTATATAATAAATTAAACAATTGAATTATTTATATCGTAAATTGAACTTTGAATTATTTTTATAATAAATTAATCAATTTATTTTAAAATAATCACTTGAATTATTTACAAAATGAATTAAACAATTCATTATCAATTAAAATAGTGTATTATTTATATAATAAATTAAACAATTCATTATAAATTAAAATATTGAATTATTTGCATGAAAGTTAAACAATTGAATTATTTATATAATAAATTAAACATTTGAATTATTTATATAATAAATTAAACTTTGAATTATTTTTATAATAAATTAATCAATTTATTTTAAAATAATTACTTGAATTAATATATTGAATTATTTATGTAATAAATTAAACTATTGTATTATTTACATAATAAATTAAACAATTCATTATCAATTAAAATATTGAATTATTTATATAATAAATTAAACTTTGAATTATTTTTATAATAAATTGAGCAATTCATTTTGAAATAATCACTTGAATTATTTATAAAATAAATTTAAAAATTCATTATAAATTAAACTATTGTATTATTTATATAATAAATTAAACTATTGCATTATTTGTATAATAAATTAAACTTTGAATTATTTTTAAAATAAATTAATCAATTCATTTTAAAATAATCACTTGTTTAATTTGTAAAATGTATTAAACAATTCATTATAAATTAAACCATTGAATTATTTATATAATAAATTAAACAATTGAATTATTTATATCGTAAATTGAACTTTGAATTATTTTTATAATAAATTAATCAATTTATTTTAACATAATCACTTGAATTATTTACAAAATGAATTAAACAATTCATTATCAATTAAAATATTGTATTATTTATATAATAAATTAAACAATTCATTATAAATTAAAATATTGAATTATTTGCATGAAAGTTAAACAATTGAATTATTTATATAATAAATTAAACATTTGAATTATTTATATAATAAATTAAACTTTGAATTATTTTTATAATAAATTAATCAATTTATTTTAAAATAATTACTTGAATTATTTATAAAATGAATTAAACATTTCATTATAAATTAATATATTGAATTATTTATGTAATAAATTAAACTATTGTATTATTTATATAATAAATTAAACAATTCATTTTAAAACAAAAACTTGAATTATTTATAAAATGAATTAATCAATTCATTATAAATTAAACTATTGTATTATTTGTGTGATAAATTAAACAATTCATTATAAATTAAAATATTGAATTATTTGCATGAAAGTTAAACAATTGAATTATTTATAGAATAAATTAAACATTTGAATTATTTATATAATAAATTAAACTTTGAATTATTTTTATAATAAATTAATCAATTTATTTTAAAATAATTACTTGAATTATTTATAAAATGAATTAAACATTTCATGATAAATTAATATATTGAATTATTTATGTAATAAATTAAACTATTGTATTATTTATATAATAAATTAAACAATTCATTTTAAAATAAAAAGTTGAATTATTAATAAAATGAATTAATTAATTCATTATAAATTAAAATATTGTATTATTTATGTAATAAATTAAACTATTCATTATAAATTAAAATATTGCATTACTTATACAATAAATTAAACTTTCAATTATTTTTATAATAAATTAAACAATTCATTTTAAAATAATCACTTGAATTATTTATAAAATAAATTAAACAATTCATGATAAATTAACCTGTTGAATTATTTATATAATATATTAAACAATTCATTATATATTGAACCATTGAATTATTCATACAATAAATTGAACAATTGAATTATTTATATAATAAATTAAACATTGAATTATTTTTATAAAAAAATAATCACTGGAATTATTTATAAAATGAATTAAACAATTCATTATCAATTAAAATATTGAATTATTTATATAATAAATTAAACAATTGAATTATTTATATCGTAAATTGAACTTTGAATTATTTTTATAATAAATTAATCAATTTATTTTAACATAATCACTTGAATTATTTACAAAATGAATTAAACAATTCATTATCAATTAAAATATTGTATTATTTATATAATAAATTAAACAATTCATTATAAATTAAAATATTGAATTATTTGCATGAAAGTTAAACAATTGAATTATTTATATAATAAATTAAACATTTGAATTATTTATATAATAAATTAAACTTTGAATTATTTTTATAATAAATTAATCAATTTATTTTAAAATAATTACTTGAATTATTTATAAAATGAATTAAACATTTCATTATAAATTAATATATTGAATTATTTATGTAATAAATTAAACTATTGTATTATTTATATAATAAATTAAACAATTCATTTTAAAATAAAAACTTGAATTATTTATAAAATGAATTAATCAATTCATTATAAATTAAACTATTGTATTATTTGTGTGATAAATTAAACAATTCATTATAAATTAAAATATTGAATTATTTGCATGAAAGTTAAACAATTGAATTATTTATAGAATAAATTAAACATTTGAATTATTTATATAATAAATTAAACTTTGAATTATTTTTATAATAAATTAATCAATTTATTTTAAAATAATTACTTGAATTATTTATAAAATGAATTAAACATTTCATTATAAATTAATATATTGAATTATTTATGTAATAAATTAAACTATTGTATTATTTATATAATAAATTAAACAATTCATTTTAAAATAAAAAGTTGAATTATTTATAAAATGAATTAATTAATTCATTATAAATTAAAATATTGTATTATTTATGTAATAAATTAAACTATTCATTATAAATTAAAATATTGCATTACTTATACAATAAATTAAACTTTCAATTATTTTTATAATAAATTAAACAATTCATTTTAAAATAATCACTTGAATTATTTATAAAATAAATTAAACAATTCATTATAAATTAACCTGTTGAATTATTTATATAATATATTAAACAATTCATTATATATTGAACCATTGAATTATTCATACAATAAATTGAACAATTGAATTATTTATATAATAAATTAAACATTGAATTATTTTTATAAAAAAATAATCAATTTATTTTAAAATAATCACTGGAATTATTTATAAAATGAATTAAACAATTCATTATCAATTAAAATATTGAATTATTTATATAATAAATTAAATAATTGAATTATTTATATAATAAATTAAACAATTGGATTATTCATGCAATAAATTAAACTTTGAACTATTTTTATAATAAATTAATCAATTTATTTTTAAAAAATCACTTGAATTATTTATAAAATGAATTAAACAATTCATTGTCAATTAAAATATTGAATTATTTATATAATAAATTAAACTATTGATTTATTTATATATTAAATTAAACTTTGAATTATTTTTATAATAAATTGAACAATTCATTTTGAAATAATCACTTGAATTATTTATAAAATGAATTACACAATTCATTATAAATTAAAATATTGCATTATTTATATAATAAATTAAACTTTGAATTATTTTGATAATAAATTGAACAATTCATTTTAAAATAATCACTGGAATTATTTATAAAATGAATTAACAATTCATTATAAATTAAACTATTGTATTATTTATATAATAAATTAAACAATTCATTAAAATTAAAATATTGCATTATTTATATAATAAATTAAACTTTGAATTATTTTTATAATAAATTAAACAATTCATTTTAAAATAATCACTGGAATTATTTATAAAATGAATTAAACAATTCATTATGAATTAAACCATTGTATTATTTATATAATATTTATATAATAAATTAAACTTTGAATTATTTTTATAATAAATTAAACAATTCATATTAAAATAATCACTTGAATTATTTATAAAATAAATTAAACAATTCATTATAATTTAACATATTGAATTATTTTTATAATAAATTAAACAATTCATTTGAAAATAATCACTTGAATTATTTATAAAATAAATTAAACAATTCATTTTGAATTAAACCATTGAATTATTTTTATAATAAATTAATCAATTTAATTTAAAATAATCACTTGAATTATTTATAAAATGAATTAAACAAATAATTTTAAATTAAAATATTGTATTATTTATATAATAAATTAAACAATTCATTATCAATTAAAATATTGAATTATTTATATAATAAATTAAACAATTGAATTATTGATATAATAAATTAAACAATTGAATTATTTATGCAATAAATTAAACTTTGAACTATTCTTATAATAAATTAATCAATTTATTTTAAAATAATCACTTGAATTATTTATAAAATGAATTAAACAATTCATTATAAATTAATATATTGAATTATTTATGTAATAAATTAAACTATTGTATTATTTACATAATAAATTAAACAATTCATTATCAATTAAAATATTGAATTATTTATATAATAAATTAAACTTTGAATTATTTTTATAATAAATTGAGCAATTCATTTTGAAATAATCACTTGAATTATTTATAAAGTAAATTTAAAAATTCATTATAAATTAAACTATTGTATTATTTATATAATAAATTAAACAATTCATTATAATTTAACATATTGAATTATTTATATAATAAATTAAACTATTGCATTATTTGTACAATAAATTAAACTTTGAATTATTTTTAAAATAAATTAATCAATTCATTTTAAAATAATCACTTGTTTAATTTGTAAAATGTATTAAACAATTCATTATAAATTAAACCATTGAATTATTTATATAATAAATTAAACAATTCATTATAAATTAAAATATTGAATTATTTGCATGAAAGTTAAACAATTGAATTTTTTCTCTAATAAATTAAACATTTGAATTATTTATATAATAAATTAATCAATTTATTTTAAAATAATCACTTGAATTATTTATAAAATGAATTAAACAATTCATTATAAATTAATATATTGAATTATTTATGTAATAAATTAAACTATTGTATTATTTACATAATAAATTAAACAATTCATTATCAATTAAAATATTGAATTATTTATATAATAAATTAAACTTTGAACTATTTTTATAATAAATTAATCAATTTATTTTAAAATAATCACTTGAATTATTTATAAAATGAATTAAACAATTCATTATAAATTAATATATTGAATTATTTATGTAATAAATTAAACTATTGTATTATTTACATAATAAATTAAACAATTCATTATCAATTAAAATATTGAATTATTTATATAATAAATTAAACAATTCATTTTAAAATAAAAAATTGAATTATTTATAAAATGAATTAATCAATTCATTATAAATTAAACTATTGTATTATTTATGTAATAAATTAAACTATTCATTATAAATTAAAATATTGCATTACTTATATAATAAATTAAACTTTCAATTATTTTTATAAAAAATTAAACAATTCATTTTAAAATAATCACTTGAATTATTTATAAAATAAATTAAACAATTCATTATAAATTAACCTGTTGAATTATTTAAATAATATATTAAACAATTCATTATATATTGAACCATTGAATTATTCATACAATAAATTGAACAATTGAATTATTTATATAATAAATTAAACTTTGAATTATTTTTATAAAAAATTAATCAATTTATTTTAAAATAATCACTGGAATTATTTATAAAATGAATTAAACAATTCATTATCAATTAAAATATTGAATTATTTATATAATAAATTAAATAATTGAATTATTTATATAATAAATTAAACAATTGAATTATTCATACAATAAATTGAACTTTGAACTATTTTTATAATAAATTAATCAATTTATTTTAAAATAATCACTTGAATTATTTATAAAATGAATTAAACAATTCATTATAAATTAAACCATTGCATTATTTATATAATAAATTAAACAATTGAATTATTTATATCGTAAATTGAACTTTGAATTATTTTTATAATAAATTAATCAATTTATTTTAAAATAATCACTTGAATTATTTACAAAATGAATTAAACAATTCATTATCAATTAAAATATTGTATTATTTATATAATAAATTAAACAATTCATTATAAATTAAAATATTGAATTATTTGCATGAAAGTTAAACAATTGAATTATTTATATAATAAATTAAACATTTGAATTATTTTTATAATAAATTAATCAATTTATTTTAAAATAATTACTTGAATTATTTATAAAATGAATTAAACATTTCATTATCAATTAATATATTGAATTATTTATGTAATAAATTAAACTATTGTATTATTTATATAATAAATTAAACAATTCATTTTAAAATAAAAAATTGAATTATTTATAAAATGAATTAATCAATTCATTATAAATTAAACTATTGTATTATTTATGTAATAAATTAAACTATTCATTATAAATTAAAATATTGCATTACTTATATAATAAATTGAACTTTCAATTATTTTTATAAAAAATTAAACAATTCATTTTAAAATAATCACTTGAATTATTTATAAAATAAATTAAACAATTCATTATAAATTAACCTGTTGAATTATTTAAATAATATATTAAACAATTCATTATATATTGAACCATTGAATTATTCATACAATAAATTGAACAATTGAATTATTTATATAATAAATTAAACTTTGAATTATTTTTATAAAAAATTAATCAATTTATTTTAAAATAATCACTGGAATTATTTATAAAATTAATTAAACAATTCATTATAAATTAATATATTGAATTATTTATGTAATAAATTCAACTATTGTATTATTTATATGATAAATTAAACAATTCATTGTCAATTAAAATATTGAATTATTTATATAATAAATTAAACTATTGATTTATTTATATATTAAATTAAACTTTGAATTATTTTTATAATAAATTGAACAATTCATTTTGAAATAATCACTTGAATTATTTATAAAATGAATTAAACAATTCATTATAAATTGAACTATTGTATTATTTATTCAATAAATTAAACTTTGAATTATTTTTAAAATAAATTAAACAATTCATTTTAAAATAATCACTAGAATTATTCATGTAATAAATTACACAATTCATTATAAATTAAAATATTGCATTATTTATATAATAAATTAAAATTTGAATTATTTTGATAATAAATTAAACAATTCATTTTAAAATAATCACTGGAATTATTTATAAAATGAATTAACAATTCATTATAAATTAAACTATTGTATTGTTTATATAATAAATTAAACAATTCATTAAAATTAAAATATTGCATTATTTATATAATAAATTAAACTTTGAATTATTTTTATAATAAATTAAACAATTCATTTTAAAATAATCACTGGAATTATTTATAAAATGAATTAAACAATTCATTATCAATTAAACCATTGTATTATTTATATAATATGTTAAACCATTGAATTATTTATATAATAAATTAAACTTTGAATTATTTTTATAATAAATTAAACAATTCATATTAAAATAATCACTTGAATTATTTATAAAATAAATTAAACAATTCATTATAATTTAACATATTGAATTATTTTTATAATAAATTAAACAATTCATTTGAAAATAATCACTTGAATTATTTATAAAATAAATTAAACAATTCATTTTGAATTAAAACATTGAATTATTTTTATAATAAATTAATCAATTTATTTTAAAATAATCACTTGAATTATTTATAAAATGAATTAAACAAGTAATTATAAATTAAAATATTGAATTATTTATATAATAAATTAAACAATTCAATTATTTATGCAATAAATTAAACTTTGAACTATTCTTATAATAAATTAATCAATTTATTTTAAAATAATCACTTGAATTATTTATAAAATGAATTAAACTATTCATTTTGAATTAAACCATTGAATTATTTTTATAATAAATTAATCAATTTATTTTAAAATAATCACTTGAATTATTTATAAAATGAATTAAACAATTCATTATCAATTAAAATATTGAATTATTTATATAATAAATTAAATAATTGAATTATTTATATAATAAATTAAACAATTGAATTATTCATACAATAAATTAAACTTTGAACTATTTTTATAATAAATTAATCAATTTATTTTAAAATAATCACTTGAATTATTTATAAAATGAATTAAACAATTCATTATAAATTAATATATTGAATTATTTATGTAATAAATTCAACTATTGTATTATTTATATGATAAATTAAAGAATTCATTGTCAATTAAAATATTGAAATATTTATATAATAAATTAAACTATTGAATTATTTATATAATAAATTAAACTTTGAATTATTTTTATAATAAATTGAACAATTCATTTTGAAATAATCACTTGAATTATTTATAAAATGAATTAAACAATTCATTATAAATTGAACTGTTGTATTATTTATTCAATAAATTAAACTTTGAATTATTTTTAAAATAAATTAAACAATTCATTTTAAAATAATCACTAGAATTATTCATATAATAAATTACACAATTCATTATAAATTAAAATATTGCATTATTTATATAATAAATTAAACTTTGAATTATTTTTATAATAAATTGAGCAATTCATTTTGAAATAATCACTTGAATTATTTATAAAATAAATTTAAAAATTCATTATAAATTAAATTATTGTATTATTTATATAATAAATTAAACAATTCATTATAAATTAAAATATTGAATTATTTATATAATAAATTAAACTATTGCATTATTTGTATAATAAATTAAACTTTGAATTATTTTTAAAATAAATTAATCAATTCATTTTAAAATAATCACTTGTTTAATTTGTAAAATGTATTAAACAATTCATTATAAATTAAACCATTGAATTATTTATATAATAAATTAAACAATTGAATTATTTATATCGTAAATTGAACTTTGAATTATTTTTATAATAAATTAATCAATTTATTTTAAAATAATCACTTGAATTATTTACAAAATGAATTAAACAATTCATTATAAATTAATATATTGAATTATTTATGTAATAAATTCAACTATTGTATTATTTATATGATAAATTAAAGAATTCATTGTCAATTAAAATATTGAAATATTTATATAATAAATTAAACTATTGAATTATTTATATAATAAATTAAACTTTGAATTATTTTTATAATAAATTGAACAATTCATTTTGAAATAATCACTTGAATTATTTATAAAATGAATTAAACAATTCATTATAAATTGAACTGTTGTATTATTTATTCAATAAATTAAACTTTGAATTATTTTTAAAATAAATTAAACAATTCATTTTAAAATAATCACTAGAATTATTCATATAATAAATTACACAATTCATTATAAATTAAAATATTGCATTATTTATATAATAAATTAAACTTTGAATTATTTTTATAATAAATTGAGCAATTCATTTTGAAATAATCACTTGAATTATTTATAAAATAAATTTAAAAATTCATTATAAATTAAATTATTGTATTATTTATATAATAAATTAAACAATTCATTATAAATTAAAATATTGAATTATTTATATAATAAATTAAACTATTGCATTATTTGTATAATAAATTAAACTTTGAATTATTTTTAAAATAAATTAATCAATTCATTTTAAAATAATCACTTGTTTAATTTGTAAAATGTATTAAACAATTCATTATAAATTAAACCATTGAATTATTTATATAATAAATTAAACAATTGAATTATTTATATCGTAAATTGAACTTTGAATTATTTTTATAATAAATTAATCAATTTATTTTAAAATAATCACTTGAATTATTTACAAAATGAATTAAACAATTCATTATCAATTAAAATATTGTATTATTTGCATGAAAGTTAAACAATTGAATTATTTATATAATAAATTAAACTTTGAATTATTTATATAATAAATTAAACTTTGAATTATTTTTATAATAAATTAATCAATTTATTTTAAAATAATTACTTGAATTATTTATAAAATGAATTGAACATTTCATTATAAATTAATATATTGAATTATTTATGTAATAAATTAAACTATTGTATTATTTATATAATAAATTAAACAATTCATTTTAAAGTGACGGAGAAAAACACTGGGAGGAGAGAGAGCGAGAAACACTGGGGGAAGAGAGAGAGAGAGAAACACTGGGGGGAGAGAGAGAAAGAAACAGGGGGGGGAGAGAGAGTGAAACACTGGAGGGAAAGAGAGAGAAACACTGGGGTGAGAGAGAGAGAGAGAATCACTGGGGGAGAGAGAGAGAAAGACTGGGTGGAGAGAGAGAGAGAAACACTGGGGGGAGAGAGAGAGAGAAACCCTGGGGGGAAGAGAGAGAAACACTGGGGGGAGAGAGAGAAACACTGGGGGTAATAGAGAGAAACACTGGGGGGAATAGAGTGAAACACTGGGAGGAAGATTGAGAAACACTGGGGGGAAGAGAGATAAACACAGGGGGGAAGGGAGAGAAACACGAGGTGGAAGAGAGAGAAACAATGGGGGGAAGAGAGAGAAACACTGGGGGGAAGAGAGAGAAATACTGGGGGGAAGAGGGAGAAACACTGGGGCAAGAGAGAGAAACACTGGGGGGAAGAGAGAGAAACACTGGGGGGAAGAGAGTGAGGGAGAAAAACACTGGGGGGAGAGAGAGAGAGAAACACTGGGGGAAGAGAGAGAGAGAAACACTGGGGGGAGAGAGAGAAAGAAACACTGGGGGGAGAGAGAGGAACACTGGGGATAGAGAGAGAGAGAAACACTGGGGTGAGAGAGAGAGAAAAACACTGCAGGGGAGAGAGATAAACACAGGGGGGAGAGAGAGAAACACTGGGGAGAGAGAGAGAGAAACACTGGGGTGAGAGAGAGAGAGAAAAACACTGCGGGGGAGAGAGATAAACACAGGTGGGAGAGAGATGAACACTGGGTAGAGAGAGTGAGAGAAACACTGGGAGACAGGGTGAGAGAAACACTGGGGGGAGAGGGGGAGAGAAACACTGGGGGGAGAGGGTGAGAGAAACACTGGGGGAGAGGGTGAGAGACACATTGGGGGGAGAGGGTGAGAGAAACACTGGGGGGAGGGGGTCAGAGAAACACTGGGGGGAGAGAGTGAGAGAAACTCTGGGGAGAGAGAGAGAGAGAGAGACACTGGGGGAAGAGAGTGAGAGAAACACTGGGGGGTGAGGGTGAGAGAAACACTGGGGGGAGAGTGTGAGGGAAACACTGGGGGTAGAGGGTGAGAGAAACACTGGGGGGAGAGAGTGAGAGAAACTTTGAGGGGAGAGAGAGAGAAACACTGGGGGGAGCGAGAGAAGAGAAACACTGCGGGGAGAGAGAGAGAGAAACACTGCGGGGAGAGAGAGAGAAACACTGGGGGGAGAGAGAGAGAGAAACACTAGAGGGAGAGAGAGAGAAACACTGAGGGTAGAGAGAGAGAAACACTGGGGAGAGATAGAGAGAAACACTGGGGGGAAAGAGAGAGAGAAACACTGGGGGGAGAGAGAGAGAAACACTGGGGAGAGAGAGAGAAACACTGGCGGGAAAGACACAGAGAAAAACAGGGGGGAGAGAGGGAGAGAAACACTGGGGGGAGAGAGAGATAGAGACACTGGGGTGAGAGAGAGAGAAACACTGGGGGGAGAGAGAGAGTGAAACACTGAGGGGAGAGAGAGAAACACTGGCGGGAGAGAGGGAGAGAAACACTGGGGGGAGAGAGAGAGAAACACTGGAGGGAGAGAGGGAGAGAAACACTGGGGGGGAGAGAGAGAAACACTGGGGAGAGAGAGATAAACATCGGGGGGAAAGAGAGAGAGAAACACTGGGGGGAGAGAGAGAGAGAGAGACTGGGGGGAGAGGGAGAGAAACACTGGGGGGAGAGAGAGGGAAACACTGGGGGGAGAGAGACTGAAACACTGAGGGGAGAGAGAGAGAGAAACACTGGGGGACAGAGGGAGAGAAACACTGGGGGGAGAGAGAGAGAGAAACACTGGGGGGAGAGAGGGAGAGAAACACTGGGGGGAGAGACAGAGAGAGACAGAGAAACACTGGGGAGAGAGAGAGAAACTGGGGAGAAGAGAGACAAACACTGGGGGGAAGAGAGAGAATCACTGGGGGGAAGAGAGAGAAACACTGGAGGGAAGAGAGAGAAACACTGTGGGGTAGAGCGAGAAACCCTGGGGGGAAGAGAGAGAAACACTGAGGGGAAGAGAGAGAAAATCTGGGGAGAGAGAGAAACACTGGCGGGAACGAAACAGAGAAAAACGGGGGAGAGAGGGAGAGAAACACTGGAGGGAGAGAGAGAGGGAAACACTGGGGGGAGAGAGAGACTGAAATACTGAGGGGAGAGAGAGAGAGAAACACTGGGGGGAGATAGAGAGAAACACTGGGGAGAGAGAGAAACACTGGGGGGAAAGAAACAGAGAAAAACAGGGGGGAGAGAGGGAGAGAAACACTGGGGGGAGAGAGAGAGGGAAACACTGGGGGGAGAGAGAGACTGAAATACTGAGGGGAGAGAGAGAGAGAAACACTGGGGGGAGATAGAGAGAAACACTGGGGAGAGAGAGAAACACTGGGGGGAAAGAGAGAGAGAAACACTGGGGGGAGAGAGAGAGAGAGAAACACTGGGGGGAGAGGGAGAGAAACACTGGGGGGAGAGAGAGAGAGAAACACTGGGGGGAGAGACAGAGAGAGACAGAGAAACACTGGGGAGAAGAGAGACAAACACTGGGGGGAAGAGAGAGAATCACTGCGGGGAAGAGAGAGAAACACTGGGGGAAGAGAGAGAAACAGTGTGGGGAAGAGCGAGAAACCCTGGGGGGAAGAGAGAGAAACACTGGGGGACGAGAGAGAAATACTGGGAGGAAGAGAGAGAAACACTGGGGGGAAGAGAGAAAAACACTGGGGGGAAGAGAGAGAGAGAAACACTTGGTGGGGGAGTGAGAGAGAAACACTTGGGGGGAGAGAGAGAGAAACACTGGGGGGAGAGAGTGAGAGAAACACTGGGGGAGAGGGTGAGAGCAACACTGGGGGGAGAGGGTGAGATAAACACTGGGGGAAGAGGGTGAGAGAAATACTGGGGGGAGAGGTGAGAGAAACACGGGTGGGAGAGAGAGAGAGAAACACTGGGTTGCGAGAGAGAGAGAAACACTGCGGGGGGTGAGAGATAAACACTGGGGGGAAGAGAGAGAAACACTGGAGGGAAGAGAGAGAAACACTGTGGGGTAGAGCGAGAAACCCTGGGGGGAAGAGAGAGAAACACTGAGGTGAAGAGAGAGAAAATCTGGGGAGAGAGAGAAACACTGGCGGGAAAGAAACAGAGAAAAACAGGGGGGAGAGAGGGAGAGAAACACTGGGGGGAGAGAGAGGGAAACACTCGGGGGAGAGAGAGACTGAAACACTGAGGGGAGAGAGAGAGAGAAACACTGGGGGGAGATAGAGAGAAACACTGGGGAGAGAGAGAAACACTGGGGGGAAAGAGAGAGAGAAACACTGGGGGGAGAGAGAGAGAGAGAAACACTGGGGGGAGAGGGAGAGAAACACTGGGGGGAGAGAGAGAGAGAAACACTGGGGGGAGAGAGAGAGAGAAACACTGGGGGGAGAGACAGAGAGAGACAGAGAAACACTGGGGAGAAGAGAGACAAACACTGGGGGGAAGAGAGAGAATCACTGCGGGGAAGAGAGAGAAACACTGGGGGGAAGAGAGAGAAACACTGTGGGGAAGAGCGAGAAACCCTGGGGGGAAGAGAGAGAAACACTGGGGGACGAGAGAGAAATACTGGGAGGAAGAGAGAGAAACACTGGGGGGAAGAGAGAAAAACACTGGGGGGAGAGAGAGGGAAACACTCGGGGGAGAGAGAGACTGAAACACTGGGGGGAGAGAGGGAGAGAAACACTGGGGGGAGAGAGAGAGAGAAACACTGGAGGGAGAGAGGGAGAGAAACACTGGGGGGAGAGAGAGAAACACTGGGGGGAGAGGGAGAGAAACACTGGGGGGGGAGAGAGAGAGAAACACTGGGGGGAGAGAGAGAGAGAAACACTGGGGGAAGAGGGTGAGAGAAATACTGGGGGGAGAGGTGAGAGAAACACGGGTGGGAGAGAGAGAGAGAAACACTGGGTTGCGAGAGAGAGAGAAACACTGCGGGGGGTGAGAGATAAACACTGGGGGGAAGAGAGAGAAACACTGGAGGGAAGACAGAGAAACACTGTGGGGTAGAGCGAGAAACCCTGGGGGGAAGAGAGAGAAACACTGAGGTGAAGAGAGAGAAAATCTGGGGAGAGAGAGAAACACTGGCGGGAAAGAAACAGAGAAAAACAGGGGGGAGAGAGGGAGAGAAACACTGGGGGGAGAGAGAGGGAAACACTCGGGGGAGAGAGAGACTGAAACACTGAGGAGAGAGAGAGAGAGAAACACTGGGGGGAGAGAGGGAGAGAAACACTGGGGGGAGAGAGAGAGAGAAACACTGGAGGGAGAGAGGGAGAGAAACACTGGGGGGAGAGAGAGAAACACTGGGGGGAGATAGAGAGAAACACTGGGGAGACAGAGAAACACTGGGGGGAAAGAGAGATAGAAACACTAGGGGGAGAGAGAGAGAGAGAATCTCTGGGGGGAGAGGGAGAGAAACACTGGGGGGAGAGAGAGAGAGAAACACTGGGGGGAGAGAGAGAGAGAAACACTGGGGGGAGAGACAGAGAGAGACAGAGAAACACTGGGGAGAGAGAGAGAGAAACTGGGGAGAAGAGAGACAAACACTGGGGGGAAGAGAGAGAATCACTGCGGGGAAGAGAGAGAAACACTGGAGAGAGAGAGAGAGAAACAGTGTGGGGAAGAGCGAGAAACCCTGGGGGGAAGAGAGAGAAACACTGTGGGGAAGAGCGAGAAATCCTGGGGGGAAGAGATAGAAACACTGGGGGGAAGAGAGAGAAACACTGGGGGGAAGAGAGAGAAACACTGGGGGGAAGAGAGAGAAACACTTTGGGGAAGAGAGAGAAACACTGGGGGGAGAGAGAGGGAAACACTGGGGGGAGAGAGACTGAAACACTGAGGGGAGAGAGAGAGAGAAACACTGGGGGGAGAGAGAGGGAAACACTGGGGGGAGAGAGAGACTGAAACACTGCGGGGAGAGAGAGAGAGAGACACTGGGGGGAGATAGAGAGAAACACTGGGGGGAGAGACAGAGAGAAACACTGGGGAGAGAGAGAGAGAGAGAGAAACTGGGGATAAGAGAGAGAAACACTGGGGGGAGAGAGAGGGAGAGAAACACTGGGGGGAGATAGAGAGAAACACTGGGGAGAGAGAGAAACACTGGGGGAAAGAGAGGGAGAAACACTGGGGGGAGAGAGAGGGAGAGAAACACTGGGGGGAGAGAGAGAGAGAAACACAGGGGGGAGAGAGGGAGAGAAACACTGGGGGGAGAGAGAGAGAGAGACACTGGGGGGAGAGAGAGGGAAACACTGGGGGGAGAGAGAGACTGAAACACTGAGGGGAGAGAGAGAGAGAAACACTGGGGGGAGAGATGGAGAGAAACACTGGGGGGAGAGAGAGAGAAACACTGGAGGGAGAGAGGGAGAGAAACACTGGGGAGAGAGAGAGAGAAACACTGGGGAGAGAGAGGGAGAGAAACACTGGGGGGAGAGAGAGAGAGAAACACTGGAGTGAGAGAGGGAGAGAAACACTGGTGGGAGAGAGAGAGATAAACACTGGTTTGCGAGAGAGAGAGAATCACTGCGGGGGGTGAGAGATAAACACTGTGGGGAAGAGAGAGAAACACTGGGGGGAAGAGAGAGAAACACTGTGGGGTAGAGCGAGAAACCCTGGGGGGAAGAGAGAGAAACACTGAGGGGAAGAGAGAGAAAATCTGGGGAGAGACAGAAACACTGGCGGGAAAGAAACAGAGAAAAACAGGGGAGAGAGAGGGAGAGAAACACTGGGGGGAGAGAGAGAGAGAGACACTGGGGGGAGAGAGAGGGAAACACTGGGGGGAGAGAGAGACTGAAACACTGAGGGGAGAGAGAGAGAGAAACACTGGGGGGAGAGAGGGAGAGAAACACTGGGGGGAGAGAGAGAGAAACACTGGAGGGAGAGAGGGAGAGAAACACTGGGGAGAGAGAGAGAGAAACACTGGGAGAGAGAGAGGGAGAGAAACACTGGGGGGAGAGAGAGAGAGAAACACTGGATGAGAGAGGGAGAGAAACACTGGGGGGAGAGAGAGAGAAACACTGGGGAGAGAGAGAAGCACTGGGGGGAAAGAGAGAGAGAAACACTGGGGGGGGGGAGAGAGAGAGAGAAACACTGGGGGGAGAGGCAGAGAAACACTGGGGGGAGAGAGAGAGAGAAACACTGGGGGGAGAGAGAGAGAGAAACACTGGGGGAGAGACAGAGAGAGAGACAGAGAATCACTGGGGGGAGAGAGAGAGAGAGAAACTGGGGAGAAGAGAGACAAACACTGGGGGGAAGAGAGAGAAACACTGCTGGGAAGAGAGAGAAACACTGGGGGGAAGAGAGAGAAACAGTGTGGGGAAGAGCGAGAAACCCTGGGAGGAAGAGAGAGAAACACTGGGGGTAAGAGAGAGAAAGAATGGGGGGAAGAGAGAGAAACACTGGGGGGATGGGAGTGAAACACTGGGAGGAAGAGAGAGAAACACTGGGGGGAAGAGAGAAAAACACTGTGTGGAAGAGAGAGAGAGAAACACTTGGTGGGGAAGTGAGAGAGAAACACTTGGGGTGAGAGAGAGAGAAACACTGGGGGGAGAGAGTGCGAGAAACACTGGGGGAGAGGGTGAGAGCAACACTGGATGGAGAGGCTGAGAGAAACACTGGGGGAAGAGAAAGAGAAACACTGGTGGGAGAGAGAGAGAGAAACACTGGGTTGCGAGAGAGAGAAACACTGCGGGGGTGAGAGATAAACACTGGGGGGAGAGAGATAAACACTGGGGGGAGAGATGAACACTGGGGGGAGAGAGAGAGAAACACTGGGGAGAGAGAGAAACATAAGAACATAAGAACATAAGAAATTGGAGCAGGAGTAGGCCAATCGGCCCCTCGAGCCTGCTCCGCCATTCAATAAGATCATGGCTGATCTGATCCCAACCACAAATCTAAAGAACACAAGAAGTCGGAGCAGGACCCGGCCACATAGCCCCTGGGCCCTCTCCGCCACCCACAGGGCATTGACCGATCCGAACTCAGCTTCATGTCCAATTTCCTGCCCGCTCCCCATAACCCCTAATTCCCTTTACTTCTAGGAAACTGTCTATTTCTGTTTTAAATTTATCTAATGATGTAGCTTCCACAGCTTCCTGGGGCAGCAAATTCCACAGACCTACCACCCTCTGAGTGAAGAAGTTTCTCCTCATCTCAGTTTTGAAAGAGCAGCCCCTTATTCTAAGATTATGCCCCCTAGTTCTAGTTTCACCCATCTTTGGGAACATCCTTACTGCATCCACCCGATCAAGACCCTTCACAATCTTATATGTTTCAATAAGATCGCCTCTCATTCTTCTGAACTCCAATGAGTAGAGTCCCAATCTACTCAACCTCTCCTCATATGTCCGCCCCCTCATCCCCGGGATTAACCGAGTGAACCTTCTTTGTACTGCCTCGAGAGCAAGTATGTCTTTTCTTAAGTATGGAGACCAAAACTGTATGCAGTATTCCAGGTGCGGTCTCACCAATACCTTATATAACTGCAGCAATACCTCCTTGTTTTTATATTCTAAACACTGGGGGGAAAGAGAGAGAGAAACACTGGGGGGAGAGAGAGAGAGAGAAACACTGGGGGAGAGGGAGAGAAACACTGGGGGTGAGAGAGAGAGAAACACTGGGGGGAGAGAGAGAGAGAAACACTGGGGGGAGAGACAGAGAGAGACAGAGAAACACTGGGGAGAGAGAGAGAGAGAAACTGGGGAGAAGAGAGACAAACACTGGGGGGAAGAGAGAGAAACACTGGGGGGAAGAGAGAGAAACACTGGGGGGAAGAGAGAGAAACACTGTGGGGAAGAGAGAGAAACACTGGGGGGAAGATAGAGAAACAATGTGGGGAAGTGAGAGAAACACTGGGGGGAAGGGAGTGAAACACTGGGAGGAAGAGAGAGAAACACTGGGGGGAAGAGAGAAAAACACTGGGGGAAGAGAGAGAGAGAAACACTTGGGGGGGGGGGGAGTGAGAGAGAAACACTTGGGGGGAGAGAGAGAGAGAAACACTGGGGAGAGAGAGAGAGAAACACTGGGTGGAGAGAGAGAGAGAAACACTTGCGGGAGAGAGAGAGATAAACACTGGAGGGAGAGAGAGAGAGAAACACAGGGGGGAAGAGATAGAAACACTCGGTGGAAGAGCGAGAAACACTGGGGGGAAGAGACAGAAACACTGGGGGGAAGAGAGTGAGGCAGAAAACACTGGGGGGAGAGACAGAGAGAGAGAAACACTGGGGGAAGAGAGAGAGAGAAACACTGGGGGGAGAGAGAGAAAGAAACACTGGGGGGAGAGAGAGTGAAACACTGGGGGGAGAGAGAGAGAAACACTGGGGTGAGAGAGAGAGAGAGAATCACTGGGGGAGAGAGAGAGAAACACTGGGTGGAGAGAGAGAGAGAAACACTGGGGGGAGAGACACAGAGAAACACTTGGGCAGAGACAGAGAGAGACAGAGAAACACTGGGGAGAGAGAGAGAGAGAGAAATTGGGGAGAAGAGAGACAAAAAATGGGGGGAAGAGAGAGAAACACTGGGGGGAAGAGAGAGAAACACTGGGGGGAAGAGGGAGAAACACTGGGGGGAAGAGAGAGAAACCCTGGGGGGAAGAGAGAGAAACACTGGGGGGAGAGTGAGAAACACTGGGGGTAATAGAGAGAAACACTGGGGGGAATAGAGTGAAACACTGGGAGGAAGATTGAGAAACACTGGGGGGAAGAGAGAGAAAAACAGGGGGGACGAGAGAGAAACACTAGGTGGAAGAGAGAGAAACACTGGGGGGAGAGAGAGGGAAACACTCGGGGGAGAGAGAGACTGAAACACTGGGGGGAGAGAGGGAGAGAAACACTGGGGGGAGAGAGAGAGAGAAACACTGGAGGGAGAGAGGGAGAGAAACACTGGGGGGAGAGAGAGAAACACTGGGGGGAGAGGGAGAGAAACACTGGGGGGGGAGAGAGAGAGAAACACTGGGGGGAGAGAGAGAGAGAAACACTGGGGGAAGAGGGTGAGAGAAATACTGGGGGGAGAGGTGAGAGAAACACGGGTGGGAGAGAGAGAGAGAAACACTGGGTTGCGAGAGAGAGAGAAACACTGCGGGGGGTGAGAGATAAACACTGGGGGGAAGAGAGAGAAACACTGGAGGGAAGACAGAGAAACACTGTGGGGTAGAGCGAGAAACCCTGGGGGGAAGAGAGAGAAACACTGAGGTGAAGAGAGAGAAAATCTGGGGAGAGAGAGAAACACTGGCGGGAAAGAAACAGAGAAAAAC
The DNA here is from genome assembly GCF_035084215.1 of Heptranchias perlo. Lineage (NCBI taxonomy): Eukaryota > Metazoa > Chordata > Chondrichthyes > Hexanchiformes > Hexanchidae > Heptranchias > Heptranchias perlo. Next base: position 63,948,615 of record NC_090341.1, on the reverse strand, counting down.
AGGGGGGAGAGAGGGAGAGAAACACTGGGGGGAGAGAGAGGGAAACACTGGGGGGAGAGAGAGACTGAAACACTGCGGGGAGAGAGAGAGAGAGACACTGGGGGGAGATAGAGAGAAACACTGGGGGGAGAGACAGAGAGAAACACTGGGGGGAGAGACAGAGAGAGACAGAGAAACACTGGGGAGAGAGAGAGAGAGAGAGAGAAACTGGGGATAAGAGAGAGAAACACTGGGGGGAGAGAGAGGGAGAGAAACACTGGGGGGAGATAGAGAGAAACACTGGGGAGAGAGAGAAACACTGGGGGAAAGAGAGGGAGAAACACTGGGGGGAGAGAGAGGGAGAGAAACACTGGGGGGAGAGAGAGAGAGAAACACAGGGGGGAGAGAGGGAGAGAAACACTGGGGGGAGAGAGAGAGAGAGACACTGGGGGGAGAGAGAGGGAAACACTGAGGGGAGAGAGAGACTGAAACACTGAGGGGAGAGAGAGAGAGAAACACTGGGGGGAGAGATGGAGAGAAACACTGGGGGGAGAGAGAGAGAAACACTGGAGGGAGAGAGGGAGAGAAACACTGGGGAGAGAGAGAGAGAAACACTGGGGAGAGAGAGGGAGAGAAACACTGGGGGGAGAGAGAGAGAGAAACACTGGAGGGAGAGAGGGAGAGAAACACTGGTGGGAGAGAGAGAGATAAACACTGGTTTGCGAGAGAGAGAGAATCACTGCGGGGGGTGAGAGATAAACACTGTGGGGAAGAGAGAGAAACACTGGGGGGAAGAGAGAGAAACACTGTGGGGTAGAGCGAGAAACCCTGGGGGGAAGAGAGAGAAACACTGAGGGGAAGAGAGAGAAAATCTGGGGAGAGACAGAAACACTGGCGGGAAAGAAACAGAGAAAAACAGGGGAGAGAGAGGGAGAGAAACACTGGGGGGAGAGAGAGAGAGAGACACTGGGGGGAGAGAGAGGGAAACACTGGGGGGAGAGAGAGACTGAAACACTGAGGGGAGAGAGAGAGAGAAACACTGGGGGGAGAGAGGGAGAGAAACACTGGGGGGAGAGAGAGAGAAACACTGGAGGGAGAGAGGGAGAGAAACACTGGGGAGAGAGAGAGAGAAACACTGGGAGAGAGAGAGGGAGAGAAACACTGGGGGGAGAGAGAGAGAGAAACACTGGATGAGAGAGGGAGAGAAACACTGGGGGGAGAGAGAGAGAAACACTGGGGAGAGAGAGAAGCACTGGGGGGAAAGAGAGAGAGAAACACTGGGGGGGGGGAGAGAGAGAGAGAAACACTGGGGGGAGAGGGAGAGAAACACTGGGGGGAGAGAGAGAGAGAAACACTGGGGGGAGAGAGAGAGAGAAACACTGGGGGAGAGACAGAGAGAGAGACAGAGAATCACTGGGGGGAGAGAGAGAGAGAGAAACTGGGGAGAAGAGAGACAAACACTGGGGGGAAGAGAGAGAAACACTGCTGGGAAGAGAGAGAAACACTGGGGGGAAGAGAGAGAAACAGTGTGGGGAAGAGCGAGAAACCCTGGGAGGAAGAGAGAGAAACACTGGGGGTAAGAGAGAGAAAGAATGGGGGGAAGAGAGAGAAACACTGGGGGGATGGGAGTGAAACACTGGGAGGAAGAGAGAGAAACACTGGGGGGAAGAGAGAAAAACACTGTGTGGAAGAGAGAGAGAGAAACACTTGGTGGGGAAGTGAGAGAGAAACACTTGGGGTGAGAGAGAGAGAAACACTGGGGGGAGAGAGTGCGAGAAACACTGGGGGAGAGGGTGAGAGCAACACTGGATGGAGAGGCTGAGAGAAACACTGGGGGAAGAGAAAGAGAAACACTGGTGGGAGAGAGAGAGAGAAACACTGGGTTGCGAGAGAGAGAAACACTGCGGGGGTGAGAGATAAACACTGGGGGGAGAGAGATAAACACTGGGGGGAGAGATGAACACTGGGGGGAGAGAGAGAGAAACACTGGGGAGAGAGAGAAACATAAGAACATAAGAACATAAGAAATTGGAGCAGGAGTAGGCCAATCGGCCCCTCGAGCCTGCTCCGCCATTCAATAAGATCATGGCTGATCTGATCCCAACCACAAATCTAAAGAACACAAGAAGTCGGAGCAGGACCCGGCCACATAGCCCCTGGGCCCTCTCCGCCACCCACAGGGCATTGACCGATCCGAACTCAGCTTCATGTCCAATTTCCTGCCCGCTCCCCATAACCCCTAATTCCCTTTACTTCTAGGAAACTGTCTATTTCTGTTTTAAATTTATCTAATGATGTAGCTTCCACAGCTTCCTGGGGCAGCAAATTCCACAGACCTACCACCCTCTGAGTGAAGAAGTTTCTCCTCATCTCAGTTTTGAAAGAGCAGCCCCTTATTCTAAGATTATGCCCCCTAGTTCTAGTTTCACCCATCTTTGGGAACATCCTTACTGCATCCACCCGATCAAGACCCTTCACAATCTTATATGTTTCAATAAGATCGCCTCTCATTCTTCTGAACTCCAATGAGTAGAGTCCCAATCTACTCAACCTCTCCTCATATGTCCGCCCCCTCATCCCCGGGATTAACCGAGTGAACCTTCTTTGTACTGCCTCGAGAGCAAGTATGTCTTTTCTTAAGTATGGAGACCAAAACTGTATGCAGTATTCCAGGTGCGGTCTCACCAATACCTTATATAACTGCAGCAATACCTCCTTGTTTTTATATTCTAAACACTGGGGGGAAAGAGAGAGAGAAACACTGGGGGGAGAGAGAGAGAGAGAAACACTGGGGGAGAGGGAGAGAAACACTGGGGGTGAGAGAGAGAGAAACACTGGGGGGAGAGAGAGAGAGAAACACTGGGGGGAGAGACAGAGAGAGACAGAGAAACACTGGGGAGAGAGAGAGAGAGAAACTGGGGAGAAGAGAGACAAACACTGGGGGGAAGAGAGAGAAACACTGGGGGGAAGAGAGAGAAACACTGGGGGGAAGAGAGAGAAACACTGTGGGGAAGAGAGAGAAACACTGGGGGGAAGATAGAGAAACAATGTGGGGAAGTGAGAGAAACACTGGGGGGAAGGGAGTGAAACACTGGGAGGAAGAGAGAGAAACACTGGGGGGAAGAGAGAAAAACACTGGGGGAAGAGAGAGAGAGAAACACTTGGGGGGGGGGGGAGTGAGAGAGAAACACTTGGGGGGAGAGAGAGAGAGAAACACTGGGGAGAGAGAGAGAGAAACACTGGGGTGGGAGAGAGAGAGAGAGAATCACTGGGGGAGAGAGAGAGAAACACTGGGTGGAGAGAGAGAGAGAAACACTTGCGGGAGAGAGAGAGATAAACACTGGAGGGAGAGAGAGAGAGAAACACAGGGGGGAAGAGATAGAAACACTCGGTGGAAGAGCGAGAAACACTGGGGGGAAGAGACAGAAACACTGGGGGGAAGAGAGTGAGGCAGAAAACACTGGGGGGAGAGACAGAGAGAGAGAAACACTGGGGGAAGAGAGAGAGAGAAACACTGGGGGGAGAGAGAGAAAGAAACACTGGGGGGAGAGAGAGTGAAACACTGGGGGGAGAGAGAGAGAAACACTGGGGTGAGAGAGAGAGAGAGAATCACTGGGGGAGAGAGAGAGAAACACTGGGTGGAGAGAGAGAGAGAAACACTGGGGGGAGAGAGACAGAGAAACACTTGGGCAGAGACAGAGAGAGACAGAGAAACACTGGGGAGAGAGAGAGAGAGAGAAATTGGGGAGAAGAGAGACAAAAAATGGGGGGAAGAGAGAGAAACACTGGGGGGAAGAGAGAGAAACACTGGGGGGAAGAGGGAGAAACACTGGGGGGAAGAGAGAGAAACCCTGGGGGGAAGAGAGAGAAACACTGGGGGGAGAGAGAGAAACACTGGGGGTAATAGAGAGAAACACTGGGGGGAATAGAGTGAAACACTGGGAGGAAGATTGAGAAACACTGGGGGGAAGAGAGAGAAAAACAGGGGGGAAGAGAGAGAAACACTAGGTGGAAGAGAGAGAAACAATGGGGGGAAGAGAGAGAAACACTGGGGGGAAGAGAGAGAAATACTGGGGGGAAGAGGGAGAAACACTGGGGCAAGAGAGAGAAACACTGGGGGGAAGAGAGAGAAACACTGGGTGGAAGAGAGTGAGGGAGAAAAACACTGGGAGGAGAGAGAGCGAGAAACACTGGGGGAAGAGAGAGAGAGAGAAACACTGGGGGGAGAGAGAGAAAGAAACAGGGGGGGAGAGAGAGTGAAACACTGGGGGGAGAGAGAGAGAAACACTGGGGTGAGAGAGAGAGAGAATCACTGGGGGAGAGAGAGAGAAAGACTGGGTGGAGAGAGAGAGAGAAACACTGGGGGGAGAGAGAGAGAGAAACCCTGGGGGGAAGAGAGAGAAACACTGGGGGGAGAGAGAGAAACACTGGGGGTAATAGAGAGAAACACTGGGGGGAATAGAGTGAAACACTGGGAGGAAGATTGAGAAACACTGGGGGGAAGAGAGATAAACACAGGGGGGAAGGGAGAGAAACACTAGGTGGAAGAGAGAGAAACAATGGGGGGAAGAGAGAGAAACACTGGGGGGAAGAGAGAGAAATACTGGGGGGAAGAGGGAGAAACACTGGGGCAAGAGAGAGAAACACTGGGGGGAAGAGAGAGAAACACTGGGGGGAAGAGAGTGAGGGAGAAAAACACTGGGGGGAGAGAGAGAGAGAAACACTGGGGGAAGAGAGAGAGAGAAACACTGGGGGGAGAGAGAGAAAGAAACACTGGGGGGAGAGAGAGAAACACTGGGGATAGAGAGAGAGAGAAACACTGGGGTGAGAGAGAGAGAGAAAAACACTGCAGGGGAGAGAGATAAACACAGGGGGGAGAGAGATAAACACTGGGGAGAGAGAGTGAGAGAAACACTGGGGGGAGAGAGAGAGAAACACTGGGGAGAGAGAGAGAGAAACATTGGGGTGAGAGAGAGAGAGAGAAAAACACTGCGGGGGAGAGAGATAAAGACAGGTGGGAGAGAGATGAACACTGGGGAGAGAGAGTGAGAGAAACACTGGGAGACAGGGTGAGAGAAACACTGGGGGGAGAGGGTGAGAGAAACACTGGGGGGAGAGGGTGAGAGAAACACTGGGGGAGAGGGTGAGAGACACATTGGGCGGAGAGGGTGAGAGAAACACTGGGGGGAGGGGGTCAGAGAAACACTGGGGGGAGAGAGTGAGAGAAACTCTGGGGAGAGAGAGAGAGAGAGAAACACTGGGGGGAGAGAGAGAGAAACACTGGGGGAAGAGAGTGAGAGAAACACTGGGGGGTGAGGGTGAGAGAAACACTGGGGGGAGAGGGTGAGGGAAACACTGGGGGTAGAGGGTGAGAGAAACACTGGGGGGAGAGAGTGAGAGAAACTCTGAGGGGAGAGAGAGAGAAACACTGGGGGGAGCGAGAGAAGAGAAACACTGCGGGGAGAGAGAGAGAGAAACACTGCGGGGAGAGAGAGAGAGAAACACTGGGGGGAGAGAGAGAGAGAAACACTAGAGGGAGAGAGAGAGAAACACTGAGGGTAGAGACAGAGAAACACTGGGGAGAGATAGAGAGAAACACTGGGGGGAAAGAGAGAGAGAAACACTGGGGGGAGAGAGAGAGAAACACTGGGGAGAGAGAGAGAAACACTGGCGGGAAAGACACAGAGAAAAACAGGGGGGAGAGAGGGAGAGAAACACTAGGGGGAGAGAGAGAGAAACACTGGGGGGAGAGAGAGAGTGAAACACTGAGGGGAGAGAGAGAGAGAGAAACACTGGCGGGAGAGAGGGAGAGAAACACTGGGGGGAGAGAGAGAGAAACACTGGAGGGAGAGAGGGAGAGAAACACTGGGGGGGAGAGAGGGAGAGAAACACTGGGGAGAGAGAGATAAACATCGGGGGGAAATAGAGAGAGAAACACTGGGGGGAGAGAGAGAGACTGGGGGGAGAGGGAGAGAAACACTGGGGGGAGAGAGAGGGGAACACTGGGGGGAGAGAGACTGAAACACTGAGGGGAGAGAGAGAGAGAAACACTGGGGGACAGAGGGAGAGAAACACTGGGGGGAGAGAGAGAGAGAAACACTGGGGGGAGAGAGGGAGAGAAACACTGGGGGGAGAGACAGAGAGAGACAGAGAAACACTGGGGAGAGAGAGAGAAACTGGGGAGAAGAGAGACAAACACTGGGGGGAAGAGAGAGAATCACTGGGGGGAAGAGAGAGAAACACTGGAGGGAAGAGAGAGAAACACTGTGGGGTCGAGCGAGAAACCCTGGGGGGAAGAGAGAGAAACACTGAGGGGAAGAGAGAGAAAATCTGGGGAGAGAGAGAAACACTGGCGGGAAAGAAACAGAGAAAAACAGGGGGGAGAGAGGGAGAGAAACACTGGGGGGAGAGAGAGGGAAACACTGGGGGGAGAGAGAGACTGAAACACTGAGGGGAGAGAGAGAGAGAAACACTGTGGGGAGAGAGGGAGAGAAACACTGGGGCGAGAGAGAGAGAGAAACACTGGAGGGAGAGAGGGAGAGAAACACTGGGGGGAGAGAGAGAGAGAGAAACACTGGGGGGAGAGGGAGAGAAACACTGGGGAGAGACAGAGAGAGAAACACTGGGGGGAGAGACAGAGAGAGACAGAGAAACACTGGGGAGAAGAGAGACAAACACTGGGGGGAAGAGAGAGAATCACTGCGGGGAAGAGAGAGAAACACTGGGGGGAAGAGAGAGAAACAGTGTGGGGAAGAGCGAGAAACCCTGGGGGGCAGAGCGAGAAATACTGGGGGGACGAGAGAGAAATACTGGGAGGAAGAGAGAGAAACACTGGGGGGAAGAGAGAAAAACACTGGGGGGAAGAGAGAGAGAGAAACACTTGGTGGGGGAGTGAGAGAGAAACACTTGGGGAGAGGGTGAGAGCAACACTGGGGGGAGAGGGTGAGATAAACACTGGGGGAAGAGGGTGAGAGAAATACTGGGGGGAGAGGTGAGAGAAACACGGGTGGGAGAGAGAGAGAGAAACACTGGGTTGCGAGAGAGAGAGAAACACTGCGGGGGGTGAGAGATAAACACTGGGGGGAAGAGAGAGAAACACTGGAGGGAAGAGAGAGAAACACTGTGGGGTAGAGCGAGAAACCCTGGGGGGAAGAGAGAGAAACACTGAGGGGAAGAGAGAGAACATCTGGGGAGAGAGAGAAACACTGGCGGGAAAGAAACAGAGAAAAACAGGGGGGAGAGAGGGAGAGAAACACTGGGGGGAGAGAGAGGGGAGCACTGGGGGGAGAGAGAGACTGAAACACTGAGGGGAGAGAGAGAGAGAAACACTGGGGGGAGAGAGGGAGAGAAACACTGGGGGGAGAGAGAGAGAGAAACACTGGAGGGAGAGAGGGAGAGAAACACTGGGGGGAGAGAGAGAAACACTGCGGAGAGAGAGGAACACTGGTGGGAAAGAAACAGAGAAAAACAGGGGAGAGAGAGGGAGAGAAACACTGGGGGGAGAGAGAGGGAAACACTGGGGGGAGAGAGAGACTGAAACACTGAGGGGGGAGAGATAGAGAAACACTGGGGGGAGATATAGAGAAACACTGGGGAGAGAGAGAAACACTGGGGGGAAAGACAGATAGAAACACTGGGGGGAGAGAGAGAGAGAGAATCACTGGGGGGAGAGGGAGAGAAACACTGGGGGGAGAGAGAGAGAGAAACACTGGGGGGAGAGAGAGAGAGAAACACTGGGGGGAGAGACAGAGAGAGACAGAGAAACACTGGGGAGAGAGAGAGAGAAACTGGGGAGAAGAGAGACAAACACTGGGGGGAAGAGAGAGAATCACTGCGGGGAAGAGAGAGAAACACTGGAGAGAGAGAGAGAAACAGTGTGGGGAAGAGCGAGAAACCCTGGGGGGAAGAGAGAGAAACACTGGTGGGACGAGAGAGAAACACTGGGAGGAAGAGAGAGAAACACTGGGGGGAAGAGAGAAAAACACTGGGGGGAAGAGAGAGAGAAACACTTGGTGGGGGAGTGAGAGAGAAACACTTGGGGGGAGAGAGAGAGAAACACTGGGGGGAGAGAGTGAGAGAAACACTGGGGGAGAGGGTGAGAGCAACACTGGGGGGAGAGGGTGAGAGAAACACTGGGGGAACAGGGTGAGAGAAACACTGGGGGGAGAGGTGAGAGAAACACGGGTGGGAGAGAGAGAGAGAAACACTGGGTTGCGAGAGAGAGAGAAACACTGCGGGGGGTGAGAGATAAACACTGGGGGGGAAGAGAGAGAAACACTGGAGGGAAGAGAGAGAAACACTGTGGGGTAGAGCGAGAAACCCTGGGGGGAAGAGAGAGAAACACTGAGGGGAAGAGAGAGAAAATCTGGGGAGAGAAAGAAACACTGGCGGGAAAGAAACAGAGAAAAACAGGGGGGAGAGAGGGAGAGAAACACTGGGGGGAGAGAGAGGGAAACACTGGGGGGAGAGAGAGACTGAAACACTAAGGGGAGAGAGAGAGAGAAACACTGGTGGGAGAGATGGAGAGAAACACTGGGGGGAGAGAGAGAGAAACACTGGAGGGAGAGAGGGAGAGAAACACTGGTGAGAGAGAGAGAGAAACACTGGGGAGAGAGAGGGAGAGAAACACTGGGGGGAGAGAGAGAGAGAAACACTGGAGGGAGAGAGGGAGAGAAACACTGGTGGGAGAGAGAGAGAGAAACACTGGGTTGCGAGAGAGAGAGAAACACTGCGGGGGTTGAGAGATAAACACTGGGGGGAAGAGAGAGAAACACTGGGGGGAAGAGAGAGAAACACTGTGGGGTAGAGCGAGAAACCCTGGGGGGAAGAGAGAGAAACACTGAGGGGATGAGAGAGAAAATCTGGGGGGAGAGAGAAACACTGGCGGGAAAGAAACAGAGAAAAACAGGGGGGAGAGAGGGAGAGAAACACTGGGGGGAGAGAGAGGGAAACACTGGGGGGAGAGAGAGACTGAAACACTGAGGGGAGAGAGAGAGAGAAACACTGGGGGGAGAGAGGGAGAGAAACACTGGGGCGAGAGAGAGAGAGAAACACTGGAGGGATAAACAGAGAGAGACAGAGAAACACTGGGGAGAGAGAGAGAAACTGGGGAGAAGAGAGACAAACACTGGGGGGAAGAGAGAGAATCACTGGGGGGAAGAGAGAGAAACACTGGAGGGAAGAGAGAGAAACACTGTGGGGTAGAGCGAGAAACCCTGGGGGGAAGAGAGAGAAACACTGAGGGGAAGAGAGAGAAAATCTGGGGAGAGAGAGAAACACTGGCGGGAAAGAAACAGAGAAAAACAGGGGGGAGAGAGGGAGAGAAACACTGGGGGGAGAGAGAGGGAAACACTGGGGGGAGAGAGAGACTGAAACACTGAGGGGAGAGAGAGAGAAAAACACGGGGGGAGAGAGGGAGAGAAACACTGGGGCGAGAGAGAGAGAGAAACACTGGAGGGAGAGAGGGAGAGAAACACTGGGGGGAGAGAGAGAAACACTGCGGAGAGAGAGGAACACTGGTGGGAAAGAAACAGAGAAAAACAGGGGGGAGAGAGGGAGAGAAACACTGGGGGGAGAGAGAGGGAAACACTGGGGGGAGAGAGAGACTGAAACACTGAGGGAAGAGAGAGAGAGAGAAACACTGGGGGGAGATAGAGAGAAACACTGGGGAGAGAGAGAAACACTGGGGGGAAAGAGAGAGAGAAACACTGGGGGGGGAGAGAGAGAGAGAGAAACACTGGGGGGAGAGGGAGAGAAACACTGGGGGGAGAGAGAGAGAGAAACACTGGGGGGAGAGAGAGAGAGAAACACTGGGGGGAGAGACAGAGAGAGACAGAGAAACACTGGGGAGAAGAGAGACAAACACTGGGGGGAAGAGAGAGAATCACTGCGGGGAAGAGAGAGAAACACTGGGGGGAAGAGAGAGAAACAGTGTGGGGAAGAGCGAGAAACCCTGGGGGGAAGAGAGAGAAACACTGGGGGGAAGAGAGAAAAACACTGGGGGGAAGAGAGAGAGAGAAACACTTGGTGGGGGAGTGAGAGAGAAACACTTGGGGGGAGAGTGAGAGAAACACTGGGGGGAGAGAGTGCGAGAAACACTGGGGGAGAGGGTGAGAGCAACACTGGGGGGAGAGGGTGAGATAAACACTGGGGGAAGAGGGTGAGAGAAATACTGGGGGGAGAGGTGAGAGAAACACGGGTGGGAGAGAGAGAGAGAAACACTGGGTTGCGAGAGAGAGAGAAACACTGCGGGGGGTGAGAGATAAACACTGGGGGGAAGGGAGAGAAACACTGGAGGGAAGAGAGAGAAACACTGTGGGGTAGAGCGAGAAACCCTGGGGGGAAGAGAGAGAAACACTGAGGGGAAGAGAGGGAAAATCTGGGGAGAGAGAGAAACACTGGCGGGAAAGAAACAGAGAAAAACAGGGGGGAGAGAGGGAGAGAAACACTGGGGGGAGAGAGAGGGAAACACTGGGGGGAGAGAGAGACTGAAACACTGAGGGGAGAGAGAGAGAGAAACACTGGGGGGAGAGAGGGAGAGAAACACTGGGGGGAGAGAGAGAGAAACACTGGAGGGAGAGAGGGAGAGAAACACTGGGGGGAGAGAGAGAAACACTGCGGAGAGAGAGGAACACTGGTGGGAAAGAAACAGAGAAAAACAGGGGGGAGAGAGGGAGAGAAACACTGGGGGGAGAGAGAGGGAAACACTGGGGGGAGAGAGAGACTGAAACACTGAGGGGGGAGAGAGAGAGAAACACTGGGGGGAGATAGAGAGAAACACTGGGGAGAGAGAGAAACACTGGGGGGAAAGAGAGATAGAAACACTGGGGGGAGAGAGAGAGAGAGAATCACTGGGGGGAGAGGGAGAGAAACACTGGGGGGAGAGAGAGAGAGAAACACTGGGAGGAGAGAGGGAGAGAAACACTGGGGGGAGAGAGAGAAACACTGCGGAGAGAGAGGAACACTGGTGGGAAAGAAACAGAGGAAAACAGGGGGGAGAGAGGGAGAGAAACACTGGGGGGAGAGAGAGGGAAACACTGGGGGGAGAGAGAGACTGAAACACTGAGGGGGGAGAGAGAGAGAAACACTGGGGGGAGATAGAGTGAAACACTGGGGAGAGAGAGAAACACTGGGGGGAAAGACAGATAGAAACACTGGGGGGAGAGAGAGAGAGAGAATCACTGGGGGGAGAGGGAGAGAAACACTGGGGGGAGAGTGAGAGAGAAACACTGGGGGGAGAGAGAGAGAAGCACTGCGGGGAAGAGAGAGAAACACTGGAGAGAGAGAGAGAAACAGTGTGGGGAAGAGCGAGAAACCCTCGGGGGTAGAGAGAGAAACACTGGGAGGAAGAGAGAGAAACACTGGGGGGAAGAGAGAAAAACACTGGGGGGAAGAGAGAGAGAAACACTTGGTGGGGGAGTGAAAGAGAAACACTTGGGGGGAGAGAGAGAGAAACACTGGGGGGAGAGAGTGAGAGAAACACTGGGGGAGAGGGTGAGAGCAACACTGGGGGGAGAGGGTGAGAGAAACACTGGGGGAAGAGGGTGAGAGAAACACTGGGGGGAGAGGTGAGAGAAACACGGGTGGGAGAGAGAGAGAGAAACACTGGGTTGCGAGAGAGAGAGAAACACTGCGGGGGGTGAGAGATAAACACTGGGGGGAAGAGAGAGAAACACTGGAGGGAAGAGAGAGAAACACTGTGGGGTTGAGCGAGAAACCCTGGGGGGAAGAGAGAGAAACACTGAGGGGAAGAGAGAGAACATCTGGGGAGAGAGAGAAACACTGGCGGGAAAGAAACAGAGAAAAACAGGGGGGAGAGAGGGAGAGAAACACTGGGGGGAGAGAGAGGGGAGCACTGGGGGGAGAGAGAGACTGAAACACTGAGGGGAGAGAGAGAGAGAAACACTGGGGGGAGAGAGGGAGAGAAACACTGGGGGGAGAGAGAGAGAGAAACACTGGAGGGAGAGAGGGAGAGAAACACTGGGGGGAGAGAGAGAAACACTGCGGAGAGAGAGGAACACTGGTGGGAAAGAAACAGAGAAAAACAGGGGAGAGAGAGGGAGAGAAACACTGGGGGGAGAGAGAGGGAAACACTGGGGGGAGAGAGAGACTGAAACACTGAGGGGGGAGAGATAGAGAAACACTGGGGGGAGATATAGAGAAACACTGGGGAGAGAGAGAAACACTGGGGGGAAAGACAGATAGAAACACTGGGGGGAGAGAGAGAGAGAGAATCACTGGGGGGAGAGGGAGAGAAACACTGGGGGGAGAGAGAGAGAGAAACACTGGGGGGAGAGAGAGAGAGAAACACTGGGGGGAGAGACAGAGAGAGACAGAGAAACACTGGGGAGAGAGAGAGAGAAACTGGGGAGAAGAGAGACAAACACTGGGGGGAAGAGAGAGAATCACTGCGGGGAAGAGAGAGAAACACTGGAGAGAGAGAGAGAAACAGTGTGGGGAAGAGCGAGAAACCCTGGGGGGAAGAGAGAGAAACACTGGTGGGACGAGAGAGAAACACTGGGAGGAAGAGAGAGAAACACTGGGGGGAAGAGAGAAAAACACTGGGGGGAAGAGAGAGAGAAACACTTGGTGGGGGAGTGAGAGAGAAACACTTGGGGGGAGAGAGAGAGAAACACTGGGGGGAGAGAGTGAGAGAAACACTGGGGGAGAGGGTGAGAGCAACACTGGGGGGAGAGGGTGAGAGAAACACTGGGGGAACAGGGTGAGAGAAACACTGGGGGGAGAGGTGAGAGAAACACGGGTGGGAGAGAGAGAGAGAAACACTGGGTTGCGAGAGAGAGAGAAACACTGCGGGGGGTGAGAGATAAACACTGGGGGGGAAGAGAGAGAAACACTGGAGGGAAGAGAGAGAAACACTGTGGGGTAGAGCGAGAAACCCTGGGGGGAAGAGAGAGAAACACTGAGGGGAAGAGAGAGAAAATCTGGGGAGAGAAAGAAACACTGGCGGGAAAGAAACAGAGAAAAACAGGGGGGAGAGAGGGAGAGAAACACTGGGGGGAGAGAGAGGGAAACACTGGGGGGAGAGAGAGACTGAAACACTAAGGGGAGAGAGAGAGAGAAACACTGGTGGGAGAGATGGAGAGAAACACTGGGGGGAGAGAGAGAGAAACACTGGAGGGAGAGAGGGAGAGAAACACTGGTGAGAGAGAGAGAGAAACACTGGGGAGAGAGAGGGAGAGAAACACTGGGGGGAGAGAGAGAGAGAAACACTGGAGGGAGAGAGGGAGAGAAACACTGGTGGGAGAGAGAGAGAGAAACACTGGGTTGCGAGAGAGAGAGAAACACTGCGGGGGTTGAGAGATAAACACTGGGGGGAAGAGAGAGAAACACTGGGGGGAAGAGAGAGAAACACTGTGGGGTAGAGCGAGAAACCCTGGGGGGAAGAGAGAGAAACACTGAGGGGATGAGAGAGAAAATCTGGGGGGAGAGAGAAACACTGGCGGGAAAGAAACAGAGAAAAACAGGGGGGAGAGAGGGAGAGAAACACTGGGGGGAGAGAGAGGGAAACACTGGGGGGAGAGAGAGACTGAAACACTGAGGGGAGAGAGAGAGAGAAACACTGGGGGGAGAGAGGGAGAGAAACACTGGGGCGAGAGAGAGAGAGAAACACTGGAGGGATAAACAGAGAGAGACAGAGAAACACTGGGGAGAGAGAGAGAAACTGGGGAGAAGAGAGACAAACACTGGGGGGAAGAGAGAGAATCACTGGGGGGAAGAGAGAGAAACACTGGAGGGAAGAGAGAGAAACACTGTGGGGTAGAGCGAGAAACCCTGGGGGGAAGAGAGAGAAACACTGAGGGGAAGAGAGAGAAAATCTGGGGAGAGAGAGAAACACTGGCGGGAAAGAAACAGAGAAAAACAGGGGGGAGAGAGGGAGAGAAACACTGGGGGGAGAGAGAGGGAAACACTGGGGGGAGAGAGAGACTGAAACACTGAGGGGAGAGAGAGAGAAAAACACGGGGGGAGAGAGGGAGAGAAACACTGGGGCGAGAGAGAGAGAGAAACACTGGAGGGAGAGAGGGAGAGAAACACTGGGGGGAGAGAGAGAAACACTGCGGAGAGAGAGGAACACTGGTGGGAAAGAAACAGAGAAAAACAGGGGGGAGAGAGGGAGAGAAACACTGGGGGGAGAGAGAGGGAAACACTGGGGGGAGAGAGAGACTGAAACACTGAGGGAAGAGAGAGAGAGAGAAACACTGGGGGGAGATAGAGAGAAACACTGGGGAGAGAGAGAAACACTGGGGGGAAAGAGAGAGAGAAACACTGGGGGGGGAGAGAGAGAGAGAGAAACACTGGGGGGAGAGGGAGAGAAACACTGGGGGGAGAGAGAGAGAGAAACACTGGGGGGAGAGAGAGAGAGAAACACTGGGGGGAGAGACAGAGAGAGACAGAGAAACACTGGGGAGAAGAGAGACAAACACTGGGGGGAAGAGAGAGAATCACTGCGGGGAAGAGAGAGAAACACTGGGGGGAAGAGAGAGAAACAGTGTGGGGAAGAGCGAGAAACCCTGGGGGGAAGAGAGAGAAACACTGGGGGGAAGAGAGAAAAACACTGGGGGGAAGAGAGAGAGAGAAACACTTGGTGGGGGAGTGAGAGAGAAACACTTGGGGGGAGAGTGAGAGAAACACTGGGGGGAGAGAGTGCGAGAAACACTGGGGGAGAGGGTGAGAGCAACACTGGGGGGAGAGGGTGAGATAAACACTGGGGGAAGAGGGTGAGAGAAATACTGGGGGGAGAGGTGAGAGAAACACGGGTGGGAGAGAGAGAGAGAAACACTGGGTTGCGAGAGAGAGAGAAACACTGCGGGGGGTGAGAGATAAACACTGGGGGGAAGGGAGAGAAACACTGGAGGGAAGAGAGAGAAACACTGTGGGGTAGAGCGAGAAACCCTGGGGGGAAGAGAGAGAAACACTGAGGGGAAGAGAGGGAAAATCTGGGGAGAGAGAGAAACACTGGCGGGAAAGAAACAGAGAAAAACAGGGGGGAGAGAGGGAGAGAAACACTGGGGGGAGAGAGAGGGAAACACTGGGGGGAGAGAGAGACTGAAACACTGAGGGGAGAGAGAGAGAGAAACACTGGGGGGAGAGAGGGAGAGAAACACTGGGGGGAGAGAGAGAGAAACACTGGAGGGAGAGAGGGAGAGAAACACTGGGGGGAGAGAGAGAAACACTGCGGAGAGAGAGGAACACTGGTGGGAAAGAAACAGAGAAAAACAGGGGGGAGAGAGGGAGAGAAACACTGGGGGGAGAGAGAGGGAAACACTGGGGGGAGAGAGAGACTGAAACACTGAGGGGGGAGAGAGAGAGAAACACTGGGGGGAGATAGAGAGAAACACTGGGGAGAGAGAGAAACACTGGGGGGAAAGAGAGATAGAAACACTGGGGGGAGAGAGAGAGAGAGAATCACTGGGGGGAGAGGGAGAGAAACACTGGGGGGAGAGAGAGAGAGAAACACTGGGAGGAGAGAGGGAGAGAAACACTGGGGGGAGAGAGAGAAACACTGCGGAGAGAGAGGAACACTGGTGGGAAAGAAACAGAGGAAAACAGGGGGGAGAGAGGGAGAGAAACACTGGGGGGAGAGAGAGGGAAACACTGGGGGGAGAGAGAGACTGAAACACTGAGGGGGGAGAGAGAGAGAAACACTGGGGGGAGATAGAGTGAAACACTGGGGAGAGAGAGAAACACTGGGGGGAAAGACAGATAGAAACACTGGGGGGAGAGAGAGAGAGAGAATCACTGGGGGGAGAGGGAGAGAAACACTGGGGGGAGAGTGAGAGAGAAACACTGGGGGGAGAGAGAGAGAAGCACTGCGGGGAAGAGAGAGAAACACTGGAGAGAGAGAGAGAAACAGTGTGGGGAAGAGCGAGAAACCCTCGGGGGTAGAGAGAGAAACACTGGGGGGACGAGAGAGAAACACTGGGAGGAAGAGAGAGAAACACTGGGGGGAAGAGAGAAAAACACTGGGGGGAAGAGAGAGAGAAACACTTGGTGGGGGAGTGAAAGAGAAACACTTGGGGGGAGAGAGAGAGAAACACTGGGGGGAGAGAGTGAGAGAAACACTGGGGGAGAGGGTGAGAGCAACACTGGGGGGAGAGGGTGAGAGAAACACTGGGGGAAGAGGGTGAGAGAAACACTGGGGGGAGAGGTGAGAGAAACACGGGTGGGAGAGAGAGAGAGAAACACTGGGTTGCGAGAGAGAGAGAAACACTGCGGGGGGTGAGAGATAAACACTGGGGGGAAGAGAGAGAAACACTGGAGGGAAGAGAGAGAAACACTGTGGGGTAGAGCGAGAAACCCTGGGGGGAAGAGAGAGAAACACTGAGGGGAAGAGAGAGAAAATCTGGGGAGAGAAAGAAGCACTGGCGGGAAAGAAACAGAGAAAAACAGGGGGGAGAGAGGGAGAGAAACACTGGGGGGAGAGAGAGAGAGATACACTGGGGGGAGAGAGAGGGAAACACTTGGGGGAGAGAGAGACTGAAACACTGAGGGGAGAGAGAGAGAGAAACACTGGTGGGAGAGATGGAGAGAAACACTGGGGGGAGAGAGAGAGAAACACTGGAGGGAGAGAGGGAGAGAAACACTGGGGAGAGAGAGAGAGAAACACTGGGGAGAGAGAGGGAGAGAAACACTGGGGGGAGAGAGAGAGAAACACTGGAGGGAGAGAGGGAGAGAAACACTGGTGGGAGAGAGAGAGAGAAACACTGGGTTGCGAGAGAGAGAGAGAAACACTGCGGGGGTTGAGAGATAAACACTGGGGGGAAGAGAGAGAAACACTGGGGGGAAGAGAGAGAAACACTGTTGGGTAGAGCGAGAATCCCTGGGGGGAAGAGAGAGAAACACTGAGGGGAAGAGAGAGAAAATCTGGGGAGAGAGAGAAACACTGGCGGGAAAGAAACAGAGAAAAACAGGGGGGAGAGAGGGAGAGAAACACTGGGGGGAGAGAGAGGGAAACACTGGGGGGAGAGAGAGACTGAATCACTGAGGGGAGAGAGAGAGAGAAACACTGGGGGGAGAGAGGGAGAGAAACACTGGGGCGAGAGAGAGAGAGAAACACTGGAGGGAGAGACAGAGAGAGACAGAGAAACACTGGGGAGAGAGAGAGAAACTGGGGAGAAGAGAGACAAACACTGGGGGGAAGAGAGAGAATCACTGGGGGGAAGAGAGAGAAACAGTGGAGGGAAGAGAGAGAAACACTGTGGGGTAGAACGAGAAACCCTGGGGGGAAGAGAGAGAAACACTGAGGGGAAGAGAGAGAAAATCTGGGGAGAGAGAGAAACACTGGCGGGAAAGAAACAGAGAAAAACAGGGGGGAGAGAGGGAGAGAAACACTGGGGGGAGAGAGAGGGAAACACTGGGGGGAGAGAGAGACTGAAACACTGAGGGGAGAGAGAGAGAAAAACACGGGGGGAGAGAGGGAGAGAAACACTGGGGCGAGAGAGAGAGAGAGAAACACTGGAGGGAGAGAGGGAGAGAAACACTGGGGGGAGAGAGAGAAACACTGCGGAGAGAGAGGAACACTGGTGGGAAAGAAACAGAGAAAAACAGGGGGGAGAGAGGGAGAGAAACACTGGGGGGAGAGAGAGGGAAACACTGGGGGGAGAGAGAGACTGAAACACTGAGGGGAGAGAGAGAGAGAAACACTGGGGGGAGATAGAGAGAAACACTGGGGAGAGAGAGAAACACTGGGGGGAAAGAGAGAGAGAAACACTGGGGGGGGAGAGAGAGGGAGAGAAACACTGGGGGGAGAGGGAGAGAAACACTGGGGGGAGAGAGAGGGAGAAACACTGGGGGGAGAGAGAGAGAGAGAGAAACACTGGGGGGAGAGGGAGAGAAACACTGGGGGGGGGGAGAGAGAGAGAGAGAAACACTGGGGGGAGAGGGAGAGAAACACTGGGGGGAGAGAGAGAGAGAAACACTGGGGGGAGAGACAGAGAGAGACAGAGAAACACTGGGGAGAAGAGAGACAAACACTGGGGGGAAGAGAGAGAATCACTGCGGGGAAGAGAGAGAAACACTGGGGGGAAGAGAGAGAAACAGTGTGGGGAAGAGCGAGAAACCCTGGGGGGAAGAGAGAGAAACACTGGGGGGACGAGAGAGAAATACTGGGAGGAAGAGAGAGAAACACTGGGGGGAAGAGAGAAAACCACTGGGGGGAAGAGAGAGAGAGAAACACTTGGTGGGGGAGTGAGAGAGAAACACTTGGGGGGAGAGAGAGAGAAACACTTGGGGGAGAGAGTGAGAGAAACACTGGGGGAGAGGGTGAGAGTAACACTGGGGGGAGAGGGTGAGATAAACACTGGGGGAAGAGGGTGAGAGAAATACTGGGGGGAGAGGTGAGAGAAACACGGGTGGGAGAGAGAGAGAGAAACACTGGGTTGCGAGAGAGAGAGAAACACTGCGGGGGGTGAGAGATAAACACTGGGGGGAAGAGAGAGAAACACTGGAGGGAAGAGAGAGAAACACTGTGGGGTAGAGCGAGAAACCCTGGGGGGAAGAGAGAGAAACACTGAGGGGAAGAGAGAGAAAATCTGGGGAGAGAGAGAAACACTGGCGGGAAAGAAACAGAGAAAAACAGGGGGGAGAGAGGGAGAGAAACACTGGGGGGAGAGAGCGGGAAACACTGGGGGGAGAGAGAGACTGAAACACTGAGGGGAGAGAGAGAGAGAAACACTGGGGGGAGAGAGGGAGAGAAACACTGGGGGGAGAGAGAGAGAGAAACACTGGAGGGAGAGAAACAGAGAAAAACAGGGGGGAGAGAGGGCGAGAAACACTGGGGGGAGAGAGAGTGAGACACTGGGGGGAGAGAGAGGGAAACACTGGGGGGAGAGAGAGACTGAAACACTGAGGGGGGAAGAGAGAGAAACACTGGGGGGATGGGAGTGAAACACTGGGAGGAAGAGAGAGAAACACTGGGGGGAAGAGAGAAAAACACTGGGGGGAAGAGAGAGAGAGAAACACTGGGTTGCGAGAGAGAGAGAAACACTGCGGGGGGTGAGAGATAAACACTGGGGGGAAGAGAGAGAAACACTGGAGGGAAGAGAGAGAAACACTGTGGGGTAGAGCGAGAAACCCTGGGGGGAAGAGAGAGAAACACTGAGGGGAAGAGAGAGAAAATCTGGGGAGAGAGAGAAACACTGGCGGGAAAGAAACAGAGAAAAACAGGGGGGAGAGAGGGATAGAAACACTGGGGGGAGAGAGAGGGAAACACTGGGGGGAGAGAGAGACTGAAACACTGAGGGGAGAGAGAGAGAGAAACACTGGGGGGAGAGAGGGAGAGAAACACTGGGGGGAGAGAGAGAGAGAAACACTGGAGGGAGAGAAACACTGGGGGGAGAGAGAGAAACACTGCGGAGAGAGAAGAACACTGGTGGGAAAGAAACAGAGAAAAACAGGGGGGAGAGAGGGTGAGAAACACTGGGGGGAGAGAGAGGGAAACACTGGGGGGAGAGAGAGACTGAAACACTGAGGGGGGAGAGAGAGAGAAACACTGGGGGGAGATAGAGAGAAACACTGGGGAGAGAGAGAAACACTGGGGGGAAAGAGAGATAGAAACACTGGGGGGAGAGAGAGAGAGAGAATCACTGGGGGGAGAGGGAGAGAAACACTGGGGGGAGAGAGAGAGAGAAACACTGGGGGGAGAGACAGAGAGAGACAGAGAAACACTGGGGAGAGAGAGAGAGAAACTGGGGAGAAGAGAGACAAACACTGGGGGGAAGAGAGAGAATCACTGCGGGGAAGAGAGAGAAACACTGGAGAGAGAGAGAGAAACAGTGTGGGGAAGAGCGAGAAACCCTGGGGGGAAGAGAGAGAAACACTGGGGGGACGAGTGAGAAACACTGGGAGGAAGAGAGAGAAACACTGGGGGGAAGAGAGAAAAACACTGGGGGGAAGAGAGAGAGAAACACTTGGTGGGGGAGTGAGAGAGAAACAATTGGGGGGAGAGAGAGAGAAACACTGGGGGGAGAGAGTGAGAGAAACACTGGGGGAGAGGGTGAGAGCAACACTGGGGGGAGAGGGTGAGAGAAACACTGGGGGAAGAGGGTGAGAGAAACACTGGGGGGAGAGGTGAGAGAAACACGGGTGGGAGAGAGAGAGAGAGAAACACTGGGTTGCGAGAGAGAGAGAAACACTGCCGGGGGTGAGAGATAAACACTAGGGGGAAGAGAGAGAAACACTGGAGGGAAGAGAGAGAAACACTGTGGGGTAGAGCGAGAAACCCTGGGGGGAAGAGAGAGAAACACTGAGGGGGAGAGAGAGAATCTGGGGAGAGAAAGAAACACTGGCGGGAAAGAAACAGAGAAAAACAGGGGGGAGAGAGGGAGAGAAACACTGGGGGGAGAGAGAGAGAGATACACTGGGGGGAGAGAGAGGGAAACACTTGGGGGAGAGAGAGACTGAAACACTGAGGGGAGAGAGAGAGAGAAACACTGGTGGGAGAGATGGAGAGAAACACTGGGGGGAGAGAGAGAGAAACACTGGAGGGAGAGAGGGAGAGAAACACTGGGGAGAGAGAGAGAGAAACACTGGGGAGAGAGAGGGAGAGAAACACTGGGGGGAGAGAGAGAGAGAAACACTGGAGGGAGAGAGGGAGAGAAACACTGGTGGGAGAGAGAGAGAGAAAAACTGGGTTGCGAGAGAGAGAGAAACACTGCGGGGGGTGAGAGATAAACACTGGGGGGAAGAGAGAGAAACACTGGGGGGAAGAGAGAGAAACACTGTGGGGTAGAGCGAGAATCCCTGGGGGGAAGAGAGAGAAACACTGAGGGGAAGAGAGAGAAAATCTGGGGAGAGAGAGAAACACTGGCGGGAAAGAAACAGAGAAAAACAGGGGGGAGAGAGGGCGAGAAACACTGGGGGGAGAGAGAGAGAGACACTGGGGGGAGAGAGAGGGAAACACTGGGGGGATGGGAGTGAAACACTGGGAGGAAGAGAGAGAAACACTGGGGGGAAGAGAGAAAAACACTGGGGGGAAGAGAGAGAGAGAAACACTGGGTTGCGAGAGAGAGAGAAACACTGCGGGGGGTGAGAGATAAACACTGGGGGGAAGAGAGAGAAACACTGGAGGGAAGAGAGAGAAACACTGAGGGGAAGAGAGAGAAAATCTGGGGAGAGAGAGAAACACTGGCGGGAAAGAAACAGAGAAAAACAGGGGGGAGAGAGGGAGAGAAACACTGGGGGGAGAGAGAGGGAAACACTGGGGGGAGAGAGAGACTGAAACACTGAGGGGAGAGAGAGAGAGAAACACTGGGGGGAGAGAGGGAGAGAAACACTGGGGGGAGAGAGAGAGAGAAACACTGGAGGGAGAGAAACACTGGGGGGAGAGAGAGAAACACTGCGGAGAGAGAAGAACACTGGTGGGAAAGAAACAGAGAAAAACAGGGGGGAGAGAGGGAGAGAAACACTGGGGGGAGAGAGAGGGAAACACTGGGGGGAGAGAGAGACTGAAACACTGAGGGGGGAGAGAGAGAGAAACACTGGGGGGAGATAGAGAGAAACACTGGGGAGAGAGAGAAACACTGGGGGGAAAGAGAGATAGAAACACTGGGGGGAGAGAGAGAGAGAGAATCACTGGGGGGAGAGGGAGAGAAACACTGGGGGGAGAGAGAGAGAGAAACACTGGGGGGAGAGAGAGAGAGAAACACTGGGGGGAGAGACAGAGAGAGACAGAGAAACACTGGGGAGAGAGAGAGAGAAACTGGGGAGAAGAGAGACAAACACTGGGGGGAAGAGAGAGAATCACTGCGGGGAAGAGAGAGAAACACTGGAGAGAGAGAGAGAAACAGTGTGGGGAAGAGCGAGAAACCCTGGGGGGAAGAGAGAGAAACACTGGGGGGACGAGTGAGAAACACTGGGAGGAAGAGAGAGAAACACTGGGGGGAAGAGAGAAAAACACTGGGGGGAAGAGAGAGAGAAACACTTGGTGGGGGAGTGAGAGAGAAACACTTGGGGGGAGAGAGAGAGAAACACTGGGGGGAGAGAGTGAGAGAAACACTGGGGGAGAGGGTGAGAGCAACACTGGGGGGAGAGGGTGAGAGAAACACTGGGGGAAGAGGGTGAGAGAAACACTGGGGGGAGAGGTGAGAGAAACACGGGTGGGAGAGAGAGAGAGAAACACTGGGTTGCGAGAGAGAGAGAAACACTGCCGGGGGTGAGAGATAAACACTAGGGGGAAGAGAGAGAAACACTGGAGGGAAGAGAGAGAAACACTGTGGGGTAGAGCGAGAAACCCTGGGGGGAAGAGAGAGAAACACTGAGGGGGAGAGAGAGAATCTGGGGAGAGAAAGAAACACTGGCGGGAAAGAAACAGAGAAAAACAGGGGGGAGAGAGGGAGAGAAACACTGGGGGGAGAGAGAGAGAGATACACTGGGGGGAGAGAGAGGGAAACACTTGGGGGAGAGAGAGACTGAAACACTGAGGGGAGAGAGAGAGAGAAACACTGGTGGGAGAGATGGAGAGAAACACTGGGGGGAGAGAGAGAGAAACACTGGAGGGAGAGAGGGAGAGAAACACTGGGGAGAGAGAGAGAGAAACACTGGGGAGAGAGAGGGAGAGAAACACTGGGGGGAGAGAGAGAGAGAAACACTGGAGGGAGAGAGGGAGAGAAACACTGGTAGGAGAGAGAGAGAGAAACACTGGGTTGCGAGAGAGAGAGAAACACTGCGGGGGGTGAGAGATAAACACTGGGGGGAAGAGAGAGAAACACTGGGGGGAAGAGAGAGAAACACTGTGGGGTAGAGCGAGAAACCCTGGGGGGAAGAGAGAGAAACACTGAGGGGAAGAGAGAGAAAATCTGGGGAGAGAGAGAAACACTGGCGGGAAAGAAACAGAGAAAAACAGGGGGGAGAGAGGGCGAGAAACACTGGGGGGAGAGAGAGAGAGACACTGGGGGGAGAGAGAGGGAAACACTGGGGGGAGAGAGAGACTGAAACACTGAGGGGAGAGAGAGAGAGAAACACTGGGGGGAGAGAGAGAGAAACACTGGAGGGAGAGAGGGAGAGAAACACTGGGGAGGGAGAGAGAGAAAAACACTGGGGAGAGAGAGGGAGAGAAACACTGGGGGGAGAGAGAGAGAGAAACACTGGAGGGAGAGAGGGAGAGAAACACTGGGGGGAGAGAGAGAGAGAAACACTGGGGGGAGAGAGAGAGAGAAACACTGGGAGGAGAGACAGAGAGAGACAGAGAAACACTGGGGTGTGAGAGAGAGAGAGAAACTGGGGAGAAGAGAGACAAACACTGGGGGGAAGAGAGAGAAACACTGCTGGGAAGAGAGAGAAACACTGGGGGGAAGAGAGAGAAACAGTGTGGGGATGAGCGAGAAACCCTGGGAGGAAGAGAGAGAAACACTGGGGGTAAGAGAGAGAAACAATGGGGGGAAGAGAGAGAAACACTGGGGGGAAGAGAGAAAAACACTGGGGGGAAGAGAGAGAGAGAAACACTAGGTTGCGAGAGAGAGAGAGAAACACTGGGGGGAGAGAGTGAGAGAAACACTGGGGGGAGAGAGAGAGAAACACTGCGGGGGGTGAGAGATAAACACTGGGGGGAGAGAGATAAACACTAGGGGGAGAGAGATAAACACTAGGGGGAGAGAGATGAACACTGGGGAGAGAGAGAGAAACACAGGTGGGAGAGAGAGAGAGAAACACTGGGTTGCGAGAGAGAGAAACACTGCGGGGGGTGAGAGATAAACACTGGGGGGAGAGAGATAAACACTGGGGGGAGAGAGATAAACACTAGGGGGAGAGAGATGAACACTGGGGAGAGAGAGAGAAACACAGGGGGGGAGAGAGAGAAACACTGGGGGGAGTGAGCGAGAAACACTGGGCGTAGAGAGTGAGAGAAAAACTGGGGGGTGAGGGAGAGAGGAACACTGGGGGGAGAGGGTGAGAGAAACACTGGGGGGAGAGGGTGAGAGAAACACTGGGGGGAGAGGGTGAGAGAAACACTGGGGGGAGAGAGTGAGAGAAACACTTGTTGGGGAGAGAGAGAAAAACTGGGGGGAGAGAGAGAGATAAACACTGGGGGCAGTGAGAGAGAGAAAATCTTGGGGGAGAGACAGAGAGAGACAGAGAAACCCTGGGTGGAAGAGAGAGAAATACTGGGGGGGGGGAGAGAGAAACACTGGGGGGAAAAGAGTGAAACACTGGGAGGAAGATTGAGAAACACTGGGGGTAAGAGAGAGAAACACAGGGGGGAAGAGAGAGAATCACTAGGTGGAAGAGAGAGAAACATGGGGGGAAGAGAGAGAAACACTGGGCGGAAGAGAGAGAAATACTGGGGGGAAGAGAGAGAAACACTGGGGCAAGAGAGAGAAACACTGGGGGGAAGAGTGAGAAACACTGGGGGGAAGAGAGTGAGGGAGAAAAACACTGGGGGGAGAGAGAGAGAGAGATTCACTGGGGGAAGAGAGAGAGAAACACTGGGGGGAGAGAGAGAAATAAACACTGGGGGGAGTGAGAGAGAGAAACACTGGGGAGAGAGAGAGAGAGAAACACTGGGGTGAGAGAGAGAGAGAAACACTGCGGTGGGAGGGAGATAAACACTGGGGCGAGAGAGATAAACACTGGGGAGAGAGAGAGAAGCACTTGGGGGGAGAGAGAGAGAAACACTTGGGGAGAGAGAGAGAGAAACACTGGGGGGATAGAGTGAGAGAAACACTGGGAGAGAGGGTGAGAGAAACACTGGGGGGAGAGGGGGAGAGAAACACTGGGGGAAGAGGGGGAGCGAAACACTGGGGGGAGAGGGTGAGAGAAACACTGGGGGAAGAGGGTGTGAGAAACACAGGAGGGGAGAGGGAGAGAGAAACACTGGAGGGAGAGGGCGAGAGAAAGACTCTGGGGAGAGGGGGAGAGAAACACTGGGGGGAGATTCAGCGAGAAACACTGGAGGGAGAGAGAGAAACACTGGGGGGAGAGGGAGAAACACTGGGGGAGAGAGAGAGAGAAACACTGGGGGGGGAGAGAGAGAAACACTGGGGGGAGAGAGAGAGAGAGAAACACTGGGGGGAGAGAGAGAGAAACACTGGGGGGAGAGAGTGAGAGAAACACTGGGGGTGAGGGTGAGAGAAACATTGGGGGCAGAGGGTGAGAGAAACACTGGGGGGAAAAGGGTGAGAGAAATACTCGGGGGAGAGAGTGAGAGAAACTCTGGGGGGAGAGAGAGAAACACCGGGGGGAGAGAGAGAGAGAGAAACACTGCGGGGAGAGAGAGAGAGAAACACTGGGGGGAGAGAGAGAAACACTGGGGAGAGAGAGAGAGAAACAGTGGGGGGAAAGAGAGAGAGAAACACTGGGGAGAGAGAGAGAGAAAAACACTGGGGGAGAGAGAGAAACACTGGGGGGAGAGAGAGAGAGAAATTCTGGGGGGAGAGAGAGAGAGAAACACTGGGGGAGAGACAAAGAGAGACAGAGAAACACTGGGGAGAGAGAGAGAGAAATTGGGGAGAAGAGAGACAAACACGGTGGGGAAGAGAGACAAGCACTGGGGGGAAGAGAGAGAAACCCTGGGGGAAAGAGAGAGAAACACTGGGGGGAAGAGAGAGAAACACTGGGGGGAAGAGAGAGAAACACTGGGGGGAAGAGAGAGAAACACTGGGGGGAAGAGAGAGAAACACTGGGGGGAAGAGAGTGAGGGAGAAAAACACTGGGGGGAGAGAGAAAGAGAGAGAAACACTGGGGGGAGAGGGTTAAGAAACACTGGGGGGAGAGAGAGAGATAAACACTGGGGGGAGAGAGAGAGAGAAACACTGGGGGGAGAGACAGAGAGAGACAGAGAAACACTGGGGAGAGAGAGAGAGAGAGAGAGAAACTGGGGAGAAGAGAGACAAACACTGGGGGGGAAGAGAGAGAAACACTGGGGGGAAGAGAGAGAAACACTGTGGGGAAGAGAGAGAAATCCTGGGGGGAAGAGAGAGAAACACTGGGGTGGAGAGAGAAAATCTGGGGGTAAAGAGAGAGAAACAATGGGGGGAAGAGAGAGAAACACTGGGGGGAAGGGAGTGAAACACTGGGAGGAAGAGAGAGAAACACTGGTGGGAGGACAGAAAAACACTGGGGGGAAGAGAGAGAGAGAAACACTTGAGGGGGGTGTGAGAGAGAAACACTTGGGGGGAGAGAGAGAGAAACACTGGGGGGAGAGAGTGAGAGAAACACTGGGTGAGAGAGTGAGTGAAACACTGGGGGGAGAGGGTGAGGGAAACACTGGGGGGAGAGGGTGAGAGAAACACTGGGGGAAGAGGGTGAGAGAAACACTGGGGGAAGAGGGTGAGAGAAACTCTGGGGGAGAGGGGGAGAGAAACATTGGGGGGAGAGGGTGAGAGAAACACTGGGGGGAGAGAGAGAGAGAAACACTGCGGGGGGAGAGAGATAAACACTGGGGGGAGAGAGATGAACACTGGGGAGAGAAAGAGAGAAACACAGGGGGGGAGAGAGCGAGAAACACTGTGGGGAGTGAGCGAGAAACACTGGGGAGAGGGAGTGAGAGAAACACTGGGGGGGAGGGTGAGAGAAACACTGGGGGGAGAGAGTGAGAGAAACACTGGGGGGAGAGAGAGAGAAACACTGGGGGGAGAGAGAGAGAGAGAAACACTGGGGGGAGAGAGAGAGAGAAGCAGTGGGGGGGGAGATAGAGAGACAAACACTGGAGGGAGAGAGAGAGAAAAACAGTGGGGGGAAGAGAGAGAAACACTGGGGAGAGAGAGAGAAACAGGGGGGGGGGGAAAGAGAGAGAGAAACACTGGGGGGAGAGAGAGAGAGAGAGAAACACTGGGGGAGAGAGAGAGAAACACTGGGTGGAGAGAGAGAGAGAAACACTGGGGGGAGAGAGAGAGAGAAACACTTGGGGGAGAGACAGAGAGAGACAGAGAAACACTGGGGAGAGAGAGAGAGAGAGAGAGAGAGAGAAACTGGGGAGAAGAGAAACAAACAATGGGGGGAAGACAGAGAAACCCTGGGGGTAGAGAGAGAAAAACTGGGGGTAGAGAGAGAAAAACTGGGGGTAAGAGAGAGAACACTGGCGGGAAGAGAGAGAAACACTGGGGGGAATAGAGAGAAACACTGGGGAGAGAGAGTGAGGGAGAAAAACACTGGGGGGAGAGAGAAAGAGAGAGAAACACTGGGGGGAGAGGGTTAAGAAACACTGGGGGGAGAGAGAGAGATAAACACTGGGGGGAGAGAGAGAGAGAAACACTGGGGGGAGAGACAGAGAGAGACAGAGAAACACTGGGGAGAGAGAGAGAGAGAGAAACTGGGGAGAAGAGAGACAAACACTGGGGGGGAAGAGAGAGAAACACTGGGGGGAAGAGAGAGAAACACTGGGGTGGAGAGAGAAAATCTGGGGGTAAAGAGAGAGAAACAATGGGGGGAAGAGAGAGAAACACTGGGGGGAAGGGAGTGAAACACTGGGAGGAAGAGAGAGAAACACTGGTGGGAGGACAGAAAAACACTGGGGGGAAGAGAGAGAGAGAAACACTTGAGGGGGGTGTGAGAGAGAAACACTTGGGGGGAGAGAGAGAGAAACACTGGGGGGAGAGAGTGAGAGAAACACTGGGTGAGAGAGTGAGTGAAACACTGGGGGGAGAGGGTGAGGGAAACACTGGGGGGAGAGGGTGAGAGAAACACTGGGGGAAGAGGGTGAGAGAAACACTGGGGGAAGAGGGTGAGAGAAACTCTGGGGGAGAGGGTGAGAGAAACATTGGGGGGAGAGGGTGAGAGAAACACTGGGGGGAGAGAGAGAGAGAAACACTGCGGGGGGAGAGAGATAAACACTGGGGGGAATAGAGAGAAACACTGGGGAGAGAGAGAGAGAGAAACACTGGGGGGAAAGAGAGAGAGAAACACTGGGGGGAGAGAGAGAGAGAGAATCACTGGGGGGAGAGGGAGAGAAACACTGGGGGGAGAGAGAGAGAGAAACACTGGGGGGAGAGAGAGAGAGAAACACTGGGGGGAGAGACAGAGAGAGACAGAGAAACACTGGGGAGAGAGAGAGAGAAACTGTGGAGAAGAGAGACAAACACTGGGGGGAAGAGAGAGAATCACTGCGGGGAAGAGAGAGAAACACTGGAGAGAGAGAGAGAAACAGTGTGGGGAAGAGCGAGAAACCCTCGGGGGAAGAGAGAGAAACACTGGGGGGACGAGAGAGAAACACTGGGGGGAAGAGAGAGAGAAACCCTTTGTGGGGGAGTGAGAGTGAAACACTTGGGGGGAGAGAGAGAGAAACACTGGGGGGAGAGAGTGAGAGAAACACTGGGGGAGAGGGTGAGAGCAACACTGGGGGGAGAGGGTGAGAGAAACACTGGGGGAAGAGGGTGAGAGAAACACTGGGGGGAGAGGTGAGAGAAACACGGGTGGGAGAGAGAGAGAGAAACACTGGGTTGCGAGAGAGAGAGAAACACTGCGGGGGGTGAGAGATAAACACTGGGGGGAAGAGAGAGAAACACTGGAGGGAAGAGAGAGAAACACTGTGGGGTAGAGCGAGAAACCCTGGGGGGAAGAGAGAGAAACACTGAGGGGAAGAGAGAGAAAATCTGGGGAGAGAAAGAAACACTGGCGGGAAAGAAACAGAGAAAAACAGGGGGGAGAGAGAGAGAGATACACTGGGGGGAGAGAGAGAGAGATACACTGGGGGTGAGAGAGGGAAACACTGGGGGGAGAGAGAGACTGAAACACTGAGGGGAGAGAGAGAGAGAAACACTGGTGGGAGAGATGGAGAGAAACACTGGGGGGAGAGAGAGAGAAACACTGGAGGGAGAGAGGGAGAGAAACACTGGGGAGAGAGAGAGAGAAACACTGGGGAGAGAGAGGGAGAGAAACACTGGGGGGAGAGAGAGAGAGAAACACTGGAGGGAGAGAGGGAGAGAAACACTGGTGGGAGAGAGAGAGAGAAACACTGGGTTGCGAGAGAGAGAGAAACACTGCGAGGGGTGAGAGATAAACACTGGGGGGAAGAGAGAGAAACACTGGAGGGAAGAGAGAGAAACACTGTGGGGTAGAGCGAGAAACCCTGGGGGGAAGAGAGAGAAACACTGAGGGGAAGAGAGAGAAAATCTGGGGAGAGAGAGAAACACTGGCGGGAAAGAAACAGAGAAAAACAGGGGGGAGAGAGGGCGAGAAACACTGGGGGGAGAGAGAGAGAGAGACACTGGGGGGAGAGAGAGGGAAACACTGGGGGGAGAGAGAGACTGAAACACTGAGGGGAGAGAGAGAGAGAAACACTGGGGGGAGAGAGGGAGAGAAACACTGGGGGGAGAGAGAGAGAAACACTGGAGGGAGAGAGGGAGAGAAACACTGGGGAGAGAGAGAGAGAAACACTGGGGAGAGAGAGGGAGAGAAACACTGGGGGGAGAGAGAGAGAGAAACACTGGAGGGAGGGAGGGAGAGAAACACTGGGGGGAGAGAGAGAGAGAAACACTGGGGGGAGAGAGAGAGAGAAACACTGGGAGGAGAGACAGAGAGAGACAGAGAAACACTGGGGGGAGAGAGAGAGAGAGAAACTGGGGAGAAGAGAGACAAACACTGGGGGGAAGAGAGAGAATCACTGCTGGGAAGAGAGAGAAACACTGGGGGGAAGAGAGAGAAACAGTGTGGGGAAGAGCGAGAAACCCTGGGAGGAAGAGAGAGAAACACTGGGGGTAAGAGAGAGAAACAATGGGGGGAAGAGAGAGAAACACTGGGGGGAAGAGAGAAAAACACTGCGGGGAAGAGAGAGAGAATAACACTGGGTTGCGAGAGAGAGAAACACTGCGGGGGGTGAGAGATAAACACTGGGGGGAGAGAGACAAACACTGGGGGGAGAGAGAGAAACACTGGGGGGAGTGAGCGAGAAACACTGGGGGTAGAGAGTGAGAGAAAAACTGGGGGGTGAGGGAGAGAGGAACACTGGGGGGAGAGGGTGAGAGAAACACTGGGGGGAGAGGGTGAGAGAAACACTGGGGGGAGAGGGTGAGAGAAACACTGGGGGGAGAGAGTGAGAGAAACACTTGGGGGAGAGAGAGAGAAACACTGGAGGGAGAGAGAGAGATAAACACTTGGGGGAGAGAGAGAGAAACACTGGGGGGAGAGAGAGAGATAAACACTGGGGGCAGTGAGAGAGAGAAAATCTTGGGGGAGAGACAGAGAGAGACAGAGAAACCCTGGGTGGAAGAGAGAGAAATACTGGGGGGGGAGAGAGAAACACTGGGGGGAAAAGAGTGAAACACTGGGAGGAAGATTGAGAAACACTGGGGGTAAGAGAGAGAAACACAGGGGGGAAGAGAGAGAATCACTAGGTGGAAGAGAGAGAAACACTGGGGGGAAGAGAGAGAAACACTGGGCGGAAGAGAGAGAAATACTGGGGGGAAGAGAGAGAAACACTGGGGCAAGAGAGAGAAACACTGGGGGGAAGAGTGAGAAAGACTGGGTGAAGAGAGTGAGGGAGAAAAACACTGGGGGGAGAGAGAGAGAGATTCACTGGGGGAAGAGAGAGAGAAACACTGGGGGGAGAGAGAGAAATAAACACTGGGGGGAGTGAGAGAGAGAAACACTGGGGAGAGAGAGAGAGAAACACTGGGGTGAGAGAGAGAGAGAAACACTGCGGTGGGAGGGAGATAAACACTGGGGCGAGAGAGATAAACACTGGGGAGAGAGAGAGAAGCACTTGGGGGAGAGAGAGAGAAACACTTGGGGAGAGAGAGAGAGAAACACTGGGGGGAGAGAGTGAGAGAAACACTGGGGGGAGAGAGTGAGAGAAACACTGGGAGAGAGGGTGAGAGAAACACTTGGGGAGAGAGAGAGAGAAACACTGGGGGAAGAGAGTGAGAGAAACACTGGGAGAGAGGGTGAGAGAAACACTGGGGGGAGAGGGGGAGAGAAACACTGGGGGGAGAGGGGGAGCGAAACACTGGGGGGAGAGGGTGAGAGAAACACTGGGGGAAGAGGGTGTGAGAAACACAGGGGGGAGAGGGGGAGCGAAACACTGGGGGGAGAGGGGGAGCGAAACACTGGAGGGAGAGGGTGAGAGAAACACTGGGAGAGAGGGTGAGAGAAACACTGGGGGGAGAGGGAGAGAGAAACACTGGAGGGAGAGGGTGAGAGAAAGACTCTGGGGAGAGAGTGAGAGAAACATTGGGGGTGAGGGTGAGAGAAACACTGGGGGCAGAGGGTGAGAGAAACACTGGGGGGAAAAGGGTGAGAGAAATACTCGGGGGAGAGAGTGAGAGAAACTCTGGGGGGGAGAGAGAGAAACACCGGGGGAGAGAGAGAGAGAGAAACACTGCGGGGAGAGAGAGAGAGAAACACTGGGGGGACAGAGAGAGAGAAACACTGGGGGGGGGGGAAAGAGAGAGAGAACCACTGGGGGGAGAGGGAGAAACACTGGGGGAGAGAGAGAGAGAAACACTGGGGGGGGAGAGAGAAACACTGGGGGGAGAGAGAGAGAGAGAAACACTGGGGGGAGAGAGAGAGAAACACTGGGGGGAGAGAGTGAGAGAAACACTGGGGGTGAGGGTGAGAGAAACACTGGGGGCAGAGGGTGAGAGAAACACTGGGGGGAAAAGGGTGAGAGAAATACTCGGGGGAGAGAGTGAGAGAAACTCTGGGGGGGAGAGAGAGAAACACCGGGGGGAGAGAGAGAGAGAGAAACACTGCGGGGAGAGAAAGAGAGAAACACTGGGGGGACAGAGAGAGAGAAACACTGGGGGGGGGGAAAGAGAGAGAGAACCACTGGAGGGAGAGAGAGAGAGAAACACTGGGGGGAGAGAGAGAAACACTGGGGAGAGAGAGAGAGAAACAGTGGGGGGAAAGAGAGAGAGAAACACTGGGGAGAGAGAGAGAAAAACACTGGGGGAGAGAGAGAGAAACACTGGGGGGAGAGAGAGAGAGAAATTCTGGGGGGAGAGAGAGAGAGAAACACTGGGGGAGAGACAGAGAGAGACAGAGAAACACTCGGGAGAGAGATAGAGAAATTGGGGAGAAGAGAGACAAACATGGTGGGGAAGAGAGAGAAGCACTGGGGGGAAGAGAGAGAAACCCTGGGGGGAAGAGAGAGAAACACTGGGGGGAAGAGAGAGAAACACTGGGGTGAAGAGAGAGAAACACTGAGGGGAAGAGAGAGAAACACTGGGGGGAAGAGAGTGAGGGAGAAAAACACTGGGGGGAGAGAGAGAGAGAGAGAGAGAAACACTTGGGGAACAGAGAGAGAGAAACACTGGGGGGAGAGAGAGAGAGAGAAACACTGGGGGGAGAGGGTTAAGAAACACTAGGGGGAGAGAGAGAGATAAACACTGGGGGGAGAGAGAGAGAGAAACACTGGGGGGAGAGACAGAGAAACACTGGGGAGAGAGAGTGAGAGAGAAACTGGGGAGAAGAGAGACAAACACTGGGGGGAAGAGAGAGAAACACTGGGGGGGAAGAGAGAGAAACATTGTGGGGAAGAGAGAGAAACCCTGGGGGGAAGAGAGAGAAACACTGGGGAGGAGAGAGAAAATCTGGGGGTAAAGAGAGAGAAACAATGGGGGTAAGAGAGAGAAACACTGGGGGGAAGGGAGTGAAACACTGGGAGGAAGAGAGAGAAACACTGGGGGGAGGACAGAAAAACACTGGGGGGAAGAGAGAGAGAGAAACACTTGAGGGGGGAGTGAGAGAGAAACACTTGGGGGGAGAGAGAGAGAAACACTGGGGGGAGAGAGTGAGAGAAACACTGGGTGAGAGAGTGAGTGAAACACTGGGGGGAGAGGGTGAGGGAAACACTGGGGGGAGAGGGTGAGAGAAACACTGGGGGAAGAGGGTGAGAGAAACACTGGGGGAAGAGGGTGAGAGAAACTCTGGGGGAGAGGGTGAGAGAAACATTGGGGGGAGAGGGTGAGAGAAACACTGGGGGGAGAGAGAGAGAGAGAAACACTGCGGGGGGAGAGAGATAAACACTGGGGGGAGAGAGATGAACACTGGGGAGAGAAAGAGAGAAACACTGGGGGGAGAGAGAGAGAGAGAGAAACACTGGGGGGAGAGAGAGAGGGAAACAGTGGGGGGGGAGATAGAGAGACAAACACTGGAGGGAGAGAGAGAGAAAAACAGTGGGGGGAAGAGAGAGAAACACTGGGGAGAGAGAGAGAAACAGGGGGGGAAAGAGAGAGAGAAACACTGGGGGGAGAGAGAGAGAGAGAGAGAAACACTGGGGGAGAGAGAGAGAAACACTGGGTGGAGAGAGAGAGAGAAACACTGGGGGGAGAGAGAGAGAGAAACACTTGGGGGA
The DNA here is from genome assembly GCF_035084215.1 of Heptranchias perlo. Taxonomy (NCBI): domain Eukaryota; kingdom Metazoa; phylum Chordata; class Chondrichthyes; order Hexanchiformes; family Hexanchidae; genus Heptranchias; species Heptranchias perlo. The sequence continues at coordinate 63,915,395 of NC_090341.1, read as the reverse complement.
GAGACAGAGAGAGACAGAGAAACACTGGGGAGAGAGAGAGAGAGAGAGAGAGAGAGAAACTGGGGAGAAGAGAGACAAACAATGGGGGGAAGAGAGAGAAACCCTGGGGTTAGAGAGAGAAAAACTGGGGGTAGAGAGAGAAAAACTGGGGGTAAGAGAGAGAACACTGGCGGGAAGAGAGAGAAACACTGGGGGAATAGAGAGAAACACTGGGGAGAGAGAGAGAGAGAAACACTGGGGGGAAAGAGAGAGAGAAACACTGGGGGGAGAGAGAGAGAAACACTGGGGGGGAGAGGGAGAGAAACACTGGGGGGAGAGAGAGAGAGAAACACTGGGGAGAGAGAGAGAGAGAAACACTGGGGGGAGAGACAGAGAGAGACAGAGAAACACTGGGGAGAGAGAGAGAGAGAGAGAAACTGGGGAGAAGAGAGACAAACACTGGGGGAAGAGAGAGAAACACTGGGGGGAAGAGAGAGAAACACTGGGGTGAAGAGAGAGAAACACTACGGGGAAGAGAGAGAAACCCTGGGGGGAAGAGAGAGAAACACTGGGGGGAAGAGAGAGAAAATCTGGGGGTAAGAGAGAGAAACAATGGGGGGAAGAGTGAGAAACACTGGGGGGAAGGGAGTGAAACACTGGGAGGAAGAGAGAGAAACACTTGTGAGGGGGGGGGAGTGAGAGAGAAACACTTGGGGGGAGAGAGAGAAACACCGGGGGGAGAGAGTGAGAGAAACACTGGGGGAGAGGGGGAGAGAACCACTGGGGGGAGAGGGTGAGAGAAACACTGGGGGGAGAGGGTGAGGGAAGCACTGGGGGAAGAGGGTGAGAGAAACACTGGGGGAAGAGGGTGAGAGAAACACTGGGGGGAGAGGGTGAGAGAAACACTGGGGGGAGAGTTTGAGAGAAACACTGGGGGTAATGAGAGAGGAACACTGGAGGGAGAGAGGGAGAGAAACACTGGGGGGGGAGAGAGAGAAACACTGGGGGAGAGCGAGAGAGAAACACTGGGGGAAAGAGAGAGAGAAACACTGGCCGGAGAGAGAGAGAGAAAAACACTGGGGGAGAGGGTTAAGAAACACTTGGGGGAGAGAGAGAGATAAACACTGGGGGGAGAGAGAGAGAGAAACACTGGGGGGAGAGACAGAGAGACAGAGAAACACTGGGGAGAGAGAGAGAGAGAAACTGGGGAGAAGAGAGATAAACACTGGGGGGAAGAGAGAGAAACACTGGGGGGAAGAGAGAGAAACACTGTGGGGAAGAGAGAGAAACCCTGGGGGGAAGAGAGAGAAACACTGGGGAGGAGAGAGAACATCTGGGGGTAAAGAGAGAGAAAAAATGGGGGGAAGAGAGAGAAACACTGGGGGGAAGGGAGTGAAACACTGGGAGGAAGAGAGAGAAACACTGGGGGGAGGACAGAAAAACACTGGGGGGAAGAGAGAGAGAAACATTTGAGGGGGGAGTGAGAGAGAAACACTTGGGGGGAGGGAGAGAGAAACACTGGGGGGAGAGAGTGAGAGAAACACTGGGTGAGAGAGTGAGTGAAACATTGGGGGGAGAGGGTGAGGGAAACACTGGGGGGAGAGAGAGAGAGATACTCTGGGGGAGAGGGTGAGAGAAAAATTGGGGGGAGAGGGTGAGAGAAACACTGGGGGCAGAGGGTGAGAGAAACACTGGGGGGAAAAGGGTGAGAGAAATACTCGGGGGAGAGAGTGAGAGAAACTCTGGGGGGGAGAGAGAGAAACACCGGGGGGAGAGAGAGAGAGAGAAACACTGCGGGGAGAGAGAGAGAGAAACACTGGGGGGACAGAGAGAGAGAAACACTGGGGGGGGGAAGAGAGAGAGAACTACTGGGGGGAGAGGGAGAAACACTGGGGGGAGAGAGAGAGAGAAAGACTGGGGGGGGGGGAGAGAGAAACACTGGGGGGAGAGAGAGAGAGAGAAACACTGGGGGGAGAGAGAGAGAAACACTGGGGGGAGAGAGTGAGAGAAACACTGGGGGTGAGGGTGAGAGAAACACTGGGGGCAGAGGGTGAGAGAAACACTGGGGGGAAAAGGGTGAGAGAAATACTCGGGGGAGAGAGTGAGAGAAACTCTGGGGGGGAGAGAGAGAAACACCGGGGGGAGAGAGAGAGAGAGAAACACTGCGGGGAGAGAGAGAGAGAAACACTGGGGGGACAGAGAGAGAGAAACACTGGGGGGGGGGAAAGAGAGAGAGAACCACTGGAGGGAGAGAGAGAGAGAAACACTGGGGGGAGAGAGAGAAACACTGGGGAGAGAGAGAGAGAAACAGTGGGGGGAAAGAGAGAGAGAAACACTGGGGAGAGAGAGAGAGAAAAACACTGGGGGAGAGAAAGAGAAACACTGGGGGGAGAGAGAGAGAGAAATTCTGGGGGGAGAGAGAGAGAGAAACACTGGGGGAGAGACAGACAGAGACAGAGAAACACTCGGGAGAGAGATAGAGAAATTGGGGAGAAGAGAGACAAACATGGTGGGGAAGAGAGAGAAGCACTGGGGGGAAGAGAGAGAAACCCTGGGGGGAAGAGAGAGAAACACTGGGGGGAAGAGAGAGAAACACTGGGGTGAAGAGAGAGAAACACTGAGGGGAAGAGAGAGAAACACTGGGGGGAAGAGAGTGAGGGAGAAAAACACTGGTGGGAGAGAGAGAGAGAGAGAAACACTTGGGGAACAGAGAGAGAGAAACACTGGGGGGAGAGAGAGAGAGAGAAACACTGGGGGGAGAGGGTTAAGAAACACTGGGGGGAGAGAGAGAGATAAACACTGGGGGGAGAGAGAGAGAGAAACACTGGGGGGAGAGACAGAGAAACACTGGGGAGAGAGAGTGAGAGAGAAACTGGGGAGAAGAGAGACAAACACTGGGGGGAAGAGAGAGAAACACTGGGGGGGAAGAGAGAGAAACATTGTGGGGAAGAGAGAGAAACCCTGGGGGGAAGAGAGAGAAACACTGGGGAGGAGAGAGAAAATCTGGGGGTAAAGAGAGAGAAACAATGGGGGGAAGAGAGAGAAACACTGGGGGGAAGGGAGTGAAACACTGGGAGGAAGAGAGAGAAACACTGGGGGGAGGACAGAAAAACACTGGGGGGAAGAGAGAGAGAGAAACACTTGAGGGGGGAGTGAGAGAGAAACACTTGGGGGGAGAGAGAGAGAAACACTGGGGGGAGAGAGTGAGAGAAACACTGGGTGAGAGAGTGAGTGAAACACTGGGGGGAGAGGGTGAGAGAAACACTGGGGGAAGAGGGTGAGAGAAACAATGGGGGAAGAGGGTGAGAGAAACTCTGGGGGAGAGGGTGAGAGAAACATTGGGGGGAGAGGGTGAGAGAAACACTGGGGGGAGAGAGAGAGAGAAACACTGCGGGGGGAGAGAGATAAACACTGGGGGGAGAGAGATGAACACTGGGGAGAGAAAGAGAGAAACACAGGGGGGGAGAGAGCGAGAAACACTGGGGGGAGTGAGCGAGAAACAATGGGGAGAGAGAGTGAGAGAAACACTGGGGGGAGGGTGAGAGAAACACTGGGGGGAGAGAGTGAGAGAAACACTGGGGGGAGAGAGAGAGAAACACTGGGGGGAGAGAGAGAGAGAAACACTGGGGGGAGAGAGAGAGGGAAACAGTGGGGGGGGAGATAGAGAGACAAACACTGGAGGGAGAGAGAGAGAAAAACAGTGGGGGAAAGAGAGAGAAACACTGGGGAGAGAGAGAGAAACAGGGGGGGAAAGAGAGAGAGAAACACTGGGGGGAGAGAGAGAGAGAGAGAGAAACACTGGGGGAGAGAGAGAGAAGCACTGGGTGGAGAGAGAGAGAGAAACACTGGGGGGAGAGAGAGAGAGAAACACTTGGGGGAGAGACAGAGAGAGACAGAGAAACACTGGGGAGAGAGAGAGAGAGAGAGAGAGAGAGAAACTGGGGAGAAGAGAGACAAACAATGGGGGGAAGAGAGAGAAACCCTGGGGTTAGAGAGAGAACACTGGCGGGAAGAGAGAGAAACACTGGGGGAATAGAGAGAAACACTGGGGAGAGAGAGAGAGAGAAACACTGGGGGGAAAGAGAGAGAGAAACACTGGGGGGAGAGAGAGAGAAACACTGGGGGGGAGAGGGAGAGAAACACTGGGGGGAGAGAGAGAGAGAAACACTGGGGAGAGAGAGAGAGAGAAACACTGGGGGGAGAGACAGAGAGAGACAGAGAAACACTGGGGAGAGAGAGAGAGAGAGAGAAACTGGGGAGAAGAGAGACAAACACTGGGGGGAAGAGAGAGAAACACTGGGGGGAAGAGAGAGAAACACTGGGGTGAAGAGAGAGAAACACTACGGGGAAGAGAGAGAAACCCTGGGGGGAAGAGAGAGAAACACTGGGGGGAAGAGAGAGAAAATCTGGGGGTAAGAGAGAGAAACAATGGGGGGAAGAGTGAGAAACACTGGGGGGAAGGGAGTGAAACACTGGGAGGAAGAGAGAGAAACACTTGGGGGGAGAGAGAGAAACACCGGGGGGAGAGAGTGAGAGAAACACTGGGGGAGAGGGTGAGAGAACCACTGGGGGGAGAGGGTGAGAGAAACACTGGGGGGAGAGGGTGAGGGAAGCACTGGTGGGAGAGGGTGAGAGAAACACTGGGGGAAGAGGGTGAGAGAAACACTGGGGGGAGAGGGTGAGAGAAACACTGGGGGGAGAGTTTGAGAGAAACACTGGGGGTAATGAGAGAGGAACACTGGAGGGAGAGAGGGAGAGAAACACTGGGGGGGGGGAGAGAGAGAAACACTGGGGGAGAGCGAGAGAGAAACACTGGGGGAAAGAGAGAGAGAAACACTGGCCGGAGAGAGAGAGAGAGAAACACTGGGGGAGAGGGTTAAGAAACACTTGGGGGAGAGAGAGAGATAAACACTGGGGGGAGAGAGAGAGAGAAACACTGGGGGGAGAGACAGAGAGACAGAGAAACACTGGGGAGAGAGAGAGAGAGAGAAACTGGGGAGAAGAGAGATAAACACTGGGGGGAAGAGAGAGAAACACTGGGGGGAAGAGAGAGAAACACTGTGGGGAAGAGAGAGAAACCCTGGGGGGAAGAGAGAGAAACACTGGGGAGGAGAGAGAACATCTGGGGGTAAAGAGAGAGAAAAAATGGGGGGAAGAGAGAGAAACACTGGGGGGAAGGGAGTGAAACACTGGGAGGAAGAGAGAGAAACACTGGGGGGAGGACAGAAAAACACTGGGGGGAAGCGAGAGAGAAACATTTGAGGGGGGAGTGAGAGAGAAACACTTGGGGGGAGGGAGAGAGAAACACTGGGGGGAGAGAGTGAGAGAAACACTGGGTGAGAGAGTGAGTGAAACATTGGGGGGAGAGGGTGAGGGAAACACTGGGGGGAGAGAGAGAGAGATACTCTGGGGGAGAGGGTGAGAGAAAAATTGGGGGGAGAGGGTGAGAGAAACACTGGGGGGAGAGAGAGAGAGAAACACTGCGGGGGGAGAGAGATAAACACTGGGGGGAGAGAGATGAACACTGGGGAGAGAAAGAGAGAAACACAGGGTGGGAGAGAGCGAGAAACACTGGGGGGAGTGAGCGAGAAACACTGGGGAGAGAGAGTGAGAGAAACACTGGGGGGGAGGGTGAGAGAAACACTGGGGGGAGAGAGTGAGAGAAAAACGGGGGGAGATAGAGAGAAACACTGGGGGGAGAGAGAGAGGGAGAAACACTGGGGGGAGAGAGAGAGAGAAACAGTGGGGGGGAGAGAGAGAGACAAACACTGGAGGGAGAGAGAGAGAAAAACACTGGGGGGAGAGAGAGAGAAACACTGGGGAGAGAGAGAGAAACAATGGGGGGAAAGAGAGAGAGAAACACTGGGGAGAGAGAGAGAGAGAGAGAAACACTGGGGCAGAGAGAGAGAAACACTGGGGAGAGAGAGAGAGAGAGAGAAACTGGGGAGAAGAGAGATAAACACTGGGGGGAAGAGAGAGAAACACTGGGGGGAAGAGAGAGAAACACTGTGGGGAAGAGAGAGAAACCCTGGGGGGAAGAGAGAGAAACACTGGGGAGGAGAGAGAACATCTGGGGGTAAAGAGAGAGAAACAATGGGGGGAAGAGAGAGAAACACTGGGGGGAAGGGAGTGAAACACTGGGAGGAAGAGAGAGAAACACTGGGGGGAGGACAGAAAAACACTGGGGGGAAGAGAGAGAGAGAAACATTTGAGGGGGGAGTGAGAGAGAAACACTTGGGGGGAGGGAGAGAGAAACACTGGGGGGAGAGAGTGAGAGAAACACTGGGTGAGAGAGTGAGTGAAACATTGGGGGGAGAGGGTGAGGGAAACACTGGGGGGAGAGAGAGAGATACTCTGGGGGAGAGGGTGAGAGAAAAATTGGGGGGAGAGGGTGAGAGAAACACTGGGGGGAGAGAGAGAGAGAAACACTGCGGGGGGAGAGAGATAAACACTGGGGGGAGAGAGATGAACACTGGGGAGAGAAAGAGAGAAACACAGGGGGGGAGAGAGCGAGAAACACTGGGGGGAGTGAGCGAGAAACACTGGGGAGAGAGAGTGAGAGAAACACTGGGGGGGAGGGTGAGAGAAACACTGGGGGGAGAGAGTGAGAGAAAAACGGGGGGAGAGAGAGAGAAACACTGGGGGGAGAGAGAGAGAGAGAGAAACACTGGGGGGAGAGAGAGAGAGAAACAGTGGGGGGGAGAGAGAGAGACAAACACTGGAGGGAGAGAGAGAGAAAAACACTGGGGGGAGAGAGAGAGAAACACTGGGGAGAGAGAGAGAAACAATGGGGGGAAAGAGAGAGAGAAACACTGGGGGGAGAGAGAGAGAGAGAGAAACACTGGGGGAGAGAGAGAGAAACACTGGCTGGAGAGAGAGAGAGAAACACTGGGGGGGAGAGAGAGAGAGAAACACTTGGGGGAGAGACAGAGAGAGACAGAGAAACACTGGGGAGAGAGAGAGAGAGAGAGAGAGAAACTGGGGAGAAGAGAGACAAACAATGTGAGAAGAGAGATAAACACTAGGGGGAGAGAGATGAACACTGGGGAGAGAAAGAGAGAAACACAGCGGGGGAGAGAGCGAGAAACACTGGGGGGAGTGAGCGAGAAACACTGGGGAGAGAGAGTGAGAGAAACACTGGGGGGGAGAGAGATAAACACTGGGGGGAGAGAGATAAACACTAGGGGGAGAGAGATGAACACTGGGGAGAGAAAGAGAGAAACACAATGGGGGGAGAGAGCGAGAAACGCTGGGGAGAGAGAGTGAGAGAAACACTGGGGGGAAGGGTGAGAGAAACACTGGGGGGAGAGAGTGAGAGAAACACTGGGGGGAGAGAGAGAGAAACACTGGGGGGAGAGAGAGAGAGAGAAACACTGGGGGGAGAGAGAGAGAGAGAAACACTGGGGGGAGAGAGAGAGAGAAACAGTGGGGGGGAGAGAGAGAGACAAACACTGGAGGGAGAGAGAGAGAAAAACACTGGGGGGAGAGAGAGTGAAACACTGGGGAGAGAGAGAGAAACACTGGGCGGAAAGAGAGAGAGAAACACTGGGGGGAGAGAGAGAGAGAGAGAGAAACACTGGGTGGAGAGAGAGAGAGAAACACTGGGGGGAGAGAGAGAGAGAGACAGAGAAACACTGTGGAGAGACAGAGAGAGACAGAGAAACACTGGGGAGAGAGAGAGAGAGAGAGAGAGAGAGAAACTGGGGAGAAGAGAGACAAACAATGGGGGGAAGAGAGAGAAACCCTGGGGGTAGAGAGAGAAAAACTGGGGGGAGAGAGAGAAACACTGGGGGTAAGAGAGAGAAACACTGGGGGGAATAGAGAGAGAGAGAAACACTGGGGGGAGAGAGAGAGAGAGAAACACTGGGGGGAGAGAGAGAGAGAAACAGTGGGGGGGAGAGAGAGAGACAAACACTGGAGGGAGAGAGAGAGAAAAACACTGGGGGGAGAGAGAGTGAAACACTGGGGAGAGAGAGAGAAACACTGGGCGGAAAGAGAGAGAGAAACACTGGGGGGAGAGAGAGAGAGAGAGAGAAACACTGGGTGGAGAGAGAGAGAGAAACACTGGGGGGAGAGAGAGAGAGAGACAGAGAAACACTGTGGAGAGACAGAGAGAGAGAGAGAGAGAGAAACTGGGGAGAAGAGAGACAAACAATGGGGGGAAGAGAGAGAAACCCTGGGGGTAGAGAGAGAAAAACTGGGGGGGGAGAGAGAAACACTGGGGGTAAGAGAGAGAAACACTGGGGGGAATAGAGTGAAACACTGGGAGGAAGATTGAGAAACACTGGGGGGAAGAGAGAGAAACACAGGGGGGAAGAGAGAGAAACACTAGGTGGAAGAGAGTGAAACGCTGGGGGGAAGAGAGAGAAACACTGCGGGGAAGAGAGGGAAATACTGGGGGGAAGAGAGAGAAACACTGGGGCAAGAGAGAGAAACACTGAGGGGAGAGAGAGAGAGAGAAACACTGGGGGGGAGAGAGAGAGAGAAACAGTGGGGGGGAGAGAGAGAGACAAACACTGGAGGGAGAGAGAGAGAAAAACACTGGGGGGAGAGAGAGAGAAACACTGGGGAGAGAGAGAGAAACACTGGGGGGAAAGAGAGAGAGAAACACTGGGGGGAGAGAGAGAGAGAGAGAAACACTGGGGGAGAGAGAGAGAAACACTGGCTGGAGAGAGAGAGAGAAACACTGGGGGGGAGAGAGAGAGAGAAACACTTGGGGGAGAGACAGAGAGAGACAGAGAAACACTGGGGAGAGAGAGAGAGAGAGAGAGAGAGAAACTGGGGAGAAAAGAGACAAACAATGTGAGAAGAGAGATAAACACTAGGGGGAGAGAGATGAACACTGGGGAGAGAAAGAGAGAAACACAGGGGGGGAGAGAGCGAGAAACACTGGGGGGAGTGAGCGAGAAACACTGGGGAGAGACAGTGAGAGAAACACTGGGGGGGAGAGAGATAAACACTGGGGGGAGAGAGATAAACACTCGGGGGAGAGAGATGAACACTGGGGAGAGAAAGAGAGAAACACAATGGGGGGAGAGAGCGAGAAACACTGGGGGGAGTGAGCGAGAAACGCTGGGGAGAGAGAGTGAGAGAAACACTGGGGGGAAGGGTGAGAGAAACACTGGGGGGAGAGAGTGAGAGAAACACTGGGGGGAGAGAGAGAGAAACACTGGGGGGAGAGAGAGAGAAACACTGGGGGGAGAGAGAGAGAGAGAAACACTGGGTGGAGAGAGAGAGAGAAACACTGGGGGGAGAGAGAGAGAGAAACACTGTGGAGAGACAGAGAGAACAGAGAAACACTGGGGAGAGAGAGAGAGAGAGAGAGAGAAACTGGGGAGAAGAGAGACAAACAATGGGGGGAAGAGAGAGAAACCCTGGGGGTAGAGAGAGAAAAACTGAGGGGAGAGAGAGAAACACTGGGGGTAAGAGAGAGAAACACTGGGGGGAATAGAGTGAAACACTGGGAGGAAGATTGAGAAACACTGGGGGGAAGAGAGAGAAACACAGGGGGGAAGAGAGAGAAACACTGGGGGGAAGAGAGAGAAACACAGGGGGGAAGAGAGAGAAAAACTGGGGGGAGATAGAGAAACACTAGGTGGAAGAGAGAGAAACAATGGGGGGAAGAGAGAGAAACACTGGGGGGAAGAGAGTGAAACGCTGGGGGGAAGAGAGAGAAACACTGCGGGGAAGAGAGGGAAATACTGGGGGGAAGAGAGAGAAACACTGGGGCAAGAGAGAGAAACACTGAGGGGAGAGAGAGAGAGAGAGAAACACTGGGGGGGAGAGAGAGAGAGAAACAGTGGGGGGGAGAGAGAGAGACAAACACTGGAGGGAGAGAGAGAGAAAAACACTGGGGGGAGAGAGAGAGAAACACTGGGGAGAGAGAGAGAAACACTGGGGGGAGAGAGAGAGAGAGAGAAACACTGGGGGAGAGAGAGAGAAGCACTGGCTGGAGAGAGAGAGAGAAACACTGGGGGGGAGAGAGAGAGAGAAACACTTGGGGGAGAGACAGAGAGAGACAGAGAAACAGTGGGGAGAGAGAGAGAGAGAGAGAGAGAGAAACTGGGGAGAAAAGAGACAAACAATGTGAGAAGAGAGATAAACACTAGGGGGAGAGAGATGAACACTGGGGAGAGAAAGAGAGAAACACAGGGGGGGAGAGAGCGAGAAACACTGGGGGGAGTGAGCGAGAAACACTGGGGAGAGAGAGTGAGAGAAACACTGGGGGGGAGAGAGATAAACACTGGGGGGAGAGAGATAAACACTAGGGGGAGAGAGATGAACACTGGGGAGAGAAAGAGAGAAACACAATGGGGGGAGAGAGCGAGAAACACTGGGGGGAGTGAGCGAGAAACGCTGGGGAGAGAGAGTGAGAGAAACACTGGGGGGAAGGGTGAGAGAAACACTGGGGGGAGAGAGTGAGAGAAACACTGGGGGGAGAGAGAGAGAGAAACACTGTGGAGAGACAGAGAGAGACAGAGAAACACTGGGGAGAGAGAGAGAGAGAGAGAGAGACTGGGGAGAAGAGAGACAAACAATGGGGGGAAGAGAGAGAAACCCTGGGGGTAGAGAGAGAAAAACTGGGGGGAGAGAGAGAAACACTGGGGGTAAGAGAGAGAAACACTGGGTGGAATAGAGTGAAACACTGGGAGGAAGATTGAGAAACACTGGGGGGAAGAGAGAGAAACACAGGGGGGAAGAGAGAGAAACACTGGGGGGAAGAGAGAGAAACACAGGGGGGAAGAGAGAGAAAAACTGGGGGGAGAGAGAGAAACACTAGGTGGAAGAGAGAGAAACAATGGGGGGAAGAGAGAGAAACACTGGGGGGAAGAGAGTGAAACGCTGGGGGGAAGAGAGAGAAACACTGCGGGGAAGAGAGGGAAATACTGGGGGGAAGAGAGAGAAACACTGGGGCAAGAGAGAGAAACACTGAGGGGAGAGAGAGAGAGAGAGAAACACTGGGGGGGAGAGAGAGAGAGAAACAGTGGGGGGGGAGAGAGAGAGACAAACACTGGAGGGAGAGAGAGAGAAAAACACTGGGGGGAGAGAGAGAGAAACACTGGGGAGAGAGAGAGAAACACTGGGGGGAAAGAGAGAGAAATACTGGGGGGAGAGAGAGAGAGAGAGAAACACTGGGGGAGAGAGAGAGAAACACTGGCTGGAGAGAGAGAGAGAAACACTGGGGGGGAGAGAGAGAGAGAAACACTTGGGGGAGAGACAGAGAGAGACAGAGAAACACTGGGGAGAGAGAGAGAGAGAGAGAGAGAAACTGGGGAGAAAAGAGACAAACAATGTGAGAAGAGAGATAAACACTTGGGGGAGAGAGATGAACACTGGGGAGAGAAAGAGAGAAACACAGGGGGGGAGAGAGCGAGAAACACTGGGGGGAGTGAGCGAGAAACACTGGGGAGAGAGAGTGAGAGAAACACTGGGGGGGAGAGAGATAAACACTGGGGGGAGAGAGATAAACACTAGGGGGAGAGAGATGAACACTGGGGAGAGAAAGAGAGAAACACAATGGGGGGAGAGAGCGAGAAACACTGGGGGGAGTGAGCGAGAAACGCTGGGGAGAGAGAGTGAGAGATACACTGGGGGGAAGGGTGAGAGAAACACTGGGGGGAGAGAGTGAGAGAAACACTGGGGGGAGAGAGAGAGAAACACTGGGGGGAGAGAGAGAGAAACACTGGGGGGAGAGAGAGAGAGAGAAATAATGGGGGGAGAGAGAGAGAGAAACAGTGGGGGGGAGAGAGAGAGACAAACACTGGAGGGAGAGAGAGAGAAAAACACTGGGGGGAGAGAGAGTGAAACACTGGGGAGAGAGAGAGAAACACTGGGCGGAAAGAGAGAGAGAAACACTGGGGGGAGAGAGAGAGAGAGAAACACTGGGTGGAGAGAGAGAGAGAAACACTGGGGGGAGAGAGAGAGAGAGACAGAGAAACACTGTGGAGAGACAGAGAGAGACAGAGAAACACTGGGGAGAGAGAGAGAGAGAGAGAGAGAGAAACTGGGGAGAAGAGAGACAAACAATGGGGGGAAGAGAGAGAAACCCTGGGGGTAGAGAGAGAAAAACTGGGGGGAGAGAGAGAAACACTGGGGGTAAGAGAGAGAAACACTGGGGGGAATAGAGTGAAACACTGGGAGGAAGATTGAGAAACACTGGGGGGAAGAGAGAGAAACACAGGGGGGAAGAGAGAGAAAAACCAGGTGGAAGAGAGTGAAACGCTGGGGGGAAGAGAGAGAAACACTGAGGGGAAGAGAGAGAAACACTGGGGCAAGAGAGAGAAACACTGGGGGGAAGAGAGTGAGGGAGAAAAACAGTGGGGGGAGAGAGAGAAACACTGGGGGAAGAGAGAGAGAGAAACACTGGGGGGAGAGAGAGAAAGAAACACTGAGGGGGGGGGGAGAGAGAGAAACACTGGGGAGAGAGAGAGAGAAATACTGGGGGGAGAGAGTGATAGAAACACTGGGAGAGAGGGTGAGAGAAACACTGTGGGGAGAGTGTGAGAGAAACACTGGGGGGAGAGAGTGAGAGAAACACTGGGGGAGAGAGAGAAACACTGGGGGGAGAGAGAGAGAGAAACACTGGGGGAGAGAGAGAAACACTGGGTGGAGAGAGAGAGAGAAACACTGGTGGGAGAGAGAGAGAGAAACACTTGGGGGAGAGACAGAGAGAGACAGAGAAACACTGGGGAGCGAGAGATAGAGAGAAACTGGGGAGAAGAGAGACAATCAATTTGAGGAAGAGAGAGAAACACTGGGGGGAAGAGAGAGAAACACTGGGGGGAAGAGGGAGAAACACTGGGGGGGAAGAGAGAGAAATCCTGGGGGGAAGAGAGAGAAACGCTGGGGAGAGAGAGAAACACTGGGGGTAATAGAGAGAAACGCTGGAGGGAAGAGAGAGAAACACTGGGGGGAAGAGAGAGAAACACTGGGGGGAAGAAAGAGAAACACTGGGGCAAGAGAGAGAAACACTGGGGAGAGACAGAGGGAGAAACACTGGGGTGAGAGAGAGAGAAACACTGCGGGGGGAGAGAGATAAACACTGGGGGGAGAGAGATAAACACTGGGGAGAGAAAGAGAGAAACACTTGTGGGGGAGAGAGAGAAAAACACTTGGGGGGAGAGAGAGAGAAACACTGGGGGGAGAGAGTGAGAGAAACACTGGGGGGAGAGGGGGAGAGAAACACTGGGGGAAGAGGGTGAGAGAAACACTGGGGGGAGAGGGTGAGAGAAACACTGGGGGGAGAGGGTGAAAGAAACACTGGGGGGAGAGGGGGAGTGAATCATTGGGGGGAGAGTGTGCGAGAAACATTGGAGGGAGAGAGAGAGAAACACTGGGGGGAGAGAGAGAGAGGAACACTGGGGGTAGAGGGTGAGAGAAACACTGGGGGGAGAGAGTGAGAGAAACACTGGGGAGAGATAGAGAGAAACACTGGGGGGAGAGAGAGAGAAACACTGGGTGGAGAGAGAGAGATAAACACTGGGGTGAGAGAGAGAGAGAAACACTTGGGGGAGAGACAGAGAAACACTGGGGAGAGAGAGAGAAAAACACTGTGGGGAGAGAGAGAGAAAGACTGGGGAGAGAGAGTGAAACACTGGGCGGAAAGAGAGAGTGAAACACTGGGGAGAGAGAGAGACAGAGAAACACTGGGGGAGAGAGAGAGAAACACTGGGTGGAGAGAGAGAGATAAACACTGGGGTGAGAGAGAGAGAGAAACACTGGGGGGAGAGAGAGAGAGAGAGAAACACTGGGGGAGAGAGAGAGAAACACTTGGGGGAAAGGGAGAGAGAAACACTGGGGGGAGAGAGAGAGAGAGAGAAACACTGGGGGAGAGAGATAGAAACACTGGGTGGAGAGAGAGAGATAAACACTGGGGGGAAAGAGAGAGAGAAACACTGGGGGGAGAGAGAGAAACACTGGGGGGAGAGAGAGAGAGAAACACTGCGGGGAGAGAGAGAGAGAAACACTGGGGGGAGAGAGAGAGAGAAACACTGGGGGGAGAGAGAGAGAGAAACACTGGAGGGAGAGAGAGAGAGAAACACTGGGGGAGAGAGAGAGAGAAACACTGGGGAGAGATAGAGAGAAACACTGGGGGGAGAGAGAGAGAAACACTGGGGGGAGAGAGAGAGACACTGGGGGAGAGAGAGAGAGAAACAGTGGGGGGGGAGAGAGAGACAAACACTGGAGGGAGAGAGAGAGAAAAACACTGGGGGGAGAGAGAGAGAAAGACTGGGGAGACAGAGAGAAACACTGGGGGGAAAGAGAGAGAGAAACACTGGGGGGAGAGAGAGAGAGAGAGAAACACTGGGGGAGAGAGAGAGAAACACTGGGTGGAGAGAGAGAGATAAACACTGGGGTGAGAGAGAGAGAGAAACACTTGGGGGAGAGACAGAGAAACACTGGGGAGAGAGAGAGAGAGAGAGAGAAACTGGGGAGAAGAGAGACAAACAATGGGGGGAAGAGAGAGAAACCCTGGGGGTAGAGAGAGAAAAACTGGGGTAAGAGAGAGAAACACTGGCGGGAAGAGAGAGAAATACTGCGGGGAATAGAGTGAAACACTGAGAGGAAGATTGAGAAACACTGGGGGGAAGAGAGAGAAACGCTGGGGGGAAGAGAGAGAAACACTGGGGGGAAGAGAGAGAAATACTGGGGGAAGAGAGAGAAACACTGGGGCAAGAGAGAGAAACACTGGGGGGAGAGAGAGAGAGAAACACTGTGGGGAGAGAGAGAGAGAAACACTGGAGGGAGAGAGAGCGAGAAACACTGCGGGGGGAGAGAGATAAGCACTGGGGGGAGAGAGATAAACACTGGGGGAGAGAGAGAGAGAAACACTTGGGGGGGAGAGAGAGAGAAACACTTGGGGGGAGAGAGAGAGAGAGAAACACTGGGGGTAGAGAGTGAGTGAAACACTGGGAGAGAGGGTGAGAGAAACACTGGGGGGAGAGGGTGAGAGAGACACTGGGGGGAGAGGGTGAGAGAAACACTGGGGGGAGAGGGTGAGAGAAACACTGGGGGGAGAGGGGGAGAGAAACACTGGGGGTAGAGGGTGAGATAAACACTGGGGGGAGAGTGTGAGAGAAACACTGGGGGGAGAGGGTGAAAGAAACACTGGGGGGAGAGGGGGAGTGAATCATTGGGGGGAGAGTGTGCGAGAAACATTGGAGGGAGAGAGAGAGAAACACTGGGGGGAGAGAGAGTGAAACACTGGGGAGAGAGAGAGAAACACTGGGCGGAAAGAGAGAGAGAAACACTGGGGGGAGAGAGAGAGAGAGAAACACTGGGTGGAGAGAGAGAGAGAAACACTGGGGGGAGAGAGAGAGAGAGACAGAGAAACACTGTGGAGAGACAGAGAGAGACAGAGAAACACTGGGGAGAGAGAGAGAGAGAGAGAGAGAGAAACTGGGGAGAAGAGAGACAAACAATGGGGGGAAGAGAGAGAAACCCTGGGGGTAGAGAGAGAAAAACTGGGGGGAGAGAGAGAAACACTGGGGGTAAGAGAGAGAAACACTGGGGGGAATAGAGTGAAACACTGGGAGGAAGATTGAGAAACACTGGGGGGAAGAGAGAGAAACACAGGGGGGAAGAGAGAGAAAAACCAGGTGGAAGAGAGTGAAACGCTGGGGGGAAGAGAGAGAAACACTGAGGGGAAGAGAGAGAAACACTGGGGCAAGAGAGAGAAACACTGGGGGGAAGAGAGTGAGGGAGAAAAACAGTGGGGGGAGAGAGAGAAACACTGGGGGAAGAGAGAGAGAGAAACACTGGGGGGAGAGAGAGAAAGAAACACTGAGGGGGGGGGGAGAGAGAGAAACACTGGGGAGAGAGAGAGAGAAATACTGGGGGGAGAGAGTGATAGAAACACTGGGAGAGAGGGTGAGAGAAACACTGTGGGGAGAGTGTGAGAGAAACACTGGGGGGAGAGAGTGAGAGAAACACTGGGGGAGAGAGAGAAACACTGGGGGGAGAGAGAGAGAGAAACACTGGGGGAGAGAGAGAAACACTGGGTGGAGAGAGAGAGAGAAACACTGGTGGGAGAGAGAGAGAGAAACACTTGGGGGAGAGACAGAGAGAGACAGAGAAACACTGGGGAGCGAGAGATAGAGAGAAACTGGGGAGAAGAGAGACAATCAATTTGAGGAAGAGAGAGAAACACTGGGGGGAAGAGAGAGAAACACTGGGGGGAAGAGGGAGAAACACTGGGGGGGAAGAGAGAGAAATCCTGGGGGGAAGAGAGAGAAACGCTGGGGAGAGAGAGAAACACTGGGGGTAATAGAGAGAAACGCTGGAGGGAAGAGAGAGAAACACTGGGGGGAAGAGAGAGAAACACTGGGGGGAAGAAAGAGAAACACTGGGGCAAGAGAGAGAAACACTGGGGAGAGACAGAGGGAGAAACACTGGGGTGGGAGAGAGAGAAACACTGCGGGGGGAGAGAGATAAACACTGGGGGGAGAGAGATAAACACTGGGGAGAGAAAGAGAGAAACACTTGTGGGGGAGAGAGAGAAAAACACTTGGGGGGAGAGAGAGAGAAACACTGGGGGGAGAGGGGGAGAGAAACACTGGGGGAAGAGGGTGAGAGAAACACTGGGGGGAGAGGGTGAGAGAAACACTGGGGGGAGAGGGTGAAAGAAACACTGGGGGGAGAGGGGGAGTGAATCATTGGGGGGAGAGGGGGAGTGAATCATTGGGGGGAGAGTGTGCGAGAACCATTGGAGGGAGAGAGAGAGAAACACTGGGGGGAGAGAGAGAGAGGAACACTGGGGGTAGAGGGTGAGAGAAACACTGGGGGGAGAGAGTGAGAGAAACACTGGGGAGAGATAGAGAGAAACACTGGGGGGAGAGAGAGAGAAACACTGGGTGGAGAGAGAGAGATAAACACTGGGGTGAGAGAGAGAGAGAAACACTTGGGGGAGAGACAGAGAAACACTGGGGAGAGAGAGAGAAAAACACTGTGGGGAGAGAGAGAGAAAGACTGGGGAGAGAGAGTGAAACACTGGGCGGAAAGAGAGAGTGAAACACTGGGGAGAGAGAGAGAGAGAGAAACACTGGGGGAGAGAGAGAGAAACACTGGGTGGAGAGAGAGAGATAAACACTGGGGTGAGAGAGAGAGAGAAACACTGGGGGGAGAGAGAGAGAGAGAGAAACACTGGGGGAGAGAGAGCGAAACACTTGGGGGAAAGGGAGAGAGAAACACTGGGGGGAGAGAGAGAGAGAGAGAAACACTGGGGGAGAGAGATAGAAACACTGGGTGGAGAGAGAGAGATAAACACTGGGGGGAAAGAGAGAGAGAAACACTGGGGGGAGAGAGAGAGAGAGAGAAACACTGGGGGAGAGAGAGAGAAACACTGGGTGGAGAGAGAGAGATAAACACTGGGGTGAGAGAGAGAGAGAAACACTTGGGGGAGAGACAGAGAAACACTGGGGAGAGAGAGAGAGAGAGAGAGAAACTGGGGAGAAGAGAGACAAACAATGGGGGGAAGAGAGAGAAACCCTGGGGGTAGAGAGAGAAAAACTGGGGTAAGAGAGAGAAACACTGGCGGGAAGAGAGAGAAATACTGCGGGGAATAGAGTGAAACACTGAGAGGAAGATTGAGAAACACTGGGGGGAAGAGAGAGAAACGCTGGGGGAAGAGAGAGAAACACCGGGGGGAAGAGAGAGAAATACTGGGGGAAGAGAGAGAAACACTGGGGCAAGAGAGAGAAACACTGGGGGGAGAGAGAGAGAGAAACACTGTGGGGAGAGAGAGAGAGAAACACTGGAGGGAGAGAGAGCGAGAAACACTGCGGGGGGAGAGAGATAAGCACTGGGGGGAGAGAGATAAACACTGGGGGAGAGAGAGAGAGAAACACTTGGGGGGGAGAGAGAGAGAAACACTTGGGGGGAGAGAGAGAGAAACACTGGGGGTAGAGAGTGAGTGAAACACTGGGAGAGAGGGTGAGAGAAACACTGGGGGGAGAGGGTGAGAGAGACACTGGGGGGAGAGGGTGAGAGAAACACTGGGGGGAGAGGGTGAGAGAAACACTGGGGGGAGAGGGGGAGAGAAACACTGGGGGTAGAGGGTGAGATAAACACTGGGGGGAGAGTGTGAGAGAAACACTGGGGGGAGAGAGTGAGAGAAACACTGGGGGGGAGAGAGAGAGAAACACTGGGGGAGAGAGAGAAACACTGGGTGGAGAGAGAGAGAGAAACACTGGGGGGAGAGAGAGAGAGAAACACTTGGGGGAGAGACAGAAAGAGACAGATAAACACTGGGGAGCGAGAGATAGAGAGAAACTGGGGAGAAGAGAGACAATCAATGGGGGGAAGAGAGAGAAACACTGGGGGGAAGAGAGAGAAACACTGGGGGGAAGAGGGAGAAACACTGGGGGGAAGCGAGAGAAACCCTGGGGGGAAGAGAGAGAAACACTGGGGGGGAATAGAGTGAAACACTGGGAGGAAGATTGAGAACCACTGGGGGGAAGAGAGAGAAACACAGGGGGGAAGAGAGAGAAACACTCGGTGGAAGACAGAGAAACACAGGGGGAGGAGCCGAGCCGAGCGGAGGGAGCGTCCGATAAAAGGCGGGATTTCAGAGCGCTGAGAGGAGCCGAGCCGAGCGGAGGGAGCGTCCGATAAAAGGCGGGATTTCAGAGCGCTGAGAACAGCTGAGAGGAGCCGAGCCGAGCGGAGGGAGCGTCCGATAAAAGGCGGGATTTCAGAGAGCTGAGAACAGCTGAGAGGAGCCGAGCCGAGCGGAGGGAGCGTCCGATAAAAGGCGGGATTTCAGAGCGCTGAGAGGAGCCGAGCCGAGCGGAGGGAGCTTCCGATAAAAGGCGGGATTTCAGAGCGCTGAGAGGAGCCGAGCCGAGCGGAGGGAGCTTCCGATAAAAGGCGGGATTTCAGACCGCTGAGAACAGCTGAGAGGAGCCGAGCCGAGCGGAGGGAGCGTCCGATAAAAGGCGGGATTTCAGAGCGCTGAGAGGAGCCGAGCCGAGCGGAGGGAGCGTCCGATAAAAGGCGGGATTTCAGAGCGCTGAGAACAGCTGAGAGGAGCCGAGCCGAGCGGAGGGAGCGTCCGATAAAAGGCGGGATTTCAGAGCGCTGAGAACAGCTGAGAGGAGCCGAGCCGAGCGGAGGGAGCGTCCGATAAAAGGCGGGATTTCAGAGAGCTGAGAACAGCTGAGAGGAGCCGAGCCGAGCGGAGGGAGCGTCCGATAAAAGGCGGGATTTCAGAGCGCTGAGAGGAGCCGATCCGAGCGGAGGGAGCGTCCGATAAAAGGCGGGATTTCAGAGCGCTGAGAACAGCTGAGAGGAGCCGAGCCGAGCGGAGGGAGCGTCCGATAAAAGGCGGGATTTCAGAGCGCTGAGAACAGCTGAGAGGAGCCGAGCCGAGCGGAGGGAGCGTCCGATAAAAGGCGGGATTTCAGAGCGCTGAGAACAGCTGAGAGGAGCCGAGCGGAGCTGCGACCGAGTTCGAAGTGACGTCAGGAATCAGATCGGCACGTGACACAGGGGAGGCACCTGATTGGTGAGTCGATTCAGGTGAGTATTTCTCCTTATCTACAGTAACTGAAGTAAAAGGAAAGGGAAGGTCTGCAGGTCTTATAGGAAGTAGCGTTTATTTTTTAGTGAATCAAGGTCCCCAGTGCAGTTAACATTCTCTAAATTGAGAACAATTTAAAGGAGTAAACTCCTTCAAGGGAGTGGTAAGTAGTTTTTCTTTCCTTTTTTTTTCTCTTGACATTGTAGTTGTTCTTAAGCTAATTTAAGGGTTAAGTCATGGCAGGAGATCCCAGCGCCGTGTCATGTTCCTCTTGTGGGATGTGGGAATTCAGGGCTCCTTCCTGTATCCCTGATTCCTTCACCTGCGGGAAGTGTGTCCAGCTGCAGCTATTGTTTGACCGCTTGACGGCTCTGGAGCTGCGGATGGACTCACTTTGGAGCATCCGCGATGCTGAGAAAGTCGTGGATAGCACGTTCAGTGAGTTGGTCACACCGCAGATAAAAATTACTGAGGGAGATAGTGAATGGGTGACCAACAGACAGAGGAAGAGTAGGAAGGCAGTGCAGGGGTCCCCTGCGGTCATCTCCCTCCAAAACAGGTATACCGTTTTGGATACTGTTGGCGGAGATGGCTCACCAGGGGAAGGTGGCAGTGGCCAGGTTCATGGCACCGTGGCTGGCTCTGCTGCACAGGAGGGCAGGAAAAAGAGTGGCAGAGCTATAGTGATAGGGGACTCGATTGTAAGGGGAATAGACAGGCGTTTCTGCGGACGCAACCGAGACTCCAGGATGGTATGTTGCCTCCCTGGTGCAAGGGTCAAGGATGTCTCGGAGCGGCTGCAGGACATTCTGGAGGGGGAGGGTGAACAGCCAGTTGTCGTGGTGCATATAGGCACCAACGATATAGGTAAAAAACAGGATGAGGTCCTACAAGCTGAATTTAGGGAGTTAGGAGTTAAACTAAAGAGTAGGACCTCAAAGGTAGTAATCTCAGGATTGCTACCAGTGCCACGGGTTAGTCAGAGTAGGAATGACAGGATAGCTAAGATGAATACGTGGCTTGAGAGATGGTGCAAGCTGGAGGGATTCAAATTCCTGGGCCATTGGAACCGGTTCTGGGGGAGGTGGGACCAGTACAAATTGGACGGTCTGCATCTGGGCAGGACTGGAACCAATGTCCTAGGGGGAGTGTTTGCCAGTGCTGTTGGGGAGGGTTTAAACTAATGTGGCAGGGGGATGGGAACCGATGCAGGAAGTCAGTGGGAAATAAAGTGGTGACAGAAACAAAAGGCAGTAAGGGAGAGTGTACAGAACATGACCGGACAGATGGTCTGAGAAAGCAGGGCAAAGACCAAGGGAAGTCTAGATTAAACTGCATTTATTTCAATGCAAGAAGTCTGATGGGCAAGGCAGATGAACTCAGGGCATGGATGGGTACATGGGACTGGGATGTTATAGCTATTACTGAAACATGGCTAAGGGAGGGGCAGGACTGGCAGCTCAATGTTCCAGGGTACAGATGCTATAGGAAAGATAGAGCAGGAGGTAAGAGAGGAGGGGGAGTTGCGTTCTTGATTAGGGAGAACATCACGGCAGTAGTGAGAGGGGATATATCCGAGGGTTCGCCCACTGAGTCCATATGGGTAGAACTGAAAAATAAGAAGGGAGAGATCACTTTGATAGGATTGTACTACAGACCCCCAAATAGTCAACGGGAAATTGAGGAGCAAATATGTAAGGAGATTACAGACAGCTGCAAGAAAAATAGGGTGGTAATAGTAGGGGACTTTAACTTTCCCAACATTGACTGGGACAGCCATAGCATTAGGGGCTTGGATGGAGAGAAATTTGTTGAGTGTATTCAGGAGGAATTTCTCATTCAGTATGTGGATGGCCCGACTAGAGAGGGGGCAAAACTTGACCTCCTCTTGGGAAATAAGGAAGGGCAGGTGACAGAAGTGTTAGTGAGGGATCACTTTGGGACCAGTGATCATAATTCCATTAGTTTTAAGATAGCTATGGAGAAGGATAGGTCTGGCCCAAAAGTTAAAATTCTAAATTGGGGAAAGGCCAATTTTGATGGTATTAGACAGGAACTTTCAGAAGTTGATTGGGAGAGTCTGTTGGCAGGCAAAGGGACGTCTGGTAAGTGGGAGGCTTTCAAAAGTGTGTTAACCAGGGTTCAGGGTAAGCACATTCCTTATAAAGTGAAGGGCAAGGCTGGTAGAAGTAGGCAACCTTGGATGACTCGGGAGATTGAGGCACTAGTCAAAAATAAGAAGGAGGCATATGACATGCATAGGCAGCTGGGATCAAGTGGATCCCTTGAAGAGTATAGAGATTGCCGGAGTAGAGTTAAGAGAGAAATCAGGAGGGCAAAAAGGGGATATGAGATTGCTTTGGCAGATCAGGCAAAGGTGAATCCAAAGTGCTTCTACAAATACATAAAGGGCAAAAGGGTAACTAGGGAGAGAGTAGGGCCTCTTAAGGATCAACAAGGTCATCTAAGTGCGGAACCACAAGAGATGGGTGAGATCCTGAATGAATATTTCACATCGGTATTTACGGTTGAGAAAGGCATGGATGTTAGGGAACTTGGGGAAATAAATAGTGATGTCTTGAGGAGTGTACATATTACAGAGAGGGAGGTGCTGGAAGTCTTAACGCGCATCAAGGTAGATAAATCTCCGGGACCTGATGAAATGTATCCCAGGACGTTATGGGAGGTTAGGGAGGAAATTGCGGGTCCCCTAGCAGAGATATTTGAATCATCCACCGCTACAGGTGAGGTGCCTGAAGATTGGAGGGTAGCAAATGTTGTGCCTTTGTTTAAGAAGGGCGGCAGGGAAAAGCCTGGGAACTACAGACCAGTGAGCCTGACATCTGTAGTGGGTAAGTTGTTAGAGGGTATTCTGAGGGACAGGATCTACAGGCATTTGGAGAGGCAGGGACTAATTAGGAACAGTCAGCATGGTTTTGTGAGAGGAAAATCATGTCTCACGAATTTGATTGAGTTTTTTGAAGGGGTAACCAAGAAGATAGATGAGGGCTGTGCAGTAGACGTGGTCTACATGGACTTCAGCAAAGCATTTGACAAGGTACCGCATGGTAGGTTGTTACATAAGGTTAAATCTCATGGGATCCAAGGTGAGGTAGCCAATTGGATACAAAATTGGCTTGACGACAGAAGACAGAGGGTGGTTGTCGAGGGTTGTTTTTCAAACTGGATGCCTATGTCCAGCGGTGTGCCTCAGGGATCGGTGCTGGGTCCGCTGTTATTTGTTATTTATATTAATGATTTGGATGAGAATTTAGGAGGCATGGTTAGTAAGTTTGCAGATGACACCAAGATTGGTGGCATTGTGGACAGTGAAGAAGGTTATCTAGGATTGCAACGGGATCTTGATAAATTGGGCCAGTGGGCCGATGAATGGCAGATGGAGTTTAATTTAGATAAATGTGAGGTGATGCATTTTGGTAGATCGAATCGGGCCAGGACCTACTCCGTTAATGGTAGGGCGTTGGGGAGAGTTATAGAACAAAGAGATCTAGGAGTACAGATTCATAGCTCCTTGAAAGTGGAGTCACAGGTGGATAGGGTGGTGAAGAAGGCATTCAGCATGCTTGGTTTCATTGGTCAGAACATTGAATGCAGGAGTTGGGATGACTTGTTGAAGTTGTACAGGGCATTGGTGAGGCCACACTTGGAGTACTGTGTACAGTTCTGGTCACCCTATTATAGAAAGGATATTATTAAACTAGAAAGAGTGCAGAAAAGATTTACTAGGATGCTACCGGGACTTGATGGTTTGACTTACAGGGAGAGGTTAGACAGACTGGGACTTTATTCCCTGGAGAGTAGGAGGTTAAGGGGTGATCTTATAGAAGTCTATAAAATAATGAGGGGCATAGATAAGGTCGATAGTCAAAATCTTTTCCCAAAGGTAGGGGAGTCTATAACGAGGGGGCACAGATTTAAGGTGAGAGGGGAGAGATACAAAAGGATCCAGAGGGGCAATTTTTTCACTCAAAGGGTGGTGAGTGTCTGGAACGAGCTGCCAGAGGCAGTAGTAGAGGCGGGTACAATTTTGTCTTTTAAAAAGCATTTGGACAGTTACATGGGGAAGATGGGTATCGAGGGATATGGGCCAAGTGCAGGCAATCCGGACTAGCTTAGTGGTATAAACTGGGCGACATGGACATGTTGGGCCGAAGGGCCTGTTTCCATGTTGTAACTTTTATGATTCTATAAGAGAGAGAATCACTGGGGGGAAGAGAGAGAAATACTGGGGGGAAGAAAGAGAATCACTGGGGAATGAGAGGGAAACACTGGAGGGAAGAGAGTGAGTGAGAAAAACACTGGGGGGAGAGAGAGAGAGAGAGAGAAACACTGGGGAGAGACAGAGGGAGAAACACTGGGGTGAGAGAGAGAAACACTGCGGGGGGAGAGAGATAAACAGTGGGGGGAGAGAGATAAACACTGGGGAGAGAGAGAGAGAAACACTTGGGTGGGTGAGAGAGAAAAACAGTTGGGGGAGAGAGAGAGAAAGACTGGGGGGAGAGAGTGAGAGAAACACTGGGGGGAGAGGGGGAGAGAAACACTGGGGGAAGAGGGTGAGAGAAACACTGGGGGGAGAGGGTGAGAGAAACACTGGGGGGAGAGGGTGAGAGAAACACTGGGGGGAGAGGGGGAGTGAAACACTGGGGGGAGAGTGTGCGAGAAACACTGGAGGGAGAGAGAGAGAGAAACACTGGAGGGAGAGAGAGAGAGAAACACTGGGGGAGAGAGAGAGAGAAACACTGGGGAGAGATAGAGAGAAACACTGGGGGGAAAGAGAGCGAGAAACACTGGGGGGAAAGAGAGAGAGAAACACTGGGGGAAGAGAGAGAGAAACACTGGAGTGAGAGAGGGAGAGAAACACTGGGGGGAGAGAGAGAGAAACACTGGGGAGAGAGAGAGAAACACTGGGGAGAGAGAGAGAGAAACACTGGGGGGAAAGAGAGAGAGAAACACTGGGGGGAGAGAGAGAGAGAGAGAGAGAAACACTGGGGGGAGATGGAGAGAAACACTGGGGGGAGAGAGAGAGAGAAACACTGGTGGGAGAGAGAGAGAGAAACACTGGGGGGAGAGACAGAGAGAGACAGAGAAACACTGGGGAGAGAGAGGGAGAGAGAAACTGGGGAGACGAGAGACAAACACTGTGGGGAAGGGAGAGAAACACTGGGGGGAAGAGAGCGAAACACTGGGGGGAAGAGGGAGAAACACTGTGGGGAAGTGAGAGAAACACTGGGGGGAAGAGAGAGAAACACTGGGGGGAAGAGGGAGAAACACTGGGGGAAGAGAGAGAGAAACACGAGGGGGAGAGAGACATAAACACTGTGGGGAGAGAGAGAGAAACACTGGAGGGAGAGAGAGAGAGAAACACTGGAGGGAGAGAGAGAGAAACACTGGGGAGAGAGAGAGAGAAACACTGGGGGGAGAGACAGAGAGAAACACTGGGGGAGAGAGAGAGAGAGAGAAACACGGGGGGAGAGTCAGAGAGAGACAGAGAATCACTGGGGGAAGAGAGAGAGAGAAACACTGGAGGGAGCGAGAGAGAGAAACACTGGGGAGAGAGTGAGAGAAACACTGGGGGGAGAGAGAGAGAAACTCTGGGGGGAGAGAGCGAGAAACACTGGGGGAGAGAGAGAGAGAAACACTGGAGGGAGAGAGAGAGAGAAACACTGGGGGGAGAGAGAGAGAGAAACACTGGGGGGGGGAGAGAGAGAGAGAAACACTTCGGGGGGAGAGAGAGAGAAAAACTGGGGGGAGAGAGAGAGAAACACTTGGGGGGGAGAGAGAGAAACACTGGGGGAGAGAGAGAGAAAAATACTGTGGGGAGAGAGAGAGAAACACTGGGTTGAGAGAGAGAGAGAGAAACACTGGGGGGAGAGAGAGAGAAACACTGGGGAGAGAGAGAGAAACACTGGCGGGAAAGACAGAGAGAAAAACTGGGGGGAGAGAGGGAGAGAGACACTGGGGGGAGAGAGAGAGAGAAACACAGCGGGAGAGAGAGAGAGAAACACTGGGGGGAGAGAGAGAGAAACACTGGGGGGAGAGAGAGAGAAACACTGGGGAGAGAGAGAGAGAAACACTGGGGGGAAAGAGAGAGAGAAACACTGGGGAGAGAGGGAGAGAAACACTGGGGGGAAAGAGAGAGAGAAACACTGGGGAGAGAGAGAGAGAGAAACACTGGGGAGAGAGAGAGAGAGAGAGAGAGAGAGAGAAACACTGGGGGAGAGAGAGAGAAACACAGGGGGGAGAGAGAGAGAGAAATTCTGGGGGGAGAGAGAGACAGAAACACTGGGGGGCGAGACAGAGATTGACAGAGAAACACTGGGGAGAGAGAGGGAGAGAGAAACTGGGGAGACGAGAGACAAACACTGTGGGGAAGGGAGAGAAACACTGGGGGGAAGAGAGCGAAACACTGGGGGGAAGAGAGCGAAACACTGTGGGGAAGAGAGAGAAACACTGGGGGGAAGAGAGAGAAACACTGGGGGGAAGAGGGAGAAACACTGGGGGAAGAGAGAGAGAAACACTAGGGGGAGAGAGAGATAAACACTGTGGGGAGAGAGAGAGAGAAACACTGGAGGGAGAGAGAGAGAGAAACACTGGGGGGAGAGAGAGAGAAACACTGGGGGAGAGAGAGAGAGAAACACTGGAGGGAGAGACAGAGAGAAACACTGGGGGAGAGAGAGAGAGAGAGAGAAACACTGGGGGGAGAGTCAGAGAGAGACAGAGAATCACTGGGGGAAGAGAGAGAGAGAAACACTGGGGGGAGCGAGAGAGAGAAACACTGGGGAGAGAGTGAGAGAAACACTGGGGGGAGAGAGAGAGAAACTCCGGGGGAGAGACCGAGAAACACTGGGGGGAGAGAGAGAGAGAAACACTGGAGGGAGAGAGAGAGAGAAACACTGGGGGGGGGAGAGAGAGAGAGAAACACTTCGGGGGTAGAGAGAGAGAAAAACTGGGGGGAGAGAGAGAGAAACACTGGGGGAGAGACAGAGAGAAACACTGGGGGAGAGAGAGAGAGAGAGAAACACGGGGGGAGAGTCAGAGAGAGACAGAGAATCACTGGGGGAAGAGAGAGAGAGAAACACTGGAGGGAGCGAGAGAGAGAAACACTGGGGAGAGAGTGAGAGAAACACTGGGGGGAGAGAGAGAGAAACTCTGGGGGGAGAGAGCGAGAAACACTGGGGGGAGAGAGAGAGAGAAACACTGGAGGGAGAGAGAGAGAGAAACACTGGGGGGAGAGAGAGAGAGAAACACTGGGGGGGGAGAGAGAGAGAAACCCTTCGGGGGGAGAGAGAGAGAAAAACTGGGGGGAGAGAGAGAGAAATACTTGGGGGGGAGAGAGAGAAACACTGGGGGGAGAGAGAGAGAAAAATACTGGGGGGAGAGAGAGAGAAACACTGGGTTGAGAGAGAGAGATAGAAACACTGGGGGGAGAGAGAGAGAAACACTGGGGAGAGAGAGAGAAACACTGGCGGGATAGACAGAGAGAAAAACTGGGGGGAGAGAGGGAGAGAGACACTGGGGGGAGAGAGAGAGAGAAACACAGCGGGAGAGAGAGAGAGAAACACTGGGGGGAGAGAGAGAGAAACACTGGGGGGAGAGAGAGAGAAACACTGGGGAGAGAGAGAGAGAAACAGTGGGGGGAAAGAGAGAGAGAAACACTGGGGAGAGAGAGAGAGAAACACTGGGGGGAAAGAGAGAGAGAAACACTGGGGAGAGAGAGAGAGAGAGAGAGAGAGAGAAACACTGGGGGAGAGAGAGAGAAACACTGGGGGGAGAGAGAGAGAGAAATTCTGGGGGGAGAGAGAGACAGAAACACTGGGGGGCGAGACAGAGATTGACAGAGAAACACTGGGGAGAGAGAGGGAGAGAGAAACTGGGGAGACGAGAGACAAACACTGTGGGGAAGGGAGAGAAACACTGGGGGAAGAGAGAGAGAAACACTAGGGGGAGAGAGAGATAAACACTGTGGGGAGAGAGAGAGAAACACTGGAGGGAGAGAGAGAGAGAAACACTGGGGGGAGAGAGAGAGAAACACTGGGGGAGAGAGAGAGAAACACTGGGGGGAGAGACAGAGAGAGACAGAGAATCACTGGGGGAAGAGAGAGAGAGAAACACTGGGGGGAGCGAGAGAGAGAAACACTGGGGAGAGAGTGAGAGAAACACTGGGGGGAGAGAGAGAGAAACTCCGGGGGAGAGAGCGAGAAACACTGGGGGGAGAGAGAGAGAGAAACACTGGAGGGAGAGAGAGAGAGAAACAATGGGGAGAGAGAGAAACACTGGGGAGAGAGAGAGAGAAACACTGGGGGGAGAGAGAGAGAAACACTGGGGGGAGAGAGAGAGAGAGAAACACTGGGGGAGAGAGAGAGAGAAACACTTCGGGGGGAGAGAGAGAGAAAAACTTGGGGGAGAGAGAGAGAAACACTTGGGGGGGGAGAGAGAGAGAAAAACTGGGGGGAGAGAGAGAGAAACACTTGGGGGGGAGAGAGAGAGAAAAACACTGGGGGGAGAGAGAGAGAAACACTGGGGTGAGAGAGAGAGAGAAACACTCGGGGGAGAGAGAGAGAAACACTGGGGAGAGAGAGAGAAACACTGGCGGGAAAGACAGACAGAAAAACTGGGGGGAGAGAGGGAGAGAGACACTGGGGGGAGAGAGAGAGAAACACTTGTGTTGAGAGAGAGAGAAACACTGGGGGGGGGGAGAGAGTGAAAAACACTGGGGGGAGAGAGAGAGAAACACTGGGGGGGAGACAGAGAGAGAGACTGGGGAGAAGAGAGACAAACACTGGGGGGAAGAGAGGGAAACACTGGGGGGAAAAGAGAGAAACACTGGGGGAGAGAGAGAGAGAAACACTTGGGGGGGGGGGAGAGAGATAGAAACACTTTGTGGGAGAGAGAGAGAAACAATGGTGGGAGAGGGTGAGAGAAACACTGGGGGGAGAGGGGGAGAGAAAAACTGGGGGGAGAGGTTGAGAGAAACACTGGGGGAAGAGGGTGAGAGAAACACTGGGGAGAGAGGGTGAGAGAAACACTGGGGGGAGAGAGATAAACACTGGGGGGAAGAGAGAGAAACACTGGGGGAAGGAGAGAGAAACACTGGGGGAAGGAGAGAGAAACACTGGGGGGAAGAGAGAGAGAGAAACACTTGGGGGGAGTGAGAGAGAAACACTTGGGGGGGGAGATAGAGAGAAACACTGGGGGGAGAGAGTGAGAGAAACACTGGGGGAGAGGGTGAGAGAAACACTGGGGGGAGAGGGTGAGAGAAACACTGGGGGGAGCGGGTGAGAGAAACACTGGTGGGGAGAGGGTGAGAGAAACAATGGTGGGAGAGGGTGAGAGAAACACTGGGGGGAGAGGGGGAGAGAAAAACTGGGGGGAGAGGTTGAGAGAAACACTGGGGGAAGAGGGTGAGAGAAACACTGGGGAGAGAGGGTGAGAGAAACACTGGGGGGAGAGAGAGAAACACTGGGGGGAAGAGAGAGAAACACTGGGGGGAAGGGAGTGAAGCACTGGGTGGAAGGGAGAGAAACACTGGGGGAAGGAGAGAGAAACAATGGGGGGAAGAGAGAGAGAGAAACACTTGGGGGGAGTGAGAGAGAAACACTTGGGGGGGGGAGATAGAGAGAAACACTGGGGGGAGAGAGTGAGAGAAACACTGGGGGAGAGGGTGAGAGAATCACTGGGGGGAGAGGGTGAGAGAAACACTGGGGGGAGCGGGTGAGAGAAACACTGGTGGGGAGAGGGTGAGAGAAACAATGGTGGGAGAGGGTGAGAGAAACACTGGGGGGAGAGGGTGAGAGAAACACTGGGGGGAGAGGGTGAGAGAAACATTGGGGGGAGAGGGTGAGGGTAACAATGCGGGGAGAGTGTGAGAGAAACACTGGAGCGAGAGACAGAAAAACACTGGGGGGAGAGAGAGAATCACTGGGGGGAGAGAGAGAGAGAAACACTGGGGGGAGAGAGAGAGTGAAACACTGGGGGGAGATGGTGAGAGAAACACTGTGGGAAGAGGTTGAGAGAAACACTGGGGGGAGAGGGGGAGAGAAACACTGGGGGGAGAGGTGGAGAGAAACACTGGGGGGAGAGAGAGAGAGAAACACTGGGGGGAGAGAGAGAGAGAAACACTGGCTTGAGAGAGAGAGAAACACTGCGGGGGAGAGAGATAAACACTGGGGGTAGAGAGATAAACACTGAGGGGAGAGAGATGAACACTGGGGAGAGAGAGAGAAACACAGGGGGAAGAGAGAGAGAAACACTGAGGGGAGTGAGCGAGAAACACTGGGGGAGAGAGTGAGAGAAACACTGGGGGGTGAGGGAGAGAGAAACACTGGGGGGAGAGAGTGAGAGAAACACTGGGGGGGAGGGTGAGAGTAACACTGGGGGGAGAGGGTGAGAGAAACACTGGGGGGAGAGGGTGAGAGAAACACTGGGGGGAGAGAGTGAGAGAAACACTGGGGGGAGAGAGAGAGAAACACTGGGGGGAGAGAGAGAGAGAAACAGTGGGGGGGATAGAGAGAGAGAAACACTGGAGGCAGTTAGAGAGAGAAGCACTGGGGGGAGAGAGCGAGCAACACTGGGGAGAGAGAGAGAAACACTGGGGGGAAAGAGAGAGAGAAACACTGGAGGGAGAGAGAGAGAAACACTGGGGGAGAGAGAGAGAAACACTTGGTGGAGAGAGAGAGAGACACTGGGGGGAGAGAGAGAGAGAAACACTGGTGGGAGAGAGAGAGAGAAACACTGGGGGGAGAGAGAGAGAGAAACACTGGGGGGAGAGAGAGAGTGAAACACTGGGCAGAGAGTGAGAGAAACACTGGGGAAGAGGGTGAGAGAAACACTGGGGGAAGAGGGTGAGAGAAACACTGGGGGGAGAGGGTGAGAGAAATACTGGGGGGGGA
The DNA here is from genome assembly GCF_035084215.1 of Heptranchias perlo. Classification (NCBI taxonomy): domain Eukaryota; kingdom Metazoa; phylum Chordata; class Chondrichthyes; order Hexanchiformes; family Hexanchidae; genus Heptranchias; species Heptranchias perlo. The sequence goes on along the minus strand of NC_090341.1, from coordinate 63,884,987 downwards.
GGGTGAGAGAAAGACTGGGGGGATAGAAACACTGGGGGGAGAGAGAGAGAAACACTGGTGGGAGAGAGAGAGAGAAACACTGGGTTGAGAGAGAGAGAGAAACACTGGGGGGAGAGAGATAAACACTGGGGGGAGAGAGATGAACACTGGGGAGAGAGAGAGAGAAACACAGTGGGGAGAGAGAGAGAAACACTGGGGGAGTGAGCGAGAAACACTGGGGGGAGAGAGTGAGAGAAACACTGCGGGGTGAGGGAGAGAGAAACACTGGGGGGAGAGGGTGAGAGAAACACTGGGGGGAGAGGGTGAGAGAAACACTGGGGGGAGGGGGGGAGAGAAACACTGGGGGTAGAGGGTGAGAGAAACACTAGGGGGAGAAAGTGAGAGAAACACTGGGGGGAGAGAGGGAGGAACACTGGGGGGTGAGAGAGAGAAAAACACTGGGGGGAGAGAGAGAGAGAAACACTTGGGGGAGAGAGAGAGAGAAACAGTGGGGGAGAGAGAGACAGAGAAACACTGGAGGGAGAGAGAGAGAGAAGCACTAGGGGGGGGGGGAGAGAGAGAAACACTGGGGAGAGAGAGAAACACTGGGGGGAAAGAGAGAGAGAAACACTGGGGGGAGAGAGAGAGAGAAACACTGGGGGAGAGAGAGAGAAACACTTGGTGGAGAGACAGAGAGAGACAGAGAAACACTGGGGAGAGAGAGAGAGAGAGAAACTGGGGAGAAGAGAGACAAACAATGGGGTGAAGAGAGAGAAACACTGGGGGGAAGAGAGAGAAACACTGGGGGGAAGAGGGAGAAACACTGGGGGGAAGAGACAGAAACCCAGGGGGGGAAGAGAGAGAAACACTGGGGGGAGAGACAGAAACACTGGGGGTAAGAGAGAGAAACACTGGCGGAAGAGAGAGAAACACTGGGGGGAATTGTGAAACACTGGGAGGAAGATTGAGAAACACTGGGGGAAGAGAGAGAAACACAAGGGGGAAGAGAGAGAAACACGATGTGCAAGGGAGAGAAACACTGGGGGGAAGAGAGAGAAACACTGGGGGGAAGAGAGAGAAACACTGGGGGAAGAGAGAGAAACACAAGGGGGAAGAGAGAGAAACACGATGTGCAAGGGAGAGAAACACTGGGGGGAAGAGAGAGAAACACTGGGGGGAAGAGAGAGAAATACTGGGGGGAGAGAGAGAGAGAAACACTTGGGGGAGAGAGAGAGAGAAACACTGGGTTGAGAGAGAGAGAGAAACACTGCGGGGGAGAGAGATAAACACTGGGGGGAGAGGGTGAGGGAAACAATGCGGGGAGAGTGTGAGAGAAACACTGGAGGGAGAGACAGAGAAACACTGGGGGGAGAGAGAGAGAATCACTGGGGGGAGAGAGAGAGTGAAACAGTGGGGGGAGAGGGGGAGAGAAACACTGGGGAGAGAGGGGGAGAGAAACACTGGGGGGAGAGTGGGAGAGAAACACTGGGGGGAGAGAGAGAGAGAAACACTGGGGGGAGAGCGTGAGAAACACTGGGTTGAGAGAGAGAGAGAGACAATGCGGGGGTGAGAGATAAACACTGGGGGGAGAGAGATAAACACTGAGGGGAGAGAGATGAACACTGGGGAGAGAGAGAGAGAAACACAGGGGGGACAGAGAGAGAAACACTGGGGGGTGAGGGAGAGAGAAACACTGCGGGGAGAGAGAGAGAAACACTGGGGGAGAGGGTGAGAGAAAAACTGGGGGGAGAGGGTGAGAGAAACACTGGGGGGAGAGGGGGAGAGAAACACGGGGGGAGTTAGTGAGCGAAACACTGGGGGGAGATAGAAACACTGGGGGGAGAGAGAGAGAGAAACACTGGGGTGAGAGGGAGAGAAACACTTGGGGGAGAGAGAGAGAGAAACAGTGGGGGGATAGAGAGAGAAACACTGGAGGGAGAGAGAGAGAAGCACTGGGGTTAGAGTTGGAGAAACACGGGGGAGAGAGATAGAAACACTGGGGGGAAAGAGAGCGAGAAACACTGGAGGGAGAGAGAGAGAGAGAGACACTGGGGGAGAGAGAGAGAAACACTGGAGGGAGAGAGAGAGAGAAACACTGGGGGGAGAGAGAGAGAGAAACAATTTGGGGAGAGAGAGAGAGAAACAGTGGGGGAAGAGAGAGAGAGAAACACTGGAGGGAGAGAGAGAGAGAAGCACTGGGGGGAGAGAGAGAGAAACACTGGGGAGAGAGAGAGAAACACTGGGGGGAAAGAGAGATAGAAACACTGGAGGGAGAGATAGAGAGAGAGAAACACTGAGGGAGAGAGAGAGAAATACTTGGTGGAGAGAGAGAGAGAAAAACTGGAAGTAGAGACAGACAGAGACAGTGAAACACTGGGGAGTGAGAGACAAACACTGGGGGGAAGACAGAGAAACACTGGGGGGAAGAGAGAGAAACACTGGGGGGAAGAGAGAGAAACACTGTGGTTAAGAGAGAGAAACCCTGGGGGAAGAGAGAGAAACACTGGGGGGAAGAGAGAGAAAATCTGGGGGTAAGAGAGAGAAACAATGGGGGGAAGAGAGAGAAACACTGGGGGGAAGGGAGTGAAACACTGGGAGGAAGAGAGAGAAACACTGGGGGGAAGAGAGAAAAACACTGGGGGGAAGCGAGAGAGAGAAACACTGGGGGGAGAGAGATAGAGAAACACTGGGGAGAGAGTGAGAGAAACACTGGGGGAGAGGGTGAGAGAAACTTTGGGGGAAGAGGGTGAGAGAAGCACTGGGGGGAGAGGGTGAGAGAAACACTGGGTGGAGAAGGTGAGAGAAACACTGGGGGAGAGGGGGAGAGAAGCACTGGGGGGAGAGAGAGAGAGAAACACTGGGGGGAGAGAGAGAGAGAAACACTGGGTTGAGAGAGAGAGTGAGAAACACTGCGGGGGAGAGAGATAAACACTGGGGGGAAGAGAGAGAAACCCTGGGGGGAAGAGAGAGAAACACTGGGGGGAGAGACAGACACACTGGGGGAAAGAGAGAGAAACACTGGGGGGAAGAGAGCGAAACACTGGGGGGAATAGAGTGAAACACTGGGAGGAAGAGTGAGAAACACTGGGGGAAGAGAGAGAAAGACAGGGGGAAGAGAGAGAAACAGGATATGGAAGGGAGAGAAACACTGGGGGGAAGAGAGAGAAACACTGGGGGAAAAGAGAGAAATACTGGGGGGAAGAGAGAGAAACACTGGGGCAAGAGAGAGAGACACTGTGGAGAAGAGAGAGAAATACTGGGGGAAGAGAGAGAAACACTGCGGGAAGAGAGAGAGACAATCACTGGGGGGAGAGAGAGAAAGAAACACTGGGGGGGAGAGAGAGAGAAACACTGGGGTGAGAGAGAGAGAGAAACACTGCGGCGGGAGAGAGATAAACACTGGGGGGAGAGAGATAAACACTGGGGGAGAGAGAGAGAAACACTTGGGGGGGGTGGGAGAGAGAGAGAAACACTTGGTGGGAGAGAGAGAGAAACACTGGGGGGAGAGGGGGAGAGAAACACTGGGGGGAATGAGTGAGAGAAACACTGGGGGAGAGAGAGAGAAACACTGGAGGGAGAGAGAGAGAGAAACACTGGGGGGAGAGAGAGAGAGAGAGAAACACTGAGGGAGAGAGAGAGAGAAACAGTGGGGGAAGAGAGAGAGAAACACTGGAGGGAGAGAGAGAGAGAAGCACTGGGGGGAGAGAGAGAGAAACACTGGGGAGAGAGAGAGAGAAAAACTGGGAGTAGAGACAGAGAGAGACAGTGAAACACTGGGGAGTGAGAGACAAACACTGGGGGGAAGACAGAGAAACACTGGGGGGAAGAGAGAGAAACACTGGGGGGAAGAGAGAGAAACACTGTGGTTAAGAGAGAGAAACCCTGGGTTGAAGAGAGAGAAACACTGGGGGGAAGAGAGAGAAAATCTGGGGGTAAGAGAGAGAAACAATGGGGGGAAGAGAGAGAAACACTGGGGGGAAGGGAGTGAAACACTGGGAGGAAGAGAGAGAAACACTGGGGGGAAGAGAGAAAAACACTGGGGGGAAGCGAGAGAGATAAACACTTGGTGGGGGGTGAGTGAGAGAGATACACTTGGGGGGAGAGAGAGAGAAACACTGGGGGGAGAGAGAGAGAGAAACACTGGGGAGAGAGTGAGAGAAACACTGGGGGAAGAGGGTGAGAGAAACAATGGGGGGAGAGGGTGAGAGAAATACTGGGGGGAGAGGGGGAGAGAAACACTCGGGGGAGAGAGAGAGAGAAATATTGGGGGGAGAGAGAGAGAGAAACACTGGGTTGAGAGAGAGAGAGAAACACTGCGGGGGAGAGAGATACACACTGGTTGGAGAGAGATAAACACTGGGGGGAGAGAAATGAACACTGGGGAGAGAGAGAGAGAAACACAGGGGGCAGAGAGAGAGAAACACTGGGGGAGTGAGCGAGAAACACTGGGGGGAGAGAGTCCGAGAAACACTGGGGGGTGAGGGAGAGAGAAACACTGGTGGGAGAGAGAGAGATAAACACTGGGGGGAGAGACAGAGAGAGACAGTGAAACACTGGGGAGAGAGAGACAAACACTGGGGGGAAGAGAGAGAAACACTGGGGAGAAGAGAGAGAAACACTGGGGGAAGAGAGAGAAACACTGGGGAGAAGAGAGAGAAACACTGTGGGGAAGAGAGAGAAACACTGTGGTTAAGAGAGAGAAACCCTGGGGGGAAGAGAGAGAAACACTGGGGGGAAGAGAGAGAATCACTGTGTTTAAGAGAGAGAAACCCTGGGGGGAAGAGAGAGAAACACTGGGGGGAAGAGAGAGAAAATCTGGGGGTAAGAGAGAGAAACAATGGGGGGAAGAGAGAGAAACACTGGGGAGAAGAGAGAGAAACTCTGGGGAGAAGAGAGAGAAACACTGTGGGGAAGAGAGAGAAACACTGTGGTTAAGAGAGAGAAACCCTGGGGGGAAGAGAGAGAAACACTGGGGGGAAGAGAGAGAAAATCTGGGGGTAAGAGAGAGAAACAATGGGGGGAAGAGAGGGAAACACTGGGGGGAAGGGAGTGAAACACTGCGAAGAAGAGAGAGAAACACTGGGGGGAAGAGAGAAAAACACTGGGGGGAGAGGATGAGAGAAACACTGGGGGGAGAGGGGGAGAGAAACACGGGGGGAGTTAGTGAGAGAAACACTGGGGGAGATAGAAACACTGGGGGGAGAGAGAGAGAGAAACACTGGGGTGAGAGGGAGAGAAACACTTGGGGGAGAGAGAGAAAGAGTGGGGCGATAGAGAGAGAGAAACACTGGAGGGAGAGAGAGAGAAGCACTGGGGTTAGAGTTGGAGAAACACGGGGGAGAGAGATAGAAACACTGGGGGGAAAGAGAGCGAGAAACACTGGAGGGAGAGAGAGAGAGAGAGACACTGGGGGAGAGAGAGAGAAACACTTGGTGGAGAGAAAGAGAGAGAAAAACACTGGGGGGAGAGGGAGAGAAACACTGGGGGGAGAGGGAGAGAGAAACACTGGTGGGAGAGAGAGAGAGAAACACTGGGGGGAGAGACAGAGAGAGACAGTGAAACACTGGGGAGAGAGAGACAAACACTGGGGGGAAGACAGAGAAACACTGGGGATAAGAGAGAGAAACACTGGGGGGAAGAGAGAGAAACACTGTGGTTAAGAGAGAGAAACCCTGGGGGGAAGAGAGAGAAAATCTGGGGGTAAGAGAGAGAAACAATGGGGGGAAGAGAGAGAAACACTGGGGGGAAGGGAGTGAAACACTGGGAGGAAGAGAGAGAAACACTGGGGGGAAGAGAGAGAAACACTGGGGGGAAGAGAGAGAAAATCTGGGGGTAAGAGAGAGAAACAATGGGGGGAAGAGAGAGAAACACTGGGGGGAAGGGAGTGAAACACTGGGAGGAAGAGAGAGAAATACTGGGGGGAAGAGAGAAAAACACTGGGGGGAAGCGAGAGAGAGAAACACTGGGGGGAGAGAGATAGAGAAACACTGGGGAGAGAGTGAGAGAAACACTGGGGGAGAGGGTGAGAGAAACTTTGGGGGAAGAGGGTGAGAGAAGCACTGCGGGGAGAGGGTGAGAGAAACACTGGGTGGAGAAGGTGAGAGAAACACTGGGGGAGAGGGGGAGAGAACCACTGGGGGGAGAGAGAGAGAGAAACACTGGGGGGAGAGAGAGAGAGAAACACTGGGTTGAGAGAGAGAGTGAGAAACACTGCGGGGGAGAGAGATAAACACTGGGGGGAAGAGAGAGAAACCCTGGGGGGAAGAGAGAGAAACACTGGGGGGAGAGACAGAAACACTGGGGGAAAGAGTGAGAAACACTGGGGGGAAGAGAGCGAAACACTGGGGGGAATAGAGTGAAACACTGGGAGGAAGAGTGAGAAACACTGGGGGAAGAGAGAGAAAGACAAGGGGAAGAGAGAGAAACAGGATATGGAAGGGAGAGAAACACTGGGGGGAAGAGAGAGAAACACTGGGGGAAAAGAGAGAAATACTGGGGGGAAGAGAGAGAAACACTGGGGCAAGAGAGAGAGACACTGTGGAGAAGAGAGAGAAATACTGGGGGGAAGAGAGAGAAACACTGCGGGAAGAGAGAGAGACAATCACTGGGGGGAGAGAGAGAAAGAAACACTGGGGGGGAGAGAGAGAGAAACACTGGGGTGAGAGAGAGAGAGAAACACTGCGGCGGGAGAGAGATAAACACTGGGGGGAGAGAGATAAACACTGGGGGAGAGAGAGAGAAACACTTGGGGGGGGGGGTGGGAGAGAGAGAGAAATACTTGGTGGGAGAGAGAGAGAAACACTGGGGGGAGAGGGTGAGAGAAACACTGGGGGGAGAGGGGGAGAGAAACACTGGGGGGAGAGAGTGAGAGAAACACTGGGGGAGAGAGAGAGAAACACTGGAGGGAGAGAGAGAGAGAAACACTGGGGGGAGAGAGAGAGAGAAACAATTTGGGGAGAGAGAGAGAGAAACAGTGGGGGAAGAGAGAGAGAGAAACACTGGAGGGAGAGAGAGAGAGAAGCACTGGGGGGAGAGAGAGAGAAACACTGGGGAGAGAGAGAGAAACACTGGGGGGAAAGAGAGATAGAAACACTGGAGGGAGAGATAGAGAGAGAGAAACACTGAGGGAGAGAGAGAGAAATACTTGGTGGAGAGAGAGAGAGAAAAACTGGAAGTAGAGACAGACAGAGACAGTGAAACACTGGGGAGTGAGAGACAAACACTGGGGGGAAGACAGAGAAACACTGGGGGGAAGAGAGAGAAACACTGGGGGGAAGAGAGAGAAACACTGTGGTTAAGAGAGAGAAACCCTGGGGGAAGAGAGAGAAACACTGGGGGGAAGAGAGAGAAAATCTGGGGGTAAGAGAGAGAAACAATGGGGGGAAGAGAGAGAAACACTGGGGGGAAGGGAGTGAAACACTGGGAGGAAGAGAGAGAAACACTGGGGGGAAGAGAGAAAAACACTGGGGGGAAGCGAGAGAGAGAAACACTGGGGGGAGAGAGAGAGAGATACACTTGGGGGGAGAGAGAGAGAAACACTGGGGGAGAGGGTGAGAGAAACACTGGGGGAGAGGGTGAGAGAAACTTTGGGGGAAGAGGGTGAGAGAAGCACTGGGGGGAGAGGGTGAGAGAAACACTGGGTGGAGAAGGTGAGAGAAACACTGGGGGAGAGGGGGAGAGAACCACTGGGGGGAGAGAGAGAGAGAAACACTGGGGGGAGAGAGAGAGAGAAACACTGGGTTGAGAGAGAGAGTGAGAAACACTGCGGGGGAGAGAGATAAACACTGGGGGGAAGAGAGAGAAACCCTGGGGGGAAGAGAGAGAAACACTGGGGGGAGAGACAGACACACTGGGGGAAAGAGAGAGAAACACTGGGGGGAAGAGAGCGAAACACTGGGGGGAATAGAGTGAAACACTGGGAGGAAGAGTGAGAAACACTGGGGGAAGAGAGAGAAAGACAGGGGGAAGAGAGAGAAACAGGATATGGAAGGGAGAGAAACACTGGGGGGAAGAGAGAGAAACACTGGGGGAAAAGAGAGAAATACTGGGGGGAAGAGAGAGAAACACTGGGGCAAGAGAGAGAGACACTGTGGAGAAGAGAGAGAAATACTGGGGGGAAGAGAGAGAAACACTGCGGGAAGAGAGAGAGACAATCACTGGGGGGAGAGAGAGAAAGAAACACTGGGGGGGAGAGAGAGAGAAACACTGGGGTGAGAGAGAGAGAGAAACACTGCGGCGGGAGAGAGATAAACACTGGGGGGAGAGAGATAAACACTGGGGGAGAGAGAGAGAAACACTTGGGGGGGGGGTGGGAGAGAGAGAGAAACACTTGGTGGGAGAGAGAGAGAAACACTGGGGGGAGAGGGGGAGAGAAACACTGGGGGGAATGAGTGAGAGAAACACTGGGGGAGAGAGAGAGAAACACTGGAGGGAGAGAGAGAGAGAAACACTGGGGGGAGAGAGAGAGAGAGAGAAACACTGAGGGAGAGAGAGAGAGAAACAGTGGGGGAAGAGAGAGAGAAACACTGGAGGGAGAGAGAGAGAGAAGCACTGGGGGGAGAGAGAGAGAAACACTGGGGAGAGAGAGAGAGAAAAACTGGGAGTAGAGACAGAGAGAGACAGTGAAACACTGGGGAGTGAGAGACAAACACTGGGGGGAAGACAGAGAAACACTGGGGGGAAGAGAGAGAAACACTGGGGGGAAGAGAGAGAAACACTGTGGTTAAGAGAGAGAAACCCTGGGTTGAAGAGAGAGAAACACTGGGGGGAAGAGAGAGAAAATCTGGGGGTAAGAGAGAGAAACAATGGGGGGAAGAGAGAGAAACACTGGGGGGAAGATAGAAAAACACTGGGGGGAAGCGAGAGAGATAAACACTTGGTGGGGGGTGAGTGAGAGAGATACACTTGGGGGGAGAGAGAGAGAAACACTGGGGGGAGAGAGAGAGAGAAACACTGGGGAGAGAGTGAGAGAAACACTGGGGGAAGAGGGTGAGAGAAACAATGGGGGGAGAGGGTGAGAGAAATACTGGGGGGAGAGGGGGAGAGAAACACTCGGGGGAGAGAGAGAGAGAAATATTGGGGGGAGAGAGAGAGAGAAACACTGGGTTGAGAGAGAGAGAGAAACACTGCGGGGGAGAGAGATACACACTGGTTGGAGAGAGATAAACACTGGGGGGAGAGAAATGAACACTGGGGAGAGAGAGAGAGAAACACAGGGGGCAGAGAGAGAGAAACACTGGGGGAGTGAGCGAGAAACACTGGGGGGAGAGAGTCCGAGAAACACTGGGGGGTGAGGGAGAGAGAAACACTGGTGGGAGAGAGAGAGATAAACACTGGGGGGAGAGACAGAGAGAGACAGTGAAACACTGGGGAGAGAGAGACAAACACTGGGGGGAAGAGAGAGAAACACTGGGGAGAAGAGAGAGAAACACTGGGGGAAGAGAGAGAAACACTGGGGAGAAGAGAGAGAAACACTGTGGGGAAGAGAGAGAAACACTGTGGTTAAGAGAGAGAAACCCTGGGGGGAAGAGAGAGAAACACTGGGGGGAAGAGAGAGAAACACTGTGGTTAAGAGAGAGAAACCCTGGGGGGAAGAGAGAGAAACACTGGGGGGAAGAGAGAGAAAATCTGGGGTTAAGAGAGAGAAACAATGGGGGGAAGAGAGAGAAACACTGGGGAGAAGAGAGAGAAACACTGGGGAGAAGAGAGAGAAACACTGTGGGGAAGAGAGAGAAACACTGTGGTTAAGAGAGAGAAACCCTGGGGGGAAGAGAGAGAAACACTGGGGGGAAGAGAGAGAAAATCTGGGGGTAAGAGAGAGAAACAATGGGGGGAAGAGAGAGAAACACTGGGGGGAAGGGAGTGAAACACTGCGAAGAAGAGAGAGAAACACTGGGGGGAAGAGAGAAAAACACTGGGGGGAGAGGATGAGAGAAACACTGGGGGGAGAGGGGGAGAGAAACACGGGGGGAGTTAGTGAGAGAAACACTGGGGGAGATAGAAACACTGGGGGGAGAGAGAGAGAGAAACACTGGGGTGAGAGGGAGAGAAACACTTGGGGGAGAGAGAGAAAGAGTGGGGGGATAGAGAGAGAGAAACACTGGAGGGAGAGAGAGAGAAGCACTGGGGTTAGAGTTGGAGAAACACGGGGGAGAGAGATAGAAACACTGGGGGGAAAGAGAGCGAGAAACACTGGAGGGAGAGAGAGAGAGAGAGACACTGGGGGAGAGAGAGAGAAACACTTGGTGGAGAGAAAGAGAGAGAAAAACACTGGGGGGAGAGGGAGAGAAACACTGGGGGGAGAGGGAGAGAGAAACACTGGTGGGAGAGAGAGAGAGAAACACTGGGGGGAGAGACAGAGAGAGACAGTGAAACACTGGGGAGAGAGAGACAAACACTGGGGGGAAGACAGAGAAACACTGGGGATAAGAGAGAGAAACACTGGGGGGAAGAGAGAGAAACACTGTGGTTAAGAGAGAGAAACCCTGGGGGGAAGAGAGAGAAAATCTGGGGGTAAGAGAGAGAAACAATGGGGGGAAGAGAGAGAAACACTGGGGGGAAGGGAGTGAAACACTGGGAGGAAGAGAGAGAAACACTGGGGGGAAGAGAGAGAAACACTGGGGGGAAGAGAGAGAAAATCTGGGGGTAAGAGAGAGAAACAATGGGGGGAAGAGAGAGAAACACTGGGGGGAAGGGAGTGAAACACTGGGAGGAAGAGAGAGAAACACTGGGGGGAAGAGAGAAAAACACTGGGGGGAAGCGAGAGAGAGAAACACTGGGGGGAGAGAGATAGAGAAACACTGGGGAGAGAGTGAGAGAAACACTGGGGGAGAGGGTGAGAGAAACTTTGGAGGAGAGGGTGAGAGAAACACTGGGTGGAGAAGGTGAGAGAAACACTGGGGGAGAGGGGGAGAGAACCACTGGGGGGAGAGAGAGAGAGAAACACTGGGGGGAGAGAGAGAGAGAAACACTGGGTTGAGAGAGAGAGTGAGAAACACTGCGGGGGAGAGAGATAAACACTGGGGGGAAGAGAGAGAAACCCTGGGGGGAAGAGAGAGAAACACTGGGGGGAAGAGAGCGAAACACTGGGGGGAATAGAGTGAAACACTGGGAGGAAGAGTGAGAAACACTGGGGGAAGAGAGAGAAAGACAGGGGGAAGAGAGAGAAACAGGATATGGAAGGGAGAGAAACACTGGGGGGAAGAGAGAGAAACACTGGGGGAAAAGAGAGAAATACTGGGGGGAAGAGAGAGAAACACTGGGGCAAGAGAGAGAGACACTGTGGAGAAGAGAGAGAAATACTGGGGGGAAGAGAGAGAAACACTGCGGGAAGAGAGAGAGACAATCACTGGGGGGAGAGAGAGAAAGAAACACTGGGGGGGAGAGAGAGAGAAACACTGGGGAGAGAGAGAAACACTGGGGGAGAGAGAGAGAAACACTTGGGGGTGGGTGGGAGAGAGAGTGAAACACTTGGTGGGAGAGAGAGAGAAACACTGGGGGGAGAGGGTGAGAGAAACACTGGGGGGAGAGGGGGAGAGAAACACTGGGGGGAGAGAGTGAGAGAAACACTGGGGGAGACAGAGAGAAACACTGGAGGGAGAGAGAGAGAGAAACACTGGGGGGAGAGAGAGAGAGAAACAATTTGGGGAGAGAGAGAGAGAAACAGTGGGGGAAGAGAGAGAGAGAAACACTGGAGGGAGAGAGAGAGAGAAGCACTGGGGGGAGAGAGAGAGAAACACTGGGGAGAGAGAGAGAAACACTGGGGGGAAAGAGAGATAGAAACACTGGAGGGAGAGATAGAGAGAGAGAAACACTGAGGGAGAGAGAGAGAAACACTTGGTGGAGAGAGAGAGAGAAAAACACTGGGGGGAGAGGGAGAGAAACACTGGGGGGAGAGGGAGAGAGAAACACTGGTGGGAGAGAGAGAGAGAAAAACTGGGAGTAGAGACAGAGAGAGACAGTGAAACACTGGGGAGTGAGAGACAAACATTGGGGGGAAGACAGAGAAACACTGGGGGGAAGAGAGAGAAACACTGGGGGGAAGAGAGAGAAACACTGTGGTTAAGAGAGAGAAACCCTGGGGGGAAGAGAGAGAAACACTGGGGGGAAGAGAGAGAAAATCTGGGGGTAAGAGAGAGAAACAATGGGGGGAAGAGAGAGAAACACTGGGGGGAAGGGAGTGAAACACTGGGAGGAAGAGAGAGAAACACTGGGGGGAAGAGAGAAAAACACTGGGGGGAAGCGAGAGAGATAAACACTTGGTGGGGGGTGAGTGAGAGAGATACACTTGGGGGGAGAGAGAGAGAAACACTGGGGGGAGAGAGAGAGAGAAACACTGGGGAGAGAGTGAGAGAAACACTGGGGGGAGAGGGGGAGAGAAACACTCGGGGGAGAGAGAGAGAGAAACACTGGGGGGAGAGAGAGAGAGAAACACTGGGTTGAGAGAGAGAGAGAAACACTGCGGGGGAGAGAGATACACACTGGTTGGAGAGAGATAAACACTGGGGGGAGAGAAATGAACACTGGGGAGAGAGAGAGAGAAACACAGGGGGCAGAGAGAGAGACACACTGGGGGAGTGAGCGAGAAACACTGGGGGAGAGAGTGAGAGAAACACTGGGGGGTGAGGGAGAGAGAAACACTGGTGGGAGAGAGAGAGATAAACACTGGGGGGAGAGACAGAGAGAGACAGTGAAACACTGGGGAGAGAGAGACAAACACTGGGGGGAAGACAGAGAAACACTGGGGAGAAGAGAGAGAAACACTGGGGGGAAGAGAGAGAAACACTGTGGTTAAGAGAGAGAAACCCTGGGGGGAAGAGAGAGAAACACTGGGGGGAAGAGAGAGAAAATCTGGGGGTAAGAGTGAGAAACAATGGGGGGAAGAGAGAGAAACACTGGGGGGAAGGGAGTGAAACACTGCGAAGAAGAGAGAGAAACACTGGGGGGAAGAGAGAAAAACACTGGGGGGAAGCGAGAGAGAGAAACACTGGGGGGAGAGAGATAGAGAAACACTGGGGAGAGAGTGAGAGAAACACTGGGGGAGAGGGTGAGAGAAACACTGGGGGAGAGGGGGAGAGAACCACTGGGGGGAGAGAGAGAGAGAAACACTGGGGGGAGAGAGAGAGAGAAACACTGGGTTGAGAGAGAGAGTGAGAAACACTGCGGGGGAGAGAGATAAACACTGGGGGGAAGAGAGAGAAACCCTGGGGGGAAGAGAGAGAAACACTGGGGGGAGAGACAGACACACTGGGGGAAAGAGAGAGAAACACTGGGGGGAAGAGAGCGAAACACTGGGGGGAATAGAGTGAAACACTGGGAGGAAGAGTGAGAAACACTGGGGGAAGAGAGAGAAAGACAGGGGGAAGAGAGAGAAACAGGATATGGAAGGGAGAGAAACACTGGGGGGAAGAGAGAGAAACACTGGGGGAAAAGAGAGAAATACTGGGGGGAAGAGAGAGAAACACTGGGGCAAGAGAGAGAGACACTGTGGAGAAGAGAGAGAAATACTGGGGGGAAGAGAGAGAAACACTGCGGGAAGAGAGAGAGACAATCACTGGGGGGAGAGAGAGAAAGAAACACTGGGGGGGAGAGAGAGAGAAACACTGGGGTGAGAGAGAGAGAGAAACACTGCGGCGGGAGAGAGATAAACACTGGGGGGAGAGAGATAAACACTGGGGGAGAGAGAGAGAAACACTTGGGGGGGGGGTGGGAGAGAGAGAGAAACACTTGGTGGGAGAGAGAGAGAAACACTGGGGGGAGAGGGGGAGAGAAACACTGGGGGGAATGAGTGAGAGAAACACTGGGGGAGAGAGAGAGAAACACTGGAGGGAGAGAGAGAGAGAAACACTGGGGGGAGAGAGAGAGAGAGAAACACTGAGGGAGAGAGAGAGAGAAACAGTGGGGGAAGAGAGAGAGAAACACTGGAGGGAGAGAGAGAGAGAAGCACTGGGGGGAGAGAGAGAAACACTGGGGGGAAATAGAGAGAGAAACACTGGGGGGAAATAGAGAGAGAAACACTGGGGGGAGAGGGAGAGAGAGAAACACTGGGGGAGAGAGAGAGAAACACTGGGTGGAGAGAGAGTGAGAAACACTGGGGGGAGAGAGAGAGAGAAACACTTGGGGGAGAGACAGAGAGAGACAGAGAAACACTGGGGAGAGAGAGAGAGAGAGAGAGAGAGAGAAACTTGGGAGAAGAGAGACAAACAATGGGAGGAAGAGAGAGAAACACTGGTGGGAAGAGAGAGAAACATTGGGGGGAAGAGGGAGAAACACTGGGGGGAAGAGAGAGAAACCCTGGGGGGAAGAGAGAGAAACACTGGGGGGAGAGACAGAAACACTGGGGGTAAGAGAGAGAAACACTGGGGGGAAGAGAGCGAAACACTGGGGGGAATAGAGTGAAACACTGGGAGGAAGAGTGAGAAACACTGGGGGAAGAGAGAGAAAGACAGGGGGAAGAGAGAGAAACAGGATGTGGAAGGGAGAGAAACACTGGGGGGAAGAGAGAGAAACACTGGGGGAGAGGGGGAGAGAACCAGTGGGGGGAGAGAGAGAGAGAAACACTGGGGGGAGAGAGAGAGAGAAACACTGGGTTGAGAGAGAGAGTGAGAAACACTGCGGGGGTGAGAGATAAACACTGGGGGGAGAGAGATAAACACTGGGGGGAGAGAGATGAACACTGGGGAGAGAGAGAGAGAATCACAGGGGGGAGAGAGAGAGAAACACGGGGGAGTGAGCGAGAAACACTGGGGGGAGAGAGTGAGAGAAACACTGGGGGATGAGGGAGAGAGAAACACTGGGGGGAGAGGGTGAGAGAAACACTGGCGGGAGAGGGTTAGAGAAACATTGGGGGGAGAGGGTGAGAGAAACACTGGGGGGAGAGGGTGAGAGAAACACTGGGGGGAGAGAGAGAGAAACACTTGGGGGAGAGAGAGAGAGAAACAGTGGGGGGGAGAGAGAGAGAAACACTGGAGGGAGAGAGAGAGAGAAGCACTGGGGGGAGAGAGAGAGAAACACTGGGGGGAAATAGAGAGAGAAACACTGGGTGTAGAGGGAGAGAGAGAAACACTGGGGTGAGAGAGAGAAACACTGGGTGGAGAGAGAGTGAGAAACACTGGGGGGAGAGAGAGAGAGAAACACTTGGGGGAGAGTCAGAGAGAGACAGAGAAACACTGGGGAGAGAGAGAGAGAGAGAGAGAGAAACTTGGGAGAAGAGAGACAAACAATGGGAGGAAGAGAGAGAAACACTGGTGGGAAGAGAGAGAAACATTGGGGGGAAGAGGGAGAAACACTGGGGGGAAGAGAGAGAAACCCTGGGGGGAAGAGAGAGAAACACTGGGGGGAGAGACAGAAACACTGGGGGTAAGAGAGAGAAACACTGGGGGGAAGAGAGCGAAACACTGGGAGGAAGAGTGAGAAACACTGGGGGAAGAGAGAGAAAGACAGGGGGAAGAGAGAGAAACAGGATGTGGAAGGGAGAGAAACACTGGGGGGAAGAGAGTGAAACACTGGGAGGAAGAGTGAGAAACACTGGGGGAAGAGAGAGAAAGACAGGGGGAAGAGAGAGAAACAGGATGTGGAAGGGAGAGAAACACTGGGGGGAAGAGAGAGAAACACTGGGGGAAGAGAGAGAAATACTGGGGGGAAGAGAGAGAAACACTGGGGCAAGAGAGAGAAACACTGTGGAGAAGAGAGAGAAAAACTGGGGGGAAGAGAGTGATGGAGAAAAACACTGGGGGGAGAGAGAGAGAGAGAAACACTGCGGGAAGAGAGAGAGACAATCACTGGGGGGAGAGAGAGAAAGAAACACTGGGGGGGAGAGAGAGAGTAACACTGGGGAGAGAGAGAGAAACACTGGGGTGAGAGAGAGAGAAAAACACTGCAGCGGGAGAGAGATAAACACTGGGGGGAGAGAGATAAACACTGGGGGAGAGAGAGAGAAACACTTGGGGGGTGGGAGAGAGAGAGAAACACTTGGTGGGAGAGAGAGAGAAACACTGGGGGGAGAGGGTGAGAGAAACACTGGGGGGAGAGGGGGAGAGAAACACTGGGGGGAGAGATTGAGTGAAACACTGGGGGGAAGACAGAGAAACACTGGGGGGAAGAGAGAGAAACACTGGGGGGAAGAGAGAGAAACACTGTGGTTAAGAGAGAGAAACCCTGGGGGGAAGAGAGAGAAACACTGGGGGGAAGAGAGAGAAACACTGGGGGGAAGGGAGTGAAACACTGGGAGGAAGAGAGAGAAATACTGGGGGGAAGAGAGAAAAACACTGGGGGGAAGCGAGAGAGAGAAACACTTGGTGGGGGGTGAGTGAGAGAGATACACTTGGGGGGAGAGAGAGAGAAACACTGGGGGGAGAGAGAGAGAGAAACACTGGGGAGAGAGTGAGAGAAACACTGGGGGAGAGGGGGAGAGAAACACTGGGGGGAGAGGGTGAGAGAAACAATGGGGGGAGAGGGTGAGAGAAATACTGGGGGGAGAGAGAGAGAGAAACTCTGGGTTGAGAGAGAGAGAGAAACACTGCGGGGGAGAGAGATACACACTGGGGGGAGAGAGATAAACACTGGGGGGAGAGAAATGAACACTGGGGAGAGAGAGAGAGAAACACAGGGGGCAGAGAGAGAGAAACACTGGGGGAGTGAGCGAGAAACACTGGGGGAGAGAGTGAGAGAAACACTGGGGGGTGAGGGAGAGAGAAACACTGGGGGGAGAGGGTGAGAGAAACACTGGGGGGAGAGGGTGAGAGAAACACTGGGGGGAGAGAGAGAGAAACACTGGGGGGAGAGAGAGAGAAAAACACTGGGGGGAGAGAGAGAGAGAAACACTTGGGGGAGAGAGAGAGAAACAGTGGGGGGGAGAGAGAGAGAAACACTGGAGGGAGAGAGAGAGAGAAGCACTGGGAGGAGAGAGAGAAACACTGGGGAGAGAGAGAGAAACACTGGGGGAAAGAGAGAGAGAAACTCTGGGGGGAGAGAGAGAGAGAGAGAAACACGGGGGGAGAGAGAGAGAAACACTGGGTGGAGAGAGAGTGAGAAACACTGAGGGGAGAGAGAGAGAGAAACACTTGGGGGAGAGACAGAAACACTGGGGGTAAGAGAGAGAAACACTGGGGGGAAGAGAGAGAAATACTGGGGGGAATAGAGTGAAACACTGGGATGAAGATTGAGAAACACTGGGGGAAGAGAGAGAAACACAGGGGGGAAGAGAGAGAAAGACAATGAGGAAGGGAGAGAATCACTGGGTGGAAGAGAGAGAAACACTGGGGGGAAGAGAGAGAAATACTGGGGGGAAGAGAGAGAAATACTGGGGCAAGAGAGAGAAACACTGGGGAGAAGAGAGAGAAAAACTGGGGGGAGCGGGTGAGAGAAACACTGGGGGGAGAGGGTGAGAGAAACACTGGGGGGAGAGAGTGAGAGAAACACTGCGGCGGGAGAGAGTTAAACACTGGGGGGAGAGAGAGAGAAACACTTGGGGGGGAGAGAGAGAGAAACACTTGGTGGGAGAGAGAGAGAAATACTGGGGGGAGAGGGTGAGAGAAACACTGGGTGGAGAGGGTGAGAGAAACACTGGGGGGAGAGGGTGAGATAAACACTGGGGGGAGAGGGTGAGATAAACACTGGGGGGAGAGGGTGAGAGAAACACTGGGGGGAGAGGGTGAGAGAAACACTGGGGGGAGAGGGTGAGAGAAACACTGGGGAGAGAGGGGGAGAGATACACTGGAGGGAGAGTGTGCGAGAAACACTGGGGGGAGAGAGAGAGAGAAACAATTGCGGGAGAGAGAGAGAGAAACAGTGGGGGAATAGAGAGAGAGAAACACTGGAGGGAGAGAGAGAGAGAAGCACTGGGGGGAGAGAGTGAGAAACACTGGGGAGAGAGAGAAACACTGGGGGGAAAGAGAGATAGAAACACTGGAGGGAGAGATAGAGAGAGAGAAACACTGAGGGAGAGAGAGAGAAACACTTGGTGGAGAGAGAGAGAGAAACACACTGGGGGGAGAGGGAGAGAGAAACAATTGCGGGAGAGAGAGAGAGAGAAACAGTGGGGGAATAGAGAGAGAGAAACACTGGAGGGAGAGAGAGAGAGAAGCACTGGGGGGAGAGAGAGAAACACTGGGGAGAGAGAGAGAGAAACACTGGGGGGAGAGAGAGAGAGAGAAACACTGGGGGGAGAGAGATAGAAACACTGGGGGAGAGAGTGAGAGAAACACGGGGGGGTGAGGGTGAGAGAAACACTGGGGGGAGAGGGTGAGAGAAACACTGGGGGTAGAGGGTGAGAGAAACCCTGGGGAGAGAGAGAGAGAGAAACTCTGGGGGGAGAGAGAGAGAAACACTGGGGGGGAGAGAGAGAGAAACACTGGGGGGAGAGAGAGAGAGAAACACTGGGGGGAGAGAGAGAGAGAAACAATTGCGGGAGAGAGAGAGAGAAACAGTGGGGGAATAGAGAGAGAGAAACACTGGAGGGAGAGAGAGAGAGAAGCACTGGGTGGAGAGAGAGAGAAACACTGGGGAGAGAGAGAAACACTGGGGGGAAAGAGAGATAGAAACACTGGAGGGAGAGAGAGAGAGAGAGAGAGAAACACTGAGGGAGAGAGAGAGAGAAACACTTGGTGGAGAGAGAGAGAGAAAAACACTGGGGGGAGAGGGAGAGAAACACTGGGGGGAGAGGGAGAGAGAAACACTGGTGGGAGAGAGAGAGAGAAAAACTAGGAGTAGAGACAGAGAGAGACAGTGAAACACTGGGGAGAGAGAGACAATCACTGGGGGGAAGACAGAGAAACACTGGGGGGAAGAGAGAGAAACACTGGGGGGAAGAGAGAGAAACACTGTGGTTAAGAGAGAGAAACCCTGGGGGGAAGAGAGAGAAACACTGGGGGGAAGAGAGAGAAAATCTGGGGGTAATAGAGAGAAACAATGGGGGGAAGAGAGAGAAACACTGGGGGGAAGGGAGTGAAACACTGGGAGGAAGAGAGAGAAATACTGGGGGGAAGAGAGAAAAACACTGGGGGGAAGCGAGAGAGAGAAACACTTGGTGGGGGGTGAGTGAGAGAGATACACTTGGGGGGAGAGAGAGAGAAACACTGGGGGGAGAGAGAGAGAGAAACACTGGGGAGAGAGTGAGAGAAACACTGGGGGAGAGGGGGAGAGAAACACTGGGGGAAGAGGGTGAGAGAAACACTGGGGGGAGAGGGTGAGTGAAATACTGGGGGGAGAGGGGGAGAGAAACACTCGGGGGAGAGAGAGAGAGAAACACTGGGGGGAGAGAGAGAGAGAAACACTGGGTTGAGAGAGAGAGAGAAACACTTCGGGGGAGAGATACACACTGGGGGGAGAGAGATAAACACTGGGGGGAGAGAAATGAACACTGGGGAGAGAGAGAGAGAAACACAGGGGGCAGAGAGAGAGAAACACTGGGGGAGTGAGCGAGAAACACTGGGGGAGAGAGTGAGAGAAACACTGGGGGGTGAGGGAGAGAGAAACACTGGGGGGAGAGGCTGAGAGAAACACTGGGGGGAGAGGGGGAGAGAAACACTGGGGGGAGAGAGAGAGAAACACTGGGGGGAGAGAGAGAGAAAAACACTGGGGGGAGAGAGAGAGAGAAACACTTGGGGGAGAGAGAGAGAAACAGTGGGGGGGGAGAGAGAGAGAAACACTGGAGGGAGAGAGAGAGAGAAGCACTGGGGGGAGAGAGAGAAACACTGGGGAGAGAGAGAGAAACACTGGGGTAAAGAGAGAGAGAAACACTGGGGAGAGAGAGAGAAACACGGGGGGAGAGAGAGAGAAACACTGGGTGGAGAGAGAGTGAGAAACACTGAGGGGAGAGAGAGAGAAACACTTGGGGGAGAGAGAGAAACACTGGGGGTAAGAGAGAGACACACTGGGGGGAAGAGAGAGAAACACTGGGGGGAATAGAGTGAAACACTGGGATGAAGATTGAGAAACACTGGGGGAAGAGAGAGAAACACGGGGGGAAGAGAGAGAAACACGATGAGGAAGGGAGAGAATCACTGGGTGGAAGAGAGAGAAACACTGGGGGGAAGAGAGAGAAATACTGGGGGGAAGAGAGAGAAATACTGGGGCAAAAGAGAGAAACACTGGGGAGAAGAGAGAGAAAAACTGGGGGGAGAGGGTGAGAGAAACACTGGGGGAAGAGAGTGAGAGAAACACTGCGGCGGGAGAGAGTTAAACACTGGGGGAGAGAGAGAGAGAAACACTTGGTGGGGGGGAGAGAGAGAAACACTTGGTGGGAGAGAGAGAGAAATACTGGGGGGAGAGGGTGAGAGAAACACTGGGTGGAGAGGGTGAGAGAAACACTGGGGGGAGAGGGTTAGATAAACACTGAGGGGAGAGGGTGAGAGAAACACTGGGGGGAGAGGGTGAGAGAAACACTGGGGGGAAAGGGTGAGAGAAACACTGGGGAGAGAGGGGGAGAGATACACTGGGGGGAGAGTGTGCGAGAAACACTGGGGGAGAGAGAGAGAGAAACAATTGCGGGAGAGAGAGAGAGAAACAGTGGGGGAATAGAGAGAGAGAAACACTGGAGGGAGAGAGAGAGAGAAGCACTGGGGGGAGAGAGAGAAACACTGGGGAGAGAGAGAGAGAAACACTGGGGGGAGAGAGAGAGAGAGAAACACTGGGGGGAGAGAGATAGAAACACTGGGGGAGAGAGTGAGAGAAACACTGGGGGGTGAGGGTGAGAGAAACACTGGGGGGAGAGGGTGAGAGAAACACTGGGGGTAGAGGGTGAGAGAAACCCTGGGGAGAGAGAGAGAGAGAAACTCTGGGGGGAGAGAGAGAGAAACACTGGGGGGGAGAGAGAGAGAAACACTGGGGGGAGAGAGAGAGAGAAACACTGGGGGGAGAGAGAGAGAGAAACAATTGCGGGAGAGAGAGAGAGAAACAGTGGGGGAATAGAGAGAGAGAAACACTGGAGGGAGAGAGAGAGAGAAGCACTGGGTGGAGAGAGAGAGAAACACTGGGGGGAAGAGAGCGAAACACTGGGGGGAATAGAGTGAAACACTGGGAGGAAGAGTGAGAAACACTGGGGGAAGAGAGAGAAAGACAGGGGGAAGAGAGAGAAACAGGATATGGAAGGGAGAGAAACACTGGGGGGAAGAGAGAGAAACACTGGGGGAAAAGAGAGAAATACTGGGGGGAAGAGAGAGAAACACTGGGGCAAGAGAGAGAGACACTGTGGAGAAGAGAGAGAAATACTGGGGGGAAGAGAGAGAAACACTGCGGGAAGAGAGAGAGACAATCACTGGGGGGAGAGAGAGAAAGAAACACTGGGGGGGAGAGAGAGAGAAACACTGGGGTGAGAGAGAGAGAGAAACACTGCGGCGGGAGAGAGATAAACACTGGGGGGAGAGAGATAAACACTGGGGGAGAGAGAGAGAAACACTTGGGGGGGGTGGGAGAGAGAGAGAAACACTTGGTGGGAGAGAGAGAGAAACACTGGGGGGAGAGGGGGAGAGAAACACTGGGGGGAATGAGTGAGAGAAACACTGGGGGAGAGAGAGAGAAACACTGGAGGGAGAGAGAGAGAGAAACACTGGGGGGAGAGAGAGAGAGAGAGAAACACTGAGGGAGAGAGAGAGAGAAACAGTGGGGGAAGAGAGAGAGAAACACTGGAGGGAGAGAGAGAGAGAAGCACTGGGGGGAGAGAGAGAGAAACACTGGGGGGAAATAGAGAGAGAAACACTGGGGGGAAATAGAGAGAGAAACACTGGGGGGAGAGGGAGAGAGAGAAACACTGGGGGAGAGAGAGAGAAACACTGGGTGGAGAGAGAGTGAGAAACACTGGGGGGAGAGAGAGAGAGAAACACTTGGGGGAGAGACAGAGAGAGACAGAGAAACACTGGGGAGAGAGAGAGAGAGAGAGAGAGAGAGAAACTTGGGAGAAGAGAGACAAACAATGGGAGGAAGAGAGAGAAACACTGGTGGGAAGAGAGAGAAACATTGGGGGGAAGAGGGAGAAACACTGGGGGGAAGAGAGAGAAACCCTGGGGGGAAGAGAGAGAAACACTGGGGGGAGAGACAGAAACACTGGGGGTAAGAGAGAGAAACACTGGGGGGAAGAGAGCGAAACACTGGGGGGAATAGAGTGAAACACTGGGAGGAAGAGTGAGAAACACTGGGGGAAGAGAGAGAAAGACAGGGGGAAGAGAGAGAAACAGGATGTGGAAGGGAGAGAAACACTGGGGGGAAGAGAGAGAAACACTGGGGGAGAGGGGGAGAGAACCAGTGGGGGGAGAGAGAGAGAGAAACACTGGGGGGAGAGAGAGAGAGAAACACTGGGTTGAGAGAGAGAGTGAGAAACACTGCGGGGGTGAGAGATAAACACTGGGGGGAGAGAGATAAACACTGGGGGGAGAGAGATGAACACTGGGGAGAGAGAGAGAGAATCACAGGGGGGAGAGAGAGAGAAACACGGGGGAGTGAGCGAGAAACACTGGGGGGAGAGAGTGAGAGAAACACTGGGGGATGAGGGAGAGAGAAACACTGGGGGGAGAGGGTGAGAGAAACACTGGCGGGAGAGGGTTAGAGAAACATTGGGGGGAGAGGGTGAGAGAAACACTGGGGGGAGAGGGGGAGAGAAACACTGGGGGGAGAGAGTGAGAGAAACACTTGGGGGAGAGAGAGAGAAACACTTGGGGGAGAGAGAGAGAGAAACAGTGGGGGGGAGAGAGAGAGAAACACTGGAGGGAGAGAGAGAGAGAAGCACTGGGGGGAGAGAGAGAGAAACACTGGGGGGAAATAGAGAGAGAAACACTGGGGGGAGAGGGAGAGAGAGAAACACTGGGGTGAGAGAGAGAAACACTGGGGGGAGAGAGAGAGAGAAACACTTGGGGGAGAGTCAGAGAGAGACAGAGAAACACTGGGGAGAGAGAGAGAGAGAGAGAGAGAAACTTGGGAGAAGAGAGACAAACAATGGGAGGAAGAGAGAGAAACACTGGTGGGAAGAGAGAGAAACATTGGGGGGAAGAGGGAGAAACACTGGGGGGAAGAGAGAGAAACCCTGGGGGGAAGAGAGAGAAACACTGGGGGGAGAGACAGAAACACTGGGGGTAAGAGAGAGAAACACTGGGGGGAAGAGAGCGAAACACTGGGAGGAAGAGTGAGAAACACTGGGGGAAGAGAGAGAAAGACAGGGGGAAGAGAGAGAAACAGGGTGTGGAAGGGAGAGAAACACTGGGGGGAAGAGAGTGAAACACTGGGAGGAAGAGTGAGAAACACTGGGGGAAGAGAGAGAAAGACAGGGGGAAGAGAGAGAAACAGGATGTGGAAGGGAGAGAAACACTGGGGGGAAGAGAGAGAAACACTGGGGGAAGAGAGAGAAATACTGGGGGGAAGAGAGAGAAACACTGGGGCAAGAGAGAGAAACACTGTGGAGAAGAGAGAGAAAAACTGGGGGGAAGAGAGTGATGGAGAAAAACACTGGGGGGAGAGAGAGAGAGAGAAACACTGCGGGAAGAGAGAGAGACAATCACTGGGGGGAGAGAGAGAAAGAAACACTGGGGGGAGAGAGAGAGTAACACTGGGGAGAGAGAGAGAGAAACACTGGGGTGAGAGAGAGAGAAAAACACTGCGGCGGGAGAGAGATAAACACTGGGGGGAGAGAGATAAACACTGGGGGAGAGAGAGAGAAACACTTGGGGGGTGGGAGAGAGAGAGAAACACTTGGTGGGAGAGAGAGAGAAACACTGGGGGGAGAGGGTGAGAGAAACACTGGGGGGAGAGGGGGAGAGAAACACTGGGGGGAGAGATTGAGTGAAACACTGGGGGGAGAGAGAGAGAAACACTGGGGGGAGAGAGAGAGAGAAACACTGGGGGGAGAGAGAGAGAGAAACAATTGGGGGAGAGAGAGAGAGAAACAGTGGGGGAATAGAGAGAGAGAAACACTGGAGGGAGAGAGAGAGAGAAGCACTGGGGGGAGAGAGAGAGAAACACTGGGGAGAGAGAGAGAAACACTGGGGGGAAAGAGAGATAGAAACACTGGAGGGAGAGAGAGAGAGAGAGAAACACTGAGGGAGAGAGAGAGAAACACTTGGTGGAGAGAGAGAGAGAAAAACACTGGGGGGAGAGGGAGAGAAACACTGGGGGGAGAGGGAGAGAGAAACACTGGTGGGAGAGAGAGAGAAAAAAACTGGGAGTAGAGACAGAGAGAGACAGTGAAACACTGGGGAGAGAGAAACAAACACTGGGGGGAAGACAGAGAAACACTGGGGGGAAGAGAGAGAAACACTGGGGGGAAGAGAGAGAAACACTGTGGTTAAGAGAGAGAAACCCTGGGGGGAAGAGAGAGAAACACTGGGGGGAAGAGAGAGAAAATCTGGGGGTAAGAGAGAGAAACAATGGGGGGAAGAGAGAGAAACACTGGGGGGAAGGGAGTGAAACACTGGGAGGAAGAGAGAGAAATACTGGGGGGAAGAGAGAAAAACACTGGGGGGAAGCGAGAGAGAGAAACACTTGGTGGGGGGTGAGTGAGAGAGATACACTTGGGGGGAGAGAGAGAGAAACACTGGGGGGAGAGAGAGAGAGAAACACTGGGGAGAGAGTGAGAGAAACACTGGGGGAGAGGGGGAGAGAAACACTGGGGGGAGAGGGTGAGAGAAACAATGGGGGGAGAGGGTGAGAGAAATACTGGGGGGAGAGGGGGAGAGAAACACTCGGGGGAGAGAGAGAGAGAAACACTGGGGGGAGAGAGAGAGAGAAACACTGGGTTGAGAGAGAGAGAGAAACACTGCGGGGGAGAGAGATACACACTGGGGGGAGAGAGATAAACACTGGGGGGAGAGAAATGAACACTGGGGAGAGAGAGAGAGAAACACAGGGGGCAGAGAGAGAGAAACACTGGGGGAGTGAGCGAGAAACACTGGGGGAGAGAGTGAGAGAAACACTGGGGGGTGAGGGAGAGAGAAACACTGGGGGGAGAGGGTGAGAGAAACACTGGGGGGAGAGGGTGAGAGAAACACTGGGGGGAGAGAGAGAGAAACACTGGGGGGAGAGAGAGAGAAAAACACTGGGGGGAGAGAGAGAGAGAAACACTTGGGGGAGAGAGAGAGAAACAGTGGGGGGGAGAGAGAGAGAAACACTGGAGGGAGAGAGAGAGAGAAGCACTGGGGGGAGAGAGAGAAACACTGGGGAGAGAGAGAGAAACACTGGGGGAAAGAGAGAGAGAAACTCTGGGGGGAGAGAGAGAGAGAGAAACACGGGGGGAGAGAGAGAGAAACACTGGGTGGAGAGAGAGTGAGAAACACTGAGGGGAGAGAGAGAGAGAAACACTTGGGGGAGAGACAGAAACACTGGGGGTAAGAGAGAGAAACACTGGGGGGAAGAGAGAGAAACACTGGGGGGAATAGAGTGAAACACTGGGATGAAGATTGAGAAACACTGGGGGAAGAGAGAGAAACACAGGGGGGAAGAGAGAGAAAGACGATGAGGAAGGGAGAGAATCACTGGGTGGAAGAGAGAGAAACACTGGGGGGAAGAGAGAGAAATACTGGGGGGAAGAGAGAGAAATACTGGGGCAAGAGAGAGAAACACTGGGGAGAAGAGAGAGAAAAACTGGGGGGAGCGGGTGAGAGAAACACTGGGGGGAGAGGGTGAGAGAAACACTGGGGGGAGAGAGTGAGAGAAACACTGCGGCGGGAGAGAGTTAAACACTGGGGGGAGAGAGAGAGAAACACTTGGGGGGGAGAGAGAGAGAAACACTTGGTGGGAGAGAGAGAGAAATACTGGGGGGAGAGGGTGAGAGAAACACTGGGTGGAGAGGGTGAGAGAAACACTGGGGGGAGAGGGGGAGATAAACACTGGGGGGAGAGGGGGAGATAAACACTGGGGGGAGAGGGTGAGAGAAACACTGGGGGGAGAGGGTGAGAGAAACACTGGGGGGAGAGGGTGAGAGAAACACTGGGGAGAGAGGGGGAGAGATACACTGGAGGGAGAGTGTGCGAGAAACACTGGGGGGAGAGAGAGAGAGAAACAATTGCGGGAGAGAGAGAGAGAAACAGTGGGGGAATAGAGAGAGAGAAACACTGGAGGGAGAGAGAGAGAGAAGCACTGGGGGGAGAGAGTGAGAAACACTGGGGAGAGAGAGAAACACTGGGGGGAAAGAGAGATAGAAACACTGGAGGGAGAGATAGAGAGAGAGAAACACTGAGGGAGAGAGAGAGAAACACTTGGTGGAGAGAGAGAGAGAAACACACTGGGGGGAGAGGGAGAGAGAAACAATTGCGGGAGAGAGAGAGAGAGAAACAGTGGGGGAATAGAGAGAGAGAAACACTGGAGGGAGAGAGAGAGAGAAGCACTGGGGGGAGAGAGAGAAACACTGGGGAGAGAGAGAGAGAAACACTGGGGGGAGAGAGAGAGAGAGAAACACTGGGGGGAGAGAGATAGAAACACTGGGGGAGAGAGTGAGAGAAACACGGGGGGGTGAGGGTGAGAGAAACACTGGGGGGAGAGGGTGAGAGAAACACTGGGGGTAGAGGGTGAGAGAAACCCTGGGGAGAGAGAGAGAGAGAAACTCTGGGGGGAGAGAGAGAGAAACACTGGGGGGGGAGAGAGAGAGAAACACTGGGGGGAGAGAGAGAGAGAAACACTGGGGGGAGAGAGAGAGAGAAACAATTGCGGGAGAGAGAGAGAGAAACAGTGGGGGAATAGAGAGAGAGAAACACTGGAGGGAGAGAGAGAGAGAAGCACTGGGTGGAGAGAGAGAGAAACACTGGGGAGAGAGAGAAACACTGGGGGGAAAGAGAGATAGAAACACTGGAGGGAGAGAGAGAGAGAGAGAAACACTGAGGGAGAGAGAGAGAGAAACACTTGGTGGAGAGAGAGAGAGAAAAACACTGGGGGGAGAGGGAGAGAAACACTGGGGGGAGAGGGAGAGAGAAACACTGGTGGGAGAGAGAGAGAGAAAAACTAGGAGTAGAGACAGAGAGAGACAGTGAAACACTGGGGAGAGAGAGACAATCACTGGGGGGAAGACAGAGAAACACTGGGGGGAAGAGAGAGAAACACTGGGGGGAAGAGAGAGAAACACTGTGGTTAAGAGAGAGAAACCCTGGGGGGAAGAGAGAGAAACACTGGGGGGAAGAGAGAGAAAATCTGGGGGTAAGAGAGAGAAACAATGGGGGGAAGAGAGAGAAACACTGGGGGGAAGGGAGTGAAACACTGGGAGGAAGAGAGAGAAATACTGGGGGGAAGAGAGAAAAACACTGGGGGGAAGCGAGAGAGAGAAACACTTGGTGGGGGGTGAGTGAGAGAGATACACTTGGGGGGAGAGAGAGAGAAACACTGGGGGGAGAGAGAGAGAGAAACACTGGGGAGAGAGTGAGAGAAACACTGGGGGAGAGGGGGAGAGAAACACTGGGGGAAGAGGGTGAGAGAAACACTGGGGGGAGAGGGTGAGTGAAATACTGGGGGGAGAGGGGGAGAGAAACACTCGGGGGAGAGAGAGAGAGAAACACTGGGGGGAGAGAGAGAGAGAAACACTGGGTTGAGAGAGAGAGAGAAACACTGCGGGGGAGAGATACACACTGGGGGGAGAGAGATAAACACTGGGGGGAGAGAAATGAACACTGGGGAGAGAGAGAGAGAAACACAGGGGGCAGAGAGAGAGAAACACTGGGGGAGTGAGCGAGAAACACTGGGGGAGAGAGTGAGAGAAACACTGGGGGGTGAGGGAGAGAGAAACACTGGGGGGAGAGGCTGAGAGAAACACTGGGGGGAGAGGGTGAGAGAAACACTGGGGGGAGAGAGAGAGAAACACTGGGGGGAGAGAGAGAGAAAAACACTGGGGGGAGAGAGAGAGAGAAACACTTGGGGGAGAGAGAGAGAAACAGTGGGGGGGGGAGAGAGAGAGAAACACTGGAGGGAGAGAGAGAGAGAAGCACTGGGGGGAGAGAGAGAAACACTGGGGAGAGAGAGAGAAACACTGGGGGAAAGAGAGAGAGAAACACTGGGGAGAGAGAGAGAAACACGGGGGGAGAGAGAGAGAAACACTGGGTGGAGAGAGAGTGAGAAACACTGAGGGGAGAGAGAGAGAAACACTTGGGGGAGAGAGAGAAACACTGGGGGTAAGAGAGAGACACACTGGGGGGAAGAGAGAGAAACACTGGGGGTAATAGAGTGAAACACTGGGATGAAGATTGAGAAACACTGGGGGAAGAGAGAGAAACACAGGGGGGAAGAGAGAGAAACACGATGAGGAAGGGAGAGAATCACTGGGTGGAAGAGAGAGAAACACTGGGGGGAAGAGAGAGAAATACTGGGGGGAAGAGAGAGAAATACTGGGGCAAGAGAGAGAAACACTGGGGAGAAGAGAGAGAAAAACTGGGGGGAGAGGGTGAGAGAAACACTGGGGGGAGAGAGTGAGAGAAACACTGCGGCGGGAGAGAGTTAAACACTGGGGGAGAGAGAGAGAGAAACACTTGGGGGGGGGCGGAGAGAGAGAAACACTTGGTGGGAGAGAGAGAGAAATACTGGGGGGAGAGGGTGAGAGAAACACTGGGTGGAGAGGGTGAGAGAAACACTGGGGGGAGAGGGTGAGATAAACTCTGGGGGGAGAGGGTGAGAGAAACACTGGGGGGAGAGGGTGAGAGAAACACTGGGGGGAAAGGGTGAGAGAAACACTGGGGAGAGAGGGGGAGAGATACACTGGGGGGAGAGTGTGCGAGAAACACTGGGGGAGAGAGAGAGAGAAACAATTGCGGGAGAGAGAGAGAGAAACAGTGGGGGAATAGAGAGAGAGAAACACTGGAGGGAGAGAGAGAGAGAAGCACTGGGGGGAGAGAGAGAAACACTGGGGAGAGAGAGAGAGAAACACTGGGGGAGAGAGTGAGAGAAACACTGGGGGGTGAGGGTGAGAGAAACACTGGGGGGAGAGGGTGAGAGAAACACTGGGGGTAGAGGGTGAGAGAAACCCTGGGGAGAGAGAGAGAGAGAAACTCTGGGGGGAGAGAGAGAGAAACACTGGGGGGGAGAGAGAGAGAAACACTGGGGGGAGAGAGAGAGAGAAACACTGGGGGGAGAGAGAGAGAGAAACAATTGCGGGAGAGAGAGAGAGAAACAGTGGGGGAATAGAGAGAGAGAAACACTGGAGGGAGAGAGAGAGAGAAGCACTGGGTGGAGAGAGAGAGAAACACTGGGGAGAGAGAGAAACACTGGGGGGAAAGAGAGATAGAAACACTGGAGGGAGAGATAGAGAGAGAGAAACACTGAGGGAGAGAGAGAGAAACACTTGGTGGAGAGAGAGAGAGAAACACACTGGGGGGAGAGGAAGAGAAACACTGGGGGGAGAGGGAGAGAGAAACACTGGTGGGAGAGATAGAGAAAAATACTGGGAGTAGAGACAGAGAGAGACAGTGAAACACTGGGGAGAGAGAGACAAACACTGGGGGGAAGACAGAGAAACACTGGGGGGAAGAGAGAGAAACACTGGGGGGAAGAGAGAGAAACACTGGGGGGAATAGAGTGAAACACTGGGATGAAGATTGAGAAACACTGGGGGAAGAGAGAGAAACACAGGGGCGAAGAGAGAGAAACAGGATGAGAAAGGGAGAGAAACACTGGGTGGAAGAGAGAGAAACACTGGGTGGAAGAGAGAGAAATACTGGGGGGAAGAGAGAGAAACAATGGGGAGAAGAGAGAGAAAAACTGGGGGGAGAGGGTGAGAGAAACATTGGGGGGAGAGGGTGAGAGAAACACTGGGGGGAGAGGGTGAGAGAAACACTGGGGGGAGAGAATGAGAGAAACACTGCGGCGGGAGAGAGATAAACACTTGGGGGAGAGAGATAAACACTGGGGGAGAGAGAGAGAGAAACACTTGGTGGGAGAGAGAGAGAAACACTGGGGGGAGAGAGTGAGAGAAACACTGGGAGAGAGGGTGAGAGAAACACTGGGTGGAGAGGGTGAGAGAAACACTGGGGGGAGAGGGTGAGAGAAACACTGGGGGGACAGGGTGAGAGAAACACTGGGGGGGGAGGGTGAGAGAAACACTGGGGGGAGAGTGTGCGAGAAACACTGGAGGGGGAGAGAGAGAAACACTGGGGGGAGAGACAGAGAAACACTGGGGGGAGAGAGAGAGAGAGAGAAACACTGCGGGAAGAGAGAGAGACAATCACTGGGGGGAGAGAGAGAAAGAAACACTGGGGAGAGAGAGAGAGAGAGTAACACTGGGGAGAGAGAGAGAGAGAAACACTGGGGTGAGAGAGAGAGAGAAACACTGGGGGGAGAGAGATAAACACTGGGGGGAGAGAGATAAACACTGGGGGAGAGAGAGAGAAACACTTGGGGGGTGGGAGAGAGAGAAAAACACTTGGTGGGAGAGAGAGAGAAACACTGGGGGGAGAGAGAGAGAGAAACACTGGGGGGAGAGAGAGAGAGAAACAATTGGGGGAGAGAGAGAGAGAAACAGTGGGGGAATAGAGAGAGAGAAACACTGGAGGGAGAGAGAGAGAGAAGCACTGGGGGGAGAGAGAGAGAAACACTGGGGAGAGAGAGAGAAACACTGGGGGGAAAGAGAGATAGAAACACTGGAGGGAGAGAGAGAGAGAGAGAAACACTGAGGGAGAGAGAAAGAGAAACACTTGGTGGAGAGAGAGAGAGAAAAACACTGGGGGGAGAGGGAGAGAAACACTGGGGGGAGAGCGAGAGAGAAACACTGGTGGGAGAGAGAGAGAGAAAAACTGGGAGTAGAGACAGAGAGAGACAGTGAAACACTGGGGAGAGAGAGACAAACACTGGGGGGAAGAGAGAGAAACACTGGGGGGAAGAGAGAGAAACACTGGGGGGAAGAGAGAGAAACACTGGGGGGAATAGAGTGAAACACTGGGATGAAGATTGAGAAACACTGGGGGAAGAGAGAGAAACACAGGGGCGAAGAGAGAGAAACACGATGAGGAAGGGAGAGAAACACTGGGTGGAAGAGAGAGAAACACTGGGGGGAAGAGAGAGAAATACTGGGGGGAAGAGAGAGAAACAATGGGGAGAAGAGAGAGAAAAACTGGGGGGAGAGGGTGAGTGAAACACTGGGGGGAGAGAGTGAGAGAAACACTGCGGCGGGAGAGAGATAAACACTGGGGGGAGAGAGATAAACACTGGGGGAGAGAGAGAGAGAAACACTTGGTGGGAGAGAGAGAGAAACACTGGGGGGAGAGAGTGAGAGAAACACTGGGAGAGAGGGTGAGAGAAACACTGGGTGGAGAGGGTGAGAGAAACACTGGGGGGAGACGGTGAGAGAAACACTGGGGGGACAGGTTGAGAGAAACACTGGGGGGGGAGGGTGAGAGAAACACTGGGGGGAGAGTGTTCGAGAAACACTGGAGGGGAGAGAGAGAAACACTGGGGGGAGAGAGAGAGAAACACTGGGGGGAGAGAGAGAGAGAGAGAAACACTGCGGGAAGAGAGAGAGACAATCACTGGGGGGAGAGAGAGAAAGAAACACTGGGGGGGAGAGAGAGAGTAACACTGGGGAGAGAGAGAGAGAAACACTGGGGTGAGAGAGAGAGAGAAACACTGCGGCGGGAGAGAGATAAACACTGGGGGGAGAGAGATAAACACTGGGGGAGAGAGAGAGAAACACTTGGGGGGTGGGAGAGAGAGAGAAACACTTGGTGGGAGAGAGAGAGAAACACTGGGGGGAGAGGGTGAGAGAAACACTGGGGGGAGAGGGGGAGAGAAACACTGGGGGGAGAGAGTGATAGAAACACTGGGGGGAGAGAGAGAGAAACACTGGGGGGAGAGAGAGAGAGAAACACTGGGGGGAGAGAGAGAGAGAAACAATTGGGGGAGAGAGAGAGAGAAACAGTGGGGGAATAGAGAGAGAGAAACACTGGAGGGAGAGAGAGAGAGAAGCACTGGGGTGAGAGAGAGAGAAACACTGGGGAGAGAGAGAGAAACACTTGGGGGAAAGAGAGATAGAAACACTGGAGGGAGAGAGAGAGAGAGAGAAACACTGAGGGAGAGAGAGAGAGAAACACTTGGTGGAGAGAGAGAGAGAAACACACTGGGGGGAGAGGGAGAGAAACACTGGGGGGAGAGGGAGAGAGAAACACTGGTGGGAGAGAGAGAGAGAAAAACTGGGAGTAGAGACAGAGAGAGACAGTGAAACACTGGGGAGAGAGAGACAAACACTGGGGGGAAGACAGAGAAACACTGGGGGGAAGAGAGAGAAACACTGGGGGGAAGAGAGAGAAACACTGTGGTTAAGAGAGAGAAACCCTGGGGGGAAGAGAGAGAAACACTGGGGGGAAGAGAGAGAAAATCTGGGGGTAAGAGAGAGAAACAATGGGGGGAAGAGAGAGAAACACTGGGGGGAAGGGAGTGAAACACTGGGAGGAAGAGAGAGAAATACTGGGGGGAAGAGAGAAAAACACTGGGGGGAAGCGAGAGAGAGAAACACTTGGTGGGGGGTGAGTGAGAGAGATACACTTGGGGGGAGAGAGAGAGAAACACTGGGGGGAGAGAGAGAGAGAAACACTGGGGAGAGAGTGATAGAAACACTGGGGGAGAGGGTGAGAGAAACACTGGGGGGAGAGGGTGAGAGAAACAATGGGGGGAGAGGGTGAGAGAAATACTGGGGGGAGAGGGGGAGAGAAACACTCGGGGGAGAGAGAGAGAGAAACACTGGGGGGAGAGAGAGAGAGAAACACTGGGTTGAGAGAGAGAGAGAAACACTGCGGGGGAGAGAGATACACACTGGGGGGAGAGAGATAAACACTGGGGGGAGAGAAATGAACACTGGGGAGAGAGAGAGAGAAACACAGGGGGCAGAGAGAGAGAAACACTGGGGGAGTGAGCGAGAAACACTGGGGGGAGAGTGAGAGAAACACTGGGGGGTGAGGGAGAGAGAAACACTGGGGGGAGAGGGTGAGAGAAACACTGGGGGGAGAGCGAGAGAAACACTGGGGGGAGAGAGAGAGAAAAACACTGGGGGGAGAGAGAGAGAGAAACACTTGGGGGAGAGAGAGAGAAACAGTGGGGGGGAGAGAGAGAGAAACACTGGAGGGAGAGAGAGAGAGAAGCACTGGGGGGAGAGAGAGAAACACTGGGGAGAGAGAGAGAAACACTGGGGGAAAGAGAGAGAGAAACACTGGGGAGAGAGAGAGAGAGAGAAACACGGGGGGAGAGAGAGAGAAACACTGGGTGGAGAGAGAGTGAGAAACACTGAGGGGAGAGAGAGAGAAACACTTGGGGGAGAGACAGAAACACTGGGGGGAATAGAGTGAAACACTGGGATGAAGATTGAGAAACACTGGGGGAAGAGAGAGAAACACAGGGGGGAAGAGAGAGAAACACGATGAGGAAGGGAGAGAATCACTGGGTGGAAGAGAGAGAAACACTGGGGGGAAGAGAGAGAAACACTGGGATGAAGATTGAGAAACACTGGGGGAAGAGAGAGAAACACAGGGGGGAAGAGAGAGAAACACGATGAGGAAGGGAGAGAAACACTGGGTGGAAGAGAGAGAAACACTGGGGGGAAGAGAGAGAAACACTGGGGGGAAGAGAGAGAAATACTGGGGCAAGAGAGAGAAACACTGGGGAGAAGAGAGAGAAAAACTGGGGGGAGCGGGTGAGAGAAACACTGGGGGAGAGGGTGAGAGAAACACTGGGGGGAGAGAGTGAGAGAAACACTGCGGCGGGAGAGAGTTAAACACTGGGGGGAGAGAGATAAACACTGGGGGAGAGAGAGAGAGAAACACTTGGGGGGGAGAGAGAGAGAAACACTTGTTGGGAGAGAGAGAGAAATACTGGGGGGAGAGGGTGAGAGAAACACTGGGGGGAGAGGGGGAGATAAACACTGGGGGGAGAGGGTGAGAGAAACACTGGGGGGAGAGGGTGAGAGAAACACTGGGGGGAGAGGGTGAGAGAAACACTGGGGGGAGAGGGTGAGAGAAACACTGGGGAGAGAGGGGGAGAGATACACTGGGGGGAGAGTGTGCGAGAAACACTGGGGGGAGAGAGAGAGAGAAACAATTGCGGGAGAGAGAGAGAGAAACAGTGGGGGAATAGAGAGAGAGAAACACTGGAGGGAGAGAGAGAGAGAAGCACTGGGGGGAGAGAGAGAGAAACACTGGGGAGAGAGAGAGAGAAACACTGGGGGGAGAGAGAGAGAGAGAAACACTGGGGGGAGAGAGATAGAAACACTGGGGGAGAGAGTGAGAGAAACACTGGGGGGTGAGGGTGAGAGAAACACTGGGGGGAGAGGGTGAGAGAAACACTGAGGGTAGAGGGTGAGAGAAACCCTGGGGAGAGAGAGAGAGAGAAACTCTGGGGGGAGAGAGAGAGAAACACTGGGGGGGAGAGAGAGAGAAACACTGGGGGGAGAGAGAGAGAGAAACACTGGGGGGAGAGAGAGAGAGAAACACTGGGGGGAGAGAGAGAGAGAAACAATTGCGGGAGAGAGTGAGAGAAACAGTGGGGGAATAGAGAGAGAGAAACACTGGAGGGAGAGAGAGAGAGAAGCACTGGGGGGAGAGAGAGAGAAACACTGGGGAGAGAGAGAAACACTGGGGGGAAAGAGAGATGGAAACACTGGAGGGAGAGATAGAGAGAGAGAAACACTGAGGGAGAGAGAGAGAAACACTTGGTGGAGAGAGAGAGAGAAACACACTGGGGGGAGAGGGAGAGAAACACTGGGGGGAGAGGGAGAGAGAAACACTGGTGGGAGAGAGAGAGAAAAATACTGGGAGTAGAGACAGAGAGAGACAGTGAAACACTGGGGAGAGAGAGACAAACACTGGGGGGAAGACAGAGAAACACTGGGGGGAAGAGAGAGAAACACTGGGGGGAAGAGAGAGAAACACTGTGGTTAAGAGAGAGATACCCTGGGGGGAAGAGAGAGAAACACTGGGGGGAAGAGAGAGAAAACCTGGGGGTAAGAGAGAGAAACAATGGGGGGAAGAGAGAGAAACACTGGGGGGAAGGGAGTGAAACACTGGGAGGAAGAGAGAGAAAATCTGGGGGTAAGAGAATCATAGAATCATAGAATCATAGAAGTTACAACATGGAAACAGGCCCTTCGGCCCAACATGTCCATGTCGCCCAGTTTATACCACTAAGCTAGTCCCAATTGCCTGCACTTGGCCCATATCCCTCGATACCCATCTTCCCCATGTTACTGTCCAAATGCTTTTTAAAAGACAAAATTGTACCCGCCTCTACTACTGCCTCTGGCAGCTCGTTCCAGACACTCACCACCCTTTGAGTGAAAAAATTGCCCCTCTGGATCCTTTTGTATCTCTCCCCTCTCACCTTAAATCTGTGCCCCCTCGTTATAGACTCCCCTACCTTTGGGAAAAGATTTTGACTATCGACCTTATCTATGCCCCTCATTATTTTATAGACTTCTATAAGATCACCCCTTAACCTCCTACTCTCCAGGGAATAAAGTCCCAGTCTGTCTAACCTCTCCCTGTAAGTCAAACCATCAAGTCCCAGTAGCATCCTAGTAAATCTTTTCTGCACTCTTTCTAGTTTAATAATATCCTTTCTATAATAGGGTGACCAGAACTGTACACAGTACTCCAAGTGTGGCCTCACCAATGCCCTGTACAACTTCAACAAGACATCCCAACTCCTGCATTCAATGTTCTGACCAATGAAACCAAGCATGCTGAATGCCTTCTTCACCACCCTATCCACCTGTGACTCCACTTTCAAGGAGCTATGAATCTGTACTCCCAGATCTCTTTGTTCTATAACTCTCCCCAACGCCCTACCATTAACGGAGTAGGTCCTGGCCCGATTCGATCTACCAAAATGCATCACCTCACATTTGTCTAAATTAAACTCCATCTGCCATTCATCGGCCCACTGGCCCAATTTATCAAGATCCCGTTGCAATCCTAGATAACCTTCTTCACTGTCCACAATGCCACCAATCTTGGTGTCATCTGCAAACTTACTAACCATGCCTCCTAAATTCTCATCCAAATCATTAATATAAATAACAAATAACAGCGGACCCAGCACCGATCCCTGAGGCACACCGCTGGACACAGGCATCCAGTTTGAAAAACAACCCTCGACAACCACCCTCTGTCTTCTGTCGTCAAGCCAATTTTGTATCCAATTGGCTACCTCACCTTGGATCCCATGAGATTTAACCTTATGTAACAACCTACCATGCGGTACCTTGTCAAATGCTTTGCTGAAGTCCATGTCGACCACGTCTACTGCACAGCCCTCATCTATCTTCTTGGTTACCCCTTCAAAAAACTCAATCAAATTCGTGAGACATGATTTTCCTCTCACAAAACCATGCTGACTGTTCCTAATTAGTCCCTGCCTCTCCAAATGCCTGTAGATCCTGTCCCTCAGAATACCCTCTAACAACTTACCCACTACAGATGTCAGGCTCACTGGTCTGTAGTTCCCAGGCTTTTCCCTGCCGCCCTTCTTAAACAAAGGCACAACATTTGCTACCCTCCAATCTTCAGGCACCTCACCTGTAGCGGTGGATGATTCAAATATCTCTGCTAGGGGACCCGCAATTTCCTCCCTAACCTCCCATAACGTCCTGGGATACATTTCATCAGGTCCCGGAGATTTATCTACCTTGATGCGCGTTAAGACTTCCAGCACCTCCCTCTCTGTAATATGTACACTCCTCAAGACATCACTATTTATTTCCCCAAGTTCCCTAACATCCATGCCTTTCTCAACCGAGAGAGAAACACTTGGGGGGAGAGAGAGAGAAACACTGGGGGGAGAGAGAGAGAGAAACACTGGGGAGAGAGTGAGAGAAACACTGGGGTAGAGGGGGAGAGAATGGGCAAAAGGGTAACTAGGGAGAGAGTAGGGCCTCTTAAGGATCAAAAAGGTCATCTAAGTGCGGAACCACAAGAGATGGGTGAGATCCTGAATGAATATTTCACAATGGGGGGAGAGGGTGAGAGAAATATTGGGGGGAGAGAGGGAGAGAAACACTCGGGGGAGAGAGAGAGAGAAACACTGTGGGGAGAGAGAGAGAGAAACATTGGGTTGAGAGAGAGAGGGAAACACTGCGGGGGAGAGAGATACACACTGGGGGGAGAGAGATAAACACTGGGGGGAGAGAAATGAACACTGGGGAGAGAGAGAGAGAAACACAGGGGGCAGAGAGAGAGAAACACTGGGGGAGTGAGCGAGAAACACTGGGGGGAGAGAGTGAGAGAAACACTGGGGGGTGAGGGAGAGAGAAACACTGGTGGGAGAGGGTGAGAGAAACACTGGGGGGAGAGGGTGAGAGAAACACTGGGGGGAGAGGGTGAGAGAAACACTGGGGGGAGAGAGAGAAACACTGGGGGGAGAGAGAGAGAAAAACACTGGGGGGTGAGAGAGAGAAACACTTGGGGGAGAGAGAGAGAAACAGTGGGGGGGAGAGAGAGAGAGAAACACTGGAGGGAGAGAGAGAGAGAAGCACTGGGGGGAGAGAGAGAGAAACACTGGGGAGAGAGAGAGAAACACTGGGGGAAAGAGAGAGAGAAACACTGGGGAGAGAGAGAGAGAGAGAGAGAAACACGGGGGGAGAGAGAGAGAAACACTGGGTGGAGAGAGAGTGAGAAACACTGAGGTGAGAGAGAGAGAGAAACACTTGGGGGAGAGACAGAAACACTGGGGGTAAGAGAGAGAAACACTGGGGGAAGAGACAGAAACACTGGGGGGAAGAGAGAGAAACACTGGGGGGAATAGAGTGAAACAATGGGATGAAGATTGAGAAACACTGGGGGAAGAGAGAGAAACACAGGGGGGAAGAGAGAGAAACACGATGAGGAAGGGAGAGAAACACTGGGTGGAAGAGAGAGAAACACTGGGGGAAGAGAGAGAAATACTGGGGGGAAGAGAGAGAAATACTGGGGCAAGAGAGAGAAACACTGGGGAGAAGAGAGAGAAAAACTGAGGGGAGAGGGTGAGAGAAACACTGGGGGAGAGGGTGAGAGAAACACTGGGGGGAGAGGGTGAGAGAAACACTGGGGGGAGAGAGTGAGAGAAACACTGCGGCGGGAGAGAGATAAACACTGGGTGAGAGAGATAAACACTGGGGGAGAGAGAGAGAGAAACACTTGGTGGGGGAGAGAGAGAAACACTGGGGGGAGAGAGTGAGAGAAACACTGGGAGAGAGGGTGAGAGAAACACTGGGTGGAGAGGGTGAGAGAAACACTGGGGGGAGAGGGTGAGAGAAACACTGGGGGGAGAGGGTGAGAGAAACACTGGGGGGGGGAGGGTGAGAGAAACACTGGGGGGAGAGTGTGCGAGAAACACTGGAGGGAGAGAGAGAGAAACACTGGGGGGAGAGAGAGAGAAACACTGGGGGGAGAGAGAGAGAGAAACACTGGGGGGAGAGAGAGAGAAACACTGGGGGGGGGAGAGAGAGAGAAACACTGGGGGGAGAGAGAGAGAAACACTGGGGGAGAGAGTGAGAGAAACACTGGGGGGTGAGGGTGAGAGAAAAACTGGGGGGAGAGGGTGAGAGAAACACTGGGGGTAGAGGATGAGAGAAACACTGGGGGGAGAGAGAGATAGAAACTCTGGGGGGAGAGAGAGAAACACTGGGGGGGAGAGAGAGAAACACTGGGGGAAGAGAGAGAGAAACACTGGGGGGAGAGAGAGGAAAACACTGGGGGGAGAGAGAGAGAAACACTGGGGGGAAAGGGAGAGAGAAACACTGGGGAGAGAGAGAGAGAGAGAGAGAGAGACTGGGGGAGAGAGAGAGAGAAACTCTGGGGGGAGAGAGAGAGAAACAATGGGGGGAGAGTGTGAAAAACACTGGGGGGAGAGAGAGAGAGAAACACTGGGGGGAGAGAGAGAGAGAAACAATTGGGGGAGAGAGAGAGAGAAAAACAGTGGGGGAATAGAGAGAGAGAAACACTGGAGGGAGAGAGAGAGAGAGAGAAGCACTGGGGGGAGAGAGAGAGAAACACTGGGGAGAGAGAGAGAAACACTGGGGGGAAAGAGAGATAGAAACACTGGAGGGAGAGATAGAGAGAGAGAAACACTGAGGGAGAGGGAGAGAAACACTTGGTGGAGAGAGAGAGAGAAAAACACTGGGGGGAGAGGGAGAGAAACACTGGGGGGAGAGGGAGAGAGAAACACTGGTGGGAGAGAGAGAGAGAAAAACTGGGAGTAGAGACAGAGAGAGACAGTGAAACACTGGGGAGAGAGAGACAAACACTGGGGGGAAGACAGAGAAACACTGGGGGGAAGAGAGAGAAACACTGGGTGGAAGAGAGAGAAACACTGTGGTTAAGAGAGAGAAACACTGGGGGGAAGAGAGAGAAACACTGGGGGGAAGGGAGTGAAACACTGGGAGGAAGAGAGAGAAACACTGGGGGGAAGAGAGAAAAACACTGGGGGGAAGCGAGAGAGAGAAACACTTGGTGGGGGGTGCGTGAGAGAGATACACTTGTGGGGAGAGAGATACAAACACTGGGGGGAGAGAGAGAGAGAAACACTGGGGGAGAGGGGGAGAGAAACACTGGGGGAAGAGGGTGAGAGAAACACTGGGGGGAGAGGGTGAGAGAAACAATGGGGGGAGAGGGTGAGAGAAATACTGGGGGGAGAGGGGGAGAGAAACACTCGGGGGCGAGAGAGAGAGAAACACTGGGGGGAGAGAGAGAGAGAAACACTGGGTTGAGAGAGAGAGGGAAACACTGCGGGGGAGATAGATACACACTGGGGGGAGAGAGATAAACACTGGGGGGAGAGAAATGAACACTGGGGAGAGAGAGAGAGAAACACAGGGGGCAGAGAGAGAGAAACACTGGGGGAGTGAGCGAGAAACACTGGGGGGAGAGAGTGAGAGAAACACTGGGGGGTGAGGGAGAGAGAAACACTGGGGGGAGAGGGTGAGAGAAACACTGGGGGGAGAGGGTGAGAGAAACACTGGGGGGAGAGAGAGAGAAAAACACTGGGGGGAGAGAGAGAGAGAAACACTTGGGGGAGAGAGAGAGAAACACTGGGGAGAGAGAGAGAAACACTGGGGGAAAGAGAGAGAGAAACACTGGGGTTAGAGAGAGAGAAACACGGGGGGAGAGAGAGAGAAACACTGGGTGGAGAGAGAGTGAGAAACACTGAGGGGAGAGAGAGAGAGAAACACTTGGGGGAGAGACAGAAAGACTGGGGGTAAGAGAGAGAAACACTGGGGGGAGAGACAGAAACACTGGGGGTAAGAGAGAGAAACACTGGGGGGAAGAGAGAGAAACACTGGGATGAAGATTGAGAAAAACTGGGGGAAGAGAGAGAAACACAGGGGGGAAGAGAGAGAAACACGATGAGGAAGGGAGAGAAACACTGGGTGGAAGAGAGAGAAACACTGGGGGGAAGAGAGAGAAATACTGGGGGGAAGAGAGAGAAATACTGGGGCAAGAGAGAGAAACACTGGCGAGAAGAGAGAGAAAAACTGGGGGGAGAGGGTGAGAGAAACACTGGGGGGAGAGGGTGAGAGAAACACTGGGGGGAGAGTGTGAGAGAAACACTGGGGGGAGAGAGTGAGAGAAACTCTGCGGCGGGAGAGAGATAAACACTGGGGGGAGAGAGATAAACACTGGGGGAGAGAGAGAGAGAAACACTTGGGGGGGAGAGAGAGAGAAACACTTGGTGGGAGAGAGAGAGAAACACTGGGAGAGATGGTGAGAGAAACACTGGGGGGAGAGGGGGAGAGAAACACTGGGGGGAGAGGGTGAGAGAAACACTGTGGAGAGAGGGGGAGAGATACACTGGGGGGAGAGTGTGCGAGAAACACTGGGGGGAGAGAGTGAGAGAAACACTGCGGCGGGAGAGAGATAAACACTGGGGGGAGAGAGATAAACACTGGGGGAGAGAGAGAGAAACACTGGGGGGGGAGAGAGAGAAACACTTGGTGGGAGAGAGAGAGAAACAATGGGGGGAGAGAGTGAGAGAAACACTGGGAGAGAGGGTGAGAGAAACACTGGGTGGAGAGGGTGAGAGAAACACTGGGGGGAGAGGGTGAGAGAAACACTGGGGGGAGAGGGTGAGAGAAACACTGGGGGGAAAGGGTGAGAGAAACACTGGGGGGAGAGGGTGAGAGAAACACTGGGGGGAGAGAGAGAGAGAAACACTGGGGGGAGAGAGAGAGAAACACTGGGTGGGGGGGGGGGGAGAGAGAGAGAAACACTGGGGGGGAGAGAGAGAAACACTGGGGGAGAGAGTGAGAGAAACACTGGGGGGTGAGGGTGAGAGAAACACTGGGGGGAGAGGGTGAGAGAAACACTGGGGGTAGAGGGTGAGAGAAACACTGGGGGGAGAGAGAGAGAGAAACTCTGGGGGGAGAGAGAGAAAGACTGGGGGGGAGAGAGAGAGAAACACTGGGGGGAGAGAGAGGGAAACACTGGGGGGAGATAGAGAGAAACACTGGGGGGAAAGAGAGAGAGAAACACTGGGTTGAGAGAGAGAGGTAAACACTGCGGGGGAGAAAGATACACACTGGGGGGAGAGAGATAAACACTGGGGGGAGAGAAATGAACACTGGGGAGAGAGAGAGAGAAACACAGGGGGCAGAGAGCGAGAAACACTGGGGGAGTGAGCGAGAAACACTGGGGGGAGAGAGTGAGAGAAACACTGGGGGGTGAGGGAGAGAGAAACACTGGGGGGAGAGGGTGAGAGAAACACTGGGGGGAGAGGGTGAGAGAAACACTGGGGGAGAGAGAGAGAAACACTGGGGGGAGAGAGAGAGAAAAACACTGTGGGGAGAGAGAGAGAGAAACACTTGGGGGAGAGAGAGAGAAACAGTGGGGTGGGGAGAGAGAGAGAAACACTGGAGGGAGAGAGATAGAGAAGCACTGGGGGGAGAGAGAGAGAAACACTGGGGAGAGAGAGAGAAACACTGGGGGAAAGAGAGAGAGAAACACTGGGGGAGAGAGAGAGAAACACTGGGTGGAGAGAGAGTGAGAAACACTGAGGGGAGAGACAGAAACACTGGGGGTAAGAGAGAGAAACACTGGGGGGAGAGACAGAAACACTGGGGGTAAGAGAGAGAAACACTGGGGGGAAGAGAGAGAAACACTGGGGGGAATAGAATGAAACACTGGGATGAAGATTGAGAAAAACTGGGGGAAGAGAGAGAAACACAGGGGGGAAGAGAGAGAAACACGATGAGGAAGGGAGAGAAACACTGGGTGGAAGAGAGAGAAATACTGGGGGGAAGAGAGAGAAATACTGGGGGGAAGAGAGAGAAATACTGGGGGGAAGAGAGAGAAATACTGGGGGGAAGAGAGAGAAAAACTGGGGGGAGAGGGTGAGAGAAACAGTGGGGGGAGAGGGTGAGAGAATCACTGGGGGGAGAGTGTGAGAGAAACACTGTGGGGAGAGAGTGAGAGAAACACTGGGGGGAGAGGGGGAGAGAAACACTGGGGGGAGAGGGTGAGAGAAACACTGGGGGGAGAGGGGGAGAGAAAAACTGGGGGGAGAGGGGGAGAGAAACACTGGGGGGAGAGGGTGAGAGAAACACTGGGGGGAGAGGGTGAGAGAAAAACTGGGGGGAGAGGGGGAGAGAAACACTGTGGAGAGAGGGGGAGAGATACACTGGGGGGAGAGTGTGCGAGAAACACTGGAGGGAGAGAGAGAGAAACACTGGGGGGAGAGAGAGAGAAACACTGGTGGGAGAGAGAGAGAGAAACACTGGGGGGAGAGAGAGAGAAACACTGGGGGGGGAGAGAGAGAGAGAAACACTGGGGGGAGAGAGTGAGAGAAACACTGGGGGGAGAGAGAGAGAAACACTGGGGAGAGAGAGAGAGAGAGAGAGAGAGAAACACTGGGGGAGAGAGAGAGAAACACTGGCGGGAGAGAGAGAGAGAAATTCTGGGGGGAGAGAGAGAGAGAAACAATGGGGGGAGGGTGAGAGAAACACTGGGGGGAGAGGGTGAGAGAAACACTGGGGGGAGAGGGCGAGAGAAACACTGGGGTGAGAGAGTGAGAGAAACACTGGGGGGAGAGAGAGAGAAACACTGGGGGGAGAGAGAGAGAAACACTGGGGGGAGAGAGAGAGAGAAACACTGGGGGGAGAGAGAGAGAAACACTGGGGGGGGGGAGAGAGAGAGAGAAACACTGGGGGGAGAGAGAGAGAAACACTGGGGGAGAGAGTGAGAGAAACACTGGGGGGTGAGGGTGAGAGAAACACTGGGGGGAGAGGGTGAGAGAAACACTGGGGGTAGAGGGTGAGAGAAACACTGGGGGGAGAGAGAGAAACACTGGGGGGGAGAGAGAGAGAAAC
The DNA here is from genome assembly GCF_035084215.1 of Heptranchias perlo. Taxonomy (NCBI): domain Eukaryota; kingdom Metazoa; phylum Chordata; class Chondrichthyes; order Hexanchiformes; family Hexanchidae; genus Heptranchias; species Heptranchias perlo. Next base: position 63,841,804 of record NC_090341.1, on the reverse strand, counting down.
TCCGTGGGGAGAGAGAGAGAAACACTGGGGGGAGAGAGAGGGAAACACTGGGGGGAGATAGAGAGAAACACTGGGGTGAAAGAGAGAGAGAAACACTGGGGAGAGAGAGAGAGATAGAGAGAGAAACACTGGGGGAGAGAGAGAGAAACACTGGGGTGAGAGAGAGAGAGAAATTCTGGGGGAGAGAGAGAGAGAAACACTGGAGGGAGAGAGGGAGAGAAGCACTGGGTGGAGAGAGAGAAACACTGGGGAGAGAGAGAGACACACTGGGGGGAGAGAGAGAGAGAGAAACACTGGTGGAGAGAGAGAGAAACACTGGGTGGAGAGAGTGAGAGAGAAAAACATAGGGGGAGAGGGAGAGAAACACTGGGGGGAGAGGGAGAGTGAAACACTGGTGGGAGAGAGAGAGAGAAACACTGGGGGGAGAGACAGAGAGAGACAGTGAAACACTGGGGAGAGAGAGAGACAAACACTGGGGGGAAGACAGAGAAACACTGGGGGGAAGAGAGAGAAGCACTGGGGGGAAGAGAGAGAAACACTGTGGTTAAGAGAGAGAAACCATGGGGGGAAGAGAGAGAAAGACTGGGGGGAAGAGAGAGAAAATCTGGGGGTAAGAGAGAGAAACAATGGGGGGAAGAGAGAGAAACATTGGGGGGAAGGGAGAGAAACACTGGGGGGAAGTGAGAAAAACACTGGGGGGAAGCGAGAGAGAAACACTGGGGGGAGAGAGAGAGTGAAACACTGGGCAGAGAGTGAGAGAAACACTGGGGAAGAGGGTGAGAGAAACACTGGGGGAAGAGGGTGAGAGAAACACTGGGGGGAGAGGGTGAGAGAAATACTGGGGGGAGAGGGTGAGAGAAACACTGGGGGAGAGAAACACTGGGGGGAGAGAGAGAGAGAAACACTGGGGGGAGAGAGAGAGAAACAATGGGTTGAGAGAGAGAGAGAAACACTGCGGGGGAGATAGATAAACACTGGGGTGAGAGAGATAAACACTGGGGGGAGAGAGATGAACACTGGGGAGAGAGAGAGAGAAACACTGTGGGGTGAGGGAGAGAGAAACACTGAGGGGAGAGGGAGAGAGAAACACTGGGGGGAGAGGGTTAGAGAAACACTGGGGGGAGAGAGTGAGTGAAACACTGGGGGGAGAGAGAGAGAAACAGTGGGGGGAGAGAGAGAGAAAAACACTGGGGGGAGAGAGAGAGAAAAACACTGGGGGGAGAGAGAGAGAGAAACAGTCGGGGGAGAGAGAGAGAGAAACACTGGAGGGAGAGAGAGAGAGAAGCACTGGGGGGAGAGAGAGAGAAACACTGGGGAGAGAGAGAGAAACACTGGGGGGAAACAGAGAGAGAAACACTGGGGGGGAGAGAGAGAGAGAGAAACACTGGGTGGAGAGAGAGTGAGAAACACTGGGGAGAGAGAGAGAGAGAAACACTTGGGGGAGAGACAGAGAGAGACAGAGAAACACTGGGGAGAGAGAGAGAGAGAGATGAACTGGGGGGAAGAGAGAGAAACACAGGGGGGAAGAGAGAGAAACACAGGGGGGAAGAGAGAGAAACACGATGTGGAAGGGGGAGAAACACTGGGGGGAAGAGAGAGAAACACTGCGGGGAAGAGAGAGAAACACTGGGGCAAGAGAGAGAAACGCTGGGGAGAAGAGAGAGAAACAATGGGGGGAGAGGGTGAGAGAAACACTGGGGGGAGAGGGTGAGAGAAACATTGGGGGGAGAGAGTGAGAGAAACACTGTGGCGGGAGAGAGATAAACACTGGAGGGAGAGAGATAAACACTGGGGGAGAGAGAGAGAGAAACACTTGGTGGGAGAGGGAGAGAAACACTGGGGGGAGAGAGTGAGAGAAACACTGGGGGGAGAGAGAGAGAAACACTGGGAGGAGAGAGAGAGAGAAACACTGGGGGGAGAGAGAGAGAGAAACACTTGGGGGAAAGAGAGAGAGAAACAGTGGGGGGGACAGAGAGAGAGAAACACTGGGTGGAAAGAGAGAGAGAAGCACTGGGGGGAGAGAGAGAGAGAGAAACACTGGTGGAGAGAGAGAGAAACACTGGGGGGAGAGAGAGAGAGAAACACTGGGGGGAGAGACAGAGAGAGACAGTGAAACACTGGGGAGAGAGAGACAAACACTGGGGGGAAGACAGAGAAACACTGGGGGGAAGAGAGAGAAACACTGGGGGGAAGAGAGAGAAACACTGTGGTTAAGAGAGAGAAACCATGGGGGGAAGAGAGAGAAACATTGGGGGGAAGGGAGTGAAACACTGGGAGGAAGAGAGAGAAACACTGGGGGGAAGTGAGAAAAACACTGGGGGGAAGCGAGAGAGAAACACTTGGTGGGGGAGAGAGAGAGAGAGAGAGAGAAACACTGGGGGGAGAGAGAGGGAAACACTGGGGGGAGAGAGAGAGAAACACTGGGGGGAAAGAGAGAGAGAAACACTGCGGAGAGAGAGCGAGAGAAACACTGGGGGAGAGAGAGAAACACTGGGGGGAGAGAGAGAGAGAAATTCTGGGGGGAGAGGGAGAGAGAAACACTGGGGGGAGAGACAGAGGGAGACAGAGAAACACTGGGGAGAGAGAGGGAGAGAGAAACTGGGGAGAAGAGAGAAAAACACTGTAGGGAAGAGAGAGAAAAACTGGGGGGAAGAGAGAGAAACACTGGGGGGAAGAGGGAGAAACACTGGGGGAAAGAGAGAGAAACACTGGTGGGAAGACAGAGAAATACTGGGGGGAATAGTGTGAAACACTGGGCGGAAGATTGAGTAACACTGGGGGGAAGAGAGAGAAACACAGGGGGAATAGACAGAAACACTGGAGGGAAGAGAGAGAAACACTGGGGGGAAGAGAGAGAAACACTGGGGGGATGAGAGAGAAATACTGGGGTGAAGATAGAGAAACACTGGGGGGAAGACAGAGAAACACTGGGGGGAAGACAGAGAAACACTGGGGGGAAGAGAGAGAAACACTGGGGCGAAGAGAGTGAGGGAGAAAAACACTGGGGGGAGAGAGAGTGAGAGAGAAACACTGGGGGGAGAGAGAGAGAGAAAGACTGGGGGGAGAGAGAGAGAGAAACACTGGGGGGAGAGGGTGAGAGAAACTCTGGGGGAGTGGGTGAGAGAAACACTGGGGGGAGAGAGTGAGAGAAACACTGAGGGCAGAGAGAGAGAAACACTGGGGGGAGAGAGAGAGAGAAACACTGTGGGGAGAGAGAGAGAAACACTGGAGGGAGAGTGAGAGAGAAAGACTGGGGGGAGAGAGAGAAACACTGGGGGAGAGAGAGAGATAAACACTGGGGGGAGAGACAGTTGAAACACTGGGGGTAGAGATAGAGAGAAACACTGGGGGGAGAGACAGAGAGAGACAGAGAATCACTGGGGGAAGAGAGAGAAACACTGGGGGAGAGAGAGAGACAAACACTGGAGGGAGAGAGAGAGAAACACTGGGGAGAGAGTGAGAGAAACACTGGAGGGAGAGTGAGAGAGAAAGACTGGGGGGAGAGAGAGAAACTCTGGGGGGAGAGAGCGAGAAACACTGGGGGGAGAGAGAGAGAGAAACACTGTGGGGGGGGGAGTGAGAGAGAAACACTTGGGGGGAGATAGAGAGAAACACTGGGGGGAGAGAGTGAGAGAAACACTGGGGGGCGAGGGTGAGAGAAACACTGGGGGGAGAGAGAGAAACTCTGGGGGGAGAGAGCGAGAAACACTGGGGGGAGAGAGAGAGAGAAACACTGTGGGGAGAGAGAGAGAAACACTGGAGGGAGAGTGAGAGATGAACACTGGGGGGAGAGACAGTTGAAACACTGGGGGTAGAAAGAGAGAGAAACACTGGGGGGAGAGAGAGAGAAACACTTGGGGGGGGAGAGAGAGAGAGAAAAACACTGGGGGGAGAGAGAGAGAAACACTGGGGGGAAGAGAGAGAGAGAAACACTGGGGGGGGGGAGTGAGAGAGAAACACTTGGGGGGAGAGAGTGAGAGAAACACTGGGGGGCGAGGGTGAGAGAAACACTGCAGGGAGAGGGTGAGAGAAACACTGGGGGGAGAGGGTGAGAGAAACAATGGGGGGAGAGGGTGAGAGAAACACTCGGGGGAGAGGGTGAGAGAAACACTCGGGGGAGAGGGTGAGAGAAACATTGGGGGGAGAGGGTGAGGGAAACAATGCGGGGAGAGTGTGAGAGAAACACTGGAGGGAGAGACAGAGAAACACTGGGGGGAGAGAGAGAGAATCACTGGGGGAGAGAGAGAGAGAAACACTGGGGGGAGAGAGAGAGTGAAACACTGGGGGAGAGAGAGAGAAACACTGGGGGGAGAGAGAGAGAGAGAGAAACACTGGCGGGAGAGAGAGATAAACACTTAGGGGGAGAGAGAGAGAAACACTGGGGGGAGAGAGAGAGAAAAACACTGGGGGGCGAGAGAGAGAAACACTGGGGGGAGAGAGAGAGAGAAACACTGGGGGGAGAGAGATAGACAAACACTGGAGGGAGAGAGAGAGAAACACTGGGGAGAGAGTGAGAGAAACACTGGGTGATAGAGAGAGAGACACTGGGGGGAGAGAGAGAGAGAACCACTGGGGGGGATAGAGAGAGAAACACTGGGGGTGAGAGAGAGAGGAACACGGGAGGGAGAGAGGGAGAGAAAGACTGGGGGGATAGACAGAGAAACACTGGGGAGAGAGAGAGAGAAACACTGGGGGGAAAGAGAGAGAGAAACACTGGGGAGAGAGCGAGAGAGAGAAACACTGGGGGAGAGGGAGAGAAATACTGGGGGGGGGGTAGAGAGAGAGAAACACTGGTGGGAGAGAGAGAGAGAAACACTTGGGGGAGAGACAGAGAGAGACAGAGAAACACTGGGGAGAGAGAGAGAGAGAGAAACTGGGGAGAAGAGAGACAAACACTGGGGTGAATAGAGAGAAACACTGGGGGGAAGAGAGAGAAACACTGGGGGGTAGAGAGACAAACACTGTGGGGAAGAGAGAGAAACCCTGGGAGGAAGGGAGAGAAACACTGGGGGGAAGGGTGAGAAAAACACTGGTGGGAGAGAGAGAGAAACATTGGAGGGAGAGAGAGAGAGAAACACGGGGGGAGAGAGTGAGAGACACACTGGGGAGAGGGGGAGAGAAACAATGGGGGGAGAGGGTGACAGAAACACAGGGGGGAGAGGGTGAGAGAAGCACTGGGGGGAGAGGGTGAGAGAAACACTGGGGGAAGAGGGTGAGAGAAACACTGGGGGGAGAGGGGGAGAGAAACACTGGGGGGAGAGGGTGAGAGAAACACTGGGGGGAGAGGGTGAGAGAAACACTGGGGGGAGAGAGTGAGAGAGAAACACTGGGGGGAGAGAGAGAGAAACACTTTGGGGGGAGAGAGAGAGAAAAACACTGGAGGGAGAGAGAGAGAAACACTGGGGAGAGAGTAAGAGAAACACTGTGTGGAGAGAGAGAGAAACTCTGGGGGGAGAGAGCGAGAAACACTGGGGGGAGGGAGAGAGAAACACTGGAGGGAGAGAGAGAGAGAAACAATGGGGGGAGAGAGAGAGAAACACTGGGGAGAGAGAGAAACACTGGGGGGAGAGAGAGAGAAACACTGGGGGGAGAGAGAGAGAGAGAAACACTGGGGGGAGAGAGAGAGAAACACTTGGGTGGGAGACAGAGAGAAAAACGCTGGGGGGAGAGAGAGAGAAACACTGGGGTGAGAGATAGAGAGGGGGAAACACTGGGGGGAGAGAGAGAGAAACACTGGGGAGAGAGAGAGAAACACTGGGGGGAAGAGAGAGAAACACTGGGGGGAAGAGAGAGAAACACTCGGGGGAAGGGAGTGAAGCACTGGGAGGAAGAGAGGGAAACACTGGGGGGAAGAGAGAGAAACACTGGGGGGAAGAGAGAGAGAGAAACACTGGGGGGGGAGTGAGAGAGAAACACTTGGGGGGAGATAGAGAGAAACACTGGGGGGAGAGAGAGAGAAACACTGGGGGGAAAGAGAGAGAGAAACACTGGGGAGAGAGCGAGAGAGAGAAACACTGGGGGAGAGGGAGAGAAATACTGGGGGGGGGGAGAGAGAGAGAAACACTGGTGGGAGAGAGAGAGAGAAACACTTGGGGGAGAGACAGAGAGAGACAGAGAAACACTGGGGAGAGAGAGAGAGAGAAACTGGGGAGAAGAGAAACACTGTGGGAGAGGGTGAGAGAAACACTGGGGGGCGAGGGTGAGAGAAACACTGGGGGGAGAGGGTGAGAGAAACACTGGGGGGAGAGGGTGAGAGAAACATTGGGGGGAGAGGGTGAGGGAAACAATGCGGGGAGAGTGTGAGAGAAAAACTGGAGGGAGAGACAGAGAAACACAGGGGGGAGATAGAGAGAATCACTGGGGGAGAGAGAGAGAGAAACACTGGGGGGAGAGAGAGAGTGAAACACTGGGGGAGAGAGAGAGAAACACTGGGGGGAGAGAGAGAGAGAGAGAAACACTGGCGGGAGAGAGAGAGAAACACTTGGGGGGAGAGAGAGAGAAACACTGGGGGGAGAGAGAGAGAAAAACACTGGGGGGCGAGAGAGAGAAACACTGGGGGGAGAGAGAGAGAAACACTGGGGAGAGAGAGAGAAACACTGGCGGGAGAGAGGGAGAGAAAGACTGGGGGGATAGACAGAGAAACACTGGGGGGAGAGAGAGAGAAACACTGGGGGGAAAGAGAGAGAGAAACACTGGGGAGAGAGAGAGAGAGAAACACTGGGGGAGAGGGAGAGAAATACTGGGGGGGGGGGAGAGAGAGAGAAACACTGGTGGGAGAGAGAGAGAGAAACACTTCGGGGAGAGACAGAGAGAGACAGAGAAACACTGGGGAGAGAGAGAGAGAAAAACTGGGGAGAAGAGAAACACTGTGGGAGAGGGTGAGAGAAACACTGGGGGGCGAGGGTGAGAGAAACACTGGGGGGAGAGGGTGAGAGAAACACTGGGGGGAGAGGGTGAGAGAAACAATGGGGGAGAGGGTGAGAGAAACACTCGGGGGAGAGGGTGAGAGAAACACTGGGGGGAGAGGGTGAGAGAAACATTGGGGGGAGAGGGTGAGGGAAACAATGCGGGGAGAGTGTGAGAGAAAAACTGGAGGGAGAGACAGAGAAACACAGGGGGGAGATAGAGAGAATCACTGGGGGAGAGAGAGAGAGAAACACTGGGGGGAGAGAGAGAGTGAAACACTGGGGGAGAGAGAGAGAAACACTGGGGGGAGAGAGAGAGAGAGAGAAACACTGGCGGGAGAGAGAGAGAAACACTTGGGGGGAGAGAGAGAGAAACACTGGGGGGAGAGAGAGAGAAAAACACTGGGGGGCGAGAGAGAGAAACACTGGGGGGAGAGAGAGAGAAACACTGGGGAGAGAGAGAGAAACACTGGCGGGAGAGAGGGAGAGAAAGACTGGGGGGATAGACAGAGAAACACTGGGGGGAGAGAGAGAGAAACACTGGGGGGAAAGAGAGAGAGAAACACTGGGGAGAGAGAGAGAGAGAAACACTGGGGGAGAGGGAGAGAAATACTGGGGGGGGGAGAGAGAGAGAAACACTGGTGGGAGAGAGAGAGAGAAACACTTCGGGGAGAGACAGAGAGAGACAGAGAAACACTGGGGAGAGAGAGAGAGAGAAACTGGGGAGAAGAGAGACAAACACTGGGGTGAATAGAGAGAAACACTGGGGGGAAGAGAGAGAAACACTGGGGGGTAGAGAGACAAACACTGTGGGGAAGAGAGAGAAACCCTGGGGGGAAGGGAGAGAAACACTGGGGGGAAGGGAGAGAAAAACACTGGTGGGAGAGAGAGAGAAACACTGGAGGGAGAGAGAGAGAGAAACACAGTGGGGAGAGAGTGAGAGACACACTGGGGGAGAGGGGGAGAGAAACACTGGGGGGAGAGGGTGACAGAAACACAGGGGGGAGAGGGTGAGAGAAACACTGGGGGAGTGGGTGAGAGAAACACTGGGGGAAGAGGGTGAGAGAAACACTGGGGGGACAGGGTGAGAGAAACACTGGGGGGAGAGGGTGAGAGAAACACTGGGGGGAGAGAGAGAGAAACACTTGGGTGGGAGACAGAGAGAAAAACGCTGGGGGGAGAGAGAGAGAAACACTGGGGTGAGAGATAGAGAGGGGGAAACACTGGGGGGAGAGAGAGAGAAACACTGGGGAGAGAGAGAGAAACACTGGGGGGAAGAGAGAGAAACACTCGGGGGAAGGGAGTGAAGCACTGGGAGGAAGAGAGGGAAACACTGGGGGGAAGAGAGAGAAACACTGGGGGGAAGAGAGAGAGAGAAACACTGGGGGGGGAGTGAGAGAGAAACACTTGGGGGGAGATAGAGAGAAACACTGGGGGGAGAGAGAGAGAAACACTGGGGGGAAAGAGAGAGAGAAACACTGGGGAGAGAGCGAGAGAGAGAAACACTGGGGGAGAGGGAGAGAAATACTGGGTGGGGGGAGAGAGAGAGAAACACTGGTGGGAGAGAGAGAGAGAAACACTTGGGGGAGAGACAGAGAGAGACAGAGAAACACTGGGGAGAGAGAGAGAGAGAAACTGGGGAGAAGAGAAACACTGTGGGAGAGGGTGAGAGAAACACTGGGGGGCGAGGGTGAGAGAAACACTGGGTGGAGAGGGTGAGAGAAACACTCGGGGGAGAGGGTGAGAGAAACACTGGGGGGAGAGGGTGAGAGAAACATTGGGGGGAGAGGGTGAGGGAAACAATGCGGGGAGAGTGTGAGAGAAACACTGGAGGGAGAGAGAGAGTGAAACACTGGGGGAGAGAGAGAGTGAAACACTGGGGGAGAGAGAGAGAAACACTGGGGGGAGAGAGAGAGAGAGAGAAACACTGGCGGGAGAGAGAGAGAAACACTTGGGGGGAGAGAGAGAGAAACACTGGGGGGAGAGAGAGAGAAAAACACTGGGGGGCGAGAGAGAGAAACACTGGGGGGAGAGAGAGAGAAACACTGGGGAGAGAGAGAGAAACACTGGCGGGAGAGAGGGAGAGAAAGACTGGGGGGATAGACAGAGAAACACTGGGGGGAGAGAGAGAGAAACACTGGGGGGAAAGAGAGAGAGAAACACTGGGGAGAGAGAGAGAGAGAAACACTGGGGGGCGAGGGTGAGAGAAACACTGCAGGGAGAGGGTGAGAGAAACACTGGGGGGAGAGAGAGAAAGAAACACTTCGGGGAGAGACAGAGAGAGACAGAGAAACACTGGGGAGAGAGAGAGAGAAAAACTGGGGAGAAGAGAAACACTGTGGGAGAGGGTGAGAGAAACACTGGGGGGCGAGGGTGAGAGAAACACTGGGGGGAGAGGGTGAGAGAAACACTGGGGGGAGAGGGTGAGAGAAACAATGGGGGAGAGGGTGAGAGAAACACTCGGGGGAGAGGGTGAGAGAAACACTGGGGGGAGAGGGTGAGAGAAACATTGGGGGGAGAGGGTGAGGGAAACAATGCGGGGAGAGTGTGAGAGAAAAACTGGAGGGAGAGACAGAGAAACACAGGGGGGAGATAGAGAGAATCACTGGGGGAGAGAGAGAGAGAAACACTGGGGGGAGAGAGAGAGTGAAACACTGGGGGAGAGAGAGAGAAACACTGGGGGGAGAGAGAGAGAGAGAGAAACACTGGCGGGAGAGAGAGAGAAACACTTGGGGGGAGAGAGAGAGAAACACTGGGGGGAGAGAGAGAGAAAAACACTGGGGGGCGAGAGAGAGAAACACTGGGGGGAGAGAGAGAGAAACACTGGGGAGAGAGAGAGAAACACTGGCGGGAGAGAGGGAGAGAAAGACTGGGGGGATAGACAGAGAAACACTGGGGGGAGAGAGAGAGAAACACTGGGGGGAAAGAGAGAGAGAAACACTGGGGAGAGAGAGAGAGAGAAACACTGGGGGAGAGGGAGAGAAATACTGGGGGGGGGAGAGAGAGAGAAACACTGGTGGGAGAGAGAGAGAGAAACACTTCGGGGAGAGACAGAGAGAGACAGAGAAACACTGGGGAGAGAGAGAGAGAGAAACTGGGGAGAAGAGAGACAAACACTGGGGTGAATAGAGAGAAACACTGGGGGGAAGAGAGAGAAACACTGGGGGGTAGAGAGACAAACACTGTGGGGAAGAGAGAGAAACCCTGGGGGGAAGGGAGAGAAACACTGGGGGGAAGGGAGAGAAAAACACTGGTGGGAGAGAGAGAGAAACACTGGAGGGAGAGAGAGAGAGAAACACAGTGGGGAGAGAGTGAGAGACACACTGGGGGAGAGGGGGAGAGAAACACTGGGGGGAGAGGGTGACAGAAACACAGGGGGGAGAGGGTGAGAGAAACACTGGGGGAGTGGGTGAGAGAAACACTGGGGGAAGAGGGTGAGAGAAACACTGGGGGGACAGGGTGAGAGAAACACTGGGGGGAGAGGGTGAGAGAAACACTGGGGGGAGAGGGTGAGAGAAACACTGGGGGGAGAGGGTGAGAGAAATACTGGGGGGAGAGGGGGAGAGAAACACTGGGGTGAGAGTGTGCGAGAAACACTGGAGGGAGAGAGAGAGAAATACTGGTGGGAGAGAGAGAGAAACACTGGTGGGAGAGAGAGAGAGAAACACTGGGGGGAGAGAGAGAGAAACACTGGGGGGAGAGAGAGAGAGAAACACTGGGGGAGAGAGAGAGAAATACTCGTGGAGAGAGTGAGAGAAACACTGGGTGGAGAGGGTGAGTGAAACAGTGGGGGTAGAGGGTGAGAGAAACACGGGGGGAGAGAGTGAGAGAAACTGTGGGGGGAGAGAGAGAGAAACACTGGGGGGGAGAGGGAGAGAGAAACACTGCGGGGAGAGAGAGAGAGAGAAACACTGGGGGGAGAGAGAGAGAAACACTGGGGGGAGAGAGAGAGAAACACTGGGGGGAAAGAGAGAGAAACACTGGGGTGAGAGAGAGCGAGAGAGAGACACTGGGGAGTAGAGAGAGAGATCAACACTGGGGGGGGGAAGAGAGAGAGAGAGAAATACACTGGGGGGAGAGAGAGAGAAACACTGGCGGGAAGACAGAGAAACACTGGGGGGAATAGAGTGAAACACTGGGAGGAAGATTGAGAAACACTGGGGGGAAGAGAGAGAAACACAGGGGGAATAGAGAGAAACACTGGAGGGAAGAGAGAGAAACACTGGGGGATGAGAGAGAAATACTGGGGTGAAGAGAGAGAAACACAGGGGGGAAATGAGAGAAAAACTGTGGGGAAGAGAGAGAAACACTGGGGGGAAGAGAGTGAGGGAGAAAAACACTGGGGGGAGAGAGAGTGAGAGAGAAACACTGGGGGGAGAGAGAGAGAGAAACACTGGGGGGAGAGGGTGAGAGAAACTCTGGGGGGAGAGAGTGAGAGAAACACTGGGGGAAGAGATAGAGAAAAACTGGGGGGAGAGAGAGAGAGAAACACTGTGGGGAGAGAGAGAGAGAAACACTGGAGGGAGAGTGAGAGAGAAAGACTGGGGGGAGAGAGAGAGAAACACTGGGGAGAGAGAGAGAGAGAGAAACACTGGGGGGAGAGAGAGAGAAAAACACTGGGGGGAGAGAGAGAGAAACACTGGAGGGGGAGACAGAGAGAGAGACTGGGGAGAAGAGAGACAGACACTGGGGGGAAGGGAGAGAAACACTGGGGGGAAAAGAGAGAAACACTGGGGGGAAGAGAGAGAAATACTGGGGGGAAGAGAGAGAAACACTGGGGGGAAGAGTGAGAGAGAAACACTTGGGGGGGGGGAGTGAGAGAGAAACACTTGGGGGGAGATAGAGAGAAACACTGGGGGAGAGAGTGAGAGAAACACTGGGGGAGAGGGTGAGAGAAACACTGGGGGGAGAGGGTGAGAGAAACACTGGGGGGGGGAGGGTGAGAGAAACACTGGGGGAGAGCGGGAGAGAAACAATGGGGGAGAAGGTGAGAGAAACACTGGGGGGAGAGGGGGAGAGAAACATTGGGGGGAGAGGGGGAGGGAAACAATGCGGGGAGAGTGTGAGAGAAACACTGGAGGGAGAGACAGAGAAACACTGGGGGGTGAGAGAGAGAATCACTGGGGGGAGAGAGAGAGAAACAGTGGGGGGAGAGAGAGAGTGAAACACTGGGGGAGAGAGAGAGAAACACTGGGGGGAGAGAGATTGAGAGAAACACTGGCGGGGGAGAGAGAGAAACACTTGGGGGAGAGAGAGAGAAAAACTGGGGGTGAAAGAGAGAGAGAGAGAAGCACTGGGTAGACGAGTGAAAAACACTGGGGGGAAGAGAGAGAAACACTGGTGGTAAGAGAGAGAAACACTGGGGGAAGAGAGAGAAACACTGCGGGGAGAGAGAGAGAAAAACTGGGGGGGAAAGAGAGAGAGAGAGAAACACTGGGGGGAAGAGAGAGAAACACTGGGGGGAACAGAGAGAAAAACTGGGGGGGAAGACAGAGAAACACTGGGGGAAGAGAGAGAAACACCGGGGGGAAGAGAGAGAAACACTGGGGGTAAGAGAGAGAAACACTGGGGGGGAGATAGAGAGAAACACTGGGGGGAGGGAGAGAGAAACACTGGGGGGAGAGGGGGAGATAAACAATTGGGGGAGAGGATGACAGAAACACTGCGGGGAGAGAGTGAGAGAAACAAAGGGGGGGAGAGGGTGATACAAACAATGGGGTGAGAGGGTGAGAGAAACACTGGGGGGAGAGGGTGAGAGAAATACTGGGGGGAGAGTGTGAGAGAAACACTAGGGGAGAGGGTGAGAGAGCACTGGAGGGAGAGAGAGAGAGAAACTGGCTGGAGAGAGAGAGAGAAACAATGGGGGGAGAGAGAGAGAAACACTGGGGGGAGAGAGAGAGAAACACTGGGGGGAGAGAGAGAGAGAAACACAGGGGGATAGCGAGAGAAACACTGGGTGAGAGAAAGAGAGACAGAGAAACACTGGGGTGGAGAGAGAGATAAACGCTGGAGGGAGAGAGAGATAAGCACTGGGTGGAGAGGGAGAGAGAGAGAGAGAAACACTGGCGGGAAAGACAGAGAGAAAAACTGGGGGGAGAGAGAGAGAGACACTGGGGGGAGAGAGAGAGAAACACTGGGGGATGAGAGAGAGAGAAACACTTGGGGGGAGAGAGAGATAAACACTGGGGGGAGAGAGAGAGAAACACTGGGGGGGGGAGACAGAGAGAGAGACTGGGGAGAAGAGAGACAAACACTGGGGGGAAGAGAGATAAACACTGGGGGGGGAAAGAGAAACACTGGGGGAAAGAGAGAGAAACACTGGGGGGAAGAGAGAGAAACACTGGGGGGAAGGGAGTGAAGCACTGGGAGGAAGAGAGAGAAACACTGGGGGGAAGAGAGAGAAACACTGGGGGGAAGAGAGAGAGAGAAACACTGGTGGGGGGGGGAGTGAGAGAGAAACACTTGGGGGGAGATAGAGAGAAACACTGGGGGGAGAGAGTGAGAGAAACACTGGGGGAGAGGGGGAGAGAAACACTGGGGGGAGAGGGTGAGGGAAACAATGCGGGGAGAGTGTGAGAGAAACACTGGAGGGAGAGACAGAGAAACACTGGGGGGAGAGAGAGAGAATCACTGGGGGGAGAGAGAGAGAGAAACACTGGGGGGAGAGAGAGAGTGAAACACTGGGGGAGAGAGAGAGAAACACTGGGGGGAGAGAGAGAGAGAGAAACACTGGCGGGAGAGAGAGAGAAACACTTGGGGGGAGAGAGAGAGAAACACTGAGGGGAGAGAGAGAGAAAAACACTGGGGGGCGAGAGAGAGAAACACTGAGGGGAGAGTGAGAGAGAGAGAGAGAAACACTGGGGGGAGAGAGAGAGAAACAGTGGGGGGAGAGGGAGTGAAACACTGGGGGAGAGAGAGAGAAACACTGGGGGGAGAGAGAGTGAGAGAAACACTGGCGGGGGAGAGAGAGAAACACTTGGGGGAGAGAGAGAGAAACACTGGGGGGAGAGAGAGAGAAAAACACTGGGGGGAGAGAGAGAGAAACGGGGGGGGGAGAGAGAGAGAGAGAGAAACACTGGGGGGAGAGAGAGAAACACTGGGGAGAGAGAGAGAAATACTGGCGGGAAAGACAGAGTGAAAAACTGGGGGGAGAGAAGTAGAGAAAGACTGGGGGATAGAGAGAGACACTGGGGGGGGGAGAGAGAGAGAAACACTGGGGGGAAAGAGAGAGAGAAACACTGGGGAGAGAGAGAGAGAAACACTGGGGGAGAGGGAGAGAAATACTGGGGGGGAGAGAGAGAGAAACACTGGGGGGAGAGAGGGAGAGAAACACTGGGGGGAGAGACAGAGAGAGACAGAGAAACACTGGGTCGAGAGAGAGAGAGAGAAACTGGGGAGAAGAGAGACAAACACTGGGAGGAAGAGAGAGAAACACTGGGGGGAAGAGAGAGAAACACTGGGGGGAAGAGAGAGTGAGAAACACTGGGGGGAGAGAGAGAGAGAAACACTGGGGGGAGAGAGAGAGAGAAACACTGGGGGAGAGGGAGAGAAATACTGGGAGCGGGGAGAGAGAGAGAAACACTGGGGGGAGAGAGAGAGAGAAACACTGGGGGGAGAGACAGAGAGAGACAGAGAAACACTGGAGAGAGAGAGAGAGAGAAACTGGGGAGAAGACAGACAAATACTGGGGGGAATAGAGAGAAACACTGGGGGGAAGAGATAGAAACACTGGGGGGAAGAGAGAGAAACACTGTGGGGAAGAGAGAGAAAAACACTGGGGGGGGAGAGAGAGAAACACTGGAGGGAGAGAGAGAGAGAAACACTGGGGGGAGAGAGTGAGAGACACACTGGGGGAGAGGGGGAGAGAAACACTGGGGGGAGAGGGTGAGAGAATCACAGGGGGGAGAGGGTGAGAGAAACACTGGGGGGAGAGGGTGAGGGAAACACTGGGGGAAGAGGGTGAGAGAAACACTGGGGGGGACAGGGTGAGAGAAACACTGGGGGAGGAGGGTGAGAGAAACACTGGGGGGAGAGGGGGAGAGAAACACTGGGGGGAGAGTGTGCGAGAAACACTGGAGGGAGAGAGAGAGAAACACTGGGGGGAGAGAGAGAGAAACACTGGTGGGAGAGAGAGAGAGAAACACTGGGGGGAGAGAGAGAGAAACACTGGGGGGAGAGAGAGAGAGAGAAACACTGGGGGGAGAGAGAGAAACACTGGGGGAGAGAGTGAGAGAAACACTGGGGGAGAGGGAGAGAAATACTGGGAGCGGGGTGAGAGAGAGAAACACTGGGGGGAGAGAGAGAGAAACACTGGAGGGAGAGAGAGAGAGAAACACTGCGGGGAAGAGAGAGAAAAACACTGGGGGGAGAGAGAGAGAAACACTGGGGGGAGAGAGAGAGAAACACTGGAGGGAGAGAGAGAGAGAAACACTGCGGGGAAGAGAGAGAAAAACACTGGGGGGAGAGAGAGAGAAACACTGGAGGGAGAGGGTGAGAGAATCACAGGGGGGAGAGGGTGAGAGAAACACTGGGGGGACAGGGTGAGAGAAACACTGGGGGAAGAGGGTGAGAGAAACATTGGGGGAGAGGGTGAGAGAAACACTGGGGGGAGAGGGTGAGAGAAACACTTGGGGGAGAGGGGGAGAGAAACACTGGGGGGAGAGTGTGCGAGAAACACTGGAGGGAGAGAGAGAGAAACACTGGGGGGAGAGAGAGAGAAACACTGGTGGGAGAGAGAGAGAGAAACACTGGGGGGAGAGAGAGAGAAACACTGGGGGGAGAGAGAGAGAGAAAAAAACTGGGGGGGAGCGAGAGAAACACTGGGGGAGAGAGTGAGAGAAACGCTGAGGGGTGAGGGTGAGAGAAATACTGGGGGGAGAGGGTGAGAGAAACATTGGGGGGAGAGAGTGAGAGAAACTGTGGGGGGAGAGAGAGAGAAACACTGAGGGGGGAGAGAGAGAGAAACACTGCGGGGGGAGAGAGAGAGAGAAACACTCGGGGGAGAGAGAGAGAAACACTGGGGTGAGAGAGAGAGAGAAACACTGGAGGGAGCGAGAGAGAGAAACACTGGGGGGGGAGAGAGAGAGAAACAGTGGGGGAGAGAGAGAGAGAAACACTGGGGGGAAAGAGAGAGAGAAACACTGGGGAGAGAGAGAGCGAGAGAGAAACACTGGGGAGGAGAGAGAGAGATCAACACTGGGGGGGGGGAGAGAGAGAGAGAAATACACTGGGCGGAGAGAGAGAGAGAAACACTGGGGAGAGAGAGAGAGAAACACTGGGGGGAGAATGAGAGAGAAACACTTTGGTGACGAGAGAGAAGCACTGGGTAGACGAGTGAAAAACACTGGGGGGAAGAGAGAGAAACACTGGTGGTAAGAGAGAGAAACACTGGGGGAAGAGAGAGAAACACTGCGGGGAGAGAGAGAGAAAAACTGGGGGGGAAAGAGAGAGAGAGAGAAACACTGGGGGGAAGAGAGAGAAACACTGGGGGGAACAGAGAGAAAAACTGGGGGGGAAGACAGAGAAACACTGGGGGAAGAGAGAGAAACACCGGGGGGAAGAGAGAGAAACACTGGGGGTAAGAGAGAGAAACACTGGGGGGGAGATAGAGAGAAACACTGGGGGGAGGGAGAGAGAAACACTGGGGGGAGAGGGTGAGATAAACAATTGGGGGAGAGGATGACAGAAACACTGCGGGGAGAGAGTGAGAGAAACAAAGGGGGGGAGAGGGTGATACAAACAATGGGGTGAGAGGGTGAGAGAAACACTGGGGGGAGAGGGTGAGAGAAATACTGGGGGGAGAGTGTGAGAGAAACACTAGGGGAGAGGGTGAGAGAGCACTGGAGGGAGAGAGAGAGAGAAACTGGCTGGAGAGAGAGAGAGAAACACTGGGGGGAGAGAGAGAGAAACACTGGGGGGAGAGAGAGAGAAACACTGGGGGGAGAGAGAGAGAGAAACACAGGGGGATAGCGAGAGAAACACTGGGGGGAGAGAGAGAGAGAGAAACACTGGGTGAGAGAAAGAGAGACAGAGAAACACTGGGGTGGAGAGAGAAATAAACGCTGGAGGGAGAGAGAGATAAGCACTGGGTGGAGAGGGAGAGAGAGAGAGAGAAACACTGGCGGGAAAGACAGAGAGAAAAACTGGGGGGAGAGAGAGAGAGACACTGGGGGGAGAGAGAGAGAAACACTGGGGGATGAGAGAGAGAGAAACACTTGGGGGGAGAGAGAGATAAACACTGGGGGGAGAGAGAGAGAAACACTGGGGGGGGAGACAGAGAGAGAGACTGGGGAGAAGAGAGACAAACACTGGGGGGAAGAGAGAGAAACACTGGGGGGGGAAAAGAGAAACACTGGGGGAAAGAGAGAGAAACACTGGGGGGAAGAGAGAGAAACACTGGGGGGAAGGGAGTGAAGCACTGGGAGGAAGAGAGAGAAACACTGGGGGGAAGAGAGAGAAACACTGGGGGGAAGAGAGAGAGAGAAACACTGGTGGGGGGGGAGTGAGAGAGAAACACTTGGGGGGAGATAGAGAGAAACACTGGGGGGAGAGAGTGAGAGAAACACTGGGGGGAGAGGGTGAGAGAAACACTGGGGGGAGAGGGTGAGGGAAACAATGCGGGGAGAGTGTGAGAGAAACACTGGAGGGAGAGACAGAGAAACACTGGGGGGAGAGAGAGAGAATCACTGGGGGGAGAGAGAGAGAGAAACACTGGGGGGAGAGAGAGAGTGAAACACTGGGGGAGAGAGAGAGAAACACTGGGGGGAGAGAGAGAGAGAGAAACACTGGCGGGAGAGAGAGAGAAACACTTGGGGGGAGAGAGAGAGAAACACTGAGGGGAGAGAGAGAGAAAAACACTGGGGGGCGAGAGAGAGAAACACTGAGGGGAGAGTGAGAGAGAGAGAGAGAAACACTGGGGGGAGAGAGAGAGAAACAGTGGGGGGAGAGGGAGTGAAACACTGGGGGAGAGAGAGAGAAACACTGGGGGGAGAGAGAGTGAGAGAAACACTGGCGGGGGAGAGAGAGAAACACTTGGGGGAGAGAGAGAGAAACACTGGGGGGAGAGAGAGAGAAAAACACTGGGGGGAGAGAGAGAGAAACGGGGGGGGGGAGAGAGAGAGAGAGAGAAACACTGGGGGGAGAGAGAGAAACACTGGGGAGAGAGAGAGAAATACTGGCGGGAAAGACAGAGTGAAAAACTGGGGGGAGAGAAGTAGAGAAAGACTGGGGGATAGAGAGAGAGAGACACTGGGGGGGGGGGAGAGAGAGAGAAACACTGGGGGGAAAGAGAGAGAGAAACACTGGGGAGAGAGAGAGAGAAACACTGGGGGAGAGGGAGAGAAATACTGGGGGGGAGAGAGAGAGAAACACTGGGGGGAGAGAGGGAGAGAAACACTGGGGGGAGAGACAGAGAGAGACAGAGAAACACTGGGTCGAGAGAGAGAGAGAGAAACTGGGGAGAAGAGAGACAAACACTGGGAGGAAGAGAGAGAAACACTGGGGGGAAGAGAGAGAAACACTGGGGGGAAGAGAGAGTGAGAAACACTGGGGGGAGAGAGAGAGAGAAACACTGGGGGGAGAGAGAGAGAGAAACACTGGGGGAGAGGGAGAGAAATACTGGGAGCGGGGAGAGAGAGAGAAACACTGGGGGGAGAGAGAGAGAGAAACACTGGGGGGAGAGACAGAGAGAGACAGAGAAACACTGGAGAGAGAGAGAGAGAGAAACTGGGGAGAAGACAGACAAATACTGGGGGGAATAGAGAGAAACACTGGGGGGAAGAGATAGAAACACTGGGGGGAAGAGAGACAAACACTGTGGGGAAGAGAGAGAAAAACACTGGGGGGAGAGAGAGAGAAACACTGGAGGGAGAGAGAGAGAGAAACACTGGGGGGAGAGAGTGAGAGACACACTGGGGGAGAGGGGGAGAGAAACACTGGGGGGAGAGGGTGAGAGAATCACAGGGGGGAGAGGGTGAGAGAAACACTGGGGGGAGAGGGTGAGGGAAACACTGGGGGAAGAGGGTGAGAGAAACACTGGGGGAGGAGGGTGAGAGAAACACTGGGGGGAGAGGGGGAGAGAAACACTGGGGGGAGAGTGTGCGAGAAACACTGGAGGGAGAGAGAGAGAAACACTGGGGGGAGAGAGAGAGAAACACTGGTGGGAGAGAGAGAGAGAAACACTGGGGGGAGAGAGAGAGAAACACTGGGGGGAGAGAGAGAGAGAGAAACACTGGGGGGAGAGAGAAACACTGGGGGAGAGAGTGAGAGAAACACTGGGGGAGAGGGAGAGAAATACTGGGAGCGGGGTGAGAGAGAGAAACACTGGGGGGAGAGAGAGAGAAACACTGGAGGGAGAGAGAGAGAGAAACACTGCGGGGAAGAGAGAGAAAAACACTGGGGGGAGAGAGAGAGAAACACTGGGGGGAGAGAGAGAGAAACACTGGAGGGAGAGAGAGAGAGAAACACTGCGGGGAAGAGAGAGAAAAACACTGGGGGGAGAGAGAGAGAAACACTGGAGGGAGAGGGTGAGAGAATCACAGGGGGGAGAGGGTGAGAGAAACACTGGGGGGACAGGGTGAGAGAAACACTGGGGGAAGAGGGTGAGAGAAACACTGGGGGAGAGGGTGAGAGAAACACTGGGGGGAGAGGGGGAGAGAAACACTTGGGGGAGAGGGGGAGAGAAACACTGGGGGGAGAGTGTGCGAGAAACACTGGAGGGAGAGAGAGAGAAACACTGGGGGGAGAGAGAGAGAAACACTGGTGGGAGAGAGAGAGAGAAACACTGGGGGGAGAGAGAGAGAAACACTGGGGGGAGAGAGAGAGAGAAAAAAACTGGGGGGGAGCGAGAGAAACACTGGGGGAGAGAGTGAGAGAAACGCTGAGGGGTGAGGGTGAGAGAAATACTGGGGGGAGAGGGTGAGAGAAACACTGGGGGGAGAGAGTGAGAGAAACTGTGGGGGGAGAGAGAGAGAAACACTGAGGGGGGAGAGAGAGAGAAACACTGCGGGGGGAGAGAGAGAGAGAAACACTCGGGGGAGAGAGAGAGAAACACTGGGGTGAGAGAGAGAGAGAAACACTGGAGGGAGCGAGAGAGAGAAACACTGGGGGGAGAGAGAGAGAAACAGTGGGGGAGAGAGAGAGAGAAACACTGGGGGGAAAGAGAGAGAGAAACACTGGGGAGAGAGAGAGCGAGAGAGAAACACTGGGGAGGAGAGAGAGAGATCAACACTGGGGGGGGGAGAGAGAGAGAGAAATACACTGGGCGGAGAGAGAGAGAGAAACACTGGGGAGAGAGAGAGAGAAACACTGGGGGGAGAATGAGAGAGAAACACTTTGGTGACGAGAGAGAAGCACTGGGTAGACGAGTGAAAAACACTGGGGGGAAGAGAGAGAAACACTGGTGGTAAGAGAGAGAAACACTGGGGGAAGAGAGAGAAACACTGCGGGGAGAGAGAGAGAAAAACTGGGGGGGAAAGAGAGAGAGAGAGAAACACTGGGGGGAAGAGAGAGAAACACTGGGGGGAACAGAGAGAAAAACTGGGGGGGAAGACAGAGAAACACTGGGGGAAGAGAGAGAAACACCGGGGGGAAGAGAGAGAAACACTGGGGGTAAGAGAGAGAAACACTGGGGGGGAGATAGAGAGAAACACTGGGGGGAGGGAGAGAGAAACACTGGGGGGAGAGGGTGAGATAAACAATTGGGGGAGAGGATGACAGAAACACTGCGGGGAGAGAGTGAGAGAAACAAAGGGGGGGAGAGGGTGATACAAACAATGGGGTGAGAGGGTGAGAGAAACACTGGGGGGAGAGGGTGAGAGAAATACTGGGGGGAGAGTGTGAGAGAAACACTAGGGGAGAGGGTGAGAGAGCACTGGAGGGAGAGAGAGAGAGAAACTGGCTGGAGAGAGAGAGAGAAACAATGGGGGGAGAGAGAGAGAAACACTGGGGGGAGAGAGAGAGAAACACTGGGGGGAGAGAGAGAGAGAAACACAGGGGGAGAGAAAGAGAGACAGAGAAACACTGGGGTGGAGAGAGAGATAAACGCTGGAGGGAGAGAGAGATAAGCACTGGGTGGAGAGGGAGAGAGAGAGAGAGAAACACTGGCGGGAAAGACAGAGAGAAAAACTGGGGGGAGAGAGAGAGAGACACTGGGGGGAGAGAGAGAGAAACACTGGGGGGAGAGAGAGAGAAACACTTGGGGGGAGAGAGAGATAAACACTGGGGGGAGAGAGAGAGAAACACTGGGGGGAAGAGAGAGAAACACTGGGGGGGGAAAGAGAAACACTGGGGGAAAGAGAGAGAAACACTGGGGGGAAGAGAGAGAAACACTGGGGGGGAAAAGAGAAACACTGGGGGAAAGAGAGAGAAACACTGGGGGGAAGAGAGAGAAACACTGGGGGGAAGGGAGTGAAGCACTGGGAGGAAGAGAGAGAAACACTGGGGGGAAGAGAGAGAAACACTGGGGGGAAGAGAGAGAGAGAAACACTGGTGGGGGGGGGGAGTGAGAGAGAAACACTTGGGGGGAGATAGAGAGAAACACTGGGGGGAGAGGGTGAGAGAAACACTGGGGGGAGAGGGTGAGGGAAACAAAGCGGGGAGAGTGTGAGAGAAACACTGGAGGGAGAGACAGAGAAACACTGGGGGGAGAGAGAGAGAATCACTGGGGGGTGAGAGAGAGAGAAACACTGGGGGGAGAGAGAGAGTGAAACACTGGGGGAGAGAGAGAGAAACACTGGGGGGAGAGAGAGAGAGAGAAACACTGGCGGGATAGAGAGAGAATCACTTGGGGGGAGAGAGAGAGAAACACTGAGGGGAGAGAGAGAGAAAAACACTGGGGGGCGAGAGAGAGAAACACTGAGGGGAGAGTGAGAGAGAGAGAGAGAAACACTGGGGGGAGAGAGAGAGAAACACTGGGGGAGAGAGATAGAGAAACACTGGGGGGAAAGGGAGAGAGAAACACTGGGGAGAGAGAGAGCGAGAGAGAAACACTGGGGAGGAGAGAGAGAGATCAACACTGGGGGGGGAGAGAGAGAGAGAAATACACTGGGGGGAGTGAGAGAGAGAAACACTGGGGGGAGAGAGAGAGAAACACTGGGGGGAGAATGAGAGAGAAACACTTTGGTGACGAGTGAGAAACACTGGGGAGACGAGTGAGAAACACTGGGGGGAAGAGAGAGAAAAACTCGGGGGGAAGACAGAGAAACACTGGGAGAAGAGAGAGAAACACCGGGGGGAAGAGAGAGAAAGACTGGGGGTAAGAGAGAGAAACACTGGTGGGAAGAGAGAGAAACACTGGGGCGAAGAGAGAGGAAAACTGTGGGGAAGAGAAAGAAACACTGGGGGGGAAGAGAGTGAGTGAGAAAAACACTGGGGGGAGAGAGAGAGAGAAACACTGGGGGAAGATAGAGAGAGAAACATTGCGGGGAGAGAGAGAGAGAAACACTGGGGAGAGAGAGAGAGAAACACTGGGGGTGTGATAGAGAGAAACACTGGGGGGAGGGAGAGAGAAACACTGGGGGGAGAGGGTGAGATAAACAATTGGGGGAGAGGATGACAGAAACACTGCGGGGAGAGAGTGAGAGAAACAAAGGGGGGAGAGGGTGATACAAACAATGGGGTGAGGGGGTGAGAGAAACACTGGGGGGAGAGGGTGAGAGAAATACTGGGGGGAGAGTGTGAGAGAAACACTGGAGGGAGAGAGAGAGAAAAACTGGCTGGAGAGAGAGAGAGAAACAATGGGGGGAGCGAGAGAGAAACACTGGGGGGAGAGAGAGAGAAACACTGGGGAGAGAGAGAGAGAGAGAAACACAGGGGGGATAGAGAGAGAAACACTGGGTGGAGAGAGAGAGAGAGAGAGAGAGAAACACCGGGGAGAGAGAAAGAGAGAGAGAAACACTGGGGTGGAGAGAGAGATAAACGCTGGAGGGAGAGAGAGATAAACACTGGGTGGAGAGGGAGAGAGAGAGAGAAACACTGGCGGGAAAGACAGAGAGAAAAACTGGGGGGAGAGAGGGAGAGAGACACTGGGGGGAGAGAGAGAGAAACACTCGGGGGAGAGAGAGAGATAAACACTTGGGGGGAGAGAGAGATAAACACTGGGGGGAGAGAGTGAGAGAAACACTGGGGGGGGGAGACAGAGAGAGAGACTGGGGAGAAGAGAGACAAACACTGGGGGGAAGAGAGAGAAACACTGGGGGGAAAAAGAGAAACACTGGGGGGAAGAGAGATAAACACTGGGGGGAAGAGAGAGAAACACTGGGGGAAGGGAGTGAAGCACTGGGAGGAAGAGAGAGAAACACTGGGGGGAAGAGAGAGAAACACTGGGGGGAAGAGAGAGAGAGAAACACTGCGGGGGGGAGTGAGAGAGAAACACTTGGGGGGAGATAGAGAGAAACACTGGGGGGAGAGAGTGAGAGAAACACTGGTGGGCGAGGGTGAGAGAAACACTGGGGGGAGAGGGGGAGAGAAACAATGGGGGGAGAGGGTGAGAGAAACAATGGGGGGAGAGGGTGAGAGAAACATTGGGGGGAGAGGGTGAGGGAAACAATGCGGGGAGAGTGTGAGAGAAACACTGGAGGGAGAGACAGAGAAACACTGGGGGGAGAGAGAGTGAAACACTGGGGGAGAGAGAGGTAAACACTGGGGAGAGAGAGAGAGAGAGAAATACTGGCGGGAGAGAGAGAGAAACACTTGTGGGGAGAGAGAGAAACACTGAGGGGAGAGAGAGAGAAAAACACTGGGGGGCGAGAGAGAGAAACACTGGGGGGAGAGAGAGAGAGAGAGGAACACTGGGGGGAGAGAGAGAGAAACACTGGGGGAGAGAGAGAGAGAAACACTGGGAGGAAAGAGAGAGAGAAACACTGGGGAGAGAGAGAGCGAGAGAGAAACACTGGGGAGGAGAGAGAGAGATCAACACTGGGGGGGGGGAGAGAGAGAGAGAGAAATACACTGGGGTGAGAGAGAGAGAGAAACACTGGGGGGAGAGAGAGAGAAACACTGGGGGTAGAATGAGAGAGAAACACTTTGGTGACGAGTGAGAAACACTGGGTAGACGAGTGAGAAACACTGGGGGGAAGAGAAAGAATCACTGGGGGGAAGAGAGAGAAACACTGGGGTAAAGAGAGAGAAACACTGGGGGGAAGAGAGAGAAACACTGGTGGTAAGAGGGAGAAACACTGGGGGGAAGAGAGAGAAACACTGGGGGGAGAGAGAGCTAAAAACTGGGGGGGAAGGAGAGAGAGAGAGAAACACTGGGGGGATAGAGAGAAACACTGGAGGGAGAGAGAGGGAGAGAGAGAAACACTGGGGGGAGAGGGTGAGGGAAACAATGCGGGGAGAGTGTGAGAGAAACACTGGAGGGAGAGACAGAGAAACACTGGGGGGAGAGAGAGAGAATCACTGGGGGGAGAGAGAGAGAGAATCACTGGGGGGAGAGAGAGAGTGAAACACTGGGGGAGAGAGAGGTAAACACTGGGGAGAGAGAGAGAGAGAGAAACACTGGCGGGAGAGAGAGAGAAACACTTGGGGGGAGAGAGAGAGAAACACTGAGGGGAGAGAGAGAGAAAAACACTGGGGGGCGAGAGAGAGAAACACTGGGGGGGGAGAGAGAGAGAGAAACACTGGGGGGAGAGAGAGAGAAACACTGGGGGAGAGAGAAAGAGAAACACTGGGAGGAAAGAGAGAGAGAAACACTGGGGAGAGAGAGAGCGAGAGAGAAACACTGGGGAGGAGAGAGAGAGATCAACACTGGGGGGGGAGAGAGAGAGAGAGAAATACACTGGGGTGAGAGAGAGAGAGAAACACTGGGGGGAGAGAGAGAGAAACACTGGGGGTAGAATGAGAGAGAAACACTTTGGTGACGAGTGAGAAACACTGGGTAGACGAGTGAGAAACACTGGGGGGAAGAGAGAGAATCACTGGGGGGAAGAGAGAGAAACACTGGGGTAAAGAGAGAGAAACACTGGGGGGAAGAGAGAGAAACACTGGTGGGAAGAGAGAGAAATACTGGGGTGAAGAGAGAGAAACACTGGGGGGAAGAGAGAGAAACACTGGGGGTAAGAGAGTGAGTGAGAAAAACACTGGGGGGAGAGAGAGAGAGAAACACTGGGGAGAGAGAGAGAGAAACACTGGGGGGGAGGGAGAGAGAACCACTGGGGGGAGAGAGTGAGAGAAACACTGGGGGGAGAGGGTGAGAGAAACACTGGAGGGAGAGAGAGAGAAAAACTGGCTGGAGAGAGAGAGAGAAACAATGGGGGGAGAGAGAGAGAAACACTGGGGGGAGAGAGAGAGAAACACTGGGGGGAGAGAGAGAGAGAAACACTGGTGGGAAGAGAGAGAAATACTGGGGCGAAGAGAGAGAAACACTGGGGGGAAGAGAGAGAAACACTGGGGGTAAGAGAGTGAGTGAGAAAAACACTGGGGGGAGAGAGAGAGAGAAACACTGGGGGAAGATAGAGAGCGAAACATTGCGGGGAGAGAGAGAGAAACACTGGGGGAGAGAGAGAGAGAAACACTGGGGGGGAGGGAGAGAGAACCACTGGGGGGAGAGAGTGAGAGAAACACTGGGGGGAGAGGGTGATATAAACAATTGGGGGAGAGCATGACAGAAACACTGCGGGGAGAGGGTGAGAGAAATACTGGGGGGAGATTGTGAGAGAAACACTGGGGGAGAGGGTGAGAGAAACACTGGAGGGAGAGAGAGAGAAAAACTGGCTGGAGAGAGAGAGAGAAACAATGGGGGGAGAGAGAGAGAAACACTGGGGGGAGAGAGAGAGAAACACTGGGGGGAGAGAGAGAGAGAAACACTGGGGGGATAGAGAGAGAAACACTGGGGGGAGAGAGAGGGAGAGAGAGAAACACTGGGGGGAGAGGGTGAGGGAAACAATGCGGGGAGAGTGGGAGAGAAACACTGGAGGGAGAGACAGAGAAACACTGGGGGGAGAGAGAGAGAATCACTGGGGGGAGAGAGAGAGAGAAACACTTGGGGGAGAGAGAGAGTGAAACACTGGGGGAGAGAGAGAGAAACACTGGGGGGAGAGAGAGAGAGAGAAACACTGGCGGGAGAGAGAGAGAAACACTTGGGGGGAGAGAGAGAGAAACACTGAGGGGAGAGAGATAGAAAAACACTGGGGGGCGAGAGAGAGAAACACTGGGGGGAGAGAGAAAGAGAAACACTGGGGGGAGAGAGAGAGAAACACTGGGGAGAGAGAGAGAAACACTGGCGGGAAAGACAGAGAGAAAAACTGGGGGGAGAGAGGGAGAGAAACACTGGGTGATAGAGAGAGAGACACTGGGGGGAGAGAGAGAGAGAAACACTGGGGGGAGAGAGAGAGAGAAACATTGGGGGTGAGAGAGAGAGAAACACGGGAGGGAGAGAGGTAGAGAAAGACTGGGGGGAAAGAGAGAGAGAAACACTGGGGAGAGAGAGAGAGAGAGAAACTCTGGGGGAGAGGGAGAGAAGTACTGGGGGGGGGGAGAGAGAGAAACACTGGGGGGAGAGAGAGAGAGAAACACTGGGGGGATAGAGAGAGAAACACTGGGGAGAGAGAGAGAGAGAGAGAGACACTGGGGGGAGAGAGAGAGAGAAACACTGGGGGGAGAGAGAGAGAAACACTGGGGAGAGAGAGAGAAACACTGGCGGGAAAGACAGAGAGAAAAACTGGGGGGAGAGAGGGAGAGAGACACTGGGGGGAGAGAGAGAGAAACACTGGGGGGAGAGAGAGAGAGAAACACTTGGGGAGACAGAGAGAGAAACACTGGGGGGAGAGAGAGAGAAAAACACTGGGGGGAGAGAGAGAGAGAGAAACACTGGGGGGGAGACAGAGAGAGAGACTGGGGAGAAGAGAGACAAACACTGGGGGGAAGAGAGAGAAACACTGGGGGGAAAAAGAGAAACACTGTGGGGAAGAGAGAGAAACACTGGGGGGAAGAGAGAGAAACACTGGGGGGATGGGAGTGAAGCACTGGGAGGAAGAGAGAGAAACACTGGGGGGAAGAGAGAGAAACACTGGGGGGAGAGAGTGAGAGAAACACTGTGGGAGAGGGTGAGAGAAACACTGGGGGGCGAGGGTGAGAGAAACACTGGGGGGAGAGAGGGAGAGAAACACAGGGGGGAGAGGGGGAGAGAAACAATGGGGGGAGAGGGTGAGAGAAACACTCGAGGGAGAGGGTGAGAGAAACACTGGGGGGGGGAGACAGAGAGAGAGACTGGGGAGAAGAGAGACAAACACTGGGGGGAAGAGAGAGAAACACTGGGGGGAAAAAGAGAAACACTGGGGGGAAGAGAGATAAACACTGGGGGGAAGAGAGAGAAACACTGGGGGAAGGGAGTGAAGCACTGGGAGGAAGAGAGAGAAACCCTGGGGGGAAGAGAGAGAGAGAAACACTGCGGGGGGGAGTGAGAGAGAAACACTTGGGGGGAGATAGAGAGAAACACTGGGGGGAGAGAGTGAGAGAAACACTGGTGGGCGAGGGTGAGAGAAACACTGGGGGGAGAGGGGGAGAGAAACAATGGGGGGAGAGGGTGAGAGAAACAATGGGGGGAGAGGGTGAGAGAAACATTGGGGAGAGAGGGTGAGGGAAACAATGCGGGGAGAGTGTGAGAGAGACACTGGAGGGAGAGACAGAGAAACACTGGGGGGAGAGAGAGTGAAACACTGGGGGAGAGAGAGGTAAACACTGGGGAGAGAGAGAGAGAGAGAAATACTGGCGGGAGAGAGAGAGAAACACTTGTGGGGAGAGAGAGAAACACTGAGGGGAGAGAGAGAGAAAAACACTGGGGGGCGAGAGAGAGAAACACTGGGGGGAGAGAGAGAGAGAGAGGAACACTGGGGGGAGAGAGAGAGAAACACTGGGGGAGAGAGAGAGAGAAACACTGGGAGGAAAGAGAGAGAGAAACACTGGGGAGAGAGAGAGCGAGAGAGAAACACTGGGGAGGAGAGAGAGAGATCAACACTGGGGGGGGGGGAGAGAGAGAGAGAGAAATACACTGGGGTGAGAGAGAGAGAGAAACACTGGGGGGAGAGAGAGAGAAACACTGGGGGTAGAATGAGAGAGAAACACTTTGGTGACGAGTGAGAAACACTGGGTAGACGAGTGAGAAACACTGGGGGGAAGAGAAAGAATCACTGGGGGGAAGAGAGAGAAACACTGGGGTAAAGATTGAGAAACACTGGGGGGAAGAGAGAGAAACACTGGTGGTAAGAGGGAGAAACACTGGGGGGAAGAGAGAGAAACACTGGGGGGAGAGAGAGCTAAAAACTGGGGGGGAAGGAGAGAGAGAGAGAAACACTGGGGGGATAGAGAGAAACACTGGAGGGAGAGAGAGGGAGAGAGAGAAACACTGGGGGGAGAGGGTGAGGGAAACAATGCGGGGAGAGTGTGAGAGAAACACTGGAGGGAGAGACAGAGAAACACTGGGGGGAGAGAGAGAGAATCACTGGGGGGAGAGAGAGAGAGAATCACTGGGGGGAGAGAGAGAGTGAAACACTGGGGGAGAGAGAGGTAAACACTGGGGAGAGAGAGAGAGAGAGAAACACTGGCGGGAGAGAGAGAGAAACACTTGGGGGGAGAGAGAGAGAAACACTGAGGGGAGAGAGAGAGAAAAACACTGGGGGGCGAGAGAGAGAATGACTGGGGGGGGAGAGAGAGAGAGAAACACTGGGGGGAGAGAGAGAGAAACACTGGGGGAGAGAGAAAGAGAAACACTGGGAGGAAAGAGAGAGAGAAACACTGGGGAGAGAGAGAGCGAGAGAGAAACACTGGGGAGGAGAGAGAGAGATCAACACTGGGGGGGGAGAGAGAGAGAGAGAAATACACTGGGGTGAGAGAGAGAGAGAAACACTGGGGGGAGAGAGAGAGAAACACTGGGGGTAGAATGAGAGAGAAACACTTTGGTGACGAGTGAGAAACACTGGGTAGACGAGTGAGAAACACTGGGGGGAAGAGAGAGAATCACTGGGGGGAAGAGAGAGAAACACTGGGGTAAAGAGAGAGAAACACTGGGGGGAAGAGAGAGAAACACTGGTGGGAAGAGAGAGAAATACTGGGGCGAAGAGAGAGAAACACTGGGGGGAAGAGAGAGAAACACTGGGGGTAAGAGAGTGAGTGAGAAAAACACTGGGGGGAGAGAGAGAGAGAAACACTGGGGAGAGAGAGAGAGAAACACTGGGGGGGAGGGAGAGAGAACCACTGGGGGGAGAGAGTGAGAGAAACACTGGGGGGAGAGGGTGAGAGAAACACTGGAGGGAGAGAGAGAGAAAAACTGGCTGGAGAGAGAGAGAGAAACAATGGGGGGAGAGAGAGAGAAACACTGGGGGGAGAGAGAGAGAAACACTGGGGGGAGAGAGAGAGAGAAACACTGGTGGGAAGAGAGAGAAATACTGGGGCGAAGAGAGAGAAACACTGGGGGGAAGAGAGAGAAACACTGGGGGTAAGAGAGTGAGTGAGAAAAACACTGGGGGGAGAGAGAGAGAGAAACACTGGGGGAAGATAGAGAGCGAAACATTGCGGGGAGAGAGAGAGAAACACTGGGGGAGAGAGAGAGAGAAACACTGGGGGGGAGGGAGAGAGAACCACTGGGGGGAGAGAGTGAGAGAAACACTGGGGGGAGAGGGTGATATAAACAATTGGGGGAGAGCATGACAGAAACACTGCGGGGAGAGGGTGAGAGAAATACTGGGGGGAGATTGTGAGAGAAACACTGGGGGAGAGGGTGAGAGAAACACTGGAGGGAGAGAGAGAGAAAAACTGGCTGGAGAGAGAGAGAGAAACAATGGGGGGAGAGAGAGAGAAACACTGGGGGGAGAGAGAGAGAAACACTGGGGGGAGAGAGAGAGAGAAACACTGGGGGGATAGAGAGAGAAACACTGGGGGGAGAGAGAGGGAGAGAGAGAAACACTGGGGGGAGAGGGTGAGGGAAACAATGCGGGGAGAGTGGGAGAGAAACACTGGAGGGAGAGACAGAGAAACACTGGGGGGAGAGAGAGAGAATCACTGGGGGGAGAGAGAGAGAGAAACACTTGGGGGAGAGAGAGAGTGAAACACTGGGGGAGAGAGAGAGAAACACTGGGGGGAGAGAGAGAGAGAGAAACACTGGCGGGAGAGAGAGAGAAACACTTGGGGGGAGAGAGAGAGAAACACTGAGGGGAGAGAGATAGAAAAACACTGGGGGGCGAGAGAGAGAAACACTGGGGGGAGAGAGAGAGAGAAACACTGGGGGGAGAGAGAGAGAAACACTGGGGAGAGAGAGAGAAACACTGGCGGGAAAGACAGAGAGAAAAACTGGGGGGAGAGAGGGAGAGAAACACTGGGTGATAGAGAGAGAGACACTGGGGGGAGAGAGAGAGAGAAACACTGGGGGGAGAGAGAGAGAGAAACATTGGGGGTGAGAGAGAGAGAAACACGGGAGGGAGAGAGGTAGAGAAAGACTGGGGGGAAAGAGAGAGAGAAACACTGGGGAGAGAGAGAGAGAGAGAAACTCTGGGGGAGAGGGAGAGAAGTACTGGGGGGGGGGAGAGAGAGAAACACTGGGGGGAGAGAGAGAGAGAAACACTGGGGGGATAGAGAGAGAAACACTGGGGAGAGAGAGAGAGAGAGAGAGAGAAACACTGGGGGGAGAGAGAGAGAGAAACACTGGGGGGAGAGAGAGAGAAACACTGGGGAGAGAGAGAGAAACACTGGCGGGAAAGACAGAGAGAAAAACTGGGGGGAGAGAGGGAGAGAGACACTGGGGGGAGAGAGAGAGAAACACTGGGGGGAGAGAGAGAGAGAAACACTTGGGGAGACAGAGAGAGAAACACTGGGGGGAGAGAGAGAGAAAAACACTGGGGGGAGAGAGAGAGAGAGAAACACTGGGGGGGAGACAGAGAGAGAGACTGGGGAGAAGAGAGACAAACACTGGGGGGAAGAGAGAGAAACACTGGGGGGAAAAAGAGAAACACTGTGGGGAAGAGAGAGAAACACTGGGGGGAAGAGAGAGAAACACTGGGGGGATGGGAGTGAAGCACTGGGAGGAAGAGAGAGAAACACTGGGGGGAAGAGAGAGAAACACTGGGGGGAGAGAGTGAGAGAAACACTGTGGGAGAGGGTGAGAGAAACACTGGGGGGCGAGGGTGAGAGAAACACTGGGGGGAGAGAGGGAGAGAAACACAGGGGGGGGAGGGGGAGAGAAACAATGGGGGGAGAGGGTGAGAGAAACACTCAAGGGAGAGGGTGAGAGAAACACTGGGGGGAGAGGGGGAGAGAAACATTGGGGGGAGAGGGTGAGGGAAACAATGCGGGGAGAGTGTGAGAGAAACACTGGAGGGAGAGACAGAGAAACACTGGGGGGAGAGAGAGAGAATCACTGGGGGGGGGGAGAGAGAGAGAAACACTGGGGGGAGAGAGAGAGTGAAACACTGGGGGAGAGAGAGAGAAACACTGGGGGGAGAGAGAGAGAAAAACTGGGGTGGGGAAGAGAGAGAGAGATAAACACTGGGGGGAAGAGAGAGAAAAACTGGGGGGAAGACAGAGAAACACTGGGGGAAGAGAGAGAGAAACACCGTGGGGAAGAGAGAGAAACACTGGGATAAGAGAGAGAAACACTGGTGGGAAGAGAGAGAAATACTGGGGCGAAGAGAGAGAAACACTGGGGGGAAGAGAGAGAAACACTGGGGGTAAGAGAGTGAGTGAGAAAAACACTGGGGGGAGAGAGAGAGAGAAACACTGGGGGAAGATAGAGAGAGAAACATTGCGGGGAGAGAGAGAGAAACACTGGGGAGAGAGAGAGAGAAACACTGGGGGGGGAGGGAGAGAGAAACACTGGGGGGAGAGAGTGAGAGAAACACTGGGGGGAGAGGGGGAGATAAACAATTGGGGGAGAGGATGACAGAAACACTGCGGGGAGAGGGTGAGAGAAATACTGGGGGGAGAGTGTGAGAGAAACACTGGGGGAGAGGGTGAGAGAAACACTGGAGGGAGAGAGAGAGAAAAACTGGCTGGAGAGAGAGAGAGAAACAATGGGGGGGAGAGAGAGAAACACTGGGGGGAGAGAGAGAGAAACACTGGGGGGAGATAGAGAGATAAACACTGGGGTTATAGAGAGAGAAACACTGGGGGGAGACAGAGAGAGAGAAACACTGGGGGGAGAGAGAGAGAAACACTGGGGTGAGAGAGAGAAACACTGGCGGGAAAGACAGAGAAAAACTGGGGGGAGAGAGGGAGAGAAACACTGGGTGATAGAGAGAGAGACACTGGGGGGAGAGAGAGAGAGAAACACTGGGGGGAGAGAGAGAGAGAAACACCGGGGGTGAGAGAGAGAGAAACACGGGAGGGAGAGAGGGAGAGAAAGACTGGGGGGAAAGAGAGAGAGAAACACTGGGGGGAGAGAGAGAGAGAGAGGGAAACACTGGGGGAGAGGGAGAGAAATACTGGGGGGGAGAGAGAGAGAAACAATGGGGGAGAGAGAGAGAGAGAGAAACACTGGGGGGATAGAGAGAGAAACACTGGGTGGAGAGAGAGAGAGAGAGAAACACTGGGGGGAGAGAAAGAGAGACAGAGAAACACTGGAGTGGAGTGAGAGATAAACGCTGGAGGGAGAGAGAGATAAACACTGGGTGGAGAGGGAGAGAGAGAGAGTGAAACACTGGCGGGAAAGACAGAGAGAAAAACTGGGGGGAAAGAGGGAGAGAGACACTGGGGGGAGAGAGAGAGAAACACTGTGGGGAGAGAGAGAGAGAGAAACACTTGGGGGGAGAGAGAGAGAAACATTGGGGGGAGAGAGAGAGAAAAACACTGGGGGGAGAGAGAGAGAGAAACACTGGGGGGGGGGGGGAAACAGAGAGAGAGACTGGGGAGAAGAGAGACAAACACTGGGGGAAGAGAGAGAAACACTGGGGGAAAAAAAGAGAAACACTGGGGGGAAGAGAGAGAAACGCTGGGGGGGAAGAGAGAGAAACACTGGGGGGAAGGGAGTGAAGCACTGGGAGGAAGAGAGAGAAACACTGGGGGGAAGAGAGAGAAACACTGGGGGGAAGAGAGAGAAACACTGGGGGGGGGAGTGAGAGAGAAACACTTGGGGGGAGTTAGAGAGAAACACTGGGGGGAGAGAGTGAGAGAAACACTGTGGGAGAGGGTGAGAGAAACACTGGGGGGAGAGAGAGAGAGAAACACTGGGGGTGAGAGAGAGAGAAACACGGGAGGGAGAGAGGGAGAGAAAGACTGGGGGGATAGACAGAGAAACACTGGGGAGAGAGAGAGAGAAACACTGGGGGGGAAGAGAGAGAGAAACACTGGGGGGAGAGAGAGAGAGAGCGAGAGAGAAACACTGGGGGAGAGAGAGAGAAATACTGGGGGGAGAGAGAGAGAAACACTGGGGGGAGAGAGAGAGAGAAACACTGGGGGGAAAGAGAGAGAGAAACACTGGGGAGAGAGAGAGAAATACTGGGGGGAGAGAGAGAGAAACACTGGGGGGAGAGAGAGAGAAACACTGGGGGGAGAGACAGAGAGAGACAGAGAAACACTGGGGAGAGAGAGAGAGAGAGAAACTGAGGAGAAGAGAGACAAACACTGGGAGGAAGAGAGAGAAACACTGGGGGGAAGAGAGAGAAACACTGGGGGGAAGAGAGAGAGAGAAACACTGTGGGGGAGTGAGAGAGAAACACTTGGGGGGAGATAGAGAGAAACACAGGGGGAGAGAGTGAGAGAAACACTGTGGGAGAGGGTGAGAGAAACACTGGGGGGCGAGGGTGAGAGAAACACTGGGGGGAGAGGGTGAGAGAAACACTGGGGGGAGAGGGTGAGAGAAACAATTGGGGGAGAGGGTGAGAGAAACACTCGGGGGAGAGGGTGAGAGAAACACTGGGGGGAGAGGGGGAGAGAAACATTGGGGGGAGAGGTTGAGGGAAACAATGCGGGGAGAGTGTGAGAGAAACACTGGAGGGAGAGACAGAGAAACACTGAGGGGAGAGAGAGAGAATCACTGGTGGGAGAGAGAGAGAGAAACCCTGGGGGGAGAGAGAGAGTGAAACACTGGGGGAGAGAGAGAGAAACACTGGGGGGTGAGAGTGAGAGAGAAACACTGGCGGGAGAAAGAGAGAAACACTTGGGGGGAGAGAGAGAGAAACACTGAGGGGAGAGAGAGAGAAAAACACTGGGGGGAAGAGAGAGAAACACTGGGGGGAGAGAGTGAGAGAAACACTGTGGGAGAGGGTGAGAGAAACACTGGGGGGCGAGGGTGAGAGAAACACTGGGGGGAGAGAGGGAGAGAAACACTGGGGGGAGAGGGGGAGAGAAACAATGGGGGGAGAGGGTGAGAGAAACACTCGAGGGAGAGGGTGAGAGAAACACTGGGGGGAGAGGGGGAGAGAAACATTGGGGGGAGAGGGTGAGGGAAACAATGCGGGAAGAGTGTGAGAGAAACACTGGAGGGAGAGACAGAGAAACACTGGGGGGAGAGAGAGAGAATCACTGGGGGGGGAGAGAGAGAGAGAAACACTGGGGGGAGAGAGAGAGTGAAACACTGGGGGAGAGAGTGAGAAACACTGGGGGGAGAGAGAGAAACACTGGCGGGAAAGACAGAGAGAAAAACTGGGGGGAGAGAGGGAGAGAAGCACTGGGTGATAGAGAGAGAGACACTGGGGGGAGAGAGAGAGAGAAACACTGGGGGGAGAGAGTGAGAGAAACACTGTGGGAGAGGGTGAGAGAAACACTGGGGGGCGAGGGTGAGAGAAACACTGGGGGGAGAGAGGGAGAGAAACACTGGGCGGAGAGGGGGAGAGAAACAATGGGGGGAGAGGGTGAGAGAAACACTCGAGGGAGAGGGTGAGAGAAACACTGGGGGGAGCTGGGGAGAGAAACATTGGGGGGAGAGGGTGAGGGAAACAATGCGGGAAGAGTGTGAGAGAAACACTGGAGGGAGAGACAGAGAAACACTGGGGGGAGAGAGAGAGAATCACTGGGGGGGGGAGAGAGAGAGAAACACTGGGGGGAGAGAGAGAGTGAAACACTGGGGGAGAGAGTGAGAAACACTGGGGGGAGAGAGAGAAACACTGGCGGGAAAGACAGAGATAAACTGGGGGGAGAGAGGGAGAGAAGCAGTGGGTGATAGAGAGAGAGACACTGGGGGGAGAGAGAGAGAGAAACACTGGGGGGAGAGAGAGAGAGAAACACTGGGGGTGAGAGAGAGAGAAACACGGGAGGGAGAGAGGGAGAGAAAGACTGGGGGGATAGACAGAGAAACACTGGGGGAGAGAGAGAGAGAAACACTGGGGGGAAAGAGAGAGAGAAACACTGGGGAGAGAGAGAGAGAGAAACACTGGGGGAGAGGGAGAGAAATACTGGGGGGGGGGGAGAGAGAGAGAAACACTGGGGGGAGAGAGAGAGAGAGAGAGAAACACTGGCGGGAGAGAGAGAGAAACACTTGGGGGGAGAGAGAGAGAAACACTGAGGGGAGAGAGAGAGAAAAACACTGGGGGGAGAGAGAGAGAGAGAAACACTGGGGGGAGAGAGAGAGAAACACTGGGGAGAGAGAGAGAAACACTGGCGGGAAAGACAGAGAAAAACTGGGGGGAGAGAGGGAGAGAAGCACTGGGTGATAGAGAGAGAGACACTGGGGGGAGAGAGAGAGAGAAACACTGGGGGGAGAGAGAGAGAGAAACACTGGGGGTGAGAGAGAGAGAAACACGGGAGGGAGAGAGGGAGAGAAAGACTGGGGGGATAGACAGAGAAACACTGGGGGAGAGAGAGAGAGAAACACTGGGGGGAAAGAGAGAGAGAAACACTGGGGAGAGAGAGAGAGAGAAACACTGGGGGAGAGGGAGAGAAATACTGGGGGGGGAGAGAGAGAGAAACACTGGGGGGAGAGAGAGAGTGACACACTGGGGGGATAGAGAGAGAAACACTGGGGGGAGAGAGAGAGAGAGAAACACTGGGGTAGAGAAAGAGAGACAGAGAAACACTGGGGTGGAGAGAGAGATAAACGCTGGAGGGAGATAGAGATAAACACTGGGTGGAGAGGGAGAGAGAGAGAGAGAAACACTGGCGGGAAAGACAGAGAGAAAAACTGGGGGGAGAGAGGGAGAGAGACACTGGGGGGAGAGAGATAGAAACACTGGGGGGAGAGAGAGAGAGAAACACTGGGGGGGGAGACAGAGAGAGAGACTGGGGAGAAGAGAGACAAACACTGGGGGGAAGAGAGAGAAACACTGGGGGGAAAAAGAGAAACACTGTGGGGAAGAGAGAGAAACACTGGGGGGAAGAGAGAGAAACACTGGGGGGAAGGGAGTGAAGCACTGGGAGGAAGAGAGAGAAACACTGGGGGGAGAGAGGGAGAGAAACACTGGGCGGAGAGGGGGAGAGAAACAATGGGGGGAGAGGGTGAGAGAAACACTCGAGGGAGAGGGTGAGAGAAACACTGGGGGTGAGGGGGAGAGAAACATTGGGGGGAGAGGGTGAGGGAAACAATGCGGGAAGAGTGTGAGAGAAAGTGAGAAACACTGGGGGGAGAGAGAGAGAAAAACTGGGGGGGGGGAAGAGAGAGAGAGAGAAACACTGGGGGGCAGAGAGAAAAAACTGGGGGGAAGACAGAGAAACACTGGGGGAAGAGAGAGAAACACCGTGGGGAAGAGAGAGAAACACTGGGGTAAGAGAGAGAAACACTGGTGGGAAGAGAGAGAAATACTGGGGCGAAGAGAGAGAAACACTGGGGGGAAGAGAGAGAAACACTGGGGGTAAGAGAGTGAGTGAGAAAAACACTGGGGGGAGAGAGAGAGAGAAACACTGGGGGAGAGAGAGAGTGAAACACTGGGGGAGAGGGAGAGAAATACTGGGGGGGAGAGAGAGAGAAACAATGGGGGGAGAGAGAGAGAGAAACACTGGGGGGATAGAGAGAGAAACACTGGGTGGAGAGAGAGAGAGAGAGAAACACTGGGGGGAGAGAAAGAGAGACAGAGAAACACTGGAGTGGAGAGAGAGATAAACGCTGGAGGGAGAGAGACAATTAAACAATTAATTATAAATTAATATATTGAATTATTTATGTAATTAATTAAACTATTGTATTATTTATATAATAAATTAAACAATTGATTATAAATTAAACCATTGAATTATTTATATAATAAATTAAACAATTGAATTATTTAATATTTTAAAATGATTTGTTTAATTTATTATATAAATAATTCAATAGGTTAATTAACAATGAATTGTTTAATTTATTTTATAAATAATTCAAGTGATTATTTTAAAATGAATAGTTTAATTTATTATAAAAATAATTCAAAGTTTAATTTATAATATAAATAATTCAATTGTTTAATTTATTACATAAATAATACAATGGTTTAATTTATAATGAATAGTTTAATTTATTTTAAAAATAATTCAAGTGATTATTTTAAAATGAATAGTTAAATTTATTATAAAAATAATTAAAAGTTTAATTTATGATATAAATAATTCAATTGTTTAATTTATTATATAAATAATTCAATGGTTTAATTTATAATGAATTGTTTAATTTATTATATAAATAATACAATAGTTTAATTAATTACATAAATAATTCAATATATTAATTTATAATGAATTGTTTAATTGATAATCACTTGAATTATTTATAAAATAAATTAAACAATTCATTATAAATTAACCTATTGAATTATTTATATAACATATTAAACAATTCATTATATATTAAACCATTGAATTATTTATATAATAAATTGAACAATTGAATTATTTATACAATAAATTAAACTTTGAATTATTTTTATAATAAATTAATCAATTTATTTTAAAATAATCACTGGAATTATTTATAAAATGAATTAAACAATTCATTATGAATTAAACTATTGTATTATTTATGTGATAAATTAAACAATTCATTATAAATTAAAATGTTGAATTGTTTATGTAATAAATTAAACAATTGAATTATTTATATCATAAATTAAACAATTCATTATAAATTAAACCATTGAATTATTTTTATAATATATTAAACAATTCATTCAAAGATAATCACTTCAATTATACATATAATAAATTAAACAATGCATTATAAATTAACCTATTGAATTATTTATATAATAAATTAAACAATTCAATATAAATTAACCTATTGAATTATTTATATAATAAATTAAACAATTGAATTATTTATATCATAAATTATTCTTTTAATTATTTTTATAATAAATTAAACTATTCATTTTAAAATAATCAGTTGAATTATTTTTAAAATAAATTAAACTATTCATTATAAATTAAACCATTGTATTATTTATGTAATAAATTAAACAATTGAATTATTTATATTATAAATTAAACTTTGAATTATTGTTATCATAAATTAATCAATTTATTTTAAAATAATCACTTGAATTATTTCTAAAATGAATTAAACAATTCATTATAAATGAAAATATTGAATTATTTATATAATAAATTGAACTTTGAATTATTTTTATAATAAATTTAACAATTCATTTTAAAATAATCACTTCAATTATTTATGTAATAAATTAAACTTTGAATTATTTTTATAATAAATTAATCAATTTATTTTAAAATAATCACTTGAATTATTTATAAAATGAATTAAACAATTCATTATAAATTAAAATATTGTATCATTTATATAATAAATTAAACAATTCATTATAAATTAAAATATTGAATTATTTATAAAATAAAATAAACTTTGAATTATTTTTATGATAAATTAAACAATTCATTTTAAAACAATCACTTGAATTATTTATAAAATAATTTAAACAATTCATTATAAATTAAACCATTGAATTATTTATATAATAAATTAAACAATTCATTATATATTAAACCATTGAATTATTTATATAATAAATTAAACTTTGAATTATTTTTATAATAAATTAAACTTTGAATCATTTTTATAATAAATTTATCAATTTATTTTAAAATAATCACTTGAATTATTTATAAAATGAATTACACAATTCATTATAAATTAATATATTGAATTATTTATGTAATTAATTAAACTATTGTATTATTTATATAATAAATTAAACAATTCATTATAAATTAAACCATTGAATTATTTATATAATAAATTAAAATATTGAATTATTTATATTAGAAATTAAACTTTGAATTATTTTCATAATAAATTAAACAATTCATCATAAATTAAATTATTGAATTATTTTTATAATAAATTAAACAATTCAATTTAAAATAATCACTTGAATTATTTATATAATAAATTGAACAATTGAATTATTTATATAATAAATTAATCAATTTATTTTAAAATAATCACTGGAATTATTTATAAAATGAATGAAACAATTCATTATGAATTAATCTATTGTATTATTTATGTGATAAATTAAACAATTCATTATAAATTAAAATGTTGAATTGTTTATATCATAAATTAAACTTTGAATTATTTTTAAAATAAATTAAACAATTCATTTTAAAATAATCACTAGAATTATTTTTACAATAAATTGCACAATTCATCACAAATTAAACTATTGAATTATTTATATAATAAATTAAACTTTGAATTATTTTTATAATAAATTAAACAATTCATATTAAAATAATCACTTGAATTATTTATAAAATAAATTAAACAATTCATTATAATTTAACATAATGAATTATTTATATAATATATTAAACAATTCATTATATATTAAACCATTGAATTATTTATATAATAAATTAATCTTTGAATTATTTTTATAATAAATTAAACAATTCATTTGAAAATAATCATTTGAATTATTTATAAAATAAATTAAACAATTCATTATAAATTAAAATATTGTATTATTTATATAATAAATTAAACAATTCATTATAAATTAAAATATTGAATTATTTATAAAATAAAATAAACTTTGAATTTTTTTAATGATAAATTAAACAATTCATTTTAAAACAATCACTTGAATTATTTATAAAATAATTTAAACAATTCATTATAAATTAAACCATTGAATTATTTATATAATAAATTAAAATATTGAATTATTTATATAAGAAATTATACTTTGAATTATTTTCATAATAAATTAAACAATTTATTTTAAAATAATCACGAATTATTCATAAAATAAATTAAACAATTCATTACAAATTAACCTATTGAATTATTTATATAACATATTAAACAATTCATTATATATTAAACCATTGAATTATTTATATAATAAATTAAACTTTGAATTATTTTTATAATAAATTAAACTTTGAATCATTTTTATAATAAATTAAACAATTCATTTTAAAATAATCACTTGAATTATTTATATAATAAATTGAACAATTGAATTATTTATATAATAAATTAATCAATTTATTTTAAAATAATCACTGGAATTATTTATAAAATAAATTAAACAATTCATTATAATTTAACATATTGAATTATTTATATAATATATTAAACAATTAATTATATATTAAACCATTGAATTATTTATATAATAAATTAATCTTTGAATTATTTTTATAATAAATTAATCAATTTATTTTAAAATTATCACTGGAATTATTTATGAAATGAATTAAACAATTCTTTATGAATTAAACTATTGTATTATTTATGTGATAAATTAAACAATTCATTATAAATTAAAATATTGAATTATTTATATAATAAATTAAACTTTGAATTATTTTTATAATAAATTAAACAATTCATTTGAAAATAATCACTTGAATTATTTATAAAATAAATTAAACAATTCATTTTGAATTAAACCATTGAATTATTTTTATACTAAATTAATCAATTTATTTTAAAATAATCACTTGAATTATTTATAAAATGAATTAAACAAGTAATTATAAATTAAACAATTGAATTATTGATATAATAAATTAAACAATTGAATTATTTATGCAATAAATTAAACTTTGAACTATTCTTATAATAAATTAATCAATTTATTTTAAAATAATCACTTGAATTATTTATAAAATAAATTAAACAATTCATTGTTAATTAACCTATTGAATTATTTATATAATAAATTAAACAATTCATTTTAAAATATTCACTTGAATTATCTATGTAACAAATAAAACAATTCATTATAAATTAAACTATCGAATTATATATATAATAAATGTAAAAATTCATTATAAATTAAACAATTGAATTATTTATATAATAAATTAAACTTTTAATTATTTTTATAATAAATTAATCAATTTATTTTAAAATAATCACTTGAATTATTTATAAAATGAATTAAACAATTCATTATAAATTAATATATTGAATTATTTATGTAATTAATTAAACTATTGTATTATTTATATAATAAATTAAACAATTCATTACAAATTAAACCATTGAATTATTTTTATAATATATGAAACAATTCATTCAAAGATAATCACTTCAATTATACATATAATAAATTAATCAATGCATTATAAATTAACCTATTGAATTATTTATATAATACATTAAACAATTCATTATAAATTAACCTATTGAATTATTTATATCATAAATTAAACAATTGAATTATTTATATCATAAATTAATCAATTTATTTTAAAATAATCACTTGAATTAT
Organism: Heptranchias perlo; assembly: GCF_035084215.1. Taxonomy (NCBI): domain Eukaryota; kingdom Metazoa; phylum Chordata; class Chondrichthyes; order Hexanchiformes; family Hexanchidae; genus Heptranchias; species Heptranchias perlo. Next base: position 63,800,328 of record NC_090341.1, on the reverse strand, counting down.
TTATGTAATAAATTAAACTTTGAATTATTTTTATAATAAATTAATCAATTTATTTTAAAATAATCACTTGAATTATTTATAAAATGAATTAAACAAGTAATTATAAATTAAACTATTGTATTATTTATATAATAAATTAAACAATTCATTATCAATTAAAATATTGAATTATTTATATAATAAATTAAACAATTGAATTATTGATATAATAAATTAAACAATTGAATTATTTATGTAATAAATTAAACTTTGAACTATTCTTATAATAAATTAATCAATTTATTTTAAAATAATCACTTGAATTATTTATAAAATAAATTAAACAATTCATTATAAATTAAAATATTGTATTATTTATATAATAAATTAAACAATTCATTATAAATTAAAATATTGAATTATTTATAAAATAAAATAAACTTTGAATTATTTTTATGATAAATTAAACAATTCATTTTAAAACAATCACTTGAATTATTTATAAAATAATTTAAACAATTCATTATAAATTAAACCATTGAATTATTTATATAATAAATTGAAATATTGAATTATTTATATAAGAAATTATACTTTGAATTATTTTCATAATAAATTGAACAATTTATTTTAAAATAATCACTTGAATTATTCATAAAATAAATTAAACAATTCATTACAAATTAACCTATTGAATTATTTATATAACATATTAAACAATTCATTATATATTAAACCATTGAATTATTTATATAATAAATTAAACTTTGAATTATTTTTATAATAAATTAAACTTTGAATCATTTTTATAATAAATTAAACAATTCATTTTAAAATAATCACTTGAATTATTTATATAATAAATTGAACAATTGAATTATTTATATAATAAATTAATCAATTTATTTTAAAATAATCACTGGAATTATTGATAAAATGAATGAAACAATTCATTATGAATTAAACTATTGTATTATTTATGTGATAAATTAAACAATTCATTATAAATTAAAATGTTGAATTGTTTATATAATAAATAAAACTATTGAATTATTTATATAATAAATTAAACTTTGAATTATTTTTATAATAAATTAAGCAATTCATATTAAAATAATCACTTGAATTATTTATAAAATAAATTAAACAATTCATTATAATTTAACATATTGAATTATTTATATAATATATTAAACAATTAATTATATATTAAACCATTGAATTATTTATATAACAAATTAATCTTTGAATTATTTTTATAATAAATTAATCAATTTATTTTAAAATTATCACTGGAATTATTTATGAAATGAATTAAACAATTCTTTATGAATTAAACTATTGTATTATTTATTTGATAAATTAAACAATTCATTATAAATTAAAATATTGAATTATTTATATAATAAATTAAACTTTGAATTATTTTTATAATAAATTAAACAATTCATTTGAAAATAATCACTTGAATTATTTATATAATAAATTAAACAATTCATTTTGAATTAAACCATTGAATTATTTTTATACTAAATTAATCAATTTATTTTAAAATAATCACTTGAATTATTTATAAAATGAATTAAACAAGTAATTATAAATTAAACTATTGTATTATTTATATAATAAATTAAACAATTCATTATCAATTAAAATATTGAATTATTTATATAATAAATTAAAAAATTGAATTATTGATATAATAAATTAAACAATTGAATTATTCATGCAATAAATTAAACTTTGAATTATTTTCATAATAAATTAAACAATTTATTTTAAAATAATCACTTGAATTATTCATAAAATGAATTAAACAATTCATCATAAATTAAAATATTGAATTATTTTTGTAATAAATTAAACAATTCATTTAAAAATAATCACTTGAATTATTTAAAAAATAAATTAAACAATTCATTACAAATTAACCTATTGAATTATTTATATAACATATGAAACAATTCATTATATATTAAACCATTGAATTATTTATTTAATAAATTGAACAATTGAATTATTTATATAATAAATTAATCAATTCATTATGAATTAAACTATTGTATTATTTATGTGATAAATTAAACAATTCATTATAAATTAAAATGTTGAATTGTTTATATAATAAATTAAACTTTGAATTATTTTTAAAATAAATTAAACAATTCATTTTAAAATAAGCACTTGAATTATTTATAAAATAAATTAAACAATTCATTATAAATTAAACTATTGAATTATTTATATAATAAATTAAACAATTGAATTATCTATATAATAAATTGAACATTGAATTATTTTTATAATAAATTGATCAATTTATTTTAAAATAATCACTTGAATTATTTATAAAATAAATTAAACTTTGAATTATTTTTATAATAAATTTAACAATTCATTTAAAAATAATCACTTGAATTATTTATGTAATAAATTAAACAATGCATTATAAATTAACCTATTGAATTATTTATATAATAAATTAAACAATTCATTATAAATTATACTATTGAATTATTCATATATTAAATTAAACTATTGAAATATTTATACAATAAATTAAACTTTGAATTATTTTTAAAATAAATTAAACAATTCATTTTAAAATAATCACTTGAATTAATTTTGTAATGAATCAAACAATTCATTATGAATTAAACTATTGAATTATTTATATAATAAATTAAACAATTCATTTTAAAATAATCACTTGAATTTTTTATGTAATAATTAAAACAATTCATTATAAATTAAACTATCGAATTATATATAATAAATTTAAAAATTCATTATAAATTAATCTATTCAATTATTTATATGATAAATTAAACTATTGAAATATTTATATAATAAATTAAACTTTGAATTATTTTTATAATAAATTAATCAATTTATTTTAAAATAATCACTTGAATTATTTATAAAATGAATTAAACAAGTAATTATAAATTAAACTATTGTATTATTTATATAATAAATTAAACAATTCATTATCAATTAAAATATTGAATTATTTATATAATAAATTAAACAATTGAATTATTGATATAATAAATTAAACAATTGAATTATTTATGCAATAAATTAAACTTTGAACTATTCTTATAATAAATTAATCAATTTATTTTAAAATAATCACTTGAATTATTTATAAAATAAATTAAACAATTCATTATAAATTAAAATATTGAATTATTTATAAAATAAAATAAACTTTGAATTATTTTTATGATAAATTAAACAATTAAATTTAAAACAATCACTTGAATTATTTATAAAATGATTTAAACAATTCATTATAAATTAAACCATTGAATTATTTATATAATAAATTGAAATATTGAATTATTTATATAAGAAATTATACTTTGAATTATTTTCATAATAAATTAAACAATTTATTTTAAAATAATCACTTGAATTATTCATAAAATAAATTAAACAATTCATTACAAATTAACCTATTGAATTATTTATATAACATATTAAACAATTCATTATATATTAAACCATTGAATTATTTATATAATAAATTAAACTTTGAATTATTTTTATAATAAATTAAACTTTGAATCATTTTTATAATAAATTAAACAATTCATTTTAAAATAATCACTTGAATTATTTATATAATAAATTGAACAATTGAATTATTTATATAATAAATTAATCAATTTATTTTAAAATAATCACTGGAATTATTGATAAAATGAATGAAACAATTCATTATGAATTAAACTATTGTATTATTTATGTGATAAATTAAACAATTCATTATAAATTAAAATGTTGAATTGTTTATATAATAAATAAAACTATTGAATTATTTATATAATAAATTAAACTTTGAATTATTTTTATAATAAATTAAGCAATTCATATTAAAATAATCACTTGAATTATTTATAAAATAAATTAAACAATTCATTATAATTTAACATATTGAATTATTTATATAATATATTAAACAATTAATTATATATTAAACCATTGAATTATTTATATAACAAATTAATCTTTGAATTATTTTTATAATAAATTAATCAATTTATTTTAAAATTATCACTGGAATTATTTATGAAATGAATTAAACAATTCTTTATGAATTAAACTATTGTATTATTTATTTGATAAATTAAACAATTCATTATAAATTAAAATATTGAATTATTTATATAATAAATTAAACTTTGAATTATTTTTATAATAAATTAAACAATTCATTTGAAAATAATCACTTGAATTATTTATATAATAAATTAAACAATTCATTTTGAATTAAACCATTGAATTATTTTTATACTAAATTAATCAATTTATTTTAAAATAATCACTTGAATTATTTATAAAATGAATTAAACAAGTAATTATAAATTAAACTATTGTATTATTTATATAATAAATTAAACAATTCATTATCAATTAAAATATTGAATTATTTATATAATAAATTAAAAAATTGAATTATTGATATAATAAATTAAACAATTGAATTATTCATGCAATAAATTAAACTTTGAATTATTTTCATAATAAATTAAACAATTTATTTTAAAATAATCACTTGAATTATTCATAAAATGAATTAAACAATTCATCATAAATTAAAACATTGAATTATTTTTGTAATAAATTAAACAATTCATTTAAAAATAATCACTTGAATTATTTAAAAAATAAATTAAACAATTCATTACAAATTAACCTATTGAATTATTTATATAACATATGAAACAATTCATTATATATTAAACCATTGAATTATTTATTTAATAAATTGAACAATTGAATTATTTATATAATAAATTAATCAATTCATTATGAATTAAACTATTGTATTATTTATGTGATAAATTAAACAATTCATTATAAATTAAAATGTTGAATTGTTTATATAATAAATTAAACTTTGAATTATTTTTAAAATAAATTAAACAATTCATTTTAAAATAAGCACTTGAATTATTTATAAAATAAATTAAACAATTCATTATAAATTAAACTATTGAATTATTTATATAATAAATTAAACAATTGAATTATCTATATAATAAATTGAACATTGAATTATTTTTATAATAAATTGATCAATTTATTTTAAAATAATCACTTGAATTATTTATAAAATAAATTAAACTTTGAATTATTTTTATAATAAATTTAACAATTCATTTAAAAATAATCACTTGAATTATTTATGTAATAAATTAAACAATGCATTATAAATTAACCTATTGAATTATTTATATAATAAATTAAACAATTCATTATAAATTATACTATTGAATTATTCATATATTATTATTTAAATAATAAATTAAACTTTGAATTATTTTTATAATAAATTAATCAATTTATTTTAAAATAATCACTTGAATTATTTATAAAATGAATTTAACACTTCATTATAAATTAATATATTGAATTATTTATGTAATTAATTAAAATATTGAATTATTTATATTATAATTTAAACTTTGAATTATTGTTATCATAAATTAATCAATTTATTTTAAAATAATCACTTGAATTATTTATAAAATAAATTAAACATTTCATTATAAATTAAACCATTGTATTATTTATGTAATAAATTAAACAATTGAATGATTTATATTATAATTTAAACTTTAAATTATTGTTATCATAAATTAAACAATTCATTTTAAAATAATCACGAGAATTATTTATCGAATAATTTACACAATTGATCATAAATTAAACTATTGAATTATTTATATAATAAATTAAACTTTGAATTATTTTTATAATAAATTAAACTTTGAATTATTTTTATAATAAATTAAACAATTCATTTTAAAATAATCACTTGAATGATTTATAAAATAAATTAAACAATTCATTATAAATTAAACCATTTAATTATTTATATAATAAATTAAACAATGGAATGATTTATATAATAAATTAAACTTTGAATTATTTTTATAATAAATTAAACAATTCATTTTAAAATAATCACTTGAATGATTTATAAAATAAATTAAACAATTCATTATAAATTAAACCATTTAATTATTTATATAATAAATTAAACAATGGAATGATTTATATAATAAATTAAACTTTGAATTATTTTTATAATAAATTGTTCAATTTATTTAAAAATAATCACTTGAATTATTTATAAAATGAATTAACAATTCATTAAAATTAAAATATTGCATTATTTATACAATAAATTAAACTTTGAATCATTTTTATAATAAATTAAACAGTTTATTTTAAAATAATCACTTGAATTATTCATAAAATGAATTAAACAATTCATCATAAATTAAAATATTGAACTATTTTTATAATAAATTAAACAATTCATTTTAAAATAATCACTTGAATTATTTTAAAAATAAATTAAACAATTAATTACAAATTAACCTATTGAATTATTTATATAACATATTAAACAATTCATTATATATTAAACCATTGAATTATTTATATAATAAATTAAACTTTGAATTATTGTTATCATAAATTAATCAATTTATTTTAAAATAATCACTTGAATTATTTCTAAAATGAATTAAACAATTCATTATAAATGAAAATATTGAATTATTTATATAATAAATTGAACTTTGAATTATTTTTATAATAAATTTAACAATTCATTTTAAAATAATCACTTCAATTATTTATGTAATAAATTAAACTTTGAATTATTTTTATAATAAATTAAACAATTAATTTTAAAATAATCACTGGAATTATTTATAAAATGAATTAAACAATTCATTATGAATTAAACTATTGTATTATTTATGTGATAAATTAAACAGTTCATTATAAATTAAAAGATTGAATTATTTATATAATAAATTAAACTTTGAATTATTTATATAATAAATTAAACTTTGAAATATTCTTAAAATAAATTGAACAATTCATTTTAAAATAATCACTTGAATTATTTGTATAATAAATTAAACAATTGAATTATTTATATCATAAATTAAACTTTGAATTATTTTTATAATAAATTAATCAATTTATTTTAAAATAATCACTTGAATTATTCATAAAATGAATTAAACAATTCATTATAAATTAGTATATTGAATTATTTATGTAATTAATTAAACCATTGAATTATTTATATAATAAATTAAACAATTGAATTATTAACATAATAAATTAAACAATTGAATTATTTATATCATAAATTAAACTTTGAATTATTTTTATAATACATTAAACTATTCATTTAAAAATAATCACTTGAATCATTTATAAAATAAATTAAACAATTCATTATAAATTAATATATTGAATTATTTATGTAATAAATTAAACTATTGTATTATTTACATAATAAATTAAACAATTCATTATCAATTAAAATATTGAATTATTCATATAATAAATTAAACTATTGCATTATTTGTACAATAATTTAAATTTTGAATTATTTTTATAATAAATTAAACAATTCATTATAAATTAACCCATTGAATTATTTATATAATAAATTTAAAAATTCATTATAAATTCAAATATTGAATTATTTATATAATAAATTAAACAATTGAATTATTTATATAATAAATGAAACAATTGAATTATTTATACAATAAATTAAACTTTGAACTATTTTTATAATAAATTAATCTATTTATTTTAAAATAATCACTTGAATTATTTATAAAATGAATTAAACAATTCATTATAAATTAATATATTGAATTATTTATGTAATAAATTCAACTATTTTATTATTTATATGATAAATTAAACAATTCATTGTCAATTAAAATATTGAATTATTTATATAATAAATTAAACTATTGAATTATTTATATAATAAATTAAACTTTGAATTATTTTTATAATAAATTGAACAATTCATTTTCAAATAATCACTTGAATTATTCATAAAATAAATTTTAAAATTCATTATGAATTAAACTATTGTATTATTTATATAATAAATTAAACAATTCATTATAAATTAAAATATTGTATTATTTATATAATAAATTAAACTATTGCATTCTTTGTATAATAAATTAAACTTTGATTTATTTTTATAATAAATTAAACAATTCATTTAAAAATAATCACTTGAATGAATTATAAAATAAATTAAACAATTTATTATCAATTAACCTATTGAATTATTTATATAATAGATTAAACAATTGAATTATTTATCTAATAAATTAAACTTTGAATTATGTTTATAATAAATTAAACAATTCATTTTAAAATAATCACTTGTTTTATTTGTAAAATGAATTAAACAATTCATTATAAATTAAACTATTGAATTATTTATATAATACATTAACCTATTGAATTATTTTTATAATAAATTGAACAATTCATTTTCAAATAATCACTTGAATTATTCATAAAATAAATTTTAAAATTCATTATGAATTAAACTATTGTATTATTTATATAATAAATTAAACAATTCATTATAAATTAAAATATTGTATTATTTATATAATAAATTAAACTATTGCATTCTTTGTATAATAAATTAAACTTTGAATTATTTTTAAAATAAATTAAACAATTCATTTTAAAATAATCACTAGAATTATTCATATAATAAATTACACAATTCATTATAAATTAAAATATTGCATTATTTATATAATATATTAAACTTTGAATTATTTTTATAATAAATTAAACAATTCATTTTAAAATAATCACTGGAATTATTTAAAAAATGAATTAAACAATTCATTATGAATTAAACCATTGTATTATTTATATAAAAAATTAAACTTTGAATTATTTTTATATGAAATTTAACAATTCATTTTAAAATAATCACTTGAATTATTTATGAATTAAATTAAACTATTGAATTATTTATATAATAAATTAAACAATTGAATTATTTATATCATAAATTAAACTTTGAATTATTTCTATAATAAATTAAACTATTCATTTTAAAATAATCACTTGAATTATTTATAAAATAAATTAAACAATTCATTATAAATTAAACCATTGTATTATCTATGTAATAAATTAAACAATTGAATGATTTATATTATAAATTAAACTTTGAATTATTGTTATCATAAATTAATCAATTTATTTTAAAATAATCACTTGAATTATTTATAAAATGAATGAAACAATTCATTATGAATTAAACCATTGTATTATTTATATAATATGTTAAACCATTGAATTATTTATATCATAAATTAAACTTTGAATTATTTTTATAATAAATTTAACAATTCATTTTAAAATAATCACTTGAATTATTTATGTAATAAATTAAACTATTGAATTATTTATATCATAAATTAAATTTTGAATTATTTTTAAAATAAATTAAACAATTCATTTTAAAATAATCACTAGAATTATTTTTACAATAAATTGCACAATTCACCATAAATTAAACTATTGAATTATTTATATAATAAATTAATCTTTGAATTACTTTTATAATAAATTAATCAATTTATTTTAAAATTATCACTGGAATTATTTATGAAATGAATTAAACAATTCTTTATGAATTAAACTATTGTATTATTTTTATAATAAATTAAACAATTCATTTTGAAATAATCACTGGAATTATTTATAAAATGAATTAAACAATTCATTATGAATTAAACCATTGTATTATTTATATAATATGTTAAACCATTGAATTATTTATATAATAAATTAAACTTTGAATTATTTTTATAATAAATTAAACAATTCATTTGAAAATAATCACTTGAATTATTTATAAAATAAATTAAACAATTCATTTTGAATTAAACCATTGAATTATTTTTATAATAAATTAATCAATTTATTTTAAAATAATCACTTGAATTATTTATAAAATGAATTAAACAAGTAATTATAAATTAAACTATTGTATTATTTATATAATAAATTAAACAATTCATTATCAATTAAAATATTGAATTATTTATATAATAAATTAAACAATTGAATTATTGATATAATAAATTAAACAATTGAATTATTTATGCAATAAATTAAACTTTGAACTATTTTTAAAATAATCACTTGAATTATTTATAAAATGAATTAAACAATTCATTATAAATTAATATATTGAATTATTTATGTCATAAATTCAACTATTCTATTATTTATATGATAAATTAAACAATTCATTGTCAATTAAACTATTCAATTATTATTTATTCAATAAATTAAACTTTGAATTATTTTTAAAAGAAATTAAACAATTCATTTTAAAATAATCACTAGAATTATTCATATAATAAATTACACAATTCATTATAAATTAAAATATTGCATTATTTATATAATAAATTAAACTTTGAATTATTTTGATAATAAATTAAACAATTCATTTTAAAATAATCACTGGAATGATTTATAAAATGAATTAACAATTCATTATAAATTAAACTATTGTATTATTGATATAATAAATTAAACAATTCATTAAAATTAAAATATTGCATTATTTATACAATAAATTAAACTTTGAATTATTTTTATAATAAATTAAACAATTCATTTTAAAATAATCACTGGAATTATTTATAAAATGAATTAAACAATTCATTATGAATTAAACCATTGTATTATTTATATAATATGTTAAACCATTGAATTATTTATATCATAAATTAAACTTTGAATTATTTTTATAATAAATTTAACAATTCATTTTAAAATAATCACTTGAATTATTTATGTAATAAATTAAGCTATTGAATTATTTATATCATAAATTAAATTTTGAATTATTTTTAAAATAAATTAAACAATTCATTTTAAAATAATCACTAGAATTATTTTTACAATAAATTGCACAATTCATCATAAATTAAACTATTGAATTATTTATATAATAAATTAATCTTTGAATTATTTTTATAATAAATTAATCAATTTATTTTAAAATTATCACTGGAATTATTTATGAAATGAATTAAACAATTCTTTATGAATTAAACTATTGTATTATTTATGTGATAAATTAAACAATTCATTATAAATTAAAATATTGAATTATTTATATAATAAATTAAACTTTGAATTATTTTTATAATAAATTAAACAATTCATTTGAAAATAATCACTTGAATTATTTATAAAATAAATTAAACAATTCATTTTGAATTAAACCATTGAATTATTTTTATAATAAATTAATCAATTTATTTTAAAATAATCACTTGAATTATTTATAAAATGAATTAAACAAGTAATTATAAATTAAACTATTGTATTATTTATATAATAAATTAAACAATTCACTATCAATTAAAATATTGAATTATTTATATAATAAATTAAACAATTGAATTATTGATATAATAAATTAAACAATTGAATTATTTATGGAATAAATTAAACTTTGAACTATTTTTATAATAAATTAATCAATTTATTTTAAAACAATCACTTGAATTATTTATAAAATGAATTAAACAAGTAATTATAAATTAAACTTTGAATTATTTTTATAATAAATTAAACAATTCATTTTAAAATAAAAACTTGAATTATTTATAAAATGAATTAATCAATTCATTATAAATTAAACTATTGTATTATTTATGTAATAAATTAAACTATTCATTATAAATTAAAATATTGCATTACTTATATAATAAATTAAACTTTCAATTATTTTTATAATAAATTAAACAATTCATTTTAAAATAATCACTTGAATTATTTATAAAATAAATTAAACAATTCATTATAAATTAACCTGTTGAATTATTTATATAATATTTTAAACAATTCATTATATATTGAACCATTGAATTATTCATACAATAAATTGAACAATTGAATTATTTATATAATAAATTAAACTTTGAATTATTTTTATAAAAAATTAATCAATTTATTTTAAAATAATCACTGGAATTATTTATAAAATGAATTAAACAATTCATTATCAATTAAAATATTGAATTATTTATATAATAAATTAAATAATTGAATTATTTAGATAATAAATTAAACAATTGAATTATTCATACAATAAATTAAACTTTGAACTATTTTTATAATAAATTAATCAATTTATTTTAAAATAATCACTTGAATTATTTATAAAATGAATTAAACAATTCATTATAAATTAATATATTGAATTATTTATGTAATAAATTCAACTATTGTATTATTTATATGATAAATTAAACAATTCATCGTCAATTAAAATATTCAATTATTTATATAATAAATTAAACTTTGAATTATTTTGATAATAAATTAAACAATTCATTTTAAAATAATCACTGGAATTATTTATAAAATGAATTAAACAATTCATTATGAATTAAACCATTGTATTATTTATATTATATGTTAAACCATTGAATTATTTATATAATAAATTAAACTTTGAATTATTTTTATAATAAATTAAATAATTCATATTAAAATAATCACTTGAATTATTTATAAAATAAATTAAACAATTCATTATAATTTAACATATTGAATTATTTTTATAATAAATTAAACAATTCATTTGAAAATAATCACTTGAATTATTTATAAAATAAATTAGACAATTCATTTTGAATTAAACCATTGAATTATTTTTATAATAAATTAATCAATTTATTTTAAAATAATCACTTGAATTATTTATAAAATGAATTAAACAAGTAATTATAAATTAAAATATTGTATTATTTATATAATAAATTAAACAATTCATTATCAATTAAAATATTGAATTATTTATATAATAAATTAAACAATTGAATTATTTATGCAATAAATTAAACTTTGAATTATTTTTATAATAAATTAATCCATTTATTTTAAAATAATCACTTGAATTATTTACAAAATGAATTAAACAATTCATTATCAATTAAAATATTGTATTATTTATATAATAAATTAAACAATTCATTATAAATTAAAATATTGAATTATTTGCATGAAAGTTAAACAATTGAATTATTTATATAATAAATTAAACATTTGAATTATTTATATAATAAATTAATCAATTTATTTTAAAATAATTACTTGAATTATTTATAAAATGAATTAAACATTTCATTATAAATTAATATATTGAATTATTTAAATAATAAATTAAACTATTGTATTATTTATATAATAAATTAAACAATTCATTTTAAAATAAAAATTTGAATTATTTATAAATGAATTAATCAATTCATTATAAATTAAACTATTGTATTATTTATGTAATAAATTAAACTATTCATTATAAATTAAAATATTGCATTACTTATATAATAAATTAAACTTTCAATTATTTTTATAATAAATTAAACAATTCATTTTAAAATAATCACTTGAATTATTTATAAAATAAATTAAACAATTCATTATAAATTAACCTGTTGAATTATTTAAATAATATATTAAACAATTCATTATATATTGAACCATTGAATTATTCATACAATAAATTGAACAATTGAATTATTTATATAATAAATTAAACTTTGAATTATTTTTATAAAAAATTAATCAATTTATTTTAAAATAATCACTTGAATTATTTATAAAATGAATTAAACAAGTAATTATCAATTAAAATATTGAATTATTTATACAATAAATTAAATAATTGAATTATTTATATAATAAATTAAACAATTGAATTATTCATACAATAAATTAAACTTTGAACTATTTTTATAATAAATTAATCAATTTATTTTAAAATAATCACTTGAATTATTTATAAAATGAATTAAACAAGTAATTATAAATTAAAATATTGTATTATTTATATAATGAATTAAACAATTCATTATCAATTAAAATATTGAATTATTTATATAATAAATTAAACAATTGAATTATTTATGCAATAAATTAAACTTTGAATTATTTTTATAATAAATTAATCAATTTATTTTAAAATAATCACTTGAATTATTTACAAAATGAATTAAACAATTCATTATCAATTAAAATATTGTATTATTTATATAATAAATTAAACAATTCATTATAAATTAAAATATTGAATTATTTGCATGAAAGTTAAACAATTGAATTATTTATATAATAAATTAAACATTTGAATTATTTATATAATAAATTAATCAATTTATTTTAAAATAATTACTTGAATTATTTATAAAATGAATTAAACATTTCATTATAAATTAATATATTGAATTATTTAAATAATAAATTAAACTATTGTATTATTTATATAATAAATTAAACAATTCATTTTAAAATAAAAATTTGAATTATTTATAAATGAATTAATCAATTCATTATAAATTAAACTATTGTATTATTTATGTAATAAATTAAACTATTCATTATAAATTAAAATATTGCATTACTTATATAATAAATTAAACTTTCAATTATTTTTATAATAAATTAAACAATTCATTTTAAAATAATCACTTGAATTATTTATAAAATAAATTAAACAATTCATTATAAATTAACCTGTTGAATTATTTAAATAATATATTAAACAATTCATTATATATTGAACCATTGAATTATTCATACAATAAATTGAACAATTGAATTATTTATATAATAAATTAAACTTTGAATTATTTTTATAAAAAATTAATCAATTTATTTTAAAATAATCACTTGAATTATTTATAAAATGAATTAAACAAGTAATTATCAATTAAAATATTGAATTATTTATACAATAAATTAAATAATTGAATTATTTATATAATAAATTAAACAATTGAATTATTCATACAATAAATTAAACTTTGAACTATTTTTATAATAAATTAATCAATTTATTTTAAAATAATCACTTGAATTATTTATAAAATGAATTAAACAAGTAATTATAAATTAAAATATTGTATTATTTATATAATGAATTAAACAATTCATTATCAATTAAAATATTGAATTATTTATATAATAAATTAAACAATTGAATTATTTATGCAATAAATTAAACTTTGAATTATTTTTATAATAAATTAATCAATTTATTTTAAAATAATCACTTGAATTATTTACAAAATGAATTAAACAATTCATTATCAATTAAAATATTGTATTATTTATATAATAAATTAAACAATTCATTATAAATTAAAATATTGAATTATTTGCATGAAAGTTAAACAATTGAATTATTTATATAATAAATTAAACATTTGAATTATTTATATAATAAATTAAACTTTGAATTATTTATATAATAAATTAATCAATTTATTTTAAAATAATTACTTGAATTATTTATAAAATGAATTAAACATTTCATTATAAATTAATATATTGAATTATTTAAATAATAAATTAAACTATTGTATTATTTATATAATAAATTAAACAATTCATTTTAAAATAAAAATTTGAATTATTTATAAAATGAATTAATCAATTCATTATAAATTAAACTATTGTATTATTTATGTAATAAATTAAACTATTCATATAAATTAAAATATTGCATTACTTATATAATAAATTAAACTTTCAATAATTTTTATAATAAATTAAACAATTCATTTTAAAATAATCACTTGAATTATTTATAAAATAAATTAAACAATTCATTATAAATTAACCTGTTGAATTATTTAAATAATATATTAAACAATTCATTATATATTGAACCATTGAATTATTCATACAATAAATTGAACAATTGAATTATTTATATAATAAATTAAACTTTGAATTATTTTTATAAAAAATTAATCAATTTATTTTAAAATAATCACTGGAATTATTTATAAAATGAATTAAACAATTCATTATCAATTAAAATATTGAATTATTTATACAATAAATTAAATAATTGAATTATTTATATAATAAATTAAACAATTGAATTATTCATACAATAAATTAAACTTTGAACTATTTTTATAATAAATTAATCAATTTATTTTAAAATAATCACTTGAATTATTTATAAAATGAATTAAACAAGTAATTATAAATTAAAATATTGTATTATTTATATAATAAATTAAACAATTCATTATCAATTAAAATATTGAATTATTTATATAATAAATTAAACAATTGAATTATTTATGCAATAAATTAAACTTTGAACTATTCTTATAATAAATTAATCAATTTATTTTAAAATAATCACTTGAATTATTTATAAAATGAATTAAACAATTCATTATGAATTAATATATTGAATTATTTATGTAATAAATTCAACTATTGTATTATTTATATGATAAATTAAACAATTCATTGTCAATTAAAATATTGAATTATTTATATAATAAATTAAACTATTGAATTATTTATATAATAAATTAAACTTTGAATTATTTTTATAATAAATTGAACAATTCATTTTGAAATAATCACTTGAATTATTTATAAAATGAATTAAACAATTCATTATAAATTGAACTGTTGTATTATTTATTCAATAAATTAAACTTTGAATTATTTTAAAAATAAATTAAACAATTCATTTTAAAATAATCACTAGAATTATTCATACAATAAATTACACAATTCATTATAAATTAAAATATTGCATTATTTATATAATAAATTAAACTTTGAATTATTTTGATAATAAATTAAACAATTCATTTTGAAATAATCACTGGAATTATTTATAAAATGAATTAACAATTCATTATAAATTAAACTATTGTATTATTTATATAATAAATTAAACAATTCATTAAAATTAAAATATTGCATTATTTATATAATAAATTAAACTTTGAATTATTTTTATAATAAATTAAACAATTCATTTTGAAATAATCACTGGAATTATTTATAAAATGAATTAAACAATTCATTATGAATTAAACCATTGTATTATTTATATAATATGTTAAACCATTGAATTATTTATATAATAAATTAAACTTTGAATTATTTTTATAATAAATTAAACAATTCATATTAAAATAATCACTTGAATTATTTATAAAATAAATTAAACAATTCATTATAATTTAACATATTGAATTATATTTATAATAAATTAAACAATTCATTATCAATTTAAATATTGAATTATTTATATAATAAATTAAACAATTGAATTATTTATGCAATAAATTAAACTTTGAACTATTCTTATAATAAATTAATCAATTTATTTTAAAATAATCACTTGAATTATTTATAAAATAAATTAAACAATTCATTATAAATTAACCTGTTGAATTATTTAAATAATATATTAAACAATTCATTATATATTGAACCATTGAATTATTCATACAATAAATTGAACAATTGAATTATTTATATAATAAATTAAACTTTGAATTATTTTTATAAAAAATTAATCAATTTATTTTAAAATAATCACTTGAATTATTTATAAAATGAATTAAACAAGTAATTATCAATTAAAATATTGAATTATTTATACAATAAATTAAATAATTGAATTATTTATATAATAAATTAAACAATTGAATTATTCATACAATAAATTAAACTTTGAACTATTTTTATAATAAATTAATCAATTTATTTTAAAATAATCACTTGAATTATTTATAAAATGAATTAAACAAGTAATTATAAATTAAAATATTGTATTATTTATATAATGAATTAAACAATTCATTATCAATTAAAATATTGAATTATTTATATAATAAATTAAACAATTGAATTATTTATGCAATAAATTAAACTTTGAATTATTTTTATAATAAATTAATCAATTTATTTTAAAATAATCACTTGAATTATTTACAAAATGAATTAAACAATTCATTATCAATTAAAATATTGTATTATTTATATAATAAATTAAACAATTCATTATAAATTAAAATATTGAATTATTTGCATGAAAGTTAAACAATTGAATTATTTATATAATAAATTAAACATTTGAATTATTTATATAATAAATTAAACTTTGAATTATTTATATAATAAATTAATCAATTTATTTTAAAATAATTACTTGAATTATTTATAAAATGAATTAAACATTTCATTATAAATTAATATATTGAATTATTTAAATAATAAATTAAACTATTGTATTATTTATATAATAAATTAAACAATTCATTTTAAAATAAAAATTTGAATTATTTATAAAATGAATTAATCAATTCATTATAAATTAAACTATTGTATTATTTATGTAATAAATTAAACTATTCATATAAATTAAAATATTGCATTACTTATATAATAAATTAAACTTTCAATAATTTTTATAATAAATTAAACAATTCATTTTAAAATAATCACTTGAATTATTTATAAAATAAATTAAACAATTCATTATAAATTAACCTGTTGAATTATTTAAATAATATATTAAACAATTCATTATATATTGAACCATTGAATTATTCATACAATAAATTGAACAATTGAATTATTTATATAATAAATTAAACTTTGAATTATTTTTATAAAAAATTAATCAATTTATTTTAAAATAATCACTGGAATTATTTATAAAATGAATTAAACAATTCATTATCAATTAAAATATTGAATTATTTATACAATAAATTAAATAATTGAATTATTTATATAATAAATTAAACAATTGAATTATTCATACAATAAATTAAACTTTGAACTATTTTTATAATAAATTAATCAATTTATTTTAAAATAATCACTTGAATTATTTATAAAATGAATTAAACAAGTAATTATAAATTAAAATATTGTATTATTTATATAATAAATTAAACAATTCATTATCAATTAAAATATTGAATTATTTATATAATAAATTAAACAATTGAATTATTTATGCAATAAATTAAACTTTGAACTATTCTTATAATAAATTAATCAATTTATTTTAAAATAATCACTTGAATTATTTATAAAATGAATTAAACAATTCATTATGAATTAATATATTGAATTATTTATGTAATAAATTCAACTATTGTATTATTTATATGATAAATTAAACAATTCATTGTCAATTAAAATATTGAATTATTTATATAATAAATTAAACTATTGAATTATTTATATAATAAATTAAACTTTGAATTATTTTTATAATAAATTGAACAATTCATTTTGAAATAATCACTTGAATTATTTATAAAATGAATTAAACAATTCATTATAAATTGAACTGTTGTATTATTTATTCAATAAATTAAACTTTGAATTATTTTAAAAATAAATTAAACAATTCATTTTAAAATAATCACTAGAATTATTCATACAATAAATTACACAATTCATTATAAATTAAAATATTGCATTATTTATATAATAAATTAAACTTTGAATTATTTTGATAATAAATTAAACAATTCATTTTGAAATAATCACTGGAATTATTTATAAAATGAATTAACAATTCATTATAAATTAAACTATTGTATTATTTATATAATAAATTAAACAATTCATTAAAATTAAAATATTGCATTATTTATATAATAAATTAAACTTTGAATTATTTTTATAATAAATTAAACAATTCATTTTGAAATAATCACTGGAATTATTTATAAAATGAATTAAACAATTCATTATGAATTAAACCATTGTATTATTTATATAATATGTTAAACCATTGAATTATTTATATAATAAATTAAACTTTGAATTATTTTTATAATAAATTAAACAATTCATATTAAAATAATCACTTGAATTATTTATAAAATAAATTAAACAATTCATTATAATTTAACATATTGAATTATATTTATAATAAATTAAACAATTCATTATCAATTTAAATATTGAATTATTTATATAATAAATTAAACAATTGAATTATTTATGCAATAAATTAAACTTTGAACTATTCTTATAATAAATTAATCAATTTATTTTAAAATAATCACTTGAATTATTTATAAAATGAATTAAACAATTCATTATAAATTAATATATTGAATTATTTATGTAATAAATTAAACTATTGTATTATCTACATAATAAATTAAACAATTCATTATAAATTAAAATATTGAATTATGTATATAATAAATTAAACTATTGCATTATTTGTATAATAAATTAAACTTTGAATTATTTTTAAAATATATTAATCAATTCATTTTAAAATAATCACTTGTTTAATTTGTAAAATGTATTAAACAATTCATTATAAATTAAACCAGTGAATTATTTATATAATAAATTAAACAATTGAATTATTTATATTGTAAATTGAACTTTGAATTATTTTTATAATAAATTAATCAATTTATTTTAAAATAATCACTTGAATTATTTACAAAATGAATTAAACAATTCATTATCAATTAAAATATTGTATTATTTGCATGAAAGTTAAACAATTGAATTATTTATATAATAAATTAAACATTTGAATTATTTATATCATAAATTAAACATTTGAAGTATTTATATAATAAATTAAACTTTGAATTATTTTTATAACAAATTAATCAATTTATTTTAAAATAATTACTTGAATTATTTATAAAATGAATTAAACATTTCATTATAAATTAATATATTGAATTATTTATGTAATAAATTAAACTATTGTATTATTTATATAATAAATTAAACAATTCATTGTGAAATAAAAACTTGAATTATTTATAAAATGAATTAATCAATTCATTATAAATTAAACTATTGTATTATTTATGTAATAAATTAAACTATTCATTATAAATTAAAATATTGCATTACTTATATAATAAATTAAACTTTCAATTATTTTTATAATAAATTAAACAATTCATTTTAAAATAATCACTTGAATTATTTATAAAATAAATTAAACAATTCACTATAAATTAACCTGTTGAATTATTTATATAATATATTAAACAATTCATTATATATTGAACCATTGAATTATTCATACAATAAATTGAACAATTGAATTATTTATATAATAAATTAAACTTTGAATTATTTTTATAAAAAATTGAACAATTCATTTTGAAATAATCACTTGAATTATTTATAAAATGAATTAAACAATTCATTATAAATTGAACTATTGTATTATTTATTCAATAAATTAAACTTTGAATTATTTTTAAAATAAATTAAACAATTCATTTTAAAATAATCACTGGAATTATTTATAAAATGAATTAACAATTCATTATAAATTAAACTATTGTATTATGTATGTAATAAATTAAACAATTCATTAAAATTAAAATATTGCATTATTTATATAATAAATTAAACTTTGAATTATTTTTATAATAAATTAAACAATTCATTTTAAAATAATCACTGGAATTATTTATAAAATGAATTAAACAATTCATTATGAATTAAACCATTGTATTATTTATATAATATGTTAAACCATTGAATTATTTATATAATAAATTAAACTTTGAATTATTTTTATAATAAATTAAACAATTCATATTAAAATAATCACTTGAATTATTTATAAAATAAATTAAACAATTCATTATAATTTAACATATTGAATTATTTTTATAATAAATTAAACAATTCATTATCAATTTAAATATTGAATTATTTATATAATAAATTAAACAATTGAATTATTTATGCAATAAATTAAACTTTGAACTATTCTTATAATAAATTAATCAATTTATTTTAAAATAATCACTTGAATTATTTATAAAATGAATTAAACAATTCATTATAAATTAATATATTGAATTATTTATGTAATAAATTAAACTATTGTATTATTTACATAATAAATTAAACAATTGATTATCAATTAAAATATTGAATTATTTATATAATAAATTAAACTTTGAATTATTTTTATAATAAATTGAGCAATTCATTTTGAAATAATCACTTGAATTATTTATAAAATAAATTTAAAAATTCATTATAAATTAAACTATTGTATTATTTATATAATAAATTAAACAATTCATTATAAATTAAAATATTGAATTATTTATATAATAAATTAAACTATTGCATTATTTGTATAATAAATTAAACTTTGAATTATTTTTAAAATATATTAATCAATTCATTTTAAAATAATCACTTGTTTAATTTGTAAAATGTATTAAACAATTCATTATAAATTAAACCAGTGAATTATTTATATAATAAATTAAACAATTGAATTATTTATATCGTAAATTGAACTTTGAATTATTTTTATAATAAATTAAACAATTCATTTGAAAATAATCACTTGAATTATTTATAAAATAAATTAAACAATTCATTATAAATTAACCTGTTGAATTATTTAAATAATATATTAAACAATTCATTATATATTGAACCATTGAATTATTCATACAATAAATTGAACAATTGAATTATTTATATAATAAATTAAACTTTGAATTATTTTTATAAAAAATTAATCAATTTATTTTAAAATAATCACTGGAATTATTTATAAAATGAATTAAACAATTCATTATCAATTAAAATATTGAATTATTCATACAATAAATTAAATAATTGAATTATTTATATAATAAATTAAACAATTGAATTATTCATACAATAAATTAAACTTTGAACTATTTTTATAATAAATTAATCAATTTATTTTAAAATAATCACTTGAATTATTTATAAAATGAATTAAACAAGTAATTATAAATTAAAATATTGTATTATTTATATAATGAATTAAACAATTCATTATCAATTAAAATATTGAATTATTTATATAATAAATTAAACAATTGAATTATTTATGCAATAAATTAAACTTTGAATTATTTTTATAATAAATTAATCAATTTATTTTAAAATAATCACTTGAATTATTTACAAAATGAATTAAACAATTCATTATCAATTAAAATATTGTATTATTTATATAATAAATTAAACAATTCATTATAAATTAAAATATTGAATTATTTGCATGAAAGTTAAACAATTGAATTATTTATATAATAAATTAAACATTTGAATTATTTATATAATAAATTAAACTTTGAATTATTTATATAATAAATTAATCAATTTATTTTAAAATAATTACTTGAATTATTTATAAAATGAATTAAACATTTCATTATAAATTAATATATTGAATTATTTAAATAATAAATTAAACTATTGTATTATTTATATAATAAATTAAACAATTCATTTTAAAATAAAAATTTGAATTATTTATAAAATGAATTAATCAATTCATTATAAATTAAACTATTGTATTATTTATGTAATAAATTAAACTATTCATATAAATTAAAATATTGCATTACTTATATAATAAATTAAACTTTCAATTATTTTTATAATAAATTAAACAATTCATTTTAAAATAATCACTTGAATTATTTATAAAATAAATTAAACAATTCATTATAAATTAACCTGTTGAATTATTTAAATAATATATTAAACAATTCATTATATATTGAACCATTGAATTATTCATACAATAAATTGAACAATTGAATTATTTATATAATAAATTAAACTTTGAATTATTTTTATAAAAAATTAATCAATTTATTTTAAAATAATCACTGGAATTATTTATAAAATGAATTAAACAATTCATTATCAATTAAAATATTGAATTATTTATATAATCAATTAAACAATTCATTATCAATTAAAATATTGAATTATTTATATAATAAATTAAACAATTGAATTATTTATGCAATAAATTAAACTTTGAACTATTCTTATAATAAATTAATCAATTTATTTTAAAATAATCACTTGAATTATTTATAAAATGAATTAAACAAGTAATTATAAATTAAAATATTGTATTATTTATATAATAAATTAAACAATTCATTATCAATTAAAATATTGAATTATTTATATAATAAATTAAACAATTGAATTATTTATGCAATAAATTAAACTTTGAACTATTCTTATAATAAATTAATCAATTTATTTTAAAATAATCACTTGAATTATTTATAAAATGAATTAAACAATTCATTATAAATTAATATATTGAATTATTTATGTAATAAATTCAACTATTGTATTATTTATATGATAAATTAAACAATTCATTGTCAATTAAAATATTGAATTATTTATATAATAAATTAAACTATTGAATTATTTATATAATAAATTAAACTTTGAATTATTTTTATAATAAATTGAACAATTCATTTTGAAATAATCACTTGAATTATTTATAAAATGAATTAAACAATTCATTATAAATTGAACTGTTGTATTATTTATTCAATAAATTAAACTTTGAATTATTTTAAAAATAAATTAAACAATTCATTTTAAAATAATCACTAGAATTATTCATACAATAAATTACACAATTCATTATAAATTAAAATATTGCATTATTTATATAATAAATTAAACTTTGAATTATTTTGATAATAAATTAAACAATTCATTTTGAAATAATCACTGGAATTATTTATAAAATGAATTAACAATTCATTATAAATTAAACTATTGTATTATTTATATAATAAATTAAACAATTCATTAAAATTAAAATATTGCATTATTTATATAATAAATTAAACTTTGAATTATTTTTATAATAAATTAAACAATTCATTTTGAAATAATCACTGGAATTATTTATAAAATGAATTAAACAATTCATTATGAATTAAACCATTGTATTATTTATATAATATGTTAAACTATTGAATTATTTATATAATAAATTAAACTTTGAATTATTTTTATAATAAATTAAACAATTCATATTAAAATAATCACTTGAATTATTTATAAAATAAATTAAACAATTCATTATAATTTAACATATTGAATTATATTTATAATAAATTAAACAATTCATTATCAATTTAAATATTGAATTATTTATATAATAAATTAAACAATTGAATTATTTATGCAATAAATTAAACTTTGAACTATTCTTATAATAAATTAATCAATTTATTTTAAAATAATCACTTGAATTATTTATAAAATGAATTAAACAATTCATTATAAATTAATATATTGAATTATTTATGTAATAAATTAAACTATTGTATTATTTACATAATAAATTAAACAATTGATTATCAATTAAAATATTGAATTATTTATATAATAAATTAAACTTTGAATTATTTTTATAATAAATTGAGCAATTCATTTTGAAATAATCACTTGAATTATTTATAAAATAAATTTAAAAATTCATTATAAATTAAACTATTGTATTATTTATATAATAAATTAAACAATTCATTATAAATTAAAATATTGAATTATTTATATAATAAATTAAACTATTGCATTATTTGTATAATAAATTAAACTTTGAATTATTTTTAAAATATATTAATCAATTCATTTTAAAATAATCACTTGTTTAATTTGTAAAATGTATTAAACAATTCATTATAAATTAAACCAGTGAATTATTTATATAATAAATTAAACAATTGAATTATTTATATTGTAAATTGAACTTTGAATTATTTTTATAATAAATTAATCAATTTATTTTAAAATAATCACTTGAATTATTTACAAAATGAATTAAACAATTCATTATCAATTAAAATATTGTATTATTTGCATGAAAGTTAAACAATTGAATTATTTATATAATAAATTAAACATTTGAATTATTTATATCATAAATTAAACATTTGAAGTATTTATATAATAAATTAAACTTTGAATTATTTTTATAACAAATTAATCAATTTATTTTAAAATAATTACTTGAATTATTTATAAAATGAATTAAACATTTCATTATAAATTAATATATTGAATTATTTATGTAATAAATTAAACTATTGTATTATTTATATAATAAATTAAACAATTCATTGTGAAATAAAAACTTGAATTATTTATAAAATGAATTAATCAATTCATTATAAATTAAACTATTGTATTATTTATGTAATAAATTAAACTATTCATTATAAATTAAAATATTGCATTACTTATATAATAAATTAAACTTTCAATTATTTTTATAATAAATTAAACAATTCATTTTAAAATAATCACTTGAATTATTTATAAAATAAATTAAACAATTCATTATAAATTAACCTGTTGAATTATTTAAATAATATATTAAACAATTCATTATATATTGAACCATTGAATTATTCATACAATAAATTGAACAATTGAATTATTTATATAATAAATTAAACTTTGAATTATTTTTATAAAAAATTAATCAATTTATTTTAAAATAATCACTGGAATTATTTATAAAATGAATTAAACAATTCATTATCAATTAAAATATTGAATTATTTATACAATAAATTAAATAATTGAATTATTTATATAATAAATTAAACAATTGAATTATTCATACAATAAATTAAACTTTGAACTATTTTTATAATAAATTAATCAATTTATTTTAAAATAATCACTTGAATTATTTATAAAATGAATTAAACAAGTAATTATAAATTAAAATATTGTATTATTTATATAATGAATTAAACAATTCATTATCAATTAAAATATTGAATTATTTATATAATAAATTAAACAATTGAATTATTTATGCAATAAATTAAACTTTGAATTATTTTTATAATAAATTAATCAATTTATTTTAAAATAATCACTTGAATTATTTACAAAATGAATTAAACCATTCATTATCAATTAAAATATTGTATTATTTATATAATAAATTAAACAATTCATTATAAATTAAAATATTGAATTATTTGCATGAAAGTTAAACAATTGAATTATTTATATAATAAATTAAACATTTGAATTATTTATATAATAAATTAAACTTTGAATTATTTATATAATAAATTAATCAATTTATTTTAAAATAATTACTTGAATTATTTATAAAATGAATTAAACATTTCATTATAAATTAATATATTGAATTATTTAAATAATAAATTAAACTATTGTATTATTTATATAATAAATTAAACAATTCATTTTAAAATAAAAATTTGAATTATTTATAAAATGAATTAATCAATTCATTATAAATTAAACTATTGTATTATTTATGTAATAAATTAAACTATTCATATAAATTAAAATATTGCATTACTTATATAATAAATTAAACTTTCAATTATTTTTATAATAAATTAAACAATTCATTTTAAAATAATCACTTGAATTATTTATAAAATAAATTAAACAATTCATTATAAATTAACCTGTTGAATTATTTAAATAATATATTAAACAATTCATTATATATTGAACCATTGAATTATTCATACAATAAATTGAACAATTGAATTATTTATATAATAAATTAAACTTTGAATTATTTTTATAAAAAATTAATCAATTTATTTTAAAATAATCACTGGAATTATTTATAAAATGAATTAAACAATTCATTATCAATTAAAATATTGAATTATTTATATAATCAATTAAACAATTCATTATCAATTAAAATATTGAATTATTTATATAATAAATTAAACAATTGAATTATTTATGCAATAAATTAAACTTTGAACTATTCTTATAATAAATTAATCAATTTATTTTAAAATAATCACTTGAATTATTTATAAAATGAATTAAACAAGTAATTATAAATTAAAATATTGTATTATTTATATAATAAATTAAACAATTCATTATCAATTAAAATATTGAATTATTTATATAATAAATTAAACAATTGAATTATTTATGCAATAAATTAAACTTTGAACTATTCTTATAATAAATTAATCAATTTATTTTAAAATAATCACTTGAATTATTTATAAAATGAATTAAACAATTCATTATAAATTAATATATTGAATTATTTATGTAATAAATTCAACTATTGTATTATTTATATGATAAATTAAACAATTCATTGTCAATTAAAATATTGAATTATTTATATAATAAATTAAACTATTGAATTATTTATATAATAAATTAAACTTTGAATTATTTTTATAATAAATTGAACAATTCATTTTGAAATAATCACTTGAATTATTTATAAAATGAATTAAACAATTCATTATAAATTGAACTGTTGTATTATTTATTCAATAAATTAAACTTTGAATTATTTTAAAAATAAATTAAACAATTCATTTTAAAATAATCACTAGAATTATTTATACAATAAATTACACAATTCATTATAAATTAAAATATTGCATTATTTATATAATAAATTAAACTTTGAATTATTTTGATAATAAATTAAACAATTCATTTTGAAATAATCACTGGAATTATTTATAAAATGAATTAACAATTCATTATAAATTAAACTATTGTATTATTTATATAATAAATTAAACAATTCATTAAAATTAAAATATTGCATTATTTATATAATAAATTAAACTTTGAATTATTTTTATAATAAATTAAACAATTCATTTTGAAATAATCACTGGAATTATTTATAAAATGAATTAAACAATTCATTATGAATTAAACCATTGTATTATTTATATAATATGTTAAACCATTGAATTATTTATATAATAAATTAAACTTTGAATTATTTTTATAATAAATTAAACAATTCATATTAAAATAATCACTTGAATTATTTATAAAATAAATTAAACAATTCATTATAATTTAACATATTGAATTATATTTATAATAAATTAAACAATTCATTATCAATTTAAATATTGAATTATTTATATAATAAATTAAACAATTGAATTATTTATGCAATAAATTAAACTTTGAACTATTCTTATAATAAATTAATCAATTTATTTTAAAATA
Organism: Heptranchias perlo; assembly: GCF_035084215.1. NCBI lineage: Eukaryota > Metazoa > Chordata > Chondrichthyes > Hexanchiformes > Hexanchidae > Heptranchias > Heptranchias perlo. The sequence goes on along the minus strand of NC_090341.1, from coordinate 63,771,795 downwards.
ATCACTTGAATTATTTATAAAATGAATTAAACAATTCATTATAAATTAATATATTGAATTATTTATGTAATAAATTAAACTATTGTATTATTTACATAATAAATTAAACAATTGATTATCAATTAAAATATTGAATTATTTATATAATAAATTAAACTTTGAATTATTTTTATAATAAATTGAGCAATTCATTTTGAAATAATCACTTGAATTATTTATAAAATAAATTTAAAAATTCATTATAAATTAAACTATTGTATTATTTATATAATAAATTAAACAATTCATTATAAATTAAAATATTGAATTATTTATATAATAAATTAAACTATTGCATTATTTGTATAATAAATTAAACTTTGAATTATTTTTAAAATATATTAATCAATTCATTTTAAAATAATCACTTGTTTAATTTGTAAAATGTATTAAACAATTCATTATAAATTAAACCAGTGAATTATTTATATAATAAATTAAACAATTGAATTATTTATATTGTAAATTGAACTTTGAATTATTTTTATAATAAATTAATCAATTTATTTTAAAATAATCACTTGAATTATTTACAAAATGAATTAAACAATTCATTATCAATTAAAATATTGTATTATTTGCATGAAAGTTAAACAATTGAATTATTTATATAATAAATTAAACATTTGAATTATTTATATCATAAATTAAACATTTGAAGTATTTATATAATAAATTAAACTTTGAATTATTTTTATAACAAATTAATCAATTTATTTTAAAATAATTACTTGAATTATTTATAAAATGAATTAAACATTTCATTATAAATTAACATATTGAATTATTTATGTAATAAATTAAACTATTGTATTATTTATATAATAAATTAAACAATTCATTGTGAAATAAAAACTTGAATTATTTATAAAATGAATTAATCAATTCATTATAAATTAAACTATTGTATTATTTATGTAATAAATTAAACTATTCATTATAAATTAAAATATTGCATTACTTATATAATAAATTAAACTTTCAATTATTTTTATAATAAATTAAACAATTCAATTTAAAATAATCACTTGAATTATTTATAAAATAAATTAAACAATTCATTATAAATTAACCTGTTGAATTATTTAAATAATATATTAAACAATTCATTATATATTGAACCATTGAATTATTCATACAATAAATTGAACAATTGAATTATTTATATAATAAATTAAACTTTGAATTATTTTTATAAAAAATTAATCAATTTATTTTAAAATAATCACTGGAATTATTTATAAAATGAATTAAACAATTCATTATCAATTAAAATATTGAATTATTTATACAATAAATTAAATAATTGAATTATTTATATAATAAATTAAACAATTGAATTATTCATACAATAAATTAAACTTTGAACTATTTTTATAATAAATTAATCAATTTATTTTAAAATAATCACTTGAATTATTTATAAAATGAATTAAACAAGTAATTATAAATTAAAATATTGTATTATTTATATAATGAATTAAACAATTCATTATCAATTAAAATATTGAATTATTTATATAATAAATTAAACAATTGAATTATTTATGCAATAAATTAAACTTTGAATTATTTTTATAATAAATTAATCAATTTATTTTAAAATAATCACTTGAATTATTTACAAAATGAATTAAACAATTCATTATCAATTAAAATATTGTATTATTTATATAATAAATTAAACAATTCATTATAAATTAAAATATTGAATTATTTGCATGAAAGTTAAACAATTGAATTATTTATATAATAAATTAAACATTTGAATTATTTATATAATAAATTAAACTTTGAATTATTTATATAATAAATTAATCAATTTATTTTAAAATAATTACTTGAATTATTTATAAAATGAATTAAACATTTCATTATAAATTAATATATTGAATTATTTAAATAATAAATTAAACTATTGTATTATTTATATAATAAATTAAACAATTCATTTTAAAATAAAAATTTGAATTATTTATAAAATGAATTAATCAATTCATTATAAATTAAACTATTGTATTATTTATGTAATAAATTAAACTATTCATATAAATTAAAATATTGCATTACTTATATAATAAATTAAACTTTCAATTATTTTTATAATAAATTAAACAATTCATTTTAAAATAATCACTTGAATTATTTATAAAATAAATTAAACAATTCATTATAAATTAACCTGTTGAATTATTTAAATAATATATTAAACAATTCATTATATATTGAACCATTGAATTATTCATACAATAAATTGAACAATTGAATTATTTATATAATAAATTAAACTTTGAATTATTTTTATAAAAAATTAATCAATTTATTTTAAAATAATCACTGGAATTATTTATAAAATGAATTAAACAATTCATTATCAATTAAAATATTGAATTATTTATATAATCAATTAAACAATTCATTATCAATTAAAATATTGAATTATTTATATAATAAATTAAACAATTGAATTATTTATGCAATAAATTAAACTTTGAACTATTCTTATAATAAATTAATCAATTTATTTTAAAATAATCACTTGAATTATTTATAAAATGAATTAAACAAGTAATTATAAATTAAAATATTGTATTATTTATATAATAAATTAAACAATTCATTATCAATTAAAATATTGAATTATTTATATAATAAATTAAACAATTGAATTATTTATGCAATAAATTAAACTTTGAACTATTCTTATAATAAATTAATCAATTTATTTTAAAATAATCACTTGAATTATTTATAAAATGAATTAAACAATTCATTATAAATTAATATATTGAATTATTTATGTAATAAATTCAACTATTGTATTATTTATATGATAAATTAAACAATTCATTGTCAATTAAAATATTGAATTATTTATATAATAAATTAAACTATTGAATTATTTATATAATAAATTAAACTTTGAATTATTTTTATAATAAATTGAACAATTCATTTTGAAATAATCACTTGAATTATTTATAAAATGAATTAAACAATTCATTATAAATTGAACTGTTGTATTATTTATTCAATAAATTAAACTTTGAATTATTTTAAAAATAAATTAAACAATTCATTTTAAAATAATCACTAGAATTATTCATACAATAAATTACACAATTCATTATAAATTAAAATATTGCATTATTTATATAATAAATTAAACTTTGAATTATTTTGATAATAAATTAAACAATTCATTTTGAAATAATCACTGGAATTATTTATAAAATGAATTAACAATTCATTATAAATTAAACTATTGTATTATTTATATAATAAATTAAACAATTCATTAAAATTAAAATATTGCATTATTTATATAATAAATTAAACTTTGAATTATTTTTATAATAAATTAAACAATTCATTTTGAAATAATCACTGGAATTATTTATAAAATGAATTAAACAATTCATTATGAATTAAACCATTGTATTATTTATATAATATGTTAAACCATTGAATTATTTATATAATAAATTAAACTTTGAATTATTTTTATAATAAATTAAACAATTCATATTAAAATAATCACTTGAATTATTTATAAAATAAATTAAACAATTCATTATAATTTAACATATTGAATTATATTTATAATAAATTAAACAATTCATTATCAATTTAAATATTGAATTATTTATATAATAAATTAAACAATTGAATTATTTATGCAATAAATTAAACTTTGAACTATTCTTATAATAAATTAATCAATTTATTTTAAAATAATCACTTGAATTATTTATAAAATGAATTAAACAATTCATTATAAATTAATATATTGAATTATTTATGTAATAAATTAAACTATTGTATTATTTACATAATAAATTAAACAATTGATTATCAATTAAAATATTGAATTATTTATATAATAAATTAAACTTTGAATTATTTTTATAATAAATTGAGCAATTCATTTTGAAATAATCACTTGAATTATTTATAAAATAAATTTAAAAATTCATTATAAATTAAACTATTGTATTATTTATATAATAAATTAAACAATTCATTATAAATTAAAATATTGAATTATTTATATAATAAATTAAACTATTGCATTATTTGTATAATAAATTAAACTTTGAATTATTTTTAAAATATATTAATCAATTCATTTTAAAATAATCACTTGTTTAATTTGTAAAATGTATTAAACAATTCATTATAAATTAAACCAGTGAATTATTTATATAATAAATTAAACAATTGAATTATTTATATTGTAAATTGAACTTTGAATTATTTTTATAATAAATTAATCAATTTATTTTAAAATAATCACTTGAATTATTTACAAAATGAATTAAACAATTCATTATCAATTAAAATATTGTATTATTTGCATGAAAGTTAAACAATTGAATTATTTATATAATAAATTAAACATTTGAATTATTTATATCATAAATTAAACATTTGAAGTATTTATATAATAAATTAAACTTTGAATTATTTTTATAACAAATTAATCAATTTATTTTAAAATAATTACTTGAATTATTTATAAAATGAATTAAACATTTCATTATAAATTAATATATTGAATTATTTATGTAATAAATTAAACTATTGTATTATTTATATAATAAATTAAACAATTCATTGTGAAATAAAAACTTGAATTATTTATAAAATGAATTAATCAATTCATTATAAATTAAACTATTGTATTATTTATGTAATAAATTAAACTATTCATTATAAATTAAAATATTGCATTACTTATATAATAAATTAAACTTTCAATTATTTTTATAATAAATTAAACAATTCATTTTAAAATAATCACTTGAATTATTTATAAAATAAATTAAACAATTCACTATAAATTAACCTGTTGAATTATTTATATAATATATTAAACAATTCATTATATATTGAACCATTGAATTATTCATACAATAAATTGAACAATTGAATTATTTATATAATAAATTAAACTTTGAATTATTTTTATAAAAAATTGAACAATTCATTTTGAAATAATCACTTGAATTATTTATAAAATGAATTAAACAATTCATTATAAATTGAACTATTGTATTATTTATTCAATAAATTAAACTTTGAATTATTTTTAAAATAAATTAAACAATTCATTTTAAAATAATCACTGGAATTATTTATAAAATGAATTAACAATTCATTATAAATTAAACTATTGTATTATTTATGTAATAAATTAAACAATTCATTAAAATTAAAATATTGCATTATTTATATAATAAATTAAACTTTGAATTATTTTTATAATAAATTAAACAATTCATTTTAAAATAATCACTGGAATTATTTATAAAATGAATTAAACAATTCATTATGAATTAAACCATTGTATTATTTATATAATATGTTAAACCATTGAATTATTTATATAATAAATTAAACTTTGAATTATTTTTATAATAAATTAAACAATTCATATTAAAATAATCACTTGAATTATTTATAAAATAAATTAAACAATTCATTATAATTTAACATATTGAATTATTTTTATAATAAATTAAACAATTCATTTGAAAATAATCACTTGAATTATTTATAAAATAAATTAAACAATTCATTTTGAATTAAACCATTGAATTATTTTTATAATAAATTAATCAATTTATTTTAAAATAATCACTTGAATTATTTATAAAATGAATTAAACAAGTAATTATAAATTAAAATATTGTATTATTTATATAATAAATTAAACGATTCATTATCAATTAAAATATTGAATTATTTATATAATAAATTAAACAATTGAATTATTTATGCAATAAATTAAACTTTGAACTATTCTTATAATAAATTAATCAATTTATTTTAAAATAATCACTTGAATTATTTATAAAATGAATTAAACAATTCATTATCAATTAAAATATTGAATTATTTATATAATAAATTAAACTTTGAATTATTTTTATAATAAATTGAGCAATTCATTTTGAAATAATCACTTGAATTATTTATAAAATAAATTTAAAAATTCATTATAAATTAAACTATTGTATTATTTATATAATAAATTAAACAATTCATTATAAGTTAAAATATTGAATTATTTATATAATAAATTAAACTATTGCATTATTTGTATAATAAATTAAACTTTGAATTATTTTTAAAATAAATTAATCAATTCATTTTAAAATAATCACTTGTTTAATTTGTAAAATGTATTAAACAATTCATTATAAATTAAACCAGTGAATTATTTATATAATAAATTAAACAATTGAATTATTTATATCGTAAATTGAACTTTGAATTATTTTTATAATAAATTAATCAATTTATTTTAAAATAATCACTTGAATTATTTACAAAATGAATTAAACAATTCATTATCAATTAAAATATTGTATTATTTGCATGAAAGTTAAACAATTGAATTATTTATATAATAAATTAAACATTTGAATTATTTATATAATAAATTAAACATTTGAAGTATTTATATAATAAATTAAACTTTGAATTATTTTTATAACAAATTAACCAATTTATTTTAAAATAATTACTTGAATTATTTATAAAATGTATTAAACATTTCATTATAAATTAATATATTGGATTACTTATGTAATAAATTAAACTATTGTATTATTTATATGATAAATTAAACAATTCATTTTGAAATAAAAACTTGAATTATTTATAAAATGAATTAATCTATTCATTATAAATTAAACTATTGTATTATTTATGTAATAAATTAAACTATTCATTATAAATTAAAATATTGCATTACTTATATAATAAATTAAACTTTCAATTATTTTTATAATAAATTAAACAATTCATTTTAAAATAATCAATTGAATTATTTATAAAATAAATTGAACAATTCATTATAAATTAACCTGTTGAATTATTTATATAATATATTAAACAATTCATTATATATTGAACCATTGAATTATTCATACAATAAATTGAACAATTGAATTATTTATATAATAAATTAAACTTTGAATTATTTTTATAAAAAATTAAACAATTCATTTTAAAATAATCACTGGAATTATTTATATAATGAATTAACAATTCATTATAAATTAAACTATTGTATTATTTATATAATAAATTAAACTTTGAATTATTTTTATAATAAATTAAACAATTCATTTTAAAATAATCACTGGAATTATTTATAAAATGAATTAAACAATTCATTATGAATTAAACCATTGTATTATTTATATAATATGTTAAACCATTGAATTATTTATATAATAAATTAAACTTTGAATTATTTTTATAATAAATTAAACAATTCATATTAAAATAATCACTTGAATTATTTATAAAATAAATTAAACAATTCATTATAATTTAACATATTGAATTATTTTTATAATAAATTAAACAATCCATTTGAAAATAATCACTTGAATTATTTATAAAATAAATTAAACAATTCATTTTGAATTAAACCATTGAATTATTTTTATAATAAATTAATCAATTTATTTTAAAATAATCACTTGAATTATTTATAAAATGAATTAAACAAGTAATTATAAATTAAAATATTGTATTATTTATATAATAAATTAAACAATTCATTATCAATTAAAATATTGAATTATTTATATAATAAATTAAACAATTGAATTATTTATGCAATAAATTAAACTTTGAACTATTCTTATAATAAATTAATCAATTTATTTTAAAATAATCACTTGAATTATTTATAAAATGAATTAAACATTTCATTATAAATTAATATATTGAATTATTTATATAATAAATTAAACTTTGAATTATTTTTATAATAAATTGAGCAATTCATTTTGAAAAAATCACTTGAATTATTTATAAAATAAATTTAAAAATTCATTATCAATTAAACTATTGTATTACTTATATAATAAATTAAACAATTCATTATAAATTAAAATATTGAATTATTTATATAATAAATTAAACAATTGAATTATTTTTTTGTAAATTGAACTTTGAATTATTTTTATAATAAATTAATCAATTTATTTTAAAATAATCACTTGAATTATTTACAAAATGAATTAAACAATTCATTATCAATTAAAATATTGTATTATTTGCATGAAAGTTAAACAATTGAATTATTTATATAATAAATTAAACATTTGAATTATTTATATAATAAATTAAACATTTGAATTATTTATATAATAAATTAAACTTTGAATTATTTATATAATAAATTAAACTTTGAATTATTTTTATAATAAATTAATCAATTTATTTTAAAATAATTACTTGAATTATTTATAAAATGAATTAAACATTTCATTATAAATTAATATATTGAATTATTTATGTAATAAATTAAACTATTGTATTATTTATATAATAAATTAAACAATTCATTTTAAAATAAAAACTTGAATTATTTATAAAATGAATTAATCAATTCATTATAAATTAAACTATTGAATTATTTATGTAATAAATTAAACTATTGTATTATTTACATAATAAATTAAACAATTCATTATCAATTAAAATATTGAATTATTTATATAATAAATTAAACTTTGAATTATTTTTATAATAAATTAAACAATTCATTTTAAAATAAAAACTTGAATTATTTATAAAATGAATTAATCAATTCATTATAAATTAAACTATTGTATTATTTGTGTGATAAATTAAACAATTCATTATAAATTAAAATATTGAATTATTTGCATGAAAGTTAAACAATTGAATTATTTATATAATAAATTAAACATTTGAAGTATTTATATAATAAATTATACTTTGAATTATTTTTATAACAAATTAATCAATTTATTTTAAAATAATTACTTGAATTATTTATAAAATGAATTAAACATTTCATTATAAATTAATATATTGAATTATTTATGTAATAAATTAAACTATTGTATTATTTATATAATAAATTAAACAATTCACTTTAAAATAAAAACTTGAATTATTTATAAAATGAATTAATCAATTCATTATAAATTAAACTATTGTATTATTTATGTAATAAATTAAACTATTCATTATAAATTAAAATATTGCATTACTTATATAATAAATTAAACTTTCAATTATTTTTATAATAAATTAAACAATTCATTTTAAAATAATCACTTGAATTATTTATAAAATAAATTAAACAATTCATTATAAATTAACCTGTTGAATTATTTATATAATATATTAAACAATTCATTATATATTGAACCATTGAATTATTCATACAATAAATTGAACAATTGAATTATTTATATAATAAATTAAACTTTGAATTATTTTTATAAAAAATTGAACAATTCATTTTGAAATAATCACTTGAATTCTTTATAAAATAAATTTAAAAATTCATTATAAATTAAACTATTGTATTATTGATATAATAAATTAAACAATTCATTATAAATTCAAATATTGAATTATTTATATAATAAATTAAACTATTGCATTATTTGTATAATAAATTAAACTTTGAATTATTTTTAAAATAACTTAATCAATTCATTTTAAAATAATCACTTGTTTAATTTGTAAAATGTATTAAACAATTCATTATAAATTAAACCATTGAATTATTTATAGAAATAAATTAAACAATTGAATTATTTATATCGTAAATTGAACTTTGAATTATTTTTATAATAAATTAATCAATTTATTTTAAAATAATCACTTGAATTATTTACAAAATGAATTAAACAATTCATTATCAATTAAAATATTGTATTATTTATATAATAAATTAAACAATTCATTATAAATTAAAATATTGAATTATTTGCATGAAAGTTAAACAATTGAATTATTTATATAATAAATTAAACATTTGAATTATTTATATAATGAATTAAACTTTGAATTATTTTTATAATAAATTAAACAATTCATTTTAAAATAAAAACTTGAATTATTTATAAAATGAATTAATCAATTCATTATAAATTAAACTATTGTATTATTTATGTAATAAATTAAACTATTCATTATAAATTAAAATATTGCATTACTTATACAATAAATTAAACTTGCAATTATTTTTATAATAAATTAAACAATTCATTTTAAAATAATCACTTGAATTATTTATAAAATAAATTAAACAATTCATTATAAATTAACCTGTTGAATTATTTATATAATATATTAAACAATTCATTATATATTGAACCATTGAATTATTCATACAATAACTTGAACAATTGAATATTTATATAATAAATTAAACTTTGAATTATTTTTATAAAAAATTAATCAATTTATTTCAAAATAATCACTGGAATTATTTATAAAATGAATTAAACAATTCATTATCAATTAAAATATTGAATTATTTATATAATAAATTAAATAATTGAATTATTTATATAATAAATTAAACAATTGAATTATTCATACAATAAATTAAACTTTGAACTATTTTTATAATAAATTAATCAATTTATTTTTAAAAAATCACTTGAATTATTTATAAAATGAATTAAACAATTCATTATCAATTAAAATATTGAATTATTTATATAATAAATTAAACTATTGATTTATTTATATATTAAATTAAACTTTGAATTATTTTTATAATAAATTAAACAATTCATCTTAAAATAATCACTTGAATTATTTATAAAATAAATTAAACAATTCATTATAATTTAACATATTGAATTATTTTTATAATAAATTAAACAATTCATTTGAAAATAATCACTTGAATTATTTATAAAATGAATTAAACAATTCATTATAAATTGAACTATTGTATTAGTTATTCAATAAATTATACTTTGAATTATTTTTAAAATAAATTAAACAATTCATTTTAAAATAATCACTAGAATTATTCATATAATAAATTACACAATTCATTATAAATTAAAATATTGCATTATTTATATAATAAATTAAACTTTGAATTATTTTGATAATAAATTAAACAATTCATTTTAAAATAATCACTGGAATTATTTATAAAATGAATTAACAATTCATTATAAATTAAACTATTGTATTATCTATATAATAAATTAAACAATTCATTAAAATTAAAATATTGCATTATTTATATAATAAATTAAACTTTGAATTATTTTTATAATAAATTAAACAATTCATTTTAAAATAATCACTGGAATTATTTATAAAATGAATTAAACAATTCATTATGAATTAAACCATTGTATTATTTTTATAATAAATTAAACAATTCATATTAAAATAATCACTTGAATTATTTATAAAATGAATTAAACAATTCATTATAATTTGACATATTGAATTATTTTTATAATAAATTAATCAATTTATTTTAAAATAATCACTTGAATTATTTATAAAATGAATTAAGCAAATAATTATAAATTAAAACATTGTATTATTTATATAATAAATTAAACAATTCATTATCAATTAAAATATTGAATTATTTATAGAATAAATTAAACAATTGAATTATTGATATAATAAATTAAACAATTGAATTATTTATGCAATAAATTAAACTTTGAACTATTCTTATAATAAATTAATCAATTTATTTTAAAATAATCACTTGAATTATTTATAAAATGAATTAAACAATTCATTACAAATTAATATATTGAATTATTTATGTAATAAATTAAACTATTGTATTATTTACATAATAAATTAAACAATTCATTATCAATTAAAATATTGAATTATTTATATAATAAGTTAAACTATTGAATTATTTATACAATAAATTAAACTTTGAATTATTTTTATAATAAATTGAGCAATTCATTTTAAAATAATCACTTGAATTATTTATAAAATAAATTTAAAAATTCATTATAAATTAAACTATTGTATTATTTATATAATAAATTAAACAATTCATTATATTTAAAATATTGAATTATTTATATATTAAATTAAACTATTGCATTATTTGTATAATAAATTAAACTTTGAATTATTTTTAAAATAAATTAAACAATTCATTTTAAAATAATCACTTGTTAAATTTGTAAAATGTATTAAACAATTCATTATAAATTAAACCATTGAATTATTTATATAATAAATTAAACAATTGAATTATTTATATCGTAAATTGAACTTTGAATTATTTTTATAATAAATTAATCAATTTATTTTGAAATAATCACTTGAATTATTTACAAAATGAATTAAACAATTCATTATAAATTAAAATATTGAATTATTTATATAATAAATTAAACTATTGCATTATTTGTATTATAAATTAAACTTTGAATTATTTTTAAAATAAATTAATCAATTCATTTTAAAATAATCACTTGTTTAATTTGTAAAATATATTAAACAATTCATTATAAATTAAACCATTGAATTATTTATATAATAAATTAAACAATTGAATTATTTATATCGTAAATTGAACTTTGAATTATTTTTATAATAAATTAATCAATTTATTTTGAAATAATCACTTGAATTATTTACAAAATGAATTAAACAATTCATTATAAATTAAAATATTGAATTATTTATATAATAAATTAAACTATTGCATTATTTGTATTATAAATTAAACTTTGAATTATTTTTAAAATAAATTAATCAATTCATTTTAAAATAATCACTTGTTTAATTTGTAAAATATATTAAACAATTCATTATAAATTAAACCATTGAATTATTTATATAATAAATTAAACAATTGAATTATTTATATCGTAAATTGAACTTTAAATTATTTTTATAATAAATTAATCAATTTATTTTTAAATAATCACTTGAATTATTTACAAAATGAATTAAACAATTCATTATAAATTAACCTGTTGAATTATTTATATAATATATTAAACAATTCATTATATATTGAACCATTGAATTATTCATACAATAAATTGAACAATTGAATTATTTATATAATAAATTAAACTTTGAATTATTTTTATAAAAAATTGAACAATTCATTTTGAAATAATCACTTGAATTATTTATAAAATAAATTTAAAAATTCATTATAAATTAAACTATTGTATTATTTATATAATAAATTAAACAATTCATTATAAATTAAAATATTGAATTATTTATATAATAAATTAAACAATTCATTATAAATTAAAATATTGAATTATTTATATAATAAATTAAACTATTGCATTATTTGTATAATAAATTAAACTTTGAATTATTTTTAAAATAAATTAATCAATTCATTTTAAAATAATCACTTGTTTAATTTGTAAAATGTATTAAACAATTCATTATAAATTAAACCATTGAATTATTTATATAATAAATTAAACAATTGAATTATTTATATCGTAAATTGAACTTTGAATTATTTTTATAATAAATTAATCAATTTATTTTAAAATAATTACTTGAATTATTTATAAAATGAATTAAACAATTCATTATCAATTAAAATATTGTATTATTTATATAATAAATTAAACAATTCATTATAAAATAAAATATTGAATTATTTGCATGGAAGTTAAACAATTGAATTATTTATATAATAAATTAAACATTTGAATTATTTATATAATAAATTAATCAATTTATTTTAAAATAATTACTTGAATTATTTATAAAATGAATTAAACATTTCATTATAAATTAATATATTGAATTATTTATGTAATAAATTAAATTATTGTATTATTTATATAATAAATTAAACAATTCATTTTAAAATAAAAACTTGAATTATTTATAAAATGAATTAATCAATTCATTATAAATTAAACTATTGTATTATTTGTGTGATAAATTAAACAATTCATTATAAATTAAAATATTGAATTATTTGCATGAAAGTTAAACAATTGAATTATTTATATAATAAATTAAACATTTGAATTATTTATATAATAAATTAAACTTTGAATTATTTTTATAATAAATTAATCAATTTATTTTAAAATAATTACTTGAATTATTTATAAAATGAATTAAACAATTCATTATCAATTAAAATATTGTATTATTTATATAATAAATTAAACAATTCATTATAAAATAAAATATTGAATTATTTGCATGGAAGTTAAACAATTGAATTATTTATGTAATAAATTAAACATTTGAATTATTTATATAATAAATTAAACTTTGAATTATTTTTATAATAAATTAATCAATTTATTTTAAAATAATTACTTGAATTATTTATAAAATGAATTAAATATTTCATTATAAATTAATATATTGAATTATTTATGTAATAAATTAAACTATTGTATTATTTATATAATAAATTAAACAATTCATTTTAAAATAAAAACTTGAATTATTTATAAAATGTATTAATCAATTCATTATAAATTAAACGATTGTATTATTTATGTAATAAATTAAACTATTCATTATAAATTAAAATATTGCATTATTCATACAATAAATTGAACAATTGAATTATTTATATAATAAATTAAACTTTCAATTATTTTTATAATAAATTAAACAATTCATTTTAAAATAATCACTTGAATTATTTATAAAATAAATTAAACAATTCATTATAAATTAACCTGTTGAATTATTTATATAATATTTTAAACAATTCATTATATATTGAACCATTGAATTATTCATACAATAAATTGAACAATTGAATTATTTATATAATAAATTAAACTTTGAATTATTTTTATAAAAAATTAATCAATTTATTTTAAAATAATCACTTGAATTATTTATAAAATGAATTAAACAATTCATTATAAATTAATATATTGAATTATTTATGTAATAAATTCAACTATTGATTTATTTATATATTAAATTAAACTTTGAATTATTTTTATAATAAATTAATCAATTTATTTTAAAATAATTACTTGAATTATTTATAAAATGAATTAAACATTTCATTATAAATTAATATATTGAATTATTTATGTAATAAATTAAACTATTGTATTATTTATATAATAAATTAAACAATTCATTTTAAAATAAAAACTTGAATTATTTATAAAATGTATTAATCAATTCATTATAAATTAAACGATTGTATTATTTATGTAATAAATTAAACTATTCATTATAAATTAAAATATTGCATTATTCATACAATAAATTGAACAATTGAATTATTTATATAATAAATTAAACTTTCAATTATTTTTATAATAAATTAAACAATTCATTTTAAAATAATCACTTGAATTATTTATAAAATAAATTAAACAATTCATTATAAATTAACCTGTTGAATTATTTATATAATATTTTAAACAATTCATTATATATTGAACCATTGAATTATTCATACAATAAATTGAACAATTGAATTATTTATATAATAAATTAAACTTTGAATTATTTTTATAAAAAATTAATCAATTTATTTTAAAATAATCACTTGAATTATTTATAAAATGAATTAAACAATTCATTATAAATTAATATATTGAATTATTTATGTAATAAATTCAACTATTGATTTATTTATATATTAAATTAAACTTTGAATTATTTTTATAATAAATTAATCAATTTATTTTAAAATAATTACTTGAATTATTTATAAAATGAATTAAACATTTCATTATAAATTAATATATTGAATTATTTATGTAATAAATTAAACTATTGTATTATTTATATAATAAATTAAACAATTCATTTTAAAATAAAAACTTGAATTATTTATAAAATGTATTAATCAATTCATTATAAATTAAACGATTGTATTATTTATGTAATAAATTAAACTATTCATTATAAATTAAAATATTGCATTATTCATACAATAAATTGAACAATTTAATTATTTATATAATAAATTAAACTTTCAATTATTTTTATAATAAATTAAACAATTCATTTTAAAATAATCACTTGAATTATTTATAAAATAAATTAAACAATTCATTATAAATTAACCTGTTGAATTATTTATATAATATTTTAAACAATTCATTATATATTGAACCATTGAATTATTCATACAATAAATTGAACAATTGAATTATTTATATAATAAATTAAACTTTGAATTATTTTTATAATAAATTAATCAATTTATTTTAAAATAATTACTTGAATTATTTATAAAATGAATTAAACATTTCATTATAAATTAATATATTGAATTATTTATGTAATAAATTAAATTATTGTATTATTTATATAATAAATTAAACAATTCATTTTAAAATAAAAACTTGAATTATTTATAAAATGAATTAATCAATTCATTATAAATTAAACTATTGTATTATTTGTGTGATAAATTAAACAATTCATTATAAATTAAAATATTGAATTATTTGCATGAAAGTTAAACAATTGAATTATTTATATAATAAATTAAACATTTGAATTATTTATATAATAAATTAAACTTTGAATTATTTTTATAATAAATTAATCAATTTATTTTAAAATAATTACTTGAATTATTTATAAAATGAATTAAACAATTCATTATCAATTAAAATATTGTATTATTTATATAATAAATTAAACAATTCATTATAAAATAAAATATTGAATTATTTGCATGGAAGTTAAACAATTGAATTATTTATGTAATAAATTAAACATTTGAATTATTTATATAATAAATTAAACTTTGAATTATTTTTATAATAAATTAATCAATTTATTTTAAAATAATTACTTGAATTATTTATAAAATGAATTAAACATTTCATTATAAATTAATATATTGAATTATTTATGTAATAAATTAAACTATTGTATTATTTATATAATAAATTAAACAATTCATTTTAAAATAAAAACTTGAATTATTTATAAAATGTATTAATCAATTCATTATAAATTAAACGATTGTATTATTTATGTAATAAATTAAACTATTCATTATAAATTAAAATATTGCATTATTCATACAATAAATTGAACAATTGAATTATTTATATAATAAATTAAACTTTCAATTATTTTTATAATAAATTAAACAATTCATTTTAAAATAATCACTTGAATTATTTATAAAATAAATTAAACAATTCATTATAAATTAACCTGTTGAATTATTTATATAATATTTTAAACAATTCATTATATATTGAACCATTGAATTATTCATACAATAAATTGAACAATTGAATTATTTATATAATAAATTAAACTTTGAATTATTTTTATAAAAAATTAATCAATTTATTTTAAAATAATCACTTGAATTATTTATAAAATGAATTAAACAATTCATTATAAATTAATATATTGAATTATTTATGTAATAAATTCAACTATTGATTTATTTATATATTAAATTAAACTTTGAATTATTTTTATAATAAATTAATCAATTTATTTTAAAATAATTACTTGAATTATTTATAAAATGAATTAAACATTTCATTATAAATTAATATATTGAATTATTTATGTAATAAATTAAACTATTGTATTATTTATATAATAAATTAAACAATTCATTTTAAAATAAAAACTTGAATTATTTATAAAATGTATTAATCAATTCATTATAAATTAAACGATTGTATTATTTATGTAATAAATTAAACTATTCATTATAAATTAAAATATTGCATTATTCATACAATAAATTGAACAATTGAATTATTTATATAATAAATTAAACTTTCAATTATTTTTATAATAAATTAAACAATTCATTTTAAAATAATCACTTGAATTATTTATAAAATAAATTAAACAATTCATTATAAATTAACCTGTTGAATTATTTATATAATATTTTAAACAATTCATTATATATTGAACCATTGAATTATTCATACAATAAATTGAACAATTGAATTATTTATATAATAAATTAAACTTTGAATTATTTTTATAAAAAATTAATCAATTTATTTTAAAATAATCACTTGAATTATTTATAAAATGAATTAAACAATTCATTATAAATTAATATATTGAATTATTTATGTAATAAATTCAACTATTGATTTATTTATATATTAAATTAAACTTTGAATTATTTTTATAATAAATTGAACAATTCATTTTGAAATAATCACTTGAATTATTTATAAAATGAATTAAACAATTCATTATAAATTAAAATATTGAATTATTTGCATGAAAGTTAAACAATTGAATCATTTATATAATAATTTATACATTTGAATTATTTATATAATAAATTAAACTTTGAATTATTTTTATAAAAAATTAATCAATTTATTTTAAAATAATCACTGGAATTATTTATAAAATGAATTAAACAATTCATTATCAATTAAAATATTGAATTATTTATATAATGAATTAAATAATTGAATTATTTATATAATAAATTAAACAATTGAATTATTCATACAATAAATTAAACTTTGAACTATTTTTATAATAAATTAATCAATTTATTTTAAAATAATCACTTGAATTATTTATAAAATGAATTAAACAATTCATTATAAATTAATATATTGAATTATTTATGTAATAAATTCAACTGTTGTATTATTTATATGATAAATTAAACAATTCACTGTCAATTAAAATATTGAATTATTCATACAATAAATTGAACAATTGAATTATTTATATAATGAATTAAACTTTGAATTATTTTTATAAAAAATTGAACAATTCATTTTGAAATAATCACTTGAATTATTTATAAAATAAATTTAAAAATTCATTATAAATTAAACTATTGTATTATTTATATAATAAATTAAACAATTCATTATAAATTAAAATATTGAATTATTTATATAATAAATTAAACTATTGCATTATTTGTATAATAAATTAAACT
Source organism: Heptranchias perlo (assembly GCF_035084215.1). Classification (NCBI taxonomy): domain Eukaryota; kingdom Metazoa; phylum Chordata; class Chondrichthyes; order Hexanchiformes; family Hexanchidae; genus Heptranchias; species Heptranchias perlo. Next base: position 63,753,056 of record NC_090341.1, on the reverse strand, counting down.
TTGAATTATTTTTAAAATAAATTAATCAATTCATTTTAAAATAATCACTTGTTTAATTTGTAAAATGTATTAAACAATTCATTATAAATTAAACCATTGAATTATTTATATAATAAATTAAACAATTGAATTATTTATATCGTAAATTGAACTTTGAATTATTTTTATAATAAATTAATCAATTTATTTTAAAATAATTACTTGAATTATTTATAAAATGAATTAAACAATTCATTATCAATTAAAATATTGTATCATTTATATAATAAATTAAACAATTCATTATAAAATAAAATATTGAATTATTTGCATGGAAGTTAAACAATTGAATTATTTATATAATAAATTAAACATTTGAATTATTTATATAATAAATTAAACTTTGAATTATTTTTATAATAAATTAATCAATTTATTTTAAAATAATTACTTGAATTATTTATAAAATGAATTAAACATTTCATTATAAATTAATATATTGAATTATTTATGTAATAAATTAAATTATTGTATTATTTATATAATAAATTAAACAATTCATTTTAAAATAAAAACTTGAATTATTTATAAAATGAATTAATCAATTCATTATAAATTAAACTATTGTATTATTTGTGTGATAAATTAAACAATTCATTATAAATTAAAATATTGAATTATTTGCATGAAAGTTAAACAATTGAATTATTTATATAATAAATTAAACATTTGAATTATTTATATAATAAATTAAACTTTGAATTATTTTTATAATAAATTAATCAATTTATTTTAAAATAATTACTTGAATTATTTATAAAATGAATTAAACATTTCATTATAAATTAATATATTGAATTATTTATGTAATAAATTAAACTATTGTATTATTTATATAATAAATTAAACAATTCATTTTAAAATAAAAACTTGAATTATTTATAAAATGTATTAATCAATTCATTATAAATTAAACGATTGTATTATTTATGTAATAAATTAAACTATTCATTATAAATTAAAATATTGCATTATTCATACAATAAATTGAACAATTGAATTATTTATATAATAAATTAAACTTTCAATTATTTTTATAATAAATTAAACAATTCATTTTAAAATAATCACTTGAATTATTTATAAAATAAATTAAACAATTCATTATAAATTAACCTGTTGAATTATTTATATAATATTTTAAACAATTCATTATATATTGAACCATTGAATTATTCATACAATAAATTAAACATTTGAATTATTTATATAATAAATTAAACTTTGAATTATTTTTATAAAAAATTAATCAATTTATTTTAAAATAATCACTTGAATTATTTATAAAATGAATTAAACAATTCATTATAAATTAATATATTGAATTATTTATATAATAAATTAAATAATTGAATTATTTATATAATAAATTAAACAATTGAATTATTCATACAATAAATTAAACTTTGAACTATTTTTATAATAAATTAATCAATTTATTTTAAAATAATCACTTGAATTATTTATAAAATGAATTAAACAATTCATTATAAATTAATATATTGAATTATTTATGTAATAAATTCAACTGTTGTATTATTTATATGATAAATTAAACAATTCATTGTCAATTAAAATATTGAATTATTTATATAATAAATTAAACTATTGAATTATTTATATATTAAATTAAACTTTGAATTATTTTTATAATAAATTGAACAATTCATTTTGAAATAATCACTTGAATTATTTATAAAATGAATTAAACAATTCATTATAAATTGAACTATTGTATTATTTATACAATAAATTAAACTTTGAATTATTTTAAAAATAAATTAAACAATTCATTTTAAAATAATCACTAGAATTATTTATAAAATGAATTAAACAATTCATTATAAATTAACCTGTTGAATTATTTATATAATATATTAAACAATTCATTATATATTGAACCATTGAATTATTCATACATTAAATTGAACAATTGAATTGTTTATATAATAAATTAAACTTTGAATTATTTTTATAAAAAATTGAACAATTCATTTTGAAATAATCACTTGAATTATTTATAAAATAAATTTAAAAATTCATTATAAATTAAACTATTGTATTATTTATATAATAAATTAAACAATTCATTATAAATTAAAATATTGAATTATTTATATAATAAATTAAACTATTGCATTATTTGTATAATAAATTGAACTTTGAATTATTTTTAAAATAAATTAATCAATTCATTTTAAAATAATCACTTGTTTAATTTGTAAAATGTATTAAACAATTCATTATAAATTAAACCATTGAATTATTTATATAATAAATTGAACAATTGAATTATTTATATCGTAAATTGAACTTTGAATTATTTTTATAATAAATTAATCAATTTATTTTAAAATAATCACTTGAATTATTTACAAAATGAATTAAACAATTCATTATCAATTAAAATATTGTATTATTGATATAATAAATTAAACAATTCATTATAAATTAAAATATTGAATTATTTGCATGAAAGTTAAACAATTGAATTATTTATATAATAAATTAAGCATTTGAATTATTTATATAATAAATTAAACTTTGAATTATTTTTATAATAAATTAATCAATTTATTTTAAAATAATTACTTGAATTATTTATAAAATGAATTAAACATTTCATTATAAATTAATATATTGAATTATTTATGTAATAAATTAAACTATTGTATTATTTATATAATAAATTAAACAATTCATTTTAAAATAAAAACTTGAATTATTTATAAAATGAATTAATCAATTCATTATAAATTAAACTATTGTATTATTTATAAAATGAATTAAACAATTCATTATCAATTAAAATATTGAATTATTTATATAATAAATTAAATAATTGAATTATTTATATAATAAATTAAACAATTGAATTATTCATACAATAAATTAAACTTTGAACTATTTTTATAATAAATTAATCAATTTATTTTTAAAAAATCACTTGAATTATTTATAAAATGAATTAAACAATTCATTATCAATTAAAATATTGAATTATTTATATAATAAATTAAACTATTGATTTATTTATATATTAAATTAAACTTTGAATTATTTTTATAATAAATTAAACAATTCATCTTAAAATAATCACTTGAATTATTTATAAAATAAATTAAACAATTCATTATAATTTAACATATTGAATTATTTTTATAATAAATTAAACAATTCATTTTAAAATAATCACTAGAATTATTCATATAATAAATTACACAATTCATTATAAATTAAAATATTGCATTATTTATAGAATAAATTAAACTTTGAATTATTTTGATAATTAATTAAACAATTCATTTTAAAATAATCACTGGAATTATTTATAAAATGAATTAAACATTTCATTATAAATTAATATATTGAATTATTTATGTAATAAATTAAATTATTGTATTATTTATATAATAAATTAAACAATTCATTTTAAAATAAAAACTTGAATTATTTATAAAATGAATTAATCAATTCATTATAAATTAAACTATTGTATTATTTGTGTGATAAATTAAACAATTCATTATAAATTAAAATATTGAATTATTTGCATGAAAGTTAAACAATTGAATTATTTATATAATAAATTAAACATTTGAATTATTTATATAATAAATTAAACTTTGAATTATTTTTATAATAAATTAATCAATTTATTTTAAAATAATTACTTGAATTATTTATAAAATGAATTAAACATTTCATTATAAATTAATATATTGAATTATTTATGTAATAAATTAAACTATTGTATTATTTATATAATAAATTAAACAATTCATTTTAAAATAAAAACTTGAATTATTTATAAAATGTATTAATCAATTCATTATAAATTAAACGATTGTATTATTTATGTAATAAATTAAACTATTCATTATAAATTAAAATATTGCATTATTCATACAATAAATTGAACAATTGAATTATTTATATAATAAATTAAACTTTCAATTATTTTTATAATAAATTAAACAATTCATTTTAAAATAATCACTTGAATTATTTATAAAATAAATTAAACAATTCATTATAAATTAACCTGTTGAATTATTTATATAATATTTTAAACAATTCATTATATATTGAACCATTGAATTATTCATACAATAAATTAAACATTTGAATTATTTATATAATAAATTAAACTTTGAATTATTTTTATAAAAAATTAATCAATTTATTTTAAAATAATCACTTGAATTATTTATAAAATGAATTAAACAATTCATTATAAATTAATATATTGAATTATTTATATAATAAATTAAATAATTGAATTATTTATATAATAAATTAAACAATTGAATTATTCATACAATAAATTAAACTTTGAACTATTTTTATAATAAATTAATCAATTTATTTTAAAATAATCACTTGAATTATTTATAAAATGAATTAAACAATTCATTATAAATTAATATATTGAATTATTTATGTAATAAATTCAACTGTTGTATTATTTATATGATAAATTAAACAATTCATTGTCAATTAAAATATTGAATTATTTATATAATAAATTAAACTATTGAATTATTTATATATTAAATTAAACTTTGAATTATTTTTATAATAAATTGAACAATTCATTTTGAAATAATCACTTGAATTATTTATAAAATGAATTAAACAATTCATTATAAATTGAACTATTGTATTATTTATACAATAAATTAAACTTTGAATTATTTTAAAAATAAATTAAACAATTCATTTTAAAATAATCACTAGAATTATTTATAAAATGAATTAAACAATTCATTATAAATTAACCTGTTGAATTATTTATATAATATATTAAACAATTCATTATATATTGAACCATTGAATTATTCATACATTAAATTGAACAATTGAATTGTTTATATAATAAATTAAACTTTGAATTATTTTTATAAAAAATTGAACAATTCATTTTGAAATAATCACTTGAATTATTTATAAAATAAATTTAAAAATTCATTATAAATTAAACTATTGTATTATTTATATAATAAATTAAACAATTCATTATAAATTAAAATATTGAATTATTTATATAATAAATTAAACTATTGCATTATTTGTATAATAAATTGAACTTTGAATTATTTTTAAAATAAATTAATCAATTCATTTTAAAATAATCACTTGTTTAATTTGTAAAATGTATTAAACAATTCATTATAAATTAAACCATTGAATTATTTATATAATAAATTGAACAATTGAATTATTTATATCGTAAATTGAACTTTGAATTATTTTTATAATAAATTAATCAATTTATTTTAAAATAATCACTTGAATTATTTACAAAATGAATTAAACAATTCATTATCAATTAAAATATTGTATTATTGATATAATAAATTAAACAATTCATTATAAATTAAAATATTGAATTATTTGCATGAAAGTTAAACAATTGAATTATTTATATAATAAATTAAGCATTTGAATTATTTATATAATAAATTAAACTTTGAATTATTTTTATAATAAATTAATCAATTTATTTTAAAATAATTACTTGAATTATTTATAAAATGAATTAAACATTTCATTATAAATTAATATATTGAATTATTTATGTAATAAATTAAACTATTGTATTATTTATATAATAAATTAAACAATTCATTTTAAAATAAAAACTTGAATTATTTATAAAATGAATTAATCAATTCATTATAAATTAAACTATTGTATTATTTATAAAATGAATTAAACAATTCATTATCAATTAAAATATTGAATTATTTATATAATAAATTAAATAATTGAATTATTTATATAATAAATTAAACAATTGAATTATTCATACAATAAATTAAACTTTGAACTATTTTTATAATAAATTAATCAATTTATTTTTAAAAAATCACTTGAATTATTTATAAAATGAATTAAACAATTCATTATCAATTAAAATATTGAATTATTTATATAATAAATTAAACTATTGATTTATTTATATATTAAATTAAACTTTGAATTATTTTTATAATAAATTAAACAATTCATCTTAAAATAATCACTTGAATTATTTATAAAATAAATTAAACAATTCATTATAATTTAACATATTGAATTATTTTTATAATAAATTAAACAATTCATTTTAAAATAATCACTAGAATTATTCATATAATAAATTACACAATTCATTATAAATTAAAATATTGCATTATTTATAGAATAAATTAAACTTTGAATTATTTTGATAATTAATTAAACAATTCATTTTAAAATAATCACTGGAATTATTTATAAAATGAATTAACAATTCATTATAAATTAAACTATTGTATTATCTATATAATAAATTAAACAATTCATTAAAATTAAAATATTGCATTATTTATATAATAAATTAAACTTTGAATTATTTTTATAATAAATTAAACAATTCATTTTAAAATAATCACTGGAATTATTTATAAAATGAATTAAACAATTCATTATGAATTAAACCATTCTATTATTTTTATAATAAATTAAACAATTCATGTTAAAATAATCACTTGAATTATTTATAAAATGAATTAAACAATTCATTATAATTTGACATATTGAATTATTTTTATAATAAATTAATCAATTTATTTTAAAATAATCACTTGAATTATTTATAAAATGAATTAAACAAATAATTATAAATTAAAATATTGTATTATTTATATAATAAATTAAACAATTCATTATCAATTAAAATATTGAATTATTTATATAATAAATTAAACAATTGAATTATTGATATAATAAATTAAACAATTGAATTATTTATGCAATAAATTAAACTTTGAACTATTCTTATAATAAATTAATCAATTTATTTTAAAATAATCACTTGAATTATTTATAAAATGAATTAAACAATTCATTACAAATTAATATATTGAATTATTTATGTAATAAATTAAACTATTGTATTATTTACATAATAAATTAAACAATTCATTATCAATTAAAATATTGAATTATTTATATAATAAGTTAAACTATTGAATTATTTATACAATAAATTAAACTTTGAATTATTTTTATAATAAATTGAGCAATTCATTTTAAAATAATCACTTGAATTATTTATAAAATAAATTTAAAAATTCATTATAAATTAAACTATTGTATTATTTATATAATAAATTAAACAATTCATTATAAATTAAAATATTGAATTATTTATATAATAAATTAAACTATTGCATTATTTGTATTATAAATTAAACTTTGAATTATTTTTAAAATAAATTAATCAATTCATTTTAAAATAATCACTTGTTTAATTTGTAAAATATATTAAACAATTCATTATAAATTAAACCATTGAATTATTTATATAATAAATTAAACAATTGAATTATTTATATCGTAAATTGAACTTTAAATTATTTTTATAATAAATTAATCAATTTATTTTAAAATAATCACTTGAATTATTTACAAAATGAATTAAACAATTCATTATAAATTAACCTGTTGAATTATTTATATAATATATTAAACAATTCATTATATATTGAACCATTGAATTATTCATACAATAAATTGAACAATTGAATTATTTATATAATAAATTAAACTTTGAATTATTTTTATAAAAAATTGAACAATTCATTTTGAAATAATCACTTGAATTATTTATAAAATAAATTTAAAAATTCATTATAAATTAAACTATTGTATTATTTATATAATAAATTAAACAATTCATTATAAATTAAAATATTGAATTATTTATATAATAAATTAAACTATTGCATTATTTGTATAATAAATTAAACTTTGAATTATTTTTAAAATAAATTAATCAATTCATTTTAAAATAATCACTTGTTTAATTTGTAAAATGTATTAAACAATTCATTATAAATTAAACCATTGAATTATTTATATAATAAATTAAACAATTGAATTATTTATATCGTAAATTGAACTTTGAATTATTTTTATAATGAATTAATCAATTTATTTTAAAATAATTACTTGAATTATTTATAAAATGAATTAAACAATTCATTATCAATTAAAATATTGTATTATTTATATAATAAATTAAACAATTCATTATAAAATAAAATATTGAATTATTTGCATGGAAGTTAAACAATTGAATTATTTATATAATAAATTAAACATTTGAATTATTTATATAATAAATTAAACTTTGAATTATTTTTATAATAAATTAATCAATTTATTTTAAAATAATTACTTGAATTATTTATAAAATGAATTAAACATTTCATTATAAATTAATATATTGAATTATTTATGTAATAAATTAAATTATTGTATTATTTATATAATAAATTAAACAATTCATTTTAAAATAAAAACTTGAATTATTTATAAAATGAATTAATCAATTCATTATAAATTAAACTATTGTATTATTTGTGTGATAAATTAAACAATTCATTATAAATTAAAATATTGAATTATTTGCATGAAAGTTAAACAATTGAATTATTTATATAATAAATTAAACATTTGAATTATTTATATAATAAATTAAACTTTGAATTATTTTTATAATAAATTAATCAATTTATTTTAAAATAATTACTTGAATTATTTATAAAATGAATTAAACAATTCATTATCAATTAAAATATTGTATTATTTATATAATAAATTAAACAATTCATTATAAAATAAAATATTGAATTATTTGCATGGAAGTTAAACAATTGAATTATTTATATAATAAATTAAACATTTGAATTATTTATATAATAAATTAAACTTTGAATTATTTTTATAATAAATTAATCAATTTATTTTAAAATAATTACTTGAATTATTTATAAAATGAATTAAACATTTCATTATAAATTAATATATTGAATTATTTATGTAATAAATTAAATTATTGTATTATTTATATAATAAATTAAACAATTCATTTTAAAATAAAAACTTGAATTATTTATAAAATGAATTAATCAATTCATTATAAATTAAACTATTGTATTATTTGTGTGATAAATTAAACAATTCATTATAAATTAAAATATTGAATTATTTGCATGAAAGTTAAACAATTGAATTATTTATATAATAAATTAAACATTTGAATTATTTATATAATAAATTAAACTTTGAATTATTTTTATAATAAATTAATCAATTTATTTTAAAATAATTACTTGAATTATTTATAAAATGAATTAAACATTTCATTATAAATTAATATATTGAATTATTTATGTAATAAATTAAACTATTGTATTATTTATATAATAAATTAAACAATTCATTTTAAAATAAAAACTTGAATTATTTATAAAATGTATTAATCAATTCATTATAAATTAAACGATTGTATTATTTATGTAATAAATTAAACTATTCATTATAAATTAAAATATTGCATTATTCATACAATAAATTGAACAATTGAATTATTTATATAATAAATTAAACTTTCAATTATTTTTATAATAAATTAAACAATTCATTTTAAAATAATCACTTGAATTATTTATAAAATAAATTAAACAATTCATTATAAATTAACCTGTTGAATTATTTATATAATATTTTAAACAATTCATTATATATTGAACCATTGAATTATTCATACAATAAATTAAACATTTGAATTATTTATATAATAAATTAAACTTTGAATTATTTTTATAAAAAATTAATCAATTTATTTTAAAATAATCACTTGAATTATTTATAAAATGAATTAAACAATTCATTATAAATTAATATATTGAATTATTTATATAATAAATTAAATAATTGAATTATTTATATAATAAATTAAACAATTGAATTATTCATACAATAAATTAAACTTTGAACTATTTTTATAATAAATTAATCAATTTATTTTAAAATAATCACTTGAATTATTTATAAAATGAATTAAACAATTCATTATAAATTAATATATTGAATTATTTATGTAATAAATTCAACTGTTGTATTATTTATATGATAAATTAAACAATTCATTGTCAATTAAAATATTGAATTATTTATATAATAAATTAAACTATTGAATTATTTATATATTAAATTAAACTTTGAATTATTTTTATAATAAATTGAACAATTCATTTTGAAATAATCACTTGAATTATTTATAAAATGAATTAAACAATTCATTATAAATTGAACTATTGTATTATTTATACAATAAATTAAACTTTGAATTATTTTGAAAATAAATTAAACAATTCATTTTAAAATAATCACTAGAATTATTTAAAAAATGAATTAAACAATTCATTATAAATTAACCTGTTGAATTATTTATATAATATATTAAACAATTCATTATATATTGAACCATTGAATTATTCATACATTAAATTGAACAATTGAATTGTTTATATAATAAATTAAACTTTGAATTATTTTTATAAAAAATTGAACAATTCATTTTGAAATAATCACTTGAATTATTTATAAAATAAATTTAAAAATTCATTATAAATTAAACTATTGTATTATTTATATAATAAATTAAACAATTCATTATAAATTAAAATATTGAATTATTTATATAATAAATTAAACTATTGCATTATTTGTATAATAAATTGAACTTTGAATTATTTTTAAAATAAATTAATCAATTCATTTTAAAATAATCACTTGTTTAATTTGTAAAATGTATTAAACAATTCATTATAAATTAAACCATTGAATTATTTATATAATAAATTGAACAATTGAATTATTTATATCGTAAATTGAACTTTGAATTATTTTTATAATGAATTAATCAATTTATTTTAAAATAATTACTTGAATTATTTATAAAATGAATTAAACAATTCATTATCAATTAAAATATTGTATTATTTATATAATAAATTAAACAATTCATTATAAAATAAAATATTGAATTATTTGCATGGAAGTTAAACAATTGAATTATTTATATAATAAATTAAACATTGGAATTATTTATATAATAAATTAAACTTTGAATTATTTTTATAATAAATTAATCAATTTATTTTAAAATAATTACTTGAATTATTTATAAAATGAATTAAACATTTCATTATAAATTAATATATTGAATTATTTATGTAATAAATTAAATTATTGTATTATTTATATAATAAATTAAACAATTCATTTTAAAATAAAAACTTGAATTATTTATAAAATGAATTAATCAATTCATTATAAATTAAACTATTGTATTATTTGTGTGATAAATTAAACAATTCATTATAAATTAAAATATTGAATTATTTGCATGAAAGTTAAACAATTGAATTATTTATATAATAAATTAAACATTTGAATTATTTATATAATAAATTAAACTTTGAATTATTTTTATAATAAATTAATCAATTTATTTTAAAATAATTACTTGAATTATTTATAAAATGAATTAAACAATTCATTATCAATTAAAATATTGTATTATTTATATAATAAATTAAACAATTCATTATAAAATAAAATATTGAATTATTTGCATGGAAGTTAAACAATTGAATTATTTATATAATAAATTAAACATTTGAATTATTTATATAATAAATTAAACTTTGAATTATTTTTATAATAAATTAATCAATTTATTTTAAAATAATTACTTGAATTATTTATAAAATGAATTAAACATTTCATTACAAATTAATATATTGAATTATTTATGTAATAAATTAAATTATTGTATTATTTATATAATAAATTAAACAATTCATTTTAAAATAAAAACTTGAATTATTTATAAAATGAATTAATCAATTCATTATAAATTAAACTATTGTATTATTTGTGTGATAAATTAAACAATTCATTATAAATTAAAATATTGAATTATTTGCATGAAAGTTAAACAATTGAATTATTTATATAATAAATTAAACATTTGAATTATTTATATAATAAATTAAACTTTGAATTATTTTTATAATAAATCAATCAATTTATTTTAAAATAATTACTTGAATTATTTATAAAATGAATTAAACATTTCATTATAAATTAATATATTGAATTATTTATGTAATAAATTAAACTATTGTATTATTTATATAATAAATTAAACAATTCATTTTAAAATAAAAACTTGAATTATTTATAAAATGTATTAATCAATTCATTATAAATTAAACGATTGTATTATTTATGTAATAAATTAAACTATTCATTATAAATTAAAATATTGCATTATTCATACAATAAATTGAACAATTGAATTATTTATATAATAAATTAAACTTTCAATTATTTTTATAATAAATTAAACAATTCATTTTAAAATAATCACTTGAATTATTTATAAAATAAATTAAACAATTCATTATAAATTAACCTGTTGAATTATTTATATAATATTTTAAACAATTCATTATATATTGAACCATTGAATTATTCATACAATAAATTAAACATTTGAATTATTTATATAATAAATTAAACTTTGAATTATTTTTATAAAAAATTAATCAATTTATTTTAAAATAATCACTTGAATTATTTATAAAATGAATTAAACAATTCATTATAAATTAATATATTGAATTATTTATATAATAAATTAAATAATTGAATTATTTATATAATAAATTAAACAATTGAATTATTCATACAATAAATTAAACTTTGAACTATTTTTATAATAAATTAATCAATTTATTTTAAAATAATCACTTGAATTATTTATAAAATGAATTAAACAATTCATTATAAATTAATATATTGAATTATTTATGTAATAAATTCAACTGTTGTATTATTTATATGATAAATTAAACAATTCATTGTCAATTAAAATATTGAATTATTTATATAATAAATTAAACTATTGAATTATTTATATATTAAATTAAACTTTGAATTATTTTTATAATAAATTGAACAATTCATTTTGAAATAATCACTTGAATTATTTATAAAATGAATTAAACAATTCATTATAAATTGAACTATTGTATTATTTATACAATAAATTAAACTTTGAATTATTTTGAAAATAAATTAAACAATTCATTTTAAAATAATCACTAGAATTATTTAAAAAATGAATTAAACAATTCATTATAAATTAACCTGTTGAATTATTTATATAATATATTAAACAATTCATTATATATTGAACCATTGAATTATTCATACATTAAATTGAACAATTGAATTGTTTATATAATAAATTAAACTTTGAATTATTTTTATAAAAAATTGAACAATTCATTTTGAAATAATCACTTGAATTATTTATAAAATAAATTTAAAAATTCATTATAAATTAAACTATTGTATTATTTATATAATAAATTAAACAATTCATTATAAATTAAAATATTGAATTATTTATATAATAAATTAAACTATTGCATTATTTGTATAATAAATTGAACTTTGAATTATTTTTAAAATAAATTAATCAATTCATTTTAAAATAATCACTTGTTTAATTTGTAAAATGTATTAAACAATTCATTATAAATTAAACCATTGAATTATTTATATAATAAATTGAACAATTGAATTATTTATATCGTAAATTGAACTTTGAATTATTTTTATAATGAATTAATCAATTTATTTTAAAATAATTACTTGAATTATTTATAAAATGAATTAAACAATTCATTATCAATTAAAATATTGTATTATTTATATAATAAATTAAACAATTCATTATAAAATAAAATATTGAATTATTTGCATGGAAGTTAAACAATTGAATTATTTATATAATAAATTAAACATTGGAATTATTTATATAATAAATTAAACTTTGAATTATTTTTATAATAAATTAATCAATTTATTTTAAAATAATTACTTGAATTATTTATAAAATGAATTAAACATTTCATTATAAATTAATATATTGAATTATTTATGTAATAAATTAAATTATTGTATTATTTATATAATAAATTAAACAATTCATTTTAAAATAAAAACTTGAATTATTTATAAAATGAATTAATCAATTCATTATAAATTAAACTATTGTATTATTTGTGTGATAAATTAAACAATTCATTATAAATTAAAATATTGAATTATTTGCATGAAAGTTAAACAATTGAATTATTTATATAATAAATTAAACATTTGAATTATTTATATAATAAATTAAACTTTGAATTATTTTTATAATAAATTAATCAATTTATTTTAAAATAATTACTTGAATTATTTATAAAATGAATTAAACAATTCATTATCAATTAAAATATTGTATTATTTATATAATAAATTAAACAATTCATTATAAAATAAAATATTGAATTATTTGCATGGAAGTTAAACAATTGAATTATTTATATAATAAATTAAACATTTGAATTATTTATATAATAAATTAAACTTTGAATTATTTTTATAATAAATTAATCAATTTATTTTAAAATAATTACTTGAATTATTTATAAAATGAATTAAACATTTCATTATAAATTAATATATTGAATTATTTATGTAATAAATTAAATTATTGTATTATTTATATAATAAATTAAACAATTCATTTTAAAATAAAAACTTGAATTATTTATAAAATGAATTAATCAATTCATTATAAATTAAACTATTGTATTATTTGTGTGATAAATTAAACAATTCATTATAAATTAAAATATTGAATTATTTGCATGAAAGTTAAACAATTGAATTATTTATATAATAAATTAAACATTTGAATTATTTATATAATAAATTAAACTTTGAATTATTTTTATAATAAATCAATCAATTTATTTTAAAATAATTACTTGAATTATTTATAAAATGAATTAAACATTTCATTATAAATTAATATATTGAATTATTTATGTAATAAATTAAACTATTGTATTATTTATATAATAAATTAAACAATTCATTTTAAAATAAAAACTTGAATTATTTATAAAATGTATTAATCAATTCATTATAAATTAAACGATTGTATTATTTATGTAATAAATTAAACTATTCATTATAAATTAAAATATTGCATTATTCATACAATAAATTGAACAATTGAATTATTTATATAATAAATTAAACTTTCAATTATTTTTATAATAAATTAAACAATTCATTTTAAAATAATCACTTGAATTATTTATAAAATAAATTAAACAATTCATTATAAATTAACCTGTTGAATTATTTATATAATATTTTAAACAATTCATTATATATTGAACCATTGAATTATTCATACAATAAATTAAACATTTGAATTATTTATATAATAAATTAAACTTTGAATTATTTTTATAAAAAATTAATCAATTTATTTTAAAATAATCACTTGAATTATTTATAAAATGAATTAAACAATTCATTATAAATTAATATATTGAATTATTTATATAATAAATTAAATAATTGAATTATTTATATAATAAATTAAACAATTGAATTATTCATACAATAAATTAAACTTTGAACTATTTTTATAATAAATTAATCAATTTATTTTAAAATAATCACTTGAATTATTTATAAAATGAATTAAACAATTCATTATAAATTAATATATTGAATTATTTATGTAATAAATTCAACTGTTGTATTATTTATATGATAAATTAAACAATTCATTGTCAATTAAAATATTGAATTATTTATATAATAAATTAAACTATTGAATTATTTATATATTAAATTAAACTTTGAATTATTTTTATAATAAATTGAACAATTCATTTTGAAATAATCACTTGAATTATTTATAAAATGAATTAAACAATTCATTATAAATTGAACTATTGTATTATTTATACAATAAATTAAACTTTGAATTATTTTGAAAATAAATTAAACAATTCATTTTAAAATAATCACTAGAATTATTTAAAAAATGAATTAAACAATTCATTATAAATTAACCTGTTGAATTATTTATATAATATATTAAACAATTCATTATATATTGAACCATTGAATTATTCATACATTAAATTGAACAATTGAATTGTTTATATAATAAATTAAACTTTGAATTATTTTTATAAAAAATTGAACAATTCATTTTGAAATAATCACTTGAATTATTTATAAAATAAATTTAAAAATTCATTATAAATTAAACTATTGTATTATTTATATAATAAATTAAACAATTCATTATAAATTAAAATATTGAATTATTTATATAATAAATTAAACTATTGCATTATTTGTATAATAAATTGAACTTTGAATTATTTTTAAAATAAATTAATCAATTCATTTTAAAATAATCACTTGTTTAATTTGTAAAATGTATTAAACAATTCATTATAAATTAAACCATTGAATTATTTATATAATAAATTGAACAATTGAATTATTTATATCGTAAATTGAACTTTGAATTATTTTTATAATAAATTAATCAATTTATTTTAAAATAATTACTTGAATTATTTATAAAATGAATTAAACAATTCATTATCAATTAAAATATTGTATTATTTATATAATAAATTAAACAATTCATTATAAATTAAAATATTGAATTATTTGCATGAAAGTTAAACAATTGAATTATTTATATAATAAATTAAGCATTTGAATTATTTATATAATAAATTAAACTTTGAATTATTTTTATAATAAATTAATCAATTTATTTTAAAATAATTACTTGAATTATTTATAAAATGAATTAAACATTTCATTATAAATTAATATATTGAATTATTTATGTAATAAATTAAACTATTGTATTATTTATATAATAAATTAAACAATTCATTTTAAAATAAAAACTTGAATTATTTATAAAATGAATTAATCAATTCATTATAAATTAAACTATTGTATTATTTATGTAATAAATTAAACTATTCATTATAAATTAAAATATTGCATTATTATATAATAAATTAAACTTTCAATTATTTTTATAATAAATTAAACAATTCATTTTAAAATAATCACTTGAATTATTTATAAAATAAATTAAACAATTCATTATAAATTAACCTGTTGAATTATTTAAATAATATATTAAACAATTCATTATATATTGAACCATTGAATTATTCATACAATAAATTGAACAATTGAATTATTTATATAATAAATTAAACTTTGAATTATTTTTATAAAAAATTAATCAATTTATTTTAAAATAATCACTGGAATTAATTATAAAATGAATTAAACAATTCACTATCAATTAAAATATTGAATTATTTATATAATAAATTAAATAATTGAATTATTTATATAATAAATTAAACAATTCATTTTAAAATAATCACTGGAATTATTTATAAAATGAATTAACAATTCATTATAAATTAAACTATTGTATTATTTATATAATAAATTAAACAATTCATTAAAATTAAAATATTGCATTATTTATATAATAAATTAAACTTTGAATTATTTTTATAATAAATTAAACAATTCATTTTAAAA
Source organism: Heptranchias perlo (assembly GCF_035084215.1). Lineage (NCBI taxonomy): Eukaryota > Metazoa > Chordata > Chondrichthyes > Hexanchiformes > Hexanchidae > Heptranchias > Heptranchias perlo. The sequence continues at coordinate 63,735,671 of NC_090341.1, read as the reverse complement.
TAATCACTGGAATTATTTATAAAATAAATTAAACAATTCATTATGAATTAAACCATTGTATTATTTATATTATATGTTAAACCATTGAATTATTTATATAATAAATTAAACTTTGAATTATTTTTACAATAAATTAAACAATTCATATTAAAATAATCACTTGAATTATTTATAAAATAAATTAAACAATTCATTATAATTTAACATATTGAATTATTTTTATAATAAATTAAACAATTCATTTGAAAATAATCACTTGAATTATTTATAAAATAAATTAAACAATTCATTATAATTTAACATATTGAATTATTTTTATAATAAATTAAACAATTCATTTGAAAATAATCACTTGAATTATTTATAAAATAAATTAAACAATTCATTTTGAATTAAACCATTGAATTATTTTTATAATAAATTAATCAATTTATTTTAAAATAATCACTTGAATTATTTATAAAATGAATTAAACAAGTAATTATAAATTAAAATATTGTATTATTTATATAATAAATTAAACAATTCATTATCAATTAAAATATTGAATTATTTATATAATAAATTAAACAATTGAATTATTTATGCAATAAATTAAACTTTGAACTATTCTTATAATAAATTAATCAATTTATTTTAAAATAATCACTTGAATTATTTATAAAATGAATTAAACAATTCATTATAAATTAATATATTGAATTATTTATGTAATAAAGTCAACTATTGTATTATTTATATGATAAATTAAACAATTCATTGTCAATTAAAATATTGAATTATTTATATAATAAATTAAACTATTGAATTATTTATATAATAAATTAAACTTTGAATTATTTTTATAATAAATTGAACAATTCATTTTGAAATAATCACTTGAATTATTTATAAAATGAATTAAACAATTCATAATAAATTGAACTATTGTATTATTTATTCAATAAATTAAACTTTGAATTATTTTAAAAATAAATTAAACAATTCATTTTAAAATAATCACTAGAATTATTCATACAATAAATTACACAATTCATTATAAATTAAAATATTGCATTATTTATATAATAAATTAAACTTTGAATTATTTTGATAATAAATTAAACAATTCATTTTGAAATAATCACTGGAATTATTTATAAAATGAATTAACAATTCATTATAAATTAAACTATTGTATTATTTATATAATAAATTAAACAATTCATTTTAAAATAAAAACTTGAATTATTTATAAAATGAATTAATCAATTCATTATAAATTAAACTATTGTATTATTTATGTAATAAATTAAACTATTCATTATAAATTAAAATATTGCATTATTTATATAATAAATTAAACTTTGAATTATTTTTAAAATAAATTAATCAATTCATTTTAAAATAATCACTTGTTTAATTTGTAAAATGTATTAAACAATTCATTATAAATTAAACCATTGAATTATTTATATAATAAATTAAACAATTGAATTATTTATATCGTAAATTGAACTTTGAATTATTTTTATAATAAATTAATCAATTTATTTTAAAATAATTACTTGAATTATTTATAAAATGAATTAAACAATTCATTATAAATTAACCTGTTGAATTATTTAAATAATATATTAAACAATTCATTATATATTGAACCATTGAATTATTCATACAATAAATTGAACAATTCAATTATTTATATAATAAATTAAACTTTGAATTATTTTTATAAAAAATTGATCAATTTATTTTAAAATAATCACTGGAATTATTTATAAAATGAATTAAACAATTCATTATCAATTAAAATATTGAATTATTTATATAATAAATTAAATAATTGAATTATTTATATAATAAATTAAACAATTCATTTAAAATTATCACTGGAATTATTGATAAAATGAATTAACAATTCATTATAAATTAAACTATTGTATTATTTATATAATAAATTAAACAATTCATTAAAATTAAAATATTGCATTATTTATATAATAAATTAAACTTTGAATTATTTTTATAATAAATTAAACAATTCATTTTAAAATAATCACTGGAATTATTTATAAAATGAATTAAACAATTCATTATGAATTAAACCATTGTATTATTTATATTATATGTTAAACCATTGAATTATTTATATAATAAATTAAACTTTGAATTATTTTTACAATAAATTAAACAATTCATATTAAAATAATCACTTGAATTATTTATAAAATAAATTAAACAATTCATTATAATTTAACATATTGAATTATTTTTATAATAAATTAAACAATTCATTTGAAAATAATCACTTGAATTATTTATAAAATAAATTAAACAATTCATTATAATTTAACATATTGAATTATTTTTATAATAAATTAAACAATTCATTTGAAAATAATCACTTGAATTATTTATAAAATAAATTAAACAATTCATTTTGAATTAAACCATTGAATTATTTTTATAATAAATTAATCAATTTATTTTAAAATAATCACTTGAATTATTTATAAAATGAATTAAACAAGTAATTATAAATTAAAATATTGTATTATTTATATAATAAATTAAACAATTCATTATCAATTAAAGTATTGAATTATTTATATAATAAATTAAACAATTGAATTATTTATGCAATAAATTAAACTTTGAACTATTCTTATAATAAATTAATCAATTTATTTTAAAATAATCACTTGAATTATTTATAAAATGAATTAAACAATTCATTATAAATTAATATATTGAATTATTTATGTAATAAAGTCAACTATTGTATTATTTATATGATAAATTAAACAATTCATTGTCAATTAAAATATTGAATTATTTATATAATAAATTAAACTATTGAATTATTTATATAATAAATTAAACTTTGAATTATTTTTATAATAAATTGAACAATTCATTTTGAAATAATCACTTGAATTATTTATAAAATGAATTAAACAATTCATTATAAATTGAACTATTGTATTATTTATTAAATAAATTAAACTTTGAATTATTTAAAAAATAAATTAAACAATTCATTTTAAAATAATCACTAGAATTATTCATACAATAAATTACACAATTCATTATAAATTAAAATATTGCATTATTTATATAATAAATTAAACTTTGAATTATTTTGATAATAAATTAAACAATTCATTTTGAAATAATCACTGGAATTATTTATAAAATGAATTAACAATTCATTATAAATTAAACTATTGTATTATTTATATAATAAATTAAACAATTCATTATCAATTAAAATATTGAATTATTTATATAATAAATTAAACTTTGAATTATTTTTATAATAAATTAAACAATTCATTTTGAAATAATCACTGGAATTATTTATAAAATGAATTAAACAATTTATTATGAATTAAACCATTGTATTATTTATATAATATGTTAAACCATTGAATTATTTAATTATTTATGCAATAAATTAAACTTTGAACTATTCTTATAATAAATTAATCAATTTATTTTAAAATAATCACTTGAATTATTTATAAAATGAATTAAACAATTCATTATAAATTAATATATTGAATTATTTATGTAATAAATTAAACTATTGTATTATATACATAATAAATTAAACAATTCATTATCAATTAAAATATTGAATTATTTATATAATAAATTAAACTTTGAATTATTTTTAAAATAAATTAATCAATTCATTTTAAAATAATCACTTGTTTAATTTGTAAAATGTATTAAACAATTCATTATAAATTAAACCATTGAATTATTTAAATAATAAATTAAACAATTGAATTATTTATATCGTAAATTGAACTTTGAATTATTTTTATAATAAATTAATCAATTTATTTTAAAATAATCACTTGAATTATTTACAAAATGAATTAAACAATTCATTATCAATTAAAATATTGTATTATTTGCATGAAAGTTAAACAATTGAATTATTTATATAATAAATTAAACATTTGAATTATTTATATAATAAATTAAACTTTGAATTATTTATATAATAAATTAAACTTTGAATTATTTTTATAATAAATTAATCAATTTATTTCAAAATAATTACTTGAATTATTTATAAAATGAATTAAACATTTCATTATAAATTAATATATTGAATTATTTATGTAATAAATTAAACTATTGTATTATTTATATAATAAATTAAACAATTCATTTTAAAATAAAAACTTGAATTATTTATAAAATGAATTAATCAATTCATTATGAATTAAACTATTGTATTATTTGTGTGATAAATTAAACAATTCATTATAAATTAAAATATTGAATTATTTGCATGAAAGTTAAACAATTGAATTATTTATATAATAAATTAAACATTTGAATTATTTATATAATAAATTAATCAATTTATTTTAAAATAATCACTTGAATTATTTATAAAATAAATTAAACAATTCATTATAAATTAACCTGTTGAATTATTTATATAATATATTATACAATTCATTATATATTGAACCATTGAATTATTCATACAATAAATTGAACAATTGAATTCTTTATATAATAAATTAAACTTTGAATTATTTTTATAAAAAATTGAACAATTCATTTTGAAATAATCACTTGAATTATTTATAAAATGAATTAAACAATTCATTATAAATTGAACTATTGTATTATTTATTAAATAAATTAAACTTTGAATTATTTTAAAAATAAATTAAACAATTCATTTTAAAATAATCACTAGAATTATTCATACAATAAATTACACAATTCATTATAAATTAAAATATTGCATTATTTATATAATAAATTAAACTTTGAATTATTTTGATAATAAATTAAACAATTCATTTTGAAATAATCACTGGAATTATTTATAAAATGAATTAACAATTCATTATAAATTAAACTATTGTATTATTTATATAATAAATTAAACAATTCATTATCAATTAAAATATTGAATTATTTATATAATAAATTAAACTTTGAATTATTTTTATAATAAATTAAACAATTCATTTTGAAATAATCACTGGAATTATTTATAAAATGAATTAAACAATTCATTATGAATTAAACCATTGTATTATTTATATAATATGTTAAACCATTGAATTATTTAATTATTTATGCAATAAATTAAACTTTGAACTATTCTTATAATAAATTAATCAATTTATTTTAAAATAATCACTTGAATTATTTATAAAATGAATTAAACAATTCATTATAAATTAATATATTGAATTATTTATGTAATAAATTAAACTATTGTATTATATACATAATAAATTAAACAATTCATTATCAATTAAAATATTGAATTATTTATATAATAAATTAAACTTTGAATTATTTTTAAAATAAATTAATCAATTCATTTTAAAATAATCACTTGTTTAATTTGTAAAATGTATTAAACAATTCATTATAAATTAAACCATTGAATTATTTAAATAATAAATTAAACAATTGAATTATTTATATCGTAAATTGAACTTTGAATTATTTTTATAATAAATTAATCAATTTATTTTAAAATAATCACTTGAATTATTTACAAAATGAATTAAACAATTCATTATCAATTAAAATATTGTATTATTTGCATGAAAGTTAAACAATTGAATTATTTATATAATAAATTAAACATTTGAATTATTTATATAATAAATTAAACTTTGAATTATTTATATAATAAATTAAACTTTGAATTATTTTTATAATAAATTAATCAATTTATTTCAAAATAATTACTTGAATTATTTATAAAATGAATTAAACATTTCATTATAAATTAATATATTGAATTATTTATGTAATAAATTAAACTATTGTATTATTTATATAATAAATTAAACAATTCATTTTAAAATAAAAACTTGAATTATTTATAAAATGAATTAATCAATTCATTATGAATTAAAATATTGTATTATTTGTGTGATAAATTAAACAATTCATTATAAATTAAAATATTGAATTATTTGCATGAAAGTTAAACAATTGAATTATTTATATAATAAATTAAACATTTGAATTATTTATATAATAAATTAAACTTTGAATTATTTTTATAATAAATTAATCAATTTATTTTAAAATAATCACTTGAATTATTTATAAAATAAATTAAACAATTCATTATAAATTAACCTGTTGAATTATTTATATAATATATTATACAATTCATTATATATTGAACCATTGAATTATTCATACAATAAATTGAACAATTGAATTCTTTATATAATAAATTAAACTTTGAATTATTTTTATAAAAAATTGAACAATTCATTTTGAAATAATCACTTGAATTATTTATAAAATGAATTAAACAATTCATTATAAATTGAACTATTGTATTATTTATTCAATAAATTAAACTTTGAATTATTTTTAAAATAAATTAAACAATTCATTTTAAAATAATCACTAGAATTATTCATATAATAAATTACACAATTCATTATAAATTAAAATATTGCATTATTTATATAATAAATTAAACTTTGAATTATTTTGATAATAAATTAAACAAATCATTTTAAAATAATCACTGGAATTATTTATAAAATGAATTAACAATTCATTATAAATTAAACTATTGTATTATTTATATAATAAATTAAACAATTAATTAAAATTAAAATATTGCATTATTTATATAATAAATTAAACTGTGAATTATTTTTATAATAAATTAAACAATTCATATTAAAATAATCACTTGAATTATTCATAAAATAAATTAAACAATTCATTATAATTTAACATATTGAATTATTTTTATAATAAATTAAACAATTCATTTGAAAATAATCACTTGAATTATTTATAAAATAAATTAAACAATTCATTTTGAATTAAACCATTGAATTATTTTTATAATAAATTAATCAATTTATTTTAAAATAATCACTTGAATTATTTATAAAATAAATTAAACAATTCATTATCAATTAAAATATTGAATTATTTATATAATAAATTAAACAATTGAATTATTTATGCAATAAATTAAACTTTGAACTATTCTTATAATAAATTAATCAATTTATTTTAAAATAATCACTTGAATTATTTATAAAATGAATTAAACAATTCATTATAAATTAATATATTGAATTATTTATGTAATAAATTAAACTATTGTATTATTTACATAATAAATTAAACAATTCATTATCAATTAAAATATTGAATTATTTATATAATAAATTAAACTTTGAATTATTTTTATAATAAATTGAGCAATTCATTTTGAAATAATCACTTGAATTATTTATAAAATAAATTTAAAAATTCATTATAAATTAAACTATTGTATTATTTATATAATAAATTAAACAATTCATTATAAGTTAAAATATTGAATTATTTATATAATAAATTAAACTATTGCATTATTTGTATAATAAATTAAACTTTGAATTATTTTTAAAATAAATTAATCAATTCATTTTAAAATAATCACTTGAATTATTTACAAAATGAATTAAACAATTCATTATCAATTAAAATATTGTATTATTTATATAATAAATTAAACAATTCATTATAAATTAAAATATTGAATTATTTGCATGAAAGTTAAACAATTGAATTATTTATATAATAAATTAAACATTTGAATTATTTATATAATAAATTAAACTTTGAATTATTTTTATAATAAATTAATCAATTTATTTTGAAATAATCACTTGAATTATTTATAAAATAAATTAAAAAATTCATTATAAATTAAACTATTGTATTATTTATATAATAAATTAAACAATTCATTATAAATTAAAATATTGAATTATTTATATAATAAATTAAACTATTGCATTATTTGTATAATAAATTAAACTTTGAATTATTTTTAAAATAAATTAATCAATTCATTTTAAAATAATCACTTGAATTATTTACAAAATGAATTAAACAATTCATTATCAATTAAAATATTGTATTATTTATATAATAAATTAAACAATTCATTTTAAAATAAAAACTTGAATTATTTATAAAATGAATTAATCAATTCATTATAAATTAAACTAATGTATTATTTGTGTGATAAATTAAACAATTCATTATAAATTAAAATATTGAATTATTTGCATGAAAGTTAAACAATTGAATTATTTATATAATAAATTAAACATTTGAATTATTTATATAATACATTAAACTTTGAATTATTTTTATAATAAATTAATCAATTTATTTTAAAATAATTACTTGAATTATTTATAAAATGAATTAAACATTTCATTATAAATTAATATATTGAATTATTTATGTAATAAATTAAACTATTGTATTATTTATGTAATAAATTAAACTATTCATTATAAATTAAAATATTGCATTACTTATATAATAAGTTAAACTTTCAATTATTTCTATAATAAATTAAACAATTCATTTTAAAATAATCACTTGAATTATTTATAAAATAAATTAAACAATTGATTATAAATTAACCTGTTGAATTATTTATATAATATATTAAACAATTCATTATATATTGAACCATTGAATTATTCATGCAATAAATTGAACAATTGAATTATTTATATAATAAATTAAACATTTGAATTATTTATATCATAAATTAAACTTTGAATTATTTTTATAATAAATTAATCAATTTATTTTAAAATAATTACTTGAATTATTTATAAAATGAATTAAACATTTCATTATAAATTAATATATTGAATTATTTATGTAATAAATTAAACTATTGTATTATTTACATAATAAATTAAACAATTCATTATCAATTAAAATATTGAATTATTTATATAATAAATTGAGCAATTCATTTTGAAATAATCACTTGAATTATTTATAAAATAAATTTTAAAATTCATTATAAATTAAACTATTGTATTATTTATATAATAAATTAAACAATTCATTATAAATTAAAATATTGAATTATTTATATAATAAATTAAACTATTGCATTATTTGTATAATCAATTAAACTTTGAATTATTTTTAAAATAAATTAATCAATTCATTTTAAAATAATCACTTGTTTAATTTGTAAAATGTATTAAACAATTCATTATAAATTAAACCATTGAATTATTTATATAATAAATTAAACAATTGAATTATTTATATCGTAAATTGAACTTTGAATTATTTTTATAATAAATTAATCAATTTATTTTAAAATAATCACTTGAATTATTTACAAAATGAATTAAACAATTCATTATCAATTAAAATATTGTATTATTTATATAATAAATTAAACAATTCATTATAAATTAAAATATTGAATTATTTGCATGAAAGTTAAACAATTGAATGATTTATATAATAAATTAAACATTTGAATTATTTATATAATAAATTAAACTTTGAATTATTTTTATAATAAATTAATCAATTTATTTTAAAATAATTACTTGAATTATTTATAAAATGAATTAAACATTTCATTATAAATTAATATATTGAATTATTTATGTAATAAATTAAACTATTGTATTATTTACATAATAAATTAAACAATTCATTATCAATTAAAATATTGAATTATTTATATAATAAATTAAACTTTGAATTATTTTTATAATAAATTGAGCAATTCATTTTGAAATAATAACTTGAATTATTTATAAAATAAATTTTAAAATTCATTATAAATTAAACTATTGTATTATTTATATAATAAATTAAACAATTCATTATAAATTAAAATATTGAATTATTTATATAATAAATTAAACTATTGCATTATTTGTATAATCAATTAAACTTTGAATTATTTTTAAAATAAATTAATCAATTCATTTTAAAATAATCACTTGTTTAATTTGTAAAATGTATTAAACAATTCATTATAAATTAAACCATTGAATTATTTATATAATAAATTAAACAATTGAATTATTTATATCGTAAATTGAACTTTGAATTATTTTTATAATAAATTAATCAATTTATTTTAAAATAATCACTTGAATTATTTACAAAATGAATTAAACAATTCATTATAAATTAAAATATTGAATTATTTGCATGAAAGTTAAACAATTGAATTATTTATATAATAAATTAAACATTTGAATTATTTATATAATAAATTAAACTTTGAATTATTTTTATAATAAATTAATCAATTTATTTTAAAATAATTACTTGAATTATTTATAAAATGAATTAAACATTTCATTATAAATTAATATATTGAATTATTTATGTAATAAATTAAACTATTGTATTATTTACATAATAAATTAAACAATTCATTATCAATTAAAATATTGAATTATTTATATAATAAATTAAACTTTGAATTATTTTTATAATAAATTGAGCAATTCATTTTGAAATAATCACTTGAATTATTTATAAAATAAATTTTAAAATTCATTATAAATTAAACTATTGTATTATTTATATAATAAATTAAACAATTCATTTTAAAATCAAAACTTGAATTATTTATAAAATGAATTAATCAATTCATTATAAATTAAACTATTGTATTATTTATGTAATAAATTAAACTATTCATTATAAATTAAAATATTGCATTACTTATATAATAAATTAAACTTTCAATTATTTTTATAATAAATTAAACAATTCATTTTAAAATAATCACTTGAATTATTTATAAAATAAATTAAACAATTGATTATAAATTAACCTGTTGAATTATTTATATAATATATTAAACAATTCATTATATATTGAACCATTGAATTATTCATGCAATAAATTGAACAATTGAATTATTTATATAATAAATTAAACATTTGAATTATTTATATCATAAATTAAACTTTGAATTATTTTTATAATAAATTAATCAATTTATTTTAAAATAATTACTTGAATTATTTATAAAATGAATTAAACATTTCATTATAAATTAATATATTGAATTATTTATGTAATAAATTAAACTATTGTATTATTTACATAATAAATTAAACAATTAATTATCAATTAAAATATTGAATTATTTATATAATAAATTAAACTTTGAATTATTTTTATAAAAAATTGATCAATTTATTTTAAAATAATCACTGGAATTATTTATAAAATAAATTTTAAAATTCATTATAAATTAAACTATTGTATTATTTATATAATAAATTAAACAATTCATTATAAATTAAAATATTGAATTATTTATATAATAAATTAAACTATTGCATTATTTGTATAATAAATTAAACTTTGAATTATTTTTAAAATAAATTAATCAATTCATTTTAAAATAATCACTTGTTTAATTTGTAAAATGTATTAAACAATTCATTATAAATTAAACCATTGAATTATTTATATAATAAATTAAACAATTGAATTATTTATATCGTAAATTGAACTTTGAATTATTTTTATAATAAATTAATCAATTTATTTTAAAATAATCACTTGAATTATTTACAAAATGAATTAAACAATTCATTATCAATTAAAATATTGTATTATTTATATAATAAATTAAACAATTCATTATAAATTAAAATATTGAATTATTTGCATGAAAGTTAAACAATTGAATTATTTATATAATAAATTAAACATTTGAATTATTTATATAATAAATTAAACTTTGAATTATTTTTATAATAAATTAATCAATTTATTTTAAAATAATTACTTGAATTATTTATAAAATGAATTAAACATTTCATTATAAATTAATATATTGAATTATTTATGTCATAAATTAAACTATTGTATTATTTACATAATAAATTAAACAATTCATTATCAATTAAAATATTGAATTATTTATATAATAAATTGAGCAATTCATTTTGAAATAATCACTTGAATTATTTATAAAATAAATTTTAAAATTCATTATAAATTAAACTATTGTATTATTTAAATAATAAATTAAACAATTCATTATAAATTAAAATATTGAATTATTTATATAATAAATTAAACTATTGCATTATTTGTATAATCAATTAAACTTTGAATTATTTTTAAAATAAATTAATCAATTCATTTTAAAATAATCACTTGTTTAATTTGTAAAATGTATTAAACAATTCATTATAAATTAAACCATTGAATTATTTATATAATAAATTAAACAATTGAATTATTTATATCGTAAATTGAACTTTGAATTATTTTTATAATAAATTAATCAATTTATTTTAAAATAATCACTTGAATTATTTACAAAATGAATTAAACAATTCATTATCAATTAAAATATTGTATTATTTATATAATAAATTAAACAATTCATTATAAATTAAAATATTGAATTATTTGCATGAAAGTTAAACAATTGAATGATTTATATAATAAATTAAACATTTGAATTATTTATATAATAAATTAAACTTTGAATTATTTTTATAATAAATTAATCAATTTATTTTAAAATAATTACTTGAATTATTTATAAAATGAATTAAACATTTCATTATAAATTAATATATTGAATTATTTATGTAATAAATTAAACTATTGTATTATTTACATAATAAATTAAACAATTCATTATCAATTAAAATATTGAATTATTTATATAATAAATTAAACTTTGAATTATTTTTATAATAAATTGAGCAATTCATTCTGAAATAATCACGAATTATTTATAAAATAAATTTTAAAATTCATTATAAATTAAACTATTTTATTATTTATATAATAAATTAAACAATTCATTATCAATTAAAATATTGAATTATTTATATAATAAATTAAACTATTGCATTATTTTTATAATCAATTAAACTTTGAATTATTTTTAAAATAAATTAATCAATTCATTTTAAAATAATCACTTGTTTAATTTGTAAAATGTATTAAACAATTCATTATAAATTAAACCATTGAATTATTTATATAATAAATTAAACAATTGAATTATTTATATCGTAAATTGAACTTTGAATTATTTTTATAATAAATTAATCAATTTATTTTAAAATAATCACTTGAATTATTTACAAAATGAATTAAACAATTCATTATCAATTAAAATATTGTATTATTTATATAATAAATTAAACAATTCATTTTAAAATAAAAACTTGAATTATTTATAAAATGAATTAATCAATTCATTATAAATTAAACTATTGTATTATTTGTGTGATAAATTAAACAATTCATTATAAATTAAAATATTGAATTATTTGCATGAAAGTTAAACAATTGAATTATTTATATAATAAATTAAACTTTGAATTATTTTTATAATAAATTAATCAATTTATTTTAAAATAATTACTTGAATTATTTATAAAATGAATTAAACATTTCATTATAAATTAATATATTGAATTATTTATGTAATAAATTAAACTATTGTATTATTTATATGATAAATTAAACAATTCATTGTCAATTAAAATATTGAATTATTTATATAATAAATTAAACTATTGAATTATTTATATATTAAATTAAACTTTGAATTATTTTTATAATAAATTGAACAATTCATTTTGAAATAATCACTTGAATTATTTATAAAATGAATTAAACAATTCATTATAAATTGAACTATTGTATTATTTATACAATAAATTAAACTTTGAATTATTTTAAAAATAAATTAAACAATTCATTTTAAAATAATCACTAGAATTATTCATATAATAAATTACACAATTCATTATAAATTAAAATATTGCATTACTTATATAATAAATTAAACTTTGAATTATTTTGATAATAAATTAAACAATTCATTTTAAAATAATCACTGGAATTATTTATAAAATGAATTAAACAATTCATTATGAATTAAACCATTGCATTATTTATATAATATGTTAAACCATTGAATTATTTATATAATAAATTAAACAATTCATTAAAATTAAAATATTGCATTATTTATATAATAAATTAAACTTTGAATTATTTTTATAATAAATTAAACAATTCATTTTAAAATAATCACTGGAATTATTTATAAAATGAATTAAACAATTCATTATGAATTAAACCATTGTATTATTTATATAATATGTTAAACCATTGAATTATTTATATAATAAATTAAACTTTGAATTATTTTTATAATAAATTAAACAATTCATATTAAAATAATCAGTTGAATTATTTATAAAATAAATTAAACAATTCATTATAATTTAACATATTGAATTATTTTTATAATAAATTAAACAATTCATTTGAAAATAATAACTTGAATCATTTATAAAATAAATTAAACAGTTCATTTTGAATTAAACCATTGAATTATTTTTATAATAAATTAATCAATTTATTTTAAAATAATCACTTGAATTATTTATAAAATGAATTAAACAAGTAATTATAAATTAAAATATTGTATTATTTATATAATAAATTAAACAATTCATTATCAATTAAAATATTGATTTAATATATAATAAATTAAACAATTGAATTATTTATGCAATAAATTAAACTTTGAACTATTCTTATAATAAATTAATCAATTTATTTTAAAATAATCACTTGAATTATTTATAAAATGAATAAACAATTCATTATAAATTAAACTATTGTATTATTTGTGTGATAAATTAAACAATTCATTATAAATTAAAATATTGAATTATTTGCATGAAAGTTAAACATTTGAATTATTTATATAATAAATTAAACTTTGAATTATTTTTATAATAAATTGAGCAATTCATTTTAAAATAATCACTTGAATTATTTATAAAATAAATTTAAAAATTCATTATAAATTAAACTATTGTATTATTTATATAATAAATTAAACAATTCATTATAAAATAAAATATTGAATTATTTATATAATAAATTAAACTATTGCATTATTTGTATAATAAATTAAACTTTGAATTATTTTTAAAATAAATTAAACAATTCATTTTAAAGTAATCACTTGTTTAATTTGTAAAATGTATTAAACAATTCATTATAAATTAAACAATTGAATTATTTATATCGTAAATTGAACTTTGAATTATTTTTATAATAAATTAATCAATTTATTTTAAAATAATCACTTGAATTATTTACAAAATGAATTAAACAATTCATTATCAATTAACATATTGTATTATTTATATAATAAATTAAACAATTCATTATAAATTAAAATATTGAATTATTTGCATGAAAGTTAAACAATTGAATTATTTATATAATAAATTAAACATTTGAATTATTTATATAATAAATTAAACTTTGAATTATTTTTATAATAAATTAATCAATTTATTTTAATATAATTACTTGAATTATTTATAAAATGAATTAAACATTTCATTATCAATTAATATATTGAATTATTTATGTAATAAATTAAACTATTGAATTATTTATATAATAAATTAAACAATTCATTTTAAAATAAAAACTTGAATTATTTATAAAATGAATTAAACAATTCATTATCAATTAAAATATTGTATTATTTGCATGAAAGTTAAACAATTAAATTATTTATATAATAAATTAAACATTTGAATTATTTATATAATAAATTAAACTTTGAATTATTTATATAATAAATTAAACTTTGAATTATTTTTATAATAAATTAATCAATTTATTTTAAAATAATTACTTGAATTATTTATAAAATGAATTAAACATTTCATTATAAATTAATATATTGCATTATTTATGTAATAAATTAAACTATTGTATTATTTATATAATAAATTAAACAATTCATTTTAAAATAAAAACTTGAATTATTTATAAAATGAATTAATCAATTCATTATAAATTAAACTATTGTATTATTTGTGTGATAAATTAAACAATTCATTATAAATTAAAATATTGAATTATTTATACAATAAATTAAACTTTGAATTATTTTTATAATAAATTAAACAATTCATTTGAAAATAATCACTTGAATTATTTATGAAATAAATTGAACAATTCATTATAAATTAAACCATTGAATTATTTATATAATAAATTAAACAATTCATTATAAATTAAACCATTGAATTATTTATATAATAAATTAAACAATTGAATTATTTATATAATAAATTCAACAATTGAATTATTTATATCATAAATTAAACTTTGAATTATTTTTATAACAAATTAAACTATTCATTTTAAAATAATCACTTGAATTATTCATAAAATAAATTAAACAATTCATTATTAATTAACCTATTGAATTATTTATATAATATATTAAACAATTCATTATAAATTAAACCATTTAATTATTAATATAATAAATTCAACTATTAAAATATTTCTATAATAAATTAAAATTTGAATTATTTTTATAATATATTAACAATTCATTCAAAGATAATCACTTCAATTATACATATAATAAATTAAACAATGCATTATAAATTAACCTATTGAATTATTTATATAATATATTAAACAATTCATTATAAATTAAACCATTTAATTATTAATATAATAAATTCAACTATTAAAATATTTCTATAATAAATTAAAATTTGAATTATTTTTATAATATATTAACAATTCATTCAAAGATAATCACTTCAATTATACATATAATGAATTAAACAATGCATTATAAATTAACCTATTGAATTATTTATATAATAAATTAAACAATTCATTTTAAAATATTCACTTGAATTATTTATGTAACAAATAAAACAATTCATTATAAATTAAACTATCGAATTATATATATAATAAATTTAAAAATTCATTATAAATTAAACTATTGAATTATTTATATAATAAATTAAACTATTGAAATATTTATATATTAAATTAAACTTTGAATTATTTTTATAATAAATTAATCAATTTATTTTAAAATAATCACTTGAATTATTTATAAAATGAATTAAACAATTCATTATAAATTAATATATTGAATTATTTATGTAATTAATTAAACTATTGTATTATTTATATAATAAATTAAACAATTCATTATAAATTAAACCATTGAATTATTTATATAATAAATTAAACTTTGAATTATTTTTATAATAAATTAAACTATTCATTTTAAAATAATCACTTGAATTATTTATAAAATAAATTAAACAATTCATTATAAATTAAACCATTGTATTATTTATGTAATAAATTAAACAATAGAATGATTTATATTATAAATTAAACTTTTAATTATTTTTATCATAAATTAATCAATTTATTTTAAAATAATCACTTGAATTATTTCTAAAATGAATTAAACAATTCATTATGAATTAAACCATTGTATTATTTATATAATATGTTAAACCATTGAATTATTTATATAATAAATTAAACAATTCATTAAAATTAAAATATTGCATTATTTATATAATAAATTAAACTTTGAATTATTTTTATAATAAATTAAACAATTCATTTTTAAATAATCACTGGAATTATTTATAAAATGAATTAAACAATTCATTATGAATTAAACCATTGTATTATTTATATAATATGTTAAACCATTGAATTATTTATATAATAAATTAAACTTTGAATTATTTTTATAATAAATTAAACAATTCATATTAAAATAATCATTTGAATTATTTATAAAATAAATTAAACAATTCATTATAATTTAACATATTGAATTATTTTTATAATAAATTAAACAATTCATTTGAAAATAATAACTTGAATCATTTATAAAATAAATTAAACAGTTCATTTTGAATTAAACCATTGAATTATTTTTATAATAAATTAATCAATTTATTTTAAAATAATCACTTGAATTATTTATAAAATGAATTAAACAAGTAATAATAAATTAAAATATTGTATTATTTATATAATAAATTAAACAATTCATTATCAATTAAAATATTGATTTAATATATAATAAATTAAACAATTGAATTATTGATATAATAAATTAAACAATTGAATTATTTATGCAATAAATTAAACTTTGAACTATTCTTATAATAAATTAATCAATTTATTTTAAAATAATCACTTGAATTATTTATAAAATGAATAAACAATTCATTATAAATTAAACTATTGTATTATTTGTGTGATAAATTAAACAATTCATTATAAATTAAAATATTGAATTATTTGCATGAAAGTTAAACAATTGAATTATTTATATAATAAATTAAACATTTGAATTATTTATATAATAAATTAAACTTTGAATTATTTTTATAATAAATTGAGCAATTCATTTTAAAATAATCACTTGAATTATTTATAAAATAAATTTAAAAATTCATTATAAATTAAACTATTGTATTATTTATATAATAAATTAAACAATTCATTATAAAATAAAATATTGAATTATTTATATAATAAATTAAACTATTGCATTATTTGTATAATAAATTAAACCTTGAATTATTTTTAAAATAAATTAAACAATTCATTTTAAAATAATCACTTGTTTAATTTGTAAAATGTATTAAACAATTCATTATAAATTAAACCATTGAATTATTTATATAATAAATTAAACAATTGAATTATTTATATCGTAAATTGAACTTTGAATTATTTTTATAATAAATTAAACAATTCATTTGAAAATAATCACTTGAATTATTTATGAAATAAATTAAACAATTCATTATAAATTAAACCATTGAATTATTTATATAATAAATTAAACAATTGAATTATTTATATAATAAATTCAACAATTGAATTATTTATATCATAAATTAAACTTTGAATTATTTTTATAATAAATTAAACTATTCATTTTAAAATAATCACTTGAATTATTCATAAAATAAATTAAACAATTCATTATTAATTAACCTATTGAATTATTTATATAATATATTAAACAATTCATTATAAATTAAACCATTTAATTATTAATATAATAAATTCAACTATTAAAATATTTCTATAATAAATTAAAATTTGAATTATTTTTATAATATATTAACAATTCATTCAAAGATAATCACTTCAATTATACATATAATAAATTAAACAATGCATTATAAATTAACCTATTGAATTATTTATATAATAAATTAAACAATTCATTTTAAAATATTCACTTGAATTATTTATGTAACAAATAAAACAATTCATTATAAATTAAACTATCGAATTATATATATAATAAATTTAAAAATTCATTATAAATTAAACTATTGAATTATTTATATAATAAATTAAACTATTGAAATATTTATATAATAAATTAAACTTTGAATTATTTTTATAATAAATTAATCAATTTATTTTAAAATAATCACTTGAATTATTTATAAAATGAATTAAACAATTCATTATAAATTAATATATTGAATTATTTATGTAATTAATTAAACTATTGTATTATTTATATAATAAATTAAACAATTCATTATAAATTAAACCATTGAATTATTTATATAATAAATTAAACTTTGAATTATTTTTATAATAAATTAAACTATTCATTTTAAAATAATCACTTGAATTATTTATAAAATAAATTAAACAATTCATTATAAATTAAACCATTGTATTATTTATGTAATAAATTAAACAATAGAATGATTTATATTATAAATTAAACTTTGAATTATTGTTATCATAAATTAATCAATTTATTTTAAAATAATCACTTGAATTATTTCTAAAATGAATTAAACAATTCATTATGAATTAAACCATTGTATTATTTATATAATATGTTAAACCATTGAATTATTTATATAATAAATTAAACAATTCATTAAAATTAAAATATTGCATTATTTATATAATAAATTAAACTTTGAATTATTTTTATAATAAATTAAACAATTCATTTTTAAATAATCACTGGAATTATTTATAAAATGAATTAAACAATTCATTATGAATTAAACCATTGTATTATTTATATAATATGTTAAACCATTGAATTATTTATATAATAAATTAAACTTTGAATTATTTTTATAATAAATTAAACAATTCATATTAAAATAATCATTTGAATTATTTATAAAATAAATTAAACAATTCATTATAATTTAACATATTGAATTATTTTTATAATAAATTAAACAATTCATTTGAAAATAATAACTTGAATCATTTATAAAATAAATTAAACAGTTCATTTTGAATTAAACCATTGAATTATTTTTATAATAAATTAATCAATTTATTTTAAAATAATCACTTGAATTATTTATAAAATGAATTAAACAAGTAATTATAAATTAAAATATTGTATTATTTATATAATAAATTAAACAATTCATTATCAATTAAAATATTGATTTAATATATAATAAATTAAACAATTGAATTATTGATATAATAAATTAAACAATTGAATTATTTATGCAATAAATTAAACTTTGAACTATTCTTATAATAAATTAATCAATTTATTTTAAAATAATCACTTGAATTATTTATAAAATGAATAAACAATTCATTATAAATTAAACTATTGTATTATTTGTGTGATAAATTAAACAATTCATTATAAATTAAAATATTGAATTATTTGCATGAAAGTTAAACAATTGAATTATTTATATAATAAATTAAACATTTGAATTATTTATATAATAAATTAAACTTTGAATTATTTTTATAATAAATTAATCAATTTATTTTAAAATAATTACTTGAATTATTTATAAAATGAATTAAACATTTCATTATAAATTAATATATTGAATTATTTATGTAATCAATTAAACTATTGAATTATTTATATATTAAATTAAACTTTGAATTATTTTTATAATAAATTGAACAATTCATTTTGAAATATTCACTTGAATTATTTATGTAACAAATAAAACAATTCATTATAAATTAAACTATCGAATTATATATATAATAAATTTAAAAATTCATTATAAATTAAACTATTGAATTATTTATATAATAAATTAAACTATTGAAATATTTATATAATAAATTAAACTTTGAATTATTTTTATAATAAATTAATCAATTTATTTTAAAATAATCACTTGAATTATTTATAAAATGAATTAAACAATTCATTATAAATTAATATATTGAATTATTTATGTAATTAATTAAACTATTGTATTATTTATATAATAAATTAAACAATTCATTATAAATTAAACCATTGAATTATTTATGCAATAAATTAAACTTTGAACTATTCTTATAATAAATTAATCAATTTATTTTAAAATAATCACTTGAATTATTTATAAAATGAATAAACAATTCATTATAAATTAAACTATTGTATTATTTGTGTGATAAATTAAACAATTCATTATAAATTAAAATATTGAATTATTTGCATGAAAGTTAAACAATTGAATTATTTATATAATAAATTAAACATTTGAATTATTTATATAATAAATTAAACTTTGAATTATTTTTATAATAAATTAATCAATTTATTTTAAAATAATTACTTGAATTATTTATAAAATGAATTAAACATTTCATTATAAATTAATATATTGAATTATTTATGTAATCAATTAAACTATTGAATTATTTATATATTAAATTAAACTTTGAATTATTTTTATAATAAATTGAACAATTCATTTTGAAATAATCACTTGAATTATTTATAAAATGAATTAAACAATTCATTATAAATTGAACTATTGTATTATTTATACAATAAATTAAACTTTGAATTATTTTAAATATAAATTAAACAATTCATTTTAAAATAATCACTAGAATTATTCATATAATAAATTACACAATTCATTATAAATTAAAATATTGCATTATTTATATAATAAATTAAACTTTGAATTATTTTGATAATAAATTAAACAATTCATTTTAAAATAATCACTGGAATTATTTATAAAATGAATTAAACAATTCATTATGAATTAAACCATTGCATTATTTATATAATATGTTAAACCATTGAATTATTTATATAATAAATTAAACAATTCATTAAAATTAAAATATTGCATTATTTATATAATAAATTAAACTTTGAATTATTTTTATAATAAATTAAACAATTCATTTTAAAATAATCACTGGAATTATTTATAAAATGAATTAAACAATTCATTATGAATTAAACCATTGTATTATTTATATAATATGTTAAACCATTGAATTATTTATATAATAAATTAAACTTTGAATTATTTTTATAATAAATGAAACAATTCATATTAAAATAATCATTTGAATTATTTATAAAATAAATTAAACAATTCATTATAATTTAACATATTGAATTATTTTTATAATAAATTAAACAATTCATTTGAAAATAATAACTTGAATCATTTATAAAATAAATTAAACAGTTCATTTTGAATTAAACCATTGAATTATTTTTATAATAAATTAATCAATTTATTTTAAAATAATCACTTGAATTATTTATAAAATGAATTAAACAAGTAATTATAAATTAAAATATTGTATTATTTATATAATAAATTAAACAATTCATTATCAATTAAAATATTGATTTAATATATAATAAATTAAACAATTGAATTATTTATGCAATAAATTAAACTTTGAACTATTCTTATAATAAATTAATCAATTTATTTTAAAATAATCACTTGAATTATTTATAAAATGAATAAACAATTCATTATAAATTAAACTATTGTATTATTTGTGTGATAAATTAAACAATTCATTATAAATTAAAATATTGAATTATTTGCATGAAAGTTAAACATTTGAATTATTTATATAATAAATTAAACTTTGAATTATTTTTATAATAAATTGAGCAATTCATTTTAAAATAATCACTTGAATTATTTATAAAATAAATTTAAAAATTCATTATAAATTAAACTATTGTATTATTTATATAATAAATTAAACAATTCATTATAAAATAAA
Organism: Heptranchias perlo; assembly: GCF_035084215.1. Taxonomy (NCBI): domain Eukaryota; kingdom Metazoa; phylum Chordata; class Chondrichthyes; order Hexanchiformes; family Hexanchidae; genus Heptranchias; species Heptranchias perlo. Next base: position 63,712,958 of record NC_090341.1, on the reverse strand, counting down.
ATATTGAATTATTTATATAATAAATTAAACTATTGCATTATTTGTATAATAAATTAAACTTTGAATTATTTTTAAAATAAATTAAACAATTCATTTTAAAGTAATCACTTGTTTAATTTGTAAAATGTATTAAACAATTCATTATAAATTAAACCATTGAATTATTTATATAATAAATTAAACAATTGAATTATTTATATCGTAAATTGAACTTTGAATTATTTTTATAATAAATTAATCAATTTATTTTAAAATAATCACTTGAATTATTTACAAAATGAATTAAACAATTCATTATCAATTAACATATTGTATTATTTATATAATAAATTAAACAATTCATTATAAATTAAAATATTGAATTATTTGCATGAAAGTTAAACAATTGAATTATTTATATAATAAATTAAACATTTGAATTATTTATATAATAAATTAAACTTTGAATTATTTTTATAATAAATCAATCAATTTATTTTAATATAATTACTTGAATTATTTATAAAATGAATTAAACATTTCATTATCAATTAATATATTGAATTATTTATGTAATAAATTAAACTATTGAATTATTTATATAATAAATTAAACAATTCATTTTAAAATAAAAACTTGAATTATTTATAAAATGAATTAAACAATTCATTATCAATTAAACTATTGTATTATTTGTGTGATAAATTAAACAATTCATTATAAATTAAAATATTGAATTATTTATACAATAAATTAAACTTTGAATTATTTTTATAATAAATTAAACAATTCATTTGAAAATAATCACTTGAATTATTTATGAAATAAATTGAACAATTCATTATAAATTAAACCATTGAATTATTTATATAATAAATTAAACAATTCATTATAAATTAAACCATTGAATTATTTATATAATAAATTAAACTATTCATTTTAAAATAATCACTTGAATTATTCATCAATTAAATTAAACAATTCATTATTAATTAACCTATTGAATTATTTATATAATATATTAAACAATTCATTATAAATTAAACCATTTAATTATTAATATAATAAATTCAACTATTAAAATATTTCTATAATAAATTAAAATTTGAATTATTTTTATAATATATTAACAATTCATTCAAAGATAATCACTTCAATTATACATATAATAAATTAAACAATGCATTATAAATTAACCTATTGAATTATTTATATAATAAATTAAACAATTCATTTTAAAATATTCACTTGAATTATTTATGTAACAAATAAAACAATTCATTATAAATTAAACTATCGAATTATATATATAATAAATTTAAAAATTCATTATAAATTAAACTATTGAATTATTTATATAATAAATTAAACTATTGAAATATTTATATAATAAATTAAACTTTGAATTATTTTTATAATAAATTAATCAATTTATTTTAAAATAATCACTTGAATTATTTATAAAATGAATTAAACAATTCATTATAAATTAATATATTGAATTATTTATGTAATTAATTAAACTATTGTATTATTTATATAATAAATTAAACAATTCATTATAAATTAAACCATTGAATTATTTATATAATAAATTAAACTTTGAATTATTTTTATAATAAATTAAACTATTCATTTTAAAATAATCACTTGAATTATTTATAAAATAAATTAAACAATTCATTATAAATTAAACCATTGTATTATTTATGTAATAAATTAAACAATAGAATGATTTATATTATAAATTAAACTTTGAATTATTGTTATCATAAATTAATCAATTTATTTTAAAATAATCACTTGAATTATTTCTAAAATGAATTAAACAATTCTTTATGAATTAAACCATTGTATTATTTATATAATATGTTAAACCATTGAATTATTTATATAATAAATTAAACAATTCATTAAAATTAAAATATTGCATTATTTATATAATAAATTAAACTTTGAATTATTTTTATAATAAATTAAACAATTCATTTTTAAATAATCACTGGAATTATTTATAAAATGAATTAAACAATTCATTATGAATTAAACCATTGTATTATTTATATAATATGTTAAACCATTGAATTATTTATATAATAAATTAAACTTTGAATTATTTTTATAATAAATTAAACAATTCATATTAAAATAATCATTTGAATTATTTATAAAATAAATTAAACAATTCATTATAATTTAACATATTGAATTATTTTTATAATAAATTAAACAATTCATTTGAAAATAATAACTTGAATCATTTATAAAATAAATTAAACAGTTCATTTTGAATTAAACCATTGAATTATTTTTATAATAAATTAATCAATTTATTTTAAAATAATCACTTGAATTATTTATAAAATGAATTAAACAAGTAATTATAAATTAAAATATTGTATTATTTATATAATAAATTAAACAATTCATTATCAATTAAAATATTGATTTAATATATAATAAATTAAACAATTGAATTATTGATATAATAAATTAAACAATTGAATTATTTATGCAATAAATTAAACTTTGAACTATTCTTATAATAAATTAATCAATTTATTTTAAAATAATCACTTGAATTATTTATAAAATGAATAAACAATTCATTATAAATTAAAATATTGAATTATTTGCATGAAAGTTAAACAATTGAATTATTTATATAATAAATTAAACATTTGAATTATTTATATAATAAATTAAACTTTGAATTATTTTTATAATAAATTGAGCAATTCATTTTAAAATAATCACTTGAATTATTTATAAAATAAATTTAAAAATTCATTATAAATTAAACTATTGTATTATTTATATAATAAATTAAACAATTCATTATAAAATAAAATATTGAATTATTTATATAATAAATTAAACTATTGCATTATTTGTATAATAAATTAAACCTTGAATTATTTTTAAAATAAATTAAACAATTCATTTTAAAATAATCACTTGTTTAATTTGTAAAATGTATTAAACAATTCATTATAAATTAAACCATTGAATTATTTATATAATAAATTAAACAATTGAATTATTTATATCGTAAATTGAACTTTGAATTATTTTTATAATAAATTAAACAATTCATTTGAAAATAATCACTTGAATTATTTATGAAATAAATTAAACAATTCATTATAAATTAAACCATTGAATTATTTATATAATAAATTAAACAATTGAATTATTTATATAATAAATTCAACAATTGAATTATTTATATCATAAATTAAACTTTGAATTATTTTTATAATAAATTAAACTATTCATTTTAAAATAATCACTTGAATTATTCATAAAATAAATTAAACAATTCATTATTAATTAACCTATTGAATTATTTATATAATATATTAAACAATTCATTATAAATTAAACCATTTAATTATTAATATAATAAATTCAACTATTAAAATATTTCTATAATAAATTAAAATTTGAATTATTTTTATAATATATTAACAATTCATTCAAAGATAATCACTTCAATTATACATATAATAAATTAAACAATGCATTATAAATTAACCTATTGAATTATTTATATAATAAATTAAACAATTCATTTTAAAATATTCACTTGAATTATTTATGTAACAAATAAAACAATTCATTATAAATTAAACTATCGAATTATATATATAATAAATTTAAAAATTCATTATAAATTAAACTATTGAATTATTTATATAATAAATTAAACTATTGAAATATTTATATAATAAATTAAACTTTGAATTATTTTTATAATAAATTAATCAATTTATTTTAAAATAATCACTTGAATTATTTATAAAATGAATTAAACAATTCATTATAAATTAATATATTGAATTATTTATGTAATTAATTAAACTATTGTATTATTTATATAATAAATTAAACAATTCATTATAAATTAAACCATTGAATTATTTATATAATAAATTAAACTTTGAATTATTTTTATAATAAATTAAACTATTCATTTTAAAATAATCACTTGAATTATTTATAAAATAAATTAAACAATTCATTATAAATTAAACCATTGTATTATTTATGTAATAAATTAAACAATAGAATGATTTATATTATAAATTAAACTTTGAATTATTGTTATCATAAATTAATCAATTTATTTTAAAATAATCACTTGAATTATTTCTAAAATGAATTAAACAATTCATTATAATTTAAAATATTGAATTATTTATACAATAAATTGAACTTTGAATTATTTTTATAATAAATTTAACAATTCATTTGAAAATAATCACTTGAATTATTTACAAAATGAATTAAACAATTCATTATCAATTAAAATATTGTATTATTGATATAATAAATTAAACAATTCATTATAAATTAAAATTTGATTTATTTGCATGAAAGTTAAACAATTGAATTATTTATATAATAAATTAAACATTTGAATCATTTATATAATAAATTAAACTTTGAATTATTTTTATAACAAATTAATCAATTTATTTTAAAATAATTACTTGAATTATTTATAAAATGAATTAAACATTTCATTATAAATTAATATATTGAATTATTTATGTAATAAATTAAACTATTGTATTATTTATATAATAAATTAAACAATTCATTTTAAAATAAAAACTTGAATTATTTATAAAATGAATTAATCAATTCATTATAAATTAAACTATTGTATTATTTGTGTGATAAATTAAACAATTCATTATAAATTAAAATATTGAATTATTTATACAATAAATTAAACAATTGAATTATTTATATAATAAATTAAACAATTGAATTATTTATATCGTAAATTGAACTTTGAATTATTTTTATGATAAATTAATCAATTTATTTTAAAATAATCACTTGTTTAATTTGTAAAATGAATTAAACAATTCATTATAAATTAAACCATTGAATTATTTATATATTAAATTAAACTATTGCATTATTTGTATAATAAATTAAACTTTGAATTATTTTTAAAATAAATTAATCAATTCATTTGAAAATAATCACTTGAATTATTTACAAAATGAATTAAACAATTCATTATCAATTAAAATATTGTATTATTGATATAATAAATTAAACAATTCATTATAAATTAAAATTTGATTTATTTGCATGAAAGTTAAACAATTGAATTATTTATATAATAAATTAAACATTTGAATCATTTATATAATAAATTAAACTTTGAATTATTTTTATAATAAATTATTCAATTTATTTTAAAATAATTACTTGAATTATTTATAAAATGAATTAAACATTTCATTATAAATTAATATATTGAACAATTTATGTAATAAATTAAACTATTGTATTATTTATATAATAAATTAAACAATTCATTTTAAAATAAAAACTTGAATTATTTATAAAATGAATTAATCAATTCATTATAAATTAAACTATTGTATTATTTGTGTGATAAATTAAACAATTCATTATAAATTAAAATATTGAATTATTTATACAATAAATTAAACAATTGAATTATTTATATAATAAATTAAACAATTGAATTATTTATATCGTAAATTGAACTTTGAATTATTTTTATGATAAATTAATCAATTTATTTTAAAATAATCACTTGTTTAATTTGTAAAATGAATTAAACAATTCATTATAAATTAAACCATTGAATTATTTATATAATAAATTAAACTATTGCATTATTTGTATAATAAATTAAACTTTGAATTATTTTTAAAATAAATTAATCAATTCATTTGAAAATAATCACTTGAATTATTTACAAAATGAATTAAACAATTCATTATCAATTAAAATATTGTATTATTGATATAATAAATTAAACAATTCATTATAAATTAAAATTTGATTTATTTGCATGAAAGTTAAACAATTGAATTATTTATATAATTAATTCAACAATTGAATTATTTATATCATAAATGAAACTTTGAATTATTTTTATAATAAATTAAACTATTCATTTTAAAATAATCACTTGAATTATTTATAAAATGAATTAAACAATTCATTATAAATTAATATATTGAATTATATATGTAATTAATTAAACTATTGTATTATTTATATAATAAATTAAACAATTCATTATAAATTAAACCATTGAATTATTTTTATAATATATGAAACAATTCATTCAAAGATAATCACTTCAATTATACATATAATAAATTAAACAATTCATTTTAAAATAATCACTTGAATTATTTATATAATAAATTAAACAATTCATTTTAAAATATTCACTTGAATTATTTATGTAACAAATAAAACAATTCATTATAAATTAAACTATTGAATTATATATATAATAAATTTAAAAATTCATTATAAATTAAACTATTGAATTATTTATATAATAAATTAAACTATTGAAATATTTATATAATATATTAAACTTTGAATTATTTTTATAATAAATTAATCAATTTATTTTAAAATAATCACTTGAATTATTTATAAAATGAATTAAACAATTCATTATAAATTAATATATTGAATTATTTATGTAATTAATTAAACTATTGTATTATTTATATAATAAATTAAACAATTCATTATAAATTAAACCATTGAATTATTTATATAATAAATTAAACTTTGAATTATTTTTATAATAAATTAAACTATTCATTTTAAAATAATCACTTGAATTATTTATCAAATAAATTAAACAATTCATTATAAATTAAACCATTGTATTATTTATGTAATAAATTAAACAATAGAATGATTTATATTATAAATTAAACTTTGAATTATTGTTATCATAAATTAATCAATTTATTTTAAAATAATCACTTGAATTATTTCTAAAATGAATTAAACAATTCATTATAATTTAAAATATTGAATTATTTATACAATAAATTGAACTTTGAATTATTTTTATAATAAATTTAACAATTCATTTTAAAACAATCACTTGAATTATTTATGTAATAAATTAAACAATTCATTATAAATTAAACTATTGTATTATTTATATAATAAATTAAACAATTCATTATAAATTAAAATATTGAATTATTTATATAATAAATTAAACAATTGCATTATTTGTATTATAAATTAAACTTTGAATTATGTTTATAATAAATTAAACAATTCATTTAAAAATAATCACTTGAATTATTTATAAAATGAATTAAACAATTCATTATAAAATAAACTATTGTATTATTTATTGAATAAATTAAACTTTGAATTATTTTTAAAATAAATTAAACAATTCATTTTAAAATAATCACTTGTTTAATTTGTAAAATGAATTAAACAATTCATTATAAATTAAACCATTGAATTATTTATATCGTAAATTGAACTTTGAATTATTTTTATGATAAATTAATCAATTTATTTTAAAATAATCACTTGAATTATTTACAAAATGAATTAAACAATTCATTATCAATTAAAATATTGTATTATTGATATAATAAATTAAACAATTCATTATAAATTAAAATATTGAATTATTTGCATGAAAGTTAAACAATTGAATTATTTATATAATAAATTAAACATTTGAATCATTTATATAATAAATTAAACTTTAAATTATTCAATTTATTTTAAAATAATTACTTGAATTATTTATAAAATGAATTAAACATTTCATTATAAATTAATATATTGAATAATTTATGTAATAAATTAAACTATTGTATTATTTATATAATAAATTAAACAATTCATTTTAAAATAAAAACTTGAATTATTTATAAAATGAATTAATCAATTCATTATAAATTAAACAATTGTATTATTTGTGTGATAAATTAAACAATTCATTATAAATTAAAATATTGAATTATTTATACAATAAATTCAACAATTGAATTATTTATATCATAAATTAAACTTTGAATTATTTTTATAATAAATTAAACTATTCATTTTAAAATAATCACTTGAATTATTCATAAAATAAATTAAACAATTCATTATTAATTAACCTATTGAATTATTTATATAATATATTAAACAATTCATTATAGATTAAACCATTTAATTATTAATATAATAAATTCAACTATTAAAATATTTCTATAATAAATTAAAATTTGAATTATTTTTATAATATATTAACAATTCATTCAAAGATAATCACTTCAATTATACATATAATAAATTAAACAATGCATTATAAATTAACCTATTGAATTATTTATATAATAAATTAAACAATTCATTTTAAAATATTCACTTGAATTATTTATGTAACAAATAAAACAATTCATTATAAATTAAACTATCGAATTATATATATAATAAATTTAAAAATTCATTATAAATTAAACTATTGAATTATTTATATAATAAATTAAACTATTGAAATATTTATATAATAAATTAAACTTTGAATTATTTTTAAAATAAATTAAACAATTCATTAAAAAATAATCACTGGAATTATTTATAAAATGAATTAAACAATTCATTATGAATTAAACCATTGTATTATTTATATTATATGTTAAACGATTGAATTATTTATATAATAAATTAAACTTTGAATTATTTTTATAATAAATTAAATAATTCATATTCAAATAATCACTTGAATTATTTATAAAATAAATTAAACAATTCATTATAATTTAACATATCGAATTATTTTTATAATAAATTAAACAATTCATTTGAAAATAATCACTTGATTTTTTTATAAAATAAATTAAACAATTCATTTTGAATTAAACCATTGAATTGTTTTTATAATAAATTAATCAATTTATTTTAAAATAATCACTTGAATTATTTATAAAATGAATTAAACAAGTAATTATAAATTAAAATATTGTATTATTTATATAATAAATTAAACAATTCATTATCAATTAAAATATTGAATTATTTATATAATAAATTAAACAATTGAATTATTTATGCAATAAATTAAACTTTGAACTATTCTTATAATAAATTAATCAATTTATTTTAAAATAATCACTTGAATTATTTATAAAATGAATTAAACAATTCATTATAAATTGAACTACTGTATTATTTATTCAATAAATTAAACTTTAAATTATTATTAAAATAAATTAAACAATTCATTTTAAAATAATCACTAGAATTATTCATATAATAAATTACACAATTCATTATAAATTAAAATATTGCATTATTTATATAATAAATTAAACTTTGAATTATTTTTATAATTAATTAAACAATTCATTTTAAAATAATCACTGGAATTATTTATAAAATGAATTAAACAATTCATTATGAATTAAACCATTGTATTATTTATATTATATGTTAAACGATTGAATTATTTATATAATAAATTAAACTTTGAATTATTTTTATAATAAATTAAATAATTCATATTAAAATAATCACTTGAATTATTTATAAAATAAATTAAACAATTCATTATAATTTAACATATTGAATTATTTTTATAATAAATTAAACAATTCATTTGAAAATAATCACTTGAATTATTTATAAAATAAATTAAACAATTCATTTTAAAATAATCACTAGAATTATTCATATTATAAATTACACAATTCATTATAAATTAAACTATTGTATTATTTATATAATAAATTAAACAATTCATTAAAATTAAAATATTGCATTATTTATATAATAAATTAAACTTTGAAGTATTTTTATAATAAATTAAACAATTCATTTTAAAATAATCACTGGAATTATTTATAAAATGAATTAAACAATTCATTATGAATTAAACCATTGTATTATTTATATTATATGTTAAACCATTGAATTATTTATATAATAAATTAAACTTTGAATTATTTTTAAAATAAATTAAACAATTCATTTTAAAATAATCACTTGAATTATTTATGTAATAAATTAAACAATTCATTATAAATTAAGCTATTGTATTATTTATATAATAAATTAAACAATTCATCATAAATTAAAATATTGAATTATTTATATAATAAATTAAACAATTGAATTATTTATATAATAAATTAAACTTTGAATTATTTTTATGATAAATTAATCAATTTATTTTAAAATAATCACTTGAATTATTTATAAAATGAATTAAACAATTCATTATAAATTAATATATTGAATTATTTATGTAATAAATTAAACTATTGAATTATTTATATATTAAATTAAACTTTGAATTATTTTTATAATAAATTAAACAATTCATATTAAAATAATCATTTGAATTATTTATAAAATAAATTAAACAATTCATTATAATTTAACATATTGAATTATTTTTATAATAAATTAAACAATTCATTTGAAAATAATAACTTGAATCATTTATAAAATAAATTAAACAGTTCATTTTGAATTAAACCATTGAATTATTTTTATAATAAATTAATCAATTTATTTTAAAATAATCACTTGAATTATTTATAAAATGAATTAAACAAGTAATTATAAATTAAAATATTGTATTATTTATATAATAAATTAAACAATTCATTATCAATTAAAATATTGATTTAATATATAATAAATTAAACAATTGAATTATTGATATAATAAATTAAACAATTGAATTATTTATGCAATAAATTAAACTTTGAACTATTCTTATAATAAATTAATCAATTTATTTTAAAATAATCACTTGAATTATTTATAAAATGAATAAACAATTCATTATAAATTAAAATATTGAATTATTTGCATGAAAGTTAAACAATTGAATTATTTATATAATAAATTAAACATTTGAATTATTTATATAATAAATTAAACTTTGAATTATTTTTATAATAAATTGAGCAATTCATTTTAAAATAATCACTTGAATTATTTATAAAATAAATTTAAAAATTCATTATAAATTAAACTATTGTATTATTTATATAATAAATTAAACAATTCATTATAAAATAAAATATTGAATTATTTATATAATAAATTAAACTATTGCATTATTTGTATAATAAATTAAACCTTGAATTATTTTTAAAATAAATTAAACAATTCATTTTAAAATAATCACTTGTTTAATTTGTAAAATGTATTAAACAATTCATTATAAATTAAACCATTGAATTATTTATATAATAAATTAAACAATTGAATTATTTATATCGTAAATTGAACTTTGAATTATTTTTATAATAAATTAAACAATTCATTTGAAAATAATCACTTGAATTATTTATGAAATAAATTAAACAATTCATTATAAATTAAACCATTGAATTATTTATATAATAAATTAAACAATTGAATTATTTATATAATAAATTCAACAATTGAATTATTTATATCATAAATTAAACTTTGAATTATTTTTATAATAAATTAAACTATTCATTTTAAAATAATCACTTGAATTATTCATAAAATAAATTAAACAATTCATTATTAATTAACCTATTGAATTATTTATATAATATATTAAACAATTCATTATAAATTAAACCATTTAATTATTAATATAATAAATTCAACTATTAAAATATTTCTATAATAAATTAAAATTTGAATTATTTTTATAATATATTAACAATTCATTCAAAGATAATCACTTCAATTATACATATAATAAATTAAACAATGCATTATAAATTAACCTATTGAATTATTTATATAATAAATTAAACAATTCATTTTAAAATATTCACTTGAATTATTTATGTAACAAATAAAACAATTCATTATAAATTAAACTATCGAATTATATATATAATAAATTTAAAAATTCATTATAAATTAAACTATTGAATTATTTATATAATAAATTAAACTATTGAAATATTTATATAATAAATTAAACTTTGAATTATTTTTATAATAAATTAATCAATTTATTTTAAAATAATCACTTGAATTATTTATAAAATGAATTAAACAATTCATTATAAATTAATATATTGAATTATTTATGTAATTAATTAAACTATTGTATTATTTATATAATAAATTAAACAATTCATTATAAATTAAACCATTGAATTATTTATATAATAAATTAAACTTTGAATTATTTTTATAATAAATTAAACTATTCATTTTAAAATAATCACTTGAATTATTTATAAAATAAATTAAACAATTCATTATAAATTAAACCATTGTATTATTTATGTAATAAATTAAACAATAGAATGATTTATATTATAAATTAAACTTTGAATTATTGTTATCATAAATTAATCAATTTATTTTAAAATAATCACTTGAATTATTTCTAAAATGAATTAAACAATTCATTATAATTTAAAATATTGAATTATTTATACAATAAATTGAACTTTGAATTATTTTTATAATAAATTTAACAATTCATTTGAAAATAATCACTTGAATTATTTACAAAATGAATTAAACAATTCATTATCAATTAAAATATTGTATTATTGATATAATAAATTAAACAATTCATTATAAATTAAAATTTGATTTATTTGCATGAAAGTTAAACAATTGAATTATTTATATAATAAATTAAACATTTGAATCATTTATATAATAAATTAAACTTTGAATTATTTTTATAACAAATTAATCAATTTATTTTAAAATAATTACTTGAATTATTTATAAAATGAATTAAACATTTCATTATAAATTAATATATTGAATTATTTATGTAATAAATTAAACTATTGTATTATTTATATAATAAATTAAACAATTCATTTTAAAATAAAAACTTGAATTATTTATAAAATGAATTAATCAATTCATTATAAATTAAACTATTGTATTATTTGTGTGATAAATTAAACAATTCATTATAAATTAAAATATTGAATTATTTATACAATAAATTAAACAATTGAATTATTTATATAATAAATTAAACAATTGAATTATTTATATCGTAAATTGAACTTTGAATTATTTTTATGATAAATTAATCAATTTATTTTAAAATAATCACTTGTTTAATTTGTAAAATGAATTAAACAATTCATTATAAATTAAACCATTGAATTATTTATATATTAAATTAAACTATTGCATTATTTGTATAATAAATTAAACTTTGAATTATTTTTAAAATAAATTAATCAATTCATTTGAAAATAATCACTTGAATTATTTACAAAATGAATTAAACAATTCATTATCAATTAAAATATTGTATTATTGATATAATAAATTAAACAATTCATTATAAATTAAAATTTGATTTATTTGCATGAAAGTTAAACAATTGAATTATTTATATAATAAATTAAACATTTGAATCATTTATATAATAAATTAAACTTTGAATTATTTTTATAATAAATTATTCAATTTATTTTAAAATAATTACTTGAATTATTTATAAAATGAATTAAACATTTCATTATAAATTAATATATTGAACAATTTATGTAATAAATTAAACTATTGTATTATTTATATAATAAATTAAACAATTCATTTTAAAATAAAAACTTGAATTATTTATAAAATGAATTAATCAATTCATTATAAATTAAACTATTGTATTATTTGTGTGATAAATTAAACAATTCATTATAAATTAAAATATTGAATTATTTATACAATAAATTAAACAATTGAATTATTTATATAATAAATTAAACAATTGAATTATTTATATCGTAAATTGAACTTTGAATTATTTTTATGATAAATTAATCAATTTATTTTAAAATAATCACTTGTTTAATTTGTAAAATGAATTAAACAATTCATTATAAATTAAACCATTGAATTATTTATATAATAAATTAAACTATTGCATTATTTGTATAATAAATTAAACTTTGAATTATTTTTAAAATAAATTAATCAATTCATTTGAAAATAATCACTTGAATTATTTACAAAATGAATTAAACAATTCATTATCAATTAAAATATTGTATTATTGATATAATAAATTAAACAATTCATTATAAATTAAAATTTGATTTATTTGCATGAAAGTTAAACAATTGAATTATTTATATAATTAATTCAACAATTGAATTATTTATATCATAAATGAAACTTTGAATTATTTTTATAATAAATTAAACTATTCATTTTAAAATAATCACTTGAATTATTTATAAAATGAATTAAACAATTCATTATAAATTAATATATTGAATTATATATGTAATTAATTAAACTATTGTATTATTTATATAATAAATTAAACAATTCATTATAAATTAAACCATTGAATTATTTTTATAATATATGAAACAATTCATTCAAAGATAATCACTTCAATTATACATATAATAAATTAAACAATTCATTTTAAAATAATCACTTGAATTATTTATATAATAAATTAAACAATTCATTTTAAAATATTCACTTGAATTATTTATGTAACAAATAAAACAATTCATTATAAATTAAACTATTGAATTATATATATAATAAATTTAAAAATTCATTATAAATTAAACTATTGAATTATTTATATAATAAATTAAACTATTGAAATATTTATATAATATATTAAACTTTGAATTATTTTTATAATAAATTAATCAATTTATTTTAAAATAATCACTTGAATTATTTATAAAATGAATTAAACAATTCATTATAAATTAATATATTGAATTATTTATGTAATTAATTAAACTATTGTATTATTTATATAATAAATTAAACAATTCATTATAAATTAAACCATTGAATTATTTATATAATAAATTAAACTTTGAATTATTTTTATAATAAATTAAACTATTCATTTTAAAATAATCACTTGAATTATTTATCAAATAAATTAAACAATTCATTATAAATTAAACCATTGTATTATTTATGTAATAAATTAAACAATAGAATGATTTATATTATAAATTAAACTTTGAATTATTGTTATCATAAATTAATCAATTTATTTTAAAATAATCACTTGAATTATTTCTAAAATGAATTAAACAATTCATTATAATTTAAAATATTGAATTATTTATACAATAAATTGAACTTTGAATTATTTTTATAATAAATTTAACAATTCATTTTAAAACAATCACTTGAATTATTTATGTAATAAATTAAACAATTCATTATAAATTAAACTATTGTATTATTTATATAATAAATTAAACAATTCATTATAAATTAAAATATTGAATTATTTATATAATAAATTAAACAATTGCATTATTTGTATTATAAATTAAACTTTGAATTATGTTTATAATAAATTAAACAATTCATTTAAAAATAATCACTTGAATTATTTATAAAATGAATTAAACAATTCATTATAAAATAAACTATTGTATTATTTATTGAATAAATTAAACTTTGAATTATTTTTAAAATAAATTAAACAATTCATTTTAAAATAATCACTTGTTTAATTTGTAAAATGAATTAAACAATTCATTATAAATTAAACCATTGAATTATTTATATCGTAAATTGAACTTTGAATTATTTTTATGATAAATTAATCAATTTATTTTAAAATAATCACTTGAATTATTTACAAAATGAATTAAACAATTCATTATCAATTAAAATATTGTATTATTGATATAATAAATTAAACAATTCATTATAAATTAAAATATTGAATTATTTGCATGAAAGTTAAACAATTGAATTATTTATATAATAAATTAAACATTTGAATCATTTATATAATAAATTAAACTTTAAATTATTCAATTTATTTTAAAATAATTACTTGAATTATTTATAAAATGAATTAAACATTTCATTATAAATTAATATATTGAATAATTTATGTAATAAATTAAACTATTGTATTATTTATATAATAAATTAAACAATTCATTTTAAAATAAAAACTTGAATTATTTATAAAATGAATTAATCAATTCATTATAAATTAAACAATTGTATTATTTGTGTGATAAATTAAACAATTCATTATAAATTAAAATATTGAATTATTTATACAATAAATTCAACAATTGAATTATTTATATCATAAATTAAACTTTGAATTATTTTTATAATAAATTAAACTATTCATTTTAAAATAATCACTTGAATTATTCATAAAATAAATTAAACAATTCATTATTAATTAACCTATTGAATTATTTATATAATATATTAAACAATTCATTATAGATTAAACCATTTAATTATTAATATAATAAATTCAACTATTAAAATATTTCTATAATAAATTAAAATTTGAATTATTTTTATAATATATTAACAATTCATTCAAAGATAATCACTTCAATTATACATATAATAAATTAAACAATGCATTATAAATTAACCTATTGAATTATTTATATAATAAATTAAACAATTCATTTTAAAATATTCACTTGAATTATTTATGTAACAAATAAAACAATTCATTATAAATTAAACTATCGAATTATATATATAATAAATTTAAAAATTCATTATAAATTAAACTATTGAATTATTTATATAATAAATTAAACTATTGAAATATTTATATAATAAATTAAACTTTGAATTATTTTTAAAATAAATTAAACAATTCATTAAAAAATAATCACTGGAATTATTTATAAAATGAATTAAACAATTCATTATGAATTAAACCATTGTATTATTTATATTATATGTTAAACGATTGAATTATTTATATAATAAATTAAACTTTGAATTATTTTTATAATAAATTAAATAATTCATATTCAAATAATCACTTGAATTATTTATAAAATAAATTAAACAATTCATTATAATTTAACATATCGAATTATTTTTATAATAAATTAAACAATTCATTTGAAAATAATCACTTGATTTTTTTATAAAATAAATTAAACAATTCATTTTGAATTAAACCATTGAATTGTTTTTATAATAAATTAATCAATTTATTTTAAAATAATCACTTGAATTATTTATAAAATGAATTAAACAAGTAATTATAAATTAAAATATTGTATTATTTATATAATAAATTAAACAATTCATTATCAATTAAAATATTGAATTATTTATATAATAAATTAAACAATTGAATTATTTATGCAATAAATTAAACTTTGAACTATTCTTATAATAAATTAATCAATTTATTTTAAAATAATCACTTGAATTATTTATAAAATGAATTAAACAATTCATTATAAATTGAACTACTGTATTATTTATTCAATAAATTAAACTTTAAATTATTATTAAAATAAATTAAACAATTCATTTTAAAATAATCACTAGAATTATTCATATAATAAATTACACAATTCATTATAAATTAAAATATTGCATTATTTATATAATAAATTAAACTTTGAATTATTTTTATAATTAATTAAACAATTCATTTTAAAATAATCACTGGAATTATTTATAAAATGAATTAAACAATTCATTATGAATTAAACCATTGTATTATTTATATTATATGTTAAACGATTGAATTATTTATATAATAAATTAAACTTTGAATTATTTTTATAATAAATTAAATAATTCATATTAAAATAATCACTTGAATTATTTATAAAATAAATTAAACAATTCATTATAATTTAACATATTGAATTATTTTTATAATAAATTAAACAATTCATTTGAAAATAATCACTTGAATTATTTATAAAATAAATTAAACAATTCATTTTAAAATAATCACTAGAATTATTCATATTATAAATTACACAATTCATTATAAATTAAACTATTGTATTATTTATATAATAAATTAAACAATTCATTAAAATTAAAATATTGCATTATTTATATAATAAATTAAACTTTGAAGTATTTTTATAATAAATTAAACAATTCATTTTAAAATAATCACTGGAATTATTTATAAAATGAATTAAACAATTCATTATGAATTAAACCATTGTATTATTTATATTATATGTTAAACCATTGAATTATTTATATAATAAATTAAACTTTGAATTATTTTTAAAATAAATTAAACAATTCATTTTAAAATAATCACTTGAATTATTTATGTAATAAATTAAACAATTCATTATAAATTAAGCTATTGTATTATTTATATAATAAATTAAACAATTCATCATAAATTAAAATATTGAATTATTTATATAATAAATTAAACAATTGAATTATTTATATAATAAATTAAACTTTGAATTATTTTTATGATAAATTAATCAATTTATTTTAAAATAATCACTTGAATTATTTATAAAATGAATTAAACAATTCATTATAAATTAATATATTGAATTATTTATGTAATAAATTAAACTATTGAATTATTTATATATTAAATTAAACTTTGAATTATTTTTATAATAAATTGAACACTTCATTTTGAAATAATCACTTGAATTATTTATAAAATGAATTAAACAATTCATTATAAATTAATATATTGAATTATTTATGTATTAATTAAACTATTGTATTTTTTATATAATAAATTAAACAATTCATTATAAATTAAACCATTGAATTATTTTTATAATATATGAAACAATTCATTCAAAGATAATCACTTCAATTATACATATAATAAATTAAACAATTCATTTTAAAATAATCACTTGAATTATTTATATAATAAATTAAACAATTCATTTTAAAATATTCACTTGAATTATTTATATAACAAATAAAACAATTCATTATAAATTAAACTATTGAATTATATATATAATAAATTTAAAAATTCATTATAAATTAAACTATTGAATTATTTATATAATAAATTAAACTATTGAAATATTTATATAATATATTAAACTTTGAATTATTTTTATAATAAATTAATCAATTTATTTTAAAATAATCACTTGAATTATTTATAAAATGAATTAAACAATTCATTATAAATTAATATATTGAATTATTTATGTAATTAATTAAACTATTGTATTATTTATATAATAAATTAAACAATTCATTATAAATTAAACCATTGAATTATTTATATAATAAATTAAACTTTGAATTATTTTTATAATAAATTAAACTATTCATTTTAAAATAATCACTTGAATTATTTATCAAATAAATTAAACAATTCATTATAAATTAAACCATTGTATTATTTATGTAATAAATTAAACAATAGAATGATTTATATTATAAATTAAACTTTGAATTATTGTTATCATAAATTAATCAATTTATTTTAAAATAATCACTTGAATTATTTCTAAAATGAATTAAACAATTCATTATAATTTAAAATATTGAATTATTTATACAATAAATTGAACTTTGAATTATTTTTATAATAAATTTAACAATTCATTTTAAAACAATCACTTGAATTATTTATGTAATAAATTAAACAATTCATTATAAATTAAACTATTGTATTATTTATATAATAAATTAAACAATTCATTATAAATTAAAATATTGAATTATTTATATAATAAATTAAACAATTGCATTATTTGTATTATAAATTAAACTTTGAATTATGTTTATAATAAATTAAACAATTCATTTAAAAATAATCACTTGAATTATTTATAAAATGAATTAAACAATTCATTATAAAATAAACTATTGTATTATTTATTGAATAAATTAAACTTTGAATTATTTTTATAATAAATTAAACTATTCATTTTAAAATAATCACTTGAATTATTTATCAAATAAATTAAACAATTCATTATAAATTAAACCATTGTATTATTTATGTAATAAATTAAACAATAGAATGATTTATATTATAAATTAAACTTTGAATTATTGTTATCATAAATTAATCAATTTATTTTAAAATAATCACTTGAATTATTTCTAAAATGAATTAAACAATTCATTATAATTTAAAATATTGAATTATTTATACAATAAATTGAACTTTGAATTATTTTTATAATAAATTTAACAATTCATTTTAAAACAATCACTTGAATTATTTATGTAATAAATTAAACAATTCATTACAAATTAAACTATTGTATTATTTATATAATAAATTAAACAATTCATTATAAATTAAAATATTGAATTATTTATATAATAAATTAAACAATTGCATTATTTGTATTATAAATTAAACTTTGAATTATGTTTATAATAAATTAAACAATTCATTTAAAAATAATCACTTGAATTATTTATAAAATGAATTAAACAATTCATTATAAAATAAACTATTGTATTATTTATTGAATAAATTAAACTTTGAATTATTTTTAAAATAAATTAAACAATTCATTTTAAAATAATCACTTGTTTAATTTGTAAAATGAATTAAACAATTCATTATAAATTAAACCATTGAATTATTTATATAATAAATTAAACAATTGAATTATTTATATCGTAAATTGAACTTTGAATTATTTTTATGATAAATTAATCAATTTATTTTAAAATAATCACTTGAATTATTTACAAAATGAATTAAACAATTCATTATCAATTAAAATATTGTATTATTGATATAATAAATTAAACAATTCATTATAAATTAAAATATTGAATTATTTGCATGAAAGTTAAACAATTGAATTATTTATATAATAAATTAAACATTTGAATCATTTATATAATAAATTAAACTTTGAATTATTTTTATAATAAATTATTCAATTTATTTTAAAATAATTACTTGAATTATTTATAAAATGAATTAAACATTTCATTATAAATTAATATATTGAATAATATATGTAATAAATTAAACTATTGTATTATTTATATAATAAATTAAACAATTCATTTTAAAATAAAAACTTGAATTATTTATAAAATGAATTAATCAATTCATTATAAATTAAACAATTGTATTATTTGTGTGATAAATTAAACAATTCATTATAAATTAAAATATTGAATTATTTATACAATAAATTAAACAATTGAATTATTTATATAATAAATTCAACAATTGAATTATTTATATCATAATTTAAACTTTGAATTATTTTTATAATAAATTAAACTATTCATTTTAAAATAATCACTTGAATTATTCATAAAATAAATTAAACAATTCATTATTAATTAACCTATTGAATTATTTATATAATATATTAAACAATTCATTATAAATTAAACCATTTAATTATTAATATAATAAATTCAACTATTAAAATATTTCTATAATAAATTAAAATTTGAATTATTTTTATAATATATTAACAATTCATTCAAAGATAATCACTTCAATTATACATATAATAAATTAAACAATGCATTATAAATTAACCTATTGAATTATTTATATAATAAATTAAACAATTCATTTTAAATTATTCACTTGAATTATTTATGTAACAAATAAAACAATTCATTATAAATTAAACTATCGAATTATATATATAATAAATTTAAAAATTCATTATAAATTAAACTATTGAATTATTTATATAATAAATTAAACTATTGAAATATTTATATAATAAATTAAACTTTGAATTATTTTTAAAATAAATTAAACAATTCATTTTAAAATAATCACTTGAATTATTTATGTAATAAATTAAACAATTCATTATAAATTAAGCTATTGTATTATTTATATAATAAATTAAACAATTCATCATAAATTAAAATATTGAATTATTTATATAATAAATTAAACAATTGAATTATTTATATAATAAATTAAACTTTGAATTATTTTTATGATAAATTAATCAATTTATTTTAAAATAATCACTTGAATTATTTATAAAATGAATTAAACAATTCATTATAAATTAAACCATTGAATTATTTATATAATAAATTAAACTTTGAATTATTTTTATAATAAATTAAACTATTCATTTTAAAATAATCACTTGAATTATTTATAAAATAAATTAAACAATTCATTATAAATTAAACCATTGTATTATTTATGTAATAAATTAAACAATTGAATGATTTATATTATAAATTAAACTTTGAATTATTGTTATCATAAATTAATCAATTCATTTTAAAATAATCACTTGAATTATTTATAAAATGAATTAAACAATTCATTATAAATTAATATATTGATTTATTTATGCAATTAATTAAACTATTGTATTATTTATATAATAAATTAAACAATTCATTATAAATTAAACCATTGAATTATTTATATAATAAATTAAACAATTGAATTATTTACATAATAAATTAAACAATTGAATTATTTATATTATAAATTAAACTTTGAATTATTTTTATAACAAATTAATCAATTTATTTTAAAATAATCAATTGAATTATTTCTAAAATGAATTAAACAATTCATTATAAATTAAAATATTGAATTATTTATGTAATAAATTGAACTTTGAATTATTTTTATAATAAATTTAACAATTCATTTTAAAATAATCACTTGAATTATTTATAAAATGAATTAAACAATTCATTATAAATTAATATATTGAATTATTTATGTAATTAATTAAACTATTGTATTATTTATGTAATAAATTAAACAATTCATTATAAATTAAACCATTGAATTATTTATATAATAAATTAAACAATTGAATTATTTACATAATAAATTAAACAATTGAATTATTTATATCATAAATTATACTTTGAATTATTTTTATAATAAATTAAACTATTCATTTTAAAATAATCACTTGAATTATTTATAAAATAAATTAAACAATTCATTATAAATTAAACCATTGTATTATTTATGTAATAAATTAAACAATTGAATGATTTATATTATAAATTAAACTTTGAATTATTGTTATCATAAATTAATCAATTCATTTTAAAATAATCACTTGAATTATTTCTAAAATGAATTAAACAATTCATTATAAATTAAAATATTGAATTATTTATATAATAAATTGAACTTTGAATTATTTTTATAATAAATTTAACAATTCATTTTAAAATAATCACTTGAATTATTTATGTAATAAATTAAACAATTCATTATAAATTAAACTATTGTATTATTTATATAATAAATTAAACAATTCATCATAAATTAAAATATTGAATTATTTTTATAATAAATTAATCAATTTATTTTAAAATAATCACTTGAATTATTTATAAAATGAATTAAACAATTCATTATAAATTAATATATTGATTTATTTATGCAATTAATTAAACTATTGTATTATTTATATAATAAATTAAACAATTCATTATAAATTAAATATTGAATTATTTATATAATAAATTAAACAATTGAATTATTTACATAATAAATTAAACAATTGAATGATTTATATTATAAATTAAACTTTGAATTATTGTTATCATAAATTAATCAATTCATTTTAAAATAATCACTTGAATTATTTCTAAAATGAATTAAACAATTCATTATAAATTAAAATATTGAATTATTTATGTAATAAATTGAACTTTGAATTATTTTTATAATAAATTTAACAATTCATTTTAAAATAATCACTTGAATTATTTATAAAATGAATTAAACAATTCATTATAAATTAATATATTGAATTATTTATGTAATTAATTAAACTATTGTATTATTTATGTAATAAATTAAACAATTGAATGATTTATATTATAAATTAAACTTTGAATTATTGTTATCATAAATTTAACAATTCATTTTAAAATAATCATTGAAATTATTTATGTAATAAATGAAACAATTCATTATAAATTAAACTATTGTATTATTTATATAATAAATTAAACTTTGAATTATTTTTATAATAAATTAATCAATTTATTTTAAAATAATCACTTGAATTATTTCTAAAATGAATTAAACAATTCATTATAAATTAAACTATTGTATTATTTATATAATAAATTAAACAATTCATTATAAAATAAAATATTGAATTGTACATATAATGAATTAAACTATTGCATTATTTGTACAATAAATTAAACTTTGAATTATTTTTATAATAAATTAAACAATTCATTATAAATTAAACTATTGAATTATTTATATAATAAATTAAACTATAGAATTATTCATATAACAAAATAAACTTTGAATTATATTGATAATAAATAAACAATTCATTTTAAAATAATCACTTGAATTATTTATACAATAAATTAAACCTTGAATTATTTTTATAATAAATTAAACAGTTCATTTAAAACATAATCACTTGAATTATTTATATAATAAATTAAACAATTCATTATAAATTAAACCATTGAATTATTTATATAATAAATTAAACAATTGAATTGTTTATATAATAAATTAAACTTTGGATTATTTTGATAATAAATTCAATCAATTTATTTTAAAATAATCACTTGAATTATTTATGTAATAAATTAAACAATTCATTATAAATTAAACTGTTGAATTATTTATATAATAAATTAAACTATAGAATTATTCATATAACAAAATAAACTTTGAATTATATTGATAATAAATAAACAATTCATTTTAAAATAATCACTTGAATTATTTATACAATAAATTAAACCTTGAATTATTTTTGTAATAAATTAAACAGTTCATTTAAAACATAATCACTTGAATTATTTATAGAATAAATTAAACAATTAATTAGAAATTAAACTGTTGAATTATTTATATAATAAATTAAACTTTGAATTATTTCTATAATAAATTAAACAAAACATTTTAAAATAATCACTAGTATTATTTATAAAATAAATTAAACAATTCATTTAAAAAATAATCTCTTGAATTATTTTTATAATAAATTAAACAATTCATTATAAATTAAACTATTGAATTATTTATATGATGTATTAAACTTTGAATTATTTTTATGATCAATTAAACAAATAATTTAAAAATAATCACAAGAATTAATTATATAATAAATTAAACAATTCATTATAAATTAACTCTTGAATTATTTATATAATAAACAAAACTTTGAAATATTTTCATAATAAATTAATCAATTTATTTTAATATAATCACTTGAATTATTTATTGAATAAATTAAACAATTAATTACAAATTAAACGATTGAATTATTTGTACAATAAATTAATTTGAATTATTTTTATAATAAATTGAACAAATCATTAAAAAATAATCACTTCAATTATTTTTATAATAAATTAAATAATTCAATTTAAAAATAATCTCTGGAATTATTTATATAATAAATTAAACTATTCATTATAAATTAAACTATTGAATTATTTACATAATAAATTAAACAATTGAATTAAGCAATTGAATTATGTTCATAATAAATTGAACAAATCATTTCAAAATAATCACGAGAATTATTTATATAATAAATTAAACAATTCATTATAAATTAAATGATAGAATTATTTTTATAATAAATTAAACAAATCATTTAAAAATAATCACTGGAATTATTCATATAATAAATTAAACAATTCATCATAAATTAAACGATATAATAATTTGTATAATAAATTAAACAATTCATTACAAATTTAGCTCTTGAATTATTGAAATAACAAATTAAACTATTGAATTATTTATATAATAAATTAAACTTTGAATTATCTTTATAATAAATTAATCAATTTATTTTAAAATAATCCCTTGAATTATTTATATAATAAATCTAACAATTGATTATAAATTA
Source organism: Heptranchias perlo (assembly GCF_035084215.1). Taxonomy (NCBI): domain Eukaryota; kingdom Metazoa; phylum Chordata; class Chondrichthyes; order Hexanchiformes; family Hexanchidae; genus Heptranchias; species Heptranchias perlo. The sequence continues at coordinate 63,687,624 of NC_090341.1, read as the reverse complement.
AACGATTCAATTATTTAAATAATAAATTAAACTTTGAATTATTTTGTGATAAATTAAACAAATCATTTTAAAATAATCACTTGAATTATTCATAAAATAAATTAAACAATTCATTATCAATTAATCTATTGAATTATTAATGTAATAAACTAAACTTTGAATTAATTTTATAATAAATTAAACAATTCATTTTCAAAGAATCACTTGAATTATGTATGTAATAAATTAAACAATTCATTATTAATTAAAGTATTGAATTATTTATATGATAGATTAAACTATTGCATTATTTATACAATAAATTAAACTATAGAATTATTTATATAATAAATGAAAGATTGAATTATTTTTATAATAAATTAAACAATAGAATTATTTATATCATAAAATATACTTTGAATTATATTGATAATAAATATACAATTCATTTTAAAATAATCACTTGAATTATTTGTATAATGATTTAAACAAATCAATTTAAAAATAATCTCAGGAATTATTTATATAATAAATTAAACAATTATTTATAAATTAAACTGTTGAATTATTTAGATAATAAATGAAACAATTAATTACAAATTAACCTACTAAATTATTTATGTAAGATATTAAACAATTCATTATAAATTAAACCATTGAATTATTTATATAATAAATTAAACAATTGAATTATTTATATAATAAATTAAACTTTGAATTATTTATATTATAAATTAAACTTTGAATCATTTATATTATAAATTAAACTTTGAATCATTTTTATCATAAATTAATCAATTTATTTTAAAATAATCACTTGAATTATTTATAAAATGAATTAAACAATTTAGTGCTCCATTTATATAATAAATTAAACAATCCATTATAAATTAAACTATTGAATTATTTATTGAATAAATTAAACTTTGAATTATTTTTATAATGAATTAAACAATTCATTTTAAAATAATCACTTCAATTATTAATATCAGAAATTAAACAAATCATTATAAATTAAATTATTGATTTATTTGTATAATACATTGAACTATTGAATTCATCAATTTATTTTAAAATAATCACATTAATTTTTCATAAAGTAAATCAAACAATTCATTATAAATTAAACTATTGTTTTCTTTATTTAATAAATTAATAATTAAATATCAATTAAACTATTGAATTATTTATATAATAAATTGAACTATTGAATTACTTATATAATCAATTAAACTTTGAATTATATTTAGAATAAATTAATCTATTTATTTTAAAATAATCACGAATTATTTGTAAAATAAATTAAACAATTCATACAATTAATTAAATTTATATTATTGTTATGATAAATTGAACAATTCATTATAACTTAAACTATTGAATTATTTATATTATAAATTGAACTATTGAATTATTTATATAATAAATTAAACATTGAATTATTTTTAGAATAAATTAATCAATTTATTTTAAAATAATTACTTGAATTATTTATAAAATAAATTAAACAATTCATTATAAATTAAACTATTGAATTATTTATTGAATAAATTAAACTTTGAATTATTTTTAGAATGAATTAAACAATTCATTTTAAAATAATCACTTCAATTATTTATATCAGAAATTAACCAAATCATTATAAATTCAATTATTGAATTATTTATATAATAAATTGAACTATTGAATTATTTATATAATAAATTAAACTTTGAATTATTTTTAGAATAAATTAATCAATTTATTTTAAAATAATTACTTGAATTATTTATAAAATGAATTAAACATTTCATTATCAATTAAAATATTGAATTATTTATATAATAAGTTAAACTTTGAATTATTTTTATAATAAATTGAGCAATTCATTTTGAAATAATCACTTGAATTATTTATAAAATAAATTTAAAAATTCATTATAAATTAAACTATTGTATTATTGATATAATAAATTAAACAATTCATTATAAATTAAAATATTGAATTATTTATATAATAAATTAAACTATTGCATTATTTGTATAATAAATTAATCTTTGAATTATTTTTAAAATCAATTAATCAATTCATTTTAAAATAATCACTTGTTTAATTTGTAAAATGTATTAAACAATTCATTATAAATTAAACCATTGAATTATTTATATCGTAAATTGAACTTTGAATTATTTTTATAATAAATTAATCAATTTATTTTAAAATAATCACTTGAATTATTTACAAAATGAATTAAACAATTGATTATCAATTAAAATATTGTATTATTTGCATGAAAGTTAAACAATTAAATTATTTATATAATAAATTAAACATTTTAATTATTTATATAATAAATTAAACTTTGAATTATTTATATAATAAATTAAACTTTGAATTATTTTTATAATAAATTAATCAATTTATTTTAAAATAATTACTTGAATTATTTATAAAATGAATTAAACATTTCATTATAAATTAATATATTGCATTATTTATGTAATAAATTAAACTATTGTATTATTTATATAATAAATTAAACAATTCATTTTAAAATAAAAACTTGAATTATTTATAAAATGAATTAATCAATTCATTATAAATTAAACTATTGTATTATTTGTGTGATAAATTAAACAATTCATTATAAATTAAAATATTGAATTATTTGCATGAAAGTTAAACAATTGAATTATTTATATAATAAATTAAACATTTGAAGTATTTATATAATAAATTAAACATTTGAATTATTTATATAATAAATTAAACTTTGAATTATTTTTATAATAAATTAATCAATTTATTTTAAAATAATTACTTGAATTATTTATAAAATGAATTAAATATTTCATTATAAATTAATATATTGAATTATTTATGTAATAAATTAAACTATTGTATTATTTATATAATAAATTAAACAATTCATTTTAAAATAAAAACTTGAATTATTTACAAAATGAATTAAACAATTCATTATCAATTAAAATATTGTATTATTTGCATGAAAGTTAAACAATTAAATTATTTATATAATAAATTAAACATTTGAATTATTTATATAATAAATTAAACTTTGAATTATTTATATAATAAATTAAACTTTGAATTATTTTTATAATAAATTAATCAATTTATTTTAAAATAATTACTTGAATTATTTATAAAATGAATTAAACATTTCATTATAAATTAATATATTGCATTATTTATGTAATAAATTAAACTATTGTATTATTTATATAATAAATTAAACAATTCATTTTAAAATAAAAACTTGAATTATTTATAAAATGAATTAATCAATTCATTATAAATTAATATATTGAATTATTTATGTAATTAATTAAACTATTGTATTATTTATGTAATAAATTAAACAATTGAATGATTTATATTATAAATTAAACTTTGAATTATTGTTATCATAAATTTAACAATTCATTTTAAAATAATCATTGAAATTATTTATGTAATAAATGAAACAATTCATTATAAATTAAACTATTGTATTATTTATATAATAAATTAAACTTTGAATTATTTTTATAATAAATTAATCAATTTATTTTAAAATAATCACTTGAATTATTTCTAAAATGAATTAAACAATTCATTATAAATTAAACTATTGTATTATTTATATAATAAATTAAACAATTCATTATAAAATAAAATATTGAATTGTACATATAATGAATTAAACTATTGCATTATTTGTACAATAAATTAAACTTTGAATTATTTTTATAATAAATTAAACAATTCATTATAAATTAAACTATTGAATTATTTATATAATAAATTAAACTATAGAATTATTCATATAACAAAATAAACTTTGAATTATATTGATAATAAATAAACAATTCATTTTAAAATAATCACTTGAATTATTTATACAATAAATTAAACCTTGAATTATTTTTATAATAAATTAAACAGTTCATTTAAAACATAATCACTTGAATTATTTATATAATAAATTAAACAATTCATTATAAATTAAACCATTGAATTATTTATATAATAAATTAAACAATTGAATTGTTTATATAATAAATTAAACTTTGGATTATTTTGATAATAAATTCAATCAATTTATTTTAAAATAATCACTTGAATTATTTATGTAATAAATTAAACAATTCATTATAAATTAAACTGTTGAATTATTTATATAATAAATTAAACTATAGAATTATTCATATAACAAAATAAACTTTGAATTATATTGATAATAAATAAACAATTCATTTTAAAATAATCACTTGAATTATTTATACAATAAATTAAACCTTGAATTATTTTTGTAATAAATTAAACAGTTCATTTAAAACATAATCACTTGAATTATTTATAGAATAAATTAAACAATTAATTAGAAATTAAACTGTTGAATTATTTATATAATAAATTAAACTTTGAATTATTTCTATAATAAATTAAACAAAACATTTTAAAATAATCACTAGTATTATTTATAAAATAAATTAAACAATTCATTTAAAAAATAATCTCTTGAATTATTTTTATAATAAATTAAACAATTCATTATAAATTAAACTATTGAATTATTTATATGATGTATTAAACTTTGAATTATTTTTATGATCAATTAAACAAATAATTTAAAAATAATCACAAGAATTAATTATATAATAAATTAAACAATTCATTATAAATTAACTCTTGAATTATTTATATAATAAACAAAACTTTGAAATATTTTCATAATAAATTAATCAATTTATTTTAATATAATCACTTGAATTATTTATTGAATAAATTAAACAATTAATTACAAATTAAACGATTGAATTATTTGTACAATAAATTAATTTGAATTATTTTATAATAAATTGAACAAATCATTAAAAAATAATCACTTCAATTATTTTTATAATAAATTAAATAATTCAATTTAAAAATAATCTCTGGAATTATTTATATAATAAATTAAACTATTCATTATAAATTAAACTATTGAATTATTTACATAATAAATTAAACAATTGAATTAAGCAATTGAATTATGTTCATAATAAATTGAACAAATCATTTCAAAATAATCACGAGAATTATTTATATAATAAATTAAACAATTCATTATAAATTAAATGATAGAATTATTTTTATAATAAATTAAACAAATCATTTAAAAATAATCACTGGAATTATTCATATAATAAATTAAACAATTCATCATAAATTAAACGATATAATAATTTGTATAATAAATTAAACAATTCATTACAAATTTAGCTCTTGAATTATTGAAATAACAAATTAAACTATTGAATTATTTATATAATAAATTAAACTTTGAATTATCTTTATAATAAATTAATCAATTTATTTTAAAATAATCCCTTGAATTATTTATATAATAAATCTAACAATTGATTATAAATTAAACGATTCAATTATTTAAATAATAAATTAAACTTTGAATTATTTTGTGATAAATTAAACAAATCATTTTAAAATAATCACTTGAATTATTCATAAAATAAATTAAACAATTCATTATCAATTAATCTATTGAATTATTAATGTAATAAACTAAACTTTGAATTAATTTTATAATAAATTAAACAATTCATTTTCAAAGAATCACTTGAATTATGTATGTAATAAATTAAACAATTCATTATTAATTAAAGTATTGAATTATTTATATGATAGATTAAACTATTGCATTATTTATACAATAAATTAAACTATAGAATTATTTATATAATAAATGAAAGATTGAATTATTTTTATAATAAATTAAACAATAGAATTATTTATATCATAAAATATACTTTGAATTATATTGATAATAAATATACAATTCATTTTAAAATAATCACTTGAATTATTTGTATAATGATTTAAACAAATCAATTTAAAAATAATCTCAGGAATTATTTATATAATAAATTAAACAATTATTTATAAATTAAACTGTTGAATTATTTAGATAATAAATGAAACAATTAATTACAAATTAACCTACTAAATTATTTATGTAAGATATTAAACAATTCATTATAAATTAAACCATTGAATTATTTATATAATAAATTAAACAATTGAATTATTTATATAATAAATTAAACTTTGAATTATTTATATTATAAATTAAACTTTGAATCATTTATATTATAAATTAAACTTTGAATCATTTTTATCATAAATTAATCAATTTATTTTAAAATAATCACTTGAATTATTTATAAAATGAATTAAACAATTTAGTGCTCCATTTATATAATAAATTAAACAATCCATTATAAATTAAACTATTGAATTATTTATTGAATAAATTAAACTTTGAATTATTTTTATAATGAATTAAACAATTCATTTTAAAATAATCACTTCAATTATTAATATCAGAAATTAAACAAATCATTATAAATTAAATTATTGATTTATTTGTATAATACATTGAACTATTGAATTCATCAATTTATTTTAAAATAATCACATTAATTTTTCATAAAGTAAATCAAACAATTCATTATAAATTAAACTATTGTTTTCTTTATTTAATAAATTAATAATTAAATATCAATTAAACTATTGAATTATTTATATAATAAATTGAACTATTGAATTACTTATATAATCAATTAAACTTTGAATTATATTTAGAATAAATTAATCTATTTATTTTAAAATAATCACGAATTATTTGTAAAATAAATTAAACAATTCATACAATTAATTAAATTTATATTATTGTTATGATAAATTGAACAATTCATTATAACTTAAACTATTGAATTATTTATATTATAAATTGAACTATTGAATTATTTATATAATAAATTAAACATTGAATTATTTTTAGAATAAATTAATCAATTTATTTTAAAATAATCACTTGAATTATTTATAAAATAAATTAAACAATTCATTATAAATTAAACTATTGAATTATTTATTGAATAAATTAAACTTTGAATTATTTTTAGAATGAATTAAACAATTCATTTTAAAATAATCACTTCAATTATTTATATCAGAAATTAACCAAATCATTATAAATTCAATTATTGAATTATTTATATAATAAATTGAACTATTGAATTATTTATATAATAAATTAAACTTTGAATTATTTTTAGAATAAATTAATCAATTTATTTTAAAATAATTACTTGAATTATTTATAAAATGAATTAAATATTTCATTATAAATTAATATATTGAATTATTTATGTAATAAATTAAACTATTGTATTATTTATATAATAAATTAAACAATTCATTTTAAAATAAAAACTTGAATTATTTACAAAATGAATTAAACAATTCATTATCAATTAAAATATTGTATTATTTGCATGAAAGTTAAACAATTAAATTATTTATATAATAAATTAAACATTTGAATTATTTATATAATAAATTAAACTTTGAATTATTTATATAATAAATTAAACTTTGAATTATTTTTATAATAAATTAATCAATTTATTTTAAAATAATTACTTGAATTATTTATAAAATGAATTAAACATTTCATTATAAATTAATATATTGCATTATTTATGTAATAAATTAAACTATTGTATTATTTATATAATAAATTAAACAATTCATTTTAAAATAAAAACTTGAATTATTTATAAAATGAATTAATCAATTCATTATAAATTAAACTATTGTATTATTTGTGTGATAAATTAAACAATTCATTATAAATTAAAATATTGAATTATTTGCATGAAAGTTAAACAATTGAATTATTTATATAATAAATTAAACATTTGAAGTATTTATATAATAAATTAAACATTTGAATTATTTATATAATAAATTAAACTTTGAATTATTTTTATAATAAATTAATCAATTTATTTTAAAATAATTACTTGAATTATTTATAAAATGAATTAAATATTTCATTATAAATTAATATATTGAATTATTTATGTAATAAATTAAACTATTGTATTATTTATATAATAAATTAAACAATTCATTTTAAAATAAAAACTTGAATTATTTACAAAATGAATTAAACAATTCATTATCAATTAAAATATTGTATTATTTGCATGAAAGTTAAACAATTAAATTATTTATATAATAAATTAAACATTTGAATTATTTATATAATAAATTAAACTTTGAATTATTTATATAATAAATTAAACTTTGAATTATTTTTATAATAAATTAATCAATTTATTTTAAAATAATTACTTGAATTATTTATAAAATGAATTAAACATTTCATTATAAATTAATATATTGCATTATTTATGTAATAAATTAAACTATTGTATTATTTATATAATAAATTAAACAATTCATTTTAAAATAAAAACTTGAATTATTTATAAAATGAATTAATCAATTCATTATAAATTAAACTATTGTATTATTTGTGTGATAAATTAAACAATTCATTATAAATTAAAATATTGAATTATTTGCATGAAAGTTAAACAATTGAATTATTTATATAATAAATTAAACATTTGAAGTATTTATATAATAAATTAAACTATTGTATTATTTATATAATAAATTAAACAATTCATTTTAAAATAAAAACTTGAATTATTTATAAAATGAATTAATCAATTCATTATAAATTAAACTATTGTATTATTCATGTAATAAATTAAACTATTCATTATAAATTAAAATATTGCATTACTTACATAATAAATTAAACTTTCAATTATTTTTATAATAAATTAAACAATTCATTTTAAAATAATCACTTGAATTATTTATATAATAAATTAAACATTTGAATTATTTATATAATAAATTAAACTTTGAATTATTTTTATAATAAATTAATCAATTTATTTTAAAATAATTACTTGAATTATTTATAAAATGAATTAAACATTTCATTATAAATTAATATATTGAATTATTTATGTAATAAATTAAACTATTGTATTATTAACATAATAAATTAAACAATTCATTATCAATTAAAATATTGAATTATTTATATAATAAATTAAACTTTGAATTATTTTTATAATAAAGTGAGCAATTCATTTTGAAATAATCACTTGAATTATTTATAAAATAAATTTAAAAATTCATTATAAATTAAACTATTGTATTATTTATATAATAAATTAAACAATTCATTATAAATTAAAATATTGAATTATTTATATAATAAATTAAACTATTGCATTATTTGTATAATAAATTAAACTTTGAATTATTTTTATAATAAATTAATCAATTTATTTTAAAATAATTACTTGAATTATTTATAAAATGAATTAAACATTTCATTATAAATTAATATATTGAATTATTTATGTAATAAATTAAACTATTGTATTATTTATATAATAAATTAAACAATTCATTTTAAAATAAAAACTTGAATTATTTACAAAATGAATTAAACAATTCATTATCAATTAAAATATTGTATTATTTGCATGAAAGTTAAACAATTAAATTATTTATATAATAAATTAAACATTTGAATTATTTATATAATAAATTAAACTTTGAATTATTTATATAATAAATTAAACTTTGAATTATTTTTATAATAAATTAATCAATTTATTTTAAAATAATTACTTGAATTATTTATAAAATGAATTAAACATTTCATTATAAATTAATATATTGCATTATTTATGTAATAAATTAAACTATTGTATTATTTATATAATAAATTAAACAATTCATTTTAAAATAAAAACTTGAATTATTTATAAAATGAATTAATCAATTCATTATAAATTAAACTATTGTATTATTTGTGTGATAAATTAAACAATTCATTATAAATTAAAATATTGAATTATTTGCATGAAAGTTAAACAATTGAATTATTTATATAATAAATTAAACATTTGAAGTATTTATATAATAAATTAAACTATTGTATTATTTATATAATAAATTAAACAATTCATTTTAAAATAAAAACTTGAATTATTTATAAAATGAATTAATCAATTCATTATAAATTAAACTATTGTATTATTTGTGTGATAAATTAAACAATTCATTATAAATTAAAATATTGAATTATTTGCATGAAAGTTAAACAATTGAATTATTTATATAATAAATTAAACATTTGAATTATTTATATAATAAATTAAACTTTGAATTATTTTTATAATAAATTAATCAATTTATTTTAAAATAATTACTTGAATTATTTATAAAATGAATTAAACAATTCATTATCAATTAAAATATTGTATTATTTATATAATAAATTAAACAATTCATTATAAAATAAAATATTGAATTATTTGCATGGAAGTTAAACAATTGAATTATTTATATAATAAATTAAACATTTGAATTATTTATATAATAAATTAAACTTTGAATTATTTTTATAATAAATTAATCAATTTATTTTAAAATAATTACTTGAATTATTTATAAAATGAATTAAACATTTCATTATAAATTAATATATTGAATTATTTATGTAATAAATTAAACTATTGTATTATTTATATAATAAATTAAACAATTCATTTTAAAATCAAAACTTGAATTATTTATAAAATGAATTAATCAATTCATTATAAATTAAACTATTGTATTATTTATGTAATAAATTAAACTATTCATTATAAATTAAAATATTGCATTACTTATATAATAAATTAAACTTTCAATTATTTTTATAATAAATTAAACAATTCATTTTAAAATAATCACTTGAATTATTTATAAAATAAATTAAACAATTGATTATAAATTAACCTGTTGAATTATTTATATAATATATTAAACAATTCATTATATATTGAACCATTGAATTATTCATGCAATAAATTGAACAATTGAATTATTTATATAATAAATTAAACATTTGAATTATTTATATCATAAATTAAACTTTGAATTATTTTTATAATAAATTAATCAATTTATTTTAAAATAATTACTTGAATTATTTATCAAATGAATTAAACATTTCATTATAAATTAATATATTGAATTATTTATGTAATAAATTAAACTATTGTATTATTTACATAATAAATTAAACAATTCATTATCAATTAAAATATTGAATTATTTATATAATAAATTAAACTTTGAATTATTTTTATAATAAATTGAGCAATTCATTTTGAAATAATCACTTGAATTATTTATAAAATAAATTTAAAAATTCATTATAAATTAAACTATTGTATTATTTATATAATAAATTAAACAATTCATTATAAATTAAAATATTGAATTATTTATATAATAAATTAAACTATTGCATTATTTGTATAATAAATTAAACTTTGAATTATTTTTATAATAAATTAATCAATTTATTTTAAAATAATTACTTGAATTATTTATAAAATGAATTAAACATTTCATTATAAATTAATATATTGAATTATTTATGTAATAAATTAAACTATTGTATTATTTACATAATAAATTAAACAATTCATTATCAATTAAAATATTGAATTATTTATATAATAAGTTAAACTTTGAATTATTTTTATAATAAATTGAGCAATTCATTTTGAAATAATCACTTGAATTATTTATAAAATAAATTTAAAAATTCATTATAAATTAAACTATTGTATTATTGATATAATAAATTAAACAATTCATTATAAATTAAAATATTGAATTATTTATATAATAAATTAAACTATTGCATTATTTGTATAATAAATTAATCTTTGAATTATTTTTAAAATCAATTAATCAATTCATTTTAAAATAATCACTTGTTTAATTTGTAAAATGTATTAAACAATTCATTATAAATTAAACCATTGAATTATTTATATCGTAAATTGAACTTTGAATTATTTTTATAATAAATTAATCAATTTATTTTAAAATAATCACTTGAATTATTTACAAAATGAATTAAACAATTGATTATCAATTAAAATATTGTATTATTTGCATGAAAGTTAAACAATTAAATTATTTATATAATAAATTAAACATTTTAATTATTTATATAATAAATTAAACTTTGAATTATTTATATAATAAATTAAACTTTGAATTATTTTTATAATAAATTAATCAATTTATTTTAAAATAATTACTTGAATTATTTATAAAATGAATTAAACATTTCATTATAAATTAATATATTGCATTATTTATGTAATAAATTAAACTATTGTATTATTTATATAATAAATTAAACAATTCATTTTAAAATAAAAACTTGAATTATTTATAAAATGAATTAATCAATTCATTATAAATTAAACTATTGTATTATTTGTGTGATAAATTAAACAATTCATTATAAATTAAAATATTGAATTATTTGCATGAAAGTTAAACAATTGAATTATTTATATAATAAATTAAACATTTGAATTATTTATATAATAAATTAAACTTTGAATTATTTTTATAATAAATTAATCAATTTATTTTAAAATAATTACTTGAATTATTTATAAAATGAATTAAATATTTCATTATAAATTAATATATTGAATTATTTATGTAATAAATTAAACTATTGTATTATTTATATAATAAATTAAACAATTCATTTTAAAATAAAAACTTGAATTATTTACAAAATGAATTAAACAATTCATTATCAATTAAAATATTGTATTATTTGCATGAAAGTTAAACAATTAAATTATTTATATAATAAATTAAACATTTGAATTATTTATATAATAAATTAAACTTTGAATTATTTATATAATAAATTAAACTTTGAATTATTTTTATAATAAATTAATCAATTTATTTTAAAATAATTACTTGAATTATTTATAAAATGAATTAAACATTTCATTATAAATTAATATATTGCATTATTTATGTAATAAATTAAACTATTGTATTATTTATATAATAAATTAAACAATTCATTTTAAAATAAAAACTTGAATTATTTATAAAATGAATTAATCAATTCATTATAAATTAAACTATTGTATTATTTGTGTGATAAATTAAACAATTCATTATAAATTAAAATATTGAATTATTTGCATGAAAGTTAAACAATTGAATTATTTATATAATAAATTAAACATTTGAAGTATTTATATAATAAATTAAACATTTGAATTATTTATATAATAAATTAAACTTTGAATTATTTTTATAATAAATTAATCAATTTATTTTAAAATAATTACTTGAATTATTTATAAAATGAATTAAATATTTCATTATAAATTAATATATTGAATTATTTATGTAATAAATTAAACTATTGTATTATTTATATAATAAATTAAACAATTCATTTTAAAATAAAAACTTGAATTATTTACAAAATGAATTAAACAATTCATTATCAATTAAAATATTGTATTATTTGCATGAAAGTTAAACAATTAAATTATTTATATAATAAATTAAACATTTGAATTATTTATATAATAAATTAAACTTTGAATTATTTATATAATAAATTAAACTTTGAATTATTTTTATAATAAATTAATCAATTTATTTTAAAATAATTACTTGAATTATTTATAAAATGAATTAAACATTTCATTATAAATTAATATATTGCATTATTTATGTAATAAATTAAACTATTGTATTATTTATATAATAAATTAAACAATTCATTTTAAAATAAAAACTTGAATTATTTATAAAATGAATTAATCAATTCATTATAAATTAAACTATTGTATTATTTGTGTGATAAATTAAACAATTCATTATAAATTAAAATATTGAATTATTTGCATGAAAGTTAAACAATTGAATTATTTATATAATAAATTAAACATTTGAAGTATTTATATAATAAATTAAACTATTGTATTATTTATATAATAAATTAAACAATTCATTTTAAAATAAAAACTTGAATTATTTATAAAATGAATTAATCAATTCATTATAAATTAAACTATTGTATTATTCATGTAATAAATTAAACTATTCATTATAAATTAAAATATTGCATTACTTACATAATAAATTAAACTTTCAATTATTTTTATAATAAATTAAACAATTCATTTTAAAATAATCACTTGAATTATTTATATAATAAATTAAACATTTGAATTATTTATATAATAAATTAAACTTTGAATTATTTTTATAATAAATTAATCAATTTATTTTAAAATAATTACTTGAATTATTTATAAAATGAATTAAACATTTCATTATAAATTAATATATTGAATTATTTATGTAATAAATTAAACTATTGTATTATTAACATAATAAATTAAACAATTCATTATCAATTAAAATATTGAATTATTTATATAATAAATTAAACTTTGAATTATTTTTATAATAAAGTGAGCAATTCATTTTGAAATAATCACTTGAATTATTTATAAAATAAATTTAAAAATTCATTATAAATTAAACTATTGTATTATTTATATAATAAATTAAACAATTCATTATAAATTAAAATATTGAATTATTTATATAATAAATTAAACTATTGCATTATTTGTATAATAAATTAAACTTTGAATTATTTTTATAATAAATTAATCAATTTATTTTAAAATAATTACTTGAATTATTTATAAAATGAATTAAACATTTCATTATAAATTAATATATTGAATTATTTATGTAATAAATTAAACTATTGTATTATTTATATAATAAATTAAACAATTCATTTTAAAATAAAAACTTGAATTATTTACAAAATGAATTAAACAATTCATTATCAATTAAAATATTGTATTATTTGCATGAAAGTTAAACAATTAAATTATTTATATAATAAATTAAACATTTGAATTATTTATATAATAAATTAAACTTTGAATTATTTATATAATAAATTAAACTTTGAATTATTTTTATAATAAATTAATCAATTTATTTTAAAATAATTACTTGAATTATTTATAAAATGAATTAAACATTTCATTATAAATTAATATATTGCATTATTTATGTAATAAATTAAACTATTGTATTATTTATATAATAAATTAAACAATTCATTTTAAAATAAAAACTTGAATTATTTATAAAATGAATTAATCAATTCATTATAAATTAAACTATTGTATTATTTGTGTGATAAATTAAACAATTCATTATAAATTAAAATATTGAATTATTTGCATGAAAGTTAAACAATTGAATTATTTATATAATAAATTAAACATTTGAAGTATTTATATAATAAATTAAACTATTGTATTATTTATATAATAAATTAAACAATTCATTTTAAAATAAAAACTTGAATTATTTATAAAATGAATTAATCAATTCATTATAAATTAAACTATTGTATTATTTGTGTGATAAATTAAACAATTCATTATAAATTAAAATATTGAATTATTTGCATGAAAGTTAAACAATTGAATTATTTATATAATAAATTAAACATTTGAATTATTTATATAATAAATTAAACTTTGAATTATTTTTATAATAAATTAATCAATTTATTTTAAAATAATTACTTGAATTATTTATAAAATGAATTAAACAATTCATTATCAATTAAAATATTGTATTATTTATATAATAAATTAAACAATTCATTATAAAATAAAATATTGAATTATTTGCATGGAAGTTAAACAATTGAATTATTTATATAATAAATTAAACATTTGAATTATTTATATAATAAATTAAACTTTGAATTATTTTTATAATAAATTAATCAATTTATTTTAAAATAATTACTTGAATTATTTATAAAATGAATTAAACATTTCATTATAAATTAATATATTGAATTATTTATGTAATAAATTAAACTATTGTATTATTTATATAATAAATTAAACAATTCATTTTAAAATCAAAACTTGAATTATTTATAAAATGAATTAATCAATTCATTATAAATTAAACTATTGTATTATTTATGTAATAAATTAAACTATTCATTATAAATTAAAATATTGCATTACTTATATAATAAATTAAACTTTCAATTATTTTTATAATAAATTAAACAATTCATTTTAAAATAATCGCTTGAATTATTTATAAAATAAATTAAACAATTGATTATAAATTAACCTGTTGAATTATTTATATAATATATTAAACAATTCATTATATATTGAACCATTGAATTATTCATGCAATAAATTGAACAATTGAATTATTTATATAATAAATTAAACATTTGAATTATTTATATCATAAATTAAACTTTGAATTATTTTTATAATAAATTAATCAATTTATTTTAAAATAATTACTTGAATTATTTATCAAATGAATTAAACATTTCATTATAAATTAATATATTGAATTATTTATGTAATAAATTAAACTATTGTATTATTTACATAATAAATTAAACAATTCATTATCAATTAAAATATTGAATTATTTATATAATAAATTAAACTTTGAATTATTTTTATAATAAATTGAGCAATTCATTTTGAAATAATCACTTGAATTATTTATAAAATAAATTTAAAAATTCATTATAAATTAAACTATTGTATTATTTATATAATAAATTAAACAATTCATTATAAATTAAAATATTGAATTATTTATATAATAAATTAAACTATTGCATTATTTGTATAATAAATTAAACTTTGAATTATTTTTATAATAAATTAATCAATTTATTTTAAAATAATTACTTGAATTATTTATAAAATGAATTAAACATTTCATTATAAATTAATATATTGAATTATTTATGTAATAAATTAAACTATTGTATTATTTACATAATAAATTAAACAATTCATTATCAATTAAAATATTGAATTATTTATATAATAAATTAAACTTTGAATTATTTTTATCATAAATTGAGCAATTCATTTTGATATAATCACTTGAATTATTTATAAAATAAATTTAACAATTCATTATAAATTAAACTATTGTATTATTTATATAATAAATTAAACAATTCATTATAAATTAAAATATTGAATTATTTATATAATAAATTAAACTATTGCATTATTTGTATAATAAATTAAACTTTGAATTATTTTTAAAATAAATTAATCAATTCATTTTAAAATAATCACTTGTTTAATTTGTAAAATGTATTAAACAATTCATTATAAATTAAACCATTGAATTATTTATATAATAAATTAAACAGTTGAATTATTTATATCGTAAATTGAACTTTGAATTATTTTTATAATAAATTAATCAATTTATTTTAAAATAATTACTTGAATTATTTACAAAATGAATTAAACAATTCATTATCAATTAAAATACTGTATTATTTGCATGAAAGTTAAACAATTAAATTATTTATATAATAAATTAAACATTTGAATTATTTATATAATAAATTAAACTTTGAATTATTTTTATAATAAATTAATCAATTTATTTTAAAATAATTACTTGAATTATTTATAAAATGAATTAAACATTTCATTATAAATTAATATATTGCATTATTTATGTAATAAATTAAACTATTGTATTATTTATATAATAAAATAAACAATTCATTTTAAAATAAAAACTTGAATTATTTATAAAATGAATTAATCAATTCATTATAAATTAAACTATTGTATTATTTGTGTGATAAATTAAACAATTCATTATAAATTAAAATATTGAATTATTTGCATGAAAGTTAAACAATTGAATTATTTATATAATAAATTAAACATTTGAATTATTTATATAATAAATTAAACTTTGAATTATTTTTATAATAAATTAATCAATTTATTTTAACATAATCACTTGAATTATTTATAAAATAAATTAAACAATTGATTATAAATTGACCTGTTGAATTATTTATATAATATATTAAACAATTCATTATATATTGAACCATTGAATTATTCATGCAATAAATTGAACAATTGAATTATTTATATAATAAATTAAACATTTGAATTATTTATATAATAAATTAAACTTTGAATTATTTTTATAATAAATTAATCAATTTATTTTAAAATAATTACTTGAATTATTTATAAAATGAATTAAACATTTCATTATAAATTAATATATTGAATTATTTATGTAATAAATTAAACTATTGTATTATTTACATAATAAATTAAACAATTCATTATCAATTAAAATATTGAATTATTTATATAATAAATTAAACTTTGAATTATTTTTATCATAAATTGAGCAATTCATTTTGATATAATCACTTGAATTATTTATAAAATAAATTTAACAATTCATTATAAATTAAACTATTGTATTATTTATATAATAAATTAAACAATTCATTATAAATTAAAATATTGAATTATTTATATAATAAATTAAACTATTGCATTATTTGTATAATAAATTAAACTTTGAATTATTTTTAAAATAAATTAATCAATTCATTTTAAAATAATCACTTGTTTAATTTGTAAAATGTATTAAACAATTCATTATAAATTAAACCATTGAATTATTTATATAATAAATTAAACAGTTGAATTATTTATATCGTAAATTGAACTTTGAATTATTTTTATAATAAATTAATCAATTTATTTTAAAATAATTACTTGAATTATTTACAAAATGAATTAAACAATTCATTATCAATTAAAATACTGTATTATTTGCATGAAAGTTAAACAATTAAATTATTTATATAATAAATTAAACATTTGAATTATTTATATAATAAATTAAACTTTGAATTATTTTTATAATAAATTAATCAATTTATTTTAAAATAATTACTTGAATTATTTATAAAATGAATTAAACATTTCATTATAAATTAATATATTGAATTATTTATGTAATAAATTAAACTATTGTATTATTTATATAATAAATTAAACAATTCATTTTAAAATAAAAACTTGAATTATTTATAAAATGAATTAATCAATTCATTATGAATTAAACTATTGTATTATTTATGTAATAAATTAAACTATTCATTATAAATTTAAAATATTGCATTACTTATATAATAAATTAAACTTTCAATTATTTTTATAATAAATTAAACAATTCATTTTAACATAATCACTTGAATTATTTATAAAATAAATTAAACAATTGATTATAAATTGACCTGTTGAATTATTTATATAATATATTAAACAATTCATTATATATTGAACCATTGAATTATTCATGCAATAAATTGAACAATTGAATTATTTATATAATAAATTAAACATTTGAATTATTTATATAATAAATTAAACTTTGAATTATTTTTATAATAAATTAATCAATTTATTTTAAAATAATTACTTGAATTATTTATAAAATGAATTAAACATTTCATTATAAATTAATATATTGAATTATTTATGTAATAAATTAAACTATTGTATTATTTACATAATAAATTAAACAATTCATTATCAATTAAAATATTGAATTATTTATATAATAAATTAAACTTTGAATTATTTTTATCATAAATTGAGCAATTCATTTTGAAATAATCACTTGAATTATTTATAAAATAAATTTAAAAATTCATTATAAATTAAACTATTGTATTATTTATATAATAAATTAAACAATTCATTATAAATTAAAATATTGAATTATTTATATAATAAATTAAACTATTGCATTATTTGTATAATAAATTAAACTTTGAATTATTTTTATAATAAATTAATCAATTTATTTTAAAATAATTACTTGAATTATTTATAAAATGAATTAAACATTTCATTATAAATTAATATATTGAATTATTTATGTAATAAATTAAACTATTGTATTATTTACATAATAAATTAAACAATTCATTATCAATTAAAATATTGAATTATTTATATAATAAATTAAACTTTGAATTATTTTTATCATAAATTGAGCAATTCATTTTGATATAATCACTTGAATTATTTATAAAATAAATTTAACAATTCATTATAAATTAAACTATTGTATTATTTATATAATAAATTAAACAATTCATTATAAATTAAAATATTGAATTATTTATATAATAAATTAAACTATTGCATTATTTGTATAATAAATTAAACTTTGAATTATTTTTAAAATAAATTAATCAATTCATTTTAAAATAATCACTTGTTTAATTTGTAAAATGTATTAAACAATTCATTATAAATTAAACCATTGAATTATTTATATAATAAATTAAACAGTTGAATTATTTATATCGTAAATTGAACTTTGAATTATTTTTATAATAAATTAATCAATTTATTTTAAAATAATTACTTGAATTATTTACAAAATGAATTAAACAATTCATTATCAATTAAAATACTGTATTATTTGCATGAAAGTTAAACAATTAAATTATTTATATAATAAATTAAACATTTGAATTATTTATATAATAAATTAAACTTTGAATTATTTTTATAATAAATTAATCAATTTATTTTAAAATAATTACTTGAATTATTTATAAAATGAATTAAACATTTCATTATAAATTAATATATTGCATTATTTATGTAATAAATTAAACTATTGTATTATTTATATAATAAAATAAACAATTCATTTTAAAATAAAAACTTGAATTATTTATAAAATGAATTAATCAATTCATTATAAATTAAACTATTGTATTATTTGTGTGATAAATTAAACAATTCATTATAAATTAAAATATTGAATTATTTGCATGAAAGTTAAACAATTGAATTATTTATATAATAAATTAAACATTTGAATTATTTATATAATAAATTAAACTTTGAATTATTTTTATAATAAATTAATCAATTTATTTTAAAATAATTACTTGAATTATTTATAAAATGAATTAAACATTTCATTATAAATTAATATATTGAATTATTTATGTAATAAATTAAACTATTGTATTATTTATATAATAAATTAAACAATTCATTTTAAAATAAAAACTTGAATTATTTATAAAATGAATTAATCAATTCATTATGAATTAAACTATTGTATTATTTATGTAATAAATTAAACTATTCATTATAAATTTAAAATATTGCATTACTTATATAATAAATTAAACTTTCAATTATTTTTATAATAAATTAAACAATTCATTTTAACATAATCACTTGAATTATTTATAAAATAAATTAAACAATTGATTATAAATTGACCTGTTGAATTATTTATATAATATATTAAACAATTCATTATATATTGAACCATTGAATTATTCATGCAATAAATTGAACAATTGAATTATTTATATAATAAATTAAACATTTGAATTATTTATATAATAAATTAAACTTTGAATTATTTTTATAATAAATTAATCAATTTATTTTAAAATAATTACTTGAATTATTTATAAAATGAATTAAACATTTCATTATAAATTAATATATTGAATTATTTATGTAATAAATTAAACTATTGTATTATTTACATAATAAATTAAACAATTCATTATCAATTAAAATATTGAATTATTTATATAATAAATTAAACTTTGAATTATTTTTATCATAAATTGAGCAATTCATTTTGATATAATCACTTGAATTATTTATAAAATAAATTTAACAATTCATTATAAATTAAACTATTGTATTATTTATATAATAAATTAAACAATTCATTATAAATTAAAATATTGAATTATTTATATAATAAATTAAACTATTGCATTATTTGTATAATAAATTAAACTTTGAATTATTTTTAAAATAAATTAATCAATTCATTTTAAAATAATCACTTGTTTAATTTGTAAAATGTATTAAACAATTCATTATAAATTAAACCATTGAATTATTTATATAATAAATTAAACAGTTGAATTATTTATATCGTAAATTGAACTTTGAATTATTTTTATAATAAATTAATCAATTTATTTTAAAATAATTACTTGAATTATTTACAAAATGAATTAAACAATTCATTATCAATTAAAATACTGTATTATTTGCATGAAAGTTAAACAATTAAATTATTTATATAATAAATTAAACATTTGAATTATTTATATAATAAATTAAACTTTGAATTATTTTTATAATAAATTAATCAATTTATTTTAAAATAATTACTTGAATTATTTATAAAATGAATTAAACATTTCATTATAAATTAATATATTGCATTATTTATGTAATAAATTAAACTATTGTATTATTTATATAATAAAATAAACAATTCATTTTAAAATAAAAACTTGAATTATTTATAAAATGAATTAATCAATTCATTATAAATTAAACTATTGTATTATTTGTGTGATAAATTAAACAATTCATTATAAATTAAAATATTGAATTATTTGCATGAAAGTTAAACAATTGAATTATTTATATAATAAATTAAACATTTGAATTATTTATATAATAAATTAAACTTTGAATTATTTTTATAATAAATTAATCAATTTATTTTAAAATAATTACTTGAATTATTTATAAAATGAATTAAACATTTCATTATAAATTAATATATTGAATTATTTATGTAATAAATTAAACTATTGTATTATTTATATAATAAATTAAACAATTCATTTTAAAATAAAAACTTGAATTATTTATAAAATGAATTAATCAATTCATTATGAATTAAACTATTGTATTATTTATGTAATAAATTAAACTATTCATTATAAATTAAAATATTGCATTACTTATATAATAAATTAAACTTTCAATTATTTTTATAATAAATTAAACAATTCATTTTAACATAATCACTTGAATTATTTATAAAATAAATTAAACAATTGATTATAAATTGACCTGTTGAATTATTTATATAATATATTAAACAATTCATTATATATTGAACCATTGAATTATTCATGCAATAAATTGAACAATTGAATTATTTATATAATAAATTAAACATTTGAATTATTTATATAATAAATTAAACTTTGAATTATTTTTATAATAAATTAATCAATTTATTTTAAAATAATTACTTGAATTATTTATAAAATGAATTAAACATTTCATTATAAATTAATATATTGAATTATTTATGTAATAAATTAAACTATTGTATTATTTACATAATAAATTAAACAATTCATTATCAATTAAAATATTGAATTATTTATATAATAAATTAAACTTTGAATTATTTTTATAATAAATTGAGCAATTCATTTCGAAATAATCACTTGAATTATTTATAAAATAAATTTAAAAATTCATTATAAATTAAACTATTGTATTATTTGTGTGATAAATTAAACAATTCATTATAAATTAAAATATTGAATTATTTGCATGAAAGTTAAACAATTGAATTATTTATATAATAAATTAAACATTTGAAGTATTTATATAATAAATTAAACTATTGTATTATTTATATAATAAATTAAACAATTCATTTTAAAATAAAAACTTGAATTATTTATAAAATGAATTAATCAATTCATTATAAATTAAACTATTGTATTATTTGTGTGATAAATTAAACAATTCATTATAAATTAAAATATTGAATTATTTGCATGAAAGTTAAACAATTGAATTATTTATATAATAAATTAAACATTTGAATTATTTATATAATAAATTAAACTTTGAATTATTTTTATAATAAATTAATCAATTTATTTTAAAATAATTACTTGAATTATTTATAAAATGAATTAAACAATTCATTATCAATTAAAATATTGTATTATTTATATAATAAATTAAACAATTCATTATAAAATAAAATATTGAATTATTTGCATGGAAGTTAAACAATTGAATTATTTATATAATAAATTAAACATTTGAATTATTTATATAATAAATTAAACTTTGAATTATTTTTATAATAAATTAATCAATTTATTTTAAAATAATTACTTGAATTATTTATAAAATGAATTAAACATTTCATTATAAATTAATATATTGAATTATTTATGTAATAAATTAAACTATTGTATTATTTATATAATAAATTAAACAATTCATTTTAAAATCAAAACTTGAATTATTTATAAAATGAATTAATCAATTCATTATAAATTAAACTATTGTATTATTTATGTAATAAATTAAACTATTCATTATAAATTAAAATATTGCATTACTTATATAATAAATTAAACTTTCAATTATTTTTATAATAAATTAAACAATTCATTTTAAAATAATCACTTGAATTATTTATAAAATAAATTAAACAATTGATTATAAATTAACCTGTTGAATTATTTATATAATATATTAAACAATTCATTATATATTGAACCATTGAATTATTCATGCAATAAATTGAACAATTGAATTATTTATATAATAAATTAAACATTTGAATTATTTATATCATAAATTAAACTTTGAATTATTTTTATAATAAATTAATCAATTTATTTTAAAATAATTACTTGAATTATTTATCAAATGAATTAAACATTTCATTATAAATTAATATATTGAATTATTTATGTAATAAATTAAACTATTGTATTATTTACATAATAAATTAAACAATTCATTATCAATTAAAATATTGAATTATTTATATAATAAATTAAACTTTGAATTATTTTTATAATAAATTGAGCAATTCATTTTGAAATAATCACTTGAATTATTTATAAAATAAATTTAAAAATTCATTATAAATTAAACTATTGTATTATTTATATAATAAATTAAACAATTCATTATAAATTAAAATATTGAATTATTTATATAATAAATTAAACTATTGCATTATTTGTATAATAAATTAAACTTTGAATTATTTTTATAATAAATTAATCAATTTATTTTAAAATAATTACTTGAATTATTTATAAAATGAATTAAACATTTCATTATAAATTAATATATTGAATTATTTATGTAATAAATTAAACTATTGTATTATTTACATAATAAATTAAACAATTCATTATCAATTAAAATATTGAATTATTTATATAATAAATTAAACTTTGAATTATTTTTATCATAAATTGAGCAATTCATTTTGATATAATCACTTGAATTATTTATAAAATAAATTTAACAATTCATTATAAATTAAACTATTGTATTATTTATATAATAAATTAAACAATTCATTATAAATTAAAATATTGAATTATTTATATAATAAATTAAACTATTGCATTATTTGTATAATAAATTAAACTTTGAATTATTTTTAAAATAAATTAATCAATTCATTTTAAAATAATCACTTGTTTAATTTGTAAAATGTATTAAACAATTCATTATAAATTAAACCATTGAATTATTTATATAATAAATTAAACAATTGAATTATTTATATCGTAAATTGAACTTTGAATTATTTTTATAATAAATTAATCAATTTATTTTAAAATAATTACTTGAATTATTTACAAAATGAATTAAACAATTCATTATCAATTAAAATACTGTATTATTTGCATGAAAGTTAAACAATTAAATTATTTATATAATAAATTAAACATTTGAATTATTTATATAATAAATTAAACTTTGAATTATTTTTATAATAAATTAATCAATTTATTTTAAAATAATTACTTGAATTATTTATAAAATGAATTAAACATTTCATTATAAATTAATATATTGCATTATTTATGTAATAAATTAAACTATTGTATTATTTATATAATAAAATAAACAATTCATTTTAAAATAAAAACTTGAATTATTTATAAAATGAATTAATCAATTCATTATAAATTAAACTATTGTATTATTTGTGTGATAAATTAAACAATTCATTATAAATTAAAATATTGAATTATTTGCATGAAAGTTAAACAATTGAATTATTTATATAATAAATTAAACATTTGAATTATTTATATAATAAATTAAACTTTGAATTATTTTTATAATAAATTAATCAATTTATTTTAAAATAATTACTTGAATTATTTATAAAATGAATTAAACATTTCATTATAAATTAATATATTGAATTATTTATGTAATAAATTAAACTATTGTATTATTTATATAATAAATTAAACAATTCATTTTAAAATAAAAACTTGAATTATTTATAAAATGAATTAATCAATTCATTATGAATTAAACTATTGTATTATTTATGTAATAAATTAAACTATTCATTATAAATTAAAATATTGCATTACTTATATAATAAATTAAACTTTCAATTATTTTTATAATAAATTAAACAATTCATTTTAACATAATCACTTGAATTATTTATAAAATAAATTAAACAATTGATTATAAATTGACCTGTTGAATTATTTATATAATATATTAAACAATTCATTATATATTGAACCATTGAATTATTCATGCAATAAATTGAACAATTGAATTATTTATATAATAAATTAAACATTTGAATTATTTATATAATAAATTAAACTTTGAATTATTTTTATAATAAATTAATCAATTTATTTTAAAATAATTACTTGAATTATTTATAAAATGAATTAAACATTTCATTATAAATTAATATATTGAATTATTTATGTAATAAATTAAACTATTGTATTATTAACATAATAAATTAAACAATTCATTATCAATTAAAATATTGAATTATTTATATAATAAATTAAACTTTGAATTATTTTTATAATAAATTGAGCAATTCATTTTGAAATAATCACTTGAATTATTTATAAAATAAATTTAAAAATTCATTATAAATTAAACTATTGTATTATTTATATAATAAATTAAACAATTCATTATAAACTAAAATATTGAATTATTTATATAATAAATTAAACAATTGAATTATTTATATCGTAAATTGAACTTTGAATTATTTTTATAATAAATTAATCAATTTATTTTAAAATAATCACTTGAATTATTTACAAAATGAATTAAACAATTCATTATCAATTAAAATATTGTATTATTTGCATGAAAGTTAAACAATTAAATTATTTATATAATAAATTAAACATTTGAATTATTTATATAATAAATTAAACTTTGAATTATTTATATAATAAATTAAACTTTGAATTATTTTTATAATAAATTAATCAATTTATTTTAAAATAATTACTTGAATTATTTATAAAATGAATTAAACATTTCATTATAAATTAATATATTGCATTATTTATGTAATAAATTAAACTATTGTATTATTTATATAATAAATTAAACAATTCATTTTAAAATAAAAACTTGAATTATTTATAAAATGAATTAATCAATTCATTATAAATTAAACTATTGTATTATTTGTGTGATAAATTAAACAATTCATTATAAATTAAAATATTGAATTATTTGCATGAAAGTTAAACAATTGAATTATTTATATAATAAATTAAACATTTGAAGTATTTATATAATAAATTAAACTTTGAATTATTTTTATAACAAATTAATCAATTTATTTTAAAATAATTACTTGAATTATTTATAAAATGAATTAAACATTTCATTATAAATTAATATATTGAAATATTTATGTAATCAATTAAACTATTGTATTATTTATATAATAAATTAAACAATTCATTTTAAAATAAAAACTTGAATTATTTATAAAATGAATTAATCAATTCATTATAAATTAAACTATTGTATTATTTATGTAATAAATTAAACTATTCATTATAAATTAAAATATTGCATTACTTACATAATAAATTAAACTTTCAATTATTTTTATAATAAATTAAACAATTCATTTTAAAATAATCACTTGAATTATTTATATAATAAATTAAACATTTGAATTATTTATATAATACATTAAACTTTGAATTATTTTTATAATAAATTAATCAATTTATTTTAAAATAATTACTTGAATTATTTATAAAATGAATTAAACATTTCATTATAAATTAAGATATTGAATTATTTATGTAATAAATTAAACTATTGTATTATTTACATAATAAATTAAACAATTCATTATCAATTAAAATATTGAATTATTTATATAATAAGTTAAACTTTGAATTATTTTTATAATAAATTGAGCAATTCATTTTGAAATAATCACTTGAATTATTTATAAAATAAATTTAAAAATTCATTATAAATTAAACTATTGTATTATTGATATAATAAATTAAACAATTGATTATAAATTAAAATATTGAATTATTTATATAATAAATTAAACTATTGCATTATTTGTATAATAAATTAAACTTTGAATTATTTTTAAAATAAATTAATCAATTCATTTTAAAATAATCACTTGTTTAATTTGTAAAATGTATTAAACAATTCATTATAAATTAAAATATTGAATTATTTATATAATAAATTAAACTATTGCATTATTTGTATAATAAATTAAACTTTGAATTATTTTTAAAATAAATTAATCAATTCATTTTAAAATAATCACTTGTTTAATTTGTAAAATGTATTAAACAATTCATTATAAATTAAACCATTGAATTATTTATATAATAAATTAAACAATTCATTTTAAAATAAAAACTTGAATTATTTATAAAATGAATTAATCAATTCATTATAAATTAAACTATTGTATTATTGATATAATAAATTAAACAATTGATTATAAATTAAAATATTGAATTATTTATATAATAAATTAAACTATTGCATTATTTGTATAATAAATTAAACTTTGAATTATTTTTAAAATAAATTAATCAATTCATTTTAAAATAATCACTTGGTTAATTTGTAAAATGTATTAAACAATTCATTATAAATTAAACCATTGAATTATTTATATAATAAATTAAACAATTGAATTATTTATATCGTAAATTGAAATTTGAATTATTTTTATAATAAATTAATCAATTTATTTTAAAATAATCACTTGAATTATTTACAAAATGAATTAAACAATTCATTATCAATTAAAATATTGTATTATTTGCATGAAAGTTAAACAATTAAATTATTTATATAATAAATTAAACATTTGAATTATTTATATAATAAATTAAACTTTGAATTATTTATATAATAAATTAAACTTTGAATTATTTTTATAATAAATTAATCAATTTATTTTAAAATAATTACTTGAATTATTTATAAAATGAATTAAACATTTCATTATAAATTAATATATTGCATTATTTATGTAATAAATTAAACTATTGTATTATTTATATAATAAATTAAACAATTCATTTTAAAATAAAAACTTGAATTATTTATAAAATGAATGAATCAATTCATTATAAATTAAACTATTGTATTATTTGTGTGATAAATTAAACAATTCATTATAAATTAAAATATTGAATTATTTGCATGAAAGTTAAACAATTGAATTATTTATATAATAAATTAAACATTTGAAGTATTTATATAATAAATTAAACTTTGAATTATTTTTATAACAAATTAATCAATTTATTTTAAAATAATTACTTGAATTATTTATAAAATGAATTAAACATTTCATTATAAATTAATATATTGAAATATTTATGTAATCAATTAAACTATTGTATTATTTATATAATAAATTAAACAATTCATTTTAAAATAAAAACTTGAATTATTTATAAAATGAATTAATCAATTCATTATAAATTAAACTATTGTATTATTGATATAATAAATTAAACAATTGATTATAAATTAAAATATTGAATTATTTATATAATAAATTAAACTATTGCATTATTTGTATAATAAATTAAACTTTGAATTATTTTTAAAATAAATTAATCAATTCATTTTAAAATAATCACTTGGTTAATTTGTAAAATGTATTAAACAATTCATTATAAATTAAACCATTGAATTATTTATATAATAAATTAAACAATTGAATTATTTATATCGTAAATTGAAATTTGAATTATTTTTATAATAAATTAATCAATTTATTTTAAAATAATCACTTGAATTATTTACAAAATGAATTAAACAATTCATTACCAATTAAAATATTGTATTATTTATATAATAAATTAAAGAATTCATTATAAATTAAAATATTGAATTATTTGCATGAAAGTTAAACAATTGAATTATTTATATAATAAATTAAACATTTGAATTATTTATATAATAAATTAAACTTTGAATTATTTTTATAATAAATTAATCAATTTATTTTAAAATAATTACTTGAATTATTTATAAAATGAATTAAACATTTCATTATAAATTAATATATTGAATTATTTATGTAATAAATTAAACTATTGTATTATTTATATAATAAATTAAACAATTCATTTTAAAATAAAAACTTGAATTATTTATAAAATGAATTAATCAATTCATTATGAATTAAACTATTGTATTATTTATGTAATAAATTAAACTATTCATTATAAATTAAAATATTGCATTACTTATATAATAAATTAAAATTTCAATTATTTTTATAATAAATTAAACAATTCATTTTAAAATAATCACTGGAATTATTTATAAAATGAATTAAACAATTCATTATCAATTAAAATATTGAATTATTTATATAATAAATTAAATATTTGATTTATTTATATAATACATTAAACAATTGAATTATTCATACAATAAATTAAACTTTGAACTATTTTTATAATAAATTAATCAATTTATTTTAAAATAATCACTTGAATTATATATAAAATGAATTAAACAATTCATTATAAATTAATATATTGAATTATTTATGTAATAAATTCAACTATTGTATTATTTATATGATAAATTAAACAATTCATTGTCAATTAAAATATTGAATTATTTATCTAATAAATTAAACTATTGAATTATTTATATATTAAATTAAACTTTGAATTATTTTTATAATAAATTGAACAATTCATTTTGAAATAATCACTTGAATTATTTATAAAATGAATTAAACAATTCATTATAAATTGAACTATTGTATTATTTATACAATAAATTAAACTTTGAATTATTTTAAAAATAAATTAAACAATTCATTTTAAAATAATCACTAGAATTATTCATACAATAAATTACACAATTCATTATAAATTAAAATATTGCATTATTTATATAATAAATTAAACTTTGAATTATTTTGATAATAAATTAAACAATTCATTTTAAAATAATCACTGGAATTATTTATAAAATGAATTAAACAATTGATTATGAATTAAACCATTGTATTATTTATATAATATGTTAAACCATTGAATTATTTATATAATAAATTAAACAATTCATTAAAATTAAAATATTGCATTATTTATATAATAAATTAAACTTTGAATTATTTTTATAATAAATTAAACAATTCATTTTAAAATAATCACTGGAATTATTTATAAAATGAATTAAACAATTCATTATGAATTAAACCATTGTATTATTTATATAATATGTTAAACCATTGAATTATTTATATAATAAATTAAACTTTGAATTATTTTTATAATAAATTAAACAATTCATATTAAAATAATCAGTTGAATTATTTATAAAATAAATTAAACAATTCATTATAATTTAACATATTGAATTATTTTTATAATAAATTAATCAATTTATTTTAAAATAATCACTTGAATTATTTATAAAATGAATTAAACAAGTAATTATAAATTAAAATATTGAATTATTTATATAATAAATTAAACAATTGAATTATTGATATAATAAATTAAACAATTGAATTATTTATGCAATAAATTAAACTTTGAACTATTCTTATAATGAATTAATCAATTTATTTTAAAATAATTACTTGAATTATTTATAAAATGAATTAAACATTTCATTATAAATTAATATATTGAATTATTTATGTAATAAATTAAACTATTGTATTATTTATATAATAAATTAAACAATTCATTTTAAAATAAAAACTTGAATTATTTATAAAATGTATTAATCAATTCATTATAAATTAAACTATTGTATTATTTATGTAATAAATTAAACTATTCATTATAAATTAAAATATTGCATTATTCATAAAATAAATTGAACAATTGAATTATTTATATAATAAATTAAACTTTCAATTATTTTTATAATAAATTAAACAATTCATTTTAAAATAATCACTTGAATTATTTATAAAATAAATTAAACAATTCATTATAAATTAACCTGTTGAATTATTTATATAATATATTAAACAATTCATTATATATTGAACCATTGAATTATTCATACAATAAATTGAACTTTGAATTATTTTTATAATAAATTAATCAATTTATTTTAAAATAATCACTTGAATTATTTACAAAATGAATTAAACAATTCATTACCAATTAAAATATTGTATTATTTATATAATAAATTAAACAATTCATTATAAATTAAAATATTGAATTATTTGCATGAAAGTTAAACAATTGAATTATTTATATAATAAATTAAACATTTGAATTATTTATATAATAAATTAAACTTTGAATTATTTTTATAATAAATTAATCAATTTATTTTAAAATAATTACTTGAATTATTTATAAAATGAATTAAACATTTCATTATCAATTAATATATTGAATTATTTATGTAATAAATTAAACTATTGTATTATTTATATAATAAATTAAACAATTCATTTTAAAATAAAAACTTGAATTATTTATAAAATGAATTAATCAATTCATTATGAATTAAACTATTGTATTATTTATGTAATAAATTAAACTATTCATTATAAATTAAAATATTGCATTGCTTATATAATAAATTAAAATTTCAATTATTTTTATAATAAATTAAACAATTCATTTTAAAATAATCACTTGAATTATTTATAAAATAAATTAAACAATTCATTATAAATTAACCTGTTGAATTATTTATATAATATATTAAACAATTCATTATATATTGAACCATTGAATTATTCATACAATAAATTGAACTTTGAATTATTTTTATAATAAATTAATCAATTTATTTTAAAATAATCACTTGAATTATTTACAAAATGAATTAAACAATTCATTACCAATTAAAATATTGTATTATTTATATAATAAATTAAACAATTCATTATAAATTAAAATATTGAATTATTTGCATGAAAGTTAAACAATTGAATTATTTATATAATAAATTAAACATTTGAATTATTTATATAATAAATTAAACTTTGAATTATTTTTATAATAAATTAATCAATTTATTTTAAAATAATTACTTGAATTATTTATAAAATGAATTAAACATTTCATTATAAATTAATATATTGAATTATTTATGTAATAAATTAAACTATTGTATTATTTATATAATAAATTAAACAATTCATTTTAAAATAAAAACTTGAATTATTTATAAAATGAATTAATCAATTCATTATGAATTAAACTATTGTATTATTTATGTAATAAATTAAACTATTCATTATAAATTAAAATATTGCATTACTTATATAATAAATTAAAATTTCAATTATTTTTATAATAAATTAAACAATTCATTTTAAAATAATCACTTGAATTATTTATTAAATAAATTAAACAATTGATTATAAATTAACCTGTTGAATTATTTATATAATATATTAAATAATTCATTATATATTGAACCATTGAATTATTCATGCAATAAATTGAACAATTGAATTATTTATATAATAAATTAAACAGTTGAATTATTTATATAATAAATTAAACTTTGAATTATTTTTATAATAAATTAATCAATTTATTTAAAAATAATTACTTGAATTATTTATAAAATGAATTAAACATTTCGTTATAAATTAATATATTGAATTATTTATGTAATAAATTAAACTATTGTATTATTTACATAATAAATTAAACAATTCATTATCAATTAAAATATTGAATTATTTGCATGAAAGTTAAACAATTGAATTATTTATATAATAAATTAAACATTTGAATTATTTATATAATAAATTAAACTTTGAATTATTTTTATAATAAATTAATCAATTTATTTTAAAATAATTACTTGAATTATTTATATAATAAATTAAACAATTCATTTTAAAATAAAAACTTGAATTATTTATAAAATGTATTAATCAATTCATTATAAATTAAACTATTGTATTATTTATGTAATAAATTAAACTATTCATTATAAATTAAAATATTGCATTATTCATACAATAAATTGAACAATTGAATTATTTATATAATAAATTAAACTTTGAATTATTTTTATAAAAAATTAATCAATTTATTTTAAAATAATCACTGGAATTATTTATAAAATGAATTAAACAATTCATTATAAATTGAACTATTGTATTATTTATACAATAAATTAAACTTTGAATTATTTTAAAAATAAATTAAACAATTCATTTTAAAATAATCACTAGAATTATTCATACAATAAATTACACAATTCATTATAAATTAAAATATTGCATTATTTATATAATAAATTAAACTTTGAATTATTTTGATAATAAATTAAACAATTCATTTTAAAATAATCACTGGAATTATTTATAAAATGAATTAAACAATTGATTATGAATTAAACCATTGTATTATTTATATAATATGTTAAACCATTGAATTATTTATATAATAAATTAAACAATTCATTAAAATTAAAATATTGCATTATTTATATAATAAATTAAACTTTGAATTATTTTTATAATAAATTAAACAATTCATTTTAAAATAATCACTGGAATTATTTATAAAATGAATTAAACAATTCATTATGAATTAAACCATTGTATTATTTATATAATATGTTAAACCATTGAATTATTTATATAATAAATTAAACTTTGAATTATTTTTATAATAAATTAAACAATTCATATTAAAATAATCAGTTGAATTATTTATAAAATAAATTAAACAATTCATTATAATTTAACATATTGAATTATTTTTATAATAAATTAAACAATTCATTTGAAAATAATAACTTGAATCATTTATAAAATAAATTAAACAGTTCATTTTGAATTAAACCATTGAATTATTTTTATAATAAATTAATCAATTTATTTTAAAATAATCACTTGAATTATTTATAAAATGAATTAAACAAGTAATTATAAATTAAAATATTGAATTATTTATATAATAAATTAAACAATTGAATTATTGATATAATAAATTAAACAATTGAATTATTTATGCAATAAATTAAACTTTGAACTATTCTTATAATGAATTAATCAATTTATTTTAAAATAATTACTTGAATTATTTATAAAATGAATTAAACATTTCATTATGAATTAATGTATTGAATTATTTATGTAATAAATTAAACTATTGTATTATTTATATAATAAATTAAACAATTCATTTTAAAATAAAAACTTGAATTATTTATAAAATGTATTAATCAATTCATTATAAATTAAACTATTGTATTATTTATGTAATAAATTAAACTATTCATTATAAATTAAAATATTGCATTATTCATACAATAAATTGAACAATTGAATTATTTATATAATAAATTAAACTTTCAATTATTTTTATAATAAATTAAACAATTCATTTTAAAATAATCACTTGAATTATTTATAAAATAAATTAAACAATTCATTATAAATTAACCTGTTGAATTATTTATATAATATATTAAACAATTCATTATATATTGAACCATTGAATTATTCATACAATAAATTGAACAATTGAATTATTTATATAATAAATTAAACTTTGAATTATTTTTATAAAAAATTAATCAATTTATTTTAAAATAATCACTTGAATTATTTATAAAATGAATTAAACAATTCATTATCAATTAAAATATTGAATTATTTATATAATAAATTAAACAATTGAATTATTCATACAATAAATTAAACTTTGAACTATTATTATAATAAATTAATCAATTTATTTTATAATAATCACTTGAATTATTTATAAAATGAATTAAACAATTCATTATAAATTAATATATTGAATTATTTATGTAATAAATTCAACTAATGTATTATTTATATTATAAATTAAACAATTGAATTATTCATACAATAAATTAAACTTTGAACTATTTTTATAATAAATTAATCAATTTATTTTAAAATAATCACTTGAATTATTTATAAAATGAATTAAACAATTCATTATAAATTAATATATTGAATTATTTATGTAATAAATTCAACTATTGTATTATTTATATGATAAATTAAACAATTCATTGTCAATTAAAATATTGAATTATTTATATAATAAATTAAACTATTGAATTATTTATATATTAAATTAAACGTTGAATTATTTTTATAATAAATTGAACAATTCATTTTGTAATAATCACTTGAATTATTTATAAAATGAATTCAACAATTCATTATAAATTGAACTATTGTAATATTTATACAATAAATTAAACTTTGAATTATTTTAAAAATAAATTAAACAATTCATTTTAAAATAATCACTGGAATTATTTATAAAATGAATTAAACAATTCATTATGAATTAAACCATTGTATTATTTATATAATAAATTAAACAATTCATTTGAAAATAATAACTTGAATCATTTATAAAATAAATTAAACAGTTCATTTTGAATTAAACCATTGAATTATTTTTATAATAAATTAATCAATTTATTTTAAAATAATCACTTGAATTATTTATAAAATGAATTAAACAAGTAATTATAAATTAAAATATTGTATTATTTATATAATAAATTAAACAATTCATTATCAATTAAAATATTGAATTATTTATATAATAAATTAAACAATTGAATTATTGATATAATAAATTAAACAATTGAATTATTTATGCAATAAATTAAACTTTGAACTATTCTTATAATAAATTAATCAATTCATTATAAATTAAACTGTTGAATTATTTATATTATAAATTAAACTATTGCATTGCTTCTACAATAAAATAAACTTTGAATTATTTTTATAATGAATTAAACAAATCATTTCAAAATAATCACTTGAATTATTTATGTAATAAATCAGACAATTCAATATAAATTAAACTATTGAATTATTTATAGAATAAATTAAACTATTGAATTATTTGTATAATAAATTAAACTTTGAATTATTTTTATATTAAATTAAACTATTGCATTGTTTATGCAATAAAATAAACTTTGAATTATTTTTATAATGAATTAAACAAATCACTTTAAAATAATCACTTGAATTATTTATATAATAAATTAAACAATTCATTACAAATTAAATTATTGAATTATTTATATAATAAATTAAACCTTGTGCAAGGGTCAAGGATGTCTCGGAGCAGCTGCAGGACATTCTGGAGGGGGAGGGTGAACAGCCAGTTGTCGTGGTGCATATAGGCACCAACGATATAGGTAAAAAACAGGATGAGGTCCTACAAGCTGAATTTAGGGAGTTAGGAGTTAAACTAAAGAGTAGGACCTCAAAGGTAGTAATCTCAGGATTGCTACCAGTGCCACGGGCTAGTCAGAGTAGGAATGACAGGATAGCTAAGATGAATACGTGGCTTGAGAGATGGTGCAAGAGGGAGGGATTCAAATTCCTGGGCCATTGGAATCGGTTCTGGGGGAGGTGGGACCAGTACAAATTGGACGGTCTGCATCTGGGCAGGACTGGAACCAATGTCCTAGGGGGAGTGTTTGCTAGTGCTGTTGGGGAGGGTTTAAACTAATGTGGCAGGGGGATGGGAACCGATGCAGGAAGTCAGTGGGAAATAAAGTGGTGACAGAAACAAAAGGCAGTAAGGGAGAGTGTACAGAACATGACCGGACAGATGGTCTGAGAAAGCAGGGCAAAGACCAAGGGAAGACTAGATTAAACTGCATTTATTTCAATGCAAGAAGTCTGATGGGCAAGGCAGATGAACTCAGGGCATGGATGGGTACATGGGACTGGGATGTTATAGCTATTACTGAAACATGGCTAAGGGAGGGGCAGGACTGGCAGCTCAATGTTCCAGGGTACAGATGCTATAGGAAAGATAGAGCAGGAGGTAAGAGAGGAGGGGGAGTTGCGTTCTTGATTAGGGAGAACATCACGGCAGTAGTGAGAGGGGATATATCCGAGGGTTCGCCCACTGAGTCCATATGGGTAGAACTGAAAAATAAGAAGGGAGAGATCACTTTGATAGGATTGTACTACAGACCCCCAAATAGTCAACGGGAAATTGAGGAGCAAATATGTAAGGAGATTACAGACAGCTGCAAGAAAAATAGGGTGGTAATAGTAGGGGACTTTAACTTTCCCAACATTGACTGGGACAGCCATAGCATTAGGGGCTTGGATGGAGAGAAATTTGTTGAGTGTATTCAGGAGGAATTTCTCATTCAGTATGTGGATGGCCCGACTAGAGAGGGGGCAAAACTTGACCTCCTCTTGGGAAATAAGGAAGGGCAGGTGACAGAAGTGTTAGTGAGGGATCACTTTGGGACCAGTGATCATAATTCCATTAGTTTTAAGATAGCTATGGAGAAGGATAGGTCTGGCCCAAAAGTTAAAATTCTAAATTGGGGAAAGGCCAATTTTGATGGTATTAGACAGGAACTTTCAGAAGTTGATTGGGAGAGTCTGTTGGCAGGCAAAGGGACGTCTGGTAAGTGGGAGGCTTTCAAAAGTGTGTTAACCAGGGTTCAGTGTAAGCACATTCCTTATAAAGTGAAGGGCAAGGCTGGTAGAAGTAGGGAACCTTGGATGACTCGGGAGATTGAGGCACTAGTCAAAAATAAGAAGGAGGCATATGACATGCATAGGCAGCTGGGATCAAGTGGATCCCTTGAAGAGTATAGAGATTGCCGGAGTAGAGTTAAGAGAGAAATCAGGAGGGCAAAAAGGGGATATGAGATTGCTTTGGCAGATCAGGCAAAGGTGAATCCAAAGAGCTTCTACAAATACATAAAGGGCAAAAGGGTAACTAGGGAGAGAGTAGGGCCTCTTAAGGATCAACAAGGTCATCTATGTGCGGAACCACAAGAGATGGGTGAGATCCTGAATGAATATTTCACATCGGTATTTACGGTTGAGAAAGGCATGGATGTTAGGGAACTTGGGGAAATAAATAGTGATGTCTTGAGGAGTGTACATATTACAGAGAGGGAGGTGCTGGAAGTCTTAACGCGCATCAAGGTAGATAAATCTCCGGGACCTGATGAAATGTATCCCAGGACGTTATGGGAGGTTAGGGAGGAAATTGCGGGTCCCCTAGCAGAGATATTTGAATCATCCACCGCTACAGGTGAGGTGCCTGAAGATTGGAGGGTAGCAAATGTTGTGCCTTTGTTTAAGAAGGGCGGCAGGGAAAAGCCTGGGAACTACAGACCAGTGAGCCTGACATCTGTAGTGGGTAAGTTGTTAGAGGGTATTCTGAGGGACAGAATCTACAGGCATTTGGAGAGGCAGGGACTAATTAGGAACAGTCAGCATGGTTTTGTGAGAGGAAAATCATGTCTCACGAATTTGATTGAGTTTTTTGAAGGGGTAACCAAGAAGATAGATGAGGGCTGTGCAGTAGACGTGGTCTACATGGACTTCAGCAAAGCATTTGACAAGGTACCGCATGGTAGGTTGTTACATAAGGTTAAATCTCATGGGATCCAAGGTGAGGTAGCCAATTGGATACAAAATTGGCTTGACGACAGAAGACAGAGGGTGGTTGTCGAGGGTTGTTTTTCAAACTGGATGCCTGTGTCCAGCGGTGTGCCTCAGGGATCGGTGCTGGGTCCGCTGTTATTTGTTATTTATATTAATGATTTGGATGAGAATTTA
Source organism: Heptranchias perlo (assembly GCF_035084215.1). Taxonomy (NCBI): domain Eukaryota; kingdom Metazoa; phylum Chordata; class Chondrichthyes; order Hexanchiformes; family Hexanchidae; genus Heptranchias; species Heptranchias perlo. The sequence goes on along the minus strand of NC_090341.1, from coordinate 63,648,240 downwards.
GGAGGCATGGTTAGTAAGTTTGCAGATGACACCAAGATTGGTGGCATTGTGGACAGTGAAGAAGGTTATCTAGGATTGCAACGGGATCTTGATAAATTGGGCCAGTGGGCCGATGAATGGCAGATGGAGTTTAATTTAGACAAATGTGAGGTGATGCATTTTGGTAGATCGAATCGGGCCAGGACCTACTCCGTTAATGGTAGGGCGTTGGGGAGAGTTATAGAACAAAGAGATCTAGGAGTACAGATTCATAGCTCCTTGAAAGTGGAGTCACAGGTGGATAGGGTGGTGAAGAAGGCATTCAGCATGCTTGGTTTCATTGGTCAGAACATTGAATGCAGGAGTTGGGATGTCTTGTTGAAGTTGTACAGGGCATTGGTGAGGCCACACTTGGAGTACTGTGTACAGTTCTGGTCACCCTATTATAGAAAGGATATTATTAAACTAGAAAGAGTGCAGAAAAGATTTACTAGGATGCTACCAGGACTTGATGGTTTGACTTACAGGGAGAGGTTAGACAGACTGGGACTTTATTCCCTGGAGAGTAGGAGGTTAAGGGGTGATCTTATAGAAGTCTATAAAATAATGAGGGGCATAGATAAGGTCGATAGTCAAAATCTTTTCCCAAAGGTAGGGGAGTCTATAACGAGGGGGCACAGATTTAAGGTGAGAGGGGAGAGATACAAAAGGATCCAGAGGGGCAATTTTTTCACTCAAAGGGTGGTGAGTGTCTGGAACGAGCTGCCAGAGGCAGTAGTAGAGGCGGGTACAATTTTGTCTTTTAAAAAGCATTTGGACAGTTACATGGGGAAGATGGGTATCGAGGGATATGGGCCAAGTGCAGGCAATTGGGACTAGCTTAGTGGTATAAACTGGGCGACATGGACATGTTGGGCCGAAGGGCCTGTTTCCATGTTGTAACTTCTATGATTCTATGATTTCAAAAATAATAACTTGAATTATTTATATATTAAGTAAAACAATATATTATAAATTAAACGATTGAATTATTTATACAATAAAATAAATTTTGAATTATATTTATAATAAATTAAACAATTCATTTTAAAATAATCACTTGAATTATTTTTATAATAAATTAAACAATTCATTATAAATTAAACTGTTGAATTATTTATATTATAAATTAAACTATTGCATTGCTTCTACAATAAAATATACTTTGAATTATTTTTATAATGAATTAAACAAATCATTTCAAAATAATCACTTGAATTATTTATGTAATAAATCAGACAATTCAATATAAATTAAACTATTGAATTGTTTATAGAATAAATTAAACTATTGAATTATTTGTATAATAAATTAAACTTCGAATTATTTTTTTAATGAATGAAACAATTCATTTTAAAATAATCACTTGAATTATTTATGTAATAAATCAAACAATTGATTATAAATTAAACTATTGAATTATTTACAGAATAAATTAAACTATTGAATTATTTGTATAATAAATTACACTTTGAATTATTTATGTAATAAATCAAACAATTCATTAAAATTTAAACTATTGAATTATTTATATAATAGAATAAACTTTGAGTTATATTTATAATAAATTAAACAATTCATTTTATAATAATCACTTGAATTATTTATATATTAAGGAAAACAATATATTATGAATTAAACTATTGAATTATTTATATAATAAATTAAACTAGTGAATTATTTGTATAATAAATTAAACTTTGTATTGTTTTTATATAAAATTAAACAAATCATTTTAAAATAATCACTTGAATTATTTATATAATAAATTAAACAATTCATTATAAATTCAACTAATGAATTATTTATTGAATAAATTAAACGATTGAATTATTTATATAATAAATTAAACTATTGAATTATTGATATAATAAAATAAACTTTGAATTATATTTATAATAAATTAAACAATTCATTTAAAAAATGATCACTTGAATTATTTTTATTATAAATTAAACAATTCATTATAAATTAAACTATTGAATTATTTATAGAATAAATTAAACTATTGAATTATTTGTATAATAAATTAAACTTCGAATTATTTTTTTAATGAATGAAACAATTCATTTTAAAATAATCACTTGAATTATTTATGTAATAAATCAAACAATTGATTATAAATTAAACTATTGAATTATTTTTATAATAAATTAAACAATTCATTATAAATTAAACTATTGAATTATTTACAGAATAAATTAAACTATTGAATTATTTGTATAATAAATTACACTTTGAATTATTTATGTAATAAATCAAACAATTCATTAAAATTTAAACTATTGAATTATTTATATAATAGAATAAACTTTGAGTTATATTTATAATAAATTAAACAATTCATTTTATAATAATCACTTGAATTATTTATATATTAAGGAAAACAATATATTATGAATTAAACTATTGAATTATTTATATAATAAATTAAACTAGTGAATTATTTGTATAATAAATTAAACTTTGTATTGTTTTTATATAAAATTAAACAAATCATTTTAAAATAATCACTTGAATTATTTATATAATAAATTAAACAATTCATTATAAATTCAACTAATGAATTATTTATTGAATAAATTAAACGATTGAATTATTTATATAATAAATTAAACTATTGAATTATTGATATAATAAAATAAACTTTGAATTATATTTATAATAAATTAAACAATTCATTTAAAAAATGATCACTTGAATTATTTTTATTATAAATTAAACAATTCATTATAAATTAAACTATTGAATTATTTATAGAATAAATTAAACTATTGAATTATTTGTATAATAAATTAAACTTTGAATTATTTTTATATTAGATTAAACATATCATTTTAAAATAATCACCAGTATTATTTACATAATAAATTAAACCATTCATTATCAATTAAACTATTGAATTATTTATATAATAATTTAAACTATAGAATTATTTATATAATAAAATAAACTTTGAATTATTTTTATAATAAATTAAACAATTCATTTTAAAATAATCACTTGAATTATTTATGTAATAAATTTAACAATTGATTATAAATTAAACTATTGAATTATTTTTATAATAAATTAAACAATTCATTTTAAAATAATCACTTGAATTATTTATATATTAAGTAAAACAATTCATTATAAATTCAACTAATGAATTATTTATAGAATAAATTAAACTATTGAATTATTTGTATAATAAATTAAACTTTGAATTATTTTTATATTAAATTAAACATATCATTTTAAAATAATCACCAGTATTATTTACATAATAAATTAAACCATTCATTATCAATTAAACGATTGAATTATTTATATAATAAATTAAACTATTGAATTATTGATATAATAAAATAAACTTTGAATTATATTTATAATAAATTAAACAATTCATTTAAAAAATAATCACTTGAATTATTTTTATTATAAATTAAACAATTCATTATAAATTAAACTATTGAATTATTTATAGAATAAATTAAACTATTGAATTATTTGTATAATAAATTAAACTTCGAATTATTTTTATAATAAATGAAACAATTCATTTTAAAATAATCACTTGAATTATTTATATATTAAGTAAAACAATTCATTATAAATTCAACTAATGAATTATTTATAGAATAAATTAAACTATTGAATTATTTGTATAATAAATTAAACTATTGAATTATTGATATAATAAAATAAACTTTGAATTATTTATATATTAAGGAAAACAATATATTATGAATTAAACTATTGAATTATTTATATAATAAATTAAACTAGTGAATTATTTGTATAATAAATTAAACTTTGTATTGTTTTTATATAAAATTAAACAAATCATTTTAAAATAATCACTTGAATTATTTATATAATAAATTAAACAATTCATTATAAATTCAACTAATGAATTATTTATTGAATAAATTAAACGATTGAATTATTTATATAATAAATTAAACTATTGAATTATTGATATAATAAAATAAACTTTGAATTATATTTATAACAAATTAAACAATTCATTTAAAAAATAATCACTTGAATTATTTTTATTATAAATTAAACAATTCATTATAAATTAAACTATTGAATTATTTATAGAATAAATTAAACTATTGAATTATTTGTATAATAAATTAAACTTCGAATTATTTTTTTAATAAATGAAACAATTCATTTTAAAATAATCACTTGAATTATTTATGTAATAAATCAAACAATTGGTTATAAATTAAACTATTGAACTATTTTAATAATAAATTAAACAATTCATTAAAATTTAAACTATTGAATTATTTATATAATAAAATAAACTTTGAGTTATATTTATAATAAATGAAACAATTCATTTTAAAATAATCACTTGAATTATTTATATATTAAGTAAAACAATATATTATGAATTAAACTATTGAATTATTTATATAATAAATTAAACTAGTGAATTATTTGTATAAAAAATTAAACTTTGTATTGTTTTTATATAAAATTAAGCAAATCATTTTAAAATAATCACTTGAATTATTTATATAATAAATTAAACAATTCATTATAAATTCAACTAATTAATTATTTATTGAATAAATTAAACGATTGAATTATTTAAATAATAAATTAAACTATTGAATTATTGATATAATAAAATAAACTTTGAATTATATTTATAATAAATTAAACAATTCATTTAAAAAATAATCACTTGAATTATTTTTATTATAAATTAAACAATTCATTATAAATTAAACTATTGAATTATTTATAGAATAAATTAAACTATTGAATTATTTGTATAATAAATTAAACTTCGAATTATTTTTTTAATAAATGAAACAATTCATTTTAAAATAATCACTTGAATTATTTATGTAATAAATCAAACAATTGGTTATAAATTAAACTATTGAACTATTTTAATAATAAATTAAACAATTCATTATAAATTAAACTATTGAATTATTTATAGAATAAATTAAACTATTGAATTATTTGTATAATAAATTAAACTTTGAATTATTTTTATATTAAATTAAACATATCATTTTAAAATAATCACCAGTATTATTTACATAATAAATTAAACCATTCATTATCAATTAAACTATTGAATTATTTATATAATAATTTAAACTATAGAATTATTTATATAATAAAATAAACTTTGAATTATTTTCATAATAAATTAAACAATTCATTTTAAAATAATCACTTGAATTATTTATGTAATAAATTTAACAATTCAATATAAATTAAACTATTGAATAATTTATATAATAATTTAAACTATAGAATTATTTATATAATAAATTAAACTTCGAATATTTTTTTTAATAAATGAAACAATTCATTTTAAAATAATCACTTGAATTATTTATGTAATAAATCAAACAATTGATTATAAATTAAACTATTGAATTATTTTTATAATAAATTAAACAATTCATTATAAATTAAACTATTGAATTATTTTTATAATAAATTAAACAATTCATTATAAATTAAACGATTGAATTATTTGTATAATAAATTAAACTTTGAATTATTTTTATAATAAATTAAACAATTCATTTAAAAATAATCACTTGAATTATTTATGTAATAAATCAAACAATTCATTAAAAATTAAACGATTGAATTATTTATATAATAAAATAAACTTTGAGTTATATTTATAATAAATGAAACAATTCATTTTAAAATAATCACTTGAATTATTTATATATTAAGTAAAACAATATATTATAAATTAAACTATTGAATTATTTATATAATAAATTAAACTAGTGAATTATTTGTATAATAAATTAAACTTTGTATTGTTTTTATATAAAATTAAACAAATCTTTTTAAAATAATCACTTGAATTACTTATACAATAAATTAAACAATTCATTATAAATTCAACTAATGAATTATTTATTGAATAAATTAAACGATTGAATTATTTATATAATAAATTAAACTATTGAATTATTGATATAATAAAATAAACTTTGAATTATATTTATAATAAATTAAACTATTCATTACAAATTAAATTATTGAATTATTTATATAATAAATTAAACCTTGAGTTATTTTTTATAATAAATTAAACAATTCTTTTCAAAAATAATAACTTGAATTATTTATATATTAAGTAAAACAATATATTATAAATTAAACTATTGAATTATTTATATAATAAAATAAACTTTGAATTATATTTATAATAAATTAAACAATTCATTTTAAAATAATCACTTGAATTATTTATGTAATAAATTTGACAATTCAATATAAATTAAACTATTGAATAATTTATAGAATAAATTAAACTATTGAATTATTTGTATAATAAATTAAACTTCGAATTATTTTTTTAATAAATGAAACAATTCATTTTAAAATAATCACTTGAATTATTTATGTAATAAATCAAACAATTGATTATAAATTAAACTATTGAATTATTTTAATAATAAATTAAACAATTCATTATAAATCAAACTGTTGAATTATTTATATTATAAATTAAACTATTGCATTGTTTCTACAATAAAATAAACTTTGAATTATTTTTATAATGAATTAAACAAATCATTTCAAAATAATCACTTGAATTATTTATGTAATAAATCAGACAATTCAATATAAATTAAACTATTGAATTATTTATAGAATAAATTAAACTATTGAATTATTTGTATAATAAATTAAACTTTGAATTATTTTTATATTAAATTAAACAAATCATTTTAAAATAATCACCAGAATTATTTATATAATAAATTAAACAATTCATTATAAATTAAACTGTTGAATTATTTATATTATAAATTAAACTATTGCATTGTTTATACAATTAAATAAACTTTGAATTATTTTTATAATGAATTAAACAAATCACTTTAAAATAATCACTTGAATTATTTATATAATAAATTAAACAATTCATTACAAATTAAATTATTGAATTATTTATATAATAAATTAAACCTTGAGTTATTTTTTATAATAAATTAAACAATTCATTTCAAAAATAATAACTTGAATTATTTATATATTAAGTAAAACAATATATTATAAATTAAACTATTGAGTTATTTATACAATAAAATAAATTTTGAATTATATTTATAATAAATTAAACAATTCATTTTAAAATAATCACTTGAATTATTTATGTAATAAATTTGACAATTCAATATAAATTAAACTATTGAATAATTTATAGAATAAATTAAACTATTGAATTATTTGTACAATAAATTAAACTTCGAATTATTTTTTAAATAAATGAAACAATTCATTTTAAAATAATCACTTGAATTATTTATGTAATAAATCAAACAATTGATTATAAATTAAACTATTGAATTATTTTTATAATAAATTAAACAATTCATTATAAAATAAACTGTTGAATTATTTATATTATAAATTAAACTATTGCATTGCTTCTACAATAAAATAAACTTTGAATTATTTTTATAATGAATTAAACAAATCATTTCAAAATAATCACTTGAATTATTTATGTAATAAATCAGACAATTCAATATAAATTAAACTATTGAATTGTTTATAGAATAAATTAAACTATTGAATTATTTGTACAATAAATTAAACTTCGAATTATTTTTTTAATGAATGAAACAATTCATTTTAAAATAATCACTTGAATTATTTATGTAATAAATCAAACAATTGATTATAAATTAAACTATTGAATTATTTCTATAATAAATTAAACAATTCATTATAAATTAAACTATTGAATTATTTACAGAATAAATTAAAATATTGAATTATTTGTATAATAAATTATACTTTGAATTGTTTTTAATATAAAATTAAACATATCATTTTAAAATAATCACCAGTATTATTTACATAATAAATTAAACAATTCATTATGAATTAAATTAATGAATTATTTATATAATAAATTAAACTATTGCATTGTTTATATAATAAATTAAACTTTGAATTATTAAGAGATAAATTAAATGACAGAATTATTTATATAATAAAATAAACTTTGAATTATTTATATAATAAATTAAACTATTGAATGATTTGTAAAATAAATTAAACTTTGAGTTGTTTAAAAAAAAATTAAACAAATCATTTTAAAATAATCAATTGAATTATTTAATTAATAAATTAAACAATTCATTATAAATTAAACTATTGAATTATTTATATAACCAATTAAACTATTGCATTATATATATAACAAAATAAACAGTGAATTATTTTTATATAAAATTAAACAAATCATTTTAAAATAATCACCAGAAATATTTTTATAATAAATTAAACAATTCATTATAAATTAAACGATTGAATTATTTATATAACAAATTAAACTATTGAATTATTTATATAATAAAATAAACTTTGAATTATATTTATAATAAATTAAACAATTCATTTTAAAATAATTACTTGAATAATTTATATAATAAATAAAACAATTCATTATAAATTAAACTATTGAGTTATTTATATGATAAATTATACCTTGAATGATTTTTATAATACATTAAACAATTAATTTAAAAAATAATCACTTGAATTATTTATGTAATAAATTTAACAATTCAATATAAATTAAACTATTGAATAATTTATATAATAATTTAAACTATAGAATTATTTATATAATAAATTAAACTTCGAATAATTTTTTTAATAAATGAAACAATTCATTTTAAAATAATCACTTGAATTATTTATGTAATAAATCAAACAATTGATTATAAATTAAACTATTGAATTATTTTTATTATAAATTAAACAATTCATTATAAATTAAACTATTGAATTATTTATAGAATAAATTAAACTATTGATTTATTTGTATAATAAATTAAACTTTGAATTATTTTTATATTAAATTAAACATATCATTTTAAAATAATCACCAGTATTATTTACATAATAAATTAAACCATTCATTATCAATTAAACTATTGAATTATTTATATAATAATTTAAACTATAGAATTATTTATATAATAAAATAAACTTTGAATTATTTTTATAATAAATTAAACAATTCATTTTAAAATAATCACTTGAATTATTTATGTAATAAATTTAACAATTCAATATAAATTAAACTATTGAATAATTTATATAATAATTTAAACTATAGAATTATTTATATAATAAATTAAACTTCGAATAATTTTTTTAATAAATGAAACAATTCATTTTAAAATAATCACTTGAATTATTTATGTAATAAATCAAACAATTGATTATAAATTAAACTATTGAATTATGTTTATAATAAATTAAACAATTCATTATAAATTAAACTATTGAATTATTTTTATAATAAATTAAACAATTCATTATAAATTAAACGATTGAATTATTTGTAAAATAAATTAAACTTTGAATTATTTTTATAATAAATTAAACAATTCATTTAAAAATAATCACTTGAATTATTTATGTAATAAATCAAACAATTCATTAAAAATTAAACGATTGAATTATTTATATAATAAAATAAACTTTGAATTATATTTATAATAAATTAAACAATTCATTTTAAAATAATCACTTGAATTATTTATGTAATAAATCAAACAATTGATTATAAATTAAACTATTGAATTATTATTATAATAAATTAAACAATTCATTATAAATTAAACTATTGAAATATTTGTATAATAAATTAAACTTTGAATTATTTTTATAATAAATTAAACAATTCATTTTAAATTAATTACTTGAATTATTTATGTAATAAATCAAACAATTCATTAAAATTTAAACTATTGAATTATTTATATAATAAAATAAACTTTGAGTTATATTTATAATAAATGAAACAATTCATTTTAAAATAATCACTTGAATTATTTATATATTAAGTAAAACAATATATTACGAATTAAACTATTGAATTATTTATATAATAAATTAAACTAGTGAATTATTTGTATAATAAATTAAACTTTGTATTGTTTTTATATAAAATTAAACAAATCATTTTAAAATAATCACTTGAATTATTTATATAATAAATTAAACAATTCATTATAAATTCAACTAATGAATTATTTATTGAATAAATTAAACGATTGAATTATTTAAATAATAAATTAAACTATTGAATTATTGATATAATAAAATAAACTTTGAATTATATTTATAATAAATTAAACAATTCATTTAAAAAATAATCACTTGAATTATTTTTATTATAAATTAAACAATTCATTATAAATTAAACTATTGAATTATTTATAGAATAAATTAAACTATTGAATTATTTGTATAATAAATTAAACTTTGAATTATTTTTATATTAAATTAAACATGTCATTTTAAAATAATCACCAGTATTATTTACATAATAAATTAAACCATTCATTATCAATTAAACTATTGAATTATTTATATAATAAAATAAACTTTGAATTATTTTCATAATAAATTAAACAATTCATTTTAAAATAAACACTTGAATTATTTATGTAATAAATTTAACAATTCAATATAAATTAAACTATTGAATAATTTATATAATAATTTAAACTATAGAATTATTTATATAATAAATTAAACTTCGAATAATTTTTTTAATAAATGAAACAATTCATTTTAAAATAATCACTTGAATTATTTATGTAATAAATCAAACAATTGATTATAAATTAAACTATTGAATTATTTTTATAATAAATTAAACAATTCATTATAAATTAAACGATTGAATTATTTGTAAAATAAATTAAACTTTGAATTATTTTTATAATAAATTAAACAATTCATTTAAAAATAATCACTTGAATTATTTATGTAATAAATCAAACAATTCATTAAAAATTAAACGATAGAATTACTTATATAATAAAATAAACTTTGAGTTATATTTATAATAAATGAAACAATTCATTTTAAAATAATCACTTGAATTATTTATATATTAAGTAAAACAATATATTATAAATTAAACTATTGAATTATTTATATAATAAATTAAACTAGTGAATTATTTGTATAATAAATTAAACTTTGTATTGTTTTTATATGAAATTAAACAAATCATTTTAAAATAATCACTTGAATTACTTATATAATAAATTAAACAATTCATTATAAATTCAACTAATGAATTATTTATTGAATAAATTAAACGATTGAATTATTTATATAATAAATTAAACTATTGAATTATTGATATAATAAAATAAACTTTGAATTATATTTATAATAAATTAAACAATTCATTACAAATTAAATTTTTGAATTATTTATATAATAAATTAAACCTTGAGTTATTTTTTATAATAAATTAAACAATTCATTTCAAAAATAATAACTTGAATTATTTATATATTAAGTAAAACAATATATTATAAATTAAACTATTGAATTATTTATATAATAAAATAAACTTTGAATTATATTTATAATAAATTAAACAATTCATTTTAAAATAATCACTTGAATTATTTATGTAATAAATTTGACAATTCAATATAAATTAAACTATTGAATAATTTATAGAATAAATTAAACTATTGAATTATTTGTATAATAAATTAAACTTCGAATTATTTTTTTTAATAAATGAAACAATTCATTTTAAAATAATCACTTGAATTATTTATGTAATAAATCAAACAATTGATTATAAATTAAACTATTGAATTATTTTTATAATAAATTAAACAATTCATTATAAATTAAACTGTTGAATTATTTATATTATAAATTAAACTATTGCATTGTTTCTACAATAAAATAAACTTTGAATTATTTTTATAATGAATTAAACAAATCATTTCAAAATAATCACTTGAATTATTTATGTAATAAATCAGACAATTCAATATAAATTAAACTATTGAATTATTTATAGAATAAATTAAACTATTGAATTATTTGTATAATAAATTAAACTTTGAATTATTTTTATATTAAATTAAACAAATCATTTTAAAATAATCACCAGAATTATTTATATAATAAATTAAACAATTCATTATAAATTAAACTGTTGAATTATTTATATTATAAATTAAACTATTGCATTGTTTATACAATAAAATAAACTTTAAATTATTTTTATAATGAATTAAACAAATCACTTTAAAATAATCACTTGAATTATTTATATAATAAATTAAACAATTCATTACAAATTAAATTATTGAATTATTTATATAATAAATTAAACCTTGAGTTATTTTTTATAATAAATTAAACAATTCATTTCAAAAATAATAACTTGAATTATTTATATATTAAGTAAAACAATATATTCTAAATTAAACTATTGAATTATTTATACAATAAAATACATTTTGAATTATATTGATAATAAATTAAACAATTCATTTTAAAATAATCACTTGAATTATTTATGTAATAAATTTGACAATTCAATATAAATTAAACTATTGAATAATTTATAGAATAAATTAAACTATTGAATTATTTGTACAATAAATTAAACTTCGAATTATTTTTTAAATAAATGAAACAATTCATTTTAAAATAATCACTTGAATTATTTATGTAATAAATCAAACAATTGATTATAAATTAAACTATTGAATTATTTTTATAATAAATTAAACAATTCATTATAAATTAAACTGTTGAATTATTTATATTATAAATTAAACTATTGCATTGCTTCTACAATAAAATAAACTTTGAATTATTTTTATAATGAATTAAACAAATCATTTCAAAATAATCACTTGAATTATTTATGTAATAAATCAGACAATTCAATATAAATTAAACTATTGAATTGTTTATAGAATAAATTAAACTATTGAATTATTTGTATAATAAATTAAACTTCGAATTATTTTTTTAATGAATGAAACAATTCATTTTAAAATAATCACTTGAATTATTTATGTAATAAATCAAACAATTGATTATAAATTAAACTATTGAATTATTTCTATAATAAATTAAACAATTCATTATAAATTAAACTATTGAATTATTTACAGAATAAATTAAAATATTGAATTATTTGTATAATAAATTATACTTTGAATTGTTTTTAATATAAAATTAAACATATCATTTTAAAATAATCACCAGTATTATTTACATAATAAATTAAACAATTCGTTATGAATTAAATTAATGAATTATTTATATAATAAATTAAACTATTGCATTGCTTATATAATAAATTAAACTTTGAATTACTTTTATAATAAATTAAACAATTCATTTTAAAATAGTAACTTGAATTATTTATAAAATAAATTAAACTATTGAATTATTAAGAGATAAATTAAATGACAGAATTATTTATATAATAAAATAAACTTTGAATTATTTATATAATAAATTAAACTATTGAATGATTTGTAAAATAAATTAAACTTTGAGTTGTTTAAAAAAAAATTAAACAAATCATTTTAAAATAATCAATTGAATTATTTAATTAATAAATTAAACAATTCATTATAAATTAAACTATTGAATTATTTATATAACCAATTAAACTATTGCATTATATATATAACAAAATAAACATTGAATTATTTTTATATAAAATTAAACAAATCATTTTAAAATAATCACCAGAAATATTTTTATAATAAATTAAACAATTCATTATAAATTAAACTATTGAATTATTTATATAACAAATTAAACTATTGAATTATTTATATAATAAAATAAACTTTGAATTATATTTATAATAAATTAAACAATTCATTTTAAAATAATTACTTGAATAATTTATATAATAAATAAAACAATTCATTATAAATTAAACTATTGAGTTATTTATATGATAAATTATACCTTGAATGATTTTTATAATACATTAAACAATTCATTTAAAAAATAATCACTTGAATTATTTTTATTATAAATTAAACAATTCATTATAAATTAAACTATTGAATTATTTACATAATAAATGAAACTATTGAATTATATTTATAATAAATTAAACAATTCATTTTAAAATAATAACTTGAATTATTTATATAATAAATTAAGCAATTCATTATAAATTAAACTATTGAATTATTTATATAATAAATTAAACTATAGAATTATTTATATTATAAAATAAACTTTGAATTATTTTTATTACAAATTAAACAATTCATTATAAATTAATCTATTGAATTATTTACATAATAAATTAAACTATTGAATTATATTTATAATAAATTAAACAATTCATTTAAAAAATAATCAATTGAATTATTTATGTAATAAATTATACAATTCATTATAAATTAAACTATTGAATTATTTATAGAATAAATTAAACTTTAAATTATTTTTATATAAAATTAAACAAATCATTTTAAAATAATCAGCAGAATTATTTATATAATAAATTAAACAATTCATTATTTATTAAACTATTGAATTATTAATAGAATAAATTAAACTATTGAATTATTTGTACAATAAATTAAACTTTGAATTATTTTTCTAATAAATGAAACAATTCATTTTAAAATAATCACGTGAATTATTTATGTAATAAATAAAACAATTCATTAAAAATTAAACGATTGAATTATTTATATAATAAATGAACTTTGAGTTATATTTATAATAAATTAAACAATTCATTTTAAAATAATCACTTGAATTATTTACATATTAAGTAAAGCAATATATTATGAATTAAACTATTGAATTATTTATATAATAAATTAAACTAGTGAATTATTTGTATAATAAATTAAACTTTGTATTGTTTTTATATAAAATTAAACAAATCATTTTAAAATAATCACTTGAATTATTTATATAATAAATTAAACAATTCATTATAAATTAAACTGTTGAATTATTTATATTATAAATTAAACTATTGCATTGTTTCTACAATAAATTAAACTTTGAATTATTTTTATAATGAATTAAACAAATCATTTTAAAATTATCACTTGAATTATTTATGTAATAAATCAAACAATTCATTATAAATTAAACTATTGAATTATTTATATAATAAAATAAACTTTGAATTATATTTATAATAAATTAAACAATTCATTTGAAAATAATCACTTGAATTATTTATGTAATAAATTTAACAATTCAATATAAATTAAACTATTGAATAATGTATAGAATAAATTAAACTATTGAATGATTTGTATAATAAATTAAACTTTGAATCATTTTTATAATAAATTAAACAATTCATTTGAAAATAATCACTTGAATTATTTATGTAATAAATCAAACAATTCATTAAAAATTAAACGATTGAATTATTAATATAATAAAATAAACTTTGAGTTATATTTATAATAAATTAAACAATTCATTTTAAAATAATCACTTGAATTATTTATATATTAAGTAAAACAATATATTATGAATTAAAATATTGAATTATTTATGTAATAAATTAAACTAGTGAATTATTTGTATAATAAATTAAACTTTGTATTGTTTTTATATAAAATTAAACAAATCATTTTAAAATAATCACTTGAATTATTTATATAATAAATTAAACAATTCATTATAAATTCAACTAATGAATTATTTATTGAATAAATTAAACTATTGAATTATTTACATAATAAATGAAACTATTGAATTATTTATATAATAAAATAAACTTTGAATTATATTTATAATTAATTAAACAATTCATTTTAAATAATCACTTGAATTATTTATATAATAAATTAAACAATTCATTATAAATTAAACTATTGAATTATGTACAGAATAAATTAAAATATTGAATTATTTGTATAATAAATTAAACTTTGAATTGTATTTAATATAAAATTAAACATATCATTTTAAAATAATCACCAGTATTATTTACATAATAAATTAAACCATTCATTGTCAATTAAACTATTGAATTATTTATATAATAATTTAAACTATAAAATTATTTATATAATAAAATAAACTTTGAATTATTTTTATAATAAATTAAACAATTCATTTTAAAATAATCACTTGAATTATTTATATAATAAATTAAACAATTCATTATAAATTAAACTATTGAATTATTTATAGAATAAATTAAACTATTGAATTATTTGTATAATAAATTAAACTTTGAATAATTTTTATATTAAATTAAACAAATCGTTTTAAAATAATCACCAGAATTATTTATATAATAAATTAAACAATTCATTATAAATTAAACTGTTGAATTATTTATATTATAAATTAAACTATTGAATTATTTTTATAATAAATTAAACAATTCATTATAAATTAAACTATTGAATTATTTACAGAATAAATTAAAATATTGAATTATTTGTATAATAAATTAAACTTTGAATTGTTTTTAATATAAAGTTAAACATATCATTTTAAAATAATCACCAGTATTATTTACATAATAAATTAAACAATTCATTATGAATTAAATTAATGAATTATTTATATAATAAATTAAACTATTGCGTTGTTTATATAATAAATTAAACTTTGAATTACTTTTATAATAAATTAAACAATTCATTTTAAAATAGTAACTTGAATTATTTATAAAATAAATTAAACCATTCATTATAAATTAAACTATTGAATTATTAATATAATAAATTAAATGACAGAATTATTTATACAATAAAATAAACTTTGAATTATTTATATAATAAATTATACTATTGAATTATTTGTATAATAAATTAAACTTTGAGTTGTTTAAAAAAAAAATTAAACAAATCATTTTAAAATAATCACTTGAATTATTTAATTAATAAATTAAACAATTCATTATAAATTAAACTATTGAATTATTTATATAACCAATTAAACTATTGCATTATATATATAACAAAATAAACATTGAATTATTTTTGTATAAAATTAAACAAATCATTTTAAAATAATCACCAGAAATATTTTAATAATAAATTAAACAATTCATTATAAATTAAACTATTGAATTATTTATATAACAAATTAAACTATTGAATTATTTATATAATAAAATAAACTTTGAATTATATTTATAATAAATTAAACAATTCATTTTAAAATAATTACTTGAATAATTTATATAATAAATAAAATAATTCATTATAAATTAAACTATTGAGTTATTTATATGATAAATTATACCTTGAATGATTTTTATAATAAATTAAACAATTCATATAAAAAATAATCACTTGAATTATTTTTATTATAAATTAAACAATTCATTATAAATTAAACTATTGAATTATTTACATAATAAATGAAACTATTGAATTATATTTATAATAAATTAAACAATTCATTTTAAAATAATAACTTGAATTATTTATATAATAAATTAAGCAATTCATTATAAATTAAACTATTGAATTATTTATATAATAAATTAAACTATAGAATTATTTATATTATAAAATAAACTTTGAATTATTTTTATAATAAATTAAACATTTCATTTTAAAAGAATCACTTGATTTATTCATGTAATAAATTATACAATTCATTATAAATTAAACTATTGAATTATTTATCGAATAAATTAAACTTTAAATTATTTTTATATAAAATTAAACAAATCATTTTAAAATAATCAGCAGAATTATTTATATAATAAATTAAACAATTCATTATTTATTAAACTGTTGAATTATTAATAGAATAAATTAAACTATTGAATTATTTGTATAATAAATTAAACTTTGAATTATTTTTATAATAAATTAAACAATTCATTTTAAAATAATCACTTGAATTATTTATGTAATAAATCAAACAATTCATTAAAAATTAAACGATTGAATTATTTATATAATAAAATAAACTTTGAGTTATATTTATAATAAATTAAACAATTCATTTTAAAATAATCACTTGAATTATTTATATATTAAGTAAAACAATATGTTATAAATTAAACTATTGAATTATTTATATAATAAATTTAACTAGTGAATTATTTGTATAATAAATTAAACTTTGTATTGTTTTTATATAAAATTAAACAAATCATTTTAAAATAATCACTTGAATTATTTATATAATAAATTAAACAATTAATTATAAATTCAACTAATGAATTATTTATTGAATAAATTAAACGATTGAATTATTTATATAATAAATTAAACTATTGAATTATTGATATAATAAAATAAACTTTGAAATATATTTATAATAAATTAAACAATTCATTTAAAAAATAATCACTTGAATTATTTTTATTATAAATTAAACAATTCATTATAAATGAAACTATTGAATTATTTACATAATAAATGAAACTATTGAATTATATTTATAATAAATTAAACAATTCATTTTAAAATAATAACTTGAATTATTTATATAATAAATTAAGCAATTCATTATAAATTAAACTATTGAATTATTTATATAATAAATTAAACTATAGAATTATTTATATTATAAAATAAACTTTGAATTATTTTTATTACAAATTAAACAATTCATTATAAATTAATCTATTGAATTATTTACATAATAAATTAAACTATTGAATTATATTTATAATAAATTAAACAATTCATTTAAAAAATAATCAATTGAATTATTTATGTAATAAATTATACAATTCATTATAAATTAAACTATTGAATTATTTATATAACCAATTAAACTATTGCATTATATATATAACAAAATAAACATTGAATTATTTTTGTATAAAATTAAACAAATCATTTTAAAATAATCACCAGAAATATTTTAATAATAAATTAAACAATTCATTATAAATTCAACTATTGAATTATTTATATAACAAATTAAACTATTGAATTATTTATATAATAAAATAAACTTTGAATTATATTTATAATAAATTAAACAATTCATTTTAAAATAATTACTTGAATAATTTATATAATAAATAAAATAATTCATTATAAATTAAACTATTGAGTTATTTATATGATAAATTATACCTTGAATGATTTTTATAATAAATTAAACAATTCATATAAAAAATAATCACTTGAATTATTTTTATTATAAATTAAACAATTCATTATAAATTAAACTATTGAATTATTTACATAATAAATGAAACTATTGAATTAAATTTATAATAAATTAAACAATTCATTTTAAAATAATAACTTGAATTATTTATATAATAAATTAAGCAATTCATTATAAATTAAACTATTGAATTATTTATATAATAAATTAAACTATAGAATTATTTATATTATAAAATAAACTTTGAATTATTTTTATAATAAATTAAACATTTCATTTTAAAAGAATCACTTGATTTATTCATGTAATAAATTATACAATTCATTATAAATTAAACTATTGAATTATTTATCGAATAAATTAAACTTTAAATTATTTTTATATAAAATTAAACAAATCATTTTAAAATAATCAGCAGAATTATTTATATAATAAATTAAACAATTCATTATTTATTAAACTGTTGAATTATTAATAGAATAAATTAAACTATTGAATTATTTGTATAATAAATTAAACTTTGAATTATTTTTATAATAAATTAAACAATTCATTTTAAAATAATCACTTGAATTATTTATGTAATAAATCAAACAATTCATTAAAAATTAAACGATTGAATTATTTATATAATAAAATAAACTTTGAGTTATATTTATAATAAATTAAACAATTCATTTTAAAATAATCACTTGAATTATTTATATATTAAGTAAAACAATATGTTATAAATTAAACTATTGAATTATTTATATAATAAATTTAACTAGTGAATTATTTGTATAATAAATTAAACTTTGTATTGTTTTTATATAAAATTAAACAAATCATTTTAAAATAATCACTTGAATTATTTATATAATAAATTAAACAATTAATTATAAATTCAACTAATGAATTATTTATTGAATAAATTAAACGATTGAATTATTTATATAATAAATTAAACTATTGAATTATTGATATAATAAAATAAACTTTGAAATATATTTATAATAAATTAAACAATTCATTTAAAAAATAATCACTTGAATTATTTTTATTATAAATTAAACAATTCATTATAAATGAAACTATTGAATTATTTACATAATAAATGAAACTATTGAATTATATTTATAATAAATTAAACAATTCATTTTAAAATAATAACTTGAATTATTTATATAATAAATTAAGCAATTCATTATAAATTAAACTATTGAATTATTTATATAATAAATTAAACTATAGAATTATTTATATTATAAAATAAACTTTGAATTATTTTTATTACAAATTAAACAATTCATTATAAATTAATCTATTGAATTATTTACATAATAAATTAAACTATTGAATTATATTTATAATAAATTAAACAATTCATTTAAAAAATAATCAATTGAATTATTTATGTAATAAATTATACAATTCATTATAAATTAAACTATTGAATTATTTATAGAATAAATTAAACTTTAAATTATTTTTATATAAAATTAAACAAATCATTTTAAAATAATCAGCAGAATTATTTATATAATAAATTAAACAATTCATTATTTATTAAACTATTGAATTATTAATAGAATAAATTAAACTATTGAATTATTTGTACAATAAATTAAACTTTGAATTATTTTTCTAATAAATGAAACAATTCATTTTAAAATAATCACGTGAATTATTTATGTAATAAATAAAACAATTCATTAAAAATTAAACGATTGAATTATTTATATAATAAATGAACTTTGAGTTATATTTATAATAAATTAAACAATTCATTTTAAAATAATCACTTGAATTATTTACATATTAAGTAAAGCAATATATTATGAATTAAACTATTGAATTATTTATATAATAAATTAAACTAGTGAATTATTTGTATAATAAATTAAACTTTGTATTGTTTTTATATAAAATTAAACAAATCATTTTAAAATAATCACTTGAATTATTTATATAATAAATTAAACAATTCATTATAAATTAAACTGTTGAATTATTTATATTATAAATTAAACTATTGCATTGTTTCTACAATAAATTAAACTTTGAATTATTTTTATAATGAATTAAACAAATCATTTTAAAATTATCACTTGAATTATTTATGTAATAAATCAAACAATTCATTATAAATTAAACTATTGAATTATTTATATAATAAAATAAACTTTGAATTATATTTATAATAAATTAAACAATTCATTTGAAAATAATCACTTGAATTATTTATGTAATAAATTTAACAATTCAATATAAATTAAACTATTGAATAATGTATAGAATAAATTAAACTATTGAATGATTTGTATAATAAATTAAACTTTGAATCATTTTTATAATAAATTAAACAATTCATTTGAAAATAATCACTTGAATTATTTATGTAATAAATCAAACAATTCATTAAAAATTAAACGATTGAATTATTAATATAATAAAATAAACTTTGAGTTATATTTATAATAAATTAAACAATTCATTTTAAAATAATCACTTGAATTATTTATATATTAAGTAAAACAATATATTATGAATTAAAATATTGAATTATTTATGTAATAAATTAAACTAGTGAATTATTTGTATAATAAATTAAACTTTGTATTGTTTTTATATAAAATTAAACAAATCATTTTAAAATAATCACTTGAATTATTTATATAATAAATTAAACAATTCATTATAAATTCAACTAATGAATTATTTATTGAATAAATTAAACTATTGAATTATTTACATAATAAATGAAACTATTGAATTATTTATATAATAAAATAAACTTTGAATTATATTTATAATTAATTAAACAATTCATTTTAAATAATCACTTGAATTATTTATATAATAAATTAAACAATTCATTATAAATTAAACTATTGAATTATGTACAGAATAAATTAAAATATTGAATTATTTGTATAATAAATTAAACTTTGAATTGTATTTAATATAAAATTAAACATATCATTTTAAAATAATCACCAGTATTATTTACATAATAAATTAAACCATTCATTGTCAATTAAACTATTGAATTATTTATATAATAATTTAAACTATAAAATTATTTATATAATAAAATAAACTTTGAATTATTTTTATAATAAATTAAACAATTCATTTTAAAATAATCACTTGAATTATTTATGTAATAAATTAAACAATTCATTATAAATTAAACTATTGAATTATTTATAGAATAAATTAAACTATTGAATTATTTGTATAATAAATTAAACTTTGAATAATTTTTATATTAAATTAAACAAATCGTTTTAAAATAATCACCAGAATTATTTATATAATAAATTAAACAATTCATTATAAATTAAACTGTTGAATTATTTATATTATAAATTAAACTATTGAATTATTTTTATAATAAATTAAACAATTCATTATAAATTAAACTATTGAATTATTTACAGAATAAATTAAAATATTGAATTATTTGTATAATAAATTAAACTTTGAATTGTTTTTAATATAAAGTTAAACATATCATTTTAAAATAATCACCAGTATTATTTACATAATAAATTAAACAATTCATTATGAATTAAATTAATGAATTATTTATATAATAAATTAAACTATTGCGTTGTTTATATAATAAATTAAACTTTGAATTACTTTTATAATAAATTAAACAATTCATTTTAAAATAGTAACTTGAATTATTTATAAAATAAATTAAACCATTCATTATAAATTAAACTATTGAATTATTAATATAATAAATTAAATGACAGAATTATTTATACAATAAAATAAACTTTGAATTATTTATATAATAAATTATACTATTGAATTATTTGTATAATAAATTAAACTTTGAGTTGTTTAAAAAAAAAATTAAACAAATCATTTTAAAATAATCACTTGAATTATTTAATTAATAAATTAAACAATTCATTATAAATTAAACTATTGAATTATTTATATAACCAATTAAACTATTGCATTATATATATAACAAAATAAACATTGAATTATTTTTGTATAAAATTAAACAAATCATTTTAAAATAATCACCAGAAATATTTTAATAATAAATTAAACAATTCATTATAAATTAAACTATTGAATTATTTATATAACAAATTAAACTATTGAATTATTTATATAATAAAATAAACTTTGAATTATATTTATAATAAATTAAACAATTCATTTTAAAATAATTACTTGAATAATTTATATAATAAATAAAATAATTCATTATAAATTAAACTATTGAGTTATTTATATGATAAATTATACCTTGAATGATTTTTATAATAAATTAAACAATTCATATAAAAAATAATCACTTGAATTATTTATATATTAAGTAAAACAATATGTTATAAATTAAACTATTGAATTATTTATATAATAAATTTAACTAGTGAATTATTTGTATAATAAATTAAACTTTGTATTGTTTTTATATAAAATTAAACAAATCATTTTAAAATAATCACTTGAATTATTTATATAATAAATTAAACAATTAATTATAAATTCAACTAATGAATTATTTATTGAATAAATTAAACGATTGAATTATTTATATAATAAATTAAACTATTGAATTATTGATATAATAAAATAAACTTTGAAATATATTTATAATAAATTAAACAATTCATTTAAAAAATAATCACTTGAATTATTTTTATTATAAATTAAACAATTCATTATAAATGAAACTATTGAATTATTTACATAATAAATGAAACTATTGAATTATTTATATAATAAAATAAACTTTGAATTATATTTATAATAAATTAAACAATTCATTTTAAAATAATCACTTGAATTATTTATATAATAAATTAAACAATTCATTATAAATTAAACTATTGAATTATGTACAGAATAAATTAAAATATAGAATTATTTATATTATAAAATAAACTTTGAATTATTTTTATAATAAATTAAACATTTCATTTTAAAAGAATCACTTGATTTATTCATGTAATAAATTATACAATTCATTATAAATTAAACTATTGAATTATTTATCGAATAAATTAAACTTTAAATTATTTTTATATAAAATTAAACAATTCATTTTAAAATAATCACTTGAATTATTTATATATTAAGTAAAACAATATGTTATAAATTAAACTATTGAATTATTTATATAATAAATTTAACTAGTGAATTATTTGTATAATAAATTAAACTTTGTATTGTTTTTATATAAAATTAAACAAATCATTTTAAAATAATCACTTGAATTATTTATATAATAAATTAAACAATTCATTATAAATTCAACTAATGAATTATTTATTGAATAAATTAAACGATTGAATTATTTATATAATAAATTAAACTATTGAATTATTGATATAATAAAATAAACTTTGAAATATATTTATAATAAATTAAACAATTCATTTAAAAAATAATCACTTGAATTATTTTTATTATAAATTAAACAATTCATTATAAATGAAACTATTGAATTATTTACATAATAAATGAAACTATTGAATTATTTATATAATAAAATAAACTTTGAATTATATTTATAATAAATTAAACAATTCATTTTAAAATAATCACTTGAATTATTTATATAATAAATTAAACAATTCATTATAAATTAAACTATTGAATTATGTACAGAATAAATTAAAATATTGAATTATTTGTATAATAAATTAAACTTTGAATTGTTTTTGATATAAAATTAAACATATCATTTTAAAATAATCACCAGTATTATTTACATAATAAATTAAACCATTCATTATCAATTAAACTATTGAATTATTTATATAATAATTTAAACTATAAAATTATTTATATAATAAAATAAACTTTGAATTATTTTTATAATAAATTAAACAATTCATTTTAAAATAATCACTTGAATTATTTATGTAATAAATTACACAATTCATTATAAATTAAACTATTGAATTATTTATAGAATAAATTAAACTTTGAATTATTTTTATATTAAATTAAACAAATCATTTTAAAATAATCACCAGAATTATTTATATAATAAATTAAACAATTCATTATATATTAAACTGTTGAATTATTTATATTATAAATTAAACTATTGAATTATTTGTATAATAAATTAAACTTCGAATTATTTTTTTAATAAATGAAACAATTCATTTTAAAATAATCACTTGAATTATTTATGTAATAAATCAAACAATTGATTATAAATTAAACTATTGAATTATTTTTATAATATATTAAACAATTCATTATAAATTAAACTATTGAATTATTTACAGAATAAATTAAAATATTGAATTATTTGTATAATAAATTAAACTTTGAATTGTTTTTAATATAAAATTAAACATATCATTTTAAAATAATCACCAGTATTATTTACATAATAAATTAAACAATTCATTATGAATTAAATTAATGAATTATTTATATAATAAATTAAACTATTGCATTGTTTATATAATAAATTAAACTTTGAATTATTTACATAATAAATGAAACTATTGAATTATTTATATAATAAAATATACTTTGAATTATTTTTATAATAAATTAAACAATTCATTTTAAAATAATCACTTGAATTATTTATGTAATAAATTAAACCATTCATTATAAATTAAACTATTGAATTATTAATATAATAAATTAAATGAAAGAATTATTTATATAATAAATTATACTATTGAATTATTTGTATAATAAATTAAACTTTCAGTTGTTTTAAAAAAAAATTAAACAAATCATTTAAAAATAATCACCAGAAATATTTATATAATAAATTAAACAATTCATTATTAATTAAACTGTTGAATTATTAATAGAATAATTAAACTATTGAATTATTTGTATAATAAATTAAACTTTGAATTGTTTTTATAATAAATTAAACAATTCATTTTAAAATAATCACTTGAATTATTTATGTAATAAATCAAACAATTCATTAAAAATTAAACGATTGAATTATTTATATAATAAAATAAACTTTGAGTTATATTTATAATAAATTAAACAATTCATTTTAAAATAATCACTTGAATTATTTATATATTAAGTAAAACAATATGTTATAAATTAAACTATTGAATTATTTATATAATAAATTAAACTAGTGAATTATTTGTATAATAAATTAAACTTTGTATTGTTTTTATGTAAAATTAAACAAATCATTTTAAAATAATCACTTGAATTATTTATATAATAAATTAAACAATTCATTATAAATTAAACTATTGAATTATTTACATAATAAATGAAACTATTGAATTATTTATATAATAAAATAAACTTTGAATTATATTTATAATAAATTAAACAATTCATTTTAAAATAATCACTTGAATTATTTATATAATAAATTAAACAATTCATTATAAATTAAACTATTGAATTATGTACAGAATAAATTAAAATATTGAATTATTTGTATAATAAATTAAACTTTGAATTGTTTTTAATATAAAATTAAACATATCATTTTAAAATAATCACCAGTATTATTTACATAATAAATTAAACCATTCATTATCAATTAAACTATTGAATTATTTATATAATAATTTAAACTATAAAATTATTTATATAATAAAATATACTTTGAATTATTTTTATAATAAATTAAACAATTCATTTTAAAATAATCACTTGAATTATTTATGTAATAAATTAAACAATTCATTATAAATTAAACTATTGAATTATTTATAGAATAAATTAAACTATTGAATTATTTGTAGAATAAATTAAACTTTGAATTATTTTTATATTAAATTAAACAAATCATTTTAAAATAATCACCAGAATTATTTATATAATAAATTAAACAATTCATTATAAATTAAACTGTTGAATTATTTATATTATAAATTAAACTATTGAATTATTTGTATAATAAATTAAACTTCGAATTATTTTTTTAATAAATGAAACAATTCATTTTAAAATAATCACTTGAATTATTTATGTAATAAATCAAACAATTGATTATAAATTAAACTATTGAATTATTTTTATAATATATTAAACAATTCATTATAAATTAAACTATTGAATTATTTACAGAATAAATTAAAATATTGAATTATTTGTATAATAAATTAAACTTTAAATTGTTTTTAATATAAAATTAAACATATCATTTTAAAATAATCACCAGTATTATTTACGTAATGAATTAAACAATTCATTATGAATTAAACTATTGAATAATTTACAGAATAAATTAAAATATTGAATTATTTGTATAATAAATTAAACTTTGAATTGATTTAATATAAAATTAAACTCATCATTTTAAAATAATCACCAGTATTATTTACATAATAAATTAAACAATTCATGATGAATTAAATTAATGAATTATTTATATAATAAATTAAACTATTGAATTACTTTTATAATAAATTAAACAATTCATTTTAAAATAGTAACTTGAATTATTTATAAAATAAATTAAACCATTCATTATAAATTAAACTATTGAATTATTAATATAATAAATTAAATGACAGAATTATTTATATGATAAAATAAACTTTGAATTATTTATATAATAAATTATACTATTGAATTATTTGTATAATAAATTAAACTTTGAGTTGTTTAAAAAAAAAATTAAACAAATCATTTTAAAATAATCACTTGAATTATTTAATTAATAAATTAAACAATTCATTATAAATTAAACTATTGAATTATTTATATAACCAATTAAACTATTGCATTATATATATAACAAAATAAACATTGAATTATTTTTGTATAAAATTAAACAAATCATTTTAAAATAATCACCAGAAATATTTTTATAATAAATTAAACAGTTCATTATAAATTAAACTATTGAATTATTTACATAATAAATTAAACTATTGAATTATATTTATAATAAATTAAACAATTCATTTTAAAATAATCAATTGAATTATTTATGTAATAAATTATACAATTCATTATAAATTAAACTATTGAATTATTTATAGAATAAATTAAAATTTAAATTATTTTTATATAAAATTAAACAAATCATTTTAAAATAATCAGCAGAATTATTTATATAATAAATTAAACAATTCATTATTTATTAAACTATTGAATTATTAATAGAATAAATTAAACTATTGAATTATTTGTACAATAAATTAAACTTTGAATTATTTTTCTAATAAATGAAACAATTCATTTTAAAATAATCACGTGAATTATTTATGTAATAAATAAAACAATTCATTAAAAATTAAACGATTGAATTATTTATATAATAGAATAAACTTTGAGTTATATTTATAATAAATTAAACAATTCATTTTAAAATAATCACTTGAATTATTTACATATTAAGTAAAGCAATATATTATGAATTAAACTATTGAATTATTTATATAATAAATTAAACTAGTGAATTATTTGTATAATAAATTAAACTTTGTATTGTTTTTATATAAAATTAAACAAATCATTTTAAAATAATCACTTGAATTATTTATATAATAAATTAAACAATTCATTATAAATTAAACTGTTGAATTATTTATATTATAAATTAAACTATTGCATTGTTTCTACAATAAATTAAACTTTGAATTATTTTTATAATGAATTAAACAAATCATTTTAAAATTATCACTTGAATTATTTATGTAATAAATCAAACAATTCATTATAAATTAAACTATTGAATTATTTATATAATAAAATAAACTTTGAATTATATTTATAATAAATTAAACAATTCATTTTAAAATAATCACTTGAATTATTTATGTAATAAATTTAACAATTCAATATAAATTAAACTATTGAATAATGTATAGAATAAATTAAACTATTGAATGATTTGTATAATAAATTAAACTTTGAATCATTTTTATAATAAATTAAACAATTCATTTTAAAATAATCACTTGAATTATTTATGTAATAAATCAAACAATTCATTAAAAATTAAACGATTGAATTATTAATATAATAAAATAAACTTTGAGTTATATTTATAATAAATTAAACAATTCATTTTAAAATAATCACTTGAATTATTTATATATTAAGTAAAACAATATATTATGAATTAAACTATTGAATTATTTATGTAATAAATTAAACTAGTGAATTATTTGTATAATAAATTAAACTTTGTATTGTTTTTATATAAAATTAAACAAATCATTTTAAAATAATCACTTGAATTATTTATATAATAAATTAAACAATTCATTATAAATTCAACTAATGAATTATTTATTGAATAAATTAAACGATTGAATTATTTATATAATAAATTAAACTATTGAATTATTGATATAATAAAATAAACTTTGAATTATATTTATAATAAATTAAACAATTCATTTAAAAAATAATCACTTGAATTATTTTTATTATAAATTAAACAATTCATTATAAATTAAACTATTGAATTATTTACATAATAAATGAAACTATTGAATTATTTATATAATAAAATAAACTTTGAATTATATTTATAATAAATTAAACAATTCATTTTAAATAATCACTTGAATTATTTATATAATAAATTAAACAATTCATTATAAATTAAACTATTGAATTATGTACAGAATAAATTAAAATATTGAATTATTTGTATAATAAATTAAACTTTGAATTGTTTTTAATATAAAATTAAAAATATCATTTTAAAATAATCACCAGTATTATTTACATAATAAATTAAACCATTCATTGTCAATTAAACTATTGAATTATTTATATAATAATTTAAACTATAAAATTATTTATATAATAAAATAAACTTTGAATTATTTTTATAATAAATTAAACAATTCATTTTAAAATAATCACTTGAATTATTTATGTAATAAATTAAACAATTCATTATAAATTAAACTATTGAATTATTTATAGAATAAATTAAACTATTGAATTATTTGTATAATAAATTAAACTTTGAATAATTTTTATATTAAATTAAACAAATCGTTTTAAAATAATCACCAGAATTATTTATATAATAAATTAAACAATTCATTATAAATTAAACTGTTGAATTATTTATATTATAAATTAAACTATTGAATTATTTTTATAATAAATTAAACAATTCATTATAAATTAAACTATTGAATTATTTACAGAATAAAATAAATATTGAATTATTTGTATAATAAATTAAACTTTGAATTGTTTTTAATATAAAGTTAAACATATCATTTTAAAATAATCACCAGTATTATTTACATAATAAATTAAACAATTCATTATGAATTAAATTAATGAATTATTTATATAATAAATTAAACTATTGCGTTGTTTATATAATAAATTAAACTTTGAATTACTTTTATAATAAATTAAACAATTCATTTTAAAATAGTAACTTGAATTATTTATAAAATAAATTAAACCATTCATTATCAATTAAACTATTGAATTATTAATATAATAAATTAAATGACAGAATTATTTATACAATAAAATAAACTTTGAATTATTTATATAATAAATTATACTATTGAATTATTTGTATAATAAATTAAACTTTGAGTTGTTTAAAAACAAAATTAAACAAATCATTTTAAAATAATCACTTGAATTATTTAATTAATAAATTAAACAATTCATTATAAATTAAACTATTGAATTATTTATATAACCAATTAAACTATTGCATTATATATATAACAAAATAAACATTGAATTATTTTTGTATAAAATTAAACAAATCATTTTAAAATAATCACCAGAAATATTTTTATAATAAATTAAACAATTCATTATAAATTAAACTATTGAATTATTTATATAACAAATTAAACTATTGAATTATTTATATAATAAAATAAACTTTGAATTATATTTATAATAAATTAAACAATTCATTTTAAAATAATTACTTGAATAATTTATATAATAAATAAAACAATTCATTATAAATTAAACTATTGAGTTATTTATATGATAAATTATACCTTGAATGATTTTTATAATAAATTAAACAATTCATATAAAAAATAATCACTTGAATTATTTTTATTATAAATTAAACAATTCATTATAAATTAAACTATTGAATTATTTACATAATAACTGAAACTATTGAATTATATTTATAATAAATTAAACAATTCATTTTAAAATAATAACTTGAATTATTTATATAATAAATTAAGCAATTCATTATAAATTAAACTATTGAATTATTTATATAATAAATTAAACTATAGAATTATTTATATTATAAAATAAACTTTGAATTATTTTTATAATAAATTAAACATTTCATTTTAAAAGAATCACTTGATTTATTCATGTAATAAATTATACAATTCATTATAAATTAAACTATTGAATTATTTATCGAATAAATTAAACTTTAAATTATTTTTATATAAAATTAAACAAATCATTTTAAAATAATCAGCAGAATTATTTATATAATAAATTAAACAATTCATTATTAATTAAACTGTTGAATTATTAATAGAATAAATTAAACTATTGAATTATTTGTATAATAAATTAAACTTTGAATTATTTTTATAATAAATTAAACAATTCATTTTAAAATAATCACTTGAATTATTTATGTAATAAATCAAACAATTCATTAAAAATTAAACGATTGAATTATTTATATAATAAAATAAACTTTGAGTTATATTTATAATAAATTAAACAATTCATTTTAAAATAATCACTTGAATTATTTATATATTAAGTAAAACAATATGTTATAAATTAAACTATTGAATTATGTACAGAAAAAATTAAAATATTGAATTATTTGTATAATAAATTAAACTTTGAATTGTTTTTGATATAAAATTAAACATATCATTTTAAAATAATCACCAGTATTATTTACATAATAAATTAAACCATTCATTATCAATTAAACTATTGAATTATTTATATAATAATTTAAACTATAAAATTATTTATATAATAAAATAAACTTTGAATTATTTTTATAATAAATTAAACAATTCATTTTAAAATAATCACTTGAATTATTTATGTAATAAATTACACAATTCATTATAAATTAAACTATTGAATTATTTATAGAATAAATTAAACTTTGAATTATTTTGATATTAAATTAAACAAATCATTTTAAAATAATCACCAGAATTATTTATATAATAAATTAAACAATTCATTATATATTAAACTGTTGAATTATTTATATTATAAATTAAACTATTGAATTATTTGTATAATAAATTAAACTTCGAATTATTTTTTTAATAAATGAAACAATTCATTTTAAAATAATCACTTGAATTATTTATGTAATAAATCAAACAATTGATTATAAATTAAACTATTGAATTATTTTTATAATATATTAAACAATTCATTATAAATTAAACTATTGAATTATTTACAGAATAAATTAAAATATTGAATTATTTGTATAATAAATTAAACTTTGAATTGTTTTTAATATAAAATTAAACATATCATTTTAAAATAATCACCAGTATTATTTACATAATAAATTAAACAATTCATTATGAATTAAATTAATGAATTATTTATATAATAAATTAAACTATTGCATTGTTTATATAATAAATTAAACTTTGAATTACTTTTATAATAAATTAAACAATTCATTTTAAAATATTAACTTGAATTATTTATAAAATAAATTAAACCATTCATTATAAATTAAACTATTGAATTATTAATATAATAAATTAAATGAAAGAATTATTTATATAATAAATTATACTATTGAATTATTTGTATAATAAATTAAACTTTCAGTTGTTTTAAAAAAAAATTAAACAAATCATTTAAAAATAATCACCAGAAATATTTATATAATAAATTAAACAATTCATTATTAATTAAACTGTTGAATTATTAATAGAATAATTAAACTATTGAATTATTTGTATAATAAATTAAACTTTGAATTGTTTTTATAATAAATTAAACAATTCATTTTGAAATAATCACTTGAATTATTTATGTAATAAATCAAACAATTGATTATAAATTAAACTATTGAATTATTTTTATAATAAATTAAACAATTCATTATAAATTAAACTGTTGAATTATTTATATTATAAATTAAACTATTGCATTGTTTCTACAATAAAATAAACTTTGAATTATTTTTATAATGAATTAAACAAATCATTTCAAAATAATCACTTGAATTATTTATGTAATAAATCAGACAATTCAATATAAATTAAACTATTGAATTATTTATAGAATAAATTAAACTATTGAATTATTTGTATAATAAATTAAACTTTGAATTATTTTTATATTAAATTAAACAAATCATTTTAAAATAATCACCAGAATTATTTATATAATAAATTAAACAATTCATTATAAATTAAACTGTTGAATTATTTATATTATAAATTAAACTATTGCATTGTTTATACAATAAAATAAACTTTAAATTATTTTTATAATGAATTAAACAAATCACTTTAAAATAATCACTTGAATTATTTATATAATAAATTAAACAATTCATTACAAATTAAATTATTGAATTATTTATATAATAAATTAAACCTTGAGTTATTTTTTATAATAAATTAAACAATTCATTTCAAAAATAATAACTTGAATTATTTATATATTAAGTAAAACAATATATTCTAAATTAAACTATTGAATTATTTATACAATAAAATACATTTTGAATTATATTGATAATAAATTAAACAATTCATTTTAAAATAATCACTTGAATTATTTATGTAATAAATTTGACAATTCAATATAAATTAAACTATTGAATAATTTATAGAATAAATTAAACTATTGAATTATTTGTACAATAAATTAAACTTCGAATTATTTTTTAAATAAATGAAACAATTCATTTTAAAATAATCACTTGAATTATTTATGTAATAAATCAAACAATTGATTATAAATTAAACTATTGAATTATTTTTATAATAAATTAAACAATTCATTATAAATTAAACTGTTGAATTATTTATATTATAAATTAAACTATTGCATTGCTTCTACAATAAAATAAACTTTGAATTATTTTTATAATGAATTAAACAAATCATTTCAAAATAATCACTTGAATTATTTATGTAATAAATCAGACAATTCAATATAAATTAAACTATTGAATTGTTTATAGAATAAATTAAACTATTGAATTATTTGTATAATAAATTAAACTTCGAATTATTTTTTTAATGAATGAAACAATTCATTTTAAAATAATCACTTGAATTATTTATGTAATAAATCAAACAATTGATTATAAATTAAACTATTGAATTATTTCTATAATAAATTAAACAATTCATTATAAATTAAACTATTGAATTATTTACAGAATAAATTAAAATATTGAATTATTTGTATAATAAATTATACTTTGAATTGTTTTTAATATAAAATTAAACATATCATTTTAAAATAATCACCAGTATTATTTACATAATAAATTAAACAATTCGTTATGAATTAAATTAATGAATTATTTATATAATAAATTAAACTATTGCATTGCTTATATAATAAATTAAACTTTGAATTACTTTTATAATAAATTAAACAATTCATTTTAAAATAGTAACTTGAATTATTTATAAAATAAATTAAACTATTGAATTATTAAGAGATAAATTAAATGACAGAATTATTTATATAATAAAATAAACTTTGAATTATTTATATAATAAATTAAACTATTGAATGATTTGTAAAATAAATTAAACTTTGAGTTGTTTAAAAAAAAATTAAACAAATCATTTTAAAATAATCAATTGAATTATTTAATTAATAAATTAAACAATTCATTATAAATTAAACTATTGAATTATTTATATAACCAATTAAACTATTGCATTATATATATAACAAAATAAACATTGAATTATTTTTATATAAAATTAAACAAATCATTTTAAAATAATCACCAGAAATATTTTTATAATAAATTAAACAATTCATTATAAATTAAACTATTGAATTATTTATATAACAAATTAAACTATTGAATTATTTATATAATAAAATAAACTTTGAATTATATTTATAATAAATTAAACAATTCATTTTAAAATAATTACTTGAATAATTTATATAATAAATAAAACAATTCATTATAAATTAAACTATTGAGTTATTTATATGATAAATTATACCTTGAATGATTTTTATAATACATTAAACAATTCATTTAAAAAATAATCACTTGAATTATTTTTATTATAAATTAAACAATTCATTATAAATTAAACTATTGAATTATTTATATAATAAATGAAACTATTGAATTATATTTATAATAAATTAAACAATTCATTTTAAAATAATAACTTGAATTATTTATATAATAAATTAAGCAATTCATTATAAATTAAACTATTGAATTATTTATATAATAAATTAAACTATAGAATTATTTATATTATAAAATAAACTTTGAATTATTTTTATTACAAATTAAACAATTCATTATAAATTAATCTATTGAATTATTTACATAATAAATTAAACTATTGAATTATATTTATAATAAATTAAACAATTCATTTAAAAAATAATCAATTGAATTATTTATGTAATAAATTATACAATTCATTATAAATTAAACTATTGAATTATTTATAGAATAAATTAAACTTTAAATTATTTTTATATAAAATTAAACAAATCATTTTAAAATAATCAGCAGAATTATTTATATAATAAATTAAACAATTCATTATTTATTAAACTATTGAATTATTAATAGAATAAATTAAACTATTGAATTATTTGTACAATAAATTAAACTTTGAATTATTTTTCTAATAAATGAAACAATTCATTTTAAAATAATCACGTGAATTATTTATGTAATAAATAAAACAATTCATTAAAAATTAAACGATTGAATTATTTATATAATAAATGAACTTTGAGTTATATTTATAATAAATTAAACAATTCATTTTAAAATAATCACTTGAATTATTTACATATTAAGTAAAGCAATATATTATGAATTAAACTATTGAATTATTTATATAATAAATTAAACTAGTGAATTATTTGTATAATAAATTAAACTTTGTATTGTTTTTATATAAAATTAAACAAATCATTTAAAAATAATCACTTGAATTATTTATATAATAAATTAAACAATTCATTATAAATTAAACTGTTGAATTATTTATATTATAAATTAAACTATTGCATTGTTTCTACAATAAATTAAACTTTGAATTATTTTTATAATGAATTAAACAAATCATTTTAAAATTATCACTTGAATTATTTATGTAATAAATCAAACAATTCATTATAAATTAAACTATTGAATTATTTATATAATAAAATAAACTTTGAATTATATTTATAATAAATTAAACAATTCATTTGAAAATAATCACTTGAATTATTTATGTAATAAATTTAACAATTCAATATAAATTAAACTATTGAATAATGTATAGAATAAATTAAACTATTGAATGATTTGTATAATAAATTAAACTTTGAATCATTTTTATAATAAATTAAACAATTCATTTGAAAATAATCACTTGAATTATTTATGTAATAAATCAAACAATTCATTAAAAATTAAACGATTGAATTATTAATATAATAAAATAAACTTTGAGTTATATTTATAATAAATTAAACAATTCATTTTAAAATAATCACTTGAATTATTTATATATTAAGTAAAACAATATATTATGAATTAAAATATTGAATTATTTATGTAATAAATTAAACTAGTGAATTATTTGTATAATAAATTAAACTTTGTATTGTTTTTATATAAAATTAAACAAATCATTTTAAAATAATCACTTGAATTATTTATATAATAAATTAAACAATTCATTATAAATTCAACTAATGAATTATTTATTGAATAAATTAAACTATTGAATTATTTACATAATAAATGAAACTATTGAATTATTTATATAATAAAATAAACTTTGAATTATATTTATAATTAATTAAACAATTCATTTTAAATAATCACTTGAATTATTTATATAATAAATTAAACAATTCATTATAAATTAAACTATTGAATTATGTACAGAATAAATTAAAATATTGAATTATTTGTATAATAAATTAAACTTTGAATTGTATTTAATATAAAATTAAACATATCATTTTAAAATAATCACCAGTATTATTTACATAATAAATTAAACCATTCATTGTCAATTAAACTATTGAATTATTTATATAATAATTTAAACTATAAAATTATTTATATAATAAAATAAACTTTGAATTATTTTTATAATAAATTAAACAATTCATTTTAAAATAATCACTTGAATTATTTATATAATAAATTAAACAATTCATTATAAATTAAACTATTGAATTATTTATAGAATAAATTAAACTATTGAATTATTTGTATAATAAATTAAACTTTGAATAATTTTTATATTAAATTAAACAAATCGTTTTAAAATAATCACCAGAATTATTTATATAATAAATTAAACAATTCATTATAAATTAAACTGTTGAATTATTTATATTATAAATTAAACTATTGAATTATTTTTATAATAAATTAAACAATTCATTATAAATTAAACTATTGAATTATTTACAGAATAAATTAAAATATTGAATTATTTGTATAATAAATTAAACTTTGAATTGTTTTTAATATAAAGTTAAACATATCATTTTAAAATAATCACCAGTATTATTTACATAATAAATTAAACAATTCATTATGAATTAAATTAATGAATTATTTATATAATAAATTAAACTATTGCGTTGTTTATATAATAAATTAAACTTTGAATTACTTTTATAATAAATTAAACAATTCATTTTAAAATAGTAACTTGAATTATTTATAAAATAAATTAAACCATTCATTATAAATTAAACTATTGAATTATTAATATAATAAATTAAATGACAGAATTATTTATACAATAAAATAAACTTTGAATTATTTATATAATAAATTATACTATTGAATTATTTGTATAATAAATTAAACTTTGAGTTGTTTAAAAAAAAAATTAAACAAATCATTTTAAAATAATCACTTGAATTATTTAATTAATAAATTAAACAATTCATTATAAATTAAACTATTGAATTATTTATATAACCAATTAAACTATTGCATTATATATATAACAAAATAAACATTGAATTATTTTTGTATAAAATTAAACAAATCATTTTAAAATAATCACCAGAAATATTTTAATAATAAATTAAACAATTCATTATAAATTAAACTATTGAATTATTTATATAACAAATTAAACTATTGAATTATTTATATAATAAAATAAACTTTGAATTATATTTATAATAAATTAAACAATTCATTTTAAAATAATTACTTGAATAATTTATATAATAAATAAAATAATTCATTATAAATTAAACTATTGAGTTATTTATATGATAAATTATACCTTGAATGATTTTTATAATAAATTAAACAATTCATATAAAAAATAATCACTTGAATTATTTTTATTATAAATTAAACAATTCATTATAAATTAAACTATTGAATTATTTACATAATAAATGAAACTATTGAATTATATTTATAATAAATTAAACAATTCATTTTAAAATAATAACTTGAATTATTTATATAATAAATTAAGCAATTCATTATAAATTAAACTATTGAATTATTTATATAATAAATTAAACTATAGAATTATTTATATTATAAAATAAACTTTGAATTATTTTTATAATAAATTAAACATTTCATTTTAAAAGAATCACTTGATTTATTCATGTAATAAATTATACAATTCATTATAAATTAAACTATTGAATTATTTATCGAATAAATTAAACTTTAAATTATTTTTATATAAAATTAAACAAATCATTTTAAAATAATCAGCAGAATTATTTATATAATAAATTAAACAATTCATTATTTATTAAACTGTTGAATTATTAATAGAATAAATTAAACTATTGAATTATTTGTATAATAAATTAAACTTTGAATTATTTTTATAATAAATTAAACAATTCATTTTAAAATAATCACTTGAATTATTTATGTAATAAATCAAACAATTCATTAAAAATTAAACGATTGAATTATTTATATAATAAAATAAACTTTGAGTTATATTTATAATAAATTAAACAATTCATTTTAAAATAATCACTTGAATTATTTATATATTAAGTAAAACAATATGTTATAAATTAAACTATTGAATTATTTATATAATAAATTTAACTAGTGAATTATTTGTATAATAAATTAAACTTTGTATTGTTTTTATATAAAATTAAACAAATCATTTTAAAATAATCACTTGAATTATTTATATAATAAATTAAACAATTAATTATAAATTCAACTAATGAATTATTTATTGAATAAATTAAACGATTGAATTATTTATATAATAAATTAAACTATTGAATTATTGATATAATAAAATAAACTTTGAAATATATTTATAATAAATTAAACAATTCATTTAAAAAATAATCACTTGAATTATTTTTATTATAAATTAAACAATTCATTATAAATGAAACTATTGAATTATTTACATAATAAATGAAACTATTGAATTATATTTATAATAAATTAAACAATTCATTTTAAAATAATAACTTGAATTATTTATATAATAAATTAAGCAATTCATTATAAATTAAACTATTGAATTATTTATATAATAAATTAAACTATAGAATTATTTATATTATAAAATAAACTTTGAATTATTTTTATTACAAATTAAACAATTCATTATAAATTAATCTATTGAATTATTTACATAATAAATTAAACTATTGAATTATATTTATAATAAATTAAACAATTCATTTAAAAAATAATCAATTGAATTATTTATGTAATAAATTATACAATTCATTATAAATTAAACTATTGAATTATTTATATAACCAATTAAACTATTGCATTATATATATAACAAAATAAACATTGAATTATTTTTGTATAAAATTAAACAAATCATTTTAAAATAATCACCAGAAATATTTTAATAATAAATTAAACAATTCATTATAAATTCAACTATTGAATTATTTATATAACAAATTAAACTATTGAATTATTTATATAATAAAATAAACTTTGAATTATATTTATAATAAATTAAACAATTCATTTTAAAATAATTACTTGAATAATTTATATAATAAATAAAATAATTCATTATAAATTAAACTATTGAGTTATTTATATGATAAATTATACCTTGAATGATTTTTATAATAAATTAAACAATTCATATAAAAAATAATCACTTGAATTATTTTTATTATAAATTAAACAATTCATTATAAATTAAACTATTGAATTATTTACATAATAAATGAAACTATTGAATTAAATTTATAATAAATTAAACAATTCATTTTAAAATAATAACTTGAATTATTTATATAATAAATTAAGCAATTCATTATAAATTAAACTATTGAATTATTTATATAATAAATTAAACTATAGAATTATTTATATTATAAAATAAACTTTGAATTATTTTTATAATAAATTAAACATTTCATTTTAAAAGAATCACTTGATTTATTCATGTAATAAATTATACAATTCATTATAAATTAAACTATTGAATT
Organism: Heptranchias perlo; assembly: GCF_035084215.1. Taxonomy (NCBI): domain Eukaryota; kingdom Metazoa; phylum Chordata; class Chondrichthyes; order Hexanchiformes; family Hexanchidae; genus Heptranchias; species Heptranchias perlo. Next base: position 63,607,719 of record NC_090341.1, on the reverse strand, counting down.
ATTTATCGAATAAATTAAACTTTAAATTATTTTTATATAAAATTAAACAAATCATTTTAAAATAATCAGCAGAATTATTTATATAATAAATTAAACAATTCATTATTTATTAAACTGTTGAATTATTAATAGAATAAATTAAACTATTGAATTATTTGTATAATAAATTAAACTTTGAATTATTTTTATAATAAATTAAACAATTCATTTTAAAATAATCACTTGAATTATTTATGTAATAAATCAAACAATTCATTAAAAATTAAACGATTGAATTATTTATATAATAAAATAAACTTTGAGTTATATTTATAATAAATTAAACAATTCATTTTAAAATAATCACTTGAATTATTTATATATTAAGTAAAACAATATGTTATAAATTAAACTATTGAATTATTTATATAATAAATTTAACTAGTGAATTATTTGTATAATAAATTAAACTTTGTATTGTTTTTATATAAAATTAAACAAATCATTTTAAAATAATCACTTGAATTATTTATATAATAAATTAAACAATTAATTATAAATTCAACTAATGAATTATTTATTGAATAAATTAAACGATTGAATTATTTATATAATAAATTAAACTATTGAATTATTGATATAATAAAATAAACTTTGAAATATATTTATAATAAATTAAACAATTCATTTAAAAAATAATCACTTGAATTATTTTTATTATAAATTAAACAATTCATTATAAATGAAACTATTGAATTATTTACATAATAAATGAAACTATTGAATTATATTTATAATAAATTAAACAATTCATTTTAAAATAATAACTTGAATTATTTATATAATAAATTAAGCAATTCATTATAAATTAAACTATTGAATTATTTATATAATAAATTAAACTATAGAATTATTTATATTATAAAATAAACTTTGAATTATTTTTATTACAAATTAAACAATTCATTATAAATTAATCTATTGAATTATTTACATAATAAATTAAACTATTGAATTATATTTATAATAAATTAAACAATTCATTTAAAAAATAATCAATTGAATTATTTATGTAATAAATTATACAATTCATTATAAATTAAACTATTGAATTATTTATAGAATAAATTAAACTTTAAATTATTTTTATATAAAATTAAACAAATCATTTTAAAATAATCAGCAGAATTATTTATATAATAAATTAAACAATTCATTATTTATTAAACTATTGAATTATTAATAGAATAAATTAAACTATTGAATTATTTGTACAATAAATTAAACTTTGAATTATTTTTCTAATAAATGAAACAATTCATTTTAAAATAATCACGTGAATTATTTATGTAATAAATAAAACAATTCATTAAAAATTAAACGATTGAATTATTTATATAATAAATGAACTTTGAGTTATATTTATAATAAATTAAACAATTCATTTTAAAATAATCACTTGAATTATTTACATATTAAGTAAAGCAATATATTATGAATTAAACTATTGAATTATTTATATAATAAATTAAACTAGTGAATTATTTGTATAATAAATTAAACTTTGTATTGTTTTTATATAAAATTAAACAAATCATTTAAAAATAATCACTTGAATTATTTATATAATAAATTAAACAATTCATTATAAATTAAACTGTTGAATTATTTATATTATAAATTAAACTATTGCATTGTTTCTACAATAAATTAAACTTTGAATTATTTTTATAATGAATTAAACAAATCATTTTAAAATTATCACTTGAATTATTTATGTAATAAATCAAACAATTCATTATAAATTAAACTATTGAATTATTTATATAATAAAATAAACTTTGAATTATATTTATAATAAATTAAACAATTCATTTGAAAATAATCACTTGAATTATTTATGTAATAAATTTAACAATTCAATATAAATTAAACTATTGAATAATGTATAGAATAAATTAAACTATTGAATGATTTGTATAATAAATTAAACTTTGAATCATTTTTATAATAAATTAAACAATTCATTTGAAAATAATCACTTGAATTATTTATGTAATAAATCAAACAATTCATTAAAAATTAAACGATTGAATTATTAATATAATAAAATAAACTTTGAGTTATATTTATAATAAATTAAACAATTCATTTTAAAATAATCACTTGAATTATTTATATATTAAGTAAAACAATATATTATGAATTAAAATATTGAATTATTTATGTAATAAATTAAACTAGTGAATTATTTGTATAATAAATTAAACTTTGTATTGTTTTTATATAAAATTAAACAAATCATTTTAAAATAATCACTTGAATTATTTATATAATAAATTAAACAATTCATTATAAATTCAACTAATGAATTATTTATTGAATAAATTAAACTATTGAATTATTTACATAATAAATGAAACTATTGAATTATTTATATAATAAAATAAACTTTGAATTATATTTATAATTAATTAAACAATTCATTTTAAATAATCACTTGAATTATTTATATAATAAATTAAACAATTCATTATAAATTAAACTATTGAATTATGTACAGAATAAATTAAAATATTGAATTATTTGTATAATAAATTAAACTTTGAATTGTATTTAATATAAAATTAAACATATCATTTTAAAATAATCACCAGTATTATTTACATAATAAATTAAACCATTCATTGTCAATTAAACTATTGAATTATTTATATAATAATTTAAACTATAAAATTATTTATATAATAAAATAAACTTTGAATTATTTTTATAATAAATTAAACAATTCATTTTAAAATAATCACTTGAATTATTTATGTAATAAATTAAACAATTCATTATAAATTAAACTATTGAATTATTTATAGAATAAATTAAACTATTGAATTATTTGTATAATAAATTAAACTTTGAATAATTTTTATATTAAATTAAACAAATCGTTTTAAAATAATCACCAGAATTATTTATATAATAAATTAAACAATTCATTATAAATTAAACTGTTGAATTATTTATATTATAAATTAAACTATTGAATTATTTTTATAATAAATTAAACAATTCATTATAAATTAAACTATTGAATTATTTACAGAATAAATTAAAATATTGAATTATTTGTATAATAAATTAAACTTTGAATTGTTTTTAATATAAAGTTAAACATATCATTTTAAAATAATCACCAGTATTATTTACATAATAAATTAAACAATTCATTATGAATTAAATTAATGAATTATTTATATAATAAATTAAACTATTGCGTTGTTTATATAATAAATTAAACTTTGAATTACTTTTATAATAAATTAAACAATTCATTTTAAAATAGTAACTTGAATTATTTATAAAATAAATTAAACCATTCATTATAAATTAAACTATTGAATTATTAATATAATAAATTAAATGACAGAATTATTTATACAATAAAATAAACTTTGAATTATTTATATAATAAATTATACTATTGAATTATTTGTATAATAAATTAAACTTTGAGTTGTTTAAAAAAAAAATTAAACAAATCATTTTAAAATAATCACTTGAATTATTTAATTAATAAATTAAACAATTCATTATAAATTAAACTATTGAATTATTTATATAACCAATTAAACTATTGCATTATATATATAACAAAATAAACATTGAATTATTTTTGTATAAAATTAAACAAATCATTTTAAAATAATCACCAGAAATATTTTAATAATAAATTAAACAATTCATTATAAATTAAACTATTGAATTATTTATATAACAAATTAAACTATTGAATTATTTATATAATAAAATAAACTTTGAATTATATTTATAATAAATTAAACAATTCATTTTAAAATAATTACTTGAATAATTTATATAATAAATAAAATAATTCATTATAAATTAAACTATTGAGTTATTTATATGATAAATTATACCTTGAATGATTTTTATAATAAATTAAACAATTCATATAAAAAATAATCACTTGAATTATTTATATATTAAGTAAAACAATATGTTATAAATTAAACTATTGAATTATTTATATAATAAATTTAACTAGTGAATTATTTGTATAATAAATTAAACTTTGTATTGTTTTTATATAAAATTAAACAAATCATTTTAAAATAATCACTTGAATTATTTATATAATAAATTAAACAATTAATTATAAATTCAACTAATGAATTATTTATTGAATAAATTAAACGATTGAATTATTTATATAATAAATTAAACTATTGAATTATTGATATAATAAAATAAACTTTGAAATATATTTATAATAAATTAAACAATTCATTTAAAAAATAATCACTTGAATTATTTTTATTATAAATTAAACAATTCATTATAAATGAAACTATTGAATTATTTACATAATAAATGAAACTATTGAATTATTTATATAATAAAATAAACTTTGAATTATATTTATAATAAATTAAACAATTCATTTTAAAATAATCACTTGAATTATTTATATAATAAATTAAACAATTCATTATAAATTAAACTATTGAATTATGTACAGAATAAATTAAAATATAGAATTATTTATATTATAAAATAAACTTTGAATTATTTTTATAATAAATTAAACATTTCATTTTAAAAGAATCACTTGATTTATTCATGTAATAAATTATACAATTCATTATAAATTAAACTATTGAATTATTTATCGAATAAATTAAACTTTAAATTATTTTTATATAAAATTAAACAATTCATTTTAAAATAATCACTTGAATTATTTATATATTAAGTAAAACAATATGTTATAAATTAAACTATTGAATTATTTATATAATAAATTTAACTAGTGAATTATTTGTATAATAAATTAAACTTTGTATTGTTTTTATATAAAATTAAACAAATCATTTTAAAATAATCACTTGAATTATTTATATAATAAATTAAACAATTCATTATAAATTCAACTAATGAATTATTTATTGAATAAATTAAACGATTGAATTATTTATATAATAAATTAAACTATTGAATTATTGATATAATAAAATAAACTTTGAAATATATTTATAATAAATTAAACAATTCATTTAAAAAATAATCACTTGAATTATTTTTATTATAAATTAAACAATTCATTATAAATGAAACTATTGAATTATTTACATAATAAATGAAACTATTGAATTATTTATATAATAAAATAAACTTTGAATTATATTTATAATAAATTAAACAATTCATTTTAAAATAATCACTTGAATTATTTATATAATAAATTAAACAATTCATTATAAATTAAACTATTGAATTATGTACAGAATAAATTAAAATATTGAATTATTTGTATAATAAATTAAACTTTGAATTGTTTTTGATATAAAATTAAACATATCATTTTAAAATAATCACCAGTATTATTTACATAATAAATTAAACCATTCATTATCAATTAAACTATTGAATTATTTATATAATAATTTAAACTATAAAATTATTTATATAATAAAATAAACTTTGAATTATTTTTATAATAAATTAAACAATTCATTTTAAAATAATCACTTGAATTATTTATGTAATAAATTACACAATTCATTATAAATTAAACTATTGAATTATTTATAGAATAAATTAAACTTTGAATTATTTTTATATTAAATTAAACAAATCATTTTAAAATAATCACCAGAATTATTTATATAATAAATTAAACAATTCATTATATATTAAACTGTTGAATTATTTATATTATAAATTAAACTATTGAATTATTTGTATAATAAATTAAACTTCGAATTATTTTTTTAATAAATGAAACAATTCATTTTAAAATAATCACTTGAATTATTTATGTAATAAATCAAACAATTGATTATAAATTAAACTATTGAATTATTTTTATAATATATTAAACAATTCATTATAAATTAAACTATTGAATTATTTACAGAATAAATTAAAATATTGAATTATTTGTATAATAAATTAAACTTTGAATTGTTTTTAATATAAAATTAAACATATCATTTTAAAATAATCACCAGTATTATTTACATAATAAATTAAACAATTCATTATGAATTAAATTAATGAATTATTTATATAATAAATTAAACTATTGCATTGTTTATATAATAAATTAAACTTTGAATTATTTACATAATAAATGAAACTATTGAATTATTTATATAATAAAATATACTTTGAATTATTTTTATAATAAATTAAACAATTCATTTTAAAATAATCACTTGAATTATTTATGTAATAAATTAAACCATTCATTATAAATTAAACTATTGAATTATTAATATAATAAATTAAATGAAAGAATTATTTATATAATAAATTATACTATTGAATTATTTGTATAATAAATTAAACTTTCAGTTGTTTTAAAAAAAAATTAAACAAATCATTTAAAAATAATCACCAGAAATATTTATATAATAAATTAAACAATTCATTATTAATTAAACTGTTGAATTATTAATAGAATAATTAAACTATTGAATTATTTGTATAATAAATTAAACTTTGAATTGTTTTTATAATAAATTAAACAATTCATTTTAAAATAATCACTTGAATTATTTATGTAATAAATCAAACAATTCATTAAAAATTAAACGATTGAATTATTTATATAATAAAATAAACTTTGAGTTATATTTATAATAAATTAAACAATTCATTTTAAAATAATCACTTGAATTATTTATATATTAAGTAAAACAATATGTTATAAATTAAACTATTGAATTATTTATATAATAAATTAAACTAGTGAATTATTTGTATAATAAATTAAACTTTGTATTGTTTTTATATAAAATTAAACAAATCATTTTAAAATAATCACTTGAATTATTTATATAATAAATTAAACAATTCATTATAAATTAAACTATTGAATTATTTACATAATAAATGAAACTATTGAATTATTTATATAATAAAATAAACTTTGAATTATATTTATAATAAATTAAACAATTCATTTTAAAATAATCACTTGAATTATTTATATAATAAATTAAACAATTCATTATAAATTAAACTATTGAATTATGTACAGAATAAATTAAAATATTGAATTATTTGCAAAATAAATTAAACTTTGAATTGTTTTTAATATAAAATTAAACATATCATTTTAAAATAATCACCAGTATTATTTACATAATAAATTAAACCATTCATTATCAATTAAACTATTGAATTATTTATATAATAATTTAAACTATAAAATTATTTATATAATAAAATATACTTTGAATTATTTTTATAATAAATTAAACAATTCATTTTAAAATAATCACTTGAATTATTTATGTAATAAATTAAACAATTCATTATAAATTAAACTATTGAATTATTTATAGAATAAATTAAACTATTGAATTATTTGTAGAATAAATTAAACTTTGAATTATTTTTATATTAAATTAAACAAATCATTTTAAAATAATCACCAGAATTATTTATATAATAAATTAAACAATTCATTATAAATTAAACTGTTGAATTATTTATATTATAAATTAAACTATTGAATTATTTGTATAATAAATTAAACTTCGAATTATTTTTTTAATAAATGAAACAATTCATTTTAAAATAATCACTTGAATTATTTATGTAATAAATCAAACAATTGATTATAAATTAAACTATTGAATTATTTTTATAATATATTAAACAATTCATTATAAATTAAACTATTGAATTATTTACAGAATAAATTAAAATATTGAATTATTTGTATAATAAATTAAACTTTAAATTGTTTTTAATATAAAATTAAACATATCATTTTAAAATAATCACCAGTATTATTTACGTAATGAATTAAACAATTCATTATGAATTAAACTATTGAATAATTTACAGAATAAATTAAAATATTGAATTATTTGTATAATAAATTAAACTTTGAATTGATTTAATATAAAATTAAACTCATCATTTTAAAATAATCACCAGTATTATTTACATAATAAATTAAACAATTCATGATGAATTAAATTAATGAATTATTTATATAATAAATTAAACTATTGAATTACTTTTATAATAAATTAAACAATTCATTTTAAAATAGTAACTTGAATTATTTATAAAATAAATTAAACCATTCATTATAAATTAAACTATTGAATTATTAATATAATAAATTAAATGACAGAATTATTTATATGATAAAATAAACTTTGAATTATTTATATAATAAATTATACTATTGAATTATTTGTATAATAAATTAAACTTTGAGTTGTTTAAAAAAAAAATTAAACAAATCATTTTAAAATAATCACTTGAATTATTTAATTAATAAATTAAACAATTCATTATAAATTAAACTATTGAATTATTTATATAACCAATTAAACTATTGCATTATATATATAACAAAATAAACATTGAATTATTTTTGTATAAAATTAAACAAATCATTTTAAAATAATCACCAGAAATATTTTTATAATAAATTAAACAGTTCATTATAAATTAAACTATTGAATTATTTACATAATAAATTAAACTATTGAATTATATTTATAATAAATTAAACAATTCATTTTAAAATAATCAATTGAATTATTTATGTAATAAATTATACAATTCATTATAAATTAAACTATTGAATTATTTATAGAATAAATTAAAATTTAAATTATTTTTATATAAAATTAAACAAATCATTTTAAAATAATCAGCAGAATTATTTATATAATAAATTAAACAATTCATTATTTATTAAACTATTGAATTATTAATAGAATAAATTAAACTATTGAATTATTTGTACAATAAATTAAACTTTGAATTATTTTTCTAATAAATGAAACAATTCATTTTAAAATAATCACGTGAATTATTTATGTAATAAATAAAACAATTCATTAAAAATTAAACGATTGAATTATTTATATAATAGAATAAACTTTGAGTTATATTTATAATAAATTAAACAATTCATTTTAAAATAATCACTTGAATTATTTACATATTAAGTAAAGCAATATATTATGAATTAAACTATTGAATTATTTATATAATAAATTAAACTAGTGAATTATTTGTATAATAAATTAAACTTTGTATTGTTTTTATATAAAATTAAACAAATCATTTTAAAATAATCACTTGAATTATTTATATAATAAATTAAACAATTCATTATAAATTAAACTGTTGAATTATTTATATTATAAATTAAACTATTGCATTGTTTCTACAATAAATTAAACTTTGAATTATTTTTATAATGAATTAAACAAATCATTTTAAAATTATCACTTGAATTATTTATGTAATAAATCAAACAATTCATTATAAATTAAACTATTGAATTATTTATATAATAAAATAAACTTTGAATTATATTTATAATAAATTAAACAATTCATTTTAAAATAATCACTTGAATTATTTATGTAATAAATTTAACAATTCAATATAAATTAAACTATTGAATAATGTATAGAATAAATTAAACTATTGAATGATTTGTATAATAAATTAAACTTTGAATCATTTTTATAATAAATTAAACAATTCATTTTAAAATAATCACTTGAATTATTTATGTAATAAATCAAACAATTCATTAAAAATTAAACGATTGAATTATTAATATAATAAAATAAACTTTGAGTTATATTTATAATAAATTAAACAATTCATTTTAAAATAATCACTTGAATTATTTATATATTAAGTAAAACAATATATTATGAATTAAACTATTGAATTATTTATGTAATAAATTAAACTAGTGAATTATTTGTATAATAAATTAAACTTTGTATTGTTTTTATATAAAATTAAACAAATCATTTTAAAATAATCACTTGAATTATTTATATAATAAATTAAACAATTCATTATAAATTCAACTAATGAATTATTTATTGAATAAATTAAACGATTGAATTATTTATATAATAAATTAAACTATTGAATTATTGATATAATAAAATAAACTTTGAATTATATTTATAATAAATTAAACAATTCATTTAAAAAATAATCACTTGAATTATTTTTATTATAAATTAAACAATTCATTATAAATTAAACTATTGAATTATTTACATAATAAATGAAACTATTGAATTATTTATATAATAAAATAAACTTTGAATTATATTTATAATAAATTAAACAATTCATTTTAAATAATCACTTGAATTATTTATATAATAAATTAAACAATTCATTATAAATTAAACTATTGAATTATGTACAGAATAAATTAAAATATTGAATTATTTGTATAATAAATTAAACTTTGAATTGTTTTTAATATAAAATTAAAAATATCATTTTAAAATAATCACCAGTATTATTTACATAATAAATTAAACCATTCATTGTCAATTAAACTATTGAATTATTTATATAATAATTTAAACTATAAAATTATTTATATAATAAAATAAACTTTGAATTATTTTTATAATAAATTAAACAATTCATTTTAAAATAATCACTTGAATTATTTATGTAATAAATTAAACAATTCATTATAAATTAAACTATTGAATTATTTATAGAATAAATTAAACTATTGAATTATTTGTATAATAAATTAAACTTTGAATAATTTTTATATTAAATTAAACAAATCGTTTTAAAATAATCACCAGAATTATTTATATAATAAATTAAACAATTCATTATAAATTAAACTGTTGAATTATTTATATTATAAATTAAACTATTGAATTATTTTTATAATAAATTAAACAATTCATTATAAATTAAACTATTGAATTATTTACAGAATAAAATAAATATTGAATTATTTGTATAATAAATTAAACTTTGAATTGTTTTTAATATAAAGTTAAACATATCATTTTAAAATAATCACCAGTATTATTTACATAATAAATTAAACAATTCATTATGAATTAAATTAATGAATTATTTATATAATAAATTAAACTATTGCGTTGTTTATATAATAAATTAAACTTTGAATTACTTTTATAATAAATTAAACAATTCATTTTAAAATAGTAACTTGAATTATTTATAAAATAAATTAAACCATTCATTATCAATTAAACTATTGAATTATTAATATAATAAATTAAATGACAGAATTATTTATACAATAAAATAAACTTTGAATTATTTATATAATAAATTATACTATTGAATTATTTGTATAATAAATTAAACTTTGAGTTGTTTAAAAACAAAATTAAACAAATCATTTTAAAATAATCACTTGAATTATTTAATTAATAAATTAAACAATTCATTATAAATTAAACTATTGAATTATTTATATAACCAATTAAACTATTGCATTATATATATAACAAAATAAACATTGAATTATTTTTGTATAAAATTAAACAAATCATTTTAAAATAATCACCAGAAATATTTTTATAATAAATTAAACAATTCATTATAAATTAAACTATTGAATTATTTATATAACAAATTAAACTATTGAATTATTTATATAATAAAATAAACTTTGAATTATATTTATAATAAATTAAACAATTCATTTTAAAATAATTACTTGAATAATTTATATAATAAATAAAACAATTCATTATAAATTAAACTATTGAGTTATTTATATGATAAATTATACCTTGAATGATTTTTATAATAAATTAAACAATTCATATAAAAAATAATCACTTGAATTATTTTTATTATAAATTAAACAATTCATTATAAATTAAACTATTGAATTATTTACATAATAACTGAAACTATTGAATTATATTTATAATAAATTAAACAATTCATTTTAAAATAATAACTTGAATTATTTATATAATAAATTAAGCAATTCATTATAAATTAAACTATTGAATTATTTATATAATAAATTAAACTATAGAATTATTTATATTATAAAATAAACTTTGAATTATTTTTATAATAAATTAAACATTTCATTTTAAAAGAATCACTTGATTTATTCATGTAATAAATTATACAATTCATTATAAATTAAACTATTGAATTATTTATCGAATAAATTAAACTTTAAATTATTTTTATATAAAATTAAACAAATCATTTTAAAATAATCAGCAGAATTATTTATATAATAAATTAAACAATTCATTATTAATTAAACTGTTGAATTATTAATAGAATAAATTAAACTATTGAATTATTTGTATAATAAATTAAACTTTGAATTATTTTTATAATAAATTAAACAATTCATTTTAAAATAATCACTTGAATTATTTATGTAATAAATCAAACAATTCATTAAAAATTAAACGATTGAATTATTTATATAATAAAATAAACTTTGAGTTATATTTATAATAAATTAAACAATTCATTTTAAAATAATCACTTGAATTATTTATATATTAAGTAAAACAATATGTTATAAATTAAACTATTGAATTATGTACAGAATAAATTAAAATATTGAATTATTTGTATAATAAATTAAACTTTGAATTGTTTTTGATATAAAATTAAACATATCATTTTAAAATAATCACCAGTATTATTTACATAATAAATTAAACCATTCATTATCAATTAAACTATTGAATTATTTATATAATAATTTAAACTATAAAATTATTTATATAATAAAATAAACTTTGAATTATTTTTATAATAAATTAAACAATTCATTTTAAAATAATCACTTGAATTATTTATGTAATAAATTACACAATTCATTATAAATTAAACTATTGAATTATTTATAGAATAAATTAAACTTTGAATTATTTTGATATTAAATTAAACAAATCATTTTAAAATAATCACCAGAATTATTTATATAATAAATTAAACAATTCATTATATATTAAACTGTTGAATTATTTATATTATAAATTAAACTATTGAATTATTTGTATAATAAATTAAACTTCGAATTATTTTTTTAATAAATGAAACAATTCATTTTAAAATAATCACTTGAATTATTTATGTAATAAATCAAACAATTGATTATAAATTAAACTATTGAATTATTTTTATAATATATTAAACAATTCATTATAAATTAAACTATTGAATTATTTACAGAATAAATTAAAATATTGAATTATTTGTATAATAAATTAAACTTTGAATTGTTTTTAATATAAAATTAAACATATCATTTTAAAATAATCACCAGTATTATTTACATAATAAATTAAACAATTCATTATGAATTAAATTAATGAATTATTTATATAATAAATTAAACTATTGCATTGTTTATATAATAAATTAAACTTTGAATTACTTTTATAATAAATTAAACAATTCATTTTAAAATATTAACTTGAATTATTTATAAAATAAATTAAACCATTCATTATAAATTAAACTATTGAATTATTAATATAATAAATTAAATGAAAGAATTATTTATATAATAAATTATACTATTGAATTATTTGTATAATAAATTAAACTTTCAGTTGTTTTAAAAAAAAATTAAACAAATCATTTAAAAATAATCACCAGAAATATTTATATAATAAATTAAACAATTCATTATTAATTAAACTGTTGAATTATTAATAGAATAATTAAACTATTGAATTATTTGTATAATAAATTAAACTTTGAATTGTTTTTATAATAAATTAAACAATTCATTTTGAAATAATCACTTGAATTATTTATGTAATAAATCAAACAATTCATTAAAAATTAAACGATTGAATTATTTATATAATAAAATAAACTTTGAGTTATATTTATAATAAATTAAACAATTCATTTTAAAATAATCACTTGAATTATTTATATATTAAGTAAAACAATATGTTATAAATTAAACTATTGAATTATTTATATAATAAATTAAACTAGTGAATTATTTATATAATAAAATAAACTTTGAATTATATTTATAATAAATTGAACAATTCATTTTAAAATAATCACTTGAATTATTTATATAATAAATTAAACAATTCATTATAAATTAAACTATTGAATTATGTACAGAATAAATTAAAATATTGAATTATTTGTATAATAAATTAAACTTTGAATTGTTTTTAATATAAAATTAAACATATCATTTTAAAATAATCACCAGTATTATTTACATAATAAATTAAACCATTCATTATCAATTAAACTATTGAATTATTTATATAATAATTTAAACTATAGAATTATTTATATAATAAAATAAACTTTGAGTTATATTTATAATAAATTAAACAATTCATTTTAAAATAATCACTTGAATTATTTATATATTAAGTAAAACAATATGTTATAAATTAAACTATTGAATTATTTATATAATAAATTAAACTAGTGAATTATTTATATAATAAAATAAACTTTGAATTATATTTATAATAAATTGAACAATTCATTTTAAAATAATCACTTGAATTATTTATATAATAAATTAAACAATTCATTATAAATTAAACTATTGAATTATGTACAGAATAAATTAAAATATTGAATTATTTGTATAATAAATTAAACTTTGAATTGTTTTTAATATAAAATTAAACATATCATTTTAAAATAATCACCAGTATTATTTACATAATAAATTAAACCATTCATTATCAATTAAACTATTGAATTATTTATATAATAATTTAAACTATAGAATTATTTATATAATAAAATAAACTTTGAATTATTTTTATAATAAATTAAACATATCATTTTAAAATATTCACCAGTATTATTTACATAGTAAATTAAACCATTCATTATCAATTAAACTATTGAATTATTTATATAATAATTTAAACCATAGAATTATTGATATAATAAAATAAACTTTGAATTATTTTTATAATAAATTAAACAATTCATTTTAAAATAATCACTTGAATTATTTATGTAATAAATTAAACAATTCATTATAAATTAAACTATTGAATTATTTATAGAATAAATTAAACTATTGAATTATTTGTACAATAAATTAAACTTTGAATTATTTTTATATTAAATTAAACAAATCATTTTAAAATAATCACCAGAATTATTTATATAATAAATTAAACAATTCATTATAAATTAAACTGTTGAATTATTTATATTATAAATTAAACTATTGCATTGTTTGTACAATAAAATAAACTTTGAATTATTTTTATAATGAATTAAACAAATCATTTTAAAATAATCACTTGAATTATTTATGTAATAAATCAAACAATTCATTATAAATTAAACTATTGAATTATTTATATAATAAAATAAACTTTGAATTATATTTATAATAAATGAAACAATTCATTTTAAAATAATCACTTGAATTATTTATGTAATAAATTTAACAATTCAATATAAATTAAACTATTGAATAATTTATAGAATAAATTAAACTATTGAATTATTTGTATAATAAATTAAACTTCGAATTATTTTTTTAATAAATGAAACAATTCATTTTAAAATAATCACTTGAATTATTTATGTAATAAATCAAACAATTGATTATAAATTAAACTATTGAATTATTTTTATAATAAATTAAACAATTCATTATAAATTAAACTATTGAATTATTTGTATAATAAAATAAACTTTGAATTATTGTTATAATAAATTAAACATTTCATTTTAAAATAATCACTTGAATTATTTATGTAATAAATTATACAATTCATTATAAATTAAACTATTGAATTATTTATAGAATAAATTAAACTTTGAATTGTTTTTAATATAAAATTAAACATATCATTTTAAAATAATCACCAGTATTATTTACATAATAAATTAAACCATTCATTGTCAATTAAACTATTGAATTATTTATATAATAATTTAAACTATAGAATTATTTATATAATAAAATAAATTTTGAATTATTTTTATAATAAATTAAACATATCATTTTAAAATAATCACCAGTATTATTTACATAGTAAATTAAACCATTCATTATCAATTAAACTATTGAATTATTTATATAATAATTTAAACTATAGAATTATTGATATAATAAAATAAACTTTGAATTATATTTATAATAAATTAAACAATTCATTTTAAAATAATCACTTGAATTATTTATATAATAAATTAAACAATTCATTATAAATAAAAACTATTAAATTATGTACAGAATAAATTAAAATATTGAATTATTTGTATAATAAATTAAACTTTGAATTGTTTTTAATATAAAATTAAACATATCATTTTAAAATAATCACCAGTATTATTTACATAATAAATTAAACCATTCATTATCAATTAAACTATTGAATTATTTATATAATAATTTAAACTATAGAATTATTTATATAATAAAATAAACTTTGAATTATTTTTATAATAAATTAAACATATCATTTTAAAATATTCACCAGTATTATTTACATAGTAAATTAAACCATTCATTATCAATTAAACTATTGAATTATTTATATAATAATTTAAACCATAGAATTATTGATATAATAAAATAAACTTTGAATTATTTTTATAATAAATTAAACAATTCATTTTAAAATAATCACTTGAATTATTTATGTAATAAATTAAACAATTCATTATAAATTAAACTATTGAATTATTTATAGAATAAATTAAACTATTGAATTATTTGTACAATAAATTAAACTTTGAATTATTTTTATATTAAATTAAACAAATCATTTTAAAATAATCACCAGAATTATTTATATAATAAATTAAACAATTCATTATAAATTAAACTGTTGAATTATTTATATTATAAATTAAACTATTGCATTGTTTGTACAATAAAATAAACTTTGAATTATTTTTATAATGAATTAAACAAATTATTTTAAAATAATCACTTGAATTATTGATGTAATAAATCAAACAATTCATTATAAATTAAACTATTGAATTATTTATATAATAAAATAAACTTTGAATTATATTTATAATAAATGAAACAATTCATTTTAAAATAATCACTTGAATTATTTATGTAATAAATTTAACAATTCAATATAAATTAAACTATTGAATAATTTATAGAATAAATTAAACTATTGAATTATTTGTATAATAAATTAAACTTCGAATTATTTTTTTAATAAATGAAACAATTCATTTTAAAATAATCACTTGAATTATTTATGTAATAAATCAAACAATTGATTATAAATTAAACTATTGAATTATTTTTATAATAAATTAAACAATTCATTATAAATTAAACTATTGAATTATTTGTATAATAAAATAAACTTTGAATTATTGTTATAATAAATTAAACATTTCATTTTAAAATAATCACTTGAATTATTTATGTAATAAATTATACAATTCATTATAAATTAAACTATTGAATTATTTATAGAATAAATTAAACTTTGAATTGTTTTTAATATAAAATTAAACATATCATTTTAAAATAATCACCAGTATTATTTACATAATAAATTAAACCATTCATTGTCAATTAAACTATTGAATTATTTATATAATAATTTAAACTATAGAATTATTTATATAATAAAATAAATTTTGAATTATTTTTATAATAAATTAAACATATCATTTTAAAATAATCACCAGTATTATTTACATAGTAAATTAAACCATTCATTATCAATTAAACTATTGAATTATTTATATAATAATTTAAACTATAGAATTATTGATATAATAAAATAAACTTTGAATTATTTTTATAATAAATTAAACAATTCATTTTAAAATAATCACTTGAATTATTTATGTAATAAATTAAACAATTCATTATAAATTAAACTATTGAATTATTTATAGAATAAATTAAACTATTGAATTATTTGTACAATAAATTAAACTTTGAATTATTTTTATACTAAATTAAACAAATCATTTTAAAATAATCACCAGAATTATTTATATAATAAATTAAACAATTCATTATAAATTAAACTGTTGAATTATTTATATTATAAATTAAACTATTGCATTGTTTGTACAATAAAATAAACTTTGAATTATTTTTATAATGAATTAAACAAATCATTTTAAAATAATCACTTGAATTATTTATGTAATAAATCAAACAATTCATTATAAATTAAACTATTGAATTATTTATATAATAAAATAAACTTTGAATTATATTTATAATAAATGAAACAATTCATTTTAAAATAATCACTTGAATTATTTATGTAATAAATTTAACAATTCAATATAAATTAAACTATTGAATAATTTATATAATAATTTAAACTATAGAATTATTTATATAATAAATTAAACTTCGAATATTTTTTTTAATAAATGAAACAATTCATTTTAAAATAATCACTTGAATTATTTATATAATAAATTATACAATTCATTATAAATTAAACTATTGAATTATTTATAGAATAAATTAAACTTTAAATTATTTTTATATAAAATTAAACAAATCATTTTAAAATAATCCGCAGAATTATTTATATAATAAATTAAACAATTCATTATTAATTAAACTATTGAATTATTAATAGAATAAATTAAACTATTGAATTATTTGTATAATAAATTAAACTTTGAATTTTTTTTATAATAAATTAAACAATTCATTTTAAAATAAACACTTGAATTATTTATATGATAAATTAAACAATTCATTATAAATTAAACTATTGAATTATATACAGAATAAATTAAAATATTGATTTATTTGTATAATAAATTAAACTTTGAATTGTTTTTAATATAAAATTAAACATATCATTTTAAAATAATCACCAGTATTATTTACATAATAAATTAAACCATTCATTGTCAATTAAACTATTGAATTATTTATATAATAATTTAAACTATAGAATTATTTATATAATAAAATAAACTTTGAATTATTTTTATAATAAATTAAACAATTCATTTTAAAATAATCACTTGAATTATTTATGTAATAAATTAAACAATTCATTATAAATTAAACTATTGAATTATTTATAGAATAAATTAAACTATTGAATTATTTGTATAATAAATTAAACTTCGAATCATTTTTTTAATAAATGAAACAATTCATTTTAAAATAATCACTTGAATTATTTATGTAATAAATCAAACAATTGATTATAAATTAAACTATTGAATTATTTTTATAATAAATTAAACAATTCATTATAAATTAAACTATTGAATTATTTACAGAATAAATTAAAATATTGAATTATTTGTATAATAAATTAAACTTTGAATTGTTTTTAATATAAAATTAAACATATCATTTTAAAATAATCACCAGTATTATTTACATAATAAATTAAACAATTCATTATGAATTAAATTAATGAATTATTTATATAATAAATTAAACTATTGCATTGTTTATATAATAAATTAAACTTTGAATTACTTTTATAATAAATTAAACAATTCATTTTAAAATAGTAACTTGAATTATTTATAAAATAAATTAAACCATTCATTATAAATTAAACTATTGAATTATTAATTTAATAAATTAAATGACAGAATTATTTATATAATAAAATAAACTTTGAATTATTTATATAATAAATTATACTATTGAATTATTTGTATAATAAATTAAACTTTGAGTTGTTTTAAAAAAAAATTAAACAAATCATTTTAAAATAATCACTTGAATTATTTAATTAATAAATTAAACAATTAATTATAAATTAAACTATTGAATTATTTATATAACCAATTAAACTATTGCATTATATATATAACAAAATAAACATTGAATTATTTTTGTATAAAATTAAACAAAACATTTTAAAATAATCACCAGAAATATTTTTATAATAAATTAAACAATTCATTATAAATTAAACTATTGAATTATTTATATAACAAATTAAACTATTGAATTATTTATATAATAAATTAAACTTCGAATCATATTTATAATAAATTAAACAATTCATTTTAAAATAATCACTTGAATTATTTATGTAAGAAATTATACAATTCATTATAAATTAAACTATTGAATTATTTATAGAATAAATTAAACTTTAAATTATTTTTATTGAAATTAAACAAATCATTTTAAAATAATCAGCAGAATTATTTATATAATAAATTAAAGAATTCATTATTAATTAAACTATTGAATTATTAATAGAATAAATTAAACTATTGAATTATTTGTATAATAAATTAAACTTTGAATTATTTTTATAATAAATTAAACAATTCATTTTAAAATAATCACTTGAATTATTTATATATTAAGTAAAACAATATATTATGAATTAAACTGTTGAATTATTTATATAATAAATTAAACTAGTGAATTATTTGTATAATAAATTAAACTTTGTATTGTTTTTTTAATAAATGAAACAATTTATTTTAAAATAATCACTTGAATTATTTATGTAATAAATCAAACAATTCATTATAAATTAAACTATTGTATTATTTATATAATAAAATAAACTTTGAGTTATATTTATAATAAATTAAACAATTCATTTTAAAATAATCACTTGAATTATTTATATATTAAGTAAAACAATATATTATGAATTAAACTATTGAATTATTGATATAATAAAATAAACTTTGAATTCTATTTATAATAAATTAAACAATTCATTTAAAAAATAATCACTTGAATTATTTTTATTATAAATTAAACATTTCATTATAAATTAAACTATTGAATTATTTACATAATAAATGAAACTATTGAATTATTTATATAATAAAATAAACGTTGAATTATATTTATAATAAATTAAACAATTCATTTTAAAATAATCACTTGAATTATTTATGTAATAAATTAAACAATTCAATATAAATTAAACTATTGAATAATTTATAGAATAAATTAAACTATTGAATTATTTGTATAATAAATTAAACAATTCATTTTAAAATAATCACTTGAATTATTTATGTAATAAATCAAACAATTCATTAAAAATTAAACTGTTGAATTATTTATATTATAAATTAAACTTCGAATTATTTTTTTAATAAATGAAACAATTCATTTTAAAATAATCACTTGAATTATTTATGTAATAAATCAAACAATTGATTATAAATTAAACTATTGTATTATTTATATAATAAAATAAACTTTGAGTTATATTTATAATAAATCATAGAAGTTACAACATGGAAACAGGCCCTTCGGCCCAACATGTCCATGTCGCCCAGTTTATACCACTAAGCTAGTCCCAATTGCCTGCACTTGGCCCATATCCCTCGATACCCATCTTCCCCATGTAACTGTCCAAATGCTTTTTAAAAGACAAAATTGTACCCGCCTCTACTACTGCCTCTGGCAGCTCGTTCCAGACACTCACCACCCTTTGAGTGAAAAAATTGCCCCTCTGGATCCTTTTGTATCTCTCCCCTCTCACCTTAAATCTGTGCCCCCTCGTTATAGACTCCCCTACCTTTGGGAAAAGATTTTGACTATCGACCTTATCTATGCCCCTCATTATTTTATAGACTTCTATAAGATCACCCCTTAACCTCCTACTCTCCAGGGAATAAAGTCCCAGTCTGTCTAACCTCTCCCTGTAAGTCAAACCATCAAGTCCTGGTAGCATCCTAGTAAATCTTTTCTGCACTCTTTCTAGTTTAATAATATCCTTTCTATAATAGGGTGACCAGAACTGTACACAGTACTCCAAGTGTGGCCTCACCAATGCCCTGTACAACTTCAACAAGACATCCCAACTCCTGCATTCAATGTTCTGACCAATGAAACCAAGCATGCTGAATGCCTTCTTCACCACCCTATCCACCTGTGACTCCACTTTCAAGGAGCTATGAATCTGTACTCCTAGATCTCTTTGTTCTATAACTCTCCCCAACGCCCTACCATTAACGGAGTAGGTCCTGGCCCGATTCGATCTACCAAAATGCATCACCTCACATTTATCTAAATTAAACTCCATCTGCCATTCATCGGCCCACTGGCCCAATTTATCAAGATCCCGTTGCAATCCTAGATAACCTTCTTCACTGTCCACAATGCCACCAATCTTGGTGTCATCTGCAAACTTACTAACCATGCCTCCTAAATTCTCATCCAAATCATTAATATAAATAACAAATAACAGCGGACCCAGCACCGATCCCTGAGGCACACCGCTGGACACAGGCATCCAGTTTGAAAAACAACCCTCGACAACCACCCTCTGTCTTCTGTCGTCAAGCCAATTTTGTATCCAATTGGCTACCTCACCTTGGATCCCATGAGATTTAACCTTATGTAACAACCTACCATGCGGTACCTTGTCAAATGCTTTGCTGAAGTCCATGTAGACCACGTCTACTGCACAGCCCTCATCTATCTTCTTGGTTACCCCTTCAAAAAACTCAATCAAATTCGTGAGACATGATTTTCCTCTCACAAAACCATGCTGACTGTTCCTAATTAGTCCCTGCCTCTCCAAATGCCTGTAGATCCTGTCCCTCAGAATACCCTCTAACAACTTACCCACTACAGATGTCAGGCTCACTGGTCTGTAGTTCCCAGGCTTTTCCCTGCCGCCCTTCTTAAACAAAGGCACAACATTTGCTACCCTCCAATCTTCAGGCACCTCACCTGTAGCGGTGGATGATTCAAATATCTCTGCTAGGGGACCCGCAATTTCCTCCCTAACCTCCCATAACGTCCTGGGATACATTTCATCAGGTCCCGGAGATTTATCTACCTTGATGCGCGTTAAGACTTCCAGCACCTCCCTCTCTGTAATATGTACACTCCTCAAGACATCACTATTTATTTCCCCAAGTTCCCTAACATCCATGCCTTTCTCAACCGTAAATACCGATGTGAAATATTCATTCAGGATCTCACCCATCTCTTGTGGTTCCGCACTTAGATGACCTTGTTGATCCTTAAGAGGCCCTACTCTCTCCCTAGTTACCCTTTTGCCCTTTATGTATTTGTAGAAGCTCTTTGGATTCACCTTTGCCTGATCTGCCAAAGCAATCTCATATCCCCTTTTTGCCCTCCTGATTTCTCTCTTAACTCTACTCCGGCAATCTCTATACTCTTCAAGGGATCCACTTGATCCCAGCTGCCTATGCATGTCATATGCCTCCTTCTTATTTTTGACTAGTGCCTCAATCTCCCGAGTCATCCAAGGTTCCCTACTTCTACCAGCCTTGCCCTTCACTTTATAAGGAATGTGCTTAACCTGAACCCTGGTTAACACACTTTTGAAAGCCTCCCACTTACCAGACGTCCCTTTGCCTGCCAACAGACTCTCCCATTAAACAATTCATTTTAAAATAATCACTTGAATTATTTATATATTAAGTAAAACAATATATTATGAATTAAACTATTGAATTATTTATATAATAAATTAAACTAGTGAATTATTTGTATAATAAATTAAACTTTGTATTGTTTTTATAAAAAAATTAAACAAATCATTTTAAAATAATCACTTGAATTATTTATATAATAAATTAAACAATTCATTATAAATTCAACTAATGAATTATTTATTGAAGAAATTAAACGATTGAATTATTTATATAATAAATTAAACTATTGAATTATTGATATAATACAATAAACTTTAAATTATATTTATAATAAATTAAACAATTCATTTCAAAAATAATCACTTGAATTATTTTTATTATAAATTAAACAATTCATTATAAATTAAACTATTGAATTATTTACATAATAAATGAAACTATTGAATTATTTATATAATAAAATAAACTTTGAATTATATTTATAATAAATTAAACAATTCATTTTAAAATAAACACTTGAATTATTTATATAATAAATTAAACAATTCATTATAAATTAAACTATTGAATTATGTACAGAATAAATCAAAATATTGAATTATTTGTATAATAAATTAAACTTTGAATTGTTTTTAATATAAAATTAAACATATCATTTTAAATAATCACCAGTCATTATCAATTAAATTATTGAATTATTGAATTATTTATATAATAATTTAAACGATAGAATTATTCATATAATAAAATAAACTTTGAATTATTTTTATAATAAATTAAACAATTCATTTTAAAATAATCACTTGAATTATTCATGTAATAAATCAAACAATTCATTATAAATTAAACTGTTGAATTATTTATATTATAAATTAAACTATTGAATTATTTGTATAATAAATTACCTATGAATTATTTTTTTAATAAATGAAACAATTCATTTTAAAATAATCACTTGAATTATTTATGTAATAAATCAAACAATTGATTATAAATTAAACTATTGAATTATTTTTATAATAAATTAAACAATTCATTATAAATTAAACTATTGAATTATTTACAGAATAAATTATAATATTGAATTATTTGTATAATAAATTAAACTTTGAATTGTTTTTAATATAAAATTAAACATATCATTTTAAAATAATCACCGGTATTATTTACATAATAAATTAAACAATTCATTATGAATTAAATTAATGAATTATTTATATAATAAATTAAACTATTGCATTGTTTATATAATAAATTAAACTTTGAATTACTTTTATAATAAATTAAACAATTCATTTTAAAATAGTAACTTGAATTATTTATAAAATAAATTAAACCATTCATTATAAATTAAACTATTGAATTATTAATATAATAAATTAAATGACAGAATTATTTATATAATAAAATAAACTTTGAATTATTTATATAATAAATTATACTATTGAATGATTTGTATAATAAATTAAACTTAAAGTTGT
Organism: Heptranchias perlo; assembly: GCF_035084215.1. Classification (NCBI taxonomy): domain Eukaryota; kingdom Metazoa; phylum Chordata; class Chondrichthyes; order Hexanchiformes; family Hexanchidae; genus Heptranchias; species Heptranchias perlo. Next base: position 63,583,114 of record NC_090341.1, on the reverse strand, counting down.
TTTAAAAAAAAATTAAACAAATCATTTTATATAATCACCAGTATTATTTACATAATAAATTAAACCATTCATTGTCAATTAAACTATTGAATTATTTATATAATAATTTAAACTATAGAATTATTTATATAATAAAATAAACTTTGAATTATTTTTATAATAAATTAAACAATTCATTTTAAAATAATCACTTGAATTATTTATGTAATAAATTAAACAATTCATTATAAATTAAACTATTGAATTATTTATAGAATAAATTAAACTATTGAATTATTTGTATAATAAATTAAACTTTGAATTGTTTTTAATATAAAATTAAACATATCATTTTAAAATAATCACCAGTATTATTTACATAATAAATTAAACAATTCATTATGAATTAAATTAATGAATTATTTATATAATAAATTAAACTATTGCATTGTTTATATAATAAATTAAACTTTGAATTACTTTTATAATAAATTAAACAATTCATTTTAAAATAGTAACTTGAATTATTTATAAAATAAATTAAACCATTCATTATAAATTAAACTATTGAATTATTAATTTAATAAATTAAATGACAGAATTATTTATATAATAAAATAAACTTTGAATTATTCATATAATAAATTATACTATTGAATTATTTGTATAATAAATTAAACTTTGAGTTGTTTTAAAAAAAATTAAACAAATCATTTTAAAATAATCACTTGAATTATTTAATTAATAAATTAAACAATTCATTATAAATTAAACTATTGAATTATTTATATAACCAATTAAACTATTGCATTATATATATAACAAAATAAACATTGAATTATTTTTGTATAAAATTAAACAAAACATTTTAAAATAATCAGCAGAAATATTTTTATAATAAATTAAACAATTCATTATAAATTAAACTATTGAATTATTTATATAACAAATTAAACTATTGAATTATTTATATAATAAATTAAACTTCGAATCATATTTATAATAAATTAAACAATTCATTTTAAAATAATCACTTGAATTATTTATGTAATAAATTATACAATTCATTATAAATTAAACTATTGAATTATTTATAGAATAAATTAAACTTTAAATTATTTTTATTTAAATTAAACAAATCATTTTAAAATAATCAGCAGAATTATTTATATAATAAATTAAACAATTCATTATTAATTAAACTATTGAATTATTAATAGAATAAATTAAACTATTGAATTATTTGTATAATAAATTAAACTTTGAATTATTTTCATAATAAATTAAACAATTCATTTTAAAATAATCACTTGAATTATTTATGTAATAAATCAAACAATTCATTAAAAATTAAACGATTGAATTATTTATATAATAAAATAAACTTTGAGTTATATTTATAATAAATTAAACAATTCATTTTAAAATAATCACTTGAATTATTTATATATTAAGTAAAACAATATATTATGAATTAAACTGTTGAATTATTTACATAATAAATGAAACTATTGAATTATTTATATAATAAAATAAACTTTGATTTATATTTATAATAAATTAAACAATTCATTTTAAAATAATCACTTGAATTATTTATGTAATAAATTAAACAATTCAATATAAATTAAACTATTGAATAATTTATAGAATAAATTAAACTATTGAATTATTTGTATAATAAATTAAACAATTCATTTTAAAATAATCACTTGAATTATTTATGTAATAAATCAAACAATTCATTAAAAATTAAACTGTTGAATTATTTATATTATAAATTAAACTTCGAATTATTTTTTTAATAAATGAAACAATTCATTTTAAAATAATCACTTGAATTATTTATGTAATAAATCAAACAATTGATTATAAATTAAACTATTGTATTATTTATATAATAAAATAAACTTTGAGTTATATTTATAATAAATTAAACAATTCATTTTAAAATAATCACTTGAATTATTTATATATTAATTAAAACAATATATTATGAATTAAACTATTGAATTATTTATATAATAAATTAAACTAGTGAATTATTTGTATAATAAATTAAACTTTGTATTGTTTTTATAAAAAAATTAAACAAATCATTTTAAAATAATCACTTGAATTATTTATATAATAAATTAAACAATTCATTATAAATTCAACTAATGAATTATTTATTGAAGAAATTAAACGATTGAATTATTTATATAATAAATTAAACTATTGAATTATTGATATAATACAATAAACTTTAAATTATATTTATAATAAATTAAACAATTCATTTCAAAAATAATCACTTGAATTATTTTTATTATAAATTAAACAATTCATTATAAATTAAACTATTGAATTATTTACATAATAAATGAAACTATTGAATTATTTATATAATAAAATAAACTTTGAATTATATTTATAATAAATTAAACAATTCATTTTAAAATAAACACTTGAATTATTTATATAATAAATTAAACAATTCATTATAAATTAAACTATTGAATTATGCTCAGAATAAATCAAAATATTGAATTATTTGTATAATAAATTAAACTTTGAATTGTTTTTAATATAAAATTAAACATATCATTTTTAAATAATCACCAGTATTATTTACATAATAAATTAAACCAGTCATTATCAATTAAATTATTGAATTATTTATATCATAATTTAAACTATAGAATTATTCATATAATAAAATAAACTTTGAATTATTTTTATAATAAATTAAACAATTCATTTTAAAATAATCACTTGAATTATTTATGTAATAAATTAAACAATTCATTATAAATTAAACTATTGAATTATTTATAGAATAAATTAAACTATTGAATTATTTGTATAATAAATTAAACTTTGAATTATTTTTATAATAAATTAAACAATTCATTTTAAAATAATCACTTGAATTATTCATGTAATAAATCATACAATTCATTATAAATTAAACTGTTGAATTATTTACATAATAAATGAAACTATTGAATTATATTTATAATAAATTAAACAATTCATTTAAAAAATAATCAATTGAATTATTTATGTAATAAATTATACAATTCATTATAAATTAAACTATTGAATTATTTATAGAATAAATTAAACTTTAAATTATTTTTATATAAAATTAAACAAATCATTTTAAAATAATCAGCAGAATTATTTATATAATAAATTAAACAATTCATTATTTATTAAACTATTGAATTATTAATAGAATAAATTAAACTATTGAATTATTTGTACAATAAATTAAACTTTGAATTATTTTTCAAATAAATGAAACAATTCATTTTAAAATAATCACGTGAATTATTTATGTAATAAATAAAACAATTCATTAAAAATTAAACGATTGAATTATTTATATAATAAATAAACTTTGAGTTATATTTATAATAAATTAAACAATTCATTTTAAAATAATCACTTGAATTATTTACATATTAAGTAAAACAATATATTATGAATTAAACTATTGAATTATTTATATAATAAATTAAACTAGTGAATTATTTGTATAATAAATTAAACTTTGTATTGTTTTTATATAAAATTAAACAAATCATTTTAAAATAATCACTTGAATTATTTATATAATAAATTAAACAATTCATTATAAATTAAACTGTTGAATTATTTATATTATAAATTAAACTATTGCATTGTTTCTACAATAAATTAAACTTTGAATTATTTTTATAATGAATTAAACAAATCATTTTAAAATAATCACTTGAATTATTTATGTAATAAATCAAACAATTCATTATAAATTAAACTATTGAATTATTTATATAATAAAATAAACTTTGAATTATATTTATAATAAATTAAACAATTCATTTTAAAATAATCACTTGAATTATTTATGTAATAAATCAAACAATTCATTAAAAATTAAACGATTGAATTATTTATATAATAAAATAAACTTTGAGTTATATTTATAATAAATTAAACAATTCATTTTAAAATAATCACTTGAATTATTTATATATTAAGTAAAACAATATATTATGAATTAAACTGTTGAATTATTTACATAATAAATGAAACTATTGAATTATTTATATAATAAAATAAACTTTGATTTATATTTATAATAAATTAAACAATTCATTTTAAAATAATCACTTGAATTATTTATGTAATAAATTAAACAATTCAATATAAATTAAACTATTGAAAAATTTATAGAATAAATTAAACTATTGAATTATTTGTATAATAAATTAAACAATTCATTTTAAAATAATCACTTGAATTATTTATGTAATAAATCAAACAATTCATTAAAAATTAAACTGTTGAATTATTTATATTATAAATTAAACTTCGAATTATTTTTTTAATAAATGAAACAATTCATTTTAAAATAATCACTTGAATTATTTATGTAATAAATCAAACAATTGATTATAAATTAAACTATTGTATTATTTATATAATAAAATAAACTTTGAGTTATATTTATAATAAATTAAACAATTCATTTTAAAATAATCACTTGAATTATTTATATATTAATTAAAACAATATATTATGAATTAAACTATTGAATTATTTATATAATAAATTAAACTAGTGAATTATTTGTATAATAAATTAAACTTTGTATTGTTTTTATAAAAAAATTAAACAAATCATTTTAAAATAATCACTTGAATTATTTATATAATAAATTAAACAATTCATTATAAATTCAACTAATGAATTATTTATTGAAGAAATTAAACGATTGAATTATTTATATAATAAATTAAACTATTGAATTATTGATATAATACAATAAACTTTAAATTATATTTATAATAAATTAAACAATTCATTTCAAAAATAATCACTTGAATTATTTTTATTATAAATTAAACAATTCATTATAAATTAAACTATTGAATTATTTACATAATAAATGAAACTATTGAATTATTTATATAATAAAATAAACTTTGAATTATATTTATAATAAATTAAACAATTCATTTTAAAATAAACACTTGAATTATTTATATAATAAATTAAACAATTCATTATGAATTAAACTATTGAATTATGTACAGAATAAATCAAAATATTGAATTATTTGTATAATAAATTAAACTTTGAATTGTTTTTAATATAAAATTAAACATATCATTTTTAAATAATCACCAGTATTATTTACATAATAAATTAAACCAGTCATTATCAATTAAATTATTGAATTATGTATATAATAATTTAAACTATAGAATTATTCATATAATAAAATAAACTTTGAATTATTTTTATAATAAATTAAACAATTCATTTTAAAATAATCACTTGAATTATTTATGTAATAAATTAAACAATTCATTATAAATTAAACTATTGAATTATTTATAGAATAAATTAAACTATTGAATTATTTGTATAATAAATTAAACTTTGAATTATTTTTATAATAAATTAAACAATTCATTTTAAAATAATCACTTGAATTATTCATGTAATAAATCAAACAATTCATTATAAATTAATCTATTGAATTATTTACATAATAAATGAAACTATTGAATTATATTTATAATAAATTAAACAATTCATTTAAAAAATAATCAATTGAATTATTTATGTAATAAATTATACAATTCATTATAAATTAAACTATTGAATTATTTATAGAATAAATTAAACTTTAAATTATTTTTATATAAAATTAAACAAATCATTTTAAAATAATCAGCAGAATTATTTATATAATAAATTAAACAATTCATTATTTATTAAACTATTGAATTATTAATAGAATAAATTAAACTATTGAATTATTTGTACAATAAATTAAACTTTGAATTATTTTTCTAATAAATGAAACAATTCATTTTAAAATAATCACGTGAATTATTTATGTAATAAATAAAACAATTCATTAAAAATTAAACGATTGAATTATTTATATAATAAATAAACTTTGAGTTATATTTATAATAAATTAAACAATTCATTTTAAAATAATCACTTGAATTATTTACATATTAAGTAAAACAATATATTATGAATTAAACTATTGAATTATTTATATAATAAATTAAACTAGTGAATTATTTGTATAATAAATTAAACTTTGTATTGTTTTTATATAAAATTAAACAAATCATTTTAAAATAATCACTTGAATTATTTATATAATAAATTAAACAATTCATTATAAATTAAACTGTTGAATTATTTATATTATAAATTAAACTATTGCATTGTTTCTACAATAAATTAAACTTTGAATTATTTTTATAATGAATTAAACAAATCATTTTAAAATAATCACTTGAATTATTTATGTAATAAATCAAACAATTCATTATAAATTAAACTATTGAATTATTTATATAATAAAATAAACTTTGAATTATATTTATAATAAATTAAACAATTCATTTTAAAATAATCACTTGAATTATTTATGTAATAAATTTAACAATTCAATATCAATTAAACTATTGAATAATGTATAGAATAAATTAAACTATTGAATGATTTGTATAATAAATTAAACTTTGAATCATTTTTATAATAAATTAAACAATTCATTTTAAAATAATCACTTGAATTATTTATGTAATAAATCAAACAATTCATTAAAAATTAAACGATTGAATTATTTATATAATAAAATAAACTTTGAGTTATATTTATAATAAATTAAACAATTCATTTTAAAATAATCACTTGAATTATTTATATATTAAGTAAAACAATATATTATGAATTAAACTATTGAATTATTTATTGAATAAATTAAACGATTGAATTATTTATATAATAAATTAAACTATTGAATTATTGATATAATAAAATAAACTTTGAATTATATTTATAATAAATTAAACAATTCATTTAAAAAATAATCACTTGAATTATTTTTATTATAAATTAAACAATTCATTATAAATTAAACTATTGAATTATTTACATAATAAATGAAACTATTGAATTATTTATATAATAAAATAAACTTTGAATTATATTTATAATAAATTAAACAATTCATTTTAAATAATCACTTGAATTATTTATATAATAAATTAAACAATTCATTATAAATTAAACTATTGAATTATGTACAGAATAAATTAAAATATTGAATTATTTGTATAATAAATTAAACTTTGAATTGTTTTTAATATAAAATTAAACATATCATTTTAAAATAATCACCAGTATTATTTACATAATAAATTAAACCATTCATTGTCAATTAAACTATTGAATTATTTATATAATAATTTAAACTATAAAATTATTTATATAATAAAATAAACTTTGAATTATTTTTATAATAAATTAAACAATTCATTTTAAAATAATCACTTGAATTATTTATGTAATAAATTAAACAATTCATTATAAATTAAACTATTGAATTATTTGTATAATAAATTAAACTTTGAATAATTTTTATATTAAATTAAACAAATCGTTTTAAAATAATCACCAGAATTATTTATATAATAAATTAAACAATTCATTATGAATTAAACTGTTGAATTATTTATATTATAAATTAAACTATTGAATTATTTTTATAATAAATTAAACAATTCATTATGAATTAAACTATTGAATTATTTACAGAATAAATTAAAATATTGAATTATTTGTATAATAAATTAAACTTTGAATTGTTTTTAATATAAAATTAAACATATCATTTTAAAATAATCACCAGTATTATTTACATAATAAATTAAACAATTCATTATGAATTAAATTAATGAATTATTTATATAATAAATTAAACTATTGCGTTGTTTATATAATAAATTAAACTTTGAATTACTTTTATAATAAATTAAACAATTCATTTTAAAATAGTAACTTGAATTATTTATAAAATAAATTAAACCATTCATTATAAATTAAACTATTGAATTATTAATATAATAAATTAAATGACAGAATTATTTATATAATAAAATAAACTTTGAATTATTTATATAATAAATTATACTATTGAATTATTTGTATAATAAATTAAACTTTGAGTTGTTTAAAAAAAAAATTAAACAAATCATTTTAAAATAATCACTTGAATTATTTAATTAATAAATTAAACAATTCATTATAAATTAAACTATTGAATTATTTATATAACCAATTAAACTATTGCATTATATATATAACAAAATAAACATTGAATTATTTTTGTATAAAATTAAACAAATCATTTTAAAATAATCACCAGAAATATTTTTATAATAAATTAAACAATTCATTATAAATTAAACTATTGAATTATTTATATAACAAATTAAACTATTGAATTATTTATATAATAAAATAAACTTTGAATTATATTTATAATAAATTAAACAATTCATTTTAAAATAATTACTTGAATAATTTATATAATAAATAAAACAATTCATTATAAATTAAACTATTGAGTTATTTATATGATAAATTATACCTTGAATGATTTTTATAATAAATTAAACAATTCATATAAAAAATAATCACTTGAATTATTTTATTATAAATTAAACAATTCATTATAAATTAAACTATTGAATTATTTACATAATAAATGAAACTATTGAATTATATTTATAATAAATTAAACAATTCATTTTAAAATAATAACTTGAATTATTTATATAATAAATTATACAATTCATTATAAATTAAACTATTGAATTATTTATCGAATAAATTAAACTTTAAATTATTTTTATATAAAATTAAACAAATCATTTTAAAATAATCAGCAGAATTATTTATATAATAAATTAAACAATTCATTATTAATTAAACTGTTGAATTATTAATAGAATAAATTAAACTATTGAATTATTTGTATAATAAATTAAACTTTGAATTATTTTTATAATAAATTAAACAATTCATTTTAAAATAATCACTTGAATTATTTATGTAATAAATCAAACAATTCATTAAAAATTAAACGATTGAATTATTTATATAATAAAATAAACTTTGAGTTATATTTATAATAAATTAAACAATTCATTTTAAAATAATCACTTGAATTATTTATATATTAAGTAAAACAATATGTTATAAATTAAACTATTGAATTATTTATATAATAAATTAAACTAGTGAATTATTTGTATAATAAATTAAACTTTGTATTGTTTTTATATAAAATTAAACAAATCATTTTAAAATAATCACTTGAATTATTTATATAATAAATTAAACAATTCATTATAAATTCAACTAATGAATTATTTATTGAATAAATTAAACGATTGAATTATTTATATAATAAATTAAACTATTGAATTATTGATATAATAAAATAAACTTTGAAATATATTTATAATAAATTAAACAATTCATTTAAAAAATAATCACTTGAATTATTTTTATTATAAATTAAACAATTCATTATAAATTAAACTATTGAATTATTTACATAATAAATGAAACTATTGAATTATTTATATAATAAAATAAACTTTGAATTATATTTATAATAAATTAAACAATTCATTATAAATTAAACTATTGAATTATGTACAGAATAAATTAAAATATTGAATTATTTGTATAATAAATTAAACTTTGAATTGTTTTTGATATAAAATTAAACATATCATTTTAAAATAATCACCAGTATTATTTACATAATAAATTAAACCATTCATTATCAATTAAACTATTGAATTATTTATATAATAATTTAAACTATAAAATTATTTATATAATAAAATAAACTTTGAATTATTTTTATAATAAATTAAACAATTCATTTTAAAATAATCACTTGAATTATTTATGTAATAAATTACACAATTCATTATAAATTAAACTATTGAATTATTTATAGAATAAATTAAACTTTGAATTATTTTTATATTAAATTAAACAAATCATTTTAAAATAATCACCAGAATTATTTATATAATAAATTAAACAATTCATTATAAATTAAACTATTGAATTATTTACAGAATAAATTAAAATATTGAATTATTTGTATAATAAATTAAACTTTGAATTGTTTTTAATATAAAATTAAACATATCATTTTAAAATAATCACCAGTATTATTTACATAATAAATTAAACAATTCATTAGAAATTAAATTAATGAATTATTTATATAATAAATTAAACTATTGCATTGTATATATAATAAATTAAACTTTGAATTACTTTTATAATAAATTAAACAATTCATTTTAAAATAGTAACTTGAATTATTTATAAAATAAATTAAACCATTCATTATAAATTAAACTATTGAATTATTAATATAATAAATTAAATGAAAGAATTATTTATATAATAAATTATACTATTGAATTATTTGTATAATAAATTAAACTTTCAGTTGTTTAAAAAAAAAATTAAACAAATCATTTAAAAATAATCACCAGAAATATTTATATAATAAATTAAACAATTCATTATTAATTAAACTGTTGAATTATTAATAGAATAATTAAACTATTGAATTATTTATATAATAAAATAAACTTTGAATTATATTTATAATAAATTAAACAATTCATTTAAAAATAATCACTTGAATTATTTATATAATAAATTAAACAATTCATTATGAATTAAACTATTGAATTATGTACAGAATAAATTAAAATATTGAATTATTTGTATAATAAATTAAACTTTGAATTGTTTTTAATATAAAATTAAACATATCATTTTAAAATAATCACCAGTATTATTTACATAATAAATTAAACCATTCATTATCAATTAAACTATTGAATTATTTATATAATAATTTAAACTATAAAATTATTTATATAATAAAATATACTTTGAATTATTTTTATAATAAATTAAACAATTCATTTTAAAATAATCACTTGAATTATTTATGTAATAAATTAAACAATTCATTATAAATTAAACTATTGAATTATTTATAGAATAAATTAAACTATTGAATTATTTGTAGAATAAATTAAACTTTGAATTATTTTTATATTAAATTAAACAAATCATTTTAAAATAATCACCAGAATTATTTATATAATAAATTAAACAATTCATTATAAATTAAACTGTTGAATTATTTATATTATAAATTAAACTATTGAATTATTTGTATAATAAATTAAACTTCGAATTATTTTTTTAATAAATGAAACAATTCATTTTAAAATAATCACTTGAATTATTTATGTAATAAATCAAACAATTGATTATAAATTAAACTATTGAATTATTTTTATAATATATTAAACAATTCATTATAAACTAAACTATTGAATTATTTACAGAATAAATTAAAATATTGAATTATTTGTATAATAAATTAAACTTTGAATTGTTTTTAATATAAAATTAAACATATCATTTTAAAATAATCACCAGTATTATTTACATAATGAATTAAACAATTCATTATGAATTAAACTATTGAATAATTTACAGAATAAATTAAAATATTGAATTATTTGTATAATAAATTAAACTTTGAATTGTTTTTAATATAAAATTAAACTTATCATTTTAAAATAATCACCAGTATTATTTACATAATAAATTAAACAATTCATGATGAATTAAATTAATGAATTATTTATATAATAAATTAAACTATTGAATTACTTTTATAATAAATTAAACAATTCATTTTAAAATAGTAACTTGAATTATTTATAAAATAAATTAAACCATTCATTATAAATTAAACTATTGAATTATTAATATAATAAATTAAATGACAGAATTATTTATATGATAAAATAAACTTTGAATTATTTATATAATAAATTATACTATTGAATTATTTGTATAATAAATTAAACTTTGAGTTGTTTAAAAAAAAAATTAAACAAATCATTTTAAAATAATCACTTGAATTATTTAATTAATAAATTAAACAATTCATTATAAATTAAACTATTGAATTATTTATATAACCAATTAAACTATTGCATTATATATATAACAAAATAAACATTGAATTATTTTTGTATAAAATTAAACAAATCATTTTAAAATAATCACCAGAAATATTTTTATAATAAATTAAACAATTCATTATAAATTAAACTATTGAATTATTTATATAACAAATTAAACTATTGAATTATTTATATAATAAAATAAACTTTGAATTATATTTATAATAAATTAAACAATTCATTTTAAAATAATTACTTGAATAATTTATATAATAAATAAAACAATTCATTATAAATTAAACTATTGAGTTATTTATATGATAAATTATACCTTGAATGATTTTTATAATAAATTAAACAATTCATATAAAAAATAATCACTTGAATTATTTTTATTATAAATTAAACAATTCATTATAAATTAAACTATTGAATTATTTACATAATAACTGAAACTATTGAATTATATTTATAATAAATTAAACAATTCATTTTAAAATAATAACTTGAATTATTTATATAATAAATTAAGCAATTCATTATAAATTAAACTATTGAATTATTTATATAATAAATTAAACTATAGAATTATTTATATTATAAAATAAACTTTGAATTATTTTTATAATAAATTAAACATTTCATTTTAAAAGAATCACTTGATTTATTCATGTAATAAATTATACAATTCATTATAAATTAAACTATTGAATTATTTATCGAATAAATTAAACTTTAAATTATTTTTATATAAAATTAAACAAATCATTTTAAAATAATCAGCAGAATTATTTATATAATAAATTAAACAATTCATTATTAATTAAACTGTTGAATTATTAATAGAATAAATTAAACTATTGAATTATTTGTATAATAAATTAAACTTTGAATTATTTTTATAATAAATTAAACAATTCATTTTAAAATAATCACTTGAATTATTTATGTAATAAATCAAACAATTCATTAAAAATTAAACGATTGAATTATTTATATAATAAAATAAACTTTGAGTTATATTTATAATAAATTAAACAATTCATTTTAAAATAATCACTTGAATTATTTATATATTAAGTAAAACAATATGTTATAAATTAAACTATTGAATTATTTATATAATAAATTAAACTAGTGAATTATTTGTATAATAAATTAAACTTTGTATTGTTTTTATATAAAATTAAACAAATCATTTTAAAATAATCACTTGAATTATTTATATTATAAATTAAACAATTCATTATAAATTCAACTAATGAATTATTTATTGAATAAATTAAACGATTGAATTATTTATATAATAAATTAAACTATTGAATTATTTACATAATAAATGAAACTATTGAATTATTTATATAATAAAATAAACTTTGAATTATATTCATAATAAATTAAACAATTCATTTTAAAATAATCACTTGAATTATTTATATAATAAATTAAACAATTCATTATAAATTAAACTATTGAATTATGTACAGAATAAATTAAACTATTGAATTATTTACATAATAAATGAAACTATTGAATTATTTATATAATAAAATAAACTTTGAATTATATTTATAATAAATTAAACAATTCATTTTAAAATAATTACTTGAATAATTTATATAATAAATAAAACAATTCATTATAAATTAAACTATTGAGTTATTTATATGATAAATTATACCTTGAATGATTTTTATAATAAATTAAACAATTCATATAAAAACTAATCACTTGAATTATTTTTATTATAAATTAAACAATTCATTATAAATTAAACTATTGAATTATTTACATAATAAATGAAACTATTGAATTATATTTATAATAAATTAAACAATTCATTTTAAAATAATAACTTGAATTATTTATATAATAAATTAAGCAATTCATTATAAATTAAACTATTGAATTATTTATATAATAAATTAAACTATAGAATTATTTATATTATAAAATAAACTTTGAATTATTTTTATAATAAATTAAACATTTCATTTTAAAAGAATCACTTGATTTATTCATGTAATAAATTATACAATTCATTATAAATTAAACTATTGAATTATTTATAGAATAAATTAAACTTTGAATTATTTTTATATTAAATTAAACAAATCATTTTAAAATAATCACCAGAATTATTTATATAATAAATTAAACAATTCATTATAAATTAAACTGTTGAATTATTTATATTATAAATTAAACTATTGAATTATTTGTATAATAAATTAAACTTCGAATTATTTTTTTAATAAATGAAACAATTCATTTTAAAATAATCACTTGAATTATTTATGTAATCAATCAAACAATTCATTATAAATTAAACTATTGAATTATTTACAGAATAAATTAAAATATTGAATTATTTGTATAATAAATTAAACTTTGAATTGTTTTTAATATAAAATTAAACATATCATTTTAAAATAATCACCAGTATTATTTACATAATAAATTAAACAATTCATTATGAATTAAATTAATGAATTATTTATATAATAAATTAAACTATTGCATTGTTTATATAATAAATTAAACTTTGAATTACTTTTATAATAAATTAAACAATTCATTATAAATTAAACTATTGAATTATTTACATAATAAATGAAACTATTGAATTATATTTATAATAAATTAAACAATTCATTTTAAAATAATAACTTGAATTATTTATATAATAAATTAAGCAATTCATTATAAATTAAACTATTGAATTATTTATATAATAAATTAAACTATAGAATTATTTATATTATAAAATAAACTTTGAATTATTTTTATAATAAATTAAACATTTCATTTTAAAAGAATCACTTGATTTATTCATGTAATAAATTATACAATTCATTATAAATTAAACTATTGAATTATTTATCGAATAAATTAAACTTTAAATTATTTTTATATAAAATTAAACAAATCATTTTAAAATAATCAGCAGAATTATTTATATAATAAATTAAATAATTCATTATTAATTAAACTGTTGAATTATTAATAGAATAAATTAAACTATTGAATTATTTGTATAATAAATTAAACTATTGAATTATTGATATAATAAAATAAACTTTGAAATATATTTATAATAAATTAAACAATTCATTTAAAAAATAATCACTTGAATTATTTTTATTATAAATTAAACAATTCATTATAAATTAAACTATTGAATTATTTACATAATAAATGAAACTATTGAATTATTTATATAATAAAATAAACTTTGAATTATATTTATAATAAATTAAACAATTCATTTTAAAATAATCACTTGAATTATTTATATAATAAATTAAACAATTCATTATAAATTAAACTATTGAATTATGTACAGAATAAATTAAAATATTGAATTATTTGTATAATAAATTAAACTTTGAATTGTTTTTGATACAAAATTAAACATATCATTTTAAAATAATCACCAGTATTATTTACATAATAAATTAAACCATTCATTATCAATTAAACTATTGAATTATTTATATAATAATTTAAACTATAAAATTATTTATATAATAAAATAAACTATAGAATTATTTATATTATAAAATAAACTTTGAATTATTTTTATAATAAATTAAACATTTCATTTTAAAAGAATCACTTGATTTATTCATGTAATAAATTATACAATTCATTATAAATTAAACTATTGAATTATTTATCGAATAAATTAAACTTTAAATTATTTTTATATAAAATTAAACATCATTTTAAAATAATCAGCAGAATTATTTATATAATAAATTAAACAATTCATTATTAATTAAACTGTTGAATTATTAATAGAATAAATTAAACTATTGAATTATTTGTATAATAAATTAAACTATTGAATTATTGATATAATAAAATAAACTTTGAAATATATTTATAATAAATTAAACAATTCATTTAAAAAATAATCACTTGAATTATTTTTATTATAAATTAAACAATTCATTATAAATTAAACTATTGAATTATTTACATAATAAATGAAACTATTGAATTATTTATATAATAAAATAAACTTTGAATTATATTTATAATAAATTAAACAATTCATTTTAAAATAATCACTTGAATTATTGATATAATAAATTAAACAATTCATTATAAATTAAACTATTGAATTATGTACAGAATAAATTATTATTTGTATAATAAATTAAACTTTGAATTGTTTTTGATACAAAATTAAACATATCATTTTAAAATAATCACCAGTATTATTTACATAATAAATTAAACCATTCATTATCAATTAAACTATTGAATTATTTATATAATAATTTAAACTATAAAATTATTTATATAATAAAATAAACTTTGAATTATTTTTATAATAAATTAAACAATTCATTTTAAAATAATCACTTGAATTATTTATGTAATAAATTACACAATTCATTATAAATTAAACTGTTGAATTATTTATAGAATAAATTAAACTTTGAATTATTTTTATATTAAATTAAACAAATCATTTTAAAATAATCACCAGAATTATTTATATAATAAATTAAACAATTCATTATAAATTAAACTGTTGAATTATTTATATTATAAATTAAACTATTGAATTATTTGTATAATAAATTAAACTGCGAATTATTTTTTTAATAAATGAAACAATTCATTTTAAAATAATCACTTGAATTATTTATGTAATAAATCAAACAATTGATTATAAATTAAACTATTCAATTATTTTTATAATAAATTTAACAATTCATTATAAATTAAACTATTTAATTATTTACAGAATCAATTAAAATATTGAATTATTTGTATAATAAATTAAACTTTGAATTGTTTTTAATATAAAATTAAACATATCATTTTAAAATAATCACCAGTATTATTTACATAATAAATTAAACAATTCATTATGAATTAAATTAATGAATTATTTATATAATAAATTAAACTATTGCATTGTTTATATAATAAATTAAACTTTGAATTACTTTTATAATAAATTAAACAATTCATTTTAAAATAGTAACTTGAATTATTTATAAAATAAATTAAACCATTCATTATAAATTAAACTATTGAATTATTAATATAATAAATTAAATGACAGAATTATTTATATAATAATATAAACTTTGAATTATTTATATAATAAATTATACTATTGAATTATTTGTATAATAAATTAAACTTTCAGTTGTTTTAAAAAAAATTAAACAAATCATTTAAAAATAATCACTTGAATTATTTAATTAATAAATTAAACAATTCATTATAAATTAAACTATTGAATTATTTATATAACCAATTAAACTATTGCATTATATATATAACAAAATAAACATTGAATTATTTTTGTATAAAATTAAACAAATCATTTTAAAATAATCACCAGAAATATTTTTATAATAAATTAAACAATTCATTATAAATTAAACTATTGAATTATTTATATAACAAATTAAACTATTGAATTATTTATATTATAAAATAAACTTTGAATTATATTTATAATAAATTAAACAATTCATTTTAAAATAATCACTTGAATTATTTATGTAATAAATCAAACAATTCATTAAAAATTAAACGATTGAATTATTTATATAATAAAATAAACTTTGAGTTATATTTATAATAAATTAAACAATTCATTTTAAAATAATCACTTGAATTATTTATATATTAAGTAAAACAATATATTATAAATTAAACTATTGAATTATTTATATAATAAATTAAACTAGTGAATTATTTGTATAATAAATTAAACTTTGTATTGTTTTTATATAAAATTAAACAAATCATTTTAAAATAATCACTTGAATTATTTATATAATAAATTAAACAATTCATTATAAATTCAACTAATGAATTATTTATTGAATAAATTAAACTATTGAATTATTTATATAATAAATTAAACTATTGAATTATTGATATAATAAAATAAACTTTGAATTATATTTATAATAAATTAAACAATTCATTTAAAAAATAATCACTTGAATTATTTTTATTATAAATTAAACAATTCATTATAAATTAAACTATTGAAATATTTACATAATAAATGAAACTATTGAATTATTTATTTAATAAAATAAACTTTGAATTATATTTATAATAAATTAAACAATTCATTTTAAAATAATCACTTGAATTATTTATATAATAAATTAAACAATTCATTATAAATAAAAACTATTAAATTATGTACAGAATAATTAAAATATTGAATTATTTGTATAATAAATTAAACTTTGAATTGTTTTTAATATAAAATTAAACATATCATTTTAAAATAATCACCAGTATTATTTACATAATAAATTAAACCATTCATTATCAATTAAACTATTGAATTATTTATATAATAATTTAAACTATAGAATTATTTATATAATAAAATAAACTTTGAATTATTTTTATAATAAATTAAACATATCATTTTAAAATAATCACCAGTATTATTTACATAGTAAATTAAACCATTCATTATCAATTAAACTATTGAATTATTTATATAATAATTTAAACCATAGAATTATTGATATAATAAAATAAACTTTGAATTATTTTTATAATAAATTAAACAATTCATTTTAAAATAATCACTTGAATTATTTATGTAATAAATTAAACAATTCATTATAAATTAAACTATTGAATTATTTATAGAATAAATTAAACTATTGAATTATTTGTACAATAAATTAAACTTTTAATTATTTTTATATTAAATTAAACAAATCATTTTAAAATAATCACCAGAATTATTTATATAATAAATTAAACAATTCATTATAAATTAAACTGTTGAATTATTTATATTATAAATTAAACTATTGCATTGTTTGTACAATAAAATAAACTTTGAATTATTTTTATAATGAATTAAACAAATCATTTTAAAATAATCACTTGAATTATTTATGTAATAAATCAAACAATTCATTATAAATTAAACTATTGAATTATTTATATAATAAAATAAACTTTGAATTATATTTATAATAAATGAAACAATTCATTTTAAAATAATCATTTGAATTATTTATGTAATAAATTTAACAATTCAATATAAATTAAACTATTGAATAATTTATAGAATAAATTAAACTATTGAATTATTTATATAATAAATTAAACTTCGAATTATTTTTTTAATAAATGAAACAATTCATTTTAAAATAATCACTTGAATTATTTATGTAATAAATCAAACAATTGATTATAAATTAAACTATTGAATTATTTTTATAATAAATTAAACAATTCATTATAAATTAAACTATTGAATTATTTGTATAATAAAATAAACTTTGAATTATTTTTATAATAAATTAAACATTTCATTTTAAAATAATCACTTGAATTATTTATGTAATAAATTATACAATTCATTATAAATTAAACTATTGAATTATTTATAGAATAAATTAAACTTTGAATTGTTTTTAATATAAAATTAAACATATCATTTTAAAATAATCACCAGTATTATTTACATAATAAATTAAACCATTCATTGTCAATTAAACTATTGAATTATTTATATAATAATTTAAACTATAGAATTATTTATATAATAAAATAAATTTTGAATTATTTTTATAATAAATTAAACATATCATTTTAAAATAATCACCAGTATTATTTACATAATAAATTAAACCATTCATTATCAATTAAACTATTGAATTATTTATATAATAATTTAAACTATAGAATTATTTATATAATAAAATAAACTTTGAATTATTTTTATAATAAATTAAACATATCATTTTAAAATAATCACCAGTATTATTTACATAGTAAATTAAACCATTCATTATCAATTAAACTATTGAATTATTTATATAATAATTTAAACTATAGAATTATTGATATAATAAAATTAACTTTGAATTATTTTTATAATAAATTAAACAATTCATTTTAAAATAATCACTTGAATTATTTATGTAATAAATTAAACAATTCATTATAAATTAAACTATTGAATTATTTATAGAATAAATTAAACTATTGAATTATTTGTACAATAAATTAAACTTTGAATTATTTTTATATTAAATTAAACAAATCATTTTAAAATAATCACCAGAATTATTTATATAATAAATTAAACAATTCATTATAAATTAAACTGTTGAATTATTTATATTATAAATTAAACTATTGCATTGTTTGTACAATAAAATAAACTTTGAATTATTTTTATAATGAATTAAACAAATCATTTTAAAATAATCACTTGAATTATTTATGTAATAAATCAAACAATTCATTATAAATTAAACTATTGAATTATTTATATAATAAAATAAACTTTGAATTATATTTATAATAAATGAAACAATTCATTTTAAAATAATCACTTGAATTATTTATGTAATAAATTTAACAATTCAATATAAATTAAACTATTGAATAACTTATAGAATAAATTAAACTATTGAATTATTTGTATAATAAATTAAACTTCGAATTATTTTTTTAATAAATGAAACAATTCATTTTAAAATAATCACTTGAATTATTTAAGTAATAAATCAAACAATTGATTATAAATTAAACTATTGAATTATTTTTATAATAAATTAAACAATTCATTATAAATTAAACTATTGAATTATTTGTATAATAATTTAAACTATAGAATTATTTATATAATAAAATAAATTTTGAATTATTTTTATAATAAATTAAACATATCATTTTAAAATAATCACCAGTATTATTTACATAATAAATTAAACCATTCATTATCAATTAAACTATTGAATTATTTATATAATAATTTAAACTATAGAATTATTTATATAATAAAATAAACTTTGAATTATTTTTATAATAAATTAAACAATTCATTTTAAAATAATCACTTGAATTATTTATGTAATAAATTAAACAATTCATTATAAATTAAACTATTGAATTATTTATAGAATAAATTAAACTATTGAATTATTTGTACAATAAATTAAACTTTGAATTATTTTTATATTAAATTAAACAAATCATTTTAAAATAATCACCAGAATTATTTATATAATAAATTAAACAATTCATTATAAATTAAACTGTTGAATTATTTATATTATAAATTAAACTATTGCATTGTTTCTACAATGAAATAAACTTTGAATTATTTTTATAATGAATTAAACAAATCATTTTAAAATAATCACTTGAATTATTTATGTAATAAATCAAACAATTCATTATAAATTAAACTATTGAATTATTTATATAATAAAATAAAATTTGAATTATATTTATAATAAATGAAACAATTCATTTTAAAATAATCACTTGAATTATTTATATAATAAATTATACAATTCATTATAAATTAAACTATTGAATTATTTATAGAATAAATTAAACTTTAAATTATTTTTATATAAAATTAAACAAATCATTTTAAAATAATCCGCAGAATTATTTATATAATAAATTAAACAATTCATTATTAATTAAACTATTGAATTATTAATAGAATAAATTAAACTATTGAATTATTTGTATAATAAATTAAACTTTGAATTATTTTTCTAATAAATGAAACAATTCATTTTAAAATAATCACTTGAATTATTTATATAATAAATTAAACAATTCATTATAAATTCAACTAATGAATTATTTATTGAAGAAATTAAACGATTGAATTATTTATATAATAAATTAAACTATTGAATTATTGATATAATAAAATAAACTTTGAATTATATTTATAATAAATTAAACAATTCATTTAAAAAATAATCACTTGAATTATTTTTAATATAAATTAAACAATTCATTATAAATTAAACTATTGAATTATTTACATAATAAACGAAACTAGTGAATTATTTATATAATAAAATAAACTTTGAATTATATTTATAATAAATTAAACAATTCATTTTAAAATAAACACTTGAATTATTTATATGATAAATTAAACAATTCATTATAAATTAAACTATTGAATTATGTACAGAATAAATTAAAATATTGATTTATTTGTATAATAAATTAAACTTTGAATTGTTTTTAATATAAAATTAAACATATCATTTTAAAATAATCACCAGTATTATTTACATAATAAATTAAACCATTCATTGTCAATTAAACTATTGAATTATTTATATAATAATTTAAACTATAGAATTATTTATATAATAAAATAAACTTTGAATTATTTTTATAATAAATTAAACAATTCATTTTAAAATAATCACTTGAATTATTTATGTAATAAATTAAACAATTCATTATAAATTAAACTATTGAATTATTTATTGAATAAATTAAACTATTGAATTATTTGTATAATAAATTAAACTTCGAATTATTTTTTTAATAAATGAAACAATTCATTTTAAAATAATCACTTGAATTATTTATGTAATAAATCAAACAATTGATTATAAATTAAACTATTGAATTATTTTTATAATAAATTAATCAATTCATTATAAATTAAACTATTGAATTATTTACAGAATAAATTAAAATATTGAATTATTTGTATAATAAATTAAACTTTGAATTGTTTTTAATATAAAATTAAACATATCATTTTAAAATAATCACCAGTATTATTTACATAATAAATTAAACAATTCATTATGAATTAAATTAATGAATTATTTATATAATAAATTAAACTATTGCATTGTTTATATAATAAATTAAACTTTGAATTACTTTTATAATAAATTAAACAATTCATTTTAAAATAGTAACTTGAATTATTTATAAAATAAATTAAACCATTCATTATAAATTAAACTATTGAATTATTAATTTAATAAATTAAATGACAGAATTATTTATATAATAAAATAAACTTTGAATTATTTAAATAATAAATTATACTATTGAATTATTTGTATAATAAATTAAACTTTGAGTTGTTTTTAAAAAAAATTAAACAAATCATTTTAAAATAATCACTTGAATTATTTAATTAATAAATTAAACAATTCATTATAAATTAAACTATTGAATTATTTATATAACCAATTAAACTATTGCATTATATATATAACAAAATAAACATTGAATTATTTTTGTATAAAATTAAACAAAACATTTTAAAATAATCACCAGAAATATTTTTATAATAAATTAAACAATTCATTATAAATTAAACTATTGAATTATTTATATAACAAATTAAACTATTGAATTATTTATATAATAAATTAAACTTCGAATCATATTTATAATAAATTAAACAATTCATTTTAAAATAATCACTTGAATTATTTATGTAATAAATTATACAATTCATTATAAATTAAACTATTGAATTATTTATAGAATAAATTAAACTTTAAATTATTTTTATTTAAATTAAACAAATCATTTTAAAATAATCAGCAGAATTATTTATATAATAAATTAAACAATTCATTATTAATTAAACTATTGAATTATTAATAGAATAAATTAAACTATTGAATTATTTGTATAATAAATTAAACTTTGAATTATTTTTATAATAAATTAAACAATTCATTTTAAAATAATCACTTGAATTATTTATGTAATAAATCAAACAATTCATTAAAAATTAAACGATTGAATTATTTATATAATAAAATAAACTTTGAGTTATATTTATAATAAATTAAACAATTCATTTTAAAATAATCACTTGAATTATTTATATATTAAGTAAAACAATATATTATGAATTAAACTGTTGAATTATTTATATAATAAATTAAACTAGTGAATTATTTGTATAATAAATTAAACTTTGTATTGTTTTTTTAATAAATGAAACAATTTATTTTAAAATAATCACTTGAATTATTTATGTAATAAATCAAACAATTCATTATAAATTAAACTATTGTATTATTTATATAATAAAATAAACTTTGAGTTATATTTATAATAAATTAAACAATTCATTTTAAAATAATCACTTGAATTATTTATATATTAAGTAAAACAATATATTATGAATTAAACTATTGAATTATTGATATAATAAAATAAACTTTGAATTCTATTTATAATAAATTAAACAATTCATTTAAAAAATAATCACTTGAATTATTTTTATTATAAATTAAACATTTCATTATAAATTAAACTATTGAATTATTTACATAATAAATGAAACTATTGAATTATTTATATAATAAAATAAACTTTGATTTATATTTATAATAAATTAAACAATTCATTTTAAAATAATCACTTGAATTATTTATGTAATAAATTAAACAATTCAATATCAATTAAACTATTGAATAATTTATAGAATAAATTAAACTATTGAATTATTTGTATAATAAATTAAACAATTCATTTTAAAATAATCACTTGAATTATTTATGTAATAAATCAAACAATTCATTAAAAATTAAACTGTTGAATTATTTATATTATAAATTAAACTTCGAATTATTTTTTTAATAAATGAAACAATTCATTTTAAAATAATCACTTGAATTATTTATGTAATAAATCAAACAATTGATTATAAATTAAACTATTGTATTATTTATATAATAAAATAAACTTTGAGTTATATTTATAATAAATCATAGAAGTTACAACATGGAAACAGGCCCTTCGGCCCAACATGTCCATGTCGCCCAGTTTATACCACTAAGCTAGTCCCAATTGCCTGCACTTGGCCCATATCCCTCGATACCCATCTTCCCCATGTAACTGTCCAAATGCTTTTTAAAAGACAAAATTGTACCCGCCTCTACTACTGCCTCTGGCAGCTCGTTCCAGACACTCACCACCCTTTGAGTGAAAAAATTGCCCCTCTGGATCCTTTTGTATCTCTCCCCTCTCACCTTAAATCTGTGCCCCCTCGTTATAGACTCCCCTACCTTTGGGAAAAGATTTTGACTATCGACCTTATCTATGCCCCTCATTATTTTATAGACTTCTATAAGATCACCCCTTAACCTCCTACTCTCCAGGGAATAAAGTCCCAGTCTGTCTAACCTCTCCCTGTAAGTCAAACCATCAAGTCCCGGTAGCATCCTAGTAAATCTTTTCTGCACTCTTTCTAGTTTAATAATATCCTTTCTATAATAGGGTGACCAGAACTGTACACAGTACTCCAAGTGTGGCCTCACCAATGCCCTGTACAACTTCAACAAGACATCCCAACTCCTGCATTCAATGTTCTGACCAATGAAACCAAGCATGCTGAATGCCTTCTTCACCACCCTATCCACCTGTGACTCCACTTTCAAGGAGCTATGAATCTGTACTCCTAGATCTCTTTGTTCTATAACTCTCCCCAACGCCCTACCATTAACGGAGTAGGTCCTGGCCCGATTCGATCTACCAAAATGCATCACCTCACATTTATCTAAATTAAACTCCATCTGCCATTCATCGGCCCACTGGCCCAATTTATCAAGATCCCGTTGCAATCCTAGATAACCTTCTTCACTGTCCACAATGCCACCAATCTTGGTGTCATCTGCAAACTTACTAACCATGCCTCCTAAATTCTCATCCAAATCATTAATATAAATAACAAATAACAGCGGACCCAGCACCGATCCCTGAGGCACACCGCTGGACACAGGCATCCAGTTTGAAAAACAACCCTCGACAACCACCCTCTGTCTTCTGTCGTCAAGCCAATTTTGTATCCAATTGGCTACCTCACCTTGGATCCCATGAGATTTAACCTTATGTAACAACCTACCATGCGGTACCTTGTCAAATGCTTTGCTGAAGTCCATGTAGACCACGTCTACTGCACAGCCCTCATCTATCTTCTTGGTTACCCCTTCAAAAAACTCAATCAAATTCGTGAGACATGATTTTCCTCTCACAAAACCATGCTGACTGTTCCTAATTAGTCCCTGCCTCTCCAAATGCCTGTAGATCCTGTCCCTCAGAATACCCTCTAACAACTTACCCACTACAGATGTCAGTTCCACTGGTCTGTAGTTCCCAGGCTTTTCCCTGCCGCCCTTCTTAAACAAAGGCACAACATTTGCTACCCTCCAATCTTCAGGCACCTCACCTGTAGCGGTGGATGATTCAAATATCTCTGCTAGGGGACCCGCAATTTCCTCCCTAACCTCCCATAACGTCCTGGGATACATTTCATCAGGTCCCGGAGATTTATCTACCTTGATGCGCGTTAAGACTTCCAGCACCTCCCTCTCTCAACCTTTCTCAACCGTAAATACCGATGTGAAATATTCATTCAGGATCTCACCCATCTCTTGTGGTTCCGCACTTAGATGACCTTGTTGATCCTTAAGAGGCCCTACTCTCTCCCTAGTTACCCTTTTGCCCTTTATGTATTTGTAGAAGCTCTTTGGATTCACCTTTGCCTGATCTGCCAAAGCAATCTCATATCCCCTTTTTGCCCTCCTGATTTCTCTCTTAACTCTACTCCGGCAATCTCTATACTCTTCAAGGGATCCACTTGATCCCAGCTGCCTATGCATGTCATATGCCTCCTTCTTATTTTTGACTAGTGCCTCAATCTCCCGAGTCATCCAAGGTTCCCTACTTCTACCAGCCTTGCCCTTCACTTTATAAGGAATGTGCTTACCCTGAACCCTGGTTAACACACTTTTGAAAGCCTCCCACTTACCAGACGTCCCTTTGCCTGCCAACAGACTCTCCCATTAAACAATTCATTTTAAAATAATCACTTGAATTATTTATATATTAAGTAAAACAATATATTATGAATTAAACTATTGAATTATTTATATAATAAATTAAACTAGTGAATTATTTGTATAATAAATTAAACTTTATATTGTTTTTATAAAAAAATTAAACAAATCATTTTAAAATAATCACTTGAATTATTTATATAATAAATTAAACAATTCATTATAAATTCAACTAATGAATTATTTATTGAAGAAATTAAACGATTGAATTATTTATATAATAAATTAAACTATTGAATTATTGATATAATACAATAAACTTTAAATTATATTTATAATAAATTAAACAATTCATTTCAAAAATAATCACTTGAATTATTTTTATTATAAATTAAACAATTCATTATAAATTAAACTATTGAATTATTTACATAATAAATGAAACTATTGAATTATTTATATAATAAAATAAACTTTGAATTATATTTATAATAAATTAAACAATTCATTTTAAAATAAACACTTGAATTATTTATATAATAAATTAAACAATTCATTATAAATTAAACTATTGAATTATGTACAGAATAAATCAAAATATTGAATTATTTGTATAATAAATTAAACTTTGAATTGTTTTTAATATAAAATTAAACATATCATTTTTAAATAATCACCAGTATTATTTACATAATAAATTAAACCAGTCATTATCAATTAAATTATTGAATTATTTATATAATAATTTAAACTATAGAATTATTCATATAATAAAATAAACTTTGAATTATTTTTATAATAAATTAAACAATTCATTTTAAAATAATCACTTGAATTATTTATGTAATAAATTAAACAATTCATTATAAATTAAACTATTGAATTATTTATAGAATAAATTAAACTATTGAATTATTTGTATAATAAATTAAACTTCGAATTATTTTTTTAATAAATGAAATAATTCATTTTAAAATAATCACTTGAATTATTTATGTAATAAATCAAACAATTGATTATAAATTAAACTATTGAATTATTTTTATAATAAATTAAACAATTCATTATAAATTAAACTATTGAATTATTTACAGAATAAATTAAAATATTGAATTATTTGTATAATAAATTAAACTTTGAATTGTTTTTAATATAAAATTAAACATATCATTTTAAAATAATCACCAGTATTATTTACATAATAAATTAAACAATTCATTATGAATTAAATTAATGAATTATTTATATAATAAATTAAACTATTGCATTGTTTATATAATATATTAAACTTTGAATTACTTTTATAATAAATTAAACAATTCATTTTAAAATAGTAACTTGAATTATTTATAACATAAATTAAACCATTCATTATAAATTAAACTATTGAATTATTAATTTAATAAATTAAATGACAGAATTATTTATATAATAAAATAAACTTTGAATTATTTATATAATAAATTATACTATTGAATTATTTGTATAATAAATTAAACTTTGAGTTGTTTTAAAAAAAATTAAACAAATCATTTTAAAATAATCACTTGAATTATTTAATTAATAAATTAAACAATTCATTATAAATTAAACTATTGAATTATTTATATAACCAATTAAACTATTGCATTATATATATAACAAAATAAACATTGAATTATTTTTGTATAAAATTAAACAAAACATTTTAAAATAATCACCAGAAATATTTTTATAATAAATTAAACAATTCATTATAAATTAAACTATTGAATTATTTATATAACAAATTAAACTATTGAATTATTTATATAATAAATTAAACTTCGAATCATATTTATAATAAATTAAACAATTCATTTTAAAATAATCACTTGAATTATTTATGTAATAAATTATACAATTCATTATAAATTAAACTATTGAATTATTTATAGAATAAATTAAACTTTAAATTATTTTTATTTAAATTAAACAAATCATTTTAAAATAATCAGCAGAATTATTTATATAATAAATTAAACAATTCATTATTAATTAAACTATTGAATTATTAATAGAATAAATTAAACTATTGAATTATTTGTATAATAAATTAAACTTTGAATTATTTTTATAATAAATTAAACAATTCATTTTAAAATAATCACTTGAATTATTTATGTAATAAATCAAACAATTCATTAAAAATTAAACGATTGAATTATTTATATAATAAAATAAACTTTGAGTTATATTTATAATAAATTAAACAATTCATTTTAAAATAATCACTTGAATTATTTATATATTAAGTAAAACAATATATTATGAATTAAACTGTTGAATTATTTATATAATAAATTAAACTAGTGAATTATTTGTATAATAAATTAAACTTTGTATTGTTTTTTTAATAAATGAAACAATTTATTTTAAAATAATCACTTGAATTATTTATGTAATAAATCAAACAATTCATTATAAATTAAACTATTGTATTATTTATATAATAAAATAAACTTTGAGTTATATTTATAATAAATTAAACAATTCATTTTAAAATAATCACTTGAATTATTTATATATTAAGTAAAACAATATATTATGAATTAAACTATTGAATTATTGATATAATAAAATAAACTTTGAATTCTATTTATAATAAATTAAACAATTCATTTAAAAAATAATCACTTGAATTATTTTTATTATAAATTAAACATTTCATTATAAATTAAACTATTGAATTATTTACATAATAAATGAAACTATTGAATTATTTATATAATAAAATAAACTTTGATTTATATTTATAATAAATTAAACAATTCATTTTAAAATAATCACTTGAATTATTTATGTAATAAATTAAACAATTCAATATAAATTAAACTATTGAATAATTTATAGAATAAATTAAACTATTGAATTATTTGTATAATAAATTAAACAATTCATTTTAAAATAATCACTTGAATTATTTATGTAATAAATCAAACAATTCATTAAAAATTAAACTGTTGAATTATTTATATTATAAAT
Source organism: Heptranchias perlo (assembly GCF_035084215.1). NCBI lineage: Eukaryota > Metazoa > Chordata > Chondrichthyes > Hexanchiformes > Hexanchidae > Heptranchias > Heptranchias perlo. The sequence continues at coordinate 63,553,635 of NC_090341.1, read as the reverse complement.
TAAACTTCGAATTATTTTTTTAATAAATGAAACAATTCATTTTAAAATAATCACTTGAATTATTTATGTAATAAATCAAACAATTGATTATAAATTAAACTATTGTATTATTTATATAATAAAATAAACTTTGAGTTATATTTATAATAAATTAAACAATTCATTTTAAAATAATCACTTGAATTATTTATATATTAAGTAAAACAATATATTATGAATTAAACTATTGAATTATTTATATAATGAATTAAACTAGTGAATTATTTGTATAATAAATTAAACTTTGTATTGTTTTTATAAAAAAATTAAACAAATCATTTTAAAATAATCACTTGAATTATTTATATAATAAATTAAACAATTCATTATAAATTCAACTAATGAATTATTTATTGAAGAAATTAAACGATTGAATTATTTATATAATAAATTAAACTATTGAATTATTGATATAATACAATAAACTTTAAATTATATTTATAATAAATTAAACAATTCATTTCAAAAATAATCACTTGAATTATTTTTATTATAAATTAAACAATTCATTATAAATTAAACTATTGAATTATTTACATAATAAATGAAACTATTGAATTATTTATATAATAAAATAAACTTTGAATTATATTTATAATAAATTAAACAATTCATTTTAAAATAAACACTTGAATTATTTATATAATAAATTAAACAATTCATTATAAATTAAACTATTGAATTATGTACAGAATAAATCAAAATATTGAATTATTTGTATAATAAATTAAACTTTGAATTGTTTTTAATATAAAATTAAACATATCATTTTTAAATAATCACCAGTATTATTTACATAATAAATTAAACCAGTCATTATCAATTAAATTATTGAATTATTTATATAATAATTTAAACTATAGAATTATTCATATAATAAAATAAACTTTGAATTATTTTTATAATAAATTAGACAATTCATTTTAAAATAATCACTTGAATTATTTATGTAATAAATTAAACAATTCATTATAAATTAAACTATTGAATTATTTATAGAATAAATTAAACTATTGAATTATTTGTATAATAAATTAAACTTTGAATTATTTTTATAATAAATTAAACAATTCATTTTAAAATAATCACTTGAATTATTCATGTAATAAATCAAACAATTCATTATAAATTAAACTGTTGAATTATTTATATTATAAATTAAACTATTGAATTATTTGTATAATAAATTACCTATGAATTATTTTTTTAATAAATGAAACAATTCATTTTAAAATAATCACTTGAATTATTTATGTAATAAATCAAACAATTGATTATAAATTAAACTATTGAATTATTTTTATAATAAATTAAACAATTCATTATAAATTAAACTATTGAATTATTTACAGAATAAATTATAATATTGAAATATTTGTATAATAAATTAAACTTTGAATTGTTTTTAATATAAAATTAAACATATCATTTTAAAATAATCACCGGTATTATTTACATAATAAATTAAACAATTCATTATGAATTAAATTAATGAATTATTTATATAATAAATTAAACTATTGCATTGTTTATATAATAAATTAAACTTTGAATTACTTTTATAATAAATTAAACAATTCATTTTAAAATAGTAACTTGAATTATTTATAAAATAAATTAAACCATTCATTATGAATTAAACTATTGAATTATTAATATAATAAATTAAATGACAGAATTATTTATATAATAAAATAAACTTTGAATTATTTATATAATAAATTATACTATTGAATTATTTGTATAATAAATTAAACTTTGAGTTGTTTTAAAAAAAAATTAAACAAATCATTTCAAAATAATCACTTGAATTATTTAATTAATAAATTAAACAATTCATTATAAATTAAACTATTGAATTATTTAAAGAACCAATTAAACTATTGCATTATATATATAACAAAATAAACATTGAATTATTTTTGTATAAAATTAAAGAAAACATTTTAAAATAATCACCAGAAATATTTTTATAATAAATTAAACAATTCATTATAAATTAAACTATTGAATTATTTATATAACAAATTAAACTATTGAATTATTTATATAATAAAATAAACTTTGAATTATATTTATAATAAATTAAACAATTCATTTTAAAATAATTACTTGAATAATTTATATAATAAATAAAACAATTCATTATAAATTAAACTATTGAGTTATTCATATGATAAATTATACCTTGAATGATTTTTATAATACATTGAACAATTCATTTAAAAAATAATCACTTGAATTATTTTTATTATAAATTAAACAATTCATTATAAATTAAACTATTGAATTATTTACATAATAAATGAAACTATTGAATTATATTTATAATAAATTAAACAATTCATTTTAAAATAATTACTTGAATTATTTATATAATAAATTAAGCAATTCATTATAAATTAAACTATTGAATTATTTATATAATAAATTAAACTATAGAATTATTTATATTATAAAATAAACTTTGAATTATTTTTATAATAAATTAAACATTTCATTTTAAAATAATCACTTGAATTATTTATGTAATAAATTATACAATTCATTATAAATTAAACTATTGAATTATTTATAGAATAAATTAAACTTTAAATTATTTTTACATAAAATTAAACAAATCATTTTAAAATAATCAGCAGAATTATTTATATAATAAATTAAACAATTCATGATTAATTAAACTATTGAATTATTAATAGAATAAATTAAACTATTGAATTATTTGTAAAATAAATTAAACTTTGAATTATTTTTATAATAAATTAAACAATTCATTTTAAAATAATCACTTGAATTATTTATGTAATAAATCAAACAATTCATTAAAAATTAAACGATTGAATTATTTATATAATAAAATAAACTTTGAGTTATATTTATAATAAATTAAACAATTCATTTTAAAATAATCACTTGAATTATTTATATATTAAGTAAAACAATATATTATGAATTAAACTATTGAATTATTTATATAATAAATTAAACTAGTGAATAATTTGTATAATAAATTAAACTTTGTATTGTTTTTATATAACATTAAACAAATCATTTTAAAATAATCACTTGAATTATTTATATAATAAATTAAACAATTCTTTATAAATTCAACTAATGAATTATTTATTGAATAAATTAAATGATTGAATTATTTATATAATAAATTAAACTATTGAATTATTGATATAATAAAATAAACTTTGAATTATATTTATAATAAATTAAACAATTCATTTAAAAAATAATCACTTGAATTATTTTTATTATAAATTAAACAATTCATTATAAATTAAACTATTGAATTATTTATATAACCAATTAAACTATTGCATTATATATATAACAAAATAAACATTGAATTATTTTTGTATAAAATTAAACAAAACATTTTAAAATAATCACCAGAAATAATTTATATAATAAATAAAACAATTCATTATAAATTAAACTATTGAGTTATTTATATGATAAATTATACCTTGAATGATTTTTATAATAAATTAAACAATTCATTTAAAAAATAATCACTTGAATTATTTATATTATAAATTAAACAATTCATTATAAATTAAACTATTGAATTATTTACATAATAAATGAAACTATTGAATTATATTTATAATAAATTAAACAATTCATTTTAAAATAATTACTTGAATTATTTATATAATAAATTAAGCAATTCATTATAAATTAAACTATTGAATTATTTATATAATAAATTAAACTATAGAATTATTTATATTATAAAATAAACTTTGAATTATTTTTATAATAAATTAAACATTTCATTTTAAAATAATCACTTGAATTATTTATGTAATAAATTATACAATTCATTATAAATTAAACTATTGAATTATTTATCGAATAAATTAAACTTTAAATTATTTTTATATAAAATTAAACAAATCATTTTAAAATAATCAGCAGAATTATTTATATAATAAATTAAACAATTCATTATTAATTAAACTATTGAATTATTAATAGAATAAATTAAACTATTGAATTATTTGTATAATAAATTAAACTTTGAATTATTTTCATAATAAATTAAACAATTCATTTTAAAATAATCACTTGAATTATTTATGTAATAAATTAAACAATTCAATATAAATTAAACTATTGAATAATTTATAGAATAAATTAAACTATTGAATTATTTGTATAATAAATTAAACAATTCATTTTAAAATAATCACTTGAATTATTTATGTAATAAATCAAACAATTCATTAAAAATTAAACTGTTGAATTATTTATATTATAAATTAAACTTCGAATTATTTTTTTAATAAATGAAACAATTCATTTTAAAATAATCACTTGAATTATTTATGTAATAAATCAAACAATTGATTATAAATTAAACTATTGTATTATTTATATAATAAAATAAACTTTGAGTTATATTTATAATAAATTAAACAATTCATTTTAAAATAATCACTTGAATTATTTATATATTAAGTAAAACAATATATTATGAATTAAACTATTGAATTATTTATATAATGAATTAAACTAGTGAATTATTTGTATAATAAATTAAACTTTGTATTGTTTTTATAAAAAAATTAAACAAATCATTTTAAAATAATCACTTGAATTATTTATATAATAAATTAAACAATTCATTATAAATTCAACTAATGAATTATTTATTGAAGAAATTAAACGATTGAATTATTTATATAATAAATTAAACTATTGAATTATTGATATAATACAATAAACTTTAAATTATATTTATAATAAATTAAACAATTCATTTCAAAAATAATCACTTGAATTATTTTTATTATAAATTAAACAATTCATTATAAATTAAACTATTGAATTATTTACATAATAAATGAAACTATTGAATTATTTATATAATAAAATAAACTTTGAATTATATTTATAATAAATTAAACAATTCATTTTAAAATAAACACTTGAATTATTTATATAATAAATTAAACAATTCATTATAAATTAAACTATTGAATTATGTACAGAATAAATCAAAATATTGAATTATTTGTATAATAAATTAAACTTTGAATTGTTTTTAATATAAAATTAAACATATCATTTTTAAATAATCACCAGTATTATTTACATAATAAATTAAACCAGTCATTATCAATTAAATTATTGAATTATTTATATAATAATTTAAACTATAGAATTATTCATATAATAAAATAAACTTTGAATTATTTTTATAATAAATTAGACAATTCATTTTAAAATAATCACTTGAATTATTTATGTAATAAATTAAACAATTCATTATAAATTAAACTATTGAATTATTTATAGAATAAATTAAACTATTGAATTATTTGTATAATAAATTAAACTTTGAATTATTTTTATAATAAATTAAACAATTCATTTTAAAATAATCACTTGAATTATTCATGTAATAAATCAAACAATTCATTATAAATTAAACTGTTGAATTATTTATATTATAAATTAAACTATTGAATTATTTGTATAATAAATTACCTATGAATTATTTTTTTAATAAATGAAACAATTCATTTTAAAATAATCACTTGAATTATTTATGTAATAAATCAAACAATTGATTATAAATTAAACTATTGAATTATTTTTATAATAAATTAAACAATTCATTATAAATTAAACTATTGAATTATTTACAGAATAAATTATAATATTGAAATATTTGTATAATAAATTAAACTTTGAATTGTTTTTAATATAAAATTAAACATATCATTTTAAAATAATCACCGGTATTATTTACATAATAAATTAAACAATTCATTATGAATTAAATTAATGAATTATTTATATAATAAATTAAACTATTGCATTGTTTATATAATAAATTAAACTTTGAATTACTTTTATAATAAATTAAACAATTCATTTTAAAATAGTAACTTGAATTATTTATAAAATAAATTAAACCATTCATTATGAATTAAACTATTGAATTATTAATATAATAAATTAAATGACAGAATTATTTATATAATAAAATAAACTTTGAATTATTTATATAATAAATTATACTATTGAATTATTTGTATAATAAATTAAACTTTGAGTTGTTTTAAAAAAAAATTAAACAAATCATTTCAAAATAATCACTTGAATTATTTAATTAATAAATTAAACAATTCATTATAAATTAAACTATTGAATTATTTAAAGAACCAATTAAACTATTGCATTATATATATAACAAAATAAACATTGAATTATTTTTGTATAAAATTAAAGAAAACATTTTAAAATAATCACCAGAAATATTTTTATAATAAATTAAACAATTCATTATAAATTAAACTATTGAATTATTTATATAACAAATTAAACTATTGAATTATTTATATAATAAAATAAACTTTGAATTATATTTATAATAAATTAAACAATTCATTTTAAAATAATTACTTGAATAATTTATATAATAAATAAAACAATTCATTATAAATTAAACTATTGAGTTATTCATATGATAAATTATACCTTGAATGATTTTTATAATACATTGAACAATTCATTTAAAAAATAATCACTTGAATTATTTTTATTATAAATTAAACAATTCATTATAAATTAAACTATTGAATTATTTACATAATAAATGAAACTATTGAATTATATTTATAATAAATTAAACAATTCATTTTAAAATAATTACTTGAATTATTTATATAATAAATTAAGCAATTCATTATAAATTAAACTATTGAATTATTTATATAATAAATTAAACTATAGAATTATTTATATTATAAAATAAACTTTGAATTATTTTTATAATAAATTAAACATTTCATTTTAAAATAATCACTTGAATTATTTATGTAATAAATTATACAATTCATTATAAATTAAACTATTGAATTATTTATAGAATAAATTAAACTTTAAATTATTTTTACATAAAATTAAACAAATCATTTTAAAATAATCAGCAGAATTATTTATATAATAAATTAAACAATTCATGATTAATTAAACTATTGAATTATTAATAGAATAAATTAAACTATTGAATTATTTGTAAAATAAATTAAACTTTGAATTATTTTTATAATAAATTAAACAATTCATTTTAAAATAATCACTTGAATTATTTATGTAATAAATCAAACAATTCATTAAAAATTAAACGATTGAATTATTTATATAATAAAATAAACTTTGAGTTATATTTATAATAAATTAAACAATTCATTTTAAAATAATCACTTGAATTATTTATATATTAAGTAAAACAATATATTATGAATTAAACTATTGAATTATTTATATAATAAATTAAACTAGTGAATAATTTGTATAATAAATTAAACTTTGTATTGTTTTTATATAACATTAAACAAATCATTTTAAAATAATCACTTGAATTATTTATATAATAAATTAAACAATTCTTTATAAATTCAACTAATGAATTATTTATTGAATAAATTAAATGATTGAATTATTTATATAATAAATTAAACTATTGAATTATTGATATAATAAAATAAACTTTGAATTATATTTATAATAAATTAAACAATTCATTTAAAAAATAATCACTTGAATTATTTTTATTATAAATTAAACAATTCATTATAAATTAAACTATTGAATTATTTATATAACCAATTAAACTATTGCATTATATATATAACAAAATAAACATTGAATTATTTTTGTATAAAATTAAACAAAACATTTTAAAATAATCACCAGAAATAATTTATATAATAAATAAAACAATTCATTATAAATTAAACTATTGAGTTATTTATATGATAAATTATACCTTGAATGATTTTTATAATAAATTAAACAATTCATTTAAAAAATAATCACTTGAATTATTTATATTATAAATTAAACAATTCATTATAAATTAAACTATTGAATTATTTACATAATAAATGAAACTATTGAATTATATTTATAATAAATTAAACAATTCATTTTAAAATAATTACTTGAATTATTTATATAATAAATTAAGCAATTCATTATAAATTAAACTATTGAATTATTTATATAATAAATTAAACTATAGAATTATTTATATTATAAAATAAACTTTGAATTATTTTTATAATAAATTAAACATTTCATTTTAAAATAATCACTTGAATTATTTATGTAATAAATTATACAATTCATTATAAATTAAACTATTGAATTATTTATCGAATAAATTAAACTTTAAATTATTTTTATATAAAATTAAACAAATCATTTTAAAATAATCAGCAGAATTATTTATATAATAAATTAAACAATTCATTATTAATTAAACTATTGAATTATTAATAGAATAAATTAAACTATTGAATTATTTGTATAATAAATTAAACTTTGAATTATTTTCATAATAAATTAAACAATTCATTTTAAAATAATCACTTGAATTATTTATGTAATAAATCAAACAATTCATTAAAAATTAAACGATTGAATTATTTATATAATAAAATAAACTTTGAGTTATATTTATAATAAATTAAACAATTCATTTTAAAATAATCACTTGAATTATTTATATATTAAGTAAAACAATATATTATGAATTCAACTAATGAATTATTTATTGAATAAATTAAACGATTGAATTATTTATATAATAAATTAAACTATTGAATTATTGATATAATAAAATAAACTTTGAATTATATTTATAATAAATTAAACAATTCATTTAAAAAATAATCACTTGAATTATTTTTATTATAAATTAAACAATTCATTATAAATTAAACTATTGAATTATTTACATAATAAATGAATCTATTGAATTATATTTATAATAAATTAAACAATTCATTTTAAAATAATTACTTGAATTATTTATATAATAAATTAAGCAATTCATTATAAATTAAACTATTGAATTATTTATAGAATAAATTAAACAATTGAATTATTTATATAATAAAATAAACTTTGAATTATTTTTATAATAAATTAAACAATTCATTTTAAAATAATCACTTGAATTATTTATGTAATAAATTAAACAATTAATTATAAATTAAATTATTGAATTATTTATAGAATAAATTAAACAATTGAATTATTTGTATAATAAATTAAACTTTGAATTATTTTTATAATAAATTAAACAATTCATTTTAAAATAATCACTTGAATTATTTATGTAATAAATCAAACAATTCATTAAAAATTAAACTGTTGAATTATTTATATTATAAATTAAACTATTGAATTATTTGTATAATAAATTAAACTTCGAATTATTTTATTAATAAATGAAACAATTCATTTTAAAATAATCACTTGAATTATTTATGTAATAAATCAAACAATTGATTATAAATTAAACTATTGAATTATTTTTATAATAAATTAAACAATTCATTATAAATTAAACTATTGAATTATGTACAGAATAAATTAAAATATTGAATTATTTGTATAATAAATTAAACTTTGAATTGTTTTTAATATAAAATTAAACATATCATTTTAAAATAATCACCAGTATTATTTACATAATAAATTAAACAATTCATTATGAATTAAATTAATGAATTATTTATATAATAAATTAAACTATTGCATTGTTTATATAATAAATTAAACTTTGAATTACTTTTATAATAAATTAAACAATTCATTTTAAAATAGTAACTTGAATTATTTATAAAATAAATTAAACCATTCATTATAAATTAAACTATTGAATTATTAATATAATAAATTAAACGACAGAATTATTTATATAATAAAATAAACTTTGAATTATTTTTATAATTAATTAAACAATTCATTTCAAAATAATCACTTCAATTATTTATATAATAAATTAAACAATTCATTATAAATTAAACTATAGACTTATTTATATAACAAATTAAACAATTGAATTGTTTATATGATACATTAAACCTTGAATTATTTTTATAATAAATTAAACAATTCATTTAAAAAATAATCACTTGAATTATGTATATAATAAATTAAACAATTCATTATAAATTAAACGATTGAATTATTTATATAATAAATTAAACTATAGAATTATTTATGTAACAAATTAAACTATTGAATTATTGATATAATAAAATAAACTTTGAATTCTATTTATAATAAATTAAACAATTCATTTAAAAAATAATCACTTGAATTATTTTTATTATAAATTAAACATTTCATTATAAATTAAACTATTGAATTATTTATATAATAAATTAAACTATTGAATTATTGATATAATACAATAAACTTTAAATTATATTTATAATAAATTAAACAATTCATTTTAAAATAAACACTTGAATTATTTATATAATAAATTAAACAATTCATTATAAATTAAACTATTGAATTATGTACAGAATAAATCAAAATATTGAATTATTTGTATAATAAATTAAACTTTGAATTGTTTTTAATATAAAATTAAACATATCATTTTTAAATAATCACCAGTATTATTTACATAATAAATTAAACCAGTCATTATCAATTAAATTATTGAATTATTTATATAATAATTTAAACTATAGAATTATTCATATAATAAAATAAACTTTGAATTATTTTTATAATAAATTAAACAATTCATTTTAAAATAATCACTTGAATTATTTATGTAATAAATTAAACAATTCATTATAAATTAAACTATTGAATTATTTATAGAATAAATTAAACTATTGAATTATTTGTATAATAAATTAAACTTCGAATTATTTTTTTAATAAATGAAATAATTCATTTTAAAATAATCACTTGAATTATTTATGTAATAAATCAAACAATTGATTATAAATTAAACTATTGAATTATTTTTATAATAAATTAAACAATTCATTATAAATTAAACTATTGAATTATTTACAGAATAAATTAAAATATTGAATTATTTGTATAATAAATTAAACTTTGAATTGTTTTTAATATAAAATTAAACATATCATTTTAAAATAATCACCAGTATTATTTACATAATAAATTAAACAATTCATTATGAATTAAATTAATGAATTATTTATATAATAAATTAAACTATTGCATTGTTTATATAATAAATTAAACTTTGAATTACTTTTATAATAAATTAAACAATTCATTTTAAAATAGTAACTTGAATTATTTATAAAATAAATTAAACCATTCATTATAAATTAAACTATTGAATTATTAATTTAATAAATTAAATGACAGAATTATTTATATAATAAAATAAACTTTGAATTATTTATATAATAAATTATACTATTGAATTATTTGTATAATAAATTAAACTTTGAGTTGTTTTAAAAAAAATTAAACAAATCATTTTAAAATAATCACTTGAATTATTTAATTAATAAATTAAACAATTCATTATAAATTAAACTATTGAATTATTTATATAACTAATTAAACTATTGCATTATATATATAACAAAATAAACATTGAATTATTTTTGTATAAAATTAAACAAAACATTTTAAAATAATCACCAGAAATATTTTTATAATAAATTAAACAATTCATTATAAATTAAACTATTGAATTATTTATATAACAAATTAAACTATTGAATTATTTATATAATAAATTAAACTTCGAATCATATTTATAATAAATTAAACAATTCATTTTAAAATAATCACTTGAATTATTTATGTAATAAATTATACAATTCATTATAAATTAAACTATTGAATTATTTATAGAATAAATTAAACTTTAAATTATTTTTATTTAAATTAAACAAATCATTTTAAAATAATCAGCAGAATTATTTATATAATAAATTAAACAATTCATTATTAATTAAACTATTGAATTATTAATAGAATAAATTAAACTATTGAATTATTTGTATAATAAATTAAACTTTGAATTATTTTTATAATAAATTAAACAATTCATTTTAAAATAATCACTTGAATTATTTATGTAATAAATCAAACAATTCATTAAAAATTAAACAATTGAATTATTTATATAATAAAATAAACTTTGAGTTATATTTATAATAAATTAAACAATTCATTTTAAAATAATCACTTGAATTATTTATATATTAAGTAAAACAATATATTATGAATTAAACTGTTGAATTATTTATATAATAAATTAAACTAGTGAATTATTTGTATAATAAATTAAACTTTGTATTGTTTTTTTAATAAATGAAACAATTTATTTTAAAATAATCACTTGAATTATTTATGTAATAAATCAAACAATTCATTATAAATTAAACTATTGTATTATTTATATAATAAAATAAACTTTGAGTTATATTTATAATAAATTAAACAATTCATTTTAAAATAATCACTTGAATTATTTATATATTAAGTAAAACAATATATTATGAATTAAACTATTGAATTATTGATATAATAAAATAAACTTTGAATTCTATTTATAATAAATTAAACAATTCATTTAAAAAATAATCACTTGAATTATTTTTATTATAAATTAAACATTTCATTATAAATTAAACTATTGAATTATTTACATAATAAATGAAACTATTGAATTATTTATATAATAAAATAAACTTTGATTTATATTTATAATAAATTAAACAATTCATTTTAAAATAATCACTTGAATTATTTATGTAATAAATTAAACAATTCAATATAAATTAAACTATTGAATAATTTATAGAATAAATTAAACTATTGAATTATTTGTATAATAAATTAAACAATTCATTTTAAAATAATCACTTGAATTATTTATGTAATAAATCAAACAATTCATTAAAAATTAAACTGTTGAATTATTTATATTATAAATTAAACTTCGAATTATTTTTTTAATAAATGAAACAATTCATTTTAAAATAATCACTTGAATTATTTATGTAATAAATCAAACAATTGATTATAAATTAAACTATTGTATTATTTATATAATAAAATAAACTTTGAGTTATATTTATAATAAATTAAACAATTCATTTTAAAATAATCACTTGAATTATTTATATATTAAGTAAAACAATATATTATGAATTAAACTATTGAATTATTTATATAATGAATTAAACTAGTGAATTATTTGTATAATAAATTAAACTTTGTATTGTTTTTATAAAAAAATTAAACAAATCATTTTAAAATAATCACTTGAATTATTTATATAATAAATTAAACAATTCATTATAAATTCAACTAATGAATTATTTATTGAAGAAATTAAACGATTGAATTATTTATATAATAAATTAAACTATTGAATTATTGATATAATAAAATAAACTTTGAATTATATTTATAATAAATTAAACAATTCATTTAAAAAATAATCACTTGAATTATTTTTATTATAAATTAAACAATTCATTATAAATTAAACTATTGAATTATTTACATAATAAATGAAACTATTGAATTATTTATATAATAAAATAAACTTTGAATTATATTTATAATAAATTAAACAATTCATTTTAAAATAAACACTTGAATTATTTATATAATAAATTAAACAATTCATTATAAATTAAACTATTGAATTATGTACAGAATAAATCAAAATATTGAATTATTTGTATAATAAATTAAACTTTGAATTGTTTTTAATATAAAATTAAACATATCATTTTTAAATAATCACCAGTATTATTTACATAATAAATTAAACCAGTCATTATCAATTAAATTATTGAATTATTTATATAATAATTTAAACTATAGAATTATTCATATAATAAAATAAACTTTGAATTATTTTTATAATAAATTAGACAATTCATTTTAAAATAATCACTTGAATTATTTATGTAATAAATTAAACAATTCATTATAAATTAAACTATTGAATTATTTATAGAATAAATTAAACTATTGAATTATTTGTATAATAAATTAAACTTTGAATTATTTTTATAATAAATTAAACAATTCATTTTAAAATAATCACTTGAATTATTCATGTAATAAATCAAACAATTCATTATAAATTAAACTGTTGAATTATTTATATTATAAATTAAACTATTGAATTATTTGTATAATAAATTACCTATGAATTATTTTTTTAATAAATGAAACAATTCATTTTAAAATAATCACTTGAATTATTTATGTAATAAATCAAACAATTGATTATAAATTAAACTATTGAATTATTTTTATAATAAATTAAACAATTCATTATAAATTAAACTATTGAATTATTTACAGAATAAATTATAATATTGAAATATTTGTATAATAAATTAAACTTTGAATTGTTTTTAATATAAAATTAAACATATCATTTTAAAATAATCACCGGTATTATTTACATAATAAATTAAACAATTCATTATGAATTAAATTAATGAATTATTTATATAATAAATTAAACTATTGCATTGTTTATATAATAAATTAAACTTTGAATTACTTTTATAATAAATTAAACAATTCATTTTAAAATAGTAACTTGAATTATTTATAAAATAAATTAAACCATTCATTATAAATTAAACTATTGAATTATTAATATAATAAATTAAATGACAGAATTATTTATATAATAAAATAAACTTTGAATTATTTATATAATAAATTATACTATTGAATTATTTGTATAATAAATTAAACTTTGAGTTGTTTTAAAAAAAAATTAAACAAATCATTTTAAAATAATCACTTGAATTATTTAATTAATAAATTAAACAATTCATTATAAATTAAACTATTGAATTATTTAAAGAACCAATTAAACTATTGCATTATATATATAACAAAATAAACATTGAATTATTTTTGTATAAAATTAAAGAAAACATTTTAAAATAATCACCAGAAATATTTTTATAATAAATTAAACAATTCATTATAAATTAAACTATTGAATTATTTATATAATAAAATAAACTTTGAATTATATTTATAATAAATTAAACAATTCATTTTAAAATAATTACTTGAATAATTTATATAATAAATAAAACAATTCATTATAAATTAAACTATTGAGTTATTCATATGATAAATTATACCTTGAATGATTTTTATAATACATTGAACAATTCATTTAAAAAATAATCACTTGAATTATTTTTATTATAAATTAAACAATTCATTATAAATTAAACTATTGAATTATTTACATAATAAATGAAACTATTGAATTATATTTATAATAAATTAAACAATTCATTTTAAAATAATTACTTGAATTATTTATATAATAAATTAAGCAATTCATTATAAATTAAACTATTGAATTATTTATATAATAAATTAAACTATAGAATTATTTATATTATAAAATAAACTTTGAATTATTTTTATAATAAATTAAACATTTCATTTTAAAATAATCACTTGAATTATTTATGTAATAAATTATACAATTCATTATAAATTAAACTATTGAATTATTTATAGAATAAATTAAACTTTAAATTATTTTTACATAAAATTAAACAAATAATTTTAAAATAATCAGCAGAATTATTTATATAATAAATTAAACAATTCATGATTAATTAAACTATTGAATTATTAATAGAATAAATTAAACTATTGAATTATTTGTAAAATAAATTAAACTTTGAATTATTTTTATAATAAATTAAACAATTCATTTTAAAATAATCACTTGAATTATTTATGTAATAAATCAAACAATTCATTAAAAATTAAACGGTTGAATTATTTATATAATAAAATAAACTTTGAGTTATATTTATAATAAATTAAACAATTCATTTTAAAATAATCACTTGAATTATTTATATATTAAGTAAAACAATATATTATGAATTAAACTATTGAATTATTTATATAATAAATTAAACTAGTGAATAATTTGTATAATAAATTAAACTTTGTATTGTTTTTATATAACATTAAACAAATCATTTTAAAATAATCACTTGAATTATTTATATAATAAATTAAACAATTCTTTATAAATTCAACTAATGAATTATTTATTGAATAAATTAAATGATTGAATTATTTATATAATAAATTAAACTATTGAATTATTGATATAATAAAATAAACTTTGAATTATATTTATAATAAATTAAACAATTCATTTAAAAAATAATCACTTGAATTATTTTTATTATAAATTAAACAATTCATTATAAATTAAACTATTGAATTATTTATATAACCAATTAAACTATTGCATTATATATATAACAAAATAAACATTGAATTATTTTTGTATAAAATTAAACAAAACATTTTAAAATAATCACCAGAAATATTTTTATAATAAATTAAACAATTCATTATAAATTAAACTATTGAATTATTTATATAACAAATTAAACTATTGAATTATTTATACAATAAAATAAACTTTGAATTATATTTATAATAAATTAAACAATTCATTTTAAAATAATTACTTGAATAATTTATATAATAAATAAAACAATTCATTATAAATTAAACTATTGAGTTATTTATATGATAAATTATACCTTGAATGATTTTTATAATAAATTAAACAATTCATTTAAAAAATAATCACTTGAATTATTTTTATTATAAATTAAACAATTCATTATAAATTAAACTATTGAATTATTTACATAATAAATGAAACTATTGAATTTTATTTATAATAAATTAAACAATTCATTTTAAAATAATTACTTGAATTATTTATATAATAAATTAAGCAATTCATTATAAATTAAACTATTGAATTATTTGTATAATAAATTAAACTTTGAATTATTTTCATAATAAATTAAACAATTCATTTTAAAATAATCACTTGAATTATTTATGTAATAAATCAAACAATTCATTAAAAATTAAACGAGTGAATTATTTATATAATAAAATAAACTTTGAGTTATATTTATAATAAATTAAACAATTCATTTTAAAATAATCACTTGAATTATTTATATATTAAGTAAAACAATATATTATGAATTCAACTAATGAATTATTTATTGAATAAATTAAACGATTGAATTATTTGTATAATAAATTAAACTTTGAATTATTTTTATAATAAATTAAACAATTCATTTTAAAATAATCACTTGAATTATTTATGTAATAAATCAAACAATTCATTAAAAATTAAACTGTTGAATTATTTATATTATAAATTAAACTATTGAATTATTTGTATAATAAATTAAACTTCGAATTATTTTATTAATAAATGAAACAATTCATTTTAAAATAATCACTTGAATTATTTATGTAATAAATCAAACAATTGATTATAAATTAAACTATTGAATTATTTTTATAATAAATTAAACAATTCATTATAAATTAAACTATTGAATTATGTACAGAATAAATTAAAATATTGAATTATTTGTATAATAAATTAAACTTTGAATTGTTTTTAATATAAAATTAAACATATCATTTTAAAATAATCACCAGTATTATTTACATAATAAATTAAACAATTCATTATGAATTAAATTAATGAATTATTTATATAATAAATTAAACTATTGCATTGTTTATATAATAAATTAAACTTTGAATTACTTTTATAATAAATTAAACAATTCATTTTAAAATGGTAACTTGAATTATTTATAAAATAAATTAAACCATTCATTATAAATTAAACTATTGAATTATTAATATAATAAATTAAACGACAGAATTATTTATATAATAAAATAAACTTTGAATTATTTTTATAATAAATTAAACAATTCATTTCAAAATAATCACTTCAATTATTTATATAATAAATTAAACAATTCATTATAAATTAAACTATAGACTTATTTATATAACAAATTAAACAATTGAATTGTTTATATGATACATTAAACCTTGAATTATTTTTATAATAAATTAAACAATTCATTTAAAAAATAATCACTTGAATTATGTATATAATAAATTAAACAATTCATTATAAATTAAACGATTGAATTATTTATATAATAAATTAAACTATAGAATTATTTATGTAACAAATTAAACTATTGAATTATTTATATAATAAAATAAACTTTGAATTATATTTATAATAAATTAAACAATTCGTTTTAAATAATTACTTGAATTATTTATGTAATAAATTTAACAATTCATTATAAATTAAACTATAGAATTATTTATATAATAAAATAAACTTCGAATTATTTTTCTAATAAATGAAACAATTCATTTTAAAATAATCACTTGAATTATTTAAGTAATAAATCAAACAATTGATTATAAATTAAACTATTGAATTATTTTTATAATAAATTAAACAATTCATTATAAATTAAACTATTGAATTATATAATAAATTAAACTATTGAATTATTTGTATAATAAATTAAACTTTGATTTATTTTTATATTAAATTAATCAAATCTTTTTAAAATAATCACCAGAATTATTTATATAATAAATTAAACAATTCATTATAAATTAAACTGTTGAATTATTTATGTAATAAATTAAAGTATTGAATTACTTATATAATAAATTAAACCGTGAATTATTTTTTATAATAAATTAAACAATTCATTTTATAAATAATCACTTGAATTACTTATATAAGTTAAACCATTCATTATAAATTAAACTATTGAATTATTTATATAATAAATTAAACAAGTGCATTATTTATTTAAAAATTAAACATTGAATTGTTTTTATAATAAATTCATCAATTTATTTTAAAATATTCACTAGAATTATTTATATAATAAATTAAACAATTAATTATAAATTAAACTATTGAATTATTTGTATAATAAATTAAACTTTGAATTATTTTTATATTAAGTTAAACAAATCATTTTAAAATAATCACCAGAATTATTTATATAATAAATTAAACAATTCATTATAAATTAAACTGTTGAATTATTTATATTATAAATTAAACGATTGCATTATTTATATAATAAATTAAACTATTGAATTATTGATATAATAAAATAAACTTTGAATTATATTTATAATAAATTAAACAATTCATTTTAAAATAATCATTTGAATAATTTATATAATAAATTAAACAATTCATTATAAATTAAACTATTGAATTATTCACAGAATAAATTAAAATATTGATTTATTTGTATAATACATTAAACTTTGAATTGTTTTTAACATAAAATTAAACACATCATTTTAAAATAATCACCAGTATTATTTACATAATAAATTAAACAATTCATTATAAATTAAATTAATGAATTATTTATATAATAAATTAAACTATTGCATTGTTTATATAATAAATTAAACTTTGAATTACTTTTATAATAAATTAAACAATTCACTTCAAAATAATCACTTCAATTATTTATATAATAAATTAAACCATTCATTATAAATTAAACTATTGAATTATTTATATAATAAATTAAACTATAGAATTATTTACATAATAAAATAAACTTTGAATTATTTTTATAATAAATTAAACAATTCATTTTAAAATAAGCACTTGAATTATTTATATAATAAATTAAACAATTCATTATAAATTAAACTATTGAATTATTTGTATAATAAATTAAACTTTGAATTATTTTTATATTAAATGAAACAAATCATTTTAAAATAATCACCAGAATTATTTATATAATAAATTAAACAATTCATTATAAATTAAACTGTTGAATTATTTATATTATAAATTAAACTATTGCATTGTTTATACAATAAAATAAACTTTGAATTATTTTTATAATAAATTAAACAATTCATTTAAAAAATAATCACTTGAATTATTTATATAATAAATTAAACCATTCATTATAAATTAAACTATAGAATTATTTATATAACAAATTAAACTATTGAATTGTTTATATGATACATTAAACCTTGAATTATTTTTATAATAAATTAAACAATTCATTTAAAAAATAATCACTTGAATTATTTATATAATAAATTAAACAATTCATTATAAATTAAACGATTGAATTATTTATATAATAAATTAAACTATAGAATTAAAAATATAACAAATTAAACTAGTGAATTATTTATATAATAAAATAAACTTTGAATTATATTTATCATAAATTAAACAATTCATTTTAAAATAATTACTTGAATTATTTATATAATAAATTAAACAATTCATTATAAATTAAACTATAGAATTATTTATATAATAAATTAAACTATAGAATTATTTATATAATAAAATAAACTTTGAATTATATTTATAATAAATTCAACAATTCATTTTAAAATAATCACTTGAATTATTTATGTAATAAATTTAACAATTCAATATAAATTAAACTATTGAATTATTTGTAGAATAAATTAAACTTTGAATTATTTTTATATTAAATTAAACAAATCATTTTAAAATAATCACCAGAATTATTTATATAATAAATTAAACAATTCATTATAAATTAAACTGTTGAATTATTTATATTATAAATTAAACTATTGAATTATTTGTATAATAAATTAAACTTCGAATTATTTTTTTAATAAATGAAACAATTCATTTTAAAATAATCACTTGAATTATTTATGTAATAGATCAAACAATTGATTATAAATTAAACTATTGAATTATTTTTATAATAAATTAAACAATTCATTATAAATTAAACTATTGAATTATATAATAAATTAAACTATTGAATTATTTGTATAATAAATTAAACCGTGAATTATTTTTATAATAAATTAAACAATTCATTTAATAAATAATCACTTGAATTACTTATATAATAAATTAAACCATTCATTATAACTTAAGCTATTTAATTATTTATATAATAAATTAAACAAGTGCATTATTTATATAAAAATTAAACATTGAATTATTTTTATAATAAATTCATCAATTTATTTTAAAATATTCACTAGAATTATTTATATAATAAATTAAACAATTCATTATAAATTAAACTATAGAATTATTTTTACAATAAAATAAACGTTGAATTATTTTTATAATAAATTCAACAATTCATTTTAAAATAATCACTTGAATTATTTATGTAATAAATTTAACAATTCAATATAAATTAAACTATTGAATTATTTGTATAATAAATTAAACTTTGAATTATTTTTTTAATAAATGAAACAATTCATTTTAAAATAATCACTTGAATTATTTATGTAATAGATCAAACAATTGATTATAAATTAAACTATTGAATTATTTTTTATAATAAATTAAACAATTCATTATAAATTAAACTATTGAATTATATAATAAATTAAACTATTGAATTATTTGTATAATAAATTAAACCGTGAATTATTTTTATAATAAATTAAACAATTCATTTAATAAATAATCACTTGAATTACTTATATAATAAATTAAACCATTCATTATAACTTAAGCTATTTAATTATTTATATAATAAATTAAACAAGTGCATTATTTATATAAAAATTAAACATTGAATTATTTTTATAATAAATTCATCAATTTATTTTAAAATATTCACTAGAATTATTTATATAATAAATTAAACAATTCATTATAAATTAAACTATTGAATTATTTATATAATAAATTAAACTATTGAATTATTTGTATAATAAATTAAACTTTGAATTATTTTTATATTAAATTATACAAATCATTTTAAAATAATCACCAGAATTATTTATATAATAAATTAAACAATTCAGTATAAATTAAACTGTTGAATTATTCATATTATAAATTAAACTATTGCATTGTTTATATAATATAATAAACTTTGAATTATTTTTATAATAAATTAAACAAATCAATTTAAAATAATCACTTGAATTATTTATATAATAAATTAAACAATTCATTATAAATTAAATTATTGAATTATTCATATAATAAATTAAACCTTGAGTTATTTTTTTAATAAATTAAACAATTCATTTCAAAAATAATCACTTGAATTATTTATATATTAAGTAAAACAATATATTATAAATTAAACTATTGAATTATTTATAAAATAAATTAAACTATTGAATTATTTGTATAATAAATTAAACTTTGTATTGTTTTTTATAAAATTAAACAAATTGTTTTAAAATAATCACTTGAATTATTTATATAATAAATTAAACAATTCATTATAAATTAAACTAATGAATTATTTATATAATAAATTAAACTTTGATTTATATTTATAATAAATTAAACAATTCATTTTAAAATAATCACTTGAATAATTTATATAATAAATTAAACAATTCATTATTAATTAAACTATTGAATTATTTATATGATAAATTATACCTTGAATGATTTTTATAATAAATTAAACAATTCATTTAAAAAATAATCACTTGAATTATTTTTATTATAAATTAAACAATTCATTATAAATTAAACAATTGAATTATTTACATAATAAATGAAACTATTGAATTATTTATATAATAAAATAAACGTTGAATTATATTTATAATAAATTAAACAATTCATTTTAAAATAATCAATTGAATTATTTACATAATAAATTGAACAATTCATTATAAGTTAAACTATTGAATTATTTACAGAATAAAGTAAACAATTGCATTCTATATATATAATAAATTAAACTTTGAATTATTTATATAATAAATTAAACAATTCATTATTAATTAAACTACTGAATTATTTATATAATAAATTAAACTTTGAATTATTTTTTATAAAAAATTACACAATTCATTATGAATTAAATTAATGAATTATTTATATAATAAATTAAACTATTGCATTGTTTTTATATAAAATTAAACAAATCATTTTAAAATAATCACTTGAATTATTTATATAATAAATTAAACAATTCATTATAAATTAAACTAATGAATTATTTATATAATAAATTAAACTTTGATTTATATTTATAATAAATTAAACAATTCATTTTAAAATAATCACTTGAATAATTTATATAATAAATTAAACAATTCATTATTAATTAAACTATTGAATTATTTATATGATAAATTATACCTTGAATGATTTTTATAATAAATTAAACAATTCATTTAAAAAATAATCACTTGAATTATTTTTATTATAAATTAAACAATTCATTATAAATTAAACAATTGAATTATTTACATAATAAATGAAACTATTGAATTATTTATATAATAAAATAAACGTTGAATTATATTTATAATAAATTAAACAATTCATTTTAAAATAATCAATTGAATTATTTACATAATAAATTGAACAATTCATTATAAGTTAAACTATTGAATTATTTACAGAATAAAGTAAACAATTGCATTCTATATATATAATAAATTAAACTTTGAATTATTTATATAATAAATTAAACAATTCATTATTAATTAAACTACTGAATTATTTATATAATAAATTAAACTTTGAATTATTTTTTATAAAAAATTACACAATTCATTATGAATTAAATTAATGAATTATTTATATAATAAATTAAACTATTGCATTGTTTTTATATAAAATTAAACAAATCATTTTAAAATAATCACTTGAATTATTTATATAATAAATTAAACAATTCATTATAAATTAAACTAATGAATTATTTATTGAATAAATTAAACTATTGAATTATTTATATAATGAATTAAACTATTGAATTATTGATATAATAAAATAAACCTTGAATTATTTTTATAATAAATTAAACAATTCATTTTAAAATAGTAACTTGAATTATTTATAAAATAAATGAAATCATTCATTATAAATTAAACTATTGAATTATTTATATAATAAATTAAACGACAGAATTATTTATATAATAAAATAAACATTGAATTATTTTTATAATAAATTAAACAATTCATTTTAAAATAATCACTTGAATTATTGAAATAATAAATTAAATAATTCATTATAAATTAAAATATAGAATTATTTATATAACAAATTAAACTATTGAATTGTTTATATGATACATTAAACCTTGAATTATTTTTATAATAAATTAAACAATTCATTTAAAAAATAATCACTTGAATTATTTATATAATAAATTAAACAATTCATTATATATTAAACGATTGAATTATGTATATAATAAATTAAACTATAGAATTATTTATGTAACAAATTAAACTATTGAATTATTTATGTAATTAAATAAACTTTGAACTAAATTTATAATAAATTCAACAATTCATTTTAAAATAATCACTTGAATTATTTATATAATAAATTAAACAGGTGCATTATTTATATAAAAATTAAACATTGAATTATTTTTATATTAAATTAAACAAATCATTTAAAAATAATCACCAGTATTATTTATATAATAAATTAAACAATTCATTATAAATTAAACTGTTGAATTATTTATATTATAAATTAAACTATTGCATTGTTTGAATAATAAATTTAACTTTGTATTGTTTTTATATAAAATTAAACAAATCATTTTAAAATAATCACTTGAATTATTTATATAATAAATTAAACAATTCATTATAAATTAAACTAATGAATTATTTATTGAATAAATTAAACTATTGAATTATTTATATAATAAATTAAACTATTGAATTATTGATATAATAAAATAAACCTTGAATTATTTTTATAATAAATTAAACAATTCATTATAAGTTAAACTATTGAATCATTTATATAATAAATTAAACTATAGAATTATTTATATAATAAATTAAACAATTCATTATATATTAAACGATTGAATTATTTATATAATAAATTAAACTATAGAATTATTTATGTAACAAATTAAACTATTGAATTATTTATGTAATTAAATAAACTTTGAACTAAATTTATAATAAATTAAACAATTCATTTTAAAATAATTACTTGAATTATTTATATAATAAATTAAACAATTCATTATAAATTAAACTATTGAATCATTTATAGAATAAATTAAACTATAGAATTAAACATATAACAAATTAAACTATTGAATTATTTATACAATAAAATAAACTTTGAATTATATTTATAATAAATTAAACAATTCATTTTAAAATAATTACTTGAATTATTTATACAATAAATTAAACAATTCATTATAAATTAAACTATAGAATTATTTATACAATAAAATAAACGTTTAATTATTTTTATAATAAATTAAACAATTCATTTCAAAATAATCACTTGAATTATTTATATAATAAATTAAACAATTCATTATAAGTTAAACTATTGAATCATTTATATAATAAATTAAACTATAGAATTATTTATATAATAAATTAAACAATTCATTATATATTAAACGATTGAATTATTTATATAATAAATTAAACTATAGAATTATTTATGTAACAAATTAAACTATTGAATTATTTATGTAATTAAATAAACTTTGAACTAAATTTATAATAAATTAAACAATTCATTTTAAAATAATTACTTGAATTATTTATATAATAAATTAAACAATTCATTATAAATTAAACTATTGAATCATTTATAGAATAAATTAAACTATAGAATTAAACATATAACAAATTAAACTATTGAATTATTTATACAATAAAATAAACTTTGAATTATATTAATAATAAATTAAACAATTCATTTTAAAATAATTACTTGAATTATTTATACAATAAATTAAACAATTCATTATAAATTAAACTATAGAATTATTTATACAATAAAATAAACGTTGAATTATTTTTATAATAAATTAAACAATTCATTTCAAAATAATCACTTGAATTATTTATGTAATAAATTAAACAATTCATTATAAATTAAACTATAGAATTATTTATACAATAAAATAAACGTTGAATTATTTTTATAATAAATTAAACTATAGAATTATTTATATAATAAAATAAACTTTGAATTATATTTATAATAAATTCAACAATTCATTTTAAAATAATCACTTGAATTATTTATGTAATAAATTTAACAATTCAATATAAATTAAATTATTGAATTATTTGTAGAATAAATTAAACTATTGAATTATTTGTATAATAAATTAAACTTCGAATTATTTTTTTAATAAATGAAACAATTCATTTTAAAATAATCACTTGAATTATTTATGTAATAAATCAAACAATTGATTATAAATTAAACTATTGAATTAATTTTATAATAAATTAAACAATTCATTATAAATTAAACTATTGAATTATATAATAAATTGAACTTTGAATTATTTTTATATTAAATTAAACAAATCATTTTAAAATAATCACCAGAATTATTTATATAATAAATTAAACAGGTGCATTATTTATATAAAAATTAAACATTGAATTATTTTTATAATAAATTCATCAATTTATTTTAAAATATTCACTAGAATTATTCATATAATAAATTAAACAATTCATTATAAATTAAAATATTGAATTATTTATCGAATAAATTAAACTATTGAATTATTTGTATAATAAATTAAACTTTGAATTATTTTTATATTAAATTAAACAAATCATTTAAAAATAATCACCAGTAGTATTTATATAATAAATTAAACAATTCATTATAAATTAAACTGTTGAATTATTTATATTATAAATTAAACTATTGCATTGTTTTTATATAAAATTAAACAAATCATTTTAAAATAATCACTTGAATTATTTATATAATAAATTAAACAATTCATTATAAATTAAACTAATGAATTATTTATTGAATAAATTAAACTATTGAATTATTTATATAATAAATTAAACTATTGAATTATTGATATAATAAAATAAACCTTGAATTATTTTTATAATAAATTAAACAATTCATTTAAAAAATAATCACTTGAATTATTTATATAATAAATTAAACAATTCATTATATATTAAACGATTGAATTATTTATATAATAAATTAAACTATAGAATTATTTATGTAACAAATTAAACTATTGAATTATTTATGTAATTAAATAAACTTTGAACTAAATTTATAATAAATTAAACAATTCATTTTAAAATAATTACTTGAATTATTTATATAATAAATTAAACAATTCATTATAAATTAAACTATTGAATCATTTATAGAATAAATTAAACTATAGAATTAAACATATAACAAATTAAACTATTGAATTATTTATACAATAAAATAAACTTTGAATTATATTATAATAAATTAAACAATTCATTTTAAAATAATTACTTGAATTATTTATACAATAAATTAAACAATTCATTATAAATTAAACTATAGAATTATTTATACAATAAAATAAACGTTGAATTATTTTTATAATAAATTAAACAATTCATTTCAAAATAATCACTTGAATTATTTATGTAATAAATTAAACAATTCATTATAAATTAAACTATTGAATTATTTATATAATAAATTAAACTATAGAATTATTTATATAATAAAATAAACTTTGAATTATATTTATAATAAATTCAACAATTCATTTTAAAATAATCACTTGAATTATTTATGTAATAAATTTAACAATTCAATATAAATTAAACTATTGAATTATTGATATAATAAAATAAACCTTGAATTATTTTTATAATAAATTAAACAATTCATTTAAAAAATAATCACTTGAATTATTTATATAATAAATTAAACAATTCATTATATATTAAACGATTGAATTATTTATATAATAAATTAAACTATAGAATTATTTATGTAACAAATTAAACTATTGAATTATTTATGTAATTAAATAAACTTTGAACTAAATTTATAATAAATTAAACAATTCATTTTAAAATAATTACTTGAATTATTTATATAATAAATTAAACAATTCATTATAAATTAAACTATTGAATCATTTATAGAATAAATTAAACTATAGAATTAAACATATAACAAATTAAACTATTGAATTATTTATACAATAAAATAAACTTTGAATTATATTTATAATAAATTAAACAATTCATTTTAAAATAATTACTTGAATTATTTATAC
Source organism: Heptranchias perlo (assembly GCF_035084215.1). Taxonomy (NCBI): domain Eukaryota; kingdom Metazoa; phylum Chordata; class Chondrichthyes; order Hexanchiformes; family Hexanchidae; genus Heptranchias; species Heptranchias perlo. The sequence continues at coordinate 63,525,814 of NC_090341.1, read as the reverse complement.
AATAAATTAAACAATTCATTATAAATTAAACTATAGAATTATTTATACAATAAAATAAACGTTGAATTATTTTTATAATAAATTAAACAATTCATTTCAAAATAATCACTTGAATTATTTATGTAATAAATTAAACAATTCATTATAAATTAAACTATTGAATTATTTATATAATAAATTAAACTATAGAATTATTTATATAATAAAATAAACTTTGAATTATATTTATAATAAATTCAACAATTCATTTTAAAATAATCACTTGAATTATTTATGTAATAAATTTAACAATTCAATATAAATTAAATTATTGAATTATTTGTAGAATAAATTAAACTATTGAATTATTTGTATAATAAATTAAACTTCGAATTATTTTTTTAATAAATGAAACAATTCATTTTAAAATAATCACTTGAATTATTTATGTAATAAATCAAACAATTGATTATAAATTAAACTATTGAATTAATTTTATAATAAATTAAACAATTCATTATAAATTAAACTATTGAATTATATAATAAATTGAACTTTGAATTATTTTTATATTAAATTAAACAAATCATTTTAAAATAATCACCAGAATTATTTATATAATAAATTAAACAGGTGCATTATTTATATAAAAATTAAACATTGAATTATTTTTATAATAAATTCATCAATTTATTTTAAAATATTCACTAGAATTATTCATATAATAAATTAAACAATTCATTATAAATTAAACTATTGAATTATTTATAGAATAAATTAAACTATTGAATTATTTGTATAATAAATTAAACTTTGAATTATTTTTATATTAAATTAAACAAATCATTTAAAAATAATCACCAGTAGTATTTATATAATAAATTAAACAATTCATTATAAATTAAACTGTTGAATTATTTATATTATAAATTAAACTATTGCATTGTTTTTATATAAAATTAAACAAATCATTTTAAAATAATCACTTGAATTATTTATATAATAAATTAAACAATTCATTATAAATTAAACTAATGAATTATTTATTGAATAAATTAAACTATTGAATTATTTATATAATAAATTAAACTATTGAATTATTGATATAAGAAAATAAACCTTGAATTATTTTTATAATAAATTAAACAATTCATTTAAAAAATAATCACTTGAATTATTTATATAATAAATTAAATAATTCATTATATATTAAAAGATTGAATTATTTATATAATAAATTAAACTATAGAATTATTTATGTAACAAATTAAACTATTGAATTATTTATGTAATTAAATAAACTTTGAACTAAATTTATAATAAATTAAACAATTCATTTTAAAATAATTACTTGAATTATTTATATAATAAATTAAACAATTCATTATAAATTAAACTATTGAATCATTTATAGAATAAATTAAACTATAGAATTAAACATATAACAAATTAAACTATTGAATTATTTATACAATAAAATAAACTTTGAATTATATTATAATAAATTAAACAATTCATTTTAAAATAATTACTTGAATTATTTATACAATAAATTAAACAATTCATTATAAATTAAACTATAGAATTATTTATACAATAAAATAAACGTTGAATTATTTTTATAATAAATTAAACAATTCATTTCAAAATAATCACTTGAATTATTTATGTAATAAATTTAACAATTCAATATAAATTAAACTATTGAATTATTGATATAATAAAATAAACCTTGAATTATTTTTATAATAAATTAAACAATTCATTTAAAAAATAATCACTTGAATTATTTATATAATAAATTAAACAATTCATTATATATTAAACGATTGAATTATTTATATAATAAATTAAACTATAGAATTATTTATGTAACAAATTAAACTATTGAATTATTTATGTAATTAAATAAACTTTGAACTAAATTTATAATAAATTAAACAATTCATTTTAAAATAATTACTTGAATTATTTATATAATAAATTAAACAATTCATTATAAATTAAACTATTGAATCATTTATAGAATAAATTAAACTATAGAATTAAACATATAACAAATTAAACTATTGAATTATTTATACAATAAAATAAACTTTGAATTATATTTATAATAAATTAAACAATTCATTTTAAAATAATTACTTGAATTATTTATACAATAAATTAAACAATTCATTATAAATTAAACTATAGAATTATTTATACAATAAAATAAACGTTGAATTATTTTTATAATAAATTAAACAATTCATTTCAAAATAATCACTTGAATTATTTATGTAATAAATTAAACAATTCATTATAAATTAAACTATTGAATTATTTATATAATAAATTAAACTATAGAATTATTTATATAATAAAATAAACTTTGAATTATATTTATAATAAATTCAACAATTCATTTTAAAATAATCACTTGAATTATTTATGTAATAAATTTAACAATTCAATATAAATTAAATTATTGAATTATTTGTAGAATAAATTAAACTATTGAATTATTTGTATAATAAATTAAACTTCGAATTATTTTTTTAATAAATGAAACAATTCATTTTAAAATAATCACTTGAATTATTTATGTAATAAATCAAACAATTGATTATAAATTAAACTATTGAATTAATTTTATAATAAATTAAACAATTCATTATAAATTAAACTATTGAATTATATATTAAATTAAACTTTGAATTATTTTTATATTAAATTAAACAAATCATTTTAAAATAATCACCAGAATTATTTATATAATAAATTAAACTATTGCATTGTTTATATAATAAATTAAACTTTGAATTACTTTTATAATAAATTAAACAATTCATTTTAAAATAGTAACTTGAATTATTTATACAATAAATTAAACAATTCATTATAAATTAAACTATAGAATTATTTATACAATAAAATAAACGTTGAATTATTTTTATAATAAATTAAACAATTCATTTCAAAATAATCACTTGAATTATTTATATAATAAATTAAACAATTCATTATAAGTTAAACTATTGAATCATTTATATAATAAATTAAACTATAGAATTATTTATATAATAAATTAAACAATTCATTATATATTAAACGATTGAATTATTTATATAATAAATTAAACTATAGAATTATTTATGTAACAAATTAAACTATTGAATTATTTATGTAATTAAATAAACTTTGAACTAAATTTATAATAAATTAAACAATTCATTTTAAAATAATTACTTGAATTATTTATATAATAAATTAAACAATTCATTATAAATTAAACTATTGAATCATTTATAGAATAAATTAAACTATAGAATTAAACATATAACAAATTAAACTATTGAATTATTTATACAATAAAATAAACTTTGAATTATATTTATAATAAATTAAACAATTCATTTTAAAATAATTACTTGAATTATTTATACAATAAATTAAACAATTCATTATAAATTAAACTATAGAATTATTTATACAATAAAATAAACGTTGAATTATTTTTATAATAAATCAAACAATTCATTTCAAAATAATCACTTGAATTATTTATGTAATAAATTAAACAATTCATTATAAATTAAACTATAGAATTATTTATACAATAAAATAAACGTTGAATTATTTTTATAATAAATTAAACTATAGAATTATTTATATAATAAAATAAACTTTGAATTATATTCATAATAAATTCAACAATTCATTTTAAAATAATCACTTGAATTATTTATGTAATAAATTTAACAATTCAATATAAATTAAATTATTGAATTGTTTGTAGAATAAATTAAACTATTGAATTATTTGTATAATAAATTAAACTTCGAATTATTTTTTTAATAAATGAAACAATTCATTTTAAAATAATCACTTGAATTATTTATGTAATAAATCAAACAATTGATTATAAATTAAACTATTGAATTAATTTTATAATAAATTAAACAATTCATTATAAATTAAACTATTGAATTATATAATAAATTGAACTTTGAATTATTTTTATATTAAATTAAACAAATCATTTTAAAATAATCACCAGAATTATTTATATAATAAATTAAACAGGTGCACTATTTATATAAAAATTAAACATTGAATTATTTTTATAATAAATTCATCAATTTAGTTTAAAATATTCACTAGAATTATTCATATAATAAATTAAACAATTCATTATAAATTAAACTATTGAATTATTTATAGAATAAATTAAACTATTGAATTATTTGTATAATAAATTAAACTTTGAATTATTTTTATATTAAATTAAACAAATCATTTAAAAATAATCACCAGTATTATTTATATAATAAATTAAACAATTCATTATAAATTAAACTGTTGAATTATTTATATTATAAATTAAACTATTGCATTGTTTTTATATAAAATTAAACAAATCATTTTAAAATAATCACTTGAATTATTTATATAATAAATTAAACAATTCATTATAAATTAAACTAATGAATTATTTATTGAATAAATTAAACTATTGAATTATTTATATAATAAATTAAACTATTGAATTATTGATATAATAAAATAAACCTTGAATTATTTTTATAATAAATTAAACAATTCATTTAAAAAATAATCACTTGAATTATTTATATAATAAATTAAACAATTCATTATATATTAAACGATTGAATTATTTATATAATAAATTAAACTATAGAATTATTTATGTAACAAATTAAACTATTGAATTATTTATGTAATTAAATAAACTTTGAACTAAATTTATAATAAATTAAACAATTAATTTTAAAATAATTACTTGAATTATTTATATAATAAATTAAACAATTCATTATAAATTAAACTATTGAATCATTTATAGAATAAATTAAACTATAGAATTAAACATATAACAAATTAAACTATTGAATTATTTATACAATAAAATAAACTTTGAATTATATTTATAATAAATTAAACAATTCATTTTAAAATAATTACTTGAATTATTTATACAATAAATTAAACAATTCATTATAAATTAAACTATAGAATTATTTATACAATAAAATAAACGTTGAATTATTTTTATAATAAATTAAACAATTCATTTCAAAATAATCACTTGAATTATTTATGTAATAAATTAAACAATTCATTATAAATTAAACTATTGAATTATTTATATAATAAATTAAACTATAGAATTATTTATATAATAAAATAAACTTTGAATTATATTTATAATAAATTCAACAATTCATTTTAAAATAATCACTTGAATTATTTATGTAATAAATTTAACAATTCAATATAAATTAAATTATTGAATTATTTGTAGAATAAATTAAACTATTGAATTATTTGTATAATAACTTAAACTTCGAATTATTTTTTTAATAAATGAAACAATTCATTTTAAAATAATCACTTGAATTATTTATGTAATAAATCAAACAATTGATTATAAATTAAACTATTGAATTAATTTTATAATAAATTAAACAATTCATTATAAATTAAACTATTGAAGTATAGAAAATTAAACTTTGAATTATTTTTATATTAAATTAAACAAATCATTTTAAAATAATCACCAGAATTATTTATATAATAAATTAAACAGGTGCATTATTTATATAAAAATTAAACATTGAATTATTTTTATAATAAATTCATCAATTTATTTTAAAATATTCACTAGAATTATTCATATAATAAATTAAACAATTCATTATAAATTAAACTATTGAATTATTTATAGAATAAATTAAACGATTGAATTATTTGTATAATAAATTAAACTTTGAATTATTTTTATATTAAATTAAACAAATCATTTAAAAATAATCACCAGTATTATTTATATAATAAATTAAACTATTGCATTGTTTGAATAATAAATTAAACTTTGTATTGTTTTTATATAAAATTAAACAAATCATTTTAAAATAATCACTTGAATTATTTATATAATAAATTAAACAATTCATTATAAATTAAACTAATGAATTATTTATTGAATAAATTAAACTATTGAATTATTTATATAATAAATTAAACTATTGAATTATTTATATGATAAATTATACCTTGAATGTTTTTAATAATAAATTAAACAATTCATTTAAAAAATAAGCACTTGAATTATTTATATAATAAATTAAACAATTCATTATAAATTAAACTATTGAATTATTTACAGAATAAATTAAAATATTGAATAATTTATATAATAAATTAAACTATTGCATTGTTTATATAATAAATTAAACATTGAATTACTTTTATAATAAATTAAACAATTCATTTTAAAATAGTAACTTCAATTATTTATAAAATAAATTAAAACATTCAATATAAATTAAACTATTGAATTATTTGTATAATAAATTAAACTTTGAATTATTTTTATATTAAATTATACAAATCATTTTAAAATAATCACCAGAATTATTTATATAATAAATTAAACAATTCAGTATAAATTAAACTGTTGAATTATTCATATTATAAATTAAACTATTGCATTGTTTATATAATATAATAAACTTTGAATTATTTTTATAATAAATTAAACAAATCATTTTAAAATAATCACTTGAATTATTTATATAATAAATTAAACAATTCATTATAAATTAAATTATTGAATTATTCGTATAATAAATTAAACCTTGAGTTATTTTTTTAATAAATTAAACAATTCATTTCAAAAATAATCACTTGAATTATTTATATATTAAGTAAAACAATGTATTATAAATTAAACTATTGAATTATTTATAAAATAAATTAGCTATTGAATTATTTGTATAATAAATTAAACTTTGTATTGTTTTTTATAAAATTAAACAAATCGTTTTAAAATAATCACTTGAATTATTTATATAATAAATTAAACAATTCATTATAAATTAAACTAATGAATTATATATATAATAAATTAAACTATTTAATTATTGATATGATAAAATAAACTTTGATTTATATTTATAATAAATTAAACAATTCATTTTAAAATAATCAATTGAATAATTAATATAATAAATTAAACAATTCATTATTAATTAAACTATTGAATTATTTATATGATAAATTATACCTTGAATGATTTTTATAATAAATTAAACAATTCATTTAAAAAATAATCACTTGAATTATTTTTATTATAAATTAAACAATTCATTATAAATTAAACGATTGAATTATTTACATAATAAATGAAACTATTGAATTATTTATATAATAAATGAAACTATTGAATTATTTATATAATAAAATAAACTTTGAATTATATTTATAATAAATTAAACAATTCATTTTAAAATAATCAATTGAATTATTTATATAATAAATTAAACAATTCATTATTAATTAAACTACTGAATTATTTATATAATAAATTAAACTTTGAATTATTTTTTATAAAAAATTACACAATTCATTATGAATTAAATTAATGAATTATTTATATAATAAATTAAACTATTGCATTGTTTATATCATAAATTAAACTTTGAATTACTTTTATAATAAATTAAACAATTCATTTTAAAATAGTAACTTGAATTATTTATAAAATAAATTAAACCATTCATTATCAATTAAACTATTGAATTATTTATATAATAAATTAAACGACAGAATTATTTATATAATAAAATAAACATTGAATTATTTTTATAATAAATTAAACAATTCATTTTAAATTAATCACTTGAATTATTGAAATAATAAATTAAACAATTCATTATAAATTAAAATATAGAATTATTTATATAACAAATTAAACTATTGAATTGTTTATATGATACATTAAACCTTGAATTATTTTTATAATAAATTAAACAATTCATTTAAAAAATAATCACTTGAATTATTTATATAATAAATTAAACAATTCATTATATATTAAACGATTGAATTATTTATATAATAAATTAAACTATAGAATTATTTATGTAACAAATTAAACTATTGAATTATTTATGTAATTAAATAAACTTTGAACTAAATTTATAATAAATTAAACAATTCATTTTAAAATAATTACTTGAATTATTTATATAATAAATTAAACAATTCATTATAAATTAAACTATTGAATCATTTATAGAATAAATTAAACTATAGAATTAAACATATAACAAATTAAACTATTGAATTATTTATACAATAAAATAAACTTTGAATTATTTTTATAATAAATTAAACAATTCATTTCAAAATAATCACTTGAATTATTTATGTAATAAATTAAACAATTCATTATAAATTAAACTATAGAATTATTTATACAATAAAATAAACGTTGAATTATTTTTATAATAAATTAAACTATAGAATTATTTATATAATAAAATAAACTTTGAATTATATTTATAATAAATTCAACAATTCATTTTAAAATAATCACTTGAATTATTTATGTAATAAATTTAACAATTCAATATAAATTAAATTATTGAATTATTTGTAGAATAAATTAAACTATTGAATTATTTGTATAATAAATTAAACTTCGAATTATTTTTTTAATAAATGAAACAATTCATTTTAAAATAATCACTTGAATTATTTATGTAATAAATCAAACAATTGATTATAAATTAAACTATTGAATTAATTTTATAATAAATTAAACAATTCATTATAAATTAAACTATTGAATTATATAATAAATTAAACTTTGAATTATTTTTATATTAAATTAAACAAATCATTTTAAAATAATCACCAGAATTATTTATATAATAAATTAAACAGGTGCATTATTTATATAAAAATTAAACATTGAATTATTTTTATAATAAATTCATCAATTTATTTTAAAATATTCACTAGAATTATTCATATAATAAATTAAACAATTCATTATAAATTAAACTATTGAATTATTTATAGAATAAATTAAACGATTGAATTATTTGTATAATAAATTAAACTTTGAATTATTTTTATATTAAATTAAACAAATCATTTAAAAATAATCACCAGTATTATTTATATAATAAATTAAACTATTGCATTGTTTGAATAATAAATTAAACTTTGTATTGTTTTTATATAAAATTAAACAAATCATTTAAAAATAATCACTTGAATTATTTATATAATAAATTAAACAATTCATTATAAATTAAACTAATGAATTATTTATTGAATAAATTAAACTATTGAATTATTTATATAATAAATTAAACTATTGAATTATTTATATGATAAATTATACCTTGAATGTTTTTAATAATAAATTAAACAATTCATTTAAAAAATAAGCACTTGAATTATTTATATAATAAATTAAACAATTCATTATAAATTAAACTATTGAATTATTTACAGAATAAATTAAAATATTGAATAATTTATATAATAAATTAAACTATTGCATTGTTTATATAATAAATTAAACATTGAATTACTTTTATAATAAATTAAACAATTCATTTTAAAATAGTAACTTCAATTATTTATAAAATAAATTAAAACATTCAATATAAATTAAACTATTGAATTATTCATATTATAAATTAAACTATTGCATTGTTTATATAATATAATAAACTTTGAATTATTTTTATAATAAATTAAACAAATCATTTTAAAATAATCACTTGAATTATTTATATAATAAATTAAACAATTCATTATAAATTAAATTATTGAATTATTCATATAATAAATTAAACCTTGAGTTATTTTTTTAATAAATTAAACAATTCATTTCAAAAATAATCACTTGAATTATTTATATATTAAGTAAAACAATGTATTATAAATTAAACTATTGAATTATTTATAAAATAAATTAAACTATTGAATTATTTGTATAATAAATTAAACTTTGTATTGTTTTTTATAAAATTAAACAAATCGTTTTAAAATAATCACTTGAATTATTTATATAATAAATTAAACAATTCATTATAAATTAAACTAATGAATTATATATATAATAAATTAAACTATTTAATTATTGATATGATAAAATAAACTTTGATTTATATTTATAATAAATTAAACAATTCATTTTAAAATAATCACTTGAATAATTAATATAATAAATTAAACAATTCATTATTAATTAAACTATTGAATTATTTATATGATAAATTATACCTTGAATGATTTTTATAATAAATTAAACAATTCATTTAAAAAATAATCACTTGAATTATTTTTATTATAAATTAAACAATTCATTATAAATTAAACGATTGAATTATTTACATAATAAATGAAACTATTGAATTATTTATATAATAAATGAAACTATTGAATTATTTATATAATAAAATAAACTTTGAATTATATTTATAATAAATTAAACAATTCATTTTAAAATAATCAATTGAATTATTTATATAATAAATTAAACAATTCATTATTAATTAAACTACTGAATTATTTATATAATAAATTAAACTTTGAATTATTTTTTATAAAAAATTACACAATTCATTATGAATTAAATTAATGAATTATTTATATAATAAATTAAACTATTGCATTGTTTATATCATAAATTAAACTTTGAATTACTTTTATAATAAATTAAACAATTCATTTTAAAATAATAACTTGAATTATTTATAAAATAAATTAAACCATTCATTATCAATTAAACTATTGAATTATTTATATAATAAATTAAACGACAGAATTATTTATATAATAAAATAAACATTGAATTATTTTTATAATAAATTAAACAATTCATTTTAAAATAATCACTTGAATTATTGAAATAATAAATTAAACAATTCATTATAAATTAAAATATAGAATTATTTATATAACAAATTAAACTATTGAATTGTTTATATGATACATTAAACCTTGAATTATTTTTATAATAAATTAAACAATTCATTTAAAAAATAATCACTTGAATTATTTATATAATAAATTAAACAATTCATTATATATTAAACGATTGAATTATTTATATAATAAATTAAACTATAGAATTATTTATGTAACAAATTAAACTATTGAATTATTTATGTAATTAAATAAACTTTGAACTAAATTTATAATAAATTAAACAATTCATTTTAAAATAATTACTTGAATTATTTATATAATAAATTAAACAATTCATTATAAATTAAACTATTGAATCATTTATAGAATAAATTAAACTATAGAATTAAACATATAACAAATTAAACTATTGAATTATTTATACAATAAAATAAACTTTGAATTATTTTTATAATAAATTAAACAATTCATTTCAAAATAATCACTTGAATTATTTATGTAATAAATTAAACAATTCATTATAAATTAAACTATAGAATTATTTATACAATAAAATAAACGTTGAATTATTTTTATAATAAATTAAACTATAGAATTATTTATATAATAAAATAAACTTTGAATTATATTTATAATAAATTCAACAATTCATTTTAAAATAATCACTTGAATTATTTATGTAATAAATTTAACAATTCAATATAAATTAAATTATTGAATTATTTGTAGAATAAATTAAACTATTGAATTATTTGTATAATAAATTAAACTTCGAATTATTTTTTTAATAAATGAAACAATTCATTTTAAAATAATCACTTGAATTATTTATGTAATAAATCAAACAATTGATTATAAATTAAACTATTGAATTAATTTTATAATAAATTAAACAATTCATTATAAATTAAACTATTGAATTATATAATAAATTGAACTTTGAATTATTTTTATATTAAATTAAACAAATCATTTTAAAATAATCACCAGAATTATTTATATAATAAATTAAACAGGTGCATTATTTATATAAAAATTAAACATTGAATTATTTTTATAATAAATTCATCAATTTATTTTAAAATATTCACTAGAATTATTCATATAATAAATTAAACAATTCATTATAAATTAAACTATTGAATTATTTATAGAATAAATTAAACTATTGAATTATTTGTATAATAAATTAAACTTTGAATTATTTTTATATTAAATTAAACAAATCATTTAAAAATAATCACCAGTATTATTTATATAATAAATTAAACAATTCATTATAAATTAAACTGTTGAATTATTTATATTATAAATTAAACTATTGCATTGTTTTTATATAAAATTAAACAAATCATTTTAAAATAATCACTTGAATTATTTATATAATAAATTAAACAATTCATTATAAATTAAACTAATGAATTATTTATTGAATAAATTAAACTATTGAATTATTTATATAATAAATTAAACTATTGAATTATTGATATAATAAAATAAACCTTGAATTATTTTTATAATAAATTAAACAATTCATTTAAAAAATAATCACTTGAATTATTTATATAATAAATTAAACAATTCATTATATATTAAACGATTGAATTACTTATATAATAAATTAAACTATAGAATTATTTATGTAACAAATTAAACTATTGAATTATTTATGTAATTAAATAAACTTTGAACTAAATTTATAATAAATTAAACAATTAATTTTAAAATAATTACTTGAATTATTTATATAATAAATTAAACAATTCATTATAAATTAAACTATTGAATCATTTATAGAATAAATTAAACTATAGAATTAAACATATAACAAATTAAACTATTGAATTATTTATACAATAAAATAAACTTTGAATTATATTTATAATAAATTAAACAATTCATTTTAAAATAATTACTTGAATTATTTATACAATAAATTAAACAATTCATTATAAATTAAACTATAGAATTATTTATACAATAAAATAAACGTTGAATTATTTTTATAATAAATTAAACAATTCATTTCAAAATAATCACTTGAATTATTTATGTAATAAATTAAACAATTCATTATAAATTAAACTATTGAATTATTTATATAATAAATTAAACTATAGAATTATTTATATAATAAAATAAACTTTGAATTATATTTATAATAAATTCAACAATTCATTTTAAAATAATCACTTGAATTATTTATGTAATAAATTTAACAATTCAATATAAATTAAATTATTGAATTATTTGTAGAATAAATTAAACTATTGAATTATTTGTATAATAAATTAAACTTCGAATTATTTTTTTAATAAATGAAACAATTCATTTTAAAATAATCACTTGAATTATTTATGTAATAAATCAAACAATTGATTATAAATTAAACTATTGAATTAATTTTATAATAAATTAAACAATTCATTATAAATTAAACTATTGAATTATATAATAAATTAAACTTTGAATTATTTTTATATTAAATTAAACAAATCATTTTAAAATAATCACCAGAATTATTTATATAATAAATTAAACAGGTGCATTATTTATATAAAAATTAAACATTGAATTATTTTTATAATAAATTCATCAATTTATTTTAAAATATTCACTAGAATTATTCATATAATAAATTAAACAATTCATTATAAATTAAACTATTGAATTATTTATAGAATAAATTAAACGATTGAATTATTTGTATAATAAATTAAACTTTGAATTATTTTTATATTAAATTAAACAAATCATTTAAAAATAATCACCAGTATTATTTATATAATAAATTAAACTATTGCATTGTTTGAATAATAAATTAAACTTTGTATTGTTTTTATATAAAATTAAACAAATCATTTAAAAATAATCACTTGAATTATTTATATAATAAATTAAACAATTCATTATAAATTAAACTAATGAATTATTTATTGAATAAATTAAACTATTGAATTATTTATATAATAAATTAAACTATTGAATTATTTATATGATAAATTATACCTTGAATGTTTTTAATAATAAATTAAACAATTCATTTAAAAAATAAGCACTTGAATTATTTATATAATAAATTAAACAATTCATTATAAATTAAACTATTGAATTATTTACAGAATAAATTAAAATATTGAATAATTTATATAATCAATTAAACTATTGCATTGTTTATATAATAAATTAAACATTGAATTACTTTTATAATAAATTAAACAATTCATTTTAAAATAGTAACTTCAATTATTTATAAAATAAATTAAAACATTCAATATAAATTAAACTATTGAATTATTCATATTATAAATTAAACTATTGCATTGTTTATATAATATAATAAACTTTGAATTATTTTTATAATAAATTAAACAAATCATTTTAAAATAATCACTTGAATTATTTATATAATAAATTAAACAATTCATTATAAATTAAATTATTGAATTATTCATATAATAAATTAAACCTTGAGTTATTTTTTTAATAAATTAAACAATTCATTTCAAAAATAATCACTTGAATTATTTATATATTAAGTAAAACAATGTATTATAAATTAAACTATTGAATTATTTATAAAATAAATTAAACTATTGAATTATTTGTATAATAAATTAAACTTTGTATTGTTTTTTATAAAATTAAACAAATCGTTTTAAAATAATCACTTGAATTATTTATATAATAAATTAAACAATTCATTATAAATTAAACTAATGAATTATATATATAATAAATTAAACTATTTAATTATTGATATGATAAAATAAACTTTGATTTATATTTATAATAAATTAAACAATTCATTTTAAAATAATCACTTGAATAATTAATATAATAAATTAAACAATTCATTATTAATTAAACTATTGAATTATTTATATGATAAATTATACCTTGAATGATTTTTATAATAAATTAAACAATTCATTTAAAAAATAATCACTTGAATTATTTTTATTATAAATTAAACAATTCATTATAAATTAAACGATTGAATTATTTACATAATAAATGAAACTATTGAATTATTTATATAATAAATGAAACTATTGAATTATTTATATAATAAATTAAACTTTGAATTATTTTTTATAAAAAATTACACAATTCATTATGAATTAAATTAATGAATTATTTATATAATAAATTAAACTATTGCATTGTTTATATCATAAATTAAACTTTGAATTACTTTTATAATAAATTAAACAATTCATTTTAAAATAATAACTTGAATTATTTATAAAATAAATTAAACCATTCATTATAAATTAAACTATTGAATTATTTATATAATAAATTAAATGACAGAATTATTTATATAATAAAATAAACATTGAATTATTTTTATAATAAATTAAACAATTCATTTTAAAATAATCACTTGAATTATTGAAATAATAAATTAAACAATTCATTATAAATTAAAATATAGAATTATTTATATAACAAATTAAACTATTGAATTGTTTATATGATACATTAAACCTTGAATTATTTTTATAATAAATTAAACAATTCATTTAAAAAATAATCACTTGAATTATTTATATAATAAATTAAACAATTCATTATATATTAAACGATTGAATTATTTATATAATAAATTAAACTATAGAATTATTTATGTAACAAATTAAACTATTGAATTATTTATGTAATTAAATAAACTTTGAACTAAATTTATAATAAATTAAACAATTCATTTTAAAATAATTACTTGAATTATTTATATAATAAATTAAACAATTCATTATAAATTAAACTATTGAATCATTTATAGAATAAATTAAACTATAGAATTAAACATATAACAAATTAAACTATTGAATTATTTATACAATAAAATAAACTTTGAATTATTTTTATAATAAATTAAACAATTCATTTCAAAATAATCACTTGAATTATTTATGTAATAAATTAAACAATTCATTATAAATTAAACTATAGAATTATTTATACAATAAAATAAACGTTGAATTATTTTTATAATAAATTAAACTATAGAATTATTTATATAATAAAATAAACTTTGAATTATATTTATAATAAATTCAACAATTCATTTTAAAATAATCACTTGAATTATTTATGTAATAAATTTAACAATTCAATATAAATTAAATTATTGAATTATTTGTAGAATAAATTAAACTATTGAATTATTTGTATAATAAATTAAACTTCGAATTATTTTTTTAATAAATGAAACAATTCATTTTAAAATAATCACTTGAATTATTTATGTAATAAATCAAACAATTGATTATAAATTAAACTATTGAATTAATTTTATAATAAATTAAACAATTCATTATAAATTAAACTATTGAATTATATAATAAATTGAACTTTGAATTATTTTTATATTAAATTAAACAAATCATTTTAAAATAATCACCAGAATTATTTATATAATAAATTAAACAGGTGCATTATTTATATAAAAATTAAACATTGAATTATTTTTATAATAAATTCATCAATTTATTTTAAAATATTCACTAGAATTATTCATATAATAAATTAAACAATTCATTATAAATTAAACTATTGAATTATTTATAGAATAAATTAAACTATTGAATTATTTGTATAATAAATTAAACTTTGAATTATTTTTATATTAAATTAAACAAATCATTTAAAAATAATCACCAGTATTATTTATATAATAAATTAAACAATTCATTATAAATTAAACTGTTGAATTATTTATAGTATAAATTAAACTATTGCATTGTTTTTATATAAAATTAAACAAATCATTTTAAAATAATCACTTGAATTATTTATATAATAAATTAAACAATTCATTATAAATTAAACTAATGAATTATTTATTGAATAAATTAAACTATTGAATTATTTATATAATAAATTAAACTATTGAATTATTGATATAATAAAATAAACCTTGAATTATTTTTATAATAAATTAAACAATTCATTTAAAAAATAATCACTTGAATTATTTATATAATAAATTAAACAATTCATTATATATTAAACGATTGAATTACTTATATAATAAATTAAACTATAGAATTATTTATGTAACAAATTAAACTATTGAATTATTTATGTAATTAAATAAACTTTGAACTAAATTTATAATAAATTAAACAATTAATTTTAAAATAATTACTTGAATTATTTATATAATAAATTAAACAATTCATTATAAATTAAACTATTGAATCATTTATAGAATAAATTAAACTATAGAATTAAACATATAACAAATTAAACTATTGAATTATTTATACAATAAAATAAACTTTGAATTATATTTATAATAAATTAAACAATTCATTTTAAAATAATTACTTGAATTATTTATACAATAAATTAAACAATTCATTATAAATTAAACTATAGAATTATTTATACAATAAAATAAACGTTGAATTATTTTTATAATAAATTAAACAATTCATTTCAAAATAATCACTTGAATTATTTATGTAATAAATTAAACAATTCATTATAAATTAAACTATTGAATTATTTATATAATAAATTAAACTATAGAATTATTTATATAATAAAATAAACTTTGAATTATATTTATAATAAATTCAACAATTCATTTTAAAATAATCACTTGAATTATTTATGTAATAAATTTAACAATTCAATATAAATTAAATTATTGAATTATTTGTAGAATAAATTAAACTATTGAATTATTTGTATAATAAATTAAACTTCGAATTATTTTTTTAATAAATGAAACAATTCATTTTAAAATAATCACTTGAATTATTTATGTAATAAATCAAACAATTGATTATAAATTAAACTATTGAATTAATTTTATAATAAATTAAACAATTCATTATAAATTAAACTATTGAATTATATAATAAATTAAACTTTGAATTATTTTTATATTAAATTAAACAAATCATTTTAAAATAATCACCAGAATTATTTATATAATAAATTAAACAGGTGCATTATTTATATAAAAATTAAACATTGAATTATTTTTATAATAAATTCATCAATTTATTTTAAAATATTCACTAGAATTATTCATATAATAAATTAAACAATTCATTATAAATTAAACTATTGAATTATTTATAGAATAAATTAAACGATTGAATTATTTGTATAATAAATTAAACTTTGAATTATTTTTATATTAAATTAAACAAATCATTTAAAAATAATCACCAGTATTATTTATATAATAAATTAAACTATTGCATTGTTTGAATAATAAATTAAACTTTGTATTGTTTTTATATAAAATTAAACAAATCATTTAAAAATAATCACTTGAATTATTTATATAATAAATTAAACAATTCATTATAAATTAAACTAATGAATTATTTATTGAATAAATTAAACTATTGAATTATTTATATAATAAATTAAACTATTGAATTATTTATATGATAAATTATACCTTGAATGTTTTTAATAATAAATTAAACAATTCATTTAAAAAATAAGCACTTGAATTATTTATATAATAAATTAAACAATTCATTATAAATTAAACTATTGAATTATTTACAGAATAAATTAAAATATTGAATAATTTATATAATCAATTAAACTATTGCATTGTTTATATAATAAATTAAACATTGAATTACTTTTATAATAAATTAAACAATTCATTTTAAAATAATCACTTGAATTATTTATATAATAAATTAAACAATTCATTATAAATTAAACTATTGAATTATTTACAGAATAAATTAAAATATTGAATAATTTATATAATCAATTAAACTATTGCATTGTTTATATAATATAATAAACTTTGAATTATTTTTATAATAAATTAAACAAATCATTTTAAAATAATCACTTGAATTATTTATATAATAAATTAAACAATTCATTATAAATTAAATTATTGAATTATTCATATAATAAATTAAACCTTGAGTTATTTTTTTAATAAATTAAACAATTCATTTCAAAAATAATCACTTGAATTATTTATATATTAAGTAAAACAATGTATTATAAATTAAACTATTGAATTATTTATAAAATAAATTAAACTATTGAATTATTTGTATAATAAATTAAACTTTGTATTGTTTTTTATAAAATTAAACAAATCGTTTTAAAATAATCACTTGAATTATTTATATAATAAATTAAACAATTCATTATAAATTAAACTAATGAATTATATATATAATAAATTAAACTATTTAATTATTGATATGATAAAATAAACTTTGATTTATATTTATAATAAATTAAACAATTCATTTTAAAATAATCACTTGAATAATTAATATAATAAATTAAACAATTCATTATTAATTAAACTATTGAATTATTTATATGATAAATTATACCTTGAATGATTTTTATAATAAATTAAACAATTCATTTAAAAAATAATCACTTGAATTATTTTTATTATAAATTAAACAATTCATTATAAATTAAACGATTGAATTATTTACATAATAAATGAAACTATTGAATTATTTATATAATAAATTAAACTTTGAATTATTTTTTATAAAAAATTACACAATTCATTATGAATTAAATTAATGAATTATTTATATAATAAATTAAACTATTGCATTGTTTATATCATAAATTAAACTTTGAATTACTTTTATAATAAATTAAACAATTCATTTTAAAATAATAACTTGAATTATTTATAAAATAAATTAAACCATTCATTATAAATTAAACTATTGAATTATTTATATAATAAATTAAACGACAGAATTATTTATATAATAAAATAAACATTGAATTATTTTTATAATAAATTAAACAATTCATTTTAAAATAATCACT
This sequence comes from Heptranchias perlo, assembly GCF_035084215.1. Taxonomy (NCBI): domain Eukaryota; kingdom Metazoa; phylum Chordata; class Chondrichthyes; order Hexanchiformes; family Hexanchidae; genus Heptranchias; species Heptranchias perlo. The sequence goes on along the minus strand of NC_090341.1, from coordinate 63,506,281 downwards.
TGAATTATTGAAATAATAAATTAAACAATTCATTATAAATTAAAATATAGAATTATTTATATAACAAATTAAACTATTGAATTGTTTATATGATACATTAAACCTTGAATTATTTTTATAATAAATTAAACAATTCATTTAAAAAATAATCACTTGAATTATTTATATAATAAATTAAACAATTCATTATATATTAAACGATTGAATTATTTATATAATAAATTAAACTATAGAATTATTTATGTAACAAATTAAACTATTGAATTATTTATGTAATTAAATAAACTTTGAACTAAATTTATAATAAATTAAACAATTCATTTTAAAATAATTACTTGAATTATTTATATAATAAATTAAACAATTCATTATAAATTAAACTATTGAATCATTTATAGAATAAATTAAACTATAGAATTAAACATATAACAAATTAAACTATTGAATTATTTATACAATAAAATAAACTTTGAATTATATTTATAATAAATTAAACAATTCATTTTAAAATAATTACTTGAATTATTTATACAATAAATTAAACAATTCATTATAAATTAAAGTATAGAATTATTTATACAATAAAATAAACGTTGAATTATTTTTATAATAAATTAAACAATTCATTTCAAAATAATCACTTGAATTATTTATGTAATAAATCAAACAATTAATTATAAATTAAACTATTGAATTATTTATATAATAAAATAAACTTTGAATGATATTTATAATAAATTAAACAATTCATTTTCAAATAATCACTTCAATTGTTTAATTTATGTAATAAATTTGACAATTCAATATAAATTAAACTAATGAATTATTTATAGAATAAATTAAACTATTGAATTATTTATATAATAAATTAAACTATTGAATTATTGACATAATAAAATAAACCTTGAATTATATTTATAATAAATTAAACAATTCATTTTAAAATAATCACTTCAATTATTTAATTTATGTAATAAATTTAACAATTCAATATAAATTAAACTATTGAATTATTTATAGAATAAATTAAACTATTGAATTATTTGAAAAATAAATTAAACTTCGAATTATTTTTTAATAAATGAAACAATTCATTTTAAAATAATCACTTGAATTATTTATGTAATAAATCAAACAATTGATTATAAATTAAACTATTGAATTATTTTTATAATAAATTAAACAATTCATTATGAATTAAACTATTGAATTATATAATAAATTAAACTATTGAATTATTTGTATGATAAATTAAATTTGAATTATTTTTATATTAAATTAAACAAATCATTTTAAAATTATCACCAGAATTATTTATATAATAAATTAAACAATTCATTATAAATTAAACTGTTGAATTATTTATGTAATAAATTGAACAATTGAATTATTTTTATAATAAATTAAACAATTCATTATAAATTAAACTATTGAATTATATAATAAATTAAACTATTGAATTATTTGTATGATAAATTAAACCTTGAATTATTTTTACAATAAATTAAACAATTCATTTAATAAATAATCACTTGAATTATTTATATAATAAATTAAACCATTCATTATAAATTAAACTATTGAATTATTTATATAATGAATTAAACGACAGAATTATTTATATAATAAAATAAACTTTGAATTATTTTTATAATAAATTAAACAATTCATTTTAAAATAATCATTTGAATTATTTATATTATAAATTAAACAATTCATTATAAATTAAACTATAGAATTATTTATATAACAAATTAAACTATTGAATTGTTTATATGATACATTAAACCTTGCATTATTTTTATAATAAATTAAACAAATCATTTAAAAAATAATCACTTGAATTATTTATATAATAAATTAAACAATTCATTATAAATTAAACGATTAGAATTATTTATATAATAAATTAAACTATAGAATTATTTATGTAACAAATTAAACTATTGAATTATTTATATAATAAAATAAACTTTGAATTATATTTATAATAAATTTAACAATTCATTTTAAAATAATTTCTTGAATTATTTATATAATAAATTAAACAATTCATTATAAATTAAACGATTGAATTATTTATATAATAAATTAAACTATAGAATTATTTATATAATAAATTAAACTATTGAATTATTTATATAATAAAGTAAACTTTGAATGATATTTGTAATAAATTAAACAATTCATTTTAAAATAATCACTTCAATTATTTAATTTCTGTAATAAATTTGACAATTCAATATAAATTAAACTAATGAATTATTTATAGAATAAATTAAACTATTGAATTATTTATATAATAAATTAAACTATTGAATTATTGATATAATAAAATAAACCTTGAATTATATTTATAATAAATTAAACAATTCATTTTAAAATAATCACTTGAATAATTTATATAATAAGTTAAACAATTCATTATAAATTAAACTATTGAATTATTTATATGATAAATTATAACTTGAATGTTTTTAATAATAAATTAAACAATTCATTTAAAAAATAATCACTTGAATTATTTTTATTATAAATTAAACAATTCATTATAAATGAAATTATTGAATTATTTACATAATAAATGAAACTATTGAATTATTTATATAATGAAATAAACTTTGAATTATTTTTTTAATAAATTAAACAATTCATTATGAATTGAATTAATGAATTATTTATACAATAAATTAAACTATTGCATTGTTTATATAATAAATTAAACATTGAATTACTTTTATAATAAATTAAACAATTCATTTTAAAATAGTAACTTCAATTATTTATAAAATAAATTAAAACATTCATTATAAATTAAACTATTGAATTATTTATATAATGAATTAAACGACAGAATTATTTATATAATAAAATAAACTTTGAATTATTTTTATAATAAATTAAACAATTCATTTTAAAATAATCATTTGAATTATTTATATAATAAATTAAACAATTCATTATAAATTAAACGATTGAATTATTTATATAATAAATTAAACTATAGAATTATTTATGTAACAAATTAAACTATTGAATTATTTATATAATAAAATAAACTTTGAATTATATTTATAATAAATTAAACAATTCATTTTAAAATAATTACTTGAATTATTTTTATAATAAATTAAACAATTCATTATAAGTTAAACTATTGAATCATTTATATAATAAATTAAACTTTAGAATTATTTACATAACAAATTAAACGATTGAATTATTTATACAATAAAATAAACTTTGAATTATATTTATAATAAATTAAACAATTCATTTTAAAATAATTACTTGAATTATTTATATAATAAATTTAAAAATTCATTTAAAAAATAATCACTTGAATTATTTATATAATCAATTAAACTATTGAATTATTTATAGAATAAATTAAACTTTGAATTATTTTTATATTAAATTAAACAATTCATTTTAAAATAATCACTTCAATTATTTAATTTATGTAATAAATTTGACAATTCAATATAAATTAAACTAATGAATTATTTATAGAATAAATTAAACTATTGAATTATTTATATAATAAATTAAACTATTGAATTATTGATATAATAAAATAAACCTTGAATTATATTTATAATAAATTAAACAATTCATTTTAAAATAATCACTTGAATAATTTATATAATAAGTTAAACAATTCATTATAAATTAAACTATTGAATTATTTATATGATAAATTATACCTTGAATGTTTTTAATAATAAATTAAACAATTCATTTAAAAAATAATCACTTGAATTATTTTTATTATAAATTAAACAATTCATTATAAATGAAACTATTGAATTATTTACATAATAAATGAAACTATTGAATTATTTATATAATGAAATAAACTTTGAATTATTTTTATAACAAATTAAACAATTCATTATGAATTGAATTAATGAATTATTTATACAATAAATTAAACTATTGCATTGTTTATATAATAAATTAAACATTGAATTACTTTTATAATAAATTAAACAATTCATTTTAAAATAGTAACTTCAATTATTTATAAAATAAATTAAAACATTCATTATAAATTAAACTATTGAATTATTTATATAATAAATTAAACGACAGAATTATTTATATAATAAAATAAACTTTGAATTATATTTATAATAAATTAAACAATTCATTTTAAAATAATTACTTGAATTATTTATATAATAAATTAAACAATTCATTATAAGTTAAACTATTGAATCATTTATATAATAAATTAAACTTTAGAATTATTTACATAACAAATTAAACGATTGAATTATTTATATAATAAAATAAACTTTGAATTATTTTTATATTCAATTAAACAAATCATTTTAAAATAATCACTTGAATTATTTATGTAATAAATCAAACAATTCATTATAAATTAAACTATTGAATTATTTATATAATAAAATAAACTTTGAATGATATTTATAATAAATTAAACAATTCATTTTAAAATAATCACTTCAATTATTTAATTTATGTAATAAACTTAACAATTCAATATAAATTAAACTATTGAATTATTTATAGAATAAATTAAACTATTGAATTATTTGAAAAATAAATTAAACTTCGAATTATTTTTTAATAAATGAAACAATTCATTTTAAAATAATCACTTGAATTATTTATGTAATAAATCAAACAATTGATTATAAATTAAACTATTGAATTATTTTTATAATAAATTAAACAATTCATTATAAATTAAACTATTGAATTATATAATAAATTAAACTATTGAATTATTTGTATGATAAATTAAACTTTGAATTATTTTTATATTAAATTAAACAAATCATTTTAAAATAATTTCTTGAATTATTTATATAATAAATTAAACAATTCATTATAAATTAAACTATTGAATGATTTATATAATAAATTAAACTATAGAATTATTTACATAAAAAATTAAACGATTGAATTATTTATATAATAAAATAAACTTTGAATTATATTTATAATAAATTAAACAATTCATTTTAAAATAATTACTTCAATTATTTCTATAATAAATTAAAGAATTCATTTAAAAAATAATCACTTGTATTATTTATATAATAAATTAAACTATTGAATTATTTATAGAATAAATTAAACTATTGAATTGTTTGAAAAATAAATTAAACTTCGAATTATTTTTTTAATAAATTAGACAATTCATTTTAAAATAATCACTTGAATTATATAATAAATTAAACTATTGAATTATTTGTATGATAAATTAAACTTTGTCTTCTTATTATAATAAATTAAACAATTCATTTTAAAATAATCACTTAAATTATTTATGTAACAAATTAAACTATTGAATTATTTATACAATAACTTAAACTTTGAATTATTTTTATAAATAATTAAACAATTCATTTTAAATAATCACTTGAATTATTTATATAATAAATTAAACTATTGAATTATTTGTACATTAAATTAAACTTTGAATTATTTTTATATTCAATTAAACAAATCATTTAAAAATAATCACTTGAATTATATTTATAATAAATTAAACAATTCATTTAATAAATAATCACTTGAATTATTTATATAATAAATTAAACCATTCATTATAAATTAAACTATTGAATTATTTATATAATAAATTAAACAAGTGCATTATTTATATAAAAATTAAACATTGAATTATTTTTATAACAAATTCATCAATTTATTTTAAAATATTCACTAGAATCATTTATATAATAAATTAAACAATTCATTATAAATTAAACTATTGAATTATTTACATAATAAATTAAACTATTGAATTATTTATATCATGAATTAAACTTTGAATTATTTTTATAATAAATTAAACAATTCATTTTAAAATTGTCACTTAAATTATTTATATAATAAATTAAATAATTCATGAAAATTAAACTGATGAATTATTTATATGACAAATTAAACAATTCATTGTCAATTAAACTATTGAATTATGTGACTAATAAATTAAACTATTGAATTATTTATACATTAAATTAAACTTTGAATTATTTTAAGAATAAATTATACAATCCATTTAAAAATAATCACATGAATTATTTATAAAATAAATTAAACAATTCATTATTAATTAAACTATTGAATTATTTATATGATAAATTGAACTTTGAATTATTTATATAATAAACTAAACAATTCATTATAAATTAAACTATTGCACCAATTAAATAATAAATTAAACTTTGAATTAATTTTATAATAAATTAAAGAATTCATTTTTAAATAATCACTTGAATTATTTTTATAATAAATTAAACAATTCATTACAAATTAAATTATTGAATTATTTAAAAAATAAATTAAGCAATTAATTATAAATTGAACGATTGAATTATTGATATAATCAATTATATTTGAATTATTTTTATAATAAATTAAACAATTCATTTTAAAATAATCACTTGAATTATTTATACAATAAATTTAAAAATTCATTATTAATTAAATTATCGAATTATTTCTATGATAAATTAAGCAATTCATTATAAATTAAACTATTGAATTATTTAGATAATAATTTGAACGATTGAATTATTTATACAATAAATTAAACTTTGAATTATTTTTATAATAAATTAAACAATTCATTTTGAAATAATCACATGAATTATATATATAATAAATTAAACAAGTCATTATTAATTAAACAACTGAATTATTTATATAATAAATTGAACTATTGAATTATTTATACAATAAATTAAACATTGAATTATTTTTATAATAAATTAAACAATTCATTTTGAAATAATCACTTGAATTTTTTTTATAATAAATTAAATAATTCATTATAAATTAAATTATTGAATTATTTATATAATAAATTAAGCAATTCATTACAAATTTAACTGTTGAATTATTTATATAATCAATTAAACTATTGAATTATTTATATAATTAATTATATTTGAATTATTTTTATAATAAATTAAACAATTCATTATAAATTAAACTAGTGAATTATTTATATAATAAATAGAACTATTTAATTATTTACATAATAAATTAAACATTGAAATATTTTAATAATAAATTAAACAATTCATTTTAAAATAAACACATGAATTATTTATAAAACAAATTTAAAAATTCATCATCAATTAAACGATTGAATTATTTATGAAATAAATTAAACAATTCATTATATATTAAACTACTGAATTACTTATATAATGAATTAAACTTTGTATTATTTTTGTAATAAATTAATCAATTTATTTTAAAATAATCACTTGAATTATTTATAAAATACATTAAACAATTCATTATAAATTAAACTATTGAATTATTTATATTGTAAATTAAACTTTGAATTATTTTAAGAATAAATTAAACAATCCATTTTAAAATAAATTAAACAATTGATTATGAATTAAACTATTGAATTATTTATATAATAAATTAAACAATTCATTATAAATTAAACTTTTGAATTGTTTATAGAATAAATAGAACTATTGAATTACTTACATAATAAATTAAACTTTGAAATATTTTACCAATAAATTAATCAATAAATTTGAAAATAAACACATGAATTATTAATAATATAAATTAAACAATTCATTATCAAGTAAACTATTGAATTATTTATAAAGTAAATTAAACTATTGAATTATTTATATAATAAATTAAACTATTGAATTATATATATTATTAATTAAACTTTGAATTATTTTTAAAATAAATTAAACAACGCATTTTAAAATAATCACTTGAATTATTCAGATAATAAATTAAACAATTCATTATAAATTAAACTACTGAATTATTTATACAATAAATTGCAAAATTGAATTATTTATATAATAAATTAAACTTTGTAACATTTTTGTAATAAATTAATCAATTTCTTTAGGAATAATCATTTAAATTAAACAATTCATTACAAATTAAACTATTGAATTATTTATATAATAAATTAAACTATTGAATTATTTATATTATAAATTAAACTTTGAATTATTTTTAGAATAAATTAAACAACGCATTTTAAAATAATCACTTGAATTATTCATATAAATTAAACAATTCATTATAAATTAAACTATTGAATTATTTATACAATAACTTAAACTTTGAATTATTTTTATAAATAATTAAACAATTCATTTTAAATAATCACTTGAATTATTTATATAATAAATTAAACTATTGAATTATTTACATAATAAATTAAACAATTCATTATAAATTAAACTATTGAATTAATTATATAATAAATTAAAATATTGCACCAATTATATAATAAATTAAACTATTGATTTGTTTATAAAATTAATTAAACAATTCATTATAAATTAAAATACTGAATTGTTTACACAATAAATGGAACTATTGAATTATTTATATATTAAATTAAACAATTCTTTATATACGAAACTATTGAATTAATTATATAATAAATTAAACTATTGAATTATATATAATAAGTTAAACTTTGAAATATTTTTATGAATATTTAAACAATTCATTTTAAAATAATCACTTGAATTATTTATATAATAAATTAAACTTTGAATTATTTATATAATAAATTAAACAATTCATTTTGAAATAATCACTTCAATTATTCATATAATAAATTAAACAATTAATTATAATTTAAACTATATAATTATTTATACAATAAATTAAACTTTGAATTATTTTTATAATAAATTAAACAATTCATTTTAAAATAATCACTTGAATGATTTATATAATAAATTAAACTATGCATTATTTTAATAATAAATTAAACAATCCATTTTAAAATAATCACATGAATTATGTATAAAATAAGTTAAACAATTCATTATTATTTAAACTATTGAAATATTTATATAATAAATTAAACAATTCATTATAAATTAAACTATTGAATTATTTATATAATAAATTAAACTATTGCACCATTTATATAATAAATTAAACTTTGAATTATTTTTACAATAAATTAAACAATTCATTTTAAAATAATCACTTGAATTATTTATACAATAAATTTAAAAATTCATTATTAATTAAATTATTGAATTATTTCTATGATAAATTAAGCAATTCATTATAAATTAAACTATTGAATTATTTGGATAATAACTTGAACGATTGAATTATTTATACAATAAATTAAACTTTGAATTATTTTTATAATAAATTAAACAATTCATTTTTAAATAATCAATTGAATTATTTATATAATAAATTAAACAATTCATTATAAGTTAAACTATTGAATCATTTATATAATAAATTAAACTTTAGAATTATTTACATAACAAATTAAACGATTGAATTATTTATATAATAAATTGAACTATTGAATTATTTATACAATAAATTAAACTATAGAATTATTTCTGTAACAAAATAAACTATTGAATTATTTATATAATAAAATAAACTTTGAATTATATTTATAATAAATTAAACAATTCATTTTAAAATAATTACTTGAATTATTTATATAATAAATTAAACAATTCATTATAAGTTAAACTATTGAATCATTTATATAATAAATTAAACTTTAGAATTATTTACATAACAAATTAAACGATTGAATTATTTATATAATAAAATAAACTTTGAATTATATTTATAATAAATTAAACAATTCATTTTAAAACAATTACTTGAATTATTTATATAATAAATTAAACAATTCATTTAAAAAATAATCACTTGAATTATTTATGTAATAAATTAAACTATTGAATTATTTATAGAATAAATTAAACTATTGAATTATTTGTACAATAAATTAAACTTTGAATTATTTTTATATTCAATTAAACAAATCATTTTAAAATAATCACTTGAATTATTTATGTAATAAATCAAACAATTCATTATAAATTAAACTATTGAATTATTTATAGAATAAATTAAACTATTGAATTATTTGTACAATAAATTAAACTTTGAATTATTTTTATATTCAATTAAACAAATCATTTTAAAATAATCACTTGAATTATTTATGTAATAAATCAAACAATTCATTATAAATTAAACTACTGAATTATTTATACAATAAATTGCAAAATTGAATTATTTATATAATAAATTAAACTTTGTAACATTTTTGTAATAAATTAATCAATTTCTTTAGGAATAATCACTTAAATTAAACAATTCATTACAAATTAAACTATTGAATTATTTATATAATAAATTAAACTATTGAATTATTTATATTATAAATTAAACTTTGAATTATTTTTAGAATAAATTAAACAACGCATTTTAAAATAATCACTTGAATTATTCATATAAATTAAACAATTCATTATAAATTAAACTATTGAATTATTTATACAATAACTTAAACTTTGAATTATTTTTATAAATAATTAAACAATTCATTTTAAATAATCACTTGAATTATTTATATAATAAATTAAACTATTGAATTATTTACATAATAAATTAAACAATTCATTATAAATTAAACTATTGAATTATTTATATAATAAATTAAACTATTGAATTATTTACATAATAAATTAAACAATTCATTATAAATTAAACTATTGAATTAATTATATAATAAATTAAAATATTGCACCAATTATATAATAAATTAAACTTTGAATTGTTTATAAAATAAATAAAACAATTAATTATCAATTAAACTATTGATTTGTTTATAAAATTAATTAAACAATTCATTATAAATTAAAATACTGAATTATTTACACAATAAATGGAACTATTGAATTATTTATATATTAAATTAAACAATTCTTTATATACGAAACTATTGAATTAATTATATAATAAATTAAACTATTGAATTATATATAATAAGTTAAACTTTGAAATATTTTTATAAATATTTAAACAATTCATTTTAAAATAATCACTTGAATTATTTATATAATAAATTAAACTTTGAATTATTTATATAATAAATTAAACAATTCATTTTGAAATAATCACTTCAATTATTCATATAATAAATTAAACAATTAATTATAATTTAAACTATATAATTATTTATACAATAAATTAAACTTTGAATTATTTTTATAATAAATTAAACAATTCATTTTAAAATAATCACTTGAATGATTTATATAATAAATTAAACTATGCATTATTTTAATAATAAATTAAACAATCCATTTTAAAATAATCACATGAATTATGTATAAAATAAGTTAAACAATTCATTATTATTTAAACTATTGAAATATTTATATAATAAATTAAACAATTCATTATAAATTAAACTATTGAATTATTTATATAATAAATTAAACTATTGCACCATTTATATAATAAATTAAACTTTGAATTATTTTTACAATAAATTAAACAATTCATTTAAAAATAATCACTTGAATTATTTATACAATAAATTTAAAAATTCATTATTAATTAAATTATTGAATTATTTCTATGATAAATTAAGCAATTCATTATAAATTAAACTATTGAATTATTTGGATAATAACTTGAACGATTGAATTATTTATACAATAAATTAAACTTTGAATTATTTTTATAATAAATTAAACAATTCATTTTTAAATAATCAATTGAATTATATATATAATAAATTAAACAGATCATTATTAATTAAACTACTGAATTATTTATATAATAAATTGAACTATTGAATTATTTATACAATAAATTAAACTATAGAATTATTTCTGTAACAAATTAAACTATTGAATTATTTATATAATAAAATAAACTTTGAATTATATTTATAATAAATTAAACAATTCATTTTAAAATAATTACTTGAATTATTTATATAATAAATTAAACAATTCATTATAAGTTAAACTATTGAATCATTTATATAATAAATTAAACTTTAGAATTATTTACATAACAAATTAAACGATTGAATTATTTATATAATAAAATAAACTTTGAATTATATTTATAATAAATTAAACAATTCATTTTAAAACAATTACTTGAATTATTTATATAATAAATTAAACAATTCATTTAAAAAATAATCACTTGAATTATTTATGTAATAAATTAAACTATTGAATTATTTATAGAATAAATTAAACTATTGAATTATTTGTACAATAAATTAAACTTTGAATTATTTTTATATTCAATTAAACAAATCATTTTAAAATAATCACTTGAATTATTTATGTAATAAATCAAACAATTCATTATAAATTAAACTATTGAATTATTTATAGAATAAATTAAACTATTGAATTATTTGTACAATAAATTAAACTTTGAATGATATTTATAATAAATTAAACAATTCATTTTAAAATAATCACTTCAATTATTTAATTTATGTAATAAATTTAACAATTCAATATAAATTAAACTATTGAATTATTTATAGAATAAATTAAACTATTGAATTATTTGAAAAATAAATTAAACTTCGAATTATTTTTTAATAAATGAAACAATTCATTTTAAAATAATCACTTGAATTATTTATGTAATAAATCAAACAATTGATTATAAATTAAACTATTGAATTATTTTTATAATAAATTAAACAATTCATTATAAATTAAACTATTGAATTATATAATAAATTAAACTATTGAATTATTTGTATGATAAATTAAACTTTGAATTATTTTTATATTAAATTAAACAAATCATTTTAAAATTATCACCAGAATTATTTATATAATAAATTAAACCATTCATTATAAATTAAACTATTGAATTATTTATATAATGAATTAAACAAGTGCATTATTTATATAAAAATTAAACATTGAATTATTTTTATAATAAATTCATCAATTTATTTTAAAATATTCACCAGAATTATTTATATAACAAATTAAACAATTCATTATACATTAAACTATTGAATTATTTATATAATAAATTAAACGACAGAATTATTTATATAATAAAATAAACTTTGAATTATTTTTATAATAAATTAAACAATTCATTTTAAAATAATCATTTGAATTATTTATATAATAAATTTAAAAATTCATTTAAAAAATAATCACTTGAATTATTTATATAATCAATTAAACTATTGAATTATTTATAGAATAAATTAAACTTTGAATTATTTTTATATTAAATTAAACAAATCATTTTAAAATAATCACTTGAATTATTTATAAAATGAATTAAACAATTCATTATAAATTAATATATTGAATTATTTATGTAATAAATTAAGCAATTCATTATAAATTAAACTATTGAATTATTTGGATAATAACTTGAACGATTGAATTATTTATACAATAAATTAAACTTTGAATTATTTTTATAATAAATTAAACAATTCATTTTTAAATAATCAATTGAATTATATATATAATAAATTAAACAGATCATTATTAATTAAACTACTGAATTATTTATATAATAAATTGAACTATTGAATTATTTATACAATAAATTAAACTATAGAATTATTTCTGTAACAAATTAAACTATTGAATTATTTATATAATAAAATAAACTTTGAATTATATTTATAATAAATTAAACAATTCATTTTAAAATAATTACTTGAATTATTTATATAATAAATTAAACAATTCATTATAAGTTAAACTATTGAATCATTTATATAATAAATTAAACTTTAGAATTATTTACATAACAAATTAAACGATTGAATTATTTATATAATAAAATAAACTTTGAATTATATTTATAATAAATTAAACAATTCATTTTAAAACAATTACTTGAATTATTTATATAATAAATTAAACAATTCATTTAAAAAATAATCACTTGAATTATTTATGTAATAAATTAAACTATTGAATTATTTATAGAATAAATTAAACTATTGAATTATTTGTACAATAAATTAAACTTTGAATTATTTTTATATTCAATTAAACAAATCATTTTAAAATAATCACTTGAATTATTTATGTAATAAATCAAACAATTCATTATAAATTAAACTATTGAATTATTTATAGAATAAATTAAACTATTGAATTATTTGTACAATAAATTAAACTTTGAATGATATTTATAATAAATTAAACAATTCATTTTAAAATAATCACTTCAATTATTTAATTTATGTAATAAATTTAACAATTCAATATAAATTAAACTATTGAATTATTTATAGAATAAATTAAACTATTGAATTATTTGAAAAATAAATTAAACTTCGAATTATTTTTTAATAAATGAAACAATTCATTTTAAAATAATCACTTGAATTATTTATGTAATAAATCAAACAATTGATTATAAATTAAACTATTGAATTATTTTTATAATAAATTAAACAATTCATTATAAATTAAACTATTGAATTATATAATAAATTAAACTATTGAATTATTTGTATGATAAATTAAACTTTGAATTATTTTTATATTAAATTAAACAAATCATTTTAAAATTATCACCAGAATTATTTATATAATAAATTAAACCATTCATTATAAATTAAACTATTGAATTATTTATATAATGAATTAAACAAGTGCATTATTTATATAAAAATTAAACATTGAATTATTTTTATAATAAATTCATCAATTTATTTTAAAATATTCACCAGAATTATTTATATAACAAATTAAACAATTCATTATACATTAAACTATTGAATTATTTATATAATAAATTAAACAACAGAATTATTTATATAATAAAATAAACTTTGAATTATTTTTATAATAAATTAAACAATTCATTTTAAAATAATCATTTGAATTATTTATATAATAAATTTAAAAATTCATTTAAAAAATAATCACTTGAATTATTTATATAATCAATTAAACTATTGAATTATTTATAGAATAAATTAAACTTTGAATTATTTTTATATTAAATTAAACAAATCATTTTAAAATAATCACTTGAATTATTTATAAAATGAATTAAAAAATTCATTATAAATTAATATATTGAATTATTTATGTAATAAATTAAGCAATTCATTATAAATTAAACTATTGAATTATTTGGATAATAACTTGAACGATTGAATTATTTATACAATAAATTAAACTTTGAATTATTTTTATAATAAATTAAACAATTCATTTTTAAATAATCAATTGAATTATATATATAATAAATTAAACAGATCATTATTAATTAAACTACTGAATTATTTATATAATAAATTGAACTATTGAATTATTTATACAATAAATTAAACTATAGAATTATTTCTGTAACAAATTAAACTATTGAATTATTTATATAATAAAATAAACTTTGAATTATATTTATAATAAATTAAACAATTCATTTTAAAATAATTACTTGAATTATTTATATAATAAATTAAACAATTCATTATAAGTTAAACTATTGAATCATTTATATAATAAATTAAACTTTAGAATTATTTACATAACAAATTAAACGATTGAATTATTTATATAATAAAATAAACTTTGAATTATATTTATAATAAATTAAACAATTCATTTTAAAACAATTACTTGAATTATTTATATAATAAATTAAACAATTCATTTAAAAAATAATCACTTGAATTATTTATGTAATAAATTAAACTATTGAATTATTTATAGAATAAATTAAACTATTGAATTATTTGTACAATAAATTAAACTTTGAATTATTTTTATATTCAATTAAACAAATCATTTTAAAATAATCACTTGAATTATTTATGTAATAAATCAAACAATTCATTATAAATTAAACTATTGAATTATTTATAGAATAAATTAAACTATTGAATTATTTGTACAATAAATTAAACTTTGAATGATATTTATAATAAATTAAACAATTCATTTTAAAATAATCACTTCAATTATTTAATTTATGTAATAAATTTAACAATTCAATATAAATTAAACTATTGAATTATTTATAGAATAAATTAAACTATTGAATTATTTGAAAAATAAATTAAACTTCGAATTATTTTTTAATAAATGAAACAATTCATTTTAAAATAATCACTTGAATTATTTATGTAATAAATCAAACAATTGATTATAAATTAAACTATTGAATTATTTTTATAATAAATTAAACAATTCATTATAAATTAAACTATTGAATTATATAATAAATTAAACTATTGAATTATTTGTATGATAAATTAAACTTTGAATTATTTTTATATTAAATTAAACAAATCATTTTAAAATTATCACCAGAATTATTTATATAATAAATTAAACCATTCATTATAAATTAAACTATTGAATTATTTATATAATGAATTAAACAAGTGCATTATTTATATAAAAATTAAACATTGAATTATTTTTATAATAAATTCATCAATTTATTTTAAAATATTCACCAGAATTATTTATATAACAAATTAAACAATTCATTATACATTAAACTATTGAATTATTTATATAATAAATTAAACGACAGAATTATTTATATAATAAAATAAACTTTGAATTATTTTTATAATAAATTAAACAATTCATTTTAAAATAATCATTTGAATTATTTATATAATAAATTTAAAAATTCATTTAAAAAATAATCACTTGAATTATTTATATAATCAATTAAACTATTGAATTATTTATAGAATAAATTAAACTTTGAATTATTTTTATATTAAATTAAACAAATCATTTTAAAATAATCACTTGAATTATTTATGTAATAAATCAAACAATTCATTATAAATTAAACTATTGAATTATTTATATAATAAAATAAACTTTGAATGATAATTGTAATAAATTAAACAATTCATTTTAAAATAATCACTTCAATTATTTAATTTATGTAATAAATTTGACAATTCAATATAAATTAAACTAATGAATTATTTATAGAATAAATTAAACTATTGAATTATTTATATAATAAATTAAACTATTGAATTATTGATATAATAAAATAAACCTTGAATTATATTTATAATAAATTAAACAATTCATTTTAAAATAATCACTTGAATAATTTATATAATAAGTTAAACAATTCATTATAAATTAAACTATTGAATTATTTATATGATAAATTATACCATGAATGTTTTTAATAATAAATTAAACAATTCATTTAAAAAATAATCACTTGAATTATTTTTATTATAAATTAAACAATTCATTATAAATGAAACTATTGAATTATTTACATAATAAATGAAACTATTGAATTATTTATATAATGAAATAAACTTTGAATTATTTTTATAATAAATTAAACAATTCATTATGAATTGAATTAATGAATTATTTATACAATAAATTAAACTATTGCATTGTTTATATAATAAATTAAACATTGAATTACTTTTATAATAAATTAAACAATTCATTTTAAAATAGTAACTTCAATTATTTATAAAATAAATTAAAACATTCATTATAAATTAAACTATTGAATTATTTATATAATAAATTAAACGACAGAATTATTTATATAATAAAATAAACTTTGAATTATATTTATAATAAATTAAACAATTCATTTTAAAATAATTACTTGAATTATTTATATATTAAATTAAACAATTCATTATAAGTTAAACTATTGAATCATTTATATAATAAATTAAACTTTAGAATTATTTACATAACAAATTAAACGATTGAATTATTTATATAATAAAATAAACTTTGAATTATATTTATAATAAATTAAACAATTCATTTTAAAACAATTACTTGAATTATTTATATAATAAATTAAACAATTCATTTAAAAAATAATCACTTGAATTATTTATGTAATAAATTAAACTATTGAATTATTTATAAAATAAATTAAACTATTGAATTATTTGTACAATAAATTAAACTTTGAATTATTTTTATATTCAATTAAACAAATCATTTTAAAATAATCACTTGAATTATTTATGTAATAAATCAAACAATTCATTATAAATTAAACTATTGAATTATTTTTATAATAAAATAAACTTTGAATGATATTTATAATAAATTAAACAATTCATTTAAAAATAATCACTTCAATTATTTAATTTATGTAATAAATTTAACAATTCAATATAAATTAAACTATTGAATTATTTATAGAATAAATTAAACTATTGAATTATTTGAAAAATAAATTAAACTTCGAATTATTTTTTAATAAATGAAACAATTCATTTTAAAATAATCACTTGAATTATTTATGTAATAAATCAAACAATTGATTATAAATTAAACTATTGAATTATTTTTATAATAAATTAAACAATTCATTATAAATTAAACTATTGAATTATATAATAAATTAAACTATTGAATTATTTGTATGATAAATTAAACTTTGAATTATTTTTATATTAAATTAAACAAATCATTTTAAAATTATCACCAGAATTATTTATATAATAAATTAAACAATTCATTATAAATTAAACTGTTGAATTATTTATGTAATAAATTGAACTATTGAATTATTTTTATAATAAATTAAACAATTCATTATAAATTAAACTATTGAATTATATAATAAATTAAACTATTGAATTATTTGTATGATAAATTAAACCTTTAATTATTTTTACAATAAATTAAACAATTCATTTAATAAATAATCACTTGAATTATTTATATAATAAATTAAACCATTCATTATAAATTAAACTATTGAATTATTTATATAATGAATTAAACAAGTGCATTATTTATATAAAAATTAAACATTGAATTATTTTTATAATAAATTCATCAATTTATTTTAAAATATTCACCAGAATTATTTACATAATAAATTAAACGACAGAATTATTTATATAATAAAATAAACTTTGAAATATTTTTATAATAAATTAAACAATTCATTTAATAAATAATCACTTGAATTATTTATATAATAAATTAAACAATTCATTATAAATTAAACGATTGAATTATTTATATAATAAATTAAACTATAGAATTATTTATGTAACAAATTAAACTATTGAATTATTTATATAATAAAATAAACTTTGAATTATATTTATAATAAATTAAAGAATTCATTAAAAAAATAATCACTTGAATTATTTATATAATAAATTAAACTATTGAATTATTTATAGAATAAATTAAACTATTGAATTGTTTGAAAAATAAATTAAACTTCGAATTATTTTTTTAATAAATTAAACAATTCATTTTAAAATAATCACTTGAATTATATAATAAATTAAACTATTGAATTATTTGTATGATAAATTAAACTTTGTCTTCTTATTATAATAAATTAAACAATTCATTTTAAAATAATCACTTGAATTATTTATGTAACAAATTAAACTATTGAATTATTTATACAATAACTTAAACTTTGAATTATTTTTATAAATAATTAAACAATTCATTTTAAATAATCACTTGAATTATTTATATAATAAATTAAACTATTGAATTATTTACATAATAAATTAAACAATTCATTATAAATTAAACTATTGAATTATTTATATAATAAATTAAACTATTGAATTATTTACATAATAAATTAAACAATTCATTATAAATTAAACTATTGAATTAATTATATAATAAATTAAACTATTGCACCAATTATATAATAAATTAAACTTTGAATTATTTATAAAATAAATAAAACAATTAATTATCAATTAAACTATTGATTTGTTTATAAAATTAATTAAACAATTCATTATAAATTAAAATACTGAATTATTTACACAATAAATGGAACTATTGAATTATTTATATATTAAATTAAACAATTCTTTATATACGAAACTATTGAATTTATTATATAATAAATTAAACTATTGAATTATATATAATAAGTTAAACTTGGAAATATTTTTATAAATATTTAAACAATTCATTTTGAAATAATCACTTGAATTATTCATATAATAAATTAAACAATTAATTATAATTTAAACTATATAATTATTTATACAATAAATTAAACTTTGAATTATTTTTATAATAAATTAAACAATTCATTTTAAAATAATCACTTGAATGATTTATATAATAAATTAAACTATGCATTATTTTAATAATAAATTAAACAATCCATTTTAAAATAATCACATGAATTATGTATAAAATAAGTTAAACAATTCATTATTATTTAAACTATTGCACCATTTATATAATAAATTAAACTTTGAATTATTTTTACAATAAATTAAACAATTCATTTTAAAATAATCACTTGAATTATTTATACAATAAATTTAAAAATTCATTATTAATTAAATTATTGAATTATTTCGATGATAAATTAAGCAATTCATTATAAATTAAACTATTGAATTATTTGGATAATAACTTGAACGATTGAATTATTTATACAATAAATTAAACTTTGAATTATTTTTATAATAAATTAAACAATTCATTTTTAAATAATCAATTGAATTATATATATAATAAATTAAACAGATCATTATTAATTAAACTACTGAATTATTTATATAATAAATTGAACTATTGAATTATTTATACAATAAATTAAACATTGAATTATTTTTATAATAAATTAAACAATTCATTTTGAAATAATCACTTGAATTTTTTTAATAATAAATTAAATCATTCATTATAAATTAAACTATTGAATTATTTATATAATGAATTATATTTGAATTATTTTTATAATAAATTAAACAATTCATTATAAATTAAACTATTGAATTAATTATATAATAAATTAAACTATTGCACCAATTATATAATAAATTAAACTTTGAATTATTTATAAAATAAATTAAACAATTAATTATCAATTAAACTATTGAATTGTTTATAAAATAAATTAAACAATTCATTATAAATTAAAATACTGAATTATTCATACAATAAATGGAACTATTGAATTATTTATATATTAAATTAAACAATTCTTTATACACAAATCTATTGAATTAATTATATAATAAATTAAACTATTGAATTATATATATAATAAGTTAAACTTTGAAATATTTTTATAAATATTTAAACAATTCATTTTAAAATAATCACTTGAATTATTTATATAATAAATTAAACTTTGAATTATTTATATAATAAATTAAACAATTCATTTTGAAATAATCACTTGAATTATTCATATAATTAATTAAACAATTAATTATAATTTAAACTATATAATTATTTATACAATAAATTAAACTTTGAATTATTTTTATAATAAATTAAACAATTCATTTTAAAATAATCACTTGAATGATTTATATAATAAATTAAAGTATGCATTATTTTAATAATAAATTAAACAATCCATTTTAAAATAATCACATGAATTATGTATAAAATAAGTTAAACAATTCATTATTATTTAAACTATTGAAATATTTATATAATAAATTAAACAATTCATTATAAATTAAACTATTGAATTATTTATATAATAAATTAAACTATTGCACCATTTATATAATAAATTAAACTTTGAATTATTTTTACAATAAATTAAACAATTCATTTTAAAATAATCACTTGAATTATTTATACAATAAATTTAAAAATTCATTATTAATTAAATTATTGAATTATTTCTATGATAAATTAAGCAATTCATTATAAATTAAACTATTGAATTATTTGGATAATAACTTGAACGATTGAATTATTTATACAATAAATTAAACTTTGAATTATTTTTATAATAAATTAAACAATTCATTTTTAAATAATCAATTGAATTATATATATAATAAATTAAACAGATCATTATTAATTAAACTACTGAATTATTTATATAATAAATTGAACTATTGAATTATTTATACAATAAATTAAACATTGAATTATTTTTATAATCAATTAAACAATTCATTTTGAAATAATCACTTGAATCTTTTTTATAATAAATTAAATAATTCATTATAAATTAAACTATTGAATTTTTATATAATTAATTATATTTGAATTATTTTTATAATAAATTAAACAATTCATTATAAATTAAACTATTGAATTAATTATATAATAAATTAAACTATTGCACAAATTATATAATAAATTAAACTTTGAATTATTTATAAAATAAATTAAACAATTAATTATCAATTAAACTATTGAATTGTTTATAAAATAAATTAAACAATTCATTATAAATTAAAATACTGAATTATTTATACAATAAATGGAACTATTGAATTATTTATATATTAAATTAAACAATTCTTTATACACAAATCTATTGAATTAATTATATAATAAATTAAACTATTGAATTATATATATAATAAGTTAAACTTTGAAATATTTTTATAAATATTTAAACAATTCATTTTAAAATAATCACTTGAATTATTTATATAATAAATTAAACTTTGAATTATTTTTATAATAAATTAAACAATTCATTTTGAAATAATCACTTGAATTATTTATAACATAAATTAAACAATTCATTATAAATGAAACTATTGAGTCATTTATATATATATATTTTTTATTCGTTCACGGGATGTGGGCGTCGCTGGCAAGGCCGGCATTTATTGCCCATCCCTAATTGCCCTCGAGAAGGTGATGGTGAGCCGCCTTCTTGAACCGCTGCAGTCCGTGTGGTGACGGTTCTCCCACAGTGCTGTTAGGAAGGGAGTTCCAGGATTTTGACCCAGCGACAATGAAGGAACGGCGATATATTTCCAAGTCGGGATGGTGTGTGACTTGGAGGGGAACGTGCAGGTGGTGTTGTTCCCATGCGCCTGCTGCCCTTGTCCTTCTAGGTGGTAGAGGTTGCGGGTTTGGGAGGTGCTGTCGAAGAAGCCTTGGCGAGTTGCTGCAGTGCATCCTATGGATGGTGCACACTGCAGCCACAGTGCGCCGGTGGTGAAGGGAGTGAATGTTTAGGGTGGTGGATGGGGTGCTAATCAAGCGGGCTGCTTTATCTTGGATGGTGTCGAGCTTCTTGAGTGTTGTTGGAGCTGCACTCATCCAGGCAAGTGGAGAGTATTCCATCACACTCCTGACTTGTGCCTTGTAGATGGTGGAAAGGCTTTGGGGAGTCAGGAGGTGAGTCACTCGCCGCAGAATACCCAGCCTCTGACCTGCTCTTGTAGCCACAGTATTTATATGGCTGGTCCAGTTAAGTTTCTGGTCAATGGTGACCCCCAGGATGTTGATGGTGGGGGATTCGGCGATGGTAATGCCGTTGAATGTCAAGGGGAGTTGGTTAGACTCTCTCTTGTTGGAGATGGTCATTGCCTGGCACTTATCTGGTGCGAATGTTACTTGCCACTTATGAGCGCAAGCCTGGATGTTGTCCAGGTCTTGCTGTATGCAGGCTCGGACTGCTTCATTATCTGAGGGGTTGCGAATGGAACTGAACACATTTCTTTATATACGAAACTATTGAATTAATTATATAATAAATTAAACTATTGAATTATATATATAATAACTTAAACTTTGAAATATTTTTATAAATATTTCAACAATTCATTTTAAATAATCACTTGAATTATTTCTATAAGAAATTAAACTTTTGAATGATTTACATAATAAACTAAACAATTCATTATAAATTGAACTATTGAATTATTTATATAATCAATTAAGCTGTTGAATTATTTATATAATTAATAATATTTGAATTGTTTTTATAATAAATTAAACAATTCATTATCAATTAAACTATTGAATTATTTATGTAATAAATTAAACAATTCATTATAAATTAAAATACTGAATTATTTATACAACAAATTAAACTTTGAATTATTTTTATAATAAAGTAAACAATTCATTTTGAAATAATCACTTGAATGATTTATATAATAAATTAAACTATGCATTATTTTAATAATAAATTAAACAATCCATTTTAAAATAATCACATGAATTATGTATAAAATAAGTTAAACAAGTCATTATTATTTAAACTATTGAAATATTTATAAAATAAATTAAACAATTCATTATAAATTAAACTATTGAATTATTTATATAATAAATTAAACTATTGCACCATTTATATAATAAATTAAACTTTGAATTATTTTTACAATAAATTAAACAATTCATTTTAAAATAATCACTTGAATTATTTATACAATAAATTTAAAAATTCATTATTAATTAAATTATTGAATTATTCATATAATAAATTAAACAATTCATTATAAATTAAACTACTGAATTATTTATACAATAAATTGCACAATTGAATTATTTATATAATAAATTAAACTTTGAATTATTTTTATAATAAATTAAACAATTCATTTTTAAATAATCAATTGAATTATATATATAATAAATTAAACAAGTCTTTATTAATTAAACTACTGAATTATTTATATAATAAATTGAACTATTGAATTATTTCTACAATAAATTAAACATTGAATTATTTTTATAATAAATTAAACAATTCATTTTGAAATAATCACTTGAATTTTTTTAATAATAAATTAAATAATTCATTATAAATTAAATTATTGAATTATTTATATAATAAATTAAGCAATTCATTACAAATTTAACTGTTGAATTATTTATATAATCAATTAAACTATTGAATTATTTATATAATTAATTATATTTGAATTATTTTTATAATAAATTAAACAATTCATTATGAATTAAACTGGTGAATTATTTATATAATAAATAGAACTATTTAATTATTTACATAATAAATTAAACATTGAAATATTTTAATAATAAATTAAACAATTCATTTTAAAATAAACACATGAATTATTTATAAAACAAATTTAAATATTCATCATCAATTAAACAATTGAATTATTTATGAAATAAATTAAACAATTCATTATATATTAAACTACTGAATTATTTATACAATAAATTGAACTATTGAATTGTTTATATAATAAATTAAGCAATTCATTACAAATTTAACTGTTGAATTATTTATATAATCAATTAAACTATTGAATTATTTATATAATTAATTATATTTGAATTATTTTTATAATAAATTAAACAATTCATTATAAATTAAACTGGTGAATTATTTATATAATAAATAGAACTATTTAATTATTTACATAATAAATTAAACATTGAAATATTTTAATAATAAATTAAACAATTCATTTTAAAATAAACACATGAATTATTTATAAAACAAATTTAAAAATTCATCATCAATTAAACGATTGAATTATTTATGAAATAAATTAAACAATTCATTATATATTATACTACTGAATTATTTATACAATAAATTGAACTATTGAGATATTTATATAATAAATTAAACTTTGTATTATATTTGTCATAAATTAATCAATTTATTTTAAAATAATCACGTGAATTATTTATAAAATCAATTAAACAATTCATTATATATTAAACTACTGAATTATTTATACAATAAATTGAACTATTGAATTATTTATATAATAAATTAAACTTTGTATTATTTTTGTAATAAATTAATCAATTTATTTTAAAATAATCACTTGAATTATTTATAAAATACATTAAACAAGTCTTTATTAATTAAACTACTGAATTATTTATATAATAAATTGAACTATTGAATTATTTCTACAATAAATTAAACATTGAATTATTTTTATAATAAATTAAACAATTCATTTTGAAATAATCACTTGAATTTTTTTAATAATAAATTAAATAATTCATTATAAATTAAATTATTGAATTATTTATATAATAAATTAAGCAATTCATTACAAATTTAACTGTTGAATTATTTATATAATCAATTAAACTATTGAATTATTTATATAATTAATTATATTTGAATTATTTTTATAATAAATTAAACAATTCATTATGAATTAAACTGGTGAATTATTTATATAATAAATAGAACTATTTAATTATTTACATAATAAATTAAACATTGAAATATTTTAATAATAAATTAAACAATTCATTTTAAAATAAACACATGAATTATTTATAAAACAAATTTAAATATTCATCATCAATTAAACAATTGAATTATTTATGAAATAAATTAAACAATTCATTATATATTAAACTACTGAATTATTTATACAATAAATTGAACTATTGAATTGTTTATATAATAAATTAAGCAATTCATTACAAATTTAACTGTTGAATTATTTATATAATCAATTAAACTATTGAATTATTTATATAATTAATTATATTTGAATTATTTTTATAATAAATTAAACAATTCATTATAAATTAAACTGGTGAATTATTTATATAATAAATAGAACTATTTAATTATTTACATAATAAATTAAACATTGAAATATTTTAATAATAAATTAAACAATTCATTTTAAAATAAACACATGAATTATTTATAAAACAAATTTAAAAATTCATCATCAATTAAACGATTGAATTATTTATGAAATAAATTAAACAATTCATTATATATTATACTACTGAATTATTTATACAATAAATTGAACTATTGAGATATTTATATAATAAATTAAACTTTGTATTATATTTGTCATAAATTAATCAATTTATTTTAAAATAATCACGTGAATTATTTATAAAATCAATTAAACAATTCATTATATATTAAACTACTGAATTATTTATACAATAAATTGAACTATTGAATTATTTATATAATAAATTAAACTTTGTATTATTTTTGTAATAAATTAATCAATTTATTTTAAAATAATCACTTGAATTATTTATAAAATACATTAAACAATTCATTATAAATTAAACTATTGAATTATTTATATTGTAAATTAAACTTTGAATTATTTTCAGAATAAATTAAACAATCCATTTTAAAATAAATTGAACAATTGATTGTGAATTAAACAATTGAATTATTTATATAATTAATTAAACAATTCATTATAAATTAAACTATTGAATTATTTACATCATAAATTAAACTTTGAAATATTTTTATAATAAATTAAACAATTAATTTAAAAATAAACACATTAATTATTTATAAAACAAATTTAAAAATTCATCATCAATTAAACGATTGAATTATTTATGAAATAAATTAAACAATTCATTATATATTAAACTACTGAATTATTTATACAATAAATTGAACTATTGAATTATTTATATAATAAATTAAACTTTGTATTATTTTTGCAATAAATTAATCAATTTATTTTGAAATAATCACTTAAATTAAACAATTCATTACAAATTAAACGATTGAATTGTTTATATTATAAATTAAAATTTGAATCATTTGTAGAATAAATTAATCAACGCATTTTAAAATAATCACTTGAATTATTCATATAATAAATTAAACAATTCATTTTCAATTAAACTATTGAATTATTTATACAATAACTTAAACTTTGAATTTTTTTTATAAATAATTAAAAAATTCATTTTAAATAATCACTTGAATTATTTATATAATAACTTAAAATTTGAATTATTTATATGATAAATTAAACTATGTATTATTTTAATAATAAATTAAACAATCCGTTTTAAAATAATCACATGAATTATTCATAAAATAAATTAAACAATTCATTATTAATTAAATTATTGAATTATTTATATAATAAATTAAACAATTCATTATAAATTAAACTATTGAATGATTTACATCATAAATTAAACTTTGAAATATTTTTATAATAAATTAAACAATTCATTTAAAAATAAACACATGAATTATTTATAAAACAAATTTAAAAATTCATCATCAATTAAACGATTGAATTATTTATGAAATAAATTAAACAATTCATTATATATTAAACTACTGAATTATTTATACAATAAATTGAACTATTGAATTATTTATATAATAAATTAAACTTTGTATTATTTTTGCAATAAATTAATCAATTTATTTTAAAATAATCACTTGAATTATTTATAAAATACATTAAACAATTCATTATAAATTAAACTATTGAATTATTTATAAAATAAATTAAACTATTGAATTATTTATATAATCAATTAAACTATTGAATTATTTATATAATTAATTATATTTGAATTATTTTTATAATAAATTAAACAATTCATTATAAATTAAACTGGTGAATTATTTATATAATAAATAGAACTATTTAATTATTTACATAATAAATTAAACATTGAAATATTTTAATAATAAATTAAACAATTCATTTTAAAATAAACACATGAATTATTTATAAAACAAATTTAAAAATTCATCATCAATTAAACGATTGAATTATTTATGAAATAAATTAAACAATTCATTATATATTATACTACTGAATTATTTATACAATAAATTGAACTATTGAGATATTTATATAATAAATTAAACTTTGTATTATATTTGTCATAAATTAATCAATTTATTTTAAAATAATCACGTGAATTATTTATAAAATCAATTAAACAATTCATTATATATTAAACTACTGAATTATTTATACAATAAATTGAACTATTGAATTATTTATATAATAAATTAAACTTTGTATTATTTTTGTAATAAATTAATCAATTTATTTTAAAATAATCACTTGAATTATTTATAAAATACATTAAACAAGTCTTTATTAATTAAACTACTGAATTATTTATATAATAAATTGAACTATTGAATTATTTCTACAATAAATTAAACATTGAATTATTTTTATAATAAATTAAACAATTCATTTTGAAATAATCACTTGAATTTTTTTAATAATAAATTAAATAATTCATTATAAATTAAATTATTGAATTATTTATATAATAAATTAAGCAATTCATTACAAATTTAACTGTTGAATTATTTATATAATCAATTAAACTATTGAATTATTTATATAATTAATTATATTTGAATTATTTTTATAATAAATTAAACAATTCATTATGAATTAAACTGGTGAATTATTTATATAATAAATAGAACTATTTAATTATTTACATAATAAATTAAACATTGAAATATTTTAATAATAAATTAAACAATTCATTTTAAAATAAACACATGAATTATTTATAAAACAAATTTAAATATTCATCATCAATTAAACAATTGAATTATTTATGAAATAAATTAAACAATTCATTATATATTAAACTACTGAATTATTTATACAATAAATTGAACTATTGAATTGTTTATATAATAAATTAAGCAATTCATTACAAATTTAACTGTTGAATTATTTATATAATCAATTAAACTATTGAATTATTTATATAATTAATTATATTTGAATTATTTTTATAATAAATTAAACAATTCATTATAAATTAAACTGGTGAATTATTTATATAATAAATAGAACTATTTAATTATTTACATAATAAATTAAACATTGAAATATTTTAATAATAAATTAAACAATTCATTTTAAAATAAACACATGAATTATTTATAAAACAAATTTAAAAATTCATCATCAATTAAACGATTGAATTATTTATGAAATAAATTAAACAATTCATTATATATTATACTACTGAATTATTTATACAATAAATTGAACTATTGAGATATTTATATAATAAATTAAACTTTGTATTATATTTGTCATAAATTAATCAATTTATTTTAAAATAATCACGTGAATTATTTATAAAATCAATTAAACAATTCATTATATATTAAACTACTGAATTATTTATACAATAAATTGAACTATTGAATTATTTATATAATAAATTAAACTTTGTATTATTTTTGTAATAAATTAATCAATTTATTTTAAAATAATCACTTGAATTATTTATAAAATACATTAAACAATTCATTATAAATTAAACTATTGAATTATTTATATTGTAAATTAAACTTTGAATTATTTTCAGAATAAATTAAACAATCCATTTTAAAATAAATTGAACAATTGATTGTGAATTAAACAATTGAATTATTTATATAATTAATTAAACAATTCATTATAAATTAAACTATTGAATTATTTACATCATAAATTAAACTTTGAAATATTTTTATAATAAATTAAACAATTAATTTAAAAATAAACACATTAATTATTTATAAAACAAATTTAAAAATTCATCATCAATTAAACGATTGAATTATTTATGAAATAAATTAAACAATTCATTATATATTAAACTACTGAATTATTTATACAATAAATTGAACTATTGAATTATTTATATAATAAATTAAACTTTGTATTATTTTTGCAATAAATTAATCAATTTATTTTGAAATAATCACTTAAATTAAACAATTCATTACAAATTAAACGATTGAATTGTTTATATTATAAATTAAAATTTGAATCATTTGTAGAATAAATTAATCAACGCATTTTAAAATAATCACTTGAATTATTCATATAATAAATTAAACAATTCATTTTCAATTAAACTATTGAATTATTTATACAATAACTTAAACTTTGAATTTTTTTTATAAATAATTAAAAAATTCATTTTAAATAATCACTTGAATTATTTATATAATAACTTAAAATTTGAATTATTTATATGATAAATTAAACTATGTATTATTTTAATAATAAATTAAACAATCCGTTTTAAAATAATCACATGAATTATTCATAAAATAAATTAAACAATTCATTATTAATTAAATTATTGAATTATTTATATAATAAATTAAACAATTCATTATAAATTAAACTATTGAATGATTTACATCATAAATTAAACTTTGAAATATTTTTATAATAAATTAAACAATTCATTTAAAAATAAACACATGAATTATTTATAAAACAAATTTAAAAATTCATCATCAATTAAACGATTGAATTATTTATGAAATAAATTAAACAATTCATTATATATTAAACTACTGAATTATTTATACAATAAATTGAACTATTGAATTATTTATATAATAAATTAAACTTTGTATTATTTTTGCAATAAATTAATCAATTTATTTTAAAATAATCACTTGAATTATTTATAAAATACATTAAACAATTCATTATAAATTAAACTATTGAATTATTTATAAAATAAATTAAACTATTGAATTATTTATATTATTAATTAAACTTTGAATTATTTTTAAAATAAATTAAACAACGCATTTTAAAATAATCACTTGAATTATTCATATAATAAATTAAACAATTCATTATTAATTAAACTACTGAATTATTTATACAATAAATTGCACAATTGAATTATTTATATAATAAATTAAACATTGTATCATTTTTGTAATAAATTAATCAATTTATTTTGAAATAATCACTTAAATTAAACAATTCATTACAAATTAAACGATTGAATTATTTATATTATAAATTAAACTTTGACTCATTTGTAGAATAAATTAAACAACGCATTTTAAAATAATCACTTGAATTATTCATATAATAAATTAAACAATTCATTTTCATTTAAACTATTGAATTATTTATACAATAACTTAAACTTTGAATGATTTTTATAAATAATTAAACAATTAATTTTAAATAATCACTTGAATTATTTATATAATAACTTAAAATTTGAATTATTTATATGATAAATTAAACTATGCATTATTTTAATAATAAATTAAACAATCCGTTTTAAAATAATCACATGAATTATTCATAAAATAAATTAAACAATTCGTTATTAATTAAATTATTGAATTATTTATATAATAAATTAAACAATTCATTATAAATTAAATTATTTAATTATTTATATAATAAAGTAAGCAATTCATTACAAATTTAACTGTTGAATTATTTATATAATCAATTAAACTATTGAATTATTTACATAATTAATTATATTTGAATTATTTTTATAATAAATTAAACAATTCATTATAAATTAAACTGGTGAATTATTTATATAATAAATAGAACTATTTAATTATTTACATAATAAATTAAACATTGAAATATTTTAATAATAAATTAAACAATTCATTTTAAAATAAACACATGAATTATTTATAAAACAAATTTAAAAATTCATCATCAATTAAACGATTGAATTATTTATGAAATAAATTAAACAATTCATTATATAATAAACTACTGAATTATTTATACAATAAATTGAACTATTGAATTATTTATATAATAAATTAAACATTGTATCATTTTTGTAATAAATTAATCAATTTATTTTGAAATAATCACTTAAATTAAACAATTCATTACAAATTAAACGATTGAATTATTTATATTATAAATTAAACTTTGAATCATTTGTAGAATAAATTAAACAACGCATTTTAAAATAATCACTTGAATTATTCATATAATAAATTGAACAATTCATTTTCAATTAAACTATTGAATTATTTATACAATAACTTAAACTTTGAATTATTTTTATAAATAATTAAACAATTCATTTTAAATAATCACTTGAATTATTTATATAATAACTTAAAATTTGAATTATTTATATGATAAATTAAACTATGTATTACTTTAATAATAAATTAAACAATCCGTTTTAAAATAATCACATGAATTATTCATAAAATAAATTAAACAATTCGTTATTAATTAAATTATTGAATTATTTATATAATAAATTAAACTTTGAAATATTTTTATAATAATTTAAACAATTCATTTTAAAATAAACACATGAATTATTTATAAAATAAATTAAACAATTCATTATCAATTAAATTATTGAATTATTTATCAAATAAATTAAACAATTCATTTTCAATTAAACTATTGAATTTATATAATAAATTAAACAATTCATTATAAATTAAATTATTGAATTATTTATATAATAAATTAAATTATTGAATTATTTATGCAATAATTTAAAGGTTGAATTATTTTTATAATAAATTAAACAATTTATTTTAAAATAATCACTTGAATTATTTATACAATAAATTAACAATTCATTATAAATTAAACTATTGAATTATTTATATTATAAATTAAACATTGAATTATTTTTATAATAAATTAAACAATTCATTTTGAAAGAATCACTTGAATCATTCATATAATAAATTAAAAAATTAATTATAATTTAAACTATTGAATTATTTATGCAATAATTTAAAGGTTGAATTATTTTTATAATAAATTAAACAATTCATTTTAAAATAATCACCTGAATTATTTATATGATACATTAAACATTTCATTATAAATTAATCTATTAAATTTTTTATATAATAAATTAAACTTTCAATTATTTTTATATTAAATTAAACAATTCATTTTTAAATAATCACTTGTAATATTTATATAACTAATTGAACATTTCATTATAAATTAAACTGTTGAATTATTATACCATAAATTAAACTGTGAATTATTTATATAATAAATTAATCTTTGAATTATTTTTATAATAAATTAAACAATTCATTTTAAAATAATCACTTGAATTATTTATACAATAAATTAAACAATTCATTATAAATTAAACAATTGAATCAATTATATAATAAATTAAACTATATAATTATTTATACAATAAATTAAACTTTGAATTATTTTTATAATAAATTAAACAATTCATTTTAAAATAATCACTTGAATGATTTATATAATAAATTAAACTATGCATTATTTTAATAATAAATTAGACAATCCATTTTAAAATAATCACATGAATTATGTATAAAATAAGTTTAACAATTCATTATTAATTAAACTATTGAATTATTTATGTAATAAATTAAACAATTCATTATAAATTAAACTATTGAATTATTTATATAATAAATTAAACTATTGCACCATTTATACAATAACTTAAACTTTGAATTATTTTTATAAATAATTAAACAATTCGTTTTAAAATAATCAGTTGAATAATTTATATAATAAGTTAAACAATTCATTATAAATTAAACTATTGAATTATTTATATAATAAATTAAACTATTGCACCATTTATATAATAAATTAAAATTTGAATTATTTTTACAATAAATTAAACAATTCATTTTAAAATAATCACTTTAATTATTTATATAATAAATTAAACAATTCATGAAAATTAAACTGATGAATTATTTATATGATAAATTAAACAATTCATTATAAATTAAACTACTGAAATATTTATATAATAAATTAATCTTTGAATTATTTTTATAATAAATCAATCAATTCATTTTTAAATAATCACTTGAATTGTTTTATAATAAATTAAACAATTCATTATAAATTGAAATATTGCATTATTTATATAATAAATTAAACTTTGAATTATTTTCAAAATAAATTAAACAATTCATTTTAATATAATGGCTTGAATTATTTATAAAATGAATTAAACAATTCATTATAAATTAAACTATTGAATTATTTATATAATTAATTAAATTTGAATTATTTTAGTAATAAATTAAACAATTCATTATAAATTAAACTGCTGAATTATTTATATAATAAATTGATCTTTGAATTATTTTTAGAATTAATTAATCAATTTATTTTAAAATAATCACTTGAATTATTTAGAAAATAAAATAAACAATTCATTATAAATTAAAATACTGAATTATTTATATGATAAATTGATCATTGAATTATTTTTAGAATAAATAAATCAATTTATTTTAAAATAATCACATGAATTATTTATAATATAAAATAAACAATTCATTATAAATTAAACTATTGAATTATTGATATAATAAATTAAACAATTCATTATAAATTAAGTTATTGAATTGTTTATATAATAAATTAAACTATTGAATTATTTATACAATAAATTAACCTTTGAATTATATTTATGATGAATTAAACAATTCATTTTAAAATAATAACATGAATTATTCATATATTAAATTTAGCAATTCATTATAAATTGAACTATTGAATTATTTGTATAATAAATTATACTTTGAATTGTTTTTATAATAAATTCAACAATTCATTTTAAAATAATCACATGAATTATTTATAACATAAATTAAACAATTCATTATAAATTAAACTATTGAATTATTCATGTAATAAATTAAACTTTGAATTATATTTATAATAAATTAAACAATTCATTTTAAAATAATCACTTTAATTATTTATATAATAAATTAAACAATTCATGAAAATTAAACTGATGAATTATTTACATGATAAATTAAACAATTCATTATAAATTAAACTATTGAATTATTTATATTATAAACTAAACTATTGAATTCTTTATATAACGAATTAAACTTCGAATTAGTATGATAATAAATTAAAAATTCATTTAAAAATAATCACTTGAATTATTTATAAAATAAATTAAACAATTCATTATAAATTAAACTATTGAATTATTTATATAATTAATTAAACTATTGAATTATTTATAAAATTAATTAAATTTGAATTATTTTATTAATAAATTAAACAATTCATTATGAATTAAACTATTGAATTATTTAAATAATAAATTAAACTATTGAATTATTTATATAATAAATTAAACAATTCATTATAAATTAAACTATTGAATTATTTAAATAATAAATTAAAATATTGAATTATTTATATGATAAATTAAACTTTGAATTAGTTTTATAATAAATTAATCAATTTATTTTTAAATAATCACTTGAACTATTTATAAAATAAAATAAACAATTCATTATAAATTAAAATACTGAATTATTTATATGATAAATTGATCTTTGAATTATTTTTAGAATAAATTAATCAATTCATTTTAAAATAATCACTTGAATTATTTATATAATAAATTAAACTATTGAATTATTCACATAATAAATTAAACAATTCATTATAAATTAAACTATTTAATTATTGATATAATCAATTAAACTATTGAATTATTTATATAAGTAATTAAATTTGAATAATTATTGTAATAAATTAAACAATTCATTATAAATTAAACTATTGAATTATTTATACAATAAATTAAAATATTGCACCAATTATATGATAAATTAAACTTTGAATTAATTTTATATTAAATTAAGCAATTCATTTTGAAATAATCACTTGAATTATTTATAAAATAAATTAAACATTTCATTGTTAATTAAACTATTGAATTATTTACACAATAAATTAAAATTTGAATTATTTTTAGAATAAATTAATCAATTTATTTTAAAATAATCACTTGAATTATTTATAAAATAAATTAAACAATTCATTATAAATTAAAACACTGAATTATTTATACAATAAATTGAACTATTGAATCATTTATATAATAAAATAAACAATTAATTATAAATTAAACTATTGCACCAATTATATAATAAATTAAACTTTGAATTAATTTTATAATAAATTAAACAATTCATTTTGAAATAATCACTTGAATTATTTTTATAATAAATTAAACAATTCATTATAAATTAAGTTATTGAATTATTTCTAAAATAAATTAAGCAATTCATTATAAATTGAACGATTGAATTATTGATATAATCAATTATATTTGAAATATTTTTATATTAAATTAAACAATTCATTATCAATTAAACTATTGAATTATTTATATAATAAATTGAACAATTCATTATAAATTAAACTATTGAATTATTTATAAAATGAATTAAACTTTGAATTATTTTTATAATAAAGTAAACAATTCATTTAAAAATAATCACTTGAAATATTTATATAATAAAATAAACTATTCATTGTAAATTAAACTATTGAATTATTTGTATAATAAATTAAACAATTCATTGTAAATTAAACTATTGAATTGTTTAAATAATAAATTAAACTTTGAATTATTTTTAGAATAAATTAATCAGTTTATTTTAAAATATTCACGTGAATTATTTATAAAATAAAATAACAATACATTATAAATTAAACGATTGAATTATTTATATAATAAATTAAACAATTCATTATAAATTAAGTTATTGAATTGTTTATATAATAAGTTAAACTATTGAATTATTCATATAATAAATTAATCTTTGAATTATATTTATGATGAATTAAACAATTCATTTTAAAATAATCACTTGAATTATTTATAAAATAAATTAAACAATTCATTATAAATTAAACTATTGATTTATTTATATAATTAATTAAATTTGAATTATTTTATAATAAATTAAACAATTCATTATAAATTAAACTATTGTATTATTGATATAATAAATTAAACAATTCATTTTAAAATAATAACATGAATTATTCATATAATA
Source organism: Heptranchias perlo (assembly GCF_035084215.1). Classification (NCBI taxonomy): domain Eukaryota; kingdom Metazoa; phylum Chordata; class Chondrichthyes; order Hexanchiformes; family Hexanchidae; genus Heptranchias; species Heptranchias perlo. The sequence continues at coordinate 63,469,372 of NC_090341.1, read as the reverse complement.
AATTAAACAATTCATTATAAATTGAACTAGTGAATTATTTATATCATAAATTAAACTATTGAATTCTTTATATAACAAATTAAACTTTGAATTAGTTTTATAATAAATTAAACAATTCATTTTGAAATAATCAATTGAATTAATTATAAAATAAATTAAACAATTCATTATAAATTAAACTATTTAATTGTTTATATAATTAATTTAATTTAATTATTTTAGAAATAAATTAAACAATTCATTATGAATTAAACTATTGAATTATTTAAATAATAATTTAAACTATTGAATTATTTATATAATGAATTAAACAATTCATTATAAATTAAACTATTGAATTATTTAAATAATAAATTAAACTATTTAATTATTTATATGATAAATTAAACTTTGAATTATTTTTATAATAAATTAATCAATTTATTTTTAAATAATCACGTGAATTATTAATAAAATAAAATAAACAATTCATTATAAATTAAACTATTGAATTATTTATATAATTAATTAAACAATGCATTATCAATTAAACTCTTGAATTATTTATATATTATAAGAAAGTGGTGCATTATTTGTATAAAAAATTAAACTTTGAATTATTTTAATAATAAATTAAACAATTCATTATAAATTAAACTGTTGAATCATTTATCTAATAAACTAAACTTTGAATTATTTTTAGAACAATTGAATCAATTTATTTTAAAATAATCACTAGAATTATTTATATAGTAAATTAAACAATTCATTATAAATTAAACTATTGAATTATTTATATAATTAAGTAAACAATTCATTATAAATTAAACTCTTGAATTATTTATGTAGGGTACGGTAGCATAGTGGTTATGTTACTGGGCTAGTAATCAAGAGGCCTGGACTAAAATCCAGAGTCATGAGTTCAAATCCCGCCACGGCAGCTGGCGAATTAAAATTCAATTAATTAATTAAAATTCAATTAATTAATTAAAATTCAATTAATTAAAATAAAATCTGGAATTAAAATACTAGTATCAGTAATGATGGCCATGAAACTACCGGATTGTCGTAAAAACCCATCTGGTTCACTAATGTCCTTTAGGGAAGGAAGCCTGCCGCCCTTACCCGGTCTGGCCTCTTTGTGACTCCAGACCCACAGCAATGTTGTTGATTCTTAATTGCCCTCTGAAATGGCCCAGCAAGCCACTCAGTTGTAAAATCTCGCTACGAAAAGTCATAATAAGAATAAAACCAGACGGACCACCCGGCATCAGACCACTAGGCACTGGACACGACAATGGCAAAACACCAAGCCCAGTCGACCCTGCAAGGTCCTCCTTACTAACATCTGGGGACTTGTGCCAAAATTGGGAGAGTTGTCCCACAGACCAGTCAAGCAACAGCCTGACATAGCCATACTCACAGAATCATATCTTTCAGCCAACGTCCCAGACTCTTCCATCACCATCCCTGGGTATGTCCTGTCCCACCGGCAGGACAGACCGACCAGAGGTGGCGGTACAGTGATATACAGTCAGGAGGGAGTGGCCCTGGGAGTCCTCAACGTTGACTCTGGACCCCATGAAATCTCATGGCATCAGGTCAAACATGGGCAAGGAAACCTCCTGCTGATTACCACCTAGCGTCCACCCTCAGCTGATGAATCAGTCCTCCTCCATGTTGAACACCACTTGGAGGAAGCACTGAGAGCAGTAAGGGCACAAAATGTACTCTGGGTGGGGGACTTCAATGTCCATCACCAAGAGTGGCTCGGTAGCACCACTACTGACCGAGCTGGCCGAGTCCTGAAGGACATAGCTGCTAGACTGGGCCTGCGGCAGGTGGTGAGCGAACCAACACGAGGGAAAAACTTACTTGACTTCGTCCTCACCAATCTACCTGTCGCAAATGCATCTGTCCATGACAGTATTGGTAGGAGTGACCACCGCACAGTCCTCGTGGAGATGAAATCCCGTCTTCGCACTGAGGACACCATCCAACGTGTTGTGTGGCACTACCACCGTGCTAAATGGGATAGATTCAGAACAGATCTAGCAGCTCAAAACTGGGCATCCATGAGGCGCTGTGGGCCATCAGCAGCAGAATTGTATTCCAGCACAATCTGTAACCTCATGGCCCGGCATATTCCTCACTCTACCATTACCAACAAGCCAGGGGATCAACCCTGGTTCAATGAGGAGTGTAGAAGAGCATGCCAGGAGCAGCACCAGGCGTACCGAAAAATGAGGTGCCAAACTCGTGAAGCTACAACTCAGGACTACATGCATGCTAAACAGTGGAAGCAACATGCTATAGACAGAGCTAAGCGATTCCACAACCAACGGATCAGATCAAAGCTCTGCAGTCCTGCCACATCCAGTCGTGAATGGTGGTGGACAATTAAACAACTAACGGGAGGAGGAGGCTCTGCAAACATCCCCATTCTCAATGATGGCGGAGTCCAGCACGTGAGTGCAAAAGACAAGGCTGAAGCGTTTGCAACCATCTTCAGCCAGAAGTGCCGAGTGGATAATCCATCTCAGCCTCCTCCCGATATCCCCACCATCACGGAAGCCAGTCTTCGGACAATTCGATTCACTCCACGTGATATCAAGAAACGGCTGAGTGCACTGGATACAGCAAAGGCTATGGGCCCCGACAACATCCCAGCTGTCGTGCTGAAGACTTGTGCTCCAGAACTAGCTGCGCCTCTAGCCAAGCTGTTCCAGTACAGCTACAACACTGGCATCCACCCGACAATGTGCAAAATTGCCCAGGTATGTCCTGTCCACAAAAAGCAGGACAAATCCAATCCGGCCAATTACCGCCCCATCAGTCTACTCTCAATCATCAGCAAAGTGATGGAAGGTGTCGTCGACAGTGCTATCAAGCGGCACTTACTCACCAATAACCTGCTCACCGATGCTCAGTTTGGGTTCCGCCAGGACCACTCGGCTCCAGACCTCATTACAGCCTTGGTCCAAACATGGACAAAAGAGCTGAATTCCAGAGGTGAGGTGAGAGTGACTGCCCTTGACATCAAGGCAGCATTTGACCGAGTGTGGCACCAAGGAGCCCTAGTAAAATTGAAGTCAATGGGAATCAGGGGGAAAACTCTCCAGTGGCTGGACTCATACCTAGCACAAAGGAAGATGGTAGTGGTTGTTGGAGGCCAATCATCTCAGCCCCAGGGCATTGCTGCAGGAGTTCCTCAGGGCAGTGTCCTAGGCCCAACCATCTTCAGCTGCTTCATCAATGACCTCCATCATAAGGTCAGAAATGGGGATGTTCGCTGATGACTGCACAGTGTTCAGTTCCATTCGCAACCCCTCAGATAATGAAGCAGTCCGAGCCTGCATGCAGCAAGACCTGGACAACTTCCAGGCTTGGGCTCATAAGTGGCAAGTAACATTCGCGCCAGATAAGTGCCAGGCAATGACCATCTCCAACAAGAGAGAGTCTAACCACCTCCCCTTGACATTCAACGGCATTACCATCGCCGAATCCCCCACCATCAACATCCTGGGGGTCACCATTGACCAGAAACTTAACTGGACCAGCCATATAAATACTGTGGCTACGAGAGCAGGTCAGAGGCTGGGTATTCTGTGGCGAGTGACTCACCTCCTGACTCCCCAAAGCCTTTCCACCATCTACAAGGCACAAGTCAGGAGTGTGATGGAATACTCTCCACTTGCCTGGATGAGTGCAGCTCCAACAACACTCAAGAAGCTCGACACCATCCAAGATAAAGCAGCCCGCTTGATTGGCACCCCATCCACCACCCTAAACATTCACTCCCTTCACCACCGGCGCACTGTGGCTGCAGTGTGCACCATCCACAGGATGCACTGCAGCAACTCGCCAAGGCTTCTTCGACAGCACCTCCCAAACCCGCGACCTCTACCACCTAGAAGGACAAGGGCAGCAGGCGCATGGGAACAACACCACCTGCACGTTCCCCTCCAAGTCACACACCATCCCGACTTGGAAATATATCGCCGTTCCTTCATTGTCGCTGGGTCAAAATCCTGGAAATCCCTTCCTAACAGCACGGTGGGAGAAGCGTCACCACACGGACTGCCGCGGTTCAAGAAGGCGGCTCACCACCACCTTCTCGAGGGCAATTAGGGATGGGCAATAAATGCTGGCCTCGCCAGCGACGCCCACATCCCGTGAACGAATAAAAAAATATATGTAATATACTAAAGTAGTGCATTATTTGTATAAAAAATTAAACTTTGAATTATTTTAATAATAAATTAAACAATTCATTTTAAAATAATCACTTGAATTATTTATGTAATAAATTAAACAATTCATTATAAATTAAACTATTTTATTATTTATATAATAAATTAAACTTTGAATTTTTTAAATAATAATTTAATAAATTTATTTTCAAGTAATCACTAAAATTATTTATATAATAAATTAAACAATTCATTATAAATTAAACTATTGAATTATTTATATAATAAATTAAACTATTGAATTATTTATACAATAAAATAAGCTTTGAATTATTTTTATGATGAATTAATCAATTTATTTTAAAATAATCACTTGAATTCTTCATATAATAAATTAAACAATTCATTATAAATTAAACTGTTGAATTATTTATATAATAAATTAAATGTTGAATTATTTTGAGAATAAATTAGACAATTCATTTTCAAATAATCTCTTGAATAAATTTTTATAATAAATTAATCAATTCATTATAAATTAAACTATTGAATTATTTATATAATAAATTAAACTTTGAATTATTTATGCAATAAAATAAGCTTTGAATTATTTTTATGATAAATTAATCAATTTATTTTAAAATAATCACTTGAATTATTTATAAAATAAATTTAACAATTCAGTATAAATTAAACTATTGAATTATTTATATAATAAAATAAACTTTGAATTATTTGTGTAATAAATTAAACTTTGAATTATTTTTATATTAAATTAAACAAATCATTTAAAAATAATCACCAGAATTATTTATATAATAAATTAAACAATTCATTATAAATTAATCTGTTGAATTATTTATACAATAAATTAAACTATTGAATTATTTATATAATTAATAACATTTGAATTATTTTTATAATAAATTAAACTATTGCATTGTTTATATCATAAATTAAACTTTGAATTATTATTATAATAAATTAAACAATTCATTATAAAATAATCACTTGAATTATTTATATAATAAATTAAACAATTCATTATATATTAAACTATTGAATTATTTAGATAATAAAATAAGCTTTGAATGATTTATACAATAAATTAAACAATTCATTATAAAATAAACTATTGAATTATTTATGTAATCAATTAAACTATTGAATTATTGATATAATAAATATAGAAATCATTTTAAAATAATCACTTGAATTATTTGTATAATAAATTAAACAATTCATTAAAAAATAATCACTTCAATTATTTATGTAATAAATTAATCAATTCATTATCAATTAAACTATTCAATCATTTATGTAAAAAATTAAACCTTGAATTATTTTAATAATAAATTAAACAATTCATTTTAAACTAATCACTTGAATTATTTATGTAATAAATTAATCAATTCATTATGAATTAAACTGTTGAATTATTTATACAATCAATTAAACTTTTAATTATTTTTATAATAAATCAATCAATTTATTTTAAAATAATCACTTGAATTATTTTTTAATAAATTAAACAATTCATTATATATTAAACTTTTGAATTATTTAGATAATAAAATAAGCTTTGAATTATTTTTTTTAATAAATTAATCAATTTATTTTAAAATAATCACTTGAATTATTTATGTAAGAAATTAAACAATTCATTATAAATTTAACTGTTGAATTATTTATACAATAAATTAAACCTTGAATTATTTTTATAATAAATTAAACAATTCATTTTAAAATAATCACTTGAATTATTGATATAATCAATTAAACAATTGAATTATTTTTATAATAAATTAAACAATTAATTTTAAAATAATCACTTGAATTATTTATGTAATAAATTAAACAATTCAGTATAAATTAAACTATTGAATTATTTGTATAATCAATTAAACTTTGAATTATTTTAAAATTAAATTAATCAAGTTATTTTAAAATAATCACTTGAATTATTTATACAATAAATTAAACTATTAATTATGAAATATGTTTTTGAATTATTTATTTAATAAATTAAACAATTCATTATAAATTAAACCATTGAATTATTTATATTACAAATTAAACTATTGAATTATTTATATAATAAAATAAACTATTTCATTGTTTATTTGATCAATTAAACTTTAAAATATTTTTATAATAATTAAACAATTCATTTTAAAATAATCACTTGAATTATTTATGTAATAAATTAAACAATTCATTATAAATTAAACTATTGAATTATGTATATTATAAATTAAACAATTCATTATTAATTAAAGTATTGAATTATTTATATGATTAATTGAACTATTGCATTATTTATACAATAAATTAACCTTTGAATTATTTTGATAATAAATTAAACAATTCATTTTAAAATAATCACTGAATTATTTATGTACTAAATTAAACAATGCATTATAAATTAAACTATTGAATTACTTATATAATAAATTAAACTTTGAATTATTTATATAATAAATCCATCAATTTATTTTAAAATAATCACTTGAATTATTTATAGAATCAATTAAACAATTCATTATAAATTAAACTATTGAATTATTTATTTAAAAATTTAAACAATTCATTATAAATTAAACTGTTGAATTATTTGTACAATAAACTAAACTTTGAATTATTTTTATAATAAATTAATCAATTTATTTTAAAACAATCACTTGAATTATTTGTATAATAAATTAAACAATTCATTATAAAATAATGACTTGAATTATTTATAAAATGAATTAAACAATTCATTATAAATTAAACTATTGAATCATTTAGATAAGAAATTAAACAATTCATTATCAATTAAACTATTTAATTATTTATATAACAAATTAAACTATTTCTTTGTTTGAATGATAAATTAAACTTTAAATTATTTTTATAATAATTAAACAATTCATTTTAAAATAATCACTTGAATTATTTATGTAATAAATTAATCAATTCATTATAAATTAAACTATTGAATTATTTATAAAATAAATTAAACAATTCATTATAAATTAAACTGTTGAATTATTTATGTAATAAACTAAACTTTGAATTATTTTTATAATAAATTAATCAATTTATTTTAAAACAATCACATAAATTATTTATATAATAAATTAAAGAATTCAATATAAATTAAACTATTGAATTATGTATATAATAAATTAAACAATTCATTATTAATAACAATTCATGATAAATTTAACGATTGAATTGTTTATATAATAAATTAAACTATTTATTGATGCATATAACTAGTTAATCTTTGAATTATTTTTATAATAAATTAAACAATTCATTTTAAAGTAATCACTTAAATTATTTATATAATAAATTAAGCAATTCATTATAAATTAAACCATTGAATTATTTGTATAATGAATTAAACTATTTAATTATTTATATGATAAATTAAACTTTGAATTATTTTTATAATAAATTGAACAATTCATTTTAAAATAATCACTTGAATTATTTATATAATAAATTAAACAAATCATTATAAATTAAACTATTGAATTATTTATACAATAAAATAAGCTTTGAATTATTTTTATGATGAATTAATCAATTTATTTTAAAATAATCACTTGAATTCTTCATATAATAAATTAAACAATTCATTATAAATTAAACTGTTGAATTATTTATATAATAAATTAAATGTTGAATTATTTTGAGAATAAATTAGACAATTCATTTTCAAATAATCTCTTGAATAAATTTTTATAATAAATTAATCAATTCATTATAAATTAAACTATTTAATTATTTATATAATAAATTAAACTTTGAATTATTTATGCAATAAAATAAGCTTTGAATTATTTTTATGATAAATTAATCAATTTATTTTAAAATAATCACTTGAATTATTTATAAAATAAATTTAACAATTCAGTATAAATTAAACTATTGAATTATTTATATAATAAAATAAACTTTGAATTATTTGTGTAATAAATTAAACTTTGAATTATTTTAATAATAAATTAAACAATTCATTTTAAACTAATCACTTGAATTATTTATGTAATAAATTAATCAATTCATTATGAATTAAACTGTTGAATTATTTATACAATCAATTAAACTTTTAATTATTTTTATAATAAATCAATCAATTTATTTTAAAATAATCACTTGAATTATTTTTTAATAAATTAAACAATTCATTATATATTAAACTTTTGAATTATTTAGATAATAAAATAAGCTTTGAATTATTTTTTTTAATAAATTAATCAATTTATTTTAAAATAATCACTTGAATTATTTATGTAAGAAATTAAACAATTCATTATAAATTTAACTGTTGAATTATTTATACAATAAATTAAACCTTGAATTATTTTTATAATAAATTAAACAATTCATTTTAAAATAATCACTTGAATTATTGATATAATCAATTAAACAATTGAATTATTTTTATAATAAATTAAACAATTAATTTTAAAATAATCACTTGAATTATTTATGTAATAAATTAAACAATTCAGTATAAATTAAACTATTGAATTATTTGTATAATCAATTAAACTTTGAATTATTTTAAAATTAAATTAATCAAGTTATTTTAAAATAATCACTTGAATTATTTATACAATAAATTAAACTATTAATTATGAAATATGTTTTTGAATTATTTATTTAATAAATTAAACAATTCATTATAAATTAAACCATTGAATTATTTATATTACAAATTAAACTATTGAATTATTTATATAATAAAATAAACTATTTCATTGTTTATTTGATCAATTAAACTTTAAAATATTTTTATAATAATTAAACAATTCATTTTAAAATAATCACTTGAATTATTTATGTAATAAATTAAACAATTCATTATAAATTAAACTATTGAATTATGTATATTATAAATTAAACAATTCATTATTAATTAAAGTATTGAATTATTTATATGATTAATTGAACTATTGCATTATTTATACAATAAATTAACCTTTGAATTATTTTGATAATAAATTAAACAATTCATTTTAAAATAATCACTGAATTATTTATGTACTAAATTAAACAATGCATTATAAATTAAACTATTGAATTACTTATATAATAAATTAAACTTTGAATTATTTATATAATAAATCCATCAATTTATTTTAAAATAATCACTTGAATTATTTATAGAATCAATTAAACAATTCATTATAAATTAAACTATTGAATTATTTATTTAAAAATTTAAACAATTCATTATAAATTAAACTGTTGAATTATTTGTACAATAAACTAAACTTTGAATTATTTTTATAATAAATTAATCAATTTATTTTAAAACAATCACTTGAATTATTTGTATAATAAATTAAACAATTCATTATAAAATAATGACTTGAATTATTTATAAAATGAATTAAACAATTCATTATAAATTAAACTATTGAATCATTTAGATAAGAAATTAAACAATTCATTATCAATTAAACTATTTAATTATTTATATAACAAATTAAACTATTTCTTTGTTTGAATGATAAATTAAACTTTAAATTATTTTTATAATAATTAAACAATTCATTTTAAAATAATCACTTGAATTATTTATGTAATAAATTAATCAATTCATTATAAATTAAACTATTGAATTATTTATAAAATAAATTAAACAATTCATTATAAATTAAACTGTTGAATTATTTATGTAATAAACTAAACTTTGAATTATTTTTATAATAAATTAATCAATTTATTTTAAAACAATCACATAAATTATTTATATAATAAATTAAAGAATTCAATATAAATTAAACTATTGAATTATGTATATAATAAATTAAACAATTCATTATTAATAACAATTCATGATAAATTTAACGATTGAATTGTTTATATAATAAATTAAACTATTTATTGATGCATATAACTAGTTAATCTTTGAATTATTTTTATAATAAATTAAACAATTCATTTTAAAGTAAACACTTAAATTATTTATATAATAAATTAAGCAATTCATTATAAATTAAACCATTGAATTATTTGTATAATGAATTAAACTATTTAATTATTTATATGATAAATTAAACTTTGAATTATTTTTATAATAAATTGAACAATTCATTTTAAAATAATCACTTGAATTATTTATATAATAAATTAAACAAATCATTATAAATTAAACTATTGAATTATTTATATAATAAATTAAACTTTGAATTATTTTTATAATAAATTAAAGAATTCATTTCAAAATAATCACTTGAATTATTCACATAATAAATTAAACAATTCATTTTAAATTAAACGATTGAATTATTATATAATAAAGTAAAATTTGAATTATTGTTATAATAAATTAAACAATTCAGTTTAAAATAATCTCTTGAATTATTTATATGATCAATTAAACAATTCATTATAGATTAAACCATTGAATTGTTTGTATAATAAATTAAACTATTTGATTATTTATATAATAAATTAAACTTTGAATGATTTTTATAATAAATTAAACAATTCATTTTAAAATTATCACCTGAATTATTTATATGATACATTAAACATTTCATTATAAATTAATCTATTAAATTTTTTATATAATAAATTAAACTTTCAATTATTTTTATATTAAATTAAACAATTCATTTTTAAATAATCACTTGTATTATTTATATAACTAATTGAACATTTCATTATAAATTAAACTGTTGAATTATTATACCATAAATTAAACTGTGAATTATTTATATAATAAATTAATCTTTGAATTATTTTTATAATAAATTAAACAATTCATTTTAAACTAATCACTTGAATTATTTATGTAATAAATTAAGCAATTCATTATAAATTAAACCATTGAATTATTTATATAATGAAATAAACTATTTAATTATTTATATGATAAATTAAACTTTGAATTATTTTTATAATAAATTGAACAATTCATTTTAAAATAATCACTTGAATTATTTGTATAATAAATTAAACAAATCATTATCAATTAAACTATTGAATTATTTATACAATGAATTAAACTTTGAATTATTTTTATAATAAATTAAACAATTCATTTCAAAATAATCACTTGAATTATTTATATTAAATTAAACAATTCGTTGTAAATTAAACGATTGAATTATTTGTGTAATAAATTAAACTATTTAATTATTTATATAATAAATTAAACTTTGAATTATTTTTATAATAAAGTAAACAATTCATTTTAAAATAATCACTTGAATTATTCATGTAATAAATTAAACAATTCATTATAAATTAAACTATTGAATTATTATACAATAAATTAAACTTTGAATTATTTTTATAATAAATTGAACAATTCATTTTTAAATAATCACTTGAATTATTTATATAATAAATTAAACAATTCATTTTAAATTAAACTACTGAATTATTATACAATAAATTAAACTTTGAATTATTTTTATAATAAATTAAACAATTCATTTTATAATAATCACTTGAATTATTTATATGATAAATTAAACAAATCATTATAAATTAAACTATTGAATTATTTATATAATAAATTAAGCTTTGAATGACTGAATCCCCTTGATTTATTTCTGGGCTCGATGAGGTTGGGGTATAATTCTCGATTCCAGTTTCATACCCCAGAGAAGCCCAATGTTAGCCCTTGAATTTTGATCTTGACCTGCGTTTCAAACTTTTGTAAAGAGGGAAAAGATGTCCCCAAATTACTCCACCTGAATCTCAAGTGCTTCCAGGTGAAGTTCAGTTCAAACAATCTGGACTTTACAGGCACCTCAATGACCTACACTTTCATTGAACGAGCTTTCTTTGCAATTGCATTCCACCTTGAAACTGCTCTGGTCTTTCATTTCACTGAAGTAGAGTGTTGCCGCTTTGTATCTGTGAGCATATCGGTGACGAGTTTAGCTTTGATATTGGTCGCTTACAAATTTGAACATCTCATCAAGTTCAGGGAAAAGAAACTTAGAATCAAATTGTCCCTGTAAGTGATGAATTGCAGGGATTGGTGCTCTAAGCAGATCTGGAAAATGCGCAGTGCGGTCGATCAGGAATTCCAAATCCAACCTCTCGCCACTCGGCGATCATATTAACTGAGCTTTACTCTGGCCCAGTGTCGCCGCGCTGAAATCGAGTATTTCTCCGGCATGTTTCTCTTAACTTCACAGTTGCTGGTTTAAGAGTGAAGACCAGCTCGTTGGATTTTCACTCCTGCAAGTTTCAACCATTCATTTTGGAGAAGTAAACTGACAGTATACAGCTGTTATATTGGTCGCCGCAACCTCAAGATTTAGCTCAGTGAATTATTGGTTTAGCAGGTGACCTCTTCACTCGATGGTGCTATTGGTTTTATTGATTCGAGCCCTTATTTTATTTTTGCTGAGGATGCATCGCATCAAAGTTCTAGGGTTTCAATGTGTGTTTTGTCTGCAAGAAAATGTACCGTGATCATTGCCGGCTGAGCAGGGCTGATATTCCACCATTTACCCTGTGGACTAAAAATGTGATCGGATTGCAGGCACATGAAACTTGCAAAGGAATGGAACATTGGCTTCACGTAAATCACAAATCATCTTGACAGACAAGGTCCCGAAAGGCTAATTCGCTGTGACATGGAGATTTCTGTAGTGAGCGAGACCAGACTGTTTCTATGTTCAGAGAATAAATGGCGCACCTTTTAAGTTGGTAAAAGCAAAACGGTGGGCATTTTTGTCACAGCCCGATGCCTTTCGTGTTGTATCAATTGTCCCTCGTTGCGATACTTTCATCTTGATCGCATAACCAGTTAGGGCGTTCCCTTGATAAACGGCGACAATTGCCTGTTATTGATAAATTTAACAACGGCTGAACCAGATTCCTGGTGTCATAAGCACTGAACTTTTAATCCCACTCTTAAAATACATTCTGTAAAATGATGAAATTTCATCACATGCAAAGCACAAAAATCAAAGATTCCAACCACTCGCTGTGTAAAAAAGTTTTTACTCATGTCACCTTTGGTTCTTTTGCCAATCACCTTAAATCTATGCCCTTTGGTTCATGTCCCTTCCGCCAATGGAAACAGTTTCTCTCTATCTACCCCGTCTAGGCCTTTCATGATTTTGAATATCTCTATCAAATCTCCTCTCAAACTTCTCAATTCCAAGGAGAACAATCCCAGCTTCTTCAGTCTATCCATGTAATTTAAGTCCCTCATCCCTGGAATCATTCCAGTAAATCTCCTCTGCTCCCTCTCAAGGCCTTCACATCCTTCCAAAAGTGCACTGCCCAGAACTGGACCCAATACTCCATTTGTGGCCGAAATATTGTTTTATAAAGGTTCATCATGACTTCCTTCTTTTTGTATTCTCTGCCCCTCTTTATGAAGCCCAGGACCCCGTCTGCTTTTTAAACCACTTTCTCAAACTGCCCTGCCACTTTCAACGATTTGTGCACATATACCCCCAGGTCCCTCTGTCCCTCTAACCCTTTTAGAATTGTCCCCTCTAGTTTATATTGCCTCTCCACGTTTTTCCCACCGAAATCCTCTTCAAGTCTATCCTTCCAAGTTTTGTGTCATCTCCAAATATTGATATTGTACCCTTTACTCCCAAGTCCAAGTCATTAATATATATCAAGAAAAGTAGTGGTCCCATCACCGACGCCTATGGAACACCATTGCCCACCTCCCTCCAGTCCGAAGAAGAACCGTTCACCACAACTCACTGTTTCCTGTCATTTAGCCGGTGCTGCATCCATGTTGCTATTGCCCTCTGTGGTCCATGGGCTGCAATCTTGATCGCAAGCCTACCATGTGCCACTTTATCAAACGCTTTTTGAAAGTCCATATACACCACGTCAACTGCATTGACCTCATCTTCCCTCTCTGTTACCTCATCAAGCAACTCTATCAAGTTTGTTAAACACGATTTGCCTTTAACAAATCCGTGCTGGCATTCCCTAATCAATCCACACTCGTCCAAGTGACTGTTAATTCTGTCCAGGATTATCGTTTCCAAAACTTTCCCCATCACCGAGGTTAAACTGACTGACCTATAGTTGCTGGGTTTATCTTTACACCCTTTTTTTGAACAAGGTTTTAATATTTGCAATTCTCCAGTCCTCTGGCACCATCCCCATATCTAAGGATGTCTGGAAGATTTTGGCCAGTACCTCTGCAATTTCCCCCCTTACTTCCCTCAGCATCCGAGGTTGCATCCCATCCAGACTAGTTGACTTATCTATTTCTAGTACCTCTTCTTTCTCATTTTTTAACCCATCCAGTATCTTAACTATATCTTCCTTTACCGAGAATCTAGCAGCATCTTCTTCCTTGGTAAAGACCAATGCATAGTACTAATTTAGTACCTCTGCCATGCCCACTGCCTCCATGAGTAGATCTCCTTTATGGTCCCTAATCGGCCCCACTCCTCCTCTTACTGCCCGTTTACTGTTAACATGTCTGTAGAAGACTTTTGGATTCCCTTTTATGTTTTCCGCTATTCTTATACTCTCTCTTTGCCCCTCTTCTTTCCTTTTTCATTTCCCCTCTGAAGCTGAGAGGAGCCGAGCCGAGCGGAGGGAGCGTCCCATAAAAGGAGGGATTTCAGAGCGCTGAGAACAGCTGAGAGGAGCCGAGCCGAGCGGAGGGAGCGTCCGATAAAAGGCGGGATTTCAGAGCGCTGAGAACAGCTGAGAGGAGCCGAGCGGAGCGGAGGGAGCGTCCGATAAAAGGCGGGATTTCAGAGCGCTGAGAACAGCTGCGAGGAGCCGAGCCGAGCGGAGGGAGCGTCCGATAAAAGGCGGGATTTCAGAGCGCTGAGAACAGCTGCGAGGAGCCGAGCCGAGCGGAGGGAGCGTCCGATAAAAGGCGGGATTTCAGAGCGCTGAGAGGAGCCGAGCCGAGCGGAGGGAGCGTCCGATAAAAGGCGGGATTTCAGAGCGCTGAGAGGAGCCGAGCGGAGCTGCGACCGAGTTCGAAGTGACGTCAGGAATCAGATCGGGACGCGACACAGGGGAGGCACCTGATTGGTGAGTAGGTTCAGGTGAGTATTTCTCCTTATCTGCAGCAACTGAAGGAAAAGGAAAGGGAAGGTCTGCAGGTCTTATAGGAAGTAGCGTTTATTTTTTAGTGAATCAAGGTCCCTAGTGTAGTTAACATTCTCTAAATTGAGAACAATTTAAAGGAGTAAACTCCTTAAAGGGAGTGGTAGGTAGTTTTTCTTTCCTTTTTTTTTCTCTTGACATTGTAGTTGTTCTTAAGCTAATTTAAGGGTTAAGTCATGGCAGGAGATCCCAGCGCCGTGTCATGTTCCTCTTGTGGGATGTGGGAATTCAGGGATCCTTCCTGTATCCCTGATTCCTTCACCTGCGGGAAGTGTGTCCAGCTGCAGCTATTGTTTGACCGCTTGACGGCTCTGGAGCTGCGGATGGACTCACTTTGGAGCATCCGCGATGCTGAGAAAGTCGTGGATAGCACGTTCAGTGAGTTGGTCACACCGCAGATAAAAATTACTGAGGGAGATAGTGAATGGGTGACCAACAGACAGAGGAAGAGTAGGAAGGCAGTGCAGGGGTCCCCTGCGGTCATCTCCCTCCAAAACAGGTATACCGTTTTGGATACTGTTGGCGGAGATGGCTCACCAGGGGAAGGTGGCAGTGGCCAGGTTCATGGCACCGTGGCTGGCTCTGCTGCACAGGAGGGCAGGAAAAAGAGTGGCAGAGCTATAGTGATAGGGGACTCGATTGTAAGGGGAATAGACAGGCGTTTCTGCGGACGCAACCGAGACTCCAGGATGGTATGTTGCCTCCCTGGTGCAAGGGTCAAGGATGTCTCGGAGCGGCTGCAGGACATTCTGGAGGGGGAGGGTGAACAGCCAGTTGTCGTGGTGCATATAGGCACCAACGATATAGGTAAAAAACAGGATGAGGTCCTACAAGCTGAATTTAGGGAGTTAGGAGTTAAACTAAAGAGTAGGACCTCAAAGGTAGTAATCTCAGGATTGCTACCAGTGCCACGGGCTAGTCAGAGTAGGAATGACAGGATAGCTAAGATGAATACGTGGCTTGAGAGATGGTGCAAGAGGGAGGGATTCAAATTCCTGGGCCATTGGAACCGGTTCTGGGGGAGGTGGGACCAGTACAAATTGGACGGTCTGCATCTGGGCAGGACTGGAACCAATGTCCTAGGGGGAGTGTTTGCTAGTGCTGTTGGGGAGGGTTTAAACTAATGTGGCAGGGGGATGGGAACCGATGCAGGAAGTCAGTGGGAAATAAAGTGGTGACAGAAACAAAAGGCAGTAAGGGAGAGTGTACAGAACATGACCGGACAGATGGTCTGAGAAAGCAGGGCAAAGACCAAGGGAAGACTAGATTAAACTGCATTTATTTCAATGCAAGAAGTCTGATGGGCAAGGCAGATGAACTCAGGGCATGGATGGGTACATGGGACTGGGATGTTATAGCTATTACTGAAACATGGCTAAGGGAGGGGCAGGACTGGCAGCTCAATGTTCCAGGGTACAGATGCTATAGGAAAGATAGAGCAGGAGGTAAGAGAGGAGGGGGAGTTGCGTTCTTGATTAGGGAGAACATCACGGCAGTAGTGAGAGGGGATATATCCGAGGGTTCGCCCACTGAGTCCATATGGGTAGAACTGAAAAATAAGAAGGGAGAGATCACTTTGATAGGATTGTACTACAGACCCCCAAATAGTCAACGGGAAATTGAGGAGCAAATATGTAAGGAGATTACAGACAGCTGCAAGAAAAATAGGGTGGTAATAGTAGGGGACTTTAACTTTCCCAACATTGACTGGGACAGCCATAGCATTAGGGGCTTGGATGGAGAGAAATTTGTTGAGTGTATTCAGGAGGAATTTCTCATTCAGTATGTGGATGGCCCGACTAGAGAGGGGGCAAAACTTGACCTCCTCTTGGGAAATAAGGAAGGGCAGGTGACAGAAGTGTTAGTGAGGGATCACTTTGGGACCAGTGATCATAATTCCATTAGTTTTAAGATAGCTATGGAGAAGGATAGGTCTGGCCCAAAAGTTAAAATTCTAAATTGGGGAAAGGCCAATTTTGATGGTATTAGACAGGAACTTTCAGAAGTTGATTGGGAGAGTCTGTTGGCAGGCAAAGGGACGTCTGGTAAGTGGGAGGCTTTCAAAAGTGTGTTAACCAGGGTTCAGTGTAAGCACATTCCTTATAAAGTGAAGGGCAAGGCTGGTAGAAGTAGGGAACCTTGGATGACTCGGGAGATTGAGGCACTAGTCAAAAATAAGAAGGAGGCATATGACATGCATAGGCAGCTGGGATCAAGTGGATCCCTTGAAGAGTATAGAGATTGCCGGAGTAGAGTTAAGAGAGAAATCAGGAGGGCAAAAAGGGGATATGAGATTGCTTTGGCAGATCAGGCAAAGGTGAATCCAAAGAGCTTCTACAAATACATAAAGGGCAAAAGGGTAACAAGGGAGAGAGTAGGGCCTCTTAAGGATCAACAAGGTCATCTATGTGCGGAACCACAAGAGATGGGTGAGATCCTGAATGAATATTTCACATCGGTATTTACGGTTGAGAAAGGCATGGATGTTAGGGAACTTGGGGAAATAAATAGTGATGTCTTGAGGAGTGTACATATTACAGAGAGGGAGGTGCTGGAAGTCTTAACGCGCATCAAGGTAGATAAATCTCCGGGACCTGATGAAATGTATCCCAGGACGTTATGGGAGGTTAGGGAGGAAATTGCGGGTCCCCTAGCAGAGATATTTGAATCATCCACCGCTACAGGTGAGGTGCCTGAAGATTGGAGGGTAGCAAATGTTGTGCCTTTGTTTAAGAAGGGCGGCAGGGAAAAGCCTGGGAACTACAGACCAGTGAGCCTGACATCTGTAGTGGGTAAGTTGTTAGAGGGTATTCTGAGGGACAGAATCTACAGGCATTTGGAGAGGCAGGGACTAATTAGGAACAGTCAGCATGGTTTTGTGAGAGGAAAATCATGTCTCACGAATTTGATTGAGTTTTTTGAAGGGGTAACCAAGAAGATAGATGAGGGCTGTGCAGTAGACGTGGTCTACATGGACTTCAGCAAAGCATTTGACAAGGTACCGCATGGTAGGTTGTTACATAAGGTTAAATCTCATGGGATCCAAGGTGAGGTAGCCAATTGGATACAAAATTGGCTTGACGACAGAAGACAGAGGGTGGTTGTCGAGGGTTGTTTTTCAAACTGGATGCCTGTGTCCAGCGGTGTGCCTCAGGGATCGGTGCTGGGTCCGCTGTTATTTGTTATTTATATTAATGATTTGGATGAGAATTTAGGAGGCATGGTTAGTAAGTTTGCAGATGACACCAAGATTGGTGGCATTGTGGACAGTGAAGAAGGTTATCTAGGATTGCAACGGGATCTTGATAAATTGGGCCAGTGGGCCGATGAATGGCAGATGGAGTTTAATTTAGATAAATGTGAGGTGATGCATTTTGGTAGATCGAATCGGGCCAGGACCTACTCCGTTAATGGTAGGGCGTTGGGGAGAGTTATAGAACAAAGAGATCTAGGAGTACAGATTCATAGCTCCTTGAAAGTGGAGTCACAGGTGGATAGGGTGGTGAAGAAGGCATTCAGCATGCTTGGTTTCATTGGTCAGAACATTGAATGCAGGAGTTGGGATGTCTTGTTGAAGTTGTACAGGGCATTGGTGAGGCCACACTTGGAGTACTGTGTACAGTTCTGGTCACCCTATTATAGAAAGGATATTATTAAACTAGAAAGAGTGCAGAAAAGATTTACTAGGATGCTACCGGGACTTGATGGTTTGACTTACAGGGAGAGGTTAGACAGACTGGGACTTTATTCCCTGGAGAGTAGGAGGTTAAGGGGTGATCTTATAGAAGTCTATAAAATAATGAGGGGCATAGATAAGGTCGATAGTCAAAATCTTTTCCCAAAGGTAGGGGAGTCTATAACGAGGGGGCACAGATTTAAGGTGAGAGGGGAGAGATACAAAAGGATCCAGAGGGGCAATTTTTTCACTCAAAGGGTGGTGAGTGTCTGGAACGAGCTGCCAGAGGCAGTAGTAGAGGCGGGTACAATTTTGTCTTTTAAAAAGCATTTGGACAGTTACATGGGGAAGATGGGTATCGAGGGATATGGGCCAAGTGCAGGCAATTGGGACTAGCTTAGTGGTATAAACTGGGCGACATGGACATGTTGGGCCGAAGGGCCTGTTTCCATGTTGTAACTTCTATGATTCTATGATTCTAACTTTCTATATTCTCTCTGGTTGGCACTTGTGTTATCAATCTGACACCTGTTATACGCCACTTTTCCCCGCTTCATCTTACTCTCTATCTCTCTTATTATCCAGGGAGCTCTGGCTTTAGTTGCCCTACCTTTCTACATCGTTGGAATGTATCTTCTCTATACCTGAATCATCTTTTTAAAAGCCGCCCACTGTTCAATTATAGTTTTGCCTGACAATCTTTAATTCCAATTTACCGGGGCCAGATCTGTTCTCATCCCACTGAAATTGACTCTCCTCCAATTGAGTACTTTTACTTTAGAGTGGACAGAGTCCATTTCCATAGCTATTCTAATCCTTATGATACTGATCGCAGCTCCCTAAATGCTTCCCCACTGGCACTTGCTCCACTTGGCCCGCCTCATTCCCTTGAATCAAGTCCAGCAATGGCTCCTTCCTCAGTGGGCCAGAAACGTACTGGTTGAGAAAGTTATCCTGAACACATTTCAAAAATTCTTCCCCTTCTTTGCGCCTTATGTTATTGTTATCCCAGTCTATATTAGGATAGTTGAAATCCCCTGTTATCACTACTCTGTGGCTTTTGCACCTCTCTGTAATTTCCCTGCAAATTTGCTCCTCTATATCCGTCCCACTAGCTGGTGGCCTATAGCATACACCAAGTAATGTCATCGCACCTCTATTGTTCCTTAACTCGAACTCAGTACCCAGGAGAAATTCCCTCGTTCCTGGGAACTTTGTATTAAGCAGAAGTTAGCAGCAAAAACTGTTCGTGGTGGGACTGAGAAATGCTTAAACAGCCGGCACCCTGTTAAATAAAGTCCTGAATTGACAGAGCGGCGGCAGATGAGGATTGAATTAAATCCCAATTCACTGAATCTAAACAAGGTTTAAATAAGTGAATCTTTCAGGAGTGGGATTCCTGAGTTTGTTTGTGAGCTGAAACTGGATCGGTCCCGTTCTGTGAAGACTGAATGGCAGGCAGCTCCCAGACAGGGCTCAGGCCGGGACTGGCAGCTCTCCGCTGGTGACGGCTGGATTCGAGAGCGGGGTTCCTACGCTGTTACTGCTGCTGCTTCCGCCTCTTCGAGTCCCTGTGGCGGTCGGTACCGATCTCCCTCCTATGGATCCGGCTCCAACTGCATGCTGTCGAGCTCCTGGTGCAACGGTAGCGCGTCTGACTCCAGGTTAGAAGGTTTTCGAATCACGTCGGGGTCAACGCATTTTCGCCACCTTTCAGTGTCACTCTGTTTTATCGCGGGGCAGTCTTTTCGGGACGGTCTGTTCAATGTAGGAAAAATAATATTTATCATAGAATCATAAAATGAACACACCACAGAAGGAGGTCTTTCGACCCGTCAATTCCTTACCTGCCTTTTGTAAGAGCAATCGGATTAGTCCCTTTCCCCGGCCCTTTCTCCGTGGCTCTGCATTTTCCCCTTCAAGTATTTATCAAATTCCTTTTTGAAAGCCACGATTGAATCTGCTTCCACCAGCCTTTCAGCAGCGCATTCCAGATCATAACCATTCGCTGCGTAAAAAAGACTGGCAAGGCGTTGTGCGAACGGAGCTCACTGCTTTAAGACAATAAATCCAATCGCTGTGGGGGCGCTGGGTTCAAATCCTGCAACTGATAGAATTTCTGTCAATGTTCATTTTGACCTGTTCACAGAAAACCCGATTGTAGTGCGATGGAGCAGAGGATGTGAAAGAAGCTGAAAGTGCAAGTGCAGATATTAGTTTCATCACGGGGACAGGACACCTTTCCACAGGTAAGGACCTCTCATCTTAAGAATCTTTCCAGCAGAGTGGGACAGGTGATCAAAGTGACCGGGCTCTAGTGGAGCAATCGTTCAGTGCGCGGTCCTCTTATATGACAATTGTAAACAATTTTACAACACCAAGTTATAGTCCAGCAATTTTATTTTAAATTCACAAGCTTTCGGAGATTTTCTCCTTCCTCAGGCAAATGTTTCAAGATCTCCTTGAAGCCTACGCATTTATACATATTGAACAATACAAGGTGTTTACAGACTGCCCCTGCAACTGCCCGTTGCCAAGGCAATCACCTCTTATATGACAGTACAGGATGGGGAAATACCGAGGTTGTTCATTCGAGTCTCACCTCGATCAAACAATCCTTTTCCTTGTGAACATTTCGACCTGAGTTGAAGGTACAATTGGTGTGTTCCAAAATGCATCTAGTTATCTGAATTGCCATGTGGTTCCTCCGGACTACACTGTTTGCAATAGCAGATGAGATGTTTCGTATTACTTGTTTACAGGAGGGAGGCTGCGGTTTTGGAGACGCAAACTATGATTTTGATCCTTCTGTAAATCATGGGAATTAACTGCAGCTTTAAACCAGTGCCTTCGACCGCTCAGCCAGGATACTTTCCATCCTACACTTCCGGAGCTAGTTTTACAGGAATAGAATTACTACAAGCAAGAATTCTACCCCTCAAGCACCAGTGCTCACACGGCAGCAGGATACATGTGTCCAGTTAGAAACCTGTCTGAAGGAACATGCAGTCTGACAGAGCCGGAAACCCAGCAGATTGACTTTCGGTCTGAGCAGATGTTGTGTCTCCTTCTTGAGAGTGTTTCACCAATCCAGCTCAGAGTGGATTAAGAGTAATAAATTCGGGTATGACCTGAGCCACTTGTGTAAGATGAAGTGTAGGGGGAAGTTTCACATCCCTGGTGGACATTTATGATCGTGTTGCGGTTTTGCTACAAATTTAACTTCCCAGCTCCCGACCTCTGCACTAAAATCCAACGCTGGTAGTATTCGATCCTACAAGCTTTGAATGTTTTCTACTAATCATTAAGTAGAAATCCAACACGCGCCAGGGAATCAGTTATACAAGAGGCGAGACAGCGGAGATCCTGTGCTGTTGTTGAGGCGGTCTGGCTGCTCCTGTTTCCGCCTCTCATATTCCGAGAGCCGCGGGAGCGGCCTGTCCCGATCGCCCTCCAATGGATCCGGCTCCAGCTGCTTGCTGTGGACCTGGTGCAAGAATGGTTTCGTCTGACTCTAAATCAGAAGGTTGCGTGTTTGAACCAGGTTGAAGTCACAGCATTTTCTCTGCGGCTCAGGGTTCTGCCGATTGATTTGAGATCGAGACAGTGTTTTCGGGATGGGCTGCTCAGTGATTGAGCAACAGTATCAAAATTAAATTTGATACATTGATGAACTTTTTTTCAGTTACTTTCCATTTACACCCTCTCCAGTTTTATGTAGAAGCAGTAAACAATGTTTAAGGGATGTGGTGTGCAGTGCTTGTGGAATCAGTGTAATTAAATTTGATACTTTCATCTGTTCCTTCTCTAACCCAGACTCTTATCATTAGATTTGTCGATTCACCCTGTTTACAATAGGTTACTCAGTGATACAAATGAATCAGGAACAATCCCGAGACCTCAGCGGGTATATTTCTTCCAATGCTTTGTGATGGTCTGGATTTCCATTGAAAGTTTTCAATCAGCAAATCCCAACGGGTGCTTTGGATTTGACAAACTAATTTATTACTTGACTGGTTCCTGGAAATGATCCAGTGGGGATTTCCTTACCCGTACAGATATAGAAATTAATACATTCCATCATTTCACAAATGACAGTTGCGTAAATAAATATATCGCGATATGTAAGATGTTCTTCATGTTCTTTAACAAAGTTCCTCATTTTATTTTATTAATCCACTTACGTTTCAATGTAGATCATATATTCAGAGCATCCCTCTAAACTTGAAGAATGGTAAAACAATTGCAGATTTTACAAACACATAACACGCTATCGTATAAGTAAGATTAATCATTACTTTGTGAAATTTGTATTCTAATTGTCTTTATGATGTTACGAAAAATATTTATAGATGTCCGTCCCCAACTTAACGGAGAAACTAAGATGAAAACCGAAAGGATTTTTCAAAAACTATTTGGAGCGATTTAATCGGTTCCCCTTCTCCTTTCTTTAATTGTTCCCTTTTGCTAATTGTTCTTCTTGATCCGTTTGCTTCATTTTTTTCAGTCATTTATGGTGAATTTTCTACCTGTTAACGTTCTTAAATATTTAATTTGTTCTCTCCCTCTTGACTTGTGACTTGTTGACCTTCAGGTAAAAGTCTGAAACAGAAATGTGTTTATATGCAGGCGTGACTCTGAAGTGTGAGACCGAGAGGTGATGCCGGATATGTGACCGAGAGAAAAACTGCTGGAGGCAGAACTGTCTCCTAACCTAACATACCCCGTGTGTCATTGCTCATGGCAGGTCGGATGACAATGTTTTATATTGACTGAACGGCTATGTGTATAACACACAACGGATTTTACAGCTGCTTTAACTCCACAAAGTATAATCACCATAAATGACCAAAGTCTCAGGTCAGTTAAAATTGAATTGCTGTTGGTGAGGGGAGTTTGTACATTGGAAGGAGTTTATACATTTACAGCTCCAGGTAAAACTGCAAACCTCCCTCGCCTGGAGGTTACGTCACCATGAGGTGTCTACCTTCCTTTGCGCTTCTGGACTTCTGAAGTGTGATTGAACCTTACCAAAAGTTTCCTATAATTAGTGAGGAAGGAAGGTATCAGTGTAAATGGGAGATATAAACGTGGATGTTTCACTGGGTACCATGGGAACCAGATGCACTGCTCATTCCAGTTATTTGTCCAGCAGGAAACAGAAATCATTCTCTTCAACTGTACTCGCCCGAAGGAAAAGGAAACAAACAAAACTGCTCGGTTCTTTGTTTTAGCTTCTTCTGCTGGTTTAGGTTCACTCACCGAGAAAGTGACAGAGAGAGACTGATAGATTGGATTGGCTTTATCACTTTGTAATCGATTATACTTTGTACTTATTGCAAGAGACGGTTCCATCCCAATTGTCATGTGCCTGATATTCTCATTAACACTAAGATGTGTTCAAAATGAGTTTCTACTAATTTTACAAAAGCTGAACAGCGAAAACTGCTCTGAAACAAGTTTCCCTTCGCAACTTTTAATGGAGATGGGTTGCTGGTTGCAACTAAAGTAGTTTGTAAAATCAACCCACTGGAACAGTATCCTCGAAACGTGTTTCGGAGACTTTGTATGAGAGGTCCGTCTGTAGAATAAAGGAGCACTTCCGCACTGCAGTTCTGGAATCCTTTCCTTGTTGACTCCGAAACTAATACAAATATTATTTTGTTAAATGTTATTTTGTTGCTTAACCCGCAGAGGACAGACCGACTCGAAACCGCAGCCCCAGTCCGAGGAACCACCCACCTACCCTGCACAACCCCTCAGACCAACACCTGCCAGTTGGGTGGTGCGTGGACACCCTCGGAGGACGAACAGCATGACCAGCCCCAGCAGCCTCGCAGTCCACGCCGTCCGCCGCCGAGACGTGGAGCCCCCCAACACGGTGTTGTTGCACGCCCACCTGCACAGCAGGAGGGAGGGCTACCGCAGGGAGAGACGCATCGCAGAGGACACTACCCTCGCCACAGGGTCCACAGACCGAGGCGCAGCTCCCCAGACCTCTCCGAGCAGCAGTGCACAGGGAGGCGCAGATTCGCTCGACATGTAGTCGTGGAGATCTGCAGCCTCTTTCATGCCGAGCTGCTCCTGGCTGGCCCCAGCACCAACTGCTTACCTGTCGCTGTCAAAGTCACCACTGCCCTCCACACCTTCTCCTCCGCATCCTTCCAGGGTGCAGCCGGCTACACCACCGATGTCTCTCAGTCGTCTGTGCGGACGAGCCCTGCAAATACACCTGCACCTACTCTGCAGTAACACGATGGGTGGCATCAGTGGTGGGTCCTCATAGTGATACCCAGGAGCGGGAATTATTGGACACAGCGGACAGGATTCGCGGAGACATGGCAGTGGTGGTGTCAATATAATGTGTGCTGTTTGTTGCTCTGAAATTCAATATAGGTAACACCCATGACAAACCCTCAGACACCCTTGTGCACCCCCTTCATGCTCATGACATGTTTGCCTTATGCTGCCTACTGCACATATGTGATGCATGCCCTGTGGCTGCAGCACAGGTGGTGGCAGGTTGAGTGAGGCTGGCCGTGAGGGAGATGCACGAGAGGGTGAGTATGGGATGGAGCAATGAGATTGTATGAGGATTGGGTTGCGTGTTAGTGGCAGGATGAGTACTGGCGAGGTGAGTAGGTGGAGGTAAGATGAGGATGGGGTTTGAGTGGGTATGAAGGGTGATGTGACAGAGTAGTGTTGGCGGTGCCGAAGGAGATGTGGGGTGGGGGCAGTGTTGTGGCAGACGGAGTGTAGGGGAAAGACTTCGTGTTCTCACTGTGGCTGACCTACTGCGGTCATTGCAGCGCCTCCTGCACTGTATGCAGGTGGGCGATATGTTGGTGGCGCAGGTGACCCCCTCTGCCACCTCGAGCCAGGCCTTCTTGGTGGCAGGCAGGCAGCTTCCTCCCGCCCGCCGGGTGGAAGATCTGTGTCCTCCCCCTCCTCCTCACCCCATCTGATGATACCTGGGGTGAGGCATCATTAAACTGGGAGCAGCCTTCCCCCTGGGCTGCTCCATGCTGCAATTTGTTCTATTGGTTGCAGCAGATCAGTGGAGGACTGCCCCTTTAACGAGAGAGCCTCCAGCTGACAGATCGTACTGCGCATGCGCAGCCCGCCCGACGCGCAGGCCAGCGCCGCGGACCCCGGACGAGCAGGTCATTGATTCCTATTAGTGGGCCGCCCGCTCCGAGCGTGTTGACCACGCTCCCGGAGGACCACCCGCTGGGAACCCGCAGGCCCAAGAGCTTTCCAATCCCCGCTCGCTCCTGGACGCGGAGACGTCCGTTGAAATCAGCATTCACCGCCAGGACCGTTATTCCGCTCCCTTTGCGGGTCTGCAGGAAACCCGATGCTGAAAAACTCAAAGCAGGACGGACTTTCCTGTTAAACAGTTAAACTTTCAGTGTTCAGAATTTGATGAGAACTATAAACAAGACTTTGGGTACATATAAAGTGGGTGTGGTGTAGCAGTGCGCTGTTCTTTTATCAACAGTGGGAGTGTAGATATGAGTGCGATGTTTATATATGAACTGTGGGTGTGTATATATGAGTGCGATGTTTATATATGAACTGTGGGTGTGTATATATGAGTGCGATGTTTATATATTAACTGTGGGTGTGTATATATGAGTACGATGTTTATATATTAACTGTGGGTGTGTATATCTGAGTACGATGTTTATATATTAACTGTGGGTGTGTATATCTGAGTACGATGTTTATATATTAACTGTGGGTGTGTATATATGAGTACGATGTTTATATATGAACTGTGGGTGTGTATATATGAGTACGATGTTTATATATGAACTATGGGTATGTATATCTGAGTACGATGTTTATATATTAACTGTGGGTGTGTATATCTGAGTACGATGTTTATATATTAACTGTGGGTGTGTATATCTGAGTACGATGTTTATATATTAACTGTGGGTGTGTATATCTGAGTACGATGTTTATATATTAACTGTGGGTATGTATATCTGAGTACGATGTTTATATATTAACTGTGGGTGTGTATATCTGAGTACGATGTTTATATATGAACTATGGGTATGTATATCTGAGTACGATGTTTATATATTAACTGTGGGTGTGTATATCTGAGTACGATGTTTATATATTAACTGTGGGTATGTATATATGAGTGCGATGTTTATACATGAACTATGGGTGTGTATATATGAGTGCGATGTTTATATATTAACTGTGGGTGTGTATATCTGAGTACGATGTTTATATATGAACTATGGGTATGTATATCTGAGTACGATGTTTATATATTAACTGTGGGTGTGTATATCTGAGTACGATGTTTATATATTAACTGTGGGTATGTATATATGAGTGCGATGTTTATACATGAACTATGGGTGTGTATATATGAGTGCGATGTTTATATATTAACTGTGGGTGTGTATATCTGAGTATGATGTTTATATATTAACTGTGGGTGTGTATATCTGAGTACGATGTTTATATATTAACTGTGGGTGTGTATATCTGAGTACGATGTTTATATATTAACTGTGGGTGTGTATATATGAGTGCGATGTTTATATATGAACTGTGGGTGTGTATATCTGAGTACGATGTTTATATATTAACTGTGGGTATGTATATCTGAGTACGATGTTTATATATTAACTGTGGGTATGTATATCTGAGTACGATGTTTATATATTAACTGTGGGTATGTATATCTGAGTACGATGTTTATATATTAACTGTGGGTGTGTATATATGAGTGCGATGTTTATATATGAACTGGGAGTGGAACTTCCTCCCGGGGTTAAATGTTCTTCCAACATAAGGACACAAAGTTCAATTAACAGTGGGAAGGACATCGCTCAGTTGGGAGGGCGTTTGACTAAAGGTCTAAAGATCTCGGGTTTCGGCAGTTTGAGTTATTTAGTTTCTGCTTCTTTGAATCCTAGAATCATAGAATGGTTTCAGGAAGGAAGGAGACCATTCGGCGCGTCGGGTCCGTGCTGGCCCTCTGCAAGAGCAATCCAGCTAGTCACACTCCCCCGCAGTTTACCCGTAGCCCAGCACCTTTTCCCGTCAAGTACTGATCCAGTTCC
Source organism: Heptranchias perlo (assembly GCF_035084215.1). Classification (NCBI taxonomy): domain Eukaryota; kingdom Metazoa; phylum Chordata; class Chondrichthyes; order Hexanchiformes; family Hexanchidae; genus Heptranchias; species Heptranchias perlo. The sequence continues at coordinate 63,441,350 of NC_090341.1, read as the reverse complement.
ATTTTGAAAGCCACGATTGAATCTGCCTCCTGCACTCACTCAGGCAGTGAATTCCAGAACTTAATCACTCGCTGTGCATAACCATTTTTCCTCATGTCGACTTTGATTCTTTTGCAATCACCATAAATCTTTGTCCTCTGGTTCCTGACTCTTCCGCCCATGGGAGCAGTTTCTGTCTATTTACCCTGTCTCGACTCTTCATGATTTTAAATACATCGACGAAATCTCCTCTCAACATTCTCTGCTCTAAGGAGAACAACCCCAGCTTCTCCGGTCTACCCACGGAACTGAAGTCCTTCATCCCTACAACCATTCTATTAAATCTCTTCTGCACTCTCTCTAAGGCCTTCACAGCCTTCCTAAAGTGCGGTGCCCAGAACTGGACACAATACTGCAGTTGTGGCCGAAGCAGTGTTTTATAAAGGCTCATTGTAACGTCCTTGTTTTTGCACTCTATGCCTCTATTTGTAAAGCCCATAATCCCATGTGCTTTTTTAACCGCTTTCTCAATTTGCCCTGCCACCTTTAAAGATTTGTTCACACATAGACCAAGATTTCTCGGTTCTTGCAAATCCTTTCGAATTGTGCCCTTTAGTTTATTCCGCTTCTCCTCGTTCTTCCTCCCAAAATGTATTGCTTCGCACTTCTCTGCATTAAATCTCATCTGCCATGTGTCCGCCCATTCCACCAGCCTGTCTTTGTCGTATCACTATCCTCCTCGTTGTTCACGACACTTCCAAGCTTTGTGTCATATGCAAATTTTGAAATTGTGCCCTGTACTCCCAAGTCCAAGTCATTAATATATATCAAGAAAAGCAGTGGTCCTAGTACCGACCCGTGGGGAACACTACTGTACACCTCCCTCCAGTCTGATAAACAACCGTTCACCACTGCTCTCTGTTTCCTGTCATTTAGCCAATTTCGTACGGCCACTGCCCCTTTTATTCCATGGGCTTCAACTTTGATGACAAGCCTATTATGCAGCACTTTATCAAACGCCTATTGGTAGTCCATATATATCATGTAAACCACATCGCCCTCATCGACTCTCTCTCTTACTTCAACAAAAAACTCAATCAAGTTAGTTAAACACGATTTCCCTTCAGCAAATCCATGCTGGCTATCCTTAATTAATCCACACTTGTCCAAGTGACGATTAACTTTGTCTCGGATTATCGTTTCTAAAAGTTTCCCCTTCACCGAGATTAAACTGACTGGCCTGTAGTTCCTGGGTTTATCCATAGACGCCTTTTTGAACAAGGGTGTAATATTTGCAATTCTCCAGTCCTCTGACACCACCCGCATATCTAAGGATGTTTGGAAGATTATGGCCAGTACCTCCACAATTTCCACCCTTAATTCCCCCAGCAACCTAGGATGCATCCCATCCGGACCAGGTAACTGATCTACTTTAAATACAGATGGCCTTTCTAATACCTCTTCTTTATCAATTTATAGCCCGCCTCGTATCTCAACTACTTCGTTTACTGTAACTTGGCAGCATCTTCTTCCTTTGTAAAGAAAAATGCAACGTACTCATTTAGTACCTCAGCCATGCCCTTTGCCTCCAAGCGTAGCTCTCCTTTTTGGTCCCTAATCGGTCCCACCCCTCCTCTTCCTACCCGTTCACTCTTCATGTGCCAAAAGAAGACTTTTGGATTCCCTTTTATGTTAGCCACCAGTCTATACTCATACACTATGCCCCTTTTTTTTCCCTTTTCAGTTCCCCTCTGAACTCTTTCCATCAACCGAGTTCTCATTATATTATCAACCTGACATCTGTCCTAAGCCCCTATTTTCTGTTTCACCTTACTCTCTGTCTCCTTCATCATCCAGGGAGCTCTGGCTTTATTTGCCCTACTTTTCCCCCTCGTGGGAATGTACCTAGACTGCACCTGAACCATCACTTCTTTAAAGGCCACCCATTGTTCAATTATAGTTTTGCCTGTCAATCTTTGATTCCAATTTACCCTGGGAGATCCGTACTCAACCCACTGAAATTAGCCCTCCTGCAATTATAGAATCATAGAATCATAGAAGTTACAACATGGAAACAGGCCCTTCGGCCCAACATGTCCATGTTGCCCAGTTTATACCACTAAGCTAGTCCCAATTGCCTGCACTTGGCCCATATCCCTCTATACCCATCTTACCCATGTAACTGTCCAAATGCTTTTTAAAAGACAAAATTGTACCCGCCTCTACTACTGCCTCTGGCAGCTCGTTCCAGACACTCACCACCCTTTGAGTGAAAAAATTGCCCCTCTGGACCCTTTTGTATCTCTCCCCTCTCACCTTAAATCTATGCCCCCTCGTTATAGACTCCCCTACCTTTGGGAAAAGATTTTGACTATCGACCTTATCTATGCCCCTCATTATTTTATAGACTTCTATAAGATCACCCCTTAACCTCCTACTCTCCAGGGAAAAAAGTCCCAGTCTGTCTAACCTCTCCCTGTAAGTCAAACCATCAAGTCCCGGTAGCATCCTAGTAAATCTTTTCTGCACTCTTTCTAGTTTAATAATATCCTTTCTATAATAGGGTGACCAGAACTGTACACAGTACTCCAAGTGTGGCCTCACCAATGCCCTGTACAACTTCAACAAGACATCCCAACTCCTGCATTCAATGTTCTGACCAATGAAACCAAGCATGCCGAATGCCTTCTTCACCACCCTATCCACCTGTGACTCCACTTTCAAGGAGCTATGAATCTGTACTCCTAGATCTCTTTGTTCTATAACTCTCCCCAACGCCCTACCATTAACGGAGTAGGTCCTGGCCCGATTCGATCTACCAAAATGCATCACCTCACATTTATCTAAATTAAACTCCATCTGCCATTCATCGGCCCACTGGCCCAATTGATCAAGATCCCGTTGCAATCCCAGATAACCTTCTTCACTGTCCACAATGCCACCAATCTTGGTGTCATCTGCAAACTTCCTAACCATGCCTCCTAAATTCTCATCCAAATCATTAATATAAATAACAAATAACAGCGGACCCAGCACCGATCCCTGAGGCACACCGCTGGACACAGGCATCCAGTTTGAAAAACAACCCTCTACAACCACCCTCTGTCTTCTGTCGTCAAGCCAATTTTGTATCCAATTGGCTACCTCACCTTGGATCCCATGAGATTTAACCTTATGTAACAACCTACCATGTGGTACCTTGTCAAATGCTTTGCTGAAGTCCATGTAGACCACGTCTACTGCACAGCCCTCATCTATCTTCTTGGTTATCCCTTCAAAAAACTCAATCAAATTCGTGAGACATGATTTTCCTCTCACAAAACCATGCTGACTGTTCCTAATTAGTCCCTGCCTCTCCAAATGCCTGTCGATCCTGTCCCTCAGAATACCCTCTAACAACTTACCCACTACAGATGTCAGGCTCACTGGTCTGTAGTTCCCAGGCTTTTCCCTGCCGCCCTTCTTAAACAAAGGCACAACATTTGCTACCCTCCAATCTTCAGGCACCTCACCTGTAGCGGTGGATGATTCAAATATCTCTGCTATGGGACCCGCAATTTCCTCCCTAACCTCCCATAACGTCCTGGGATACATTTCATCAGGTCCCGGAGATTTATCTACCTTGATGCGCGTTAAGACTTCCAGCACCTCCCTCTCTGTAATATGTACACTCCTCAAGACATCACTATTTATTTCCCCAAGTTCCCTAACATCCATGCCTTTCTCAACCGTAAATACCGATGTGAAATATTCATTCAGGATCTCACCCATTTCTTGTGGTTCCGCACATAGATGACCTTGTTGATCCTTAAGAGGCCCTACTCTCTCCCTAGTTACCCTTTTGCCCTTTATGTATTTGTAGAAGCTCTTTGGATTCACCTTTGCCTGATCTGCCAAAGCAATCTCATATCCCCTTTTTGCCCTCCTGATTTCTCTCTTAACTCTACTCCGGCAATCTCTATACTCTTCAAGGGATCCACTTGATCCCAGCTGCCTATGCATGTCATATGCCTCCTTCTTCTTTTTGACTAGTGCCTCAATCTCCCGAGTCATCCAAGGTTCCCTACTTCTACCAGCCTTGCCCTTCACTTTATAAGGAATGTGCTTACCCTGAACCCTGGTTAACACACTTTTGAAAGCCTCCCACTTACCAGACGTCCCTTTGCCTGCCAACAGACTCTCCCAATCAACTTCTGAAAGTTCCTGTCTAATACCATCAAAATTGGCCTTTCCCCAATTTAGAATTTTAACTTTTGGGTCAGACCTATCCTTCTCCATAGCTATCTTAAAACTAATGGAATTATGATCACTGGTCCCAAAGTGATCCCTCACTAACACTTCTGTCACCTGCCCTTCCTTATTTCCCAAGAGGAGGTCAAGTTTTGCCCCCTCTCTAGTCGGGCCATCCACATATTGAATGAGAAATTCCTCCTGAATACACTCAACAAATTTCTCTCCATCCAAGCCCCGAATGCTATGGCTGTCCCAGTCAATGTTGGGAAAGTTAAAGTCCCCTACTATTACCACCCTATTTTTCTTGCAGCTGTCTGTAATCTCCTTACATATTTGCTCCTCAATTTCCCGTTGACTATTTGGGGGTCTGATGTACAATCCTATCAAAGTGATCTCTCCCTTCTTATTTTTCAGTTCTACCCATATAGACTCAGTGGGCGAACCCTCGGATATATCCCCTCTCACTACTGCCGTGATGTTCTCCCTAATCAAGAACGCAACTCCCCCTCCTCTCTTACCTCCTGCTCTATCTTTCCTATAGCATCTGTACCCTGGAACATTGAGCTGCCAGTCCTGCCCCTCCCTTAGCCATGTTTCAGTAATAGCTATAACATCCCAGTCCCATGTACCCATCCATGCCCTGAGTTCATCTGCCTTGCCCATCAGACTTCTTGCATTGAAATAAATGCAGTTTAATCTAGACTTCCCTTGGTCTTTGCCCTGCTTTCTCAGACCATCTGTCCGGTCATGTTCTGTACACTCTCCCTTACTGCCTTTTGTTTCTGTCACCATTTTATTTCCCACTGACTTCCTGCATCGGTTCCCATCCCCCTGCCACATTAGTTTAAACCCTCCCCAACATCACTGGCAAACACTCCCCCTAGGACATTGGTTCCAGTCCTGCCCAGATGCAGACCGTCCAATTTGTACTGGTCCCACCTCCCCCAGAACCGGTTCCAATGGCCCAGGAATTTGAATCCCTCCCTCTTGCACCATCTCTCAAGCCACGTATTCATCCTAGCTATCCTGTCATTCCTACTCTGACTTGCCCGTGGCACTGGTAGCAATCCTGAGATTACTACCTTTGAGGTCCTACTCTTTAGTTTAACTCCTAACTCCCTAAATTCAGCTTGTAGGACCTCATCCTGTTTTTTACCTATATCGTTGGTGCCTATATGCACCACGACAACTGGCTGTTCACCCTCACCCTCCAGAATGTCCTGCAGCCGCTCCGAGACATCCCTGACCCTTGCACCAGGGAGGCAACATACCATCCTGGAGTCTCGGTTGCGTCTGCAGAAACGCCTGTCTATTCCCCTTACAATCGAGTCCCCTATCACTATAACTAATTTTATTCGACATTGCTTCTTGTCCTTTTCCATAAACCTTATGGATTCTAAATCTTATGATGAAATGATCGCTGTTCCCTGAATGTTCCCCCACTGACATTTGCTCCACTTGGCCCACCTCATTCCCCAGAATCAGATTTGGGTCGATTCTCGCATTTATTTACAGTGATATTTTATATCCGCCACTGAAGGATTGAGGATGGAATAGAAAGGAATCAAGTTTGGGAAAAATTTCGATCGTATTCATTTATCTTTTATTTCTCTGTCCCCCTCTGCCTTTTTCTCTTGGTTTTGTCTCCCCCGCCTCCAGGAGACCATTTGATTTGATGCATTTGTCCTAAACTGTTGCCTTTTCCAGATCTCGGGGCGGTCAGACCCGCTCTGTCTGTCTGTTACTGCTTCTGACCATTAATGGGAACAGGCTCCGAGTTAAACGTTTATCAGCAAACCGGAGGAAGGCAAATAAAAATAAAGGTCTGTTTTTCCGCCCCAGGGCAAAGATGGAGCAGATGTTAAGATGTTAACCAGAAAAATTCCTTTGACTCGGAGTGTGGATTTTAAGAGCTGCAAAAAACCGGAACAAATCCAGTGAGCTTCTGATGGCCCGCACGGGGATCAAACCCGCGATTTGGACTAATCACCTGAGCTAACCAGTCATTCTAATAGTCCGTTATTGATCTGAATTATGTTTTGTACCTGCGCGCTCGTTGGCAGTGGTTTCTGTAAATAGACCCCTAAATCTGTCTACTCCTCCATAATTCCTAGCTTCTCGCCATTTAGAATATACTCTGATGTATCTTTCTTCGGACCAAAGTGGATGACCTCGCACTTTCCCACATTGAACGCTATTTGCCGCAGTTTTGCCCACTCACTTAATCTATCAACATCACTTTTCAACATCCTGCTTCCATCTACATTACTTATTGCGTCACAGGAAGGCTGAGGCAGGGGTCACAGTTGTTTTTTAGAGTTGATCGGATTCTGGATGTTCCAGAATGAATGTTTTATTTGCTCCATTCTAAATATACAGAACCTTGCTCTAAAGTCTGTCTCCCGAATTCCCCAGTTTCAAGGAGGTGTCTCATTCTACCCTCGACTTTTACATAGAGTCCACAACACCGAAACAGTCCATTCGGCCCAACTTGTCAATGCTGGCGTTTATGCACCACACGAGCCTTCTCTCACCCTTCCACATCTAACCCGATCAGCATATCCTTCGATTCCGTTCTCCTTTGTGTGCTTAACTAGTTTGCCTTTAAAAAAAATCTGTGCTGTTTGCCTCAACTACTCTTTGTGCTAGCGTGCTCCACATTTCAACCACACCCTGGGTAAAGAAGATTATCCTGAATTGCCTATTGGATTTATCAGTGACTATCTTATACTTATGACCATTAGTTTTGGACACCTCCACAAGTCAAGTGGAAAAACTTTATCCATGTTTACCCCATCAAACCCTTTCATTATCTTCATTACTTCTATCAGGTCACACATCGGCCTTCTCTTTTCCAGAGAAAAGAGCCTTGCCTGTTCAGCCTTTCCTGATAAGTGTATCATCAGTCTTGGTATCATCCTTGTGAATCATATTGCACCTAACCCATTACCCCTATATCCTTCTTATAATATGGAGACCTGAACTGCAGCCAGCACTGCAAATGTTGTCTAACTTCTCTGCTTTTCAATTCTATCCCTCTAGAAATGAACCCCAGTGCTTGGTTTGTTTTCTTCTAGTCTTATTAACCTGCGTCGTGACTTTTAAATACTTGTCCATCTGTACCCTTAGATCCCTTTGCTCCTCTCCTCCATTTAGACTTTTATTATCCAGCAGTATGTGGCCTACTTATTCTTCTGACCAAAATGAACCCCCTCACACTTAACTATATTGAAATTATTCTGCCATTTACACGCCCATTCTGCAAATGTACTAATGTCTTCCTGTATTTTTCGCATTTTTCTTTTGTATTAACGACAGCTCCCAATTAGGTGTCGTCTGCAAATTTTGAAATTGTGCTTCCGATTTCCGTGTCCAAATCATTAATGCAAATTGTGAACAACAGTGGTCCCAGCACCGATAAATTGTGAGCAACAGTAATCCCAGTACCGATAAATTGTGAGCAACATTGGTCCCTGCACCGATAAATTGTGAGCAACAGTGGTCCCAGCACCGATAAATTGTGAGCAACAGTGGTCCCAGTACCGATAAATTGTGAGCAACAGTGGTCCCAGCACCGATAAATTGTGAGCAACAGTGGTCCCAGCACCGATAAATTGTGAACAACAGTGGTCCCAGCACCGATAAATTGAGAACAACAGTGGTCCCAGCACCGATAAATTGAGAACAACAGTGGTCCCAGCACCGATAAATTGAGAACAACAGTGGTCCCAGCACCGATACATTGTGAACAACAGTGGTCCCAGCACCGATACATTGTGAACAACAGTGGTCCCAGCACCGATAAATTGAGAACAACAGTGGTCCCAGCACCGATAAATTGTGAACAACAGTGGTCCCAGCACCGATAAATTGAGAACAACAGTGGTCCCAGCACCGATAAATTGAGAACAACAGTGGTCCCAGCACCGATAAATTGAGAACAACAGTGGTCCCAGCACCGATACATTGTGAACAACAGTGGTCCCAGCACCGATACATTGTGAACAACAGTGGTCCCAGCACCGATAAATTGAGAACAACAGTGGTCCCAGCACCGATAAATTGTGAACAACAGTGGTCCCAGCACCGATAAATTGAGAACAACAGTGGTCCCAGCACCGATAAATTGAGAACAACAGTGGTCCCAGCACCGATACATTGTGAACAACAGTGGTCCCAGCACCGATACATTGTGAACAACAGTGGTCCCAGCACCGATAAATTGAGAACAACAGTGGTCCCAGCACCGATAAATTGTCAGCATGTAGAAAGTCCTACAAGAGAGGGGGCGGTACTGGACCTAATTCTAGGGAATGTGGCCGGCCAAGTGGAAGAAGTGCTCGTAGGTGAGCACTTTGGTGACAGTGACCATAATTCAGTGAGATTTAAGGTGGTCATGGAAAAGGACAGGGAGGGGCCGGAAATAAAGGTTCTAAATTGGGGGAAGGCCGATTTTAATAGGATAAGGCAGGATCTGGCCAAAATGGACTGGGATCAGCTGCTTGTAGGAAAATCCGCATCGGAGCAATGGGAGTCTTTCAGAAGGGAGATTGAGACCATACAATGGCAACATGTTCCCGTAAAGGTCAAGGGTGGTTCCAAGAACTCCAGGGAACCTTGGATGTCAGGGGATATACGAGAATGGATTAGGAAAAAAAGGAGGGCTTTTGGCAGATACAAAAGGCTAAAGACGGAGGAAGCCCGAGAGGAGTACAAAAAGTGCAGGGGGATACTTAAAAAGGAAATTAGGAGATCAAGGAGGGGCCATGAAAAAACTCTGGCGAGCAAAATAAAGGAAAATCCTAAGATGTTTTATAAGTATATTAAGGGTAAGAGGATAACTAGGGAAAAAATAGGGCCCATTAGGGACAAAAATGGCAATCTGTGTGTGGAGCCGGCAGATGTAGGAGGGGTTCTAAATGAATTTTTTGCATCTGTTTTCACTATGGAGAAGGACGACGTAGACAGAGAAATACGACAGGGGGACTGTGATATACTCGAACATATTAACATCGAGCGGGAGGAGGTATTGGCGGTTTTAGCAGGCCTAAAATGGATAAATCCCCAGGCCCGGACGAAATGTATCCCAGGCTACTGTGTGAGGCAAAGGAGGAGATTGCGGGGGCTCTAACACATATATTCAGAACCTCTCTGGCCACAGGGGATGTGCCAGAGGACTGGAGAACCGCTAATGTAGTACCATTATTCAAGAAGGGGAGTAGGGAAAAACCGGGGAACTACAGGCCAGTGAGCCTAACATCAGTGGTAGGAAAATTATTGGAAAAAATTCTGAAGGACAAAATTAGTCTCCACTTGGAGAAGCAAGGATTAATCAGGGATAGTCAACATGGCTTTGTCAAGGGAAGATCATGTCTGACTAATTTGATTGCATTTTTTGAGGGATGACTAGGCGTGTGGATGAGGGTAATGCAGTGGATGTGGTATACATGGATTTCAGTAAGGCCTTCGATAAAGTCGCCCACAGGAGACTGGTCAAGAAGGTACGAGCCCATGGAATCCAGGGTGCCTTGGCACTTTGGATACAAAACTGGCTTAGTGGCAGAAGTAAACAATTTTACAACACCAAGTTATAGTCCAGCAATTTTATTTTAAATTCACAAGCTTTCGGAGGCTACCTCCTTCCTCAGGTGAACGATGTGGAAATTGCTGGACTATAACTTGGTGTTGTAAAATTGTTTACAATTGTCAACCCCAGTCCATCACCGGCATCGCCACATCATTGGTGGCAGAAGGCAGAGGGTGATGGTGGAAGGTTGTTTTTGTGACTGGAAGCCTGTGGCCAGTGGGGTACCACAGGGATCTGTGCTGGGGCCCTTGCTGTTTGTGGTCTACATTAACGACTTGGATATGAATGTAAAAGGTATGATCAGTAAGTTCGCTGATGATACAAAAATTGGTAGGGTGGTAAATAGCGAGGAGGATAGCCTCAGTCTGCAGGACGATATAGATGGGTTGGTCAGATGGGCGGAACAGTGGCAAATGGAATTTAACCCGGAAAAGTGCGAGGTGATGCACTTTGGAGGGACTAACAAGGAAAGGGAATACACAATGAATGGGAGGACCCTCGGCAAGACAGAGGGTCAGAGGGATCTTGGTGTGCAAGTTCACAGATCCCTGAAGGCGGCGGAACAGGTAGATAAGGTGGTAAAGAAGGCATATGGGATACTTGCCTTTATTAGCCGAGGCATAGAATGTAAGAGCAAGGAGGTTATGATGGAGCTGTATAAAACACTGGTTAGGCCACAGCTGGAGTACTGTGTGCAGTTCTGGTCGCCGCACTACAGGAAGGATGTGATCGCTTTGGAGAGGGTGCAGAGGAGATTCACCAGGATGTTACCAGGGCTGGAGCGCTTCAGCTATGAAGAGAGACTGGGAAGATTGGGTTTGTTTTCCTTGGAGCAGAGGAGGCTGAGGGGGGACATGATTGAGGTGTACAAAATTATGAGGGGCATAGATAGGATGGATACTAAGGAGCTTTTTCCCTTCGTTGAGGGTTCTATAACAAGGGGGCATAGATTCAAGGTAAAAGGCGGGAGGTTTAGAGGGGATTTGAGAAATAACTTTTTCACCCAGAGGGTGGTTGGAGTCTGGAACTCACTGCCTGAGAGGGTTGTCGAGGCAGGAACCCTCACAACATTCAAGAAGTATTTGGATGAGCACTTGAAATGCCGTAGCATACAAGGCTACGGACCAAATGCTGGAATATGGGATTAGATTAGACTGGGCTTGATGGCCGGCGCGGACACGATGGGCCGAAGGGCCTCTATCCGTGCTGTATAACTCTATGACTCTCTATGACTCTATGACTGGAGTCTTACCCAGCACAAAGGAAGACGGTATGGTTGTTGGAGGCCAATCATCTCAGTCACAGGACATTGCTGCAAGATATCCTGAGGGCACTGTCCTAGTCTCAACCATCTTCAGCTGCTTCATCAATGACCTTCTCTCCATCCTAAGGTCAGGAGTGAGGAAGTTTACTGATGATTACACTGTTTTCAGTTCCATTCGCAACCCCTCAGATAATGAAGCAGCCCGTGCCTGCATGCAGCAAGACCTGGACAACATTCAGACTTGGGCTGATAAGTGGCAAGTAACATTCAACAGCAGGCAATGATCATATCCAACAAGAGAGAATCGAACCACCTCCCCTTAATATTTAACGGCAAAACCATCGCCGAATCCCCCATCATCAACATCCTGGGGGTCACTATTGACCCTAAACTTAACTGACTTAGCATGGTAGCATCGTGGTTATGTTACTGAACTAGTAATACAAACAACCTGCACTAATTTATCGAAAATTATGCATTCAAATCTCGCTGCGGCAAGTGGGAAATTTAAATTCAATTAAATAAAATCGGGAATTAAAAAAACTGTAATCAGTAAAAACAACCATGAAACTTCTGGATTATCGCAAAAAACCATCTGGTTCAGTAATGTCCTTTTGGGAAGTAAACCTGCCGCCCTTACCCGGTTTGGCCGATATGTGACTCCAGACCCAGAACAATGTGCTTGATTCTCAATTGCCCTCTGAAATGTCCCAGCAAGCCACTCAGTTGCACAATCTCGTCAAAAAAAAATCATAATAAGAATAAAACCGGATGGAGCACTCGGCACTGGATACGACAAAGGCAAACTAAGCCCTTGTTTACCCTCCAAAGTCCTCCTCACTAACATCTGGGGACAAGTGCAAAAATTGGGAGTGCTGTCCCACAGACGAGTCAAGCAACAGCCTGACATAGCCATACTCACAGAATCGGACCTTTCATCCAATTTCCCAAACGCTTCCATCATACATCTCTGGGTATGCTCTGTCCCATCGGCAGGGCAGATCGACCGGAGGTGGCGGTGCAGTGATCAACAATTCGGAGGGAGCCCTCAACATTGACGCCGGACCGCATGAAATCTCATGACATCAGGTAAAACATGGGCAGGGAAACCTCCTGCTGATTACCAACTAACGTCCTCCCTCAGCTGATGAATCAGTCCTCTTCCATGTTGGGAAGCACTGAGGGTGGAAAGGGCACAGAATGTACTATGGTGGGGGACTTCAACGTCTATCACCAAGAGTGGCTCGGTCGCACCACTGCTGAACGAGCTGGCTGAGTCCTGAAGGCCATAGCTGCAGGCCCGGCATGCGACAGGTGGTGAGTGAACCAACAGGAGGGAAAAACTTACTTGACCTCGTCTCTCACCAATCATCTTGTCGCAGATGTATCTGTGCATGACAGCATTGGAAGGAGTGACCACCGCACAGTCCGCGTGGAGACGAATTCCCGTCTTCACAATGAGGACACCATCCAACGTGTTTTGTGGCACTACCACCGTGCTAAATGGGATAGATTCAGAACAGATCACGCAGCTCAAAACTGGGCATCCATGAGGCGCTGTGGGCCATCAGCAGCAGCAGAATTTTATTCCAGCACAATCTGTAACCTCATGGCCCCCGGCATATTCCTCACTCTACCATTACCAACAAGCCAGGGGATCAACCCTGGTTCAATGAGGAGTGTAGAAGAGCATACCAGGAGCAGCACCAGGCGTACCTAAAAATGAGGTGCCAACCTGGTGAAGCTACAACACAGGACTACATATATGCTAAACAGCAGAATCAACATGCTATAGACAGAGCAAAGCGATTCCACATCCAACGGATCAGATCAAAGCTTTGCAGTCCTGCCACATCCAGTTGTGAATGGTGGTGAACAATTAAACAACTGAGGGGAGGAGAAGGATCTGTAAACATCCCCCTCCTTAATGATGGCGGAGTCCAGCACGTGAGTGCAAACGACAAGCCTGAAGCGTTTGCAAGCATCTTCAGCCTGAAGTTCTGAGTGGATGATCCATCTCGGCCTCCTCCCGATATCCCCACCATCACGGAAGCAGGTCTTCAGCCAATTCGATTCACTCGACGTGATATGAAGAAACGGCTGAGTGCACTGGATACAGCAAAGGCTATGGGCCCCGTCAACATCCCAGCTGTAGTGCTGAAGACTTGTGCTCCAGAACTAGCCGCGCCTCTAGCCAAGCTGTTCCAGTACAGCTACAACACTGGCATCTACCCAACAATGTGGAAAATTGCCCAGTTATGTCCTGTCAACAAAAAGCAGGACAAATCCAATCAGGCCAAATACGCTCCATCAGTCTACTCTCAATCATCAGCAAAGCGATGGAAGATTTCGAAGACAGTGCTATCAAGAGGCATTTACTTACCAATAACCTGCTCACCGATGCTCAGTTTGGGTTCCGCCAGGACAACTCGGCTCCAGACCTCATTACAGCCTTGGTTCAAACATGGACAAAAGAGCTGAATTCCAGAGGTGAGGTGAGAGTGACTGCCTTTGATATCAAGGCAGCATTTGACCGAGTGTGGCATCAAGGAGCCCAAGTAAAATTGAATTCAATGGGAATCAGGGGAAATCTATCCACTGGCGAGAGTCATACCTAGCACAAAGGAAGATGGGAGTGGTTGTTCGAAGCGAATCATCTCAGCCCAGGATATTGCTGTAGGAGTTCCTCAAGGCAGTGTCCTAGGTTCAACCATCTTCAGCTGCTTCATCAATGACCTTCCTTCCATCATAAGGTCAGAAATGGGGATGTTCGCTGATGATTGCACAGTGTTCAGTTCCATTCGCAACCCCTCAGATAATGAAGCAGTCCGAGTCCGCGTGCAGCCAGACCTGGACAACATCCAGGCTTGGGTGGATAAGTCGCAAGCAACATTCGCACCAGACAAGTGCTAGACAATGACCATCTCCAACAAGAGAGAGTCTAACCACCTCCCCTTGACATTCAACGGCATTACCATCGCCGAATCCCCCACCATCAAAATCCTGGGGGTCACCATTGAACAGAAACTTAACTGGGCCAGCCGCATAAATATTGTGGCTACAAGAGCAGGTCAGAGGCTGTGAATTCTGCGGCGAGTGACTCACCTCCTGACTCCCCAAAGCCTTTCCACCATCTACAAGGCACAAGTCTGGAGTGTGATGGAATACTGTCCACTTGCCTGGATGAGTATAGCTCCAACAACACTCAAGAAGCTCGACACCATCCAGGACAAAGCAGCCCGCTTGAATGGCACTCCATTCACTACCTTAAACATTCACCCCCTCCACGACCGTGGCTGCAGTGTGTACCATCTATAAGATGCAATGTAGCAGTGCTATTCGCCAAGGCTTCTTCGACAGCACCACCCAAACCCGCGACCTCTACCACGTAGAAGGACAAGAACAGCAGGCACATGGGAACAACACAACCTGCACATTCCCCTCCAAGTCACACACCATCCTCACTTGGAAATATATCGCCGTTCCTTCATCATCGGTTGGTCGCAATCCTTGAACTCCCTATCAAACAGCACTGTTGGAGAACCTTCAGTACACGGACTTCAGCGGTTCTGGAAGGTGGCTCACCACCACCTTCTCAAGGGCAATTAAGGATGGGCAATAAATGCTGGCATTGCCAGCGACGCCCACATCCCATGAAATCATAGATTTCGGAGAAAGGTTACAGCTCGGAAGGAGACCCTTCGGCTCAATGCAACAGCAATCCAGTTGGTCCCACTTCCCCACCCTATCGCCGTAGCCCGGCAATTCTTTTCCTTTGAAGTAATTATCCAGTTCCCTTTTGAAGGCCAAGATTGAATCTGCCTCCACCACCCCCTTGGGCAGTGCATTCCAGGTTCTAACCATTCGCTGTTTGAAAAAGTTTTTCCTCATGTCACCTTTGGCTCTTTTGCCAATCACCTGAAATCGATATCCTCTGGATCTTGACACTTCAGCCAATGGGAAAAGTTTCTCCCCATCCATTCTGTCTTGACCCATCATGATCTTGAATACCTCTATTAATTCTCCTCGCAACCGTCTCTGTTCCAAGGAGAACAATCCCAGCTTCTCCATTCTATCTACGTAACTGAATCCCTTTAATAATTTGAGAAAATCTCTTCTACACCCTCTCTAAGGCCTTCACATCTTTACTAAAGTGCGGTGCCCAGAACTGGACACAATAATCCGGTTGTGGCTGAACCAGTGTTTTATTAAGTTTCATAATGTCTTCCATACTTTTCTACTCGATGCCTCTATTTATAAAGCCCAGGATCCCGTATGCTTTTTTAATGGATTTCTTAACCTGCTCTGCCACCTTCAACGAATTGTTCCTGTACCCCTTTTAGAGTTATGCCCTCCAGTTTATATTGCCTCTACTCGTTCTTCCTACCGAAATGTATCAGTACGCATTTTTCTGCGTTAAATTTAATCTGCCACTTGTCCGCTATGCCACCAGCCTGTTTATAACCTCTTGCAGAGTATTACTCTCCTCCACACTGTTTACTACCCTTCCAAATTTTGTGTCATCTGCAAATTTTGAAGTTGTGCCCTGTACACCCAAGTCCAAATCATTAATATATATCAAGAAAAGCAGTGGTCCCAGCATTGACCCCTGGGGAACACCACTGTACACCTCCCTCCATTCTGCAAAACAACTGCTCTCCACTACTGTCTGTTTCCTGTCCCTTAGCTAATTCTGTATCCATGTTTCTACTGCCCCCTTTAATCCATGGGCCACAATCTTACTGATAAGCCTACAGTGCGGCACTTTATCAAACGCCTTTTGAAAGTCCATATACACTGCATCAACTGCATTGCTTTCATCTACCCTCCAGGTGAACTCATCAAAATACCCCATCAGGTCAGTTAAACACGATTTTGCCTTTAACAAATAAGTGCCGGATTTTCCAAATCAATCCACACTCGTCCAAGTGACTGTTAATTCTGTCCCAGATTATCGTTTCTAAACGTTTCCCCACCACTGAGATTACCTGACTGGCCTCTTGTTGCTGGGTTCGCCCTTGCACTCTTTCTTGAAGAAGGGTGTAACATTTGCAATTCTCCAGTCCTCTGCACCACCCCCGTATCTTTGGATGTTTGGAAGATTATGGCCAGTACCTCCACAATTTCCCCTCTAACTTCCCTCAGCAACCGAGGATGCATCCCATCCTGATCGGGTGACTTATCAACTTTAAGTGCAGCTAGCCTTTCAAGTACCCGTTCTTTATCAATGTTTAACCCATTCAGTATCTCAACTATATCTTCCTATACTGAGACTCTGGCAACATCTTCATCTTTGGTAAAGTCTAATGAGAAGTATTCTCTTTGCCCCTCTAATTTCCCCTTTCAGTTCCCCTCTGAACTTTCTATATTCTGCCTGGTGAATGAATTTTTAAAAAGTTAGGATTTCCGTCAGCCTGAAACAGAAAGTTATTAGTTGATTAATGGCGATTTGAACAACTATTCGTCTTTTTTCAGAGTTTAATGAGTATTGCGAAATTAATACAGTAAACTATTTTGTAGAAGTTAATTCCCTGAACGGGATAGGGACCCGTCTCCCACACTGAGAGCATTTGCAGACGGCAGCTATCTTCTGAGGGTTTCCTAAAACAACGCGCACAGCAGAGTTTCTGTAGTGTCGTGGTTATCATGTTCGTCTCAGACATGAGAAATCGCCGCTTCAAAACCGGGCAGAAGCATGTTTGAGTCACCGCCTCTGCATCCATGAGTCGATCTCCTTCATGGTCCCGCATCAGAGTCGGGTTCTTACGACCCGTTTAATGTTAACATGCCTGTGGAAGTCTTTTGGATTGCCTTTTATGTTGGCTGCCAGTCTATTCTCATACCCTCTTATTTCTCCTTTCAGTTCCCCTCTGAACTTTCTATGTTCTGCCTGGTGAATGAATAAAAAAAAGTTACGATTTCCGTCAGCCTGAAACAGAAAGTTATGAGTTGATTCATGGCGATTTGAATAACTATTCGTCTTTTTTCAGAGTTTAATGAGTATTGCGAAATTAATACAGTAAATTATTTTGTAGAAGTTAATTCCCTGAACGGGAAAGGGACCCGTCTCCCACACTGAGAGCATTTGCAGACGGCAGCTATCTTCTGAGGGTTTCCTATAACCATGCGTGGAGCAGTGTTTTTGTAGTGTAGTGGTTATCACGTTCGCCCAATACGCGGACGGTCCCCGGCTCAAAACCAGCAACCAACATTTTGAAAACGTTACCCACTAAAAATCACTAAGTATGAAAAAAAGCAAGAATTCAGTCTGTGGTTAAATGTCAATAAAATACCACACCTCACAGAATCGATATATTTTCCATTCTCTGCATAGTTCAATACAAACTCAAACACTACACATTTACAGTGTTTCACTCTCACTCACATTTCCTGCACTGACGATGCAGAAAGCCCCTTTCAAAGCTGCACATTGCGAATAATTTCAGTTGATTTGTGAGAGATCATTAAAGGATCCTGCAGTGCAGCTTCTGTTAATAACCACAGTTACAGACAACATTGCGGCCGCGGCAACAAACATCAGTTTTTCGATGCTCGATGTTCCCCAGCTCCCGGATTGATTGAGGCCACGACAGAAACAACATTAAGCCCCTCTTTCGGCTCCGCTCTCTCCAATCACACATTGCTGGCGGGAAGCTGCAATTCCCGCTACAGACAACGCATTGCTGCCCATCCCTGGGAAACAAGACACCCCCGAAGCTTTGACAACACATCACAGGCATCGTCTGTACCGGAGCTGCTGCTCCGCAACAAAGGCAGAACTGACCAGTTGTTTCAAAATTTATAGCTTGAACACTGGACTCTGATATCACTACCCGCTTTAAAAGTTTGATGCTTTAACGAATGATCTCCCCAGGCTCGCTAGTCGTTAAGTTCCCATCTTAAATATTCATAAGAGGACTCTGAATTATCCCTCGAAGACGTCGAACGGGGGTCAGTGTTCAGTTCCATTCGCAACCCCTCAGATAATGAAGCAGTCCGAGCCTGCATGCAGCAAGACCTGGACAACATCCAGGCTTGGGCTCATAAGTGGCAAGTAACATTCGCGCCAGATAAGTGCCAGGCAATGACCATCTCCAACAAGAGAGAGTCTAACCACCTCCCCTTGACATTCAACGGCATTACCATCGCCGAATCCCCCACCATCAACATCCTGGGGGTCACCATTGACCAGAAACTTAACTGGACCAGCCACATAAATACTGTGGCTACAAGAGCAGGTCAGAGGCTGGGTATTCTGCGGCGAGTGACTCACCTCCTGACTCCCCAAAGCCTTTCCACCATCTACAAGGCACAAGTCAGGAGTGTGATGGAATACTCTCCACTTGCCTGGATGAGTGTAGCTCCAACAACACTCAAGAAGCTCGACACCATCCAAGATAAAGCAGCCCGCTTGATTGGCACCCCATCCACCACCCTAAACATTCACTCCCTTCACCACCGGCGCACTGTGGCTGCAGTGTGCACCATCCACAGGATGCACTGCAGCAACTCGCCAAGGCTTCTTCGACAGCACCTCCCAAACCCGCGACCTCTACCACCTAGAAGGACAAGGGCAGCAGGCGCATGGGAACAACACCACCTGCACGTTCCCCTCCAAGTCACACACCATCCCGACTTGGAAATATATCGCCGTTCCTTCATTGTCGCTGGGTCAAAATCCTGGAACTCCCTTCCTAACAGCACTGTGGGAGAACCGTCACCACACGGACTGCAGCGGTTCAAGAAGGCGGCTCACCACCACCTTCTCGAGGGCAATTAGGGATGGGCAATAAATGCCGGCCTTGCCAGCGACGCCCACATCCCGTGAACGAATAAAAAAAAAAGGGTCCCTGTTGTAAAATTCTCAGTCACGTGTTGAGGGGTATCCTTGATTTTATTGAACATGATCCAGGAAACATGGACAGCGAACTCGTGAGTTTAAAATCCTTCTTGTTTATGCCAAATGACTTGTCAATCATTAGCACCAATTAAAATAACACTTTACCCATTGGCCCAAAGGCTGAACGTGTCCCACACGGGAGCTGGAAAAGGCCTCTCGACCTTTCAGTGTATTAACATCTGTGAGCTGCACAATTTCACCCGTTACACAGTGACACCAGGCAGTATATTTCCCTTCCAAATTTTCCCCACACGAAAATTGCAACCGATGAATATCCGCTTGACGAAAAGAATAATCTGATGTTTGGTTCCTTCGATTTAAAGGTCTCATCCCGGCCTGTCTGAGTACTCCCAGCGTGTGTTCTCCCAGCCTGAGTCCTCGCAGCCTGAGTCCTCGCAGCCTGAGTCCTCGCAGCCTGAGTCCTCTGAGCCTGAGACCTCCCAGCCTGCCTGAGCCCTCCCATCCTGTGTCCTCCCAGCCTGCATGAGGCCTCACAGCCTGTGTCCTCCCAGCCTTCCGAAGACCTCCCAGCCTGAGTCCTCCCAGCCTGCCTGAGTCACCCAGCCTGAGTCCTCCCAGCCTGCCTGAGTCACCCAGCCTGAGTCCTCCCAGCCTGAATCCTCCAAGTCTGCCTGAGTCCTCCCAGCCTCAGTCCTCCCATCCTGCCTGAGTCCTCCCATCCTGCCTGAGTCTCCCAGTCGGCCTGAGTTCTCCCAGTCGGCCTGAGACCTCCCAGCCTGAGGACACCCAGCCTGAGTCCTCCCAGGCTGCCTGAGTCCTCCCATCCTGAGTCCTCCCAGCCTTCCTGAGTACTCCCAGCCTGAGTCCTCCCAGCATGCCTGAGTCCTCCCAGCCTGCCTGAGACCTCCCAGCCTGCCTGAGTCCTCCCAGCCTGCCTGCGTCCTCCGAGACTGCCTGAGACCTCCCAGCCTGAGTCCTCCCTGCCTGAGTCGTCCCAGCCTGAGACCTCCCAGCGTGAGTCCACCCGCCTGAGACCGCCCAGCCTGAGTCCTCTCAGCCTGCCTGAGTCCTCCCAGCCTCATTCCTCCCAGCCTGAGTCCTCCCAACCTGCCTGAGTCCTCCCAGCCTGCCTGCGTCCTACCAGCCTGCCTGAGTCCTCCCAACTTGCCAAATTCCTGCCACCCTGCCTGAGTCCTACCTGCCTGAGTCCTCCCAGCCTGCCTGAGACCTCCCAGCCTGAGTCCTCCCAGCCTGCGGGAGCCCTCCCAGCCTGCCTGAGTCCTCCCAGCCTGCCTGAGTCCTCCCAGTCTGACTGAGTCCTCCGAGCCTGCCTGAGACCTCCCAGCCTGCCTGAGACCTCCCAGCCTGAGTCCTCCCTGCCTGCGTCGTCCCAGCCTGAGTCCACCCAGACTGCCTGAGTCCACCCAACCTGCCTGAGACCTCCCAACCTGCCTGAGACCTCCCAGACTGAGTCCTCCCAGCCTGCCTGAGTCCTCCCAGCCTGCAGGAGTCCTCCGAGCCTGCAGGAGTCCTCCCAACCAGTCCTCCCAGCCTGCCTGAGCCCTCCCAGCCTGCCTGAGCCGTCCTAGCCTGCCTGATACCTCACAGCCTGAGTCCTCCCAGCCTGCCTGTGTCCTGCCAGCCTGAGTCCTCCGAGCCTGCCTGAGTCCTCCCAGCCTGAGTCCTCCCAGCCTGCCTGAGTCCTCCCAGCCTGCCTGAGCCCTCCCTGCCTCCGTCCTCCCAGCCTGCCTGAGTCCTCCCAGCCGGCCTGACGATTCCAGGCCTGCCTGGTTCCTCCCAGCCTGCCTGATTCCTCGCAGCCTGCCTGAGTCCTCCCAGCCTGCCTGAGTCCTCCCAGCCTGCATGAGTCCTCCCAGCCTGCCTGAGTCCTCCCATCTTGCCAAAGTCCTGCCATCCTGCCTGAGTCCTCCGAGCCTGAGTCCTGCCAGCCTGCCTGAGTCCTGGCAGCCTGCCTGAAACCTCGCAGCCTGAGTCCTCCAAGCCTGCTGGAGTCCTCCCAGCCTGAGACCACACTGCCTGAGTCCTCCCAGCCTGCCTGAGTTCTCCCAGCCTGCCTGATTCCTCCCAGACTGAGTCCTCCCAGCCTGCCTGAGTCTTCCCAGCCTGCCTGAGTCCTCCCATCCTGCCTCAGTCCTCCCAGCCTGATTCCTCACATCCTGAGTCCTCCCAGCCTGATCCCTCCCATTTGCCTGAGACTTCCCAACCTGCCTGAGTCCTCCCAGCCTGATACCACCCAGCCTGAGTCCTCCCAGCCTGCCTGAGTCCGCCCATACTGCCTGAGTCCACCCAGCCTGCCTGAGACCTCCCAGCCTGCCTGCAACCTCCCAGCCTGAGTCCGCCCAGCCTGCCTGATTCCTCCCAGCCGGTGTCCTCCAAGCCTGCCTGAGTCCTCCCAGCCTGCCTGAGTCCTCCCAGCCTGCCTGAGTCCTCCAAGCCTGCCTGAGTCCTCCCAGCCTGACTGAGACCTCCCAGCCTGAGTCCTCCCAGCCTGACTGAGTAATCCCA
Source organism: Heptranchias perlo (assembly GCF_035084215.1). Lineage (NCBI taxonomy): Eukaryota > Metazoa > Chordata > Chondrichthyes > Hexanchiformes > Hexanchidae > Heptranchias > Heptranchias perlo. Next base: position 63,419,900 of record NC_090341.1, on the reverse strand, counting down.
GCCTGAGTCCTCACAGCCTGCCTTCGACCTCCCAGCCTGAGACCACCCTGCCTGAGTCCTCCCAGCCTGCCTGAGTCCTCCCAGCCTGGCTAATTCCTCCCAGACTGATTCCTCCCAGCCTGAGTCCTCCCAGCCTGCCTGAGTCCTCCCAGATTGCCTGAGTCCTCCCAGCCTGCCTGAGTCCTCCCAGCCTGGCTGATTCCTCCCAGACTGATACCTCCCAGCCTGAGTCCTCCCAGCCTGCCTGAGTCCTCCCAGATTGCCTGAGACCTCCCAGCCTGCCTGAGTCCTCCCAGCCTGCCTGAGTCCTCCCAACCTGCCTGAAGTCTCCCAGCCTTAGTCCTCCCAGCATGACTGAGTCCTCCCTGCCTGCCTGAGTCCTCCCTGCCTGCCTGAGTCCTCCCTGCCTGCCTTCGACCTCCCAGCCTGAGACCACCCTGCCTGACTCCTCCCAGCCTGCCTGAGTCCTCCCAGCCTGGCTGATTCCTCCCAGACTGATACCTCCCAGCCTGAGTCCACCCAGCCTGTCTGAGTCCTCCCAGATTGCCTGAGACCTCCCAGCCTGCCTGAGTCCTCCCAGCCTGCCTGAGTCCTCCCAACCTGCCTGAGGTCTCCCAGCCTGAGTCCTCCCAGCCTGCCTGAGTCCTCCCAACCTGCCTGAGGTCTCCCAGCCTGAGTCCTCCCTGCCTGCCTGAGGCCTCCCAGCCTGCCTGAGACCTCACAGCCTGAGTCCTCCCAGCCTGAGTCCTCCTCGCCTGCCTGAGTCTTCCCAGCCTGCCTGAGTCCTCCCAGCCTGCCTGAGTCCTCCCAGCCTGGCTGATTCCTCCCAGACTGATACCTCCCAGCCTGAGTTCTCCCAGCCAGCCTTAGTCCTCCCAGCCTGCCTGATTCCTCCCAGCCAGCCTGAGTCCTCCCAGCCTGCCTGAGTGCTCCCAGTCTGAGACCTCCCAGCCTTAGTCCTCCCCGCCTGAAGCATCCCAACCTGAGTCCTCCCAGCCTGCCTGTGTCCTCCCAGCCTGTGTCCTCCCAGACTGCCTGAGTCCTCCCAGCCTGCCTGAGTCGTCCCGGCCTGCCTGGGACCTCCCAGCCTGAGCCAACCCAGCCTGCCTGAGTTCTCCCAGCCTGAGTCCTCCCAGCCTGCCTGAAACCTCCCAGCCTGACTCCTCCAAGCCTGCATGAGACCTCCCAGCCTGAGAACTCCCAGCCTGTGTCCTTCCAGACTACCTGAGTCCTCCCAGCCAGCCTGAGTCCTCCCAGCCTGCCTGAGTACTCCCTGCCTTCGTCCTCCCCGCCTGAAGCCTCCCAACGTGAGTCCTCCCAGCCTGCCTGTGTCCTCCCAGCCTTCGTCCTCCCAGACTGCCGAAGTGCTCCCAGCCTGCCTGAGTCATCCCAGCCTGAGTACTGCCAGCCTGCCTGAGTACTGCCAGCCTGCCTGAGTCCTGCCAGCCTGCCTGAAACCTCCCAGCCTGAGCCCTCCCAGCCTGAGCCCTCCCAGAGTGCCTGAGTCCTCCCAGAGTGCCTGAGCCCTCCCAGAGTGCCTGAGTCCTCCCAGCCTGCCTGAGTCCTCCCAACCTGCCTGAGACCTCCGAGCCTGAGTTCTCCCAGCCAGCCTGATTCCTCCCAGCCAGCCTGAGTCCTCCCAGCCTGCCTGAGTACTCCCAGCCTGCCTGAGTACTCCCAGCCTGAGACCTCCCAGCCTTAGTCCTCCCCGCCTGAAGTCTCCCAACCTGAGTCCTCCCAGCCTGCCTGTGTCCTCCCAGCCTGTGTCCTCCCAGACTGCCTGAGTCCTCCAAGCCTGCCTGGGTCCTCCCAGCCTGAGCCCACCCAGCCTGCCTGAAACCTCCCAGCCTGACTCCTCCAAGCCTGCGTGAGACCTCCCAGCCTGAGACCTCCCAGCCAGAGACCTCCCAGCCTGTGTCCTCCCAGACTACCTGAGTCCTCCCAGCCAGAGTCCTCCCAGCCTGCCTGAAACCTCCCAGCCTGAGACCTCCCAGCCTGAGTCCTCCCAGCCTGAGACCTCCCAGCCTGAGACCTCCCAGCCTGCCTGAGTCCTCCCAGCCTGCCTGAGTCCTCATAGCCTGCCTGAGTCCTCCCAGCCACCCTGAGTCCTCCCAGTCTGCCTGAGTCCTCCAAGCCTGCCTGAGTCCTCCCAGCCTGCCTGAGTGCTCCCAGCCTGCCTGAGTCCTCCCAGCCTGCCTGAGTCCTCCCAGCCTGCCTGAGTCATAGAGTCATAGAGTTATACAGCACGGAGAGAGGCCCTTCGACCCATCGTGTCTGCGCCGGCCATCAGCCCTGTCTACTCTAATCCCATATTCCAGCATTTGGTCCATAGCCTTGTATGCTGTGGCATTTCAAGTGCTCATCCAAATGCTTCTTGAATGTTGTGAGGGTTCCTGCCTCCACAACCCTTTCAGGCAGTGAGTTCCAGACTCCAACCACCCTCTGGGTGAAAAAGTTCTTTCTCAAATCCCCTCTAAACCTCCCGCCTTTTACCTTGAATCTCTGTCCCCTTGTTATAGAACCCTCAATGAAGGGAAAAAGCTCCTTAGTATCCATCCTTTCTGTGCCCCTCATAATTTTGTACACCTCAATCATGTACCCCCTCAGCCTCCTCTGCTCCAAGGAAAACAAACCCAATCTTCCCAGTCCTCCCTGCCAGCCTGAGTCCTCCCAGCCAGAGTCCTCACAGCCAGAGACCTCCCAGCCAAAGCCCTCCCAGCCAAATCCATCACAGCCTGAGCCCTCACAGCCTGAGCCCTCCCAGCCTGACTGAGTCCTCCCAGCCTGAGCCCTCCCAGGATTCCGGAGTCCTCCCATTCTGCATGAGACCTCCCAGCATTAGGCCACCCAACCTGCCTGAGTCCACCCAGCCTGCCTGAGTGCTCCCAGCCTACCTGAGTCCTCCCAGCCTGCCCGAGTCCTCCCAGCCTGACTAAGTACTCCGAGCCTGAGTCCACCCTGCTTGACTCCTCCAAGCCTGCCTGAGTCCTGCCAGCCTGCCTGAGTCCTCGCAGCCTGCCTGAGTCCTCCCAGCCTGCCTGATTCCTCCAAGCCTGCCAGAGTCCTCCCAGCCTGCCTGATTCCTCCAAGCCTGCCAGAGACCTCCCAGCCTGAGTCCTCCCAGCCTGCCTGATTCCTCCCAGCCAGCCTGAGTCCTCCCAGCCTGCCTGAGTACTCCCAGCCTGAGTCCTCCCAGCCTTCGCCCTCCCGGCCTGAAGCCTCCCAACCTGAGTCCTCCCAGCCTGCCTGTGTCCTCCCAGCCTGTGTCCTCCCAGACTGCCTGAGTACTCCCAGCCTGCCTGAGTCCTGCCAGCCTGCCTGAGACCTCCCAGCAGAGTCCTCCCAGAGTGCCTGAGCCCTCCCAGAGTGCCTTAGTCCTCCCAGCCTGCGTGAGTTCTCCCAACCTGCCTGAGGCCTCCCAGCCTGAGTCCTCCCAGCCTGGCTGAGTCCTCCCAACCTGCCTGAGTCCTCCCAGCCTGCCTGCGTCCTCTCAGCCTTCCTGAGTCCTCCCAGCCTGCCTGTGTCCTCCCAGCCTGCCTGAGTCCTCCCAGCCAGACTGAGACCTCCCAGCCTGAGTCCTCCCAGCCTGCCTGAGTCCTCCCAGCCTGCCTGAGTCTTCCCAGCCTGACGAAGTACTCCCAGCCTGAGTCCTCCCTGCTTGACTCCTCCAAGCCTGCCTGAGTCTTCCCAGCCTGCCTGAGTCCTCGCAGCCTGCCTGAGTCCTCGCAGCCTGCCAGAGTCCTCCCAGACTGCCTGATTCCTCCAAGCCTGCCAGAGACCTCCCAGCCTGATTCCTCCCAGCCAGCCTGATTCCTCCCAGCCAGCCTGAGTCCTCCCAGCCTGCCTGTGTCCTCGCAGCCTGCCTGAGTCCTCCCAGCCTGCCTGAGTCATTCCAGCCTGAGTGCTCCCAGCCTGCCTGAGTACTGCCAGCCTGCCTGAGTCCTGCCAGCCTGCCTGAGACCTCCCAGCCTCGAGTCCTCCCAGAGTGCCTGAGCCCTCCCAGCCTGCCTGAGTCCTCCCAACCTGCGTGAGACCTCCCAGCCTGAGTTCTCCCAGCCAGCCTTAGTCCTCCCAGCCTGCCTGATTCCTCCCAGCCAGCCTGAGTCCTCCCAGCCTGCCTGAGACCTCCCAGCCTGTGTCCTCCCAGACTACCTGAGTCCTCCCAGCCAGCCTGAGTCCTCCCAGCCTGCCTGAGTACTCCCAGCCTGAGTACTCCCAGCCTTCGTCCTCCCCGCCTGAAGCCTCCCAACCTGAGTCCTCCCAGCCTGCCTGTGTCCTCCCAGCCTTCGTCCTCCCAGACTGCCTAAGTGCTCCCAGCCTGCCTGAGTCATCCCAGCCTGAGTGCTCCCAGCCTGCCTGAGTACTGCCAGCCTGCCTGAGTCCCGCCAGCCTGCCTGAGCCCTCCCAGCCTGAGCCCTCCCAGCCTGAGTCCTCCCAGAGTGCCTGAGTCCTCCCAGCCTGCCTGAGTCCTCCCAACCTGCCTGAGACCTCCGAGCCTGAGTTCTCCCAGCCAGCCTTAGTCCTCCCAGCCTGCCTGATTCCTCCCAGCCAGCCTGTGTCCTCCCAGCCTGCCCGATTCCTCCAAGCCTGCCAGAGACCTCCCAGCCTGAGTCCTCCCAGCCTGCCTGAGTACTCCCAGCCTGAAACCTCCCAGCCTTAGTCCTCCCCGCCTGAAACCTCCCAACCTGAGTCCTCCCAGCCTGCCTGTGTCCTCCCAGCCTGTGTCCTCCCAGACTGCCTGAGTCCTCCCAGCCTGCCTGAGTCGTCCCAGCCTGCCTGAGACCTCCCAGCCTGAGCCCACCCAGCCTGCCTGAGTTCTCCCAGCCTGAGTCCTCCTAGCCTGCCTGAAACATCCCAGCCTGAGTCATCCCAGCCTGCCTGTGACCTCCCAGCCTGACTCCTCCAAGCCTGCGTGAGTCCTCCCAGCCTGATACCTCCCAGCCTGAGTCCTCCCAGCCTGTGTCGTCCCAGCCTGCCTGAGTCATCCGAGCCAGAGTCCTCCCATCCTGCCTGAGTCCTCCCAGCCTGCCTGAGTCCTCCCAGCCTGCCTGAGTATTCCCTGCCTGTCTGAGTTCTCCCATCCTGAGTCCTCCCAGCCTGCCTGAGTCCTCCCACCCTGCCTGAGTCCTCCTAGCCTGCCTGAGTCCTCCCAGCCTGCCTGAGTCCTCCTAGCCTGCCTGAGTCCTCCCAGCCTGGCTGAGTCCTCCCAGCCTGCCTGAGTCCTCCCAGCCTGCCTGAGTCCTCCCTGCCAGCCTGAGTCCTCCCAGCCAGAGACCTCACAGCCAGAGCCCTCCCAGCCTGAGTCCTCCCAGCCTGAGACCTCCCAGCCTGTGTCGTCCGAGCCTGCCTGAGTCCTCCCAGCCTGCCTGAGTCATCCGAGCCAGAGTCCTCCCAGCCTGCCTGAGTCCTCCCAGCCTGCCTGAGTATTCCCTGCCTGTCTGAGTTCTCCCATCCTGAGTCCTCCCAGCCTGCCTGAGTCCTCCCAGCCTGCGTGAGTCCTCCTAGCCTGCCTGAGTCCTCCCAGCCTGCCTGAGTCCTCCCAGCCTGCCTGAGTCCTCCAAGCCTGCCTGAGTCCTCCCAGCCTGCCTGAGTGCTCCCAGCCTGGCTGAGTCCTCCCAGCCTGCCTGAGACCTCCCAGCCTGACTAAGTACTCCCAGCCTGAGTCCTCCCTGCTTGACTCCTCCAAGCCTGCCTGAGTCTTCCCAGCCTGCCTGAGTCCTCCCAACCTGCCTGAGACCTCCGAGCCTGAGTTCTCCCAGCCAGCCTTAGTCCTCCCAGCCTGCCTGATTCCTCCCAGCCAGCCTGTGTCCTCCCAGCCTGCCCGATTCCTCCAAGCCTGCCAGAGACCTCCCAGCCTGATTCCTCCCAGCCAGCCTGAGTCCTCCCAGCCTGCCTGAGTACTCCCAGCCTGAAACCTCCCAGCCTTAGTCCTCCCCGCCTGAAACCTCCCAACCTGAGTCCTCCCAGCCTGCCTGTGTCCTCCCAGCCTGTGTCCTCCCAGACTGCCTGAGTCCTCCCAGCCTGCCTGAGTCGTCCCAGCCTGCCTGAGACCTCCCAGCCTGAGCCCACCCAGCCTGCCTGAGTTCTCCCAGCCTGAGTCCTCCTAGCCTGCCTGAAACATCCCAGCCTGAGTCATCCCAGCCTGCCTGTGTCCTCCCAGCCTGACTCCTCCAAGCCTGCGTGAGTCCTCCCAGCCTGACACCTCCCAGCCTGAGTCCTCCCAGCCTGTGTCGTCCCAGCCTGCCTGAGTCATCCGAGCCAGAGTCCTCCCATCCTGCCTGAGTCCTCCCAGCCTGCCTGAGTCCTCCCAGCCTGCCTGAGTATTCCCTGCCTGTCTGAGTTCTCCCATCCTGAGTCCTCCCAGCCTGCCTGAGTCCTCCCACCCTGCCTGAGTCCTCCTAGCCTGCCTGAGTCCTCCCAGCCTGCCTGAGTCCTCCTAGCCTGCCTGAGTCCTCCCAGCCTGGCTGAGTCCTCCCAGCCTGCCTGAGTCCTCCCAGCCTGCCTGAGTCCTCCCTGCCAGCCTGAGACCTCCCAGCCAGAGACCTCACAGCCAGAGACCTCCCAGCCTGAGTCCTCCCAGCCTGAGACCTCCCAGCCTGTGTCGTCCGAGCCTGCCTGAGTCCTCCCAGCCTGCCTGAGTCATCCGAGCCAGAGTCCTCCCAGCCTGCCTGAGTCCTCCCAGCCTGCCTGAGTATTCCCTGCCTGTCTGAGTTCTCCCATCCTGAGTCCTCCCAGCCTGCCTGAGTCCTCCCAGCCTGCGTGAGTCCTCCTAGCCTGCCTGAGTCCTCCCAGCCTGCCTGAGTCCTCCCAGCCTGCCTGAGTCCTCCAAGCCTGCCTGAGTCCTCCCAGCCTGCCTGAGTGCTCCCAGCCTGGCTGAGTCCTCCCAGCCTGCCTGAGTCCTCCCAGCCTGACTAAGTACTCCCAGCCTGAGTCCTCCCTGCTTGACTCCTCCAAGCCTGCCTGAGTCCTCCCAGCCTGCCTGAGTCCTCGCAGCCTGCCTGAGTCCTCCCAGCCTGCCTGATTCCTCCAAGCCTGCCAGATTCCTCCCAGCCTGAGTCCTCCCAGCCTGCCTGATTCCTCCCAGCCAGCCTGAGTCCTCCCAGCCTGCCTGAGTACTCCCAGCCTGAGACCTCCCAGCCTTCGTCCTCCCCGCCTGAAGGCTCCCAACCTGAGTCCTCCCAGCCTGCCTGTGTCCTCCCAGCCTGTGTCCTCCCAGACTGCCTGAGTCCTCCCAGCCTGCCTGAGTCCTGCCAGCCTGCATGATGCCTCCCAGCCTGAGTCCTCCCAACCTGAGTCCTCCCAGAGTGCCTGAGTTCTCCCAGCCTGCCTGAGTCCTCCCAGCCTGCCTGAGTCCTCCCAGCCTGCCTGAGTCCTCACAGACTGCCTGAGTCCAGCCAGCCTGCGTGAGACCTCACAGCCTGCCTGAGACCTCCCAGCCTGCCTGAGTCCTCCCAGCCTGCCTGAGTCCTCCCAGCCTGCCTGAGTCCTGCCAGCCTGCGTGAGACCTCACAGCCTGCCTGAGACCTCCCAGCCTGCCTGAGTCCTGCCAGCCTGCGTGAGACCTCCCAGCCTGCCTGAGACCTCCCAGCCTGCCTGAGTCCTCCCAGCCTGCCTGAGTCCTGCCAGCCTGCCTGAGTCCTCTCAGCCTGCCTGAGTCCTCCCAGCCAGACTGAGATCTCCCAGCCTGAGTCCTCCCAGCCTGCCTGAGTCCTCCCAGCCTGCCTGAGCCCTCCCAGCCTGAGCCCTCCCAGCCTGAGTCCTCCCAGAGTGCCTGAGTCCTCCCAGCCTGCCTGAGTCCTCCCAACCTGCCTGAGACCTCCGAGCCTGAGTTCTCCCAGCCAGCCTTAGTCCTCCCAGCCTGCCTGATTCCTCCCAGCCAGCCTGTGTCCTCCCAGCCTGCCCGATTCCTCCAAGCCTGCCAGAGACCTCCCAGCCTGATTCCTCCCAGCCAGCCTGAGTCCTCCCAGCCTGCCTGAGTACTCCCAGCCTGAAACCTCCCAGCCTTAGTCCTCCCCGCCTGAAACCTCCCAACCTGAGTCCTCCCAGCCTGCCTGTGTCCTCCCAGCCTGTGTCCTCCCAGACTGCCTGAGTCCTCCCAGCCTGCCTGAGTCGTCCCAGCCTGCCTGAGTCCTCCCAGCCTGAGCCCACCCAGCCTGCCTGAGTTCTCCCAGCCTGAGTCCTCCTAGCCTGCCTGAAACATCCCAGCCTGAGTCATCCCAGCCTGCCTGTGACCTCCCAGCCTGACTCCTCCAAGCCTGCGTGAGTCCTCCCAGCCTGATACCTCCCAGCCTGAGTCCTCCCAGCCTGTGTCGTCCCAGCCTGCCTGAGTCATCCGAGCCAGAGTCCTCCCATCCTGCCTGAGTCCTCCCACCCTGCCTGAGTCCTCCTAGCCTGCCTGAGTCCTCCCAGCCTGCCTGAGTCCTCCCAGCCTGCCTGAGTCCTCCTAGCCTGCCTGAGTCCTCCCAGCCTGGCTGAGTCCTCCCAGCCTGCCTGAGTCCTCCCTGCCTGCCTGAGTCCTCCCTGCCAGCCTGAGTCCTCCCAGCCAGAGACCTCACAGCCAGAGACCTCCCAGCCTGAGTCCTCCCAGCCTGAGACCTCCCAGCCTGTGTCGTCCGAGCCTGCCTGAGTCCTCCCAGCCTGCCTGAGTCATCCGAGCCAGATTCCTCCCAGCCTGCCTGAGTCCTCCCAGCCTGCCTGAGTATTCCCTGCCTGTCTGAGTTCTCCCATCCTGAGTCCTCCCAGCCTGCCTGAGTCCTCCCAGCCTGCGTGAGTCCTCCTAGCCTGCCTGAGTCCTCCCAGCCTGCCTGAGTCACCCCAGCCTGCCTGAGTCCTCCAAGCCTGCCTGAGTGCTCCCAGCCTGGCTGAGTCCTCCCAGCCTGCCTGAGTCCTCCCAGCCTGACTAAGTACTCCCAGCCTGAGTCCTCCCTGCTTGACTCCTCCAAGCCTGCCTGAGTCCTCCCAGCCTGCCTGAGTCCTCGCAGCCTGCCTGAGTCCTCCCAGCCTGCCTGATTCCTCCAAGCCTGCCAGAGTCCTCCCAGCCTGAGTCCTCCCAGCCTGCCTGATTCCTCCAAGCCTGCCAGATTCCTCCCAGCCTGAGTCCTCCCAGCCTGCCTGATTCCTCCCAGCCAGCCTGAGTCCTCCCAGCCTGCCTGAGTACTCCCAGCCTGAGACCTCCCAGCCTTCGTCCTCCCCGCCTGAAGGCTCCCAACCTGAGTCCTCCCAGCCTGCCTGTGTCCTCCCAGCCTGTGTCCTCCCAGACTGCCTGAGTCCTCCCAGCCTGCCTGAGTCCTGCCAGCCTGCATGAGCCCTCCCAGCCTGAGTCCTCCCAGCCTGAGTCCTCCCAGAGTGCCTGAGTCCTCCCAGCCTGCCTGAGTCCTCCCAGCCTGCCTGAGTCCTCCCAGCCTGCCTGAGTCCTCACAGACTGCCTGAGTCCAGCCAGCCTGCGTGAGACCTCACAGCCTGCCTGAGACCTCCCAGCCTGCCTGAGTCCTCCCAGCCTGCCTGAGTCCTCCCAGCCTGCCTGAGTCCTGCCAGCCTGCGTGAGACCTCACAGCCTGCCTGAGACCTCCCAGCCTGCCTGAGTCCTGCCAGCCTGCGTGAGACCTCCCAGCCTGCCTGAGACCTCCCAGCCTGCCTGAGTCCTCCCAGCCTGCCTGAGTCCTGCCAGCCTGCCTGAGTCCTCTCAGCCTGCCTGAGTCCTCCCAGCCAGACTGAGATCTCCCAGCCTGAGTCCTCCCAGCCTGCCTGAGTCCTCCCAGCCTGCCTGAGCCCTCCCAGCCTGAGCCCTCCCAGCCTGAGTCCTCCCAGAGTGCCTGAGTCCTCCCAGCCTGCCTGAGTCCTCCCAACCTGCCTGAGACCTCCGAGCCTGAGTTCTCCCAGCCAGCCTTAGTCCTCCCAGCCTGCCTGATTCCTCCCAGCCAGCCTGTGTCCTCCCAGCCTGCCCGATTCCTCCAAGCCTGCCAGAGACCTCCCAGCCTGATTCCTCCCAGCCAGCCTGAGTCCTCCCAGCCTGCCTGAGTACTCCCAGCCTGAAACCTCCCAGCCTTAGTCCTCCCCGCCTGAAACCTCCCAACCTGAGTCCTCCCAGCCTGCCTGTGTCCTCCCAGCCTGTGTCCTCCCAGACTGCCTGAGTCCTCCCAGCCTGCCTGAGTCGTCCCAGCCTGCCTGAGACCTCCCAGCCTGAGCCCACCCAGCCTGCCTGAGTTCTCCCAGCCTGAGTCCTCCTAGCCTGCCTGAAACATCCCAGCCTGAGTCATCCCAGCCTGCCTGTGACCTCCCAGCCTGACTCCTCCAAGCCTGCGTGAGTCCTCCCAGCCTGATACCTCCCAGCCTGAGTCCTCCCAGCCTGTGTCGTCCCAGCCTGCCTGAGTCATCCGAGCCAGAGTCCTCCCATCCTGCCTGAGTCCTCCCAGCCTGCCTGAGTCCTCCCAGCCTGCCTGAGTATTCCCTGCCTGTCTGAGTTCTCCCATCCTGAGTCCTCCCAGCCTGCCTGAGTCCTCCCACCCTGCCTGAGTCCTCCTAGCCTGCCTGAGTCCTCCCAGCCTGCCTGAGTCCTCCTAGCCTGCCTGAGTCCTCCCAGCCTGGCTGAGTCCTCCCAGCCTGCCTGAGTCCTCCCAGCCTGCCTGAGTCCTCCCTGCCAGCCTGAGTCCTCCCAGCCAGAGACCTCACAGCCAGAGCCCTCCCAGCCTGAGTCCTCCCAGCCTGAGACCTCCCAGCCTGTGTCGTCCGAGCCTGCCTGAGTCCTCCCAGCCTGCCTGAGTCATCCGAGCCAGAGTCCTCCCAGCCTGCCTGAGTCCTCCCAGCCTGCCTGAGTATTCCCTGCCTGTCTGAGTTCTCCCATCCTGAGTCCTCCCAGCCTGCCTGAGTCCTCCCAGCCTGCGTGAGTCCTCCTAGCCTGCCTGAGTCCTCCCAGCCTGCCTGAGTCCTCCCAGCCTGCCTGAGTCCTCCAAGCCTGCCTGAGTCCTCCCAGCCTGCCTGAGTGCTCCCAGCCTGGCTGAGTCCTCCCAGCCTGCCTGAGACCTCCCAGCCTGACTAAGTACTCCCAGCCTGAGTCCTCCCTGCTTGACTCCTCCAAGCCTGCCTGAGTCTTCCCAGCCTGCCTGAGTCCTCCCAACCTGCCTGAGACCTCCGAGCCTGAGTTCTCCCAGCCAGCCTTAGTCCTCCCAGCCTGCCTGATTCCTCCCAGCCAGCCTGTGTCCTCCCAGCCTGCCCGATTCCTCCAAGCCTGCCAGAGACCTCCCAGCCTGATTCCTCCCAGCCAGCCTGAGTCCTCCCAGCCTGCCTGAGTACTCCCAGCCTGAAACCTCCCAGCCTTAGTCCTCCCCGCCTGAAACCTCCCAACCTGAGTCCTCCCAGCCTGCCTGTGTCCTCCCAGCCTGTGTCCTCCCAGACTGCCTGAGTCCTCCCAGCCTGCCTGAGTCGTCCCAGCCTGCCTGAGACCTCCCAGCCTGAGCCCACCCAGCCTGCCTGAGTTCTCCCAGCCTGAGTCCTCCTAGCCTGCCTGAAACATCCCAGCCTGAGTCATCCCAGCCTGCCTGTGTCCTCCCAGCCTGACTCCTCCAAGCCTGCGTGAGTCCTCCCAGCCTGATACCTCCCAGCCTGAGTCCTCCCAGCCTGTGTCGTCCCAGCCTGCCTGAGTCATCCGAGCCAGAGTCCTCCCATCCTGCCTGAGTCCTCCCAGCCTGCCTGAGTCCTCCCAGCCTGCCTGAGTATTCCCTGCCTGTCTGAGTTCTCCCATCCTGAGTCCTCCCAGCCTGCCTGAGTCCTCCCACCCTGCCTGAGTCCTCCTAGCCTGCCTGAGTCCTCCCAGCCTGCCTGAGTCCTCCTAGCCTGCCTGAGTCCTCCCAGCCTGGCTGAGTCCTCCCAGCCTGCCTGAGTCCTCCCAGCCTGCCTGAGTCCTCCCTGCCAGCCTGAGTCCTCCCAGCCAGAGACCTCACAGCCAGAGACCTCCCAGCCTGAGTCCTCCCAGCCTGAGACCTCCCAGCCTGTGTCGTCCGAGCCTGCCTGAGTCCTCCCAGCCTGCCTGAGTCATCCGAGCCAGAGTCCTCCCAGCCTGCCTGAGTCCTCCCAGCCTGCCTGAGTATTCCCTGCCTGTCTGAGTTCTCCCATCCTGAGTCCTCCCAGCCTGCCTGAGTCCTCCCAGCCTGCGTGAGTCCTCCTAGCCTGCCTGAGTCCTCACAGCCTGCCTGAGTCCTCACAGCCTGCCTGAGTCCTCCAAGCCTGCCTGAGTCCTCCCAGCCTGCCTGAGTGCTCCCAGCCTGGCTGAGTCCTCCCAGCCTGCCTGAGTCCTCCCAGCCTGACTAAGTACTCCCAGCCTGAGTACTCCCTGCTTGACTCCTCCAAGCCTGCCTGAGTCCTCCCAGCCTGCCTGAGTCCTCGCAGCCTGCCTGAGTCCTCCCAGCCTGCCTGATTCCTCCAAGCCTGCCAGATACCTCCCAGCCTGAGTCCTCCCAGCCTGCCTGATTCCTCCAAGCCTGCCAGATTCCTCCCAGCCTGAGTCCTCCCAGCCTGCCTGATTCCTCCCAGCCAGCCTGAGTCCTCCCAGCCTGCCTGAGTACTCCCAGCCTGAGACCTCCCAGCCTTCGTCCTCCCCGCCTGAAGGCTCCCAACCTGAGTCCTCCCAGCCTGCCTGTGTCCTCCCAGCCTGTGTCCTCCCAGACTGCCTGAGTCCTCCCAGCCTGCCTGAGTCCTGCCAGCCTGCATGAGACCTCCCAGCCTGAGCCCTCCCAGCCTGAGTCCTCCCAGAGTGCCTGAGTTCTCCCAGCCTGCCTGAGTCCTCCCAGCCTGCCTGAGTCCTCCCAGCCTGCCTGAGTCCTCCCAGCCTGCCTGAGTCCTCACAGACTGCCTGAGTCCAGCCAGCCTGCGTGAGACCTCACAGCCTGCCTGAGACCTCCCAGCCTGCCTGAGTCCTCCCAGCCTGCCTGAGTCCTCCCAGCCTGCCTGAGTCCTGCCAGCCTGCGTGAGACCTCACAGCCTGCCTGAGACCTCCCAGCCTGCCTGAGTCCTGCCAGCCTGCGTGAGACCTCCCAGCCTGCCTGAGACCTCCCAGCCTGCCTGAGTCCTCCCAGCCTGCCTGAGTCCTGCCAGCCTGCCTGAGTCCTCTCAGCCTGCCTGAGTCCTCCCAGCCAGACTGAGATCTCCCAGCCTGAGTCCTCCCAGCCTGCCTGAGTCCTCCCAGCCTGCCTGAGTCCTCCCAGCCTGACTAAGTACTCCCAGCCTGAGTCCTCCCAGCCTGCCTGAGTCCTCCCAGCGTGCCTGAGTCTTCCCAGCCTGCCTGAGTCCTCGCAGCCTGCCTGAGTCCTCGCAGCCTGCCAGAGTCCTCCCAGCCTGCCTGATTCCTCCAAGCCTGCCAGAGACCTCCCAGCCTGATTCCTCCCAGCCTGCCTGAGTCCTCCCAGCCTGCGTGAGACCTCACAGCCTGCCTGAGTCCTCCCAGCCTGCCTGAGTCCTGCCAGCCTGCCTGAGACCTCCCAGCCAGACTGAGATCTCCCAGCCTGAGTCCTCCCAGCCTGCCTGTGTCCTCGCAGCCTGCCTGAGTCCTCGCAGCCTGCCAGAGTCCTCCCAGCCTGAGTGCTCCCAGCCTGCCTGAGTACTGCCAGCCTGCCTGAGTCCTCGCAGCCTGCCTGAGTCCTCCCAGCCTGCCTGATTCCTCCAAGCCTGCCAGAGTCCTCCCAGCCTGCCTGATTCCTCCAAGCCTGCCAGAGACCTCCCAGCCTGAGTCCTCCCAGCCTGCCTGATTCCTCCCAGCCAGCCTGAGTCCTCCCAGCCTGCCTGAGTACTCCCAGCCTGAGTCCTCACAGCCAGAGACCTCCCAGCCAAAGCCCTCCCAGCCAAATCCATCACAGCCTGAGCCCTCACAGCCTGAGCCCTCCCAGCCTGACTGAGTCCTCCCAGCCTGAGCCCTCCCAGGATTCCGGAGTCCTCCCATTCTGCATGAGACCTCCCAGCATTAGGCCACCCAACCTGCCTGAGTCCACCCAGCCTGCCTGAGTGCTCCCAGCCTACCTGAGTCCTCCCAGCCTGCCCGAGTCCTCCCAGCCTGACTAAGTACTCCGAGCCTGAGTCCACCCTGCTTGACTCCTCCAAGCCTGCCTGAGTCCTGCCAGCCTGCCTGAGTCCTCGCAGCCTGCCTGAGTCCTCCCAGCCTGCCTGATTCCTCCAAGCCTGCCAGAGTCCTCCCAGCCTGCCTGATTCCTCCAAGCCTGCCAGAGACCTCCCAGCCTGAGTCCTCCCAGCCTGCCTGATTCCTCCCAGCCAGCCTGAGTCCTCCCAGCCTGCCTGAGTACTCCCAGCCTGAGTCCTCCCAGCCTTCGCCCTCCCGGCCTGAAGCCTCCCAACCTGAGTCCTCCCAGCCTGCCTGTGTCCTCCCAGCCTGTGTCCTCCCAGACTGCCTGAGTACTCCCAGCCTGCCTGAGTCCTGCCAGCCTGCCTGAGACCTCCCAGCAGAGTCCTCCCAGAGTGCCTGAGCCCTCCCAGAGTGCCTTAGTCCTCCCAGCCTGCGTGAGTTCTCCCAACCTGCCTGAGGCCTCCCAGCCTGAGTCCTCCCAGCCTGGCTGAGTCCTCCCAACCTGCCTGAGTCCTCCCAGCCTGCCTGCGTCCTCTCAGCCTTCCTGAGTCCTCCCAGCCTGCCTATGTCCTCCCAGCCTGCCTGAGTCCTCCCAGCCAGACTGAGACCTCCCAGCCTGAGTCCTCCCAGCCTGCCTGAGTCCTCCCAGCCTGCCTGAGTCTTCCCAGCCTGACGAAGTACTCCCAGCCTGAGTCCTCCCTGCTTGACTCCTCCAAGCCTGCCTGAGTCTTCCCAGCCTGCCTGAGTCCTCGCAGCCTGCCTGAGTCCTCGCAGCCTGCCAGAGTCCTCCCAGACTGCCTGATTCCTCCAAGCCTGCCAGAGACCTCCCAGCCTGATTCCTCCCAGCCAGCCTGATTCCTCCCAGCCAGCCTGAGTCCTCCCAGCCTGCCTGTGTCCTCGCAGCCTGCCTGAGTCCTCCCAGCCTGCCTGAGTCATTCCAGCCTGAGTGCTCCCAGCCTGCCTGAGTACTGCCAGCCTGCCTGAGTCCTGCCAGCCTGCCTGAGACCTCCCAGCCTGAGTCCTCCCAGAGTGCCTGAGCCCTCCCAGCCTGCCTGAGTCCTCCCAACCTGCGTGAGACCTCCCAGCCTGAGTTCTCCCAGCCAGCCTTAGTCCTCCCAGCCTGCCTGATTCCTCCCAGCCAGCCTGAGTCCTCCCAGCCTGCCTGAGACCTCCCAGCCTTTGTCCTCCCAGACTACCTGAGTCCTCCCAGCCAGCCTGAGTCCTCCCAGCCTGCCTGAGTACTCCCAGCCTGAGTACTCCCAGCCTTCGTCCTCCCCGCCTGAAGCCTCCCAACCTGAGTCCTCCCAGCCTGCCTGTGTCCTCCCAGCCTTCGTCCTCCCAGACTGCCTAAGTGCTCCCAGCCTGCCTGAGTCATCCCAGCCTGAGTGCTCCCAGCCTGCCTGAGTACTGCCAGCCTGCCTGAGTCCCGCCAGCCTGCCTGAGCCCTCCCAGCCTGAGCCCTCCCAGCCTGAGTCCTCCCAGAGTGCCTGAGTCCTCCCAGCCTGCCTGAGTCCTCCCAACCTGCCTGAGACCTCCGAGCCTGAGTTCTCCCAGCCAGCCTTAGTCCTCCCAGCCTGCCTGATTCCTCCCAGCCAGCCTGTGTCCTCCCAGCCTGCCCGATTCCTCCAAGCCTGCCAGAGACCTCCCAGCCTGAGTCCTCCCAGCCTGCCTGAGTACTCCCAGCCTGAAACCTCCCAGCCTTAGTCCTCCCCGCCTGAAACCTCCCAACCTGAGTCCTCCCAGCCTGCCTGTGTCCTCCCAGCCTGTGTCCTCCCAGACTGCCTGAGTCCTCCCAGCCTGCCTGAGTCGTCCCAGCCTGCCTGAGACCTCCCAGCCTGAGCCCACCCAGCCTGCCTGAGTTCTCCCAGCCTGAGTCCTCCTAGCCTGCCTGAAACATCCCAGCCTGAGTCATCCCAGCCTGCCTGTGACCTCCCAGCCTGACTCCTCCAAGCCTGCGTGAGTCCTCCCAGCCTGATACCTCCCAGCCTGAGTCCTCCCAGCCTGTGTCGTCCCAGCCTGCCTGAGTCATCCGAGCCAGAGTCCTCCCATCCTGCCTGAGTCCTCCCAGCCTGCCTGAGTCCTCCCAGCCTGCCTGAGTATTCCCTGCCTGTCTGAGTTCTCCCATCCTGAGTCCTCCCAGCCTGCCTGAGTCCTCCCACCCTGCCTGAGTCCTCCTAGCCTGCCTGAGTCCTCCCAGCCTGCCTGAGTCCTCCTAGCCTGCCTGAGTCCTCCCAGCCTGGCTGAGTCCTCCCAGCCTGCCTGAGTCCTCCCAGCCTGCCTGAGTCCTCCCTGCCAGCCTGAGTCCTCCCAGCCAGAGACCTCACAGCCAGAGACCTCCCAGCCTGAGTCCTCCCAGCCTGAGACCTCCCAGCCTGTGTCGTCCGAGCCTGCCTGAGTCCTCCCAGCCTGCCTGAGTCATCCGAGCCAGAGTCCTCCCAGCCTGCCTGAGTCCTCCCAGCCTGCCTGAGTATTCCCTGCCTGTCTGAGTTCTCCCATCCTGAGTCCTCCCAGCCTGCCTGAGTCCTCCCAGCCTGCGTGAGTCCTCCTAGCCTGCCTGAGTCCTCCCAGCCTGCCTGAGTCCTCCCAGCCTGCCTGAGTCCTCCAAGCCTGCCTGAGTCCTCCCAGCCTGCCTGAGTGCTCCCAGCCTGGCTGAGTCCTCCCAGCCTGCCTGAGACCTCCCAGCCTGACTAAGTACTCCCAGCCTGAGTCCTCCCTGCTTGACTCCTCCAAGCCTGCCTGAGTCTTCCCAGCCTGCCTGAGTCCTCCCAACCTGCCTGAGACCTCCGAGCCTGAGTTCTCCCAGCCAGCCTTAGTCCTCCCAGCCTGCCTGATTCCTCCCAGCCAGCCTGTGTCCTCCCAGCCTGCCCGATTCCTCCAAGCCTGCCAGAGACCTCCCAGCCTGATTCCTCCCAGCCAGCCTGAGTCCTCCCAGCCTGCCTGAGTACTCCCAGCCTGAAACCTCCCAGCCTTAGTCCTCCCCGCCTGAAACCTCCCAACCTGAGTCCTCCCAGCCTGCCTGTGTCCTCCCAGCCTGTGTCCTCCCAGACTGCCTGAGTCCTCCCAGCCTGCCTGAGTCGTCCCAGCCTGCCTGAGTCCTCCCAGCCTGAGCCCACCCAGCCTGCCTGAGTTCTCCCAGCCTGAGTCCTCCTAGCCTGCCTGAAACATCCCAGCCTGAGTCATCCCAGCCTGCCTGTGTCCTCCCAGCCTGACTCCTCCAAGCCTGCGTGAGTCCTCCCAGCCTGATACCTCCCAGCCTGAGTCCTCCCAGCCTGTGTCGTCCCAGCCTGCCTGAGTCATCCGAGCCAGAGTCCTCCCATCCTGCCTGAGTCCTCCCAGCCTGCCTGAGTCCTCCCAGCCTGCCTGAGTATTCCCTGCCTGTCTGAGTTCTCCCATCCTGAGTCCTCCCAGCCTGCCTGAGTCCTCCCACCCTGCCTGAGTCCTCCTAGCCTGCCTGAGTCCTCCCAGCCTGCCTGAGTCCTCCTAGCCTGCCTGAGTCCTCCCAGCCTGGCTGAGTCCTCCCAGCCTGCCTGAGTCCTCCCAGCCTGCCTGAGTCCTCCCTGCCAGCCTGAGACCTCCCAGCCAGAGACCTCACAGCCAGAGACCTCCCAGCCTGAGTCCTCCCAGCCTGAGACCTCCCAGCCTGTGTCGTCCGAGCCTGCCTGAGTCCTCCCAGCCTGCCTGAGTCATCCGAGCCAGAGTCCTCCCAGCCTGCCTGAGTCCTCCCAGCCTGCCTGAGTATTCCCTGCCTGTCTGAGTTCTCCCATCCTGAGTCCTCCCAGCCTGCCTGAGTCCTCCCAGCCTGCGTGAGTCCTCCTAGCCTGCCTGAGTCCTCCCAGCCTGCCTGAGTCCTCCCAGCCTGCCTGAGTCCTCCAAGCCTGCCTGAGTCCTCCCAGCCTGCCTGAGTGCTCCCAGCCTGGCTGAGTCCTCCCAGCCTGCCTGAGTCCTCCCAGCCTGACTAAGTACTCCCAGCCTGAGTCCTCCCTGCTTGACTCCTCCAAGCCTGCCTGAGTCCTCCCAGCCTGCCTGAGTCCTCGCAGCCTGCCTGAGTCCTCCCAGCCTGCCTGATTCCTCCAAGCCTGCCAGAGACCTCCCAGCCTGAGTCCTCCCAGCCTGCCTGATTCCTCCAAGCCTGCCAGATTCCTCCCAGCCTGAGTCCTCCCAGCCTGCCTGATTCCTCCCAGCCAGCCTGAGTCCTCCCAGCCTGCCTGAGTACTCCCAGCCTGAGACCTCCCAGCCTTCGTCCTCCCCGCCTGAAGGCTCCCAACCTGAGTCCTCCCAGCCTGCCTGTGTCCTCCCAGCCTGTGTCCTCCCAGACTGCCTGAGTCCTCCCAGCCTGCCTGAGTCCTGCCAGCCTGCATGAGGCCTCCCAGCCTGAGTCCTCCCAACCTGAGTCCTCCCAGAGTGCCTGAGTTCTCCCAGCCTGCCTGAGTCCTCCCAGCCTGCCTGAGTCCTCCCAGCCTGCCTGAGTCCTCACAGACTGCCTGAGTCCAGCCAGCCTGCGTGAGACCTCACAGCCTGCCTGAGACCTCCCAGCCTGCCTGAGTCCTCCCAGCCTGCCTGAGTCCTCCCAGCCTGCCTGAGTCCTGCCAGCCTGCGTGAGACCTCACAGCCTGCCTGAGACCTCCCAGCCTGCCTGAGTCCTGCCAGCCTGCGTGAGACCTCCCAGCCTGCCTGAGACCTCCCAGCCTGCCTGAGTCCTCCCAGCCTGCCTGAGTCCTGCCAGCCTGCCTGAGTCCTCTCAGCCTGCCTGAGTCCTCCCAGCCAGACTGAGATCTCCCAGCCTGAGTCCTCCCAGCCTGCCTGAGTCCTCCCAGCCTGCCTGAGCCCTCCCAGCCTGAGCCCTCCCAGCCTGAGTCCTCCCAGAGTGCCTGAGTCCTCCCAGCCTGCCTGAGTCCTCCCAACCTGCCTGAGACCTCCGAGCCTGAGTTCTCCCAGCCAGCCTTAGTCCTCCCAGCCTGCCTGATTCCTCCCAGCCAGCCTGAGTCCTCCCAGCCTGCCTGAGTACTCCCAGCCTGAAACCTCCCAGCCTTAGTCCTCCCCGCCTGAAACCTCCCAACCTGAGTCCTCCCAGCCTGCCTGTGTCCTCCCAGCCTGTGTCCTCCCAGACTGCCTGAGTCCTCCCAGCCTGCCTGAGTCGTCCCAGCCTGCCTGAGTCCTCCCAGCCTGAGCCCACCCAGCCTGCCTGAGTTCTCCCAGCCTGAGTCCTCCTAGCCTGCCTGAAACATCCCAGCCTGAGTCATCCCAGCCTGCCTGTGACCTCCCAGCCTGACTCCTCCAAGCCTGCGTGAGTCCTCCCAGCCTGATACCTCCCAGCCTGAGTCCTCCCAGCCTGTGTCGTCCCAGCCTGCCTGAGTCATCCGAGCCAGAGTCCTCCCATCCTGCCTGAGTCCTCCCACCCTGCCTGAGTCCTCCTAGCCTGCCTGAGTCCTCCCAGCCTGCCTGAGTCCTCCCAGCCTGCCTGAGTCCTCCTAGCCTGCCTGAGTCCTCCCAGCCTGGCTGAGTCCTCCCAGCCTGCCTGAGTCCTCCCTGCCTGCCTGAGTCCTCCCTGCCAGCCTGAGTCCTCCCAGCCAGAGACCTCACAGCCAGAGACCTCCCAGCCTGAGTCCTCCCAGCCTGAGACCTCCCAGCCTGTGTCGTCCGAGCCTGCCTGAGTCCTCCCAGCCTGCCTGAGTCATCCGAGCCAGATTCCTCCCAGCCTGCCTGAGTCCTCCCAGCCTGCCTGAGTATTCCCTGCCTGTCTGAGTTCTCCCATCCTGAGTCCTCCCAGCCTGCCTGAGTCCTCCCAGCCTGCGTGAGTCCTCCTAGCCTGCCTGAGTCCTCCCAGCCTGCCTGAGTCCTCCCAGCCTGCCTGAGTCCTCCAAGCCTGCCTGAGTGCTCCCAGCCTGGCTGAGTCCTCCCAGCCTGCCTGAGTCCTCCCAGCCTGACTAAGTACTCCCAGCCTGAGTCCTCCCTGCTTGACTCCTCCAAGCCTGCCTGAGTCCTCCCAGCCTGCCTGAGTCCTCGCAGCCTGCCTGAGTCCTCCCAGCCTGCCTGATTCCTCCAAGCCTGCCAGAGTCCTCCCAGCCTGAGTCCTCCCAGCCTGCCTGATTCCTCCAAGCCTGCCAGATTCCTCCCAGCCTGAGTCCTCCCAGCCTGCCTGATTCCTCC
Source organism: Heptranchias perlo (assembly GCF_035084215.1). Taxonomy (NCBI): domain Eukaryota; kingdom Metazoa; phylum Chordata; class Chondrichthyes; order Hexanchiformes; family Hexanchidae; genus Heptranchias; species Heptranchias perlo. The sequence continues at coordinate 63,399,688 of NC_090341.1, read as the reverse complement.
CAGCCAGCCTGAGTCCTCCCAGCCTGCCTGAGTACTCCCAGCCTGAGACCTCCCAGCCTTCGTCCTCCCCGCCTGAAGGCTCCCAACCTGAGTCCTCCCAGCCTGCCTGTGTCCTCCCAGCCTGTGTCCTCCCAGACTGCCTGAGTCCTCCCAGCCTGCCTGAGTCCTGCCAGCCTGCATGAGGCCTCCCAGCCTGAGTCCTCCCAGCCTGAGTCCTCCCAGAGTGCCTGAGTCCTCCCAGCCTGCCTGAGTCCTCCCAGCCTGCCTGAGTCCTCCCAGCCTGCCTGAGTCCTCACAGACTGCCTGAGTCCAGCCAGCCTGCGTGAGACCTCACAGCCTGCCTGAGACCTCCCAGCCTGCCTGAGTCCTCCCAGCCTGCCTGAGTCCTCCCAGCCTGCCTGAGTCCTGCCAGCCTGCGTGAGACCTCACAGCCTGCCTGAGACCTCCCAGCCTGCCTGAGTCCTGCCAGCCTGCGTGAGACCTCCCAGCCTGCCTGAGACCTCCCAGCCTGCCTGAGTCCTCCCAGCCTGCCTGAGACCTGCCAGCCTGCCTGAGTCCTCTCAGCCTGCCTGAGTCCTCCCAGCCAGACTGAGATCTCCCAGCCTGAGTCCTCCCAGCCTGCCTGAGTCCTCCCAGCCTGCCTGAGCCCTCCCAGCCTGAGCCCTCCCAGCCTGAGTCCTCCCAGAGTGCCTGAGTCCTCCCAGCCTGCCTGAGTCCTCCCAACCTGCCTGAGACCTCCGAGCCTGAGTTCTCCCAGCCAGCCTTAGTCCTCCCAGCCTGCCTGATTCCTCCCAGCCAGCCTGTGTCCTCCCAGCCTGCCCGATTCCTCCAAGCCTGCCAGAGACCTCCCAGCCTGATTCCTCCCAGCCAGCCTGAGTCCTCCCAGCCTGCCTGAGTACTCCCAGCCTGAAACCTCCCAGCCTTAGTCCTCCCCGCCTGAAACCTCCCAACCTGAGTCCTCCCAGCCTGCCTGTGTCCTCCCAGCCTGTGTCCTCCCAGACTGCCTGAGTCCTCCCAGCCTGCCTGAGTCGTCCCAGCCTGCCTGAGACCTCCCAGCCTGAGCCCACCCAGCCTGCCTGAGTTCTCCCAGCCTGAGTCCTCCTAGCCTGCCTGAAACATCCCAGCCTGAGTCATCCCAGCCTGCCTGTGTCCTCCCAGCCTGACTCCTCCAAGCCTGCGTGAGTCCTCCCAGCCTGATACCTCCCAGCCTGAGTCCTCCCAGCCTGTGTCGTCCCAGCCTGCCTGAGTCATCCGAGCCAGAGTCCTCCCATCCTGCCTGAGTCCTCCCAGCCTGCCTGAGTCCTCCCAGCCTGCCTGAGTATTCCCTGCCTGTCTGAGTTCTCCCATCCTGAGTCCTCCCAGCCTGCCTGAGTCCTCCCACCCTGCCTGAGTCCTCCTAGCCTGCCTGAGTCCTCCCAGCCTGCCTGAGTCCTCCTAGCCTGCCTGAGTCCTCCCAGCCTGGCTGAGTCCTCCCAGCCTGCCTGAGTCCTCCCAGCCTGCCTGAGTCCTCCCTGCCAGCCTGAGTCCTCCCAGCCAGAGACCTCACAGCCAGAGACCTCCCAGCCTGAGTCCTCCCAGCCTGAGACCTCCCAGCCTGTGTCGTCCGAGCCTGCCTGAGTCCTCCCAGCCTGCCTGAGTCATCCGAGCCAGAGTCCTCCCAGCCTGCCTGAGTCCTCCCAGCCTGCCTGAGTATTCCCTGCCTGTCTGAGTTCTCCCATCCTGAGTCCTCCCAGCCTGCCTGAGTCCTCCCAGCCTGCGTGAGTCCTCCTAGCCTGCCTGAGTCCTCACAGCCTGCCTGAGTCCTCACAGCCTGCCTGAGTCCTCCAAGCCTGCCTGAGTCCTCCCAGCCTGCCTGAGTGCTCCCAGCCTGGCTGAGTCCTCCCAGCCTGCCTGAGTCCTCCCAGCCTGACGAAGTACTCCCAGCCTGAGTACTCCCTGCTTGACTCCTCCAAGCCTGCCTGAGTCCTCCCAGCCTGCCTGAGTCCTCGCAGCCTGCCTGAGTCCTCCCAGCCTGCCTGATTCCTCCAAGCCTGCCAGATACCTCCCAGCCTGAGTCCTCCCAGCCTGCCTGATTCCTCCAAGCCTGCCAGATTCCTCCCAGCCTGAGTCCTCCCAGCCTGCCTGAGTACTCCCAGCCTGAGACCTCCCAGCCTTCGTCCTCCCCGCCTGAAGGCTCCCAACCTGAGTCCTCCCAGCCTGCCTGTGTCCTCCCAGCCTGTGTCCTCCCAGACTGCCTGAGTCCTCCCAGCCTGCCTGAGTCCTGCCAGCCTGCATGAGACCTCCCAGCCTGAGCCCTCCCAGCCTGAGTCCTCCCAGAGTGCCTGAGTTCTCCCAGCCTGCCTGAGTCCTCCCAGCCTGCCTGAGTCCTCCCAGCCTGCCTGAGTCCTCCCAGCCTGCCTGAGTCCAGCCAGCCTGCGTGAGACCTCACAGCCTGCCTGAGACCTCCCAGCCTGCCTGAGTCCTCCCAGCCTGCCTGAGTCCTCCCAGCCTGCCTGAGTCCTGCCAGCCTGCGTGAGACCTCACAGCCTGCCTGAGACCTCCCAGCCTGCCTGAGTCCTGCCAGCCTGCGTGAGACCTCCCAGCCTGCCTGAGACCTCCCAGCCTGCCTGAGTCCTCCCAGCCTGCCTGAGTCCTGCCAGCCTGCCTGAGTCCTCTCAGCCTGCCTGAGTCCTCCCAGCCAGACTGAGATCTCCCAGCCTGAGTCCTCCCAGCCTGCCTGAGTCCTCCCAGCCTGCCTGAGTCCTCCCAGCCTGACTAAGTACTCCCAGCCTGAGTCCTCCCAGCCTGCCTGAGTCCTCCCAGCCTGCCTGAGTCTTCCCAGCCTGCCTGAGTCCTCGCAGCCTGCCTGAGTCCTCGCAGCCTGCCAGAGTCCTCCCAGCCTGCCTGATTCCTCCAAGCCTGCCAGAGACCTCCCAGCCTGATTCCTCCCAGCCTGCCTGAGTCCTCCCAGCCTGCGTGAGACCTCACAGCCTGCCTGAGTCCTCCCAGCCTGCCTGAGTCCTGCCAGCCTGCCTGAGACCTCCCAGCCAGACTGAGATCTCCCAGCCTGAGTCCTCCCAGCCTGCCTGTGTCCTCGCAGCCTGCCTGAGTCCTCGCAGCCTGCCAGAGTCCTCCCAGCCTGCCCGATTCCTCCAAGCCTGCCAGAGACCTCCCAGCCTGATTCCTCCCAGCCAGCCTGAGTCCTCCCAGCCTGCCTGAGTACTCCCAGCCTGAAACCTCCCAGCCTTAGTCCTCCCCGCCTGATTCCTCCCAACCTGAGTCCTCCCAGCCTGCCTGTGTCCTCCCAGCCTGCCTGAGTCCTCCCAGCCTGAGTCATCCCAGCCTGTCTGTGTCCTCCCAGCCTGACTCCTCCAAGCCTGCGTGAGTCCTCCCAGCTTGCCTGAGTCCTCCCAGCCTGCCTGAGTCCTCCCTGCCAGCCTGAGTCCTCCCAGCCAGACACCTCACAGCCAGAGACCTCCCAGCCAAAGCCCTCACAGCCTGAGCCCTCATAGCCTGAGCCCTCCCAGCCTGACCCTGTCCTTCCAGCCTTACTGAGTCCTCCCAGCCTGACTGAGTCCTCCCAGCCTGTGTCCTCCCAGCCTGCCTGAGTCCTCACACCCTGAGTCCTCTCAGCCTGCCTGATACCTCCCAGCCTGAGCCCTCCCAGGATTCCGTAGTCCTCCCAGTCTGCATGAGACCTCCCAGCCTTAGGCCACCCAGCCTGCCTGAGTCCACCCAGCCTGCCTGAGTGCCCCCAGCCTACCTGAGTCCTCCCAGCCTGCCTGAGTCCTCACTGCTTGCCTGATTCCTCCCAGCCGGCTTGAGTACTCCCAGTCTGAGCCCTCCCAGCCTGCCTGATTCCTCCCAGCCTGCCTGAGTGCCCCCAGCCTACCTGAGTCCTCCCAGCCTGCCTGAGTCCTCACTGCTTGCCTGATTCCTCCCAGCCGGCTTGAGTACTCCCAGTCTGAGACCTCCCAGCCTTCGTCCTCCCCGCCTGAAGGCTCCCAACCTGAGTCCTCCCAGCCTGCCTGTGTCCTCCCAGCCTGTGTCCTCCCAGACTGCCTGAGTCCTCCCAGCCTGCCTGAGTCCTGCCAGCCTGCATGAGACCTCCCAGCCTGAGTCCTCCCAGCCTGAGTCCTCCCAGAGTGCCTGAGTTCTCCCAGCCTGCCTGAGTCCTCCCAGCCTGCCTGAGTCCTCCCAGCCTGCCTGAGTCCTCACAGACTGCCTGAGTCCAGCCAGCCTGCGTGAGACCTCACAGCCTGCCTGAGACCTCCCAGCCTGCCTGAGTCCTCCCAGCCTGCCTGAGTCCTCCCAGCCTGCGTGAGACCTCACAGCCTGCCTGAGACCTCCCAGCCTGCCTGAGTCCTGCCAGCCTGACGAAGTACTCCCAGCCTGAGTCCTCCCTGCTTGACTCCTCCAAGCCTGCCTGAGTCTTCCCAGCCTGCCTGAGTCCTCGCAGCCTGCCTGAGTCCTCGCAGCCTGCCAGAGTCCTCCCAGACTGCCTGATTCCTCCAAGCCTGCCAGAGACCTCCCAGCCTGATTCCTCCCAGCCAGCCTGATTCCTCCCAGCCAGCCTGAGTCCTCCCAGCCTGCCTGTGTCCTCGCAGCCTGCCTGAGTCCTCCCAGCCTGCCTGAGTCATTCCAGCCTGAGTGCTCCCAGCCTGCCTGAGTACTGCCAGCCTGCCTGAGTCCTGCCAGCCTGCCTGAGACCTCCCAGCCTGAGTCCTCCCAGAGTGCCTGAGCCCTCCCAGCCTGCCTGAGTCCTCCCAACCTGCGTGAGACCTCCCAGCCTGAGTTCTCCCAGCCAGCCTTAGTCCTCCCAGCCTGCCTGATTCCTCCCAGCCAGCCTGAGTCCTCCCAGCCTGCCTGAGACCTCCCAGCCTGTGTCCTCCCAGACTACCTGAGTCCTCCCAGCCAGCCTGAGTCCTCCCAGCCTGCCTGAGTACTCCCAGCCTGAGTACTCCCAGCCTTCGTCCTCCCCGCCTGAAGCCTCCCAACCTGAGTCCTCCCAGCCTGCCTGTGTCCTCCCAGCCTTCGTCCTCCCAGACTGCCTAAGTGCTCCCAGCCTGCCTGAGTCATCCCAGCCTGAGTGCTCCCAGCCTGCCTGAGTACTGCCAGCCTGCCTGAGTCCCGCCAGCCTGCCTGAGCCCTCCCAGCCTGAGCCCTCCCAGCCTGAGTCCTCCCAGAGTGCCTGAGTCCTCCCAGCCTGCCTGAGTCCTCCCAACCTGCCTGAGACCTCCGAGCCTGAGTTCTCCCAGCCAGCCTTAGTCCTCCCAGCCTGCCTGATTCCTCCCAGCCAGCCTGTGTCCTCCCAGCCTGCCCGATTCCTCCAAGCCTGCCAGAGACCTCCCAGCCTGAGTCCTCCCAGCCTGCCTGAGTACTCCCAGCCTGAAACCTCCCAGCCTTAGTCCTCCCCGCCTGAAACCTCCCAACCTGAGTCCTCCCAGCCTGCCTGTGTCCTCCCAGCCTGTGTCCTCCCAGACTGCCTGAGTCCTCCCAGCCTGCCTGAGTCGTCCCAGCCTGCCTGAGACCTCCCAGCCTGAGCCCACCCAGCCTGCCTGAGTTCTCCCAGCCTGAGTCCTCCTAGCCTGCCTGAAACATCCCAGCCTGAGTCATCCCAGCCTGCCTGTGACCTCCCAGCCTGACTCCTCCAAGCCTGCGTGAGTCCTCCCAGCCTGATACCTCCCAGCCTGAGTCCTCCCAGCCTGTGTCGTCCCAGCCTGCCTGAGTCATCCGAGCCAGAGTCCTCCCATCCTGCCTGAGTCCTCCCAGCCTGCCTGAGTCCTCCCAGCCTGCCTGAGTATTCCCTGCCTGTCTGAGTTCTCCCATCCTGAGTCCTCCCAGCCTGCCTGAGTCCTCCCACCCTGCCTGAGTCCTCCTAGCCTGCCTGAGTCCTCCCAGCCTGCCTGAGTCCTCCTAGCCTGCCTGAGTCCTCCCAGCCTGGCTGAGTCCTCCCAGCCTGCCTGAGTCCTCCCAGCCTGCCTGAGTCCTCCCTGCCAGCCTGAGTCCTCCCAGCCAGAGACCTCACAGCCAGAGACCTCCCAGCCTGAGTCCTCCCAGCCTGAGACCTCCCAGCCTGTGTCGTCCGAGCCTGCCTGAGTCCTCCTAGCCTGCCTGAAACATCCCAGCCTGAGTCATCCCAGCCTGCCTGTGACCTCCCAGCCTGACTCCTCCAAGCCTGCGTGAGTCCTCCCAGCCTGATACCTCCCAGCCTGAGTCCTCCCAGCCTGTGTCGTCCCAGCCTGCCTGAGTCATCCGAGCCAGAGTCCTCCCATCCTGCCTGAGTCCTCCCAGCCTGCCTGAGTCCTCCCAGCCTGCCTGAGTATTCCCTGCCTGTCTGAGTTCTCCCATCCTGAGTCCTCCCAGCCTGCCTGAGTCCTCCCACCCTGCCTGAGTCCTCCTAGCCTGCCTGAGTCCTCCCAGCCTGCCTGAGTCCTCCTAGCCTGCCTGAGTCCTCCCAGCCTGGCTGAGTCCTCCCAGCCTGCCTGAGTCCTCCCAGCCTGCCTGAGTCCTCCCTGCCAGCCTGAGTCCTCCCAGCCAGAGACCTCACAGCCAGAGACCTCCCAGCCTGAGTCCTCCCAGCCTGAGACCTCCCAGCCTGTGTCGTCCGAGCCTGCCTGAGTCCTCCCAGCCTGCCTGAGTCATCCGAGCCAGAGTCCTCCCAGCCTGCCTGAGTCCTCCCAGCCTGCCTGAGTTTTCCCTGCCTGTCTGAGTTCTCCCATCCTGAGTCCTCCCAGCCTGCCTGAGTCCTCCCAGCCTGCGTGAGTCCTCCTAGCCTGCCTGAGTCCTCCCAGCCTGCCTGAGTCCTCCCAGCCTGCCTGAGTCCTCCAAGCCTGCCTGAGTCCTCCCAGCCTGCCTGAGTGCTCCCAGCCTGGCTGAGTCCTCCCAGCCTGCCTGAGTCCTCCCACCCTGCCTGAGTCCTCCTAGCCTGCCTGAGTCCTCCCAGCCTGCCTGAGTCCTCCTAGCCTGCCTGAGTCCTCCCAGCCTGGCTGAGTCCTCCCAGCCTGCCTGAGTATTCCCTGCCTGTCTGAGTTCTCCCATCCTGAGTCCTCCCAGCCTGCCTGAGTCCTCCCACCCTGCCTGAGTCCTCCTAGCCTGCCTGAGTCCTCCCAGCCTGCCTGAGTCCTCCTAGCCTGCCTGAGTCCTCCCAGCCTGGCTGAGTCCTCCCAGCCTGCCTGAGTCCTCCCAGCCTGCCTGAGTCCTCCCTGCCAGCCTGAGTCCTCCCAGCCAGAGACCTCACAGCCAGAGACCTCCCAGCCTGAGTCCTCCCAGCCTGAGACCTCCCAGCCTGTGTCGTCCGAGCCTGCCTGAGTCCTCCCAGCCTGCCTGAGTCATCCGAGCCAGAGTCCTCCCAGCCTGCCTGAGTCCTCCCAGCCTGCCTGAGTTTTCCCTGCCTGTCTGAGTTCTCCCATCCTGAGTCCTCCCAGCCTGCCTGAGTCCTCCCAGCCTGCGTGAGTCCTCCTAGCCTGCCTGAGTCCTCCCAGCCTGCCTGAGTCCTCCCAGCCTGCCTGAGTCCTCCAAGCCTGCCTGAGTCCTCCCAGCCTGCCTGAGTGCTCCCAGCCTGGCTGAGTCCTCCCAGCCTGCCTGAGTCCTCCCAGCCTGACTAAGTACTCTCAGCCTGAGTCCTCCCTGCTTGACTCCTCCAAGCCTGCCTGAGTCTTCCCAGCCTGCCTGAGTCCTCCCAACCTGCCTGAGACCTCCGAGCCTGAGTTCTCCCAGCCAGCCTTAGTCCTCCCAGCCTGCCTGATTCCTCCCAGCCAGCCTGTGTCCTCCCAGCCTGCCCGATTCCTCCAAGCCTGCCAGAGACCTCCCAGCCTGATTCCTCCCAGCCAGCCTGAGTCCTCCCAGCCTGCCTGAGTACTCCCAGCCTGAAACCTCCCAGCCTTAGTCCTCCCCGCCTGAAACCTCCCAACCTGAGTCCTCCCAGCCTGCCTGTGTCCTCCCAGCCTGTGTCCTCCCAGACTGCCTGAGTCCTCCCAGCCTGCCTGAGTCGTCCCAGCCTGCCTGAGTCCTCCCAGCCTGAGCCCACCCAGCCTGCCTGAGTTCTCCCAGCCTGAGTCCTCCTAGCCTGCCTGAAACATCCCAGCCTGAGTCATCCCAGCCTGCCTGTGTCCTCCCAGCCTGACTCCTCCAAGCCTGCGTGAGTCCTCCCAGCCTGATACCTCCCAGCCTGAGTCCTCCCAGCCTGTGTCGTCCCAGCCTGCCTGAGTCATCCGAGCCAGAGTCCTCCCATCCTGCCTGAGTCCTCCCAGCCTGCCTGAGTCCTCCCAGCCTGCCTGAGTATTCCCTGCCTGTCTGAGTTCTCCCATCCTGAGTCCTCCCAGCCTGCCTGAGTCCTCCCACCCTGCCTGAGTCCTCCTAGCCTGCCTGAGTCCTCCCAGCCTGCCTGAGTCCTCCTAGCCTGCCTGAGTCCTCCCAGCCTGGCTGAGTCCTCCCAGCCTGCCTGAGTCCTCCCAGCCTGCCTGAGTCCTCCCTGCCAGCCTGAGTCCTCCCAGCCAGAGACCTCACAGCCAGAGACCTCCCAGCCTGAGTCCTCCCAGCCTGAGACCTCCCAGCCTGTGTCGTCCGAGCCTGCCTGAGTCCTCCCAGCCTGCCTGAGTCATCCGAGCCAGAGTCCTCCCAGCCTGCCTGAGTCCTCCCAGCCTGCCTGAGTATTCCCTGCCTGTCTGAGTTCTCCCATCCTGAGTCCTCCCAGCCTGCCTGAGTCCTCCCAGCCTGCGTGAGTCCTCCTAGCCTGCCTGAGTCCTCCCAGCCTGCCTGAGTCCTCCCAGCCTGCCTGAGTCCTCCAAGCCTGCCTGAGTCCTCCCAGCCTGCCTGAGTGCTCCCAGCCTGGCTGAGTCCTCCCAGCCTGCCTGAGTCCTCCCAGCCTGACTAAGTACTCCCAGCCTGAGTCCTCCCTGCTTGACTCCTCCAAGCCTGCCTGAGTCCTCCCAGCCTGCCTGACTCCTCCAAGCCTGCCTGAGTCCTCCCAGCCTGCCTGAGTCCTCGCAGCCTGCCTGAGTCCTCCCAGCCTGCCTGATTCCTCCAAGCCTGCCAGATACCTCCCAGCCTGAGTCCTCCCAGCCTGCCTGATTCCTCCAAGCCTGCCAGATTCCTCCCAGCCTGAGTCCTCCCAGCCTGCCTGATTCCTCCAAGCCTGCCTGATTCCTCCCAGCCTGAGTCCTCCCAGCCTGCCTGATTCCTCCCAGCCAGCCTGAGTCCTCCCAGCCTGCCTGAGTACTCCCAGCCTGAGACCTCCCAGCCTTCGTCCTCCCCGCCTGAAGGCTCCCAACCTGAGTCCTCCCAGCCTGCCTGTGTCCTCCCAGCCTGTGTCCTCCCAGACTGCCTGAGTCCTCCCAGCCTGCCTGAGTCCTGCCAGCCTGCATGAGGCCTCCCAGCCTGAGTCCTCCCAACCTGAGTCCTCCCAGAGTGCCTGAGTTCTCCCAGCCTGCCTGAGTCCTCCCAGCCTGCCTGAGTCCTCCCAGCCTGCCTGAGTCCTCACAGACTGCCTGAGTCCAGCCAGCCTGCGTGAGACCTCACAGCCTGCCTGAGACCTCCCAGCCTGCCTGAGTCCTCCCAGCCTGCCTGAGTCCTCCCAGCCTGCCTGAGTCCTGCCAGCCTGCGTGAGACCTCACAGCCTGCCTGAGACCTCCCAGCCTGCCTGAGTCCTGCCAGCCTGCGTGAGACCGCCCAGCCTGCCTGAGACCTCCCAGCCTGCCTGAGTCCTCCCAGCCTGCCTGAGTTTTCCCTGCCTGTCTGAGTTCTCCCATCCTGAGTCCTCCCAGCCTGCCTGAGTCCTCCCAGCCTGCGTGAGTCCTCCTAGCCTGCCTGAGTCCTCCCAGCCTGCCTGAGTCCTCCCAGCCTGCCTGAGTCCTCCAAGCCTGCCTGAGTCCTCCCAGCCTGCCTGAGTGCTCCCAGCCTGGCTGAGTCCTCCCAGCCTGCCTGAGTCCTCCCACCCTGCCTGAGTCCTCCTAGCCTGCCTGAGTCCTCCCAGCCTGCCTGAGTCCTCCTAGCCTGCCTGAGTCCTCCCAGCCTGGCTGAGTCCTCCCAGCCTGCCTGAGTATTCCCTGCCTGTCTGAGTTCTCCCATCCTGAGTCCTCCCAGCCTGCCTGAGTCCTCCCACCCTGCCTGAGTCCTCCTAGCCTGCCTGAGTCCTCCCAGCCTGCCTGAGTCCTCCTAGCCTGCCTGAGTCCTCCCAGCCTGGCTGAGTCCTCCCAGCCTGCCTGAGTCCTCCCAGCCTGCCTGAGTCCTCCCTGCCAGCCTGAGTCCTCCCAGCCAGAGACCTCACAGCCAGAGACCTCCCAGCCTGAGTCCTCCCAGCCTGAGACCTCCCAGCCTGTGTCGTCCGAGCCTGCCTGAGTCCTCCCAGCCTGCCTGAGTCATCCGAGCCAGAGTCCTCCCAGCCTGCCTGAGTCCTCCCAGCCTGCCTGAGTTTTCCCTGCCTGTCTGAGTTCTCCCATCCTGAGTCCTCCCAGCCTGCCTGAGTCCTCCCAGCCTGCGTGAGTCCTCCTAGCCTGCCTGAGTCCTCCCAGCCTGCCTGAGTCCTCCCAGCCTGCCTGAGTCCTCCAAGCCTGCCTGAGTCCTCCCAGCCTGCCTGAGTGCTCCCAGCCTGGCTGAGTCCTCCCAGCCTGCCTGAGTCCTCCCAGCCTGACTAAGTACTCTCAGCCTGAGTCCTCCCTGCTTGACTCCTCCAAGCCTGCCTGAGTCTTCCCAGCCTGCCTGAGTCCTCCCAACCTGCCTGAGACCTCCGAGCCTGAGTTCTCCCAGCCAGCCTTAGTCCTCCCAGCCTGCCTGATTCCTCCCAGCCAGCCTGTGTCCTCCCAGCCTGCCCGATTCCTCCAAGCCTGCCAGAGACCTCCCAGCCTGATTCCTCCCAGCCAGCCTGAGTCCTCCCAGCCTGCCTGAGTACTCCCAGCCTGAAACCTCCCAGCCTTAGTCCTCCCCGCCTGAAACCTCCCAACCTGAGTCCTCCCAGCCTGCCTGTGTCCTCCCAGCCTGTGTCCTCCCAGACTGCCTGAGTCCTCCCAGCCTGCCTGAGTCGTCCCAGCCTGCCTGAGTCCTCCCAGCCTGAGCCCACCCAGCCTGCCTGAGTTCTCCCAGCCTGAGTCCTCCTAGCCTGCCTGAAACATCCCAGCCTGAGTCATCCCAGCCTGCCTGTGTCCTCCCAGCCTGACTCCTCCAAGCCTGCGTGAGTCCTCCCAGCCTGATACCTCCCAGCCTGAGTCCTCCCAGCCTGTGTCGTCCCAGCCTGCCTGAGTCATCCGAGCCAGAGTCCTCCCATCCTGCCTGAGTCCTCCCAGCCTGCCTGAGTCCTCCCAGCCTGCCTGAGTATTCCCTGCCTGTCTGAGTTCTCCCATCCTGAGTCCTCCCAGCCTGCCTGAGTCCTCCCACCCTGCCTGAGTCCTCCTAGCCTGCCTGAGTCCTCCCAGCCTGCCTGAGTCCTCCTAGCCTGCCTGAGTCCTCCCAGCCTGGCTGAGTCCTCCCAGCCTGCCTGAGTCCTCCCAGCCTGCCTGAGTCCTCCCTGCCAGCCTGAGTCCTCCCAGCCAGAGACCTCACAGCCAGAGACCTCCCAGCCTGAGTCCTCCCAGCCTGAGACCTCCCAGCCTGTGTCGTCCGAGCCTGCCTGAGTCCTCCCAGCCTGCCTGAGTCATCCGAGCCAGAGTCCTCCCAGCCTGCCTGAGTCCTCCCAGCCTGCCTGAGTATTCCCTGCCTGTCTGAGTTCTCCCATCCTGAGTCCTCCCAGCCTGCCTGAGTCCTCCCAGCCTGCGTGAGTCCTCCTAGCCTGCCTGAGTCCTCCCAGCCTGCCTGAGTCCTCCCAGCCTGCCTGAGTCCTCCAAGCCTGCCTGAGTCCTCCCAGCCTGCCTGAGTGCTCCCAGCCTGGCTGAGTCCTCCCAGCCTGCCTGAGTCCTCCCAGCCTGACTAAGTACTCCCAGCCTGAGTCCTCCCTGCTTGACTCCTCCAAGCCTGCCTGAGTCCTCCCAGCCTGCCTGACTCCTCCAAGCCTGCCTGAGTCCTCCCAGCCTGCCTGAGTCCTCGCAGCCTGCCTGAGTCCTCCCAGCCTGCCTGATTCCTCCAAGCCTGCCAGATACCTCCCAGCCTGAGTCCTCCCAGCCTGCCTGATTCCTCCAAGCCTGCCAGATTCCTCCCAGCCTGAGTCCTCCCAGCCTGCCTGATTCCTCCAAGCCTGCCTGATTCCTCCCAGCCTGAGTCCTCCCAGCCTGCCTGATTCCTCCCAGCCAGCCTGAGTCCTCCCAGCCTGCCTGAGTACTCCCAGCCTGAGACCTCCCAGCCTTCGTCCTCCCCGCCTGAAGGCTCCCAACCTGAGTCCTCCCAGCCTGCCTGTGTCCTCCCAGCCTGTGTCCTCCCAGACTGCCTGAGTCCTCCCAGCCTGCCTGAGTCCTGCCAGCCTGCATGAGACCTCCCAGCCTGAGTCCTCCCAACCTGAGTCCTCCCAGAGTGCCTGAGTTCTCCCAGCCTGCCTGAGTCCTCCCAGCCTGCCTGAGTCCTCCCAGCCTGCCTGAGTCCTCACAGACTGCCTGAGTCCAGCCAGCCTGCGTGAGACCTCACAGCCTGCCTGAGACCTCCCAGCCTGCCTGAGTCCTCCCAGCCTGCCTGAGTCCTCCCAGCCTGCCTGAGTCCTGCCAGCCTGCGTGAGACCTCACAGCCTGCCTGAGACCTCCCAGCCTGCCTGAGTCCTGCCAGCCTGCGTGAGACCGCCCAGCCTGCCTGAGACCTCCCAGCCTGCCTGAGTCCTCCCAGCCTGCCTGAGTCCTGCCAGCCTGCCTGAGTCCTCCCAGCCAGACTGAGATCTCCCAGCCTGAGTCCTCCCAGCCTGCCTGAGTCCTCCCAGCCTGCCTGAGCCCTCCCAGCCTGAGCCCTCCCAGCCTGAGTCCTCCCAGAGTGCCTGAGTCCTCCCAGCCTGCCTGAGTCCTCCCAACCTGCCTGAGACCTCCGAGCCTGAGTTCTCCCAGCCAGCCTTAGTCCTCCCAGCCTGCCTGATTCCTCCCAGCCAGCCTGTGTCCTCCCAGCCTGCCCGATTCCTCCAAGCCTGCCAGAGACCTCCCAGCCTGATTCCTCCCAGCCAGCCTGATTCCTCCCAGCCAGCCTGAGTCCTCCCAGCCTGCCTGAGTTCTCCCAGCCTGAGTCCTCCTAGCCTGCCTGAAACATCCCAGCCTGAGTCATCCCAGCCTGCCTGTGACCTCCCAGCCTGACTCCTCCAAGCCTGCGTGAGTCCTCCCAGCCTGATACCTCCCAGCCTGAGTCCTCCCAGCCTGTGTCGTCCCAGCCTGCCTGAGTCATCCGAGCCAGAGTCCTCCCATCCTGCCTGAGTCCTCCCACCCTGCCTGAGTCCTCCTAGCCTGCCTGAGTCCTCCCAGCCTGCCTGAGTCCTCCCAGCCTGCCTGAGTCCTCCCAGCCTGCCTGAGTCCTCCCTGCCTGCCTGAGTCCTCCCTGCCAGCCTGAGTCCTCCCAGCCAGAGACCTCACAGCCAGAGACCTCCCAGCCTGAGTCCTCCCAGCCTGAGACCTCCCAGCCTGTGTCGTCCGAGCCTGCCTGAGTCCTCCCAGCCTGCCTGAGTCATCCGAGCCAGATTCCTCCCAGCCTGCCTGAGTCCTCCCAGCCTGCCTGAGTATTCCCTGCCTGTCTGAGTTCTCCCATCCTGAGTCCTCCCAGCCTGCCTGAGTCCTCCCAGCCTGCGTGAGTCCTCCTAGCCTGCCTGAGTCCTCCCAGCCTGCCTGAGTCCTCCCAGCCTGCCTGAGTCCTCCAAGCCTGCCTGAGTGCTCCCAGCCTGGCTGAGTCCTCCCAGCCTGCCTGAGCCCTCCCAGCCTGACTAAGTACTCCCAGCCTGAGTCCTCCCTGCTTGACTCCTCCAAGCCTGCCTGAGTCCTCCCAGCCTGCCTGAGTCCTCGCAGCCTGCCTGAGTCCTCCCAGCCTGCCTGATTCCTCCAAGCCTGCCAGAGACCTCCCAGCCTGAGTCCTCCCAGCCTGCCTGATTCCTCCAAGCCTGCCAGATTCCTCCCAGCCTGAGTCCTCCCAGCCTGCCTGATTCCTCCCAGCCAGCCTGAGTCCTCCCAGCCTGCCTGAGTACTCCCAGCCTGAGACCTCCCAGCCTTCGTCCTCCCCGCCTGAAGGCTCCCAACCTGAGTCCTCCCAGCCTGCCTGTGTCCTCCCAGCCTGTGTCCTCCCAGACTGCCTGAGTCCTCCCAGCCTGCCTGAGTCCTGCCAGCCTGCATGAGACCTCCCAGCCTGAGACCTCCCAGCCTGAGTCCTCCCAGAGTGCCTGAGTCCTCCCAGCCTGCCTGAGTCCTCCCAGCCTGCCTGAGTCCTCACAGACTGCCTGAGTCCAGCCAGCCTGCGTGAGACCTCACAGCCTGCCTGAGACCTCCCAGCCTGCCTGAGTCCTCCCAGCCTGCCTGAGTCCTCCCAGCCTGCCTGAGTCCTGCCAGCCTGCGTGAGACCTCACAGCCTGCCTGAGACCTCCCAGCCTGCCTGAGTCCTGCCAGCCTGCGTGAGACCTCCCAGCCTGCCTGAGACCTCCCAGCCTGCCTGAGTCCTCCCAGCCTGCCTGAGTCCTGCCAGCCTGCCTGAGTCCTCTCAGCCTGCCTGAGTCCTCCCAGCCAGACTGAGATCTCCCAGCCTGAGTCCTCCCAGCCTGCCTGATTCCTCCAAGCCTGCCAGATACCTCCCAGCCTGAGTCCTCCCAGCCTGCCTGATTCCTCCCAGCCAGCCTGAGTCCTCCCAGCCTGCCTGAGTACTCCCAGCCTGAGACCTCCCAGCCTTCGTCCTCCCCGCCTGAAGGCTCCCAACCTGAGTCCTCCCAGCCTGCCTGTGTCCTCCCAGCCTGTGTCCTCCCAGACTGCCTGAGTCCTCCCAGCCTGCCTGAGTCCTGCCAGCCTGCATGAGACCTCCCAGCCTGAGTCCTCCCAGCCTGAGTCCTCCCAGAGTGCCTGAGTTCTCCCAGCCTGCCTGAGTCCTCCCAGCCTGCCTGAGTCCTCCCAGCCTGCCTGAGTCCTCCCAGCCTGCCTGAGTCCTCACAGACTGCCTGAGTCCAGCCAGCCTGCGTGAGACCTCACAGCCTGCCTGAGACCTCCCAGCCTGCCTGAGTCCTCCCAGCCTGCCTGAGTCCTCCCAGCCTGCCTGAGTCCTGCCAGCCTGCGTGAGACCTCACAGCCTGCCTGAGACCTCCCAGCCTGCCTGAGTCCTGCCAGCCTGCGTGAGACCTCCCAGCCTGCCTGAGACCTCCCAGCCTGCCTGAGTCCTCCCAGCCTGCCTGAGTCCTGCCAGCCTGCCTGAGTCCTCTCAGCCTGCCTGAGTCCTCCCAGCCAGACTGAGATCTCCCAGCCTGAGTCCTCCCAGCCTGCCTGAGTCCTCCCAGCCTGCCTGAGTCCTCCCAGCCTGACTAAGTACTCCCAGCCTGAGTCCTCCCAGCCTGCCTGAGTCCTCCCAGCCTGCCTGAGTCTTCCCAGCCTGCCTGAGTCCTCGCAGCCTGCCTGAGTCCTCGCAGCCTGCCAGAGTCCTCCCAGCCTGCCTGATTCCTCCAAGCCTGCCAGAGACCTCCCAGCCTGATTCCTCCCAGCCTGCCTGAGTCCTCCCAGCCTGCGTGAGACCTCACAGCCTGCCTGAGTCCTCCCAGCCTGCCTGAGTCCTGCCAGCCTGCCTGAGACCTCCCAGCCAGACTGAGATCTCCCAGCCTGAGTCCTCCCAGCCTGCCTGAGTCCTCCCAGCCTGCCTGAGTCCTCCCAGCCTGACTAAGTACTCCCAGCCTGAGTCCTCCCAGCCTGCCTGAGTCCTCCCAGCCTGCCTGAGTCTTCCCAGCCTGCCTGAGTCCTCGCAGCCTGCCTGAGTCCTGCCAGCCTGCCTGAGACCTCCCAGCCAGACTGAGATCTCCCAGCCTGAGTCCTCCCAGCCTGCCTGAGTCCTCCCAGCCTGCCTGAGTCCTCCCAGCCTGACTAAGTACTCCCAGCCTGAGTCCTCCCAGCCTGCCTGAGTCCTCCCAGCCTGCCTGAGTCTTCCCAGCCTGCCTGAGTCCTCGCAGCCTGCCTGAGTCCTCGCAGCCTGCCAGAGTCCTCCCAGCCTGCCCGATTCCTCCAAGCCTGCCAGAGACCTCCCAGCCTGATTCCTCCCAGCCAGCCTGAGTCCTCCCAGCCTGCCTGAGTACTACCAGCCTGAAACCTCCCAGCCTTAGTCCTCCCCGCCTGAAACCTCCCAACCTGAGTCCTCCCAGCCTGCCTGTGTCCTCCCAGCCTGCCTGAGTCCTCCCAGCCTGAGTCATCCCAGCCTGTCTGTGTCCTCCCAGCCTGACTCCTCCAAGCCTGCGTGAGTCCTCCCAGCCTGATACCTCCCAGCCTGAGTCCTCCCAGCCTGTGTCGTCCCAGCCTGCCTGAGTCCTCCCAGCCTGCCTGAGTCCTCCCAGCCTGCCTGAGTATTCCCTGCCTGTCTGAGTTCTCCCATCCTGAGTCCTCCCAGCCTGCCTGAGTCCTCCCAGCCTGCCTGAGTCCTCCCAGCCTGCCTGAGTCCTCCCTGCCAGCCTGAGTCCTCCCAGCCAGACACCTCCCAGCCAGAGACCTCCCAGCCAAAGCCCTCACAGCCTGAGCCCTCATAGCCTGAGCCCTCCCAGCCTGACCCTGTCCTTCCAGCCTTACTGAGTCCTCCCAGCCTGACTGAGACCTCCCAGCCTGTGTCCTCCCAGCCTGCCTGAGTCCTCACACCCTGAGTCCTCTCAGCCTGCCTGATACCTCCCAGCCTGAGCCCTCCCAGGATTCCGTAGTCCTCCCAGTCTGCATGAGACCTCCCAGCCTTAGGCCACCCAGCCTGCCTGAGTCCACCCAGCCTGCCTGAGTGCCCCCAGCCTACCTGAGTCCTCCCAGCCTGCCTGAGTCCTCACTGCTTGCCTGATTCCTCCCAGCCGGCTTGAGTACTCCCAGTCTGAGCCCTCCCAGCCTGCCTGATTCCTCCCAGCCTGCCTGAGTGCCCCCAGCCTACCTGAGTCCTCCCAGCCTGCCTGAGTCCTCACTGCTTGCCTGATTCCTCCCAGCCGGCTTGAGTACTCCCAGTCTGAGACCTCCCAGCCTTCGTCCTCCCCGCCTGAAGGCTCCCAACCTGAGTCCTCCCAGCCTGCCTGTGTCCTCCCAGCCTGTGTCCTCCCAGACTGCCTGAGTCCTCCCAGCCTGCCTGAGTCCTGCCAGCCTGCATGAGACCTCCCAGCCTGAGTCCTCCCAGCCTGAGTCCTCCCAGAGTGCCTGAGTTCTCCCAGCCTGCCTGAGTCCTCCCAGCCTGCCTGAGTCCTCCCAGCCTGCCTGAGTCCTCACAGACTGCCTGAGTCCAGCCAGCCTGCGTGAGACCTCACAGCCTGCCTGAGACCTCCCAGCCTGCCTGAGTCCTCCCAGCCTGCCTGAGTCCTCCCAGCCTGCGTGAGACCTCACAGCCTGCCTGAGACCTCCCAGCCTGCCTGAGTCCTGCCAGCCTGCGTGAGACCTCACAGCCTGCCTGAGACCTCCCAGCCTGCCTGAGTCCTCCCAGCCTGCCTGAGTCCTGCCAGCCTGCCTGAGTCCTCTCAGCCTGCCTGAGTCCTCCCAGCCAGACTGAGATCTCCCAGCCTGAGTCCTCCCAGCCTGCCTGAGTCCTCCCAGCCTGACTAAGTACTCCCAGCCTGAGTCCTCCCAGCCTGCCTGAGTCCTCCCAGCCTGCCTGAGTCTTCCCAGCCTGCCTGAGTCCTCGCAGCCTGCCTGAGTCCTCGCAGCCTGCCAGAGTCCTCCCAGCCTGCCTGATTCCTCCAAGCCTGCCAGAGACCTCCCAGCCTGATTCCTCCCAGCCTGCCTGAGTCCTCCCAGCCTGCCTGAGTCCTCCCAGCCAGACTGAGATCTCCCAGCCTGAGTCCTCCCAGCCTGCCTGTGTCCTCGCAGCCTGCCTGAGTCCTCGCAGCCTGCCAGAGTCCTCCCAGCCTGCCCGATTCCTCCAAGCCTGCCAGAGACCTCCCAGCCTGATTCCTCCCAGCCAGCCTGAGTCCTCCCAGCCTGCCTGAGTACTCCCAGCCTGAAACCTCCCAGCCTTAGTCCTCCCCGCCTGATTCCTCCCAACCTGAGTCCTCCCAGCCTGCCTGTGTCCTCCCAGCCTGCCTGAGTTCTCCCAGCCTGAGTCCTCCCAGCCTGTCTGTGTCCTCCCAGCCTGACTCCTCCAAGCCTGCGTGAGTCCTCCCAGCCTGATACCTCGCAGCCTGAGTCCTCCCAGCCTGTGTCGTCCCAGCCTGCCTGAGTCCTCCCAGCCTGCCTGAGTCCTCCCAGCCTGCCTGAGTCCTCCCAGCCTGCCTGAGTATTCCCTGCCTGTCTGAGTTCTCCCATCCTGAGTCCTCCCAGCCTGCCTGAGTCCTCCCAGCCTGCCTGAGTCCTCCCAGCCTGCCTGAGTCCTCCCTGCCAGCCTGAGTCCTCCCAGCCAGACACCTCACAGCCAGAGACCTCCCATCCAAAGCCCTCACAGCCTGAGCCCTCATAGCCTGAGCCCTCCCAGCCTGACCCTGTCCTTCCAGCCTTACTGAGTCCTCCCAGCCTGACTGAGTCCTCCCAGCCTGTGTCTTCCCAGCCTGCCTGAGTCCTCACACCCTGAGTCCTCTCAGCCTGCCTGATACCTCCCAGCCTGAGCCCTCCCAGGATTCCGTAGTCCTCCCAGTCTGCATGAGACCTCCCAGCCTTAGGCCACCCAGCCTGCCTGAGTCCACCCAGCCTGCCTGAGTGCCCCCTGCCTACCTGAGTCCTCCCAGCCTGCCTGAGTCCTCACTGCTTGCCTGATTCCTCCCAGCCG
Organism: Heptranchias perlo; assembly: GCF_035084215.1. Classification (NCBI taxonomy): domain Eukaryota; kingdom Metazoa; phylum Chordata; class Chondrichthyes; order Hexanchiformes; family Hexanchidae; genus Heptranchias; species Heptranchias perlo. Next base: position 63,380,938 of record NC_090341.1, on the reverse strand, counting down.
GCTTGAGTACTCCCAGTCTGAGCCCTCCCAGCCTGCCTGAGTCTGCCCAGCCTGCCTGATTCCTCCCAGCCGACCTGAGTCCTCCCAGTCTGAGCCCTCCCGTTGACTACCGGTCTGCACAGAGACACTGACTCCCGGTCTGTACAGTGTCACTGACTCTGAGTCTGTGTCGTGTCATTGACTCCCGGTCTGTGCAGAGTCGCTGAATCCAGGCCTGTACATAATCAATAATTCCCCATCTGTATAGAGTTACTGACTCCTGCTCTATACAGAGTCACTCAATTCGGTCTCTCCAGATTCACTGACTCCCGGTCTGTACGCAGTAACAGAATTCCGGTCTGGACAGAATTACTGATTCCCGGTCTGCACAGCATCACTGACTCCCGCTCTGTACAGTGTAACTGACTTCCGGTATGTGCAGAGTCACTGATTTCCGGCCTTTTCAGAGTCACCGACTCTCGGTCTGTGCAGACACACGGACGCCCGGTCTGCACAGAGTCACTGACTCCCGGTCTGTACAATGTCACTAACTCCCGGTCTGCACAGAGTCACTGACTCCCGGTCGCAAAGAGCCACTGACTCCAGGTTGGGGAGAGTTATAGAACAAAGAGATCTAGGAGTACAGGTTCATAGCTCCTTGAAAGTGGAGTCACAGGTGGATAGGGTGGAGTCGCAGGTGGATAGGGTGGTGAAGAAGGCATTCAGCATGCTTGGTTTCATTGGTCAGAACATTGAATGCAGGAGTTGGGATGTCTTGTTGAAGTTGTACAGGGCATTGGTGAGGCCACACTTGGAGTACTGTGTACAGTTCTGGTCACCCTATTATAGAAAGGATATTATTAAACTAGAAAGAGTGCAGAAAAGATTTACTAGGATGCTACCGGGACTTGATGGTTTGACTTATAGGGAGAGGTTAGACAGACTGGGACTTTTTTCCCTGGAGAGTAGGAGGTTAAGGGGTGATCTTATAGAAGTCTATAAAATAATGAGGGGCATAGATAAGGTCGATAGTCAAAATCTTTTCCCAAAGGTAGGGGAGTCTATAACGAGGGGGCATAGATTTAAGGTGAGAGGGGAGAGATACAAAAGGGTCCAGAGGGGCAATTTTTTCACTCAAAGGGTGGTGAGTGTCTGGAACGAGCTGCCAGAGGCAGTAGTAGAGGCGGGTACAATTTTGTCTTTTAAAAAGCATTTGGACAGTTACATGGGTAAGATGGGTATCGAGGGATATGGGCCAAGTGCAGGCAATTGGGACTAGCTCAGTGGTATAAACTGGGCGACATGGACATGTTGGGCCGAAGGGCCTGTTTCCATGTTGTAACTTCTATGATTCTATGATTAATTCCCCGTCTGTACAGAGTCACTCAATCCGGTCTGTCCATTGTCACTGACTCCCGGTATGTAGGCAGCAACAGACTTCCGGTCCGGACAGAATTACTGATCCCCGGTCTGCACAGAGCCACTGACTTCAGGTCTGCACAGAGACACTGACGCCCGGACTGTACAGAATCACTGGCTCCCGGTGTGTACTGAGCCACTGTCTCTTGGTCTTTACAGATTCACTGACTCCCTGTCTGTGCGGAGCAACTGATTCCGGTGTATATAGAGTCACTGACTCCCGGTCGCAAAGAGCCACTGACTCCAGGTCAGTACATAATCAATAATTCCCCGTCTGTACAGAGCAACTGACTCCCGGTCGTACCGAGTAACTGACACCCGGTATGCACAGAGTTACTGACTCCCGGTCTGTACAGAATCACTGACTCCCTGTTTGTCCAGGGTCAGTGATTCCCCGGTCTGCACAGAGTTACTGACTCCCGGTCTGTACAGAGTAATTGACTTCCGGTCTATGCAGAGTGAATGACTCTCGGTCCGTACAGAATAACTGACTCCCCGTCTGGACATAGCCACTGTCTCTCGGTCTGTACAGAGTATGTGCAGAGTCACTGATTTCCGGCCTTTTCAGAGTCATCGACTCTCGGTCTGTGCAGAGACAAGAACTCCCGGTCTGTACAGGGTCACGGACTCCTGGTCTGCACTTAGTCACTGACTCCCGGTCTGTACAGTGTCACTAACTCCCGGTCTGTGCAGATCACCACCTCCCGGTCTGCACAGAGTCACTGACTCTCGGTCTGTACAGTGTCACTAACTCCCGGTCTGTGCAGATCACCACCTCCCGGTCTGCACAGAGTCACTGACTCTCGGTCTGTACAGTGTCACTAACTCCCGGTCTGTGCAGATCACCACCTCCCGGTCTGCACAGAGTCACTGACTCTCGGTCGCCAAGAGCCACTGACTCCAGGTCAGTACATAATTAATAATTCCCTGTTTGTACAGAGTCACTGTCTCCCGGTCTGTACAGCGTCACTGACTCCCGGTCCAACAGAACCATTGGCTCTCGTTCTGTACAGATCCACTGTCTCTCGGTCTGTACAGATTCACTGACTCCCGGTCTGTTCAGAGTCACTGAATCCGGTCTGTACAGAGTCAATAATTCCACGTCTGTGCAGTGTCACCATCTCCCGGTGTCGAAAACTTGATTACCTATTATACACAATGCATTAACTCCAAACATTTATTTTCAGACAAGTAAGAATTTATTAAAAGAAGCTTGAGCTCAAGGGAAGCTGTGTTCCAAGCAATGGTTGGAACCACCTCTTCGCTGAGCAGATGAAACAGTTAACTTTTATACAGTTCAATTAGTAATGTCTGTCCATCATAGAATATGGGCGTACATGTACACTCTCATTGGTTCAAGTGGTTAGTCAATCAAAAATAGGGAACCCACCCTCTTGTTCTCATGTCTGTCTCGTGGTTCTTTAACAGAGTCTGGGAAACACGTTTCCCTTAGCAACACTGTTTTCTTATCAGTGGTTTTGTACCTAGCCTCAAGGCTATATGGTCATTCATTTCAGTTAGTCAGACAGTTATCTCATAAGCAGACAATAGCTCTTCTGTGTGTCTTTGCTGGGAACCGAACATAACCATTCTATTGTATTCATCTGGTCAGCTAACATGGTCAACTTTATCCATCATGCTTTGCAGCTTTATGGTTTAGGTGTATTAGAAAGTCAATTTTGGTCAGGCATTCCTTTATGGTTTTCCACATTCCCCCTTTTTTCCTATATATATATATATAAAAGGACAATGCTCTAATAGAGCATTATTCCATCCAGACGTTCAAGCTCCTCCTGTGTCACCTCATCCTGTGTCACCCCTACTTGCACCATCAAATTTGTGGGTGCTATATGTCTACCCAGATTGGACATCATAACACAGCAGCATTTGACAAAGCAATAGGCTATAAGAATTATAACAACAAATATGACTAGTCCCTGAACGAGAGAAGTCCCAGTAGAACCCAGCCATCCTGTTGCCCAGCCCCAAAGAGTGAATGAAGGGGGCTGCTTGAATTTCTCAACTTCCCTTTGGATGTGATCGGCCAAATCAGTAATATTCTCTGAACTATCAGGTACGTAGGTACAACATTCAGATCCAATTAGTGCGCATGTTCCTCCTTTCTCTGCCAATCGGTAATCAAGGGCCATATGGTTTTGTCAGGTGACCGTACGAATGGCTATCATTTCTGCGCTTATTTCCTTTAAGGCTTCTGCCGTATCATTAGCGACTATTTCCCAGATATTGGCTAATTTAATAATTTCTCTGGTGGCCATGCTCACTCCCCACCTAGGGAAAGCAATGGCCCAGGATCGGTCAGCCTTAGTAATTACCCTCTTTACTCGTTGCCCAGCAGGATATTGAGGCAGGGATGATGAGTGTTGGATATATGGGATCACATATCCCAAGTAACATGATCCTGTCCATCTTTGAGGCAACCATGGGTATGCCTTGTGGCCACAATTTTCACATCGTTCACCTGAGGAAGGAGGTAGCCTCCGAAAGCTTGTGAATTTAAAATAAAATTGCTGGACTATAACTTGGTGTTGTAAAATTGTTTACAACAAATAAAGTAGGTTTCATTATATGCAGTAATTGCAGGGGAATTCTTTATGTTTATTCTATCTATGTAAATTTGGCCACCTGTGCAAGGCTTCCATCTGATGGTACTGCTGATGCTGGTTACTGTCATATTTATATACTGAGTGCAATTACTCCATCCCACTATATCACCCCTTACTGAATTCTTACTCAAACATATTGCTCCATTAGTTCTTGGTGTATTTGTAAGGATTAGAAAAGGAGGTTTATGGGTCTGATCGTAATTAGGTTGGTACCACCCCCGAAATCTGGTTTCACATTTTGTTGTGATTGTGTACTCCTTCCATTGCTTTCTCACAAACATTGTCTTATTTGTTCTCGCACTCGTCCAGCCACTATCTCGCATTCTGTTCCCATTAATTTCAATTTGATTTATTACCCACTCTGCTATTTCTTGGGAAGTTCGGGGGACTGGTCTGAGTGGAATGCCTCCCTTGAATTGAACTGGGATATGTGAGCACACCCAGCAACTAGAGATACCTTGACGCTTTACATACATATATGACATGTATAAAAAAGTATTGACATGCAGTTCCCTTGAAACACGATTGAGTCTACTTGCAGCAGGGGTTGTAGCAGGTTTTATGCCGGTTCCCACCCACACGATCAGCCAATTATTCTCATTTGATTTAAAAGTTTAGGACATGCCATGCTGCAACAGTCTCTTATAACAGTTTAATTAATCAGTCAGTTTTTTTTTCTGGTACGCCACCGCCGGGGTCCTTGTATGGGGATTTATGGGTTAATTAATCAACTACTAGGCCTGACCTTTGAACTCGAGATTGGGACCCACCCCTTTATATCCCTTAATCAAATTTCATCCCTACAATATCCCGTTAGATGCTATACCTCATCTTAACCAGGTTCCCTTCGTGTTGGCCACCAGTCCTGGTGGAAGAGAGGCAGAGCATCTGATAGTCCTATCAAACTATGATTGTCTTCCCTTTTACATGCACCTTACCCCAGCGGGTGCTACTCCCGGTACCATTAAGATGTGTTCTTAGTTGAAATCACAGAGACAATGGGGACATTCTCACCCAGGCTCTGTTTTACTATCTTTGCCAAACCCTTCATCCTCTGCTTACATTTATTACATGCAATGAAAATCAAGAATCATATTGCAAAAAACTGCACTATGACTAATTCATGTGAAATTAATCTAATCTGAGGATGGATCTGTATATTCAGTCCCAAATTCCAGAGGTCATTCCACCAAGTGGTGACTTTAATTTGGTCAATGTCATGCTTAATATTTTTTATTGTCCTGTTGTAGGTTATAATAAACCTTCTGGGAGAGGCGTATCTCCATTCGCAATGCTTTCAAATATTTAGGCAACAGGGGTGTCAGATACCCAAATGTGTCCTGATATTCTTTTAAGTCCTTTTTGACATTCTCAGAAACTTGTAAGGTGGTGAGGTTATGCCGTTGTATCTCTACCAGTTCCTCGGGTCCAATCCAAACTGGGACTTCAGGAATGGAGCAGAACTCTGGACTTAAAATATCACAAGTTAAATTGGCATATTTAAATGTTTTCAAATTAGTTGTAACACAATATTCGCCCTCTCCGGCATATGCCACTTATGTGGGTTTTAGATCCGCCTCTAGGGCCTCCATGGTACAGTTAATATCCTGATTGGTACCGGTATTGTTAAACCCACATTGCTTCTGGGCTGTGTCCAACACTATGTGGACATACAGTGACAGCATGTCTAGTAATATCCCTTTAATTTTGTTCCAGCCAAATTCCCTTTAATTTTTTTCAGCATATGGTAACATATTGTGATGGGATATTTGCATTCCGTCCTTCACTACCCCAATATTCTGTACTTGGTACACCTCTCGTCCCTGGGTTTCAGGTGCCATCACCAGTATTACTAGTACCAACCCTAGGAGCCCTCCTCCGTCAGGATTACACTCCACTTGAGTGGGGCACACTCGCACCATGGCCCTGAATTGGCAAGGGGTGATGTTCTTGTTTGCTAACAGCCGGTTGGAGGTACCACCTCCATCATGCCCACAGGTCAGGTTCACCCTCAGTTTGTTGATTCGTTATTCATAAGGGCACTTCCCCTGCCTGTATCTGGGCTAGGTTCTCTCGTGTCTGTTCCACAATCCAGTTACCATATGTACTGCAGATGTCATTAGCAGCCGCCTGCTAAGATACGTTATATTCCTCTTTTATTTAATTTATTAATGGTTTGGGCATGTGTTTCTAGCACTGTAGCTATCCTTTGCAAATGTATGGTCAGCATTTGATCCTCAGACAATTCCTTATCTGTATTTTAATTTATTTTTTAAATATATCTTTAATGCGAGACCCTAAATCTCTGACCTTTTGATCTAATGTTGCCAAATCAATGTTACTGTCCGATACAATATTTACAGTCAGCTCCAATATCCCAAAATGTGTTTATTTTATGTAATTTCTTCTTGAACCGCTTTTCATTTCCCAAAATATCCCACTACATTGTGCCCAAGTCCCTTCTATCATTTCACAATTATCCCAACTTGAGAGCAGTATTGTTGGACTGACAGGACTTGTCAATGTAAAATTTTCTTCCCTCTCGAAAATAATTCTTCCTTGATACACAGCATTCAATAGGAACCATTTAGACTGGACTTCTTTTATTTTAAAATATAATTTGATTATCCCCTTAAATTACAAGAAAATTTTTCTTTCTCGAGTGCTTGAATAGCAACTCATATAAATTTTTCTTATCAATTCCAATTTCAGAAACAAATTATGTCCAGGCTTTGTGGTTTTATAGTAGAGATGTAGTGCTCATAATTACTTTTGGATGTAACTCCCATATCTTCCCACCTCGAGCACTCTGTTTCGGAAGACAATAAATGGGTTAAAACAAAACAAATCACAATGTTTTCAAAAGAAGATCACCACGCTGTGGCATTTGGTATCTGCTGATGTCTGCAGCTAAAGTCTTAAATTTTTAACACCACTGGATTGTTTCCTGCACCAAATTTCTCCAGCAAAGGTTGCACCGTAACTTTGTAACTACTCTTGGTAATCCTGCACCATCAACACTCACGTGGTCCCAAAAAAAACCAGGGTCACCTGTTCTAAAAGAAACACAGAAAATCCATTGCGGCTCTTCTTGAGAGCCCAAGGGGTTAATTTGTCAAATCATCATTTATTATTTATTTTGTCCAAAGGAATAATCCTTTTACCTGAAACAAATCCAGAAAACTAAACAGGAGAGAGAAATTGCCTAGTCTCTCGCTCTCTCTCTGGAGCTCGCAACCTGTCTGAAATAAACCCTGTCTCTCCCACATACAGATGTACGTAGGACTGCAGACTGGAATTTCCAACTCCAAGTCCTAATCTCCGTGCTTTCAAGATGTCCAAATCAATGGTGCTAACAACTGAGGCACCCGTATTAAAGGCAGTTGCTATATCACTTATCACAGATCTTTACGTCTCTATCTCTTTTACGATGTCCACCTCCATTCCATGTCACGCTTTGTTTTAACACTTGAGTTAGGAGGTGTTGATATAATTGTTGAGTTTTCTTAGCATTCTCAATGCGAGTTATATAATTTGTCAGGGAAGGTCTCCCTCTTTGGTCAGATCTTGTATTGGAGCGACTATTCATGAACAGTTTCAAATAAAATTGAATGGCCCCAGAACTTGTCGAACTTCCTTATCATACTGTGGCGGGGTAAAACTGATAGGCGTTTAGTACCCTGTGTCAGTACATAGCTTAAGTAATGGACTTCCAATTGTCTAACCTATGCTTTTTCTTCATACGATTTGTTTTACATTCCTTACTTATCAATTTTTTTTCTCAATGTAGCATTGTCTGTGTGGAAACTTATATCTCAGTCAATTGTAGCCTTTGGCATTTCCGAGTAATTGGGTCAATTTTAATAATATAACCGATACCAATTGTTACCTCATGTTCACCTGTGTTCTGGGCAAGCCTCAGACAGTTCTCAACCGATTGGGTCATTTCTATCTGTTTGAACTGCTCTTGGCATGACAGTCTGGCTTCTTGGGATGGAAGGGGTTAATATTAACTTGCTCTCATGGTAGCATTAATTCGATACTTTTCCCTTTGAGATTAAGTTTCCACATCCCACCTTCAAATTTTCTCTTCACACAGGTTTGACTGATTTTTTTTTCACATTTATGGATTGCTTTACACTATATATTTTGCACACTATTTTTGAGATTTATTTTAATCATAGTGTTTTATCAATCACAATAGCACAAAATGCTTCGAAGATCAGAGATCATCCTGCAACTGTAACTTGTAATTCTGCACTTTATCTTTTCTTTTACAATTAAACCTCATTTTGTTTTGGTGAATTGAAAACAGATGTCGGTGTCCTTGGAAGGGGTTCACTTTTTTTTTAACAAAACGACGGAGCGCAGCGTTCTCAGCATACGTCAACGTAATTTTCACATAAATTTTTTTTTAAATTCATACCGGGAAACAACATCTCCCATCGTACACTTCAGTTTATATCAACTTTTGTTTTAGGTACCCCTCAATTTTCACATTGCTTAGTAAGTTTTATAATTTGTTGTCCAATTCATTTTTTGTTTCACATACTTTTCGTGGGTATGAATATAACCAACTCTCCGAGCTGTTCCAGCTTTCCGACTTTCCCTATCATGGTGATACCAGATAGCTTTTTTTTATCTGTCCCATCAATGTTTTTTTAAACCACAGCCAATCACAAGATAAAAATTCAAAATGCCAATTTTTTTTTACTTTTTGCAGTTTATTTTAACAAAACATTTACATCCTGTCGACTACGCCAATTTGTTGTGGGAAAAATATGCTCTAATTCACCACTCAGAGTCAGACTTAAAGGTTCAACATGCAGTTGATTGGACAAAGCTTTGGGAGAAACGCTTGGCACCCCGCGGTGCTCGGAGAGTTTGATGCCGGATGGTCCTGACTACTTGTGCTTCACGATCCGAAGTACCCTTGTGCCTCTACGTCCACTTCATGGTCCTGACCTTTGCGTGGGGGATTTCCCCTCTTAACAACCGGTCTAAGGCTACGTGTTTGAGACAGGCACTTCCTTGTCCTTAGTCGATCAGCACAAGCAATCATTTCCTGTTTCTACCCAACAGTCCCATAACTTCCCCCAACTTTCCCCTGTTTTAACTGCATTGTTGGCTCAGTGTGACTCCCACAGTTCAATAATCTCTACTCCAGTTCGCCGATCGAGGCCAACCGATCAACTCACCAGCAGTGAGATCCTGCCGACTACGCCAATTTCTTTTTAAGATCCCATGTCTGGAATTTAACATGCTCGCATTTTATAAGAACCAGAATTTAATAGGTCACTTAACCTCAATAACTCCAATTTTAATTCAGCAATATCAGAATTAAACACAAGACAAAACAGATACATCACACAAAAGAAGAAAACACGTAAGACGCAGTAAGAAGGGGGCGTGGCCCACAACACCGACAGAAAACACTGATCAGGACAGGCTTTTTAAAGGGACAGTACACTAAAACAAAAGAACCTTTCTTTTTTGGGTCTCTGTCTTTTAAACATTTTTCTACTCACTTAATTCTATCCATATTAAATGTGCCGTCTTCGGGAAAGGGATATTTCTTAGTCCTGGTCCATTTGGACCAAACTATCAACTCGTCAGTTGTTTCTTTCCCAACGTTTCTGTACATGTAAGCAGCAGGTGTTCCCTTTGGAGAGATTTTGCTTATAGTTTATACAATCCTCCACACTGTAATTACACAACAATCAAGGCCTATCTTAACTATCACAATTCAATACTTGATAATTCAGCTGATTGGACAAGACGTCATGTGTTCTCTTCACCTACTTTAGGGTCCTGGCCCCAATAACCAGCCCAGGCTGGGTGTGTGAGAGAAACGTCTGCACTTAGTTGAATCAGCTGACTTACGCAAGACTTTTTTTTTAAAGTGCTCCTTCCCTTGAGCACTATCAGTGTTTCTACCTAAACACTTAATTCAGGTAAACCAGAATTTCACACTTTTCCAAATCCATGACATCCACTCCAGTCTGCGTTTGTCGCCACTACAGACTTGTAATTTCACACTTTTCCGAATTACACAACATCTAATCTGCGCTTGTCCAAATTACAACTTTATACTAAGAATTTTTTTTAAACAAGCCTGTAAGCTGATTACCTTTTCTGTTTTCCTGGCGCCTTTTCCACTAGCAGCTGACAGTTTGTTGGTCCTTACATCGACCTCAAGTTCAGTCTAATCACTGGTATCACAGATCTACTCCGTTATTGCTCTCTCTCAGTCCGTTACTACAACACCGCAGCTGACAATATCGAGTAATCTATCGCGCGTCTCTTTTTTTTCTGTCCCCTTTTTCTTTCCTTGTCTATACGAAACACATTTCCTATGATCGCCTTCCAATTCCTAAAGGCAAACAGAAGAATTAGTCACGTCAGTTAATGCATTCACTCATCAATCGCAGTGTGTCTGGGTTCGTACAGACAACTTGAGTCCGTACTTACCAGGGATCACAAGCGATCTCGGTGGGACCTCCAAGAAACTGTCAAAAACTTGATTACCTATTATACACAATGCATTAACTCCAAACACTTATTTTCAGACAAGTAAGAATTTATTAAAAGAAGCTTGTATACAAGGGAAGCTGTGTCCAAGACAATGGTTGGAACCACCTTTTCGCTGAGCAGAGTTAACTTTTATACAGTTCAATTAGTAATGTCTGTCCATCATAGAATATGTACATGTACACTCTCATTGGTTCAAGTGGTTAGTCAATCAAAAATAGGGAACCCATCCTCTTGTTCTCATGTCTGTCTCGTGGTTCTTTAACAGAGTCTGGGAAACACGTTTCCCTTAGCAACACTGTTATCAGTGGTTTTGTACCTCGCCTCAAGGCTATACGGTCATTCATTTCAGTTAGTCAGACAGTTATCTCATAAGCAGACAATAGCTCTTCTGTGTGTCTTTGCTGGGAACCGAACATAACCATTCTATTGTATTCATCTGGTCAGCTAACATGGTCAACTTTATCCATCATGCTTTGCAGCTTTATGGTTTAGGTGTTTCAGAAAGTCAATTTTGGTCAGGCATTTCTTTATGGTTTTCCACACCGGTCTATCCAGAGTCACTGACTCCAGGTCTGCACAGAGAAACCGACTCCAGGTCTGAACAGAGTCACTGACTCTCGGACTGTACAGAATCACTGGCTCCCGGTGTGTACTGAGCCACTGTCTCTTGGTCTGTACAGATTCACTGACTCCCTGTCTGTGCGGAGTAACTGATTCCAGTGTATATAGAGTCACTGACTCCCGGTCTATACAGAGTCACTGACTCCCGGTCTATACAGAGTCACTGACTCCCGGTCTATACAGAGTCACTGACTCCCGGTCTGTACAGAGTCACTGACTCCCGGTCCAACAGAATCACTGGTTCCTGGTCTGTACAGAGTCACTGACTCGCCCGGTCTGTACAGAGTCACTGACTCCCGGTCCAACAGAATCACTGGCTCCCGGTCTGTACAGATTCACTGACTCCCGGTCTGTACAGAGTCACTGAATCCGGTCTGTACAGAGTCACCGTCTCCCGGTCTGTACAGAGTCACTGAATCCGGTCTGTACAGAGTCACTGACTCCCGGTCTGTACGCAGTAACTAACTTCTGGTCCATGCAGTCTCACTGACTCCTGGTCCGGACAGAATCACTGACTCCCGGTCTGCACAGAGCCGCTGAATACCGGTCTGCACAGAGACACTGACTCTCGGTCCATGCAGTCTCACTGACTCCCGGTCCGCACAGAATCACTGAATCCTGTCTGTACAGTGTCACGGACTCCCGGTCTGCACAGAGCCACTGACTCCCAGTCCGAACAGAATAACAGACTCCCGTTCTGTACAGAACCACTGACTCCCGGTCTGTACAGAGAAACCGACTCCAGGTCTGTACAGAGTCGCTGACTCCCGATCCTTACGCTGTGGAGAGTCACTGAATCCGGTCCATACAGAATCACTTGTACGGAGTTTTTACCTCCCGGTCTGTAAAGATTCACTGACACCCTGTCTGTACAATGTCACTGACTCCCGGTCTGTACAGAGTCACTGACTCCCGGTCTGTACAGGGTCAGTGATTCCCCGGTCTGTACAGGGTCAGTGATTCCCCGGTCTGTACAGAGTCACTGACTCCCGGTCTGTACAGGGTCAGTGATTCCCCGGTCTGTACAGAGTCACTGACTCCCGGTCTGTACAGATTCATTGAATGCCTGTCTGTATAGAGTCACTGACTCCCGGTCTGTACAGTGTCACCGACACTAGGCCTGCACAGAGTCACTGACTAACGGTGGAACGTGAAGCCCACAGACAGCACGGCCTCCCAGTCCTTCCTGTCATCTATCTTGGAGGTTTTAAATGACAGCAAGTGGGAGAGTCTGGATCAGCTGCTATTTCTGGATGAACTGACAAAAGCCGTCTGATCCTTCAAGACAAGTAAAACTGAAAGGAAGCAATGGCTTAATGTTTGAGTTGTACTCAATTCTGTGGGACTGGAAAGGCCCAGACCTACTGGAAGTGGACGGGAGTAAGCTTCTGGCAAGTGGCATGTCAGAATCCATGAGGAAAGGCATCATCACCCCTCGTTTACAAAAGGAAGGGGGAGAGGGAAGAAATCAGAAATTGGCGTCCCATTTCCTTGCTTAATGTTAACTACAAAATTCTGTCCAAGGTCATCGCCAATCGGGTCAAGTCTGCCCTGGAGCGAGAGATTCACCCGGATCTGACCTGTCCTGTACCCAGCAGGAAGATCCCTGATAGCCTGGCACTACTCATGGATACAATCGCCTACGTGCAGGACAGGGGGGTGAACACCTGCCTCATCAGCCTGGACCAGGAGAAGGCCTTTGACAGAATATCCCACAAGTACATGATGGACGTGTTCTCCAAAATAGGGGTTGAGAAGGGAATCCACGACTGGATACAACTGCTCTACATCTGCAGTGAAGTCCTAATCAACGGGTGAGAATCAGAAAGCTTTCCAGTGAGTTCTGGAGTCAGGCCGAGCTGTCCTTTCTCCTCTGCCTTGTTCTTGTGTTGCATCGAAACCTTTGCCGAGTCCATCAGGAAGGACGCAGGTATCAGGGGGGTGATGATCCCAGGCAGTGGAGGTACTCAGGTCAAGGCCTCCCTGTACATGGACGATGTCACCGTCTTCTGCTCAGATCAGCTCTCGGTCCGCAGATTGATGAGCATCTGCGACCAGTTTGAACTGGCCTCAGGGGTCAGAGTTAATTGCAGCAAGAGTGAGGCCATGTTCATAGGGAACTGGACCGACCAATCCTTTGTCCCCTTCACCGTCAGGTCAGATTACCTGAAGGCGCTGGGAATCAGTTTTGGGGTGTGCACCAAGAACTGGGAGGAGCCTATTGCTGAAGTGAAGCAGAAAATGGGACTGTGGGATCGATGATTCCTCTCGATCGTGAGTAAGAACCTGGTTATCAGGTGCGAGGTGCTCTTGGTGTTGCTGCACGTGGCACAGGTCTGGCCCATACCTCGCTCCTGCGCCGCGACAGTCACCCGAGCCGTTTACCACTTTATCTGGAGATCAAAAATGGACCGTGTGCAGGGACAGGATGTACAAATCTCCAGAGAAAGGGGGGAAAACGTACCCAACGTCGTCCTCATACTGATTACCACCTCACATGATGAGGGACGCACTGGAGGTGGGTGCAGCCGTCGCAACGACTCTATGGGGAAAGGCTACAGTTTAGGGCTCTCCCCTCATTGCATACTGAGGGGCTAAAATCAGAGAAAAATGCCTTTGGGCCAAATGTGTAAAGACAAATTAATATAATGTATTGTACCCGTAATCTGTAGTGACTGTAATACAATGAGGCAACCTAGGGTGTCATGAACTGTAATGTACGATGTATGAATGTATGATGTGTAACTGTATTGTTTGTATCGTGACATTTGAAATGTACTGTATGTACCGTTGCAAATTGCATGACCTGTGTAGTATTGTTTGAAGTGTGATATTTGAATTGTACTGTAGGTACCTTGACAAATTTTATGAATAAAGTGTATTTTTCAAACAAAAAAAAGTGCTCGTGTAAAACAACTGTGTTCAGGAAGAATCATAGAAGTTACAACATGGAAACAGGCCCTTCGGCCCAACATGTCCATGTCGCCCAGTTTATACCACTAAGCTAGTCCCAATTGCCTGCACTTGGCCCATATCCCTCTATACCCATCTTACCCATGTAACTGTCCAAATGCTTTTTAAAAGACAAAATTGTACCCGCCTCTACTATTGCCTCTGGCAGCTCGTTCCAGACACTCACCACCCTTTGAGTGAAAAAATTGCCCCTCTGGACCCTTTTGTATCTCTCCCCTCTCACCTTAAATCTATGCCCCCTCGTTATAGACTCCCCTACCTTTGGGAAAAGATTTTGACTATCGACCTTATCTATGCCCCTCATTATTTTATAGACTTCTATAAGATCACCCCTTAACCTCCTACTCTCCAGGGAAAAAAGTCCCAGTCTGTCTAACCTCTCCCTGTAAGTCAAACCATCAAGTCCCGGTAGCATCTTAGTAAATATTTTCTGCACTCTTTCTAGTTTAATAATATCCTTTCTATAATAGGGTGACCAGAACTGTACACAGTACTCCAAGTGTGGCCTCACCAATGCCCTGTACAACTTCAACAAGACATCCCAACTCCTGCATTCAATGTTCTGACCAATGAAACCAAGCATGCCGAATGCCTTCTTCACCACCCTATCCACCTGTGACTCCACTTTCAAGGAGCTATGAATCTGTACTCCCAGATCTCTTTGTTCGATAACTCTCCCCAACGCCCTACCATTAACGGAGTAGGTCCTGGCCCGATTCGATCTACCAAAATGCATCACCTCACATTTATCTAAATTAAACTCCATCTGCCATTCATCGGCCCACTGGCCCAATTGATCAAGATCCCGTTGCAATCCCAGATAACCTTCTTCACTGTCCACAATGCCACCAATCTTGGTGTCATCTGCAAACTTACTAACCATGCCTCCTAAATTCTCATCCAAATCATTAATATAAATAACAAATAACAGCGGACCCAGCACCGATCCCTGAGGCACACCGCTGGACACAGGCATCCAGTTTGAAAAACAACCCTCTACAACCACCCTCTGTCTTCTGTCGTCAAGCCAATTTTGTATCCAATTGGCTACCTCACCTTGGATCCCATGAGATTTAACCTTATGTAACAACCTACCATGCGGTACCTTGTCAAATGCTTTGCTGAAGTCCATGTAGACCACGTCTACTGCACAGCCCTCATCTATCTTCTTGGTTACCCCTTCAAAAAACTCAATCAAATTCGTGAGACATGATTTTCCTCTCACAAAACCATGCTGACTGTTCCTAATTAGTCCCTGCCTCTCCAAATGCCTGTCGATCCTGTCCCTCAGAATACCCTCTAACAACTTACCCACTACAGATGTCAGGCTCACTGGTCTGTAGTTCCCAGGCTTTTCCCTGCCGCCCTTCTTAAACAAAGGCACAACATTTGCTACCCTCCAATCTTCAGGCACCTCACCTGTAGCGGTGGATGATTCAAATATCTCTGCTAGGGGACCCACAATTTCCTCCCTAACCTCCCATAACGTCCTGGGATACATTTCATCAGGTCCCGGAGATTTATCTACCTTGATGCGCGTTAAGACTTCCAGCACCTCCCTCTCTGTAATATGTACACTCCTCAAGACATCACTATTTATTTCCCCAAGTTCCCTAACATCCATGCCTTTCTCAACTGTAAATACCGATGTGAAATATTCATTCAGGATCTCACCCATTTCTTGTGGTTCCGCACATAGATGACCTTGTTGATCCTTAAGAGGCCCTACTCTCTCCCTAGTTACCCTTTTGCCCTTTATGTATTTGTAGAAGCTCTTTGGATTCACCTTTGCCTGATCTGCCAAAGCAATCTCATATCCCCTTTTTGCCCTCCTGATTTCTCTCTTAACTCTACTCCGGCAATCTCTATACTCTTCAAGGGATCCACTTGATCCCAGCTGCCTCTGCATGTCATATGCCTCCTTCTTCTTTTTGACTAGTTCCTCAATCTCCCGAGTCATCCAAGGTTCCCTGCTTCTACCAGCCTTGCCCTTCACTTTATAAGGAATGTGCTTACCCTGAACCCTGGTTAACACACTTTTGAAAGCCTCCCACTTACCAGACGTCCCTTTGCCTGCCAACAGACTCTCCCAATCAACTTCTGAAAGTTCCTGTCTAATACCATCAAAATTGGCCTTTCCCCAATTTAGAATTTTAACTTTTGGGCCAGACCTATCCTTCTCCATAGCTATCTTAAAACTAATGGAATTATGATCACTTGTCCCAAAGTGATCCCTCACCAACACTTCTGTCACCTGCCCTTCCTTATTTCCCAAGAGGAGGTCAAGTTTTGCCCCCTCTCTAGTCGGGCCATCCACATACTGAATGAGAAATTCCTCCTGAATACACTCAACAAATTTCTCTCCATCCAAGCCCCTAATGCTATGGCTGTCCCAGTCAATGTTGGGAAAGTTAAAGTCCCCTACTATTACCACCCTATTTTTCTTGCAGCAGTCTGTAATCTCCTTACATATTTGCTCCTCAATTTCCCGTTGACTATTTGGGGGTCTGTAGTACAATCCTATCAAAGTGATCTCTCCCTTCTTATTTTTCAGTTCTACCCATATAGACTCAGTGGGCGAACCCTCGGATATATCCCCTCTCACTACTGCCGTGATGTTCTCCCTAATCAAGAACGCAACTCCCCCTCCTCTCTTACCTCCTGCTCTATCTTTCCTATAGCATCTGTACCCTGGAACATTGAGCTGCCAGTCCTGCCCCTCCCTTATCCATGTTTCAGTAATAGCTATAACATCCCAGTCCCATGTACCCATCCATGCCCTGAGTTCATCTGCCTTGCCCATCAGACTTCTTGCATTGAAATAAATGCAGTTTAATCTAGACTTCCCTTGGTCTTTGCCCTGCTTTCTCAGACCATCTGTCCGGTCATGTTCTGTACACTCTCCCTTACTGCCTTTTGTTTCTGTCACCATTTTATTTCCCACTGACTTCCTGCATCGGTTCCCATCCCCCTGCCACATTAGTTTAAACCCTCCCCAACAGCACTGGCAAACACTCCCCCTAGGACATTGGTTCCAGTCCTGCCCAGATGCAGACCGTCCAATTTGTACTGGTCCCACCTCCCCCAGAACCGGTTCCAATGGCCCAGGAATTTGAATCCCTCCCTCTTGCACCATCTCTCAAGCCACGTATTCATCTTAGCTATCCTGTCATTCCTACTCTGACTTGCCCGTGGCACTGGTAGCAATCCTGAGATTACTACCTTTGAGGTCCTACTCTTTAGTTTAACTCCTAACTCCCTAAATTCAGCTTGTAGGACCTCATCCTGTTTTTTCCTCATGTCACCTTTGGTTCTTTTGCCAATCACCTTAAATCTATGTCCTCTGGTTCTTGACCCTTCCACCAATGGGAACAGCTTCTCCCTGTCTACTCTGTCTCGACCCTTCATGATTTTGAATATCTCTATCAAATCTCTTCTCAACCTTTCAGTTTCAAGGCCTTCACATCTTTCCTAAAGTGCGGTGCCCAGAACTGGATGCAATACTCAAGTTGTGGTCAAACCAGTGTTTTATAAAGGTTCATCATGACTTTCTTACTTTTGTACACTATGCCTCCATTAATAAAGCCTAGGATCCCGTATGCTTTCTGAACTGCTTTCTCAACCTGCGCTGCCACTTCCAACGATTTGTGCACATATACCCCCAGATCTCTCTGTTCCTGTATCCCTTTTAGAATTGTGCCCACTATATATTGCCTCTCCCCGTTCTTCCTACTGAAATGTATCACTTCACATTTTTCTGCGTTAAATTTCATCTGCCACGTGTCCGCCCATTCCACCAGCCTGTCTATATCCTCTTGAAGTCTATCACTATCCACCTCACTGTTCACTACACTTCCAAGGTTTGTGTCATCTGCAAATTTTGAAATTGTGCCCTGTACACCCAAGTCCAATTCATTAATATATATCAAGCAAAGCAAAGTACCAACCCCTGGGTAACACCACTGTACACCTGCATCCAGTCTGAAAAACAGCCGTTCACCACTACTCTCTGTTTCCTTTTATTTAACCAATTCTGTACCCATGTTGCTACTGCTCCCTTTATTCCATGGCCTTCCATCTTGATGACAAGCCTATTATGCGGCACTTTATCAAACGGCTTTTGGAAGTCCGTATACGCCACATCAACTGCATTGCCCTCATCGACCCTCTCTGTTACCTCATCAAAAACATCTATCAAGTTAGTTAAACACAATTTGCCTTTAACAAATCTGTGCTGGCTTTCCCTAATCAATCCACACTTGTCCAAGTGACTGGTCATTCTGTCCCAGATTATCATTGCTAGAACTTTCCCCACCACTGAGGTTAAACTGATTGGTCTGCACTTGTTGGGTTTTATCCTTTCACCCTTTCTTGAACAATGGAGTAACATTTGCAATTCTCCAGTCCTCTGGCACCACGCCCATATCGAAGGATGTTTGGAAGATTGTGGCCAGTACCTCTGCAATTTCCACCGTTACTTCCCTCAGCAACCTAGGGTGCATCCCACCCGGATTGGGTGACTTAGCTACTTTAAGTACAGCTAGCCTTTCAAGCACCTCCTCTTTATGAATTTTTAACCCATCCAGTATCTCAACTACATCTTCCTTTACTAACACCCTGGCAGCATCTTCTTCCTTGGTAAAGACAGATGCAAAGTATTTATTTAGTACCTCGGCCATGCCCACTGCCTCCATGAGTAGATCCCCTTTTTGGTCCCTGATCAGCCGTAGCCCTCCTCTTACTACCCGTTTACTGTTTACATGCCTATAGAAGACTTTTGAATTCCCTTTTATGTTTGCTGCTAGTCTATTCTCATACTCTCTCTTTGCCCCTCTTATTTCCTCTTTCACTTCCCATCTGAACTTTCTATATTCAGCCTGGTTTCACCTGCATTATCAACTTGACATCTGTCATACATACCTTTTTTCTGCTTCATCTTTCTCTCTATCTCTTTCATCACCCAGGGAGCTCTGGCTTTAGTTGCCCTACCTTTCCCCCTCGTGGGAATGTACCTAGACTGTACCCGAACCATCTCCTCCTTAAAGACCGCCCATTGTTCAATTACAGTTTTGCCTGTCAATCTTTGATTCCAATTTACCCGGGCCAGGTCTGTTCTCATCCCATTGGAATTGGCCCTCCTCCAATCCAGTATTTTTACTTTAGAGTGGTCCGTGTCCTTTTCCATAGTTATTCTAAACCTTATGATACCATGATCAGTGTCCCCTAAATGTTCCCTCACTGACACTTGCTCTACTTGGCCCGCCTCGTTCCTTAGAACCAAATCCAGGACTACCTCCTTCCTCGTTGGGCCGGAAACGTACTGGTCAAGAAAGTTATCCTGGACACATTTCAAAAATTCCTCCCCCTTTTTGCCCCTTATATTATAATTGTTATCACAGTCCATGTTAAGATAGTTGAAGTCCCCAGTTATCACTACTCTACGGCTTTTGCACCTCTCTGTAATTTCCCTGCAAATTTGCTCCTCTATATCCTTCCCACTAGTTGGTGGCCTATAGAATACACCTAGTAGTGTAATGGCACCTCTATTGTTTCTTAACTCTAACCATATAGATTTCTGTCCTTGACCCCTCCGGGACATCCTTTCTTTCCAGTACTACAATATTCCCCTTATTCAATAATGCCACCCCACCTCCTTCCCTATCTTTCCTGAGCACTTTGTATCCAGGAATATTTAGTACCCAATCCTGCCCTCTTTTGAGCCAGGTCTCTGTTATCATCACAACATCATATTCTCATGTGACTAAATGCACCTTATTTAACACGATTCGAGCGTTTACACCTATCTTAGTACTTCTTGTATTCTCTCTTAGTCTGATCCCACCAAATACCATACTATTCTTACTCTAGTGCTATCTTTCTCACCCAATCCTTTGTGCACCTTGGTACTCCTTTCTAATACTACATTCCCCTGCCAAATTAGTTAAACCCCACCGCACCCCCTCCCACCCACCACACACAGCACTAGCTTTTGCACCTCTCTGTAATTTCCCTGCAAATTTGCTCTCCTATCTCCTTCCCACTAGTTGGTGGACTATCGAAAACACCCAGTAGTGTAATGGCGCCTCTGTTGTTTCTTAAATCTAAACAAATAGATTTCTGTCCTTGAACTCTCCAGAGCATCCCCCCGTGAGGTGATTGGTCGCAGTTCAATTTAGGTGCTACCGGTTCGGCCTGTACAGGTCCCACCTCCCCGAGAACTGGTCCCAGTGCCCCAAGAATCTAAAGCCCTCCCTCCTGCACCATCTCTCCAGCCACGCATTCATCTGCTCTATCCTCCTCTTTCTATACTCGCTAGCACGTGGCACCGGGAGTAATCTAGAGATTACTACCTTTGAAGTCCTGCTTATTAATCTCTTTCTGAACTCCTAAAGTTCTGCCTGCAGGCTCTCATCCCTTTTCCTACTTATGTCGTTGTTACCGAAATGGACCACGGAACTGAAGATTGTAGGTTCGACTCCAACCTGAATGGAAAGTTTTTGCAAACTGTGGATTACTTTATGACTGTAGAGATGCTTTTTCTCCATCTCTCACCTCATCTTTCTGTCTTTGCTGGATGCCAAAATCAAGATCTTTTGCTTACTGCAGAACACCAAAAGATTTGCTGCCCCTTGACCTCTCTGTACCCAAACACACGGCGAAGCTTAGGAAATAAGTGGACGATGGGCTCACTGACAACACTTTTGTTTCTGTATAATTGCCCCAAAGAAAACGACGAGTGGAGAACACAGGGATTAATTTCACTATTTCTCACATGTTAAGTGAGCATTCTGCCAGTTGAGCTAATTCCCCATTTTCTGTGCATAAATTGTCCTTCACAGTTCCCGCCTCGCACTCACCTCCAGGGTGCTCCATGACCAGCAGAGAAATCTTGCCTTGGGTTGGCCCGCTCCTTGAATATATTAAATACTTTGCTCCAATCGGTGTTATCAAACATCAGCAAGCGAGCAACAGCAGAACGAGGAAGACACAGTAATCATGAATGATGCTGAGAAGAGCCTGACACTGGCAGGGCAGATGAAGTCACCAGAAAGCAACAGCTGCCCGAGCTTGAGGGAGCAGCGAGAGCCCTGTCTGAGTGACTGATCGAAGACTTTTTTGTCTGAAATTGAGGGTGGTTTGAAGTGTTGCTGCTCAAAGGCACTCCCTGTTGGTGAGCAGAGGGAAATACTCGAGTCAAACAGCCGTGTTCGGGCAGACACAGAGAGCTTTTAGGTTTGAGAAAGGAAAAGAGGTGTCCTGTGCCTGAGCGCCAACTTGTTAATCTGTAAGCTACCTATAAAGTTAGGAGAGCGACCTTGACGTATTTAATGCTTATTCCAAAAGCACACTCGCTCCTTCGAGCCAGAATTGAAACAGAGAACTAGAAATAACTTTGCTTTGATTCATCCTCTACAATCTTCTGCATTACCAGATGAGCTGTCGAAGGGAAGTGGCGAAAGTCCTTCCCTTTGATGATTGTTCACCATTCGCCTGTTGACACGCCTGAACTCATGGATTCATGTGCACATGACTGAGACTGACTCGGTACCTGCTCATATCACAGGGCTCTGTGAGTGTGAGCTGCTACTTATTGCTTATAACATGAGCCAGTGGCGCAATGGATAATCCGTCTGATTATGGATCAGCTGATTGTAGGTTTGACTCCAATGTAGCTTGGTTGTTTTTTTGCAAACTGTGCATTATTTTATGACTTTCAATACCTTGCAAGCTGTCCTAATTGGTGGTGCTGCCTGGCTCCATACCTGGTAAGTGCCTTCTTAGCGCAGTGAGCAGTGTCATAATCTGAAAATCCTGAATTCAATCTTCAGAGAAGGTATCAGGGATTAGGAAGCTTTTTTTCCATCTTTCACTTAATTTTTCCATCTTTGCTGCAAAACAAAATCAAGAACTTTTGCTTACTGCAGCAAATCTTGACCTCTCTACCCAAACACACAGTGAAGTTTAGGAAGTCCATGGGCTATGGACTCGCTGACAACACTCTTGTTTCTGTATAATTGCACCAAGACAATCGGTGAGTGGAGAATATAATCAACGATCCCGCTACTTCTCACAGGCCAAGTGAGCGCTCTACCAGTTGAGTTAATCCCCCGTTTGCTGTTTGTAAATTGCCCCTCATAGTTCCCGCCTTGCACTCGCCTCCAAGCTGCTCGATGACCAGCAGAGAAATCTTGCCTTGGGTTGGCCCACTCCCTGAATATATTAAATACTTTGCTCCAATCGGCAGTATCGAGCATCAGCAAGTGAGGAACAGCAGAACGGGAAGCCCCAGTAATCATGAGTGATGCTGAGAAGAGCCCGAGCCTGTGGAAGGAAGACGAGGTCACCGGAAAGCAACAGCCGGCCGAGCTCGAGGAGCAGCGAGAGCCCTGACTGACTGACTGATCGAAAACCATTTTCCCTGAAATTGGTGCGATTTGAGGTGTTGCTGCTCAAAGGCACTCCCTGCTGGTGAGCAGAGGGAAATGCTCGAGTGAAACAGCCGGACTCGGGCAGAGACAGAGAGCTTCAAGGTTTGAGAAAGGACAAGTGGTGTCCTGTGCCTTAGTGGCAACATGTTAATCTGTGAGCTGCCTGTAAAGTTAAGAGAGTGAACTTGAGGTAATTGCTGCTTACTCCAAAAGCACACTCCGTTCCTTCGAGCTGGAATGGAACCAGCGACTTCATGATGACTTTATTTGGTTTTTTTACTCTAGTCTTCTGCTCTACCAGCTGAGCTATTGAAGGGAAGTGATAAAAAATTATTATCTTTGGTGATTGTTCACCGTGTGCCTGTTGACACGTTCAGACTCGTGGAGTCCGGTGCTGATCGAAGACTTCTTTTGCCTGAAAGCGAGAGCTGAGTGTTTTGAAGTATTGCTGCTCAAAAGCACTCCCTGCTGGTGAGCAGAGGCAGAGCAGCCTTGTTTGGGCAGACACAGAAAGTTTTAAGGTTTGAGAAAGGACAAGTGGTGTCCTGTGCGTTCATGGCAACATGTTAATCTGTGAGGTGCCTGTAAAGTTAAGAGAGCGACCTTGAACTAATTGCTGCTTACTCCAAAATCACACGTTCTCCTTCGAGCAGGAATTGAACAAATGACGGAAGGATGACTTTGTCCTATTTTCCACAACAGTCTTGTCGCTCGACCAGCTGAGGTATCGAAGGGAAGCGGAAAAACTGTTTGGTGATTGTTCACCGTGCACCTTTGACACACCTGGACTCGTGGATTCCAGTGCTCATGACTGAGGCTGACTCGGTACCTGCTCATACCGCAGTGCTGTGGGAGTGGGAGCTGCTCCGTGTTCTCCACAGCCTGGGCCAGTGACACAATGAATAATGGGACTGATTATTGATCTGGAGATTGTGGGTTCAAGTCTACGGAGGGTGTAAAGTGGAAGGCCGGGCCTGGAGAGCATTGGAATAGTCGAGTCTGGAGATAAACAAAGGCACGGATGAGGGTTTCAGCAACAGAATTTCATTCTGGCAGTTGGGATTTGTTTCTGCTGATGTTAATAACCACTATAACTGGGCTGAAATTCAATATTCTGGATTGATGTCAAATAAATCAACTTTGTTTCAAACAGAATACGTCAATTACTTGATGAATTCAAGATAAGAGACTAATTGATGTCCTAATTACCGATTATTATGCCTTTTCTCCTATCTCACTCTAGATTATTTCAGTTCTCGTACCTTCAGTTTCTCTCATGGCCAAGTCCCAATTCCCCGGTCCTTCCCGAGTGCCTCTCCCAGCCTTGGGATCCAGGGAAGGTATCAGTAATGTACCCGGGATCACTAAACACAAAACCCAGTCTGTGAATCACTTTCAGCGACTGGACTTATCGTGTGTCCCACAGCATCTCTCTCATCTTCAATGTGTGAATAGAGCATCAGGCCTGGAAATCATGCTTTAAATTTAAATCCACTCACCAAAAGTATTTAACAAAATACAAACAAGTAAACACTTCACGGAACAATAATCCAGCACTAAATTCAAAGGAGTAAGTCTGTTATCAAATTACTTGAGTGGACAGAATAAAGAAAAATCCCAACTCTCAGATCGCCTCGAATCCTTTGCAAACCTTGACAGTAATCAACAAGTCTAATTGAATGTTGACCTTTATCTTGAGTGGGGTTGGAATACAGAAGTGATGCTTCAGTTGTAATGTAAACAATTTTACAACACCAAGTTATAGTCCAACAATTTTATTTGAAATTCACAAGCTTTCGGAGGCTTCCTCCTTCCTCAGGTGAATGTTGTGGAAATGAAATCCTCGAACCCTTCGCATTTATAAATCACAGAACAATACCTGGTGATTACAGATAGTTTTTCCAACTGCCCGTTGCCAAGGCAATCACAGTGTGCAGACAGAGAGGTATTACCTACAAGGCCACCGAATATACAGACACCCAAAAAAAAAAACAGAGAGAGAGAGGCAGAAACATAGAAACATCCGGAAGGAAGAGAAAGACAGCAAATGACCCGTTATATTAAAAACAGATAACATTTGTTCGCTGGTGGGGTTACGTGTAGCGTGACATGAACCCAAGATCCCGGTTGAGGCCGTCCTCATGGGTGCAGAACTTGGCTATCAATTTCTGCTCGACGATTTTGCGTTGTCGTGTGTCTCGAAGGCCGCCTTGGAGTACGCTTACCCGAAGGTCGGTGGCTGAATGTCCTTGAATGATGAAGTGTTCCCCGATTGGGAGGAAACCCTCCTGTTTGGCGATTGTTGCGCGGTGTCCGTTCATCCGTTGTCGCAGCGTCTGCATGGTCTCGCCAATGTACCATGCTCTGGGGCATTCTTTCCTGCAACGTATGAGGTAGACAACGTTGGCCGAGTCACAGGAGTATGAACCATGCACCTGGTGGGTGGTGTCCTCTCGTGTGATGGTGGTATCTGTGTCGATGATCTGGCATGTCTTGCAGAGGTTACCGTGGCAGGGTTGTGTGGTGTCGTGGACGCTGTTCTCCTGAAAGCTGGGTAATTTGCTGCAAACGATGGTCTGTTTGAGGTTGGGTGGCTGTTTAAAGGCGAGTAGTGGAGGTGTGGGGATGGCCATAGCGAGGTGTTCGTCGTCATTGAGGACATGTTGAAGGCTGCGGAGAACATGGCGTAGTTTCTCCGCTCCAGGGAAGTACTGGACGACGAAGGGTACTCTGTTGGTTGCGTCCCGTGTTAGTCTTCTGAGGAGGTCTATGCGATTTTTCGCTGTGGCCCGTCGGAACTGTCGATCGATGAGTCGAGCGTCATATCCCGTTCTTACTAGGGCGTCTTTCAGCGTTTGTAGATGTCCATCGCATTCCTCCTCGTCTGAGCAGACCCTGTGTATTCGCAGGGCCTGTCTATAGGGGATGGCCTCTTTGACGTGGTTAGGGTGGAAGTTGGAAAAGTGCAGCATCGTGAGGTTGTCCGTGGGCTTGCGGTAGAGTGAGGTGCTGAGGTGCCCGTCTTTGATGGAGATTCGTGTGTTCAAGAAAGAAACTGATTCTGAGGAGTAGTCCATGGTGAGCTTGATGGTGGGATGGAACTTGTTGATGTTATCGTGTAGTCTCTTTAGTGATTCCTCGCCGTGGGTCCATCGAAAGAAAATGTCGTCGATGTATCTGGTGTATAGTGTTGGTTGGAGGTCCTGTGCAGTGAAGAAGTCCCGCTTGAACTTGTGCATGAAAATGTTGGCGTATTGGGGTGCGAATTTGGTCCCCATGGCTGTTCCGTGTGTTTGGGTGAAGAACTGGTTATCGAAGGTGAAGACATTGTGATCCAGGATGAAGCGGATGAGTTGTAGGATGGTGTCTGGAGATTGGCTGTTGTTGGTGTTGAGTATTGATGCTGTCGCAGCAATGCCGTCATCGTGGGGGATACTGGTGTAGAGTGCCGAGATGTCCATCATGGTGAGAAGTGTTCCTGGTTCAACTGGTCCGTGGGTGCTGAGTTTTTGTAGGAAGTCTGTCGTGTCGCGACAGAAGCTGGGGGTTCCCTGTACGATGGGTTTCAGGATGCCCTCGATGTATCCAGAGAGGTTCTCACACAGGGTTCCGTTGCCTGATACGATAGGACGTCTGGGTGTGTTGGCTTTGTGTATCTTTGGGAGGCAGTAGAAGTCTCCCACGCGGGGAGTGCGTGGGATGAGAGTGCGTAGGATGCTTTGAAGGTCTGGATCGAAGGTTTTGATCAGTTTGTTGAGCTGGTGGGTGTGTTCTTTGGTCGGATCTGCGGGTAACCGTCTGTAGTGTTCCTGGTTGTCCAGTTGTCGGTATGCTTCTTTGCAATAGTCCGTTCTGTTCTGTATGACTATGGCTCCTTCTTTGTCTGCTGGTTTGATGACGATGTTGCGGTTGGTCTTGAGAGCGTTGATGGCGTTGCGTTGAGCTCGGGTGACATTCTGGACTGTCTTCTGAGTGCGGCTGATGAATCTGGCATTGACGCATTTCCTGACAGCTTGAGCATACATGTCAAGCTGAGGGCAGCGACCCTCCGGAGGAGTCCAGTATGACTCTTTCCTCTTCGGTTGCTGTACTGCGGATCCCTCTGTCTGCTGTTCTGGATCATTGATTGTCTCATTGGGTTCGTTGCTGAAATCTTGGGATTTGTGGAAGAATTCCCGGAGCCTCATTCTCCTGATGAATTCCTCTGTGTCCGCCGCGAGACTAGTGGGGTCCATTTTGGTGGTGGGGCAGAAATTGAGCCCTCGGCTGAGAACTTCGATTTCGTCTGGTTGAAGGGTGTTGTCGGACAAATTGACGATGGACTTCCCTGTGGTTGCAACCGTGGTACCAGGGGAAGCTTGGTCGATGCTGGTGGTGATGCCGAGTTTCTCAAGCTTCCTGCTCTTGGTTTTAATGTAGGCAGCGTAGTTCCGTTGCCTCGTCTGTTTGGCGGTATCTCGTAGCTGGTCTGCTGTGTCCTGAGTACAGGTTGAGAGTATGGACTCTATCTTAGTTTCGAGGTTGCGGCGTCTGCTGTAGGACGCAACACGGGATGCAACCAACAGAGTACCCTTCGTCGTCCAGTACTTCCCCGGAGCGGAGAAACTACGCCATGTTCTCCGCAGCCTTCAACATGTCATCAATAACGACGAACACCTCGCTATGGCCATCCCCACACCTCCACTACTCGCCTTTAAACAGCCACCCAACCTCAAACAGACCATCGTTTGCAGCAAATTACCCAGCTTTCAGGAGAACAGCGTCCACAACACCACACAACCCTGCCACGGTAACCTCTGCAAGACATGCCAGATCATCGACACAGATACCACCATCACACGAGAGGACACCACCCACTAGGTGCATGGTTCATACTCCTGTGACTCGGCCAACGTTGTCTACCTCATACGTTGCAGGAAAGAATGCCCCAGAGCATGGTACATTGGCGAGACCATGCAGACGCTGCGACAACGGATGAACGGACACCGCGCAACAATCACCAAACAGGAGGGTTCCCTCCCAGTCGGGGAACACTTCAGCAGTCAAGGACATTCAGCCACCGACCTTCGGGTAAGCATACTCCAAGGCGGCCTTCGAGACACACAACGCAAAATCGTCGAGCAGAAATTGATAGCCAAGTTCCGCACCCATGAGGACGGCCTCAACCGGGATCTTGGGTTCACATCATGCTACACGTAACCCCACCAGCGAACAAATGTTATCTGTTTTTAATATAACGGGTCATTTGCTGTCTTTCTCTTCCTTCTGGATGTTTCTATGTTTCTGCCTCTCTCTCTGTTTTTTTTTTGGGTGTCTGTATATTCGGTGGCCTTGTAGGTAACACCTCTCTGTCTGCACACTGTGATTGCCTTGGCAACGGGCAGTTGGAAAGACTATCTGTAATCACGTATTGTTCTGTGATTTATAAATGCGAAGGGTTCGAGGATTTAATTTCCACAACATTCACCTGAGGAAGGAGGAAGCCTCCGAAAGCTTGTGAATTTCAAATAAAATTGTTGGACTATAACTTGGTGTTGTAAAATTGTTTACAATTGTCAACCCCAGTCCATCACCGGCATCTCCACATCAGTTGTAATGAACCTTGGACCGACCCCATCTGGAGAACTGGGCACCGAACCTAAGGAGAGATAAATCGGTCTTGGAAAAGATACATTGCATATTCACCAGAATGATGCTGGGGTTAAAAGGATTAAATTATGAGGATAGGTGGCATAAACTTGGATTTTATTACAATGAGTTTAGAACATTGAGATGTGATCTCATCGAGATGTTTCAAATAATAAATGTATACAATAAGGTAGATACAGAGAAATGATTTCTTCTGGAGGGGGAATCCAGAACAAGAGGGCATAAGAAATAGGAGCAGGAGTGGGCCATACGGCCCCTCGAGGCTGCTCTGCCATTCAGTAAGAACATGGCTGATCTTCTATGTTAACTCCACTTTCCTGCCCATTCCTTGAGTCCCTCGGTGTCCAAAAATCTCTCGATCTCATTCTTGTACATACTCAACGACTGAGCAGCCACAGCCCTCTGAGTTAGAGAATTCCAGATATTCACAACCCTCTGAGTGAAGAAATGTTTCCTCATCTCAGTCCTAAATGGCTGATCTCTTATCTTGAGACTATGCTCCCTAGTTCTAGACTCTCCAGCAGGGGGAAACAGCCTCTCAGCATCTAACCTGTCAAGCCCTCTAAGAATGTTAGACATTTCAATGAGATCACCTCTCATTCTTCTAAACTCCAGAGAATATTCTGCTCAATCTCTCCTCATACAACAACCCTCTCATCGCAGGAGTCAATCTAGTAAAATTTTGTTGCACCCCATCAAACGCAAGTAAATCCTTCCTCAGGTAAGGAGACCAAAACTGGACGCAGTACTCCAGGTGTGGTCTCACCAAAGCCATAGAGTCATAGAGTTATACAGCACGGATAGAGGCCCTTCGGCCCATCATGTCCGCGTCGGCCATCAAGCCCTGTCTACTCTAATCCCATATTCCAGCATTTGGTCCATAGCCTTGTAAGCTATGGCATTTCAAGTGCTCATCCAAATGCTTCTTGAATGTTGTGAGGGTTCCTGCCTCCACAACCCTTTCAGGCAGTGAGTTCCAGACTCCAACCACCCTCTGGGTGAAAAAGTTCTTTCTCAAATCCCCTCTAAACCTCCCGCCTTTTACCTTGAATCTATGTCCCCTTGTTATAGAACCCTCAACGAAGGGAAAAAGCTCCTTAGTATCCATCCTATCTGTGCCCCTCATAATTTTGTACACCTCAATCATGTCCCCCCTCAGCCTCCTCTGCTCCAAGGAAAACAAACCCAATCTTCCCAGTCTCTCTTCATAGCTGAAGCGCTCCAGCCCTGGTAACATCCTGGTGAATCTCCTCTGCACCCTCTCCAAAGCGATCACATCCTTCCTGTAGTGTGGCGACCAGAACTGCACACAGTACTCCAGCTGTGGCCTAACCAGTGTTTTATACAGCTCCATCATAACCTCCTTGCTCTTGTATTCTATGCCTCGGCTAATAAAGGCAAGTATCCCATATGCCTTCTTTACCACCTTATCTACCTGTTCCGCCGCCTTCAGGGATCTGTGAACTTGCACACCAAGATCCCTCTGACCCTCTGTCTTGCCTAGGGTCCTCCCATTCATTGTGTATTCCCTTGCCTTGTTAGTCCCACCAAAGTGCATCACCTCGCACTTTTCCGGGTTAAATTCCATTTGCCACTGTTCCGCCCATCTGACCAACCCATCTATATCGTCCTGCAGACTGAGGCTATCCTCCTCGCTATTTACCACCCTACCAATTTTTGTATCATCAGCGAACTTACTGATCATACCTTTTACATTCATATCCAAGTCATTAATGTAGACCACAAACAGCAAGGGACCCAGCACCGATCCCTGTGGTACCCCACTGGCCACAGGCTTCCAGTCACAAAAACAACCTTCGACCATCACCCTCTGCCTTCTGCCTTCTGCCACTAAGCCAGTTTTGTATCCAAAGTGCCAAGGCACCCTGGATTCCATGGGCTCGTACCTTCTTGACCAGTCTCCTGTGCGGGATTTTAACGAAGGCCTTACTGAAATGAACATTGTAATAGGAACCTTATGGCCAATATGGGGATTGAACTCGAGGCCTTGGCATTATTAGCACCACGCTCTAACCAACTAAGCTAACCGGCTATACACCCTATATAATTGCAGCAAGGATTCCTTACTCTTATTCTCCAACTCACTTGCAACAAAGATCAACATTCTATTTGCTTTCCTAATTGTTTGCTGTACCTGCATATTAACTTCCTGTGATCCGTGCACAAGGACACCCAAATCCCTCTGGACACCAACATTTCTGAGTCTCTCACCTATTCAAAAAATATTCTGCTTCCCTATTCCTCCTACCAAAGTGAAAAATTTCCACATTTCCCCACATTGTACTCCATCTGCCACCTTCTTGATAATCTTACAATTAGAGCTAGGTCATTTACGAGCAAAATAAGGTAACAATTTTTCACACAAAGGGTGGTGGAAATTACAAACTCACTTCCCCGAAAGGCTGTGGATGCTGGGGGTAATTGAAATTTTCAATATTGAGATTGATAGATTTGTGTTGTGTGAGGGTTGAAAGGGATATGGAGCAAAGGCGAGTAAATAGAGTTGTGGCACAGACTAGTCCTGATCTAATTCAACGGTAGAGCAGACTTGAGGGGCTAAATGGCTAATTCCAGTTCCTGAACCCAGTCACTGACACCAATCTCCTCCTGTCTGATATAAACCAACCCCACACTCACTGACACCAATCTCCTCCTGTCTGATATAAACCAACCCCACACTCACTGACACCAATCTCCTCCTGTCTGATATAAACCAACCCCACAGTCACTGACACCAATCTCCTCCTGTCTGATATAAACCAACCCCACAGTCACTGACACCAATCTCCTCCTGTCTGATATAAACCAATCCCACACTCACTGACACCAATCTCCTCCTGTCTGATATAAACCAATCCCACACTCACTGACACCAATCTCCTCATGTCTGATATAAACCAATCCCACACTCACTGACACCAATCTCCTCCTGTCTGATATAAACCAACCCCACAGTCACTGACACCAATCTCCTCCTGTCTGATATAAACCAACCCCACACTCACTGACACCAATCTCCTCCTGTCTGATATAAACCAACCCCACAGTCACTGACACCAATCTTCTCCTGTCTGATATAAACCAACCCCACAGTCACTGACACCAATCTCCTCCTGTCTGATATAAACCAACCCCACAGTCACTGACACCAATCTTCTCCTGTCTGATATAAACCAACCCCACAGTCACTGACACCAATCTCCTCCTGTCTGATATAAACCAACCCCACAGTCACTGACACCAATCTCACTGAACGGTGGAACAGGATCGAGGGGCTGAATGGCCTACTCCTGTTCCTAATGTTCCGATGTCACACTGAAGTTGCTAACATTCCTCTTCACAGTTCTTAATGCTCCCTATCTTGATGTTGTCAGGAAATGTTGATCTTATGCCCTTGTACCCAAGCCCAGGTCATTGCTCTGTATTGAGAGGAGCAATGGTCCCAACACTGCCCCTGGGGACACCACTGTTTATATCCCCACTGTCTGAAAAACATCCATGAACCACTACTCTGCCCTTTATCAAACTTCCCATCCACACTGACCCACTCCCTTTAATACCGTGAGCTTTAATCTTATCAACAAGCCTCCTGTCCGGCATCTTATCAAACACTTTTTAACAATCCATCTTCACAACACCCATTGCATTTTATCCCTACACTGTGTTATTTCCTCCAATAATCCCTGCTGTCTGTCCTGAATTAATCCATTTTATCCCTACACTATTGTTTGCTCCAATAATTCCTGCTGTCTGTCATGAAGCGGAGCGGATCGGAGCAGAGGGAGCATCCGATAAAAGGCGGGACTTCAGAGGGAGCTGCAACGGATTTCGAAGTGACATCAGGAATCAGAAAGGGACGCGACACAGGGAAGGCACCTGATTGGTGAGTAGGTTCAGGTGAGTATTTCTACTTATCGACAGTAACTAAAGCAAAAAGAAAGGGAAGGTCTGCAGGTCTTATAGCAAGTTGCGTTTTTTTTAGTGAATCAAGGTCCCTAGTGTAGTTAACATTCTCTAAATTAAGAATAATTTAAAGGAGTAAACTCCTTAAAGGGAGTGGTAAGTAGTTTTTCTTTCCTTTTTTTCTCTTGACATTGTAGTTGTTGTTAAGCTAACTTAAGGGTTAAGTCATGGCAGGAGATCCCAGCGCCGTGTCATGTTCCTCTTGTGGGATGTGGGAATTCAGGGATCCTTCCTGTATCCCTGATTCCTTCACCTGCGGGAAGTGTGTCCAGCTGCAGCTATTGTTTGACCGCTTGACGGCTCTGGAGCTGCGGATGGACTCACTTTGGAGCATCCGCGATGCTGAGAAAGTCGTGGATAGCACGTTCAGTGAGTTGGTCACACCACAGATAAAAATTACCGAGGGAGACAGTGAATGGGTGACCAACAGACAGAGGAAGAGTAGGAAGGCAGTGCAGGGGTCCCCTGCGGTCATCTCCCTCCAAAACAGGTATACCGTTTTGGATACTGTTGGCGGAGATGGCTCACCAGGGGAAGGTGGCAGTGGCCAGGTTCATGGCACCGTGGCTGGCTCTGCTGCACAGGAGGGCAGGAAAAAGAGTGGCAGAGCTATAGTGATAGGGGACTCGATTGTAAGGGGAATAGACAGGCGTTTCTGCGGACGCAACCGAGACTCCAGGATGGTATGTTGCCTCCCTGGTGCAAGGGTCAAGGATGTCTCGGAGCGGCTGCAGGACATTCTGGAGGGGGAGGGCGAACAGCCAGTTGTCGTGGTGCATATAGGCACCAACGATATAGGTAAAAAACAGGATGAGGTCCTACAAGCTGAATTTAGGGAGTTAGGAGTTAAACTAAAGAGTAGGACCTCAAAGGTAGTAATCTCGGGATTGCTACCAGTGCCACGGGCTAGTCAGAGTAGGAATGACAGGATAGCTAGGATGAATACGTGGCTTGAGAGATGGTGCAAGAGGGAGGGATTCAAATTCCTGGGCCATTGGAACCGGTTCTGGGGGAGGTGGGACCAGTACAAATTGGACGGTCTGCATCTGGGCAGGACTGGAACCAATGTCCTAGGGGGAGTATTTGCTAGTGCTGTTGGGGAGGGTTTAAACTAATGTGGCAGGGGGATGGGAATCGATGCAGGAAGTCAGTGGGAAGTAAAGTGGTGACAGAAACAAAAGGCAGTAAAGGAGAGTGTACAGAACATGACCGGACAGATGGTCTGAGAAAGCAGGGCAAAGACCAAGGGAAGTCTAGATTAAACAACATTTATTTTAATGCAAGAAGTCTGATGGGCAAGGCAGATGAACTCAGGGCATGGATGGGTACATGGGACTGGGATGTTATAGCTATTACTGAAACATGGCTAAGGGAGGGGCAGGACTGGCAGCTCAATGTTCCAGGGTACAGATGCTATAGGAAAGATAGAGCAGGAAGTAAGAGAGGAGGGGGAGTTGCCTTCTTGATTAGGGAGAACATCACGGCAGTAGTGAGAGGGGATATATCCGAGGGTTCGCCCACTGAGTCCATATGGGTAGAACTGAAAAATAAGAAGGGAGAGATCACTTTGATTGGATTGTACTGCAAACCCCCAAATAGTCAATGGGAAGTTGAGGAGCAAATATGTAAGGAGATTACAGACAGCTGCAAGAAAAATAGGGTGGTAATAGTAGGGGACTTTAGCATTCGGGGCTTGGATGGAGAGAAATTTGTTGAGTGTATTCAGGAGGAATTTCTCATTCAGTATGTGGATGGCCCGACTAGAGAGGGGGCAAAACTTGACCTCCTCTTGGGAAATAAGGAAGGGCAGGTGACAGAAGTGTTAGTGAGGGATCACTTTGGGACCAGTGATCATAATTCCATTAGTTTTAAGATAGCCATGGAGAATGATAGGTCTGGCCCAAAAGTTAAAATTCTAAATTGGGGAAAGGCCAATTTTGATGGTATCAGACAGGAACTTTCAGAAGTTGATTGGGAGAGTCTGTTGGCAGGCAAAGGGACGTCTGGTAAGTGGGAGGCTTTCATGTCCATGTCGACCAGTTTATACCACTAAGCTAGTCCCAATTGCCTGCACTTGGCCCATATCCCTCTATACCCATCTTACCCATGTAACTGTCCAAATGCTTTTCAAAAGACAAAATTGTACCCGCCTCTACTACTGCCTCTCGCAACTCGTTCCAGACACTCACCACCCTTTGAGTGAAAAAATTGCCCCTCTGGACCCTTTTGTATCTCTCCCCTCTCACCTTAAATCTATGTCCCCTCATTATAGTGCAGCTCCAACAACACTCAAGAAGCTCGACACCATCCAAGATAAAGCAGCCCGCTTGATTGGCACCCCATCCACCACCCTAAACATTCACTCCCTTCACCACCGGCGCACTGTGGCTGCAGTGTGCACCATCCACAGGATGCACTGCAGCAACTCGCCAAGGCTTCTTCGACAGCACCTCCCAAACCCGCGACCTCTACCACCTAGAAGGACAAGGGCAGCAGGCGCATGGGAACAACACCACCTGCACGTTCCCCTCCAAGTCACACACCATCCCAACTTGGAAATATATCGCCGTTCCTTCATTGTCGCTGGGTCAAAATCCTGGAACTCCCTTCCTAACAGCACTGTGGGAGAACCGTCACCACACGGACTGCAGCGGTTCAAGAAGGCGGCTCACCACCACCTTCTCGAGGGCAATTAGGGATGGGCAATAAATGCCGGCCTTGCCAGCGACACCCACATCCCGTGAACGAATAAAAAAAAAAAATAGACTCCCCTACCTTTGGGAAAAGATTTTGACGATCTACCTTATCTATGCCCCTCATTATTTTATAGACTTCTATAAGATCACCCCTTAACCTCCTACTCTCCAGGGAAAAAAGTCCCAGTCTATCTAACCTCTCCCTATAAGTCAAACCATCAAGTCCCGGTAGCATCCTAGTAAATCTTTTCTGCACTCTTTCGAGTTTAATAATATCCTTTCTATAATAGGGTGACCAGAACTGTACACAGTATTCCAAGTGTGGCCGTACTAATGTCTTGTACAACTTCAACAAGACATCACAACTCCTGTATTCAATGTTCTGACCAATGAAACCAAGCATGCCAAATGCCTTCTTCACCACCCTATCCACCTGTGACTCCACTTTCAAGGAGCTATGAACCTGTACTCCTAGATCTCTTTGTTCTATAACTCTCCCCAACGCCCTACCATTAACGGAGTAGGTCCTGGCCCGATTCGATCTACCAAAATGCATCACCTCACATTTATCAAAATTAAACTCCATCTGCCATTCATCGGCCCACTGGCCCAATTTATCAAGATCCCGTTGCAATCCTAGATAACCTTCTTCACTGTCCACAATGCCACCAATCTTGGTGTCATCTGCAAACTTACTAACCATGCCTCCTAAATTCTCATCCAAATCATTAATATAAATAACAAATAACAGCGGACCGAGCACCGATCCCTGAGGCACACCGCTGGACACAGGCCTCCAGTTTGAAAAAGAACCCTCCACAACCACCCTCTGTCTTCTGTCGTCAATCCAATTTTGTATCCAATTGGCTACCTCACCTTGGATCCCGTGAGATTTAACCTTATGTAACAACCTACCATGCGGTACCTTGTCAAAGGCTTTGCTGAAGTCCATGTAGACCACGTCTACTGCACAGCCCTCATCTATCTTCTTGGTTACCCCTTCAAAAAACTCAATCAAATTCGTGAGACATGATTTTCCTCTCACAAAACCATGCTGACTGTTCCTAATCAGTCCCTGCCTCTCCAAATGCCCGTAGATCCTGTCTCTCAGAATACCCTCTAACAACTTACCCACTACAGATGTCAGGCTCACCGGTCTGTAGTTCCCAGGCTTTTCCCTGCCACCCTTCTTAAACAAAGGCACAACATTTGCTACCCTCCAATCTTCAGGCACCTCACCTGTAGCTGTCGATGATTCAAATATCTCTGCTAGGGGACCCGCAATTTCCTCCCTAACCTCCCATAACGTCCTGGGATACATTTCATCAGGTCCCGGAGATTTATCTACCTTGATGCGTTAAGACTTCCAGCACCTCCCTCTCTGTAATATGTACACTCCTCAAGACATCACTATTTATTTCACCAAGTTCCCTAACATCCATGCATTTCTCAACCGTAAATACCGATGTGAAATATTCATTCAGGATCTCACCCATCTCTTGTGGTTCCGCACATAGATGACCTTGTTGATCCTTAAGAGGCCCTACTCTCTCCCTGGTTACTCTTTTGCCCTTTATGTATTTGTAGAAGCTCTTTGGATTCTCCTTTGCCTTATCTGCCAAAGCAATCTCATGTCCCCTTTTTGCCCTCCTGATTTCTCTCTTAACTCTACTCCGGCAATCTCTGCACTCTTCAAGGGATCCACTTGATCCCAGCTGCCTATGCATGTCATATGCCTCCTTCTTCATTTTGACTAGGGCCTCAATCTCCCGAGTCATCCAAGGTTCCCTACTTCTACCAGCCTTGCCCTTCACTTTATAAGGAATGTGCTTACCCTGAACCCTGGTTAACACACTTTTGAAAGCCTCCCACTTACCAGACGTCCCTTTGCCTGCCAACAGACTCTCCCAATCAACTTCTGAAAGTTCCTGTCTAATACCATCAAAATTGGCCTTTCCCCAATTTAGAATTTTAACTTTTGGGCCAGACCTATCATTCTCCATAGCTATCTTAAAACTAATGGAATTATGATCACTGGTCCCAAAGTGATCCCTCACTAACACTTCTGTCACCTGCCCTTCCTTATTTCCCAAGAGGAGGTCAAGTTTTGCCCCCTCTCTCGTCGGGCCATCCACATACTGAATGAGAAATTCCTCCTGAATACACTCAACAAATTTCTCTCCATCCAAGCCCCGAATGCTATGGCTGTCCCAGTCAATGTTGGGAAAGTTAAAGTCCCCTACTATTACCACCCTATTTTTCTTGCAGCTGTCTGTAATCTCCTTACATATTTGCTCCTCAACTTCCCATTGACTATTTGGGGGTTTGTAGTACAATCCTATCAAAGTGATCTCTCCCTTCTTATTTTTCAGTTCTACCCATATAGACTCAGTGGGCAAACCCTCGGATATATCCCCTCTCACCACTGCCGTGATGTTCTCCCTAATCAAGAAGGCAACTCCCCCTCCTCTCTTACTTCCTGCTCTATCTTTCCTATAGCATCTGTACCCTGGAACATTGAGCTGCCAGTCCTGCCCCTCCCTTAGCCATGTTTCAGTAATAGCTATAACATCCCAGTCCCATGTACCCATCCATGCCCTGAGTTCATCTGCCTTGCCCATCAGACTTCTTGCATTAAAAAAAATGTTGTTTAATCTAGACTTCCCTTGGTCTTTGCCCTGCTTTCTCAGACCATCTGTCCGGTCATGTTCTGTACACTCTCCTTTACTGCCTTTTGTTTCTGTCACCACTTTACTTCCCACTGACTTCCTGCATCGGTTCCCATCCCCCTGCCACATTAGTTTAGACCCTCCCCAACAGCACTGGCAAACACTCCCCCTAGGACATTGGTTCCAGTCCTGCCCAGATGCAGACCGTCCAATTTGTACTGGTCCCACCTCCCCCAGAACCAGTTCCAATGGCCCAGGAATTTGAATCCCTCCCTCTTGCACCATCTCTCAAGCCACGTATTCATCCTAGCTATCCTGTCATTCCTACTCTGACTAGCTCGTGGCACTGGTAGCAATCCTGAGATTACTACCTTTGAGGTCCTACTCTTTAGTTTAACTCCTAACTCCCTAAATTCAGCTTGTAGGACCTCATCCCGTTTTTTACCTATATCGTTGGTACCTATATGCACCACGACAACTGGCTGTTCACCCTCCCCCTCCAGAATGTCCTGCATCCCTGACCCTTGCACCAGGGAGGCAACATACCATCCTGGAGTCTCGGTTGCGTCCGCAGAAACGCCTGTCTATTCCCCTTACAATCGAGTCCCCTATCACTACAGCTCTGCCACTCTTTTTCCTGCCCTCCTGTGCAGCAGAGCCAGCCACGGTGCCATGAACCTGGCCACTGCCACCTTCCCCTGGTGAGCCATCTCCCCCAACAGTATCCAAAACGGTATACCTGTTTTAGAGGGAGGTGACCGCAGGGGACCCCTGCACTGCCTTCGTCCTCTTCCTCTGTCTGTTGGTCACCCATTCACTGTCTCCCTCAGTAATTTTTATCTGTGGTGTGACCAACTCACTGAACGTGCTATCCACAACTTTCTCAGCATCGCGGATGCTCCAAAGTGAGTCCATCCGCAGCTCCAGAGCCGTCAAGCGGTCAAACAATAGCTGCAGCTGGACACACTTCCCGCAGGTGAAGGAATCAGGGATACAGGAAGGAGCCCTGAATTCCCACATCCCACAAGAGGAACATGACACGGCCCTGGGATCTCCTGCCATGGCTTAACCCTTAAGTTAGCTTAACAACAACTACAATGTCAAGAAAAAAAAAGGAAAGAAAAACTACTTACCACTCCCTTTAAGGAGTTTACTCCTTTAAATTATTCTTAATTTAGAGAATGTTAACTACACTAGGGACCTTGATTCACTAAAAAAACACTACTTGCTATAAGACCTGCAGACCTTACCTTTCTTTTTACTTTAGTTGCTGTAGATAAGTAGAAATACTCACCTGAATCTACTCACCAATCAGGTGCCTTCCCTGTGTCGCGTCCCTTTCTGATTCCTGACGTCACTTCGAACTCCGTCGCAGCTCCCTCTGAAATCCCACCTTTTTATGGGATGCTCCCTCTGCTCCGATCCGCTCCTCTCAGCTGTTCTCAGCGCTCTGAAGAACTCAATCAAATTCGTCAGACATGATTTTGCTTTTAACAAATCTATATTGGTTGTCATTTATTAACCCATGTTCTTCCAAGTGAGAATTAATTTTAACCCGGATTCTGGTCTCTCGACGTTTCCCACCACCGATGTTAGGCTGACTGGCCTGTAATTGCCAGATTTAATCCTCTCCCATATTTATGAACAGGGGTGTGACACTTGCAATCCTCCAGTCCTCAGACACCACTCCCATATCCAAGGAGGATTGGAAGATTGTGGTCAGAGCCTCCTCTATCTACACCCTTACTTCCCTCAGTAATCTCGGAGGCATCCCATCTGGACCGAAAGACGTTTTTACTTTGAGCACTGCCAATCTTTTAAGTACCTCCTCTTTATTTATTTTTATCATCTCCAATATCACTACTACCTCCTCCTTTACTGTTACAATGCCAGAATCCTCGTCTCTGGTGATGATGGATGTAAAGTATTCATTTAGTGCCTCAGCCATGCCCTCTGGCTCCACAAGGAGATCTCCTTTTTTGTCCCTAATCGACCCCACCCTTCCTCTGACTCCCCTTTTACTGTTTGTATGTTTATAAAAGACTTTTGGATTCCCTTTTATGTTAACCACCAATCTATTCTCATACTCCCTCTTTGCACCTCTTATTCCCTTTTTTCGATCTCCTCTGTACTTTCTTTGTTCAGCCTGGTTCTCTACTGTATTATGAACCTTACATTCGTCATAAGCCTCCCTTTTCTGTTTAATTTTAATCTCTATCTCTTTAGTTATCCAGGGAGCTCTAGCTTTGGATGCCCTTCCTTTCTCCCCCGTGGGGATCTGTCTACTCTGTACCTGAACCAACTCCTCCTTGAAGGCCCCCCATTGTTCAATGACTGTTCTGCCTGCCAATTTTTGATTCCAATCCACCTGGACAAGATCCCTTTTTAACTCACTGGAATTAGCCCTCCGCCAGTTAAGTATTTTCACATTTTTTTGTTCCTTGTCCTTTTCCATAACTATTCTAAACCTAATGAGATTATGATCACTGCTGCCCCACTGAAACAAGCTCCACTTCATTATCCACACCGAGCCCACTGCTGCACTCACGTTCACTCTCTCACGTTCACTCTCTCACGTTCACTCTCTTACGTTCACTCTCTCACATTCACTCTCTCACGTTCACTCTCACATTCACTCTCTCACATTCACTCTCACGTTCACTCTCACATTCACTCTCTCACATTCACTCTCTCACGTTCACTCTCTCACGTTCAATCTCACGCTCTCTCATTCATTCTCTCACATTCACTCTCTCACATTCATTCTCTCACATTCACTCTCTCACATGCACTCTTTCACGCTCTCTCACATTCACTCTCTCTCGCTCTCTCAGCCTTTCACTCGTGGTTTAGGGCCACTGAAAGATGATGTAATGGGTTTGGATTTCAGCACAGGGTGGAGAGAGAGTGTGAGGGACGGGGATTTACAACTTTGGGGGAACAAGAGAGGAAAGAATGTTCCGTAGAAACTAGAATAGCCTGTTCTGAATTTCTATCCTGTATTTACAGTGATAACTTTTGTAAACTCCTTTTACAGGATAATAGAAGGGGAGGATTTGCAGACAGGAAACTCAAACCAAAGATCACGTCAAGATCTGACAGAGTCACTCGATTCATCAGGACTTGAATATCATCGGCCTTTGAATGTGGAAGGAGAAATGTTTGTCTGTTCTGTCTGTGGGAAAAGATTTGAAACATCAGTGTGAGTGGAAAAGCACCGAGACTCTCAGACCCGAGTGAGAGTGTTCCAGTGCACTGAGTGTGGAAAGAGCTTTAACCAGTTACACAGCCTGAAAAAACATCACACCATTCACAGCGGGGAGAAACCGTACACGTGTTCTGTGTGTGGACGAGGCTTCAACTGATCGTCCAACCTGGAGAGACACAAGGACACCCGGACCATGGAGAAACCGTGGAAATGTGGGGACTGTGGGCAGGGACTTAATTACCCGTCAGAGCTGGAAACTCATCGACACAGTCACACTGGGGAGAGGCCGTTCTCCTGCTCCGTGTGTGGGAAGGGATTCACTCCGTCATATGGCCTCCTGATACACCAGCGAGTTCCCACTGGGGAGAGGCCGTTCTCCTGCTCCATGTGTCAGACGAGATTTACTCGGTCATCCCACCTTCTGTCACACCAGCAAGTTCACTCTGATGAGAGACCTTTGAAATGTTCTGACTGTGAGAAGAGATTTAAAAGCAGAAAAAAACTGCTGAGACATCATGGCACTCACACTGGGGAGAGGCCGTTCTCCTGCTCCGTGCGTAAGAGATTTACTCGGTCATCCCACCTTCTGTCACACCAGTAAGTTCACACTGGGGAGAGACCTTTAAATGTTCCGACTGTGAGAGGGTTTTAAAAGCACAAATGATGAAACACCAATGCACTCACACTGGGGAGAGACTGTTCACCTGCTCCCTGTGTGGGAAGGGATTCACTATTTCATCCCACCTTCTGAGACGGGTTGCACCCAAGCAGAACTGGGACCAATATCCTCGTGGGGGCATTTGCTCGTTCTGTTGGGGAGGGTTTAAACTAGTATGGCAGGGGGATGGGAACCAAAGGGCAGGTATAGATAGGAGAAATTCAGACCAGGTAACGGGAAGCAGAAAAGCAGTTAGTTACATAGTTAGTGACTCAGAAAGGGAAAAGAAGGAAAGGTTAAATAGTGTTCAGCACAGGAATTTGACGGGGTTAAAGGGCATATACTTCAATGCAAGGAGTATTACAAACAAAGCAGATGGGGTGATATAAATCGTGTACAAAATTATGAGAGGCCGGGATAGAGTAGACAGGAAATACCTGTTTCCCTTCGCGGGGAGTTCAAGAACTAGAGGACATAGATTTAAGCTGATTGGCGGAAGGATTAGAGGGGACATGAGGAAAAACTTTTTTACCCAGAGGGTGGTGGGTGTATGGAATTCGCTGCCCGACTTGGTGGTAGAGGCAGGGACCCTCAACTCTTTTAAAAAGTACCTGGACCTGCACCTAAAGTGCTGTAAGCTGCAGGGCTATGGACCAGGTGCTGGAAGGTGGGATTAGAATGGGCACCTGGTTGTTCTTTGAGCCGGCGAGGACACGATGGGCCGAATGGCCCCCTTCTGTGCTGTATCATTTCAATGGTGCTATGGTTCTATGAGCTGAGGGCACAGATAGACACATGGCAGCATTATGTTATTGCTATAATGGAAACCTGGCTTAAAGAGGGGGATAATTGGCAGCTCAATATTCCTGGATATGGTTTTCAGGCAGGATAGAGTGGGTGATAAGAAAGGAGGGGGGGTAGCATTATTGGTTAAAGAGTCAATTACAGTTGTGAGAAGGGATGATATTCTAAATGGATCATCAATCGAGGCCATATGGGTTGAGCTAAGAAATAAAAAGGGGGCAGTCACACTACTAGGAGTGTACTATAGACCCCCGAATAGTGAAAGGGAGATAGAAGAACAAATATGTAGGCAAATTTCTGAGTGCAAAAATAAGAGGGCAATAATAGTCGGGGACTTCAACTACCCTAACATCGATGTGGAGATGCCGGTGATGGACTGGGGTTGACAATTGTAAACAATTTTACAACACCAAGTTATAGTCCAGCAATTTTATTTTAAATTCACAAGCTTTCGGAGGCTTCCTCCTTCCTCAGGTGAACGTTTGTTGGAACAAGTGAAATTCTACGGGTACAATGCAGACACGTCCCCTCAAAGAAAAAGGGTGACACTGCCAAATTTAGAGCCCCCTAGCTGTCTAAGATAAAGCAGAAAAAGAAAGCTTATGACTGTCACAGAATTCTAAATATTGCAGAAAGCCTAGAGGAGTATAGAAAGTACAGGGATGACGTAAAAAAGGAAATAAGGAAAGCAAAGAGAGGGCATGAAAAAATATTAGCTAGTAAGATTAAAGAAAACCCAAAGATGTTTTATTAGTACATTAAGAATAAGAGGATAGCTAAGGAAAGGGTGGGACCTATCAGGGATGATAAGGGTAACTTGTGTGTGGAAGCAGATGATGTGGGTAGG
This sequence comes from Heptranchias perlo, assembly GCF_035084215.1. Taxonomy (NCBI): domain Eukaryota; kingdom Metazoa; phylum Chordata; class Chondrichthyes; order Hexanchiformes; family Hexanchidae; genus Heptranchias; species Heptranchias perlo. Next base: position 63,337,844 of record NC_090341.1, on the reverse strand, counting down.
GTTTTAAATTAATATTTTGTCTCCGTATTCACAAAGTAAAGGGATGATCTGGACGTAGTAGTTGAAGAGAGATGTGAAATACTGGATAAGGTAAACATAACGAGAGAGGAAGTACTAGAGGGACTGGAATCCTTGAAAGTTGATAAGTCACCAGGGCCGGATGGATTGTTTCCTAGGCTATTGAACGAAGCCAGGGAGGAAATAGCGGATGCTCTGAGGATCATTTTCCAATCCTCACTAGATACAGGGGAGGTACCGGAGGACTGGAAGACTGCAAACATAGTACCATTGTTTAAAAAGGGTACGAGGGTAAGGCCGAACAATTATAGGCCGGTCAGTCTTACCTCGGTGGTGGGCAAACTATTAGAATCAATACTGAGAGATAGGATAAACTGTCACTTGGAAAGGCATGGTTTAATCAGGGATAGTCAGCATGGATTTGTTCAGGGAAGGTCATGCCTTACAAATCTGATTGAATTCTTTGAGGAAGTGACAAGGAGGATTGATGAGGGTAGTGCAGTCGATGTTGTCTACATGGATTTTAGTAAGGCATTTGACAAGGTCCCACATGGCAGACTGGTCAGAAAGGTAAAAGCCCATGGGATACAGGGAAATGTGGCGAATTGGATCCAAAATTGGCTCAGTAACAGGAAACAAAGGGTAAAAGTCGATGGATGTCTTTGCGAATGGAAATCCGTTTCCAGTGGTGTGCCACAGGACTCAGTGTTGGGTCCCTTGCTGTTTGTGGTATATATTAATGATTTGGACTTGAATGTAGGGGGGCATGATTGGCAAATTGCAGACGACACAAAAATTGGCCGTGTAGTTGACAGTGAAGAGGATAGCTGTAGACTCCAAGAAAATATCAATGGGTTGGTGGAGTGGGCGGAAAAGTGGCAAATGGAGTTCAACCCGGAGAAGTGTGAGGTAATGCACTTAGGGAGGGCAAACAGTAAAAGGGAATACGCAGTAAACGGGAATATATTGAGAGGGGTAGAGGAAGTGAGAGACCTTGGAGTGCATGTGCACAGGTCCCTAAAGGTGGCAGTACAGGTAGGTAAGGTTATGAAGAAGGCATACGGAATGCTCTCCGTTATTAGCCGAAGTTTAGAGTACAAAAGCAGGGATGTAATGATGGAACTGTATAAAACGTTGGTAAGGCCACAGCTGGAGTATTGTGTGCAGTTCTGGTCACCACATTACAGGAAGGATGTAATTGCTCCAGAGAGAGTGCAGAGAAGATTTACAATAATGTTGCCAGGGCTTGAAAATTGCAGTTATGAGGAGAGATTGGATAGGCTGGGGTTGTTTTCCTTGGAGCAGAGGAGGCTGAGGGAAGACTTGATTGAGGTGTACAAAATTATGAGGGGCCTCGATAGAGTAGACAGGAAGTACCTGTTTCCCCTAGATGAGAGTTCAAGAACTAGAGGGCATAGATTTAAGCTGATTGGCGGAAGGATTAGAGGGGACATGAGGAAAAACTTTTCTACCCAGAGAGTGGTGGGTGTATGGAATTCGCTGCCCGACTTGGTGGTAGAGGCAGGGACCCTCAACTCTTTTAAAAAGACCTGGACCTGCACCTAAAGTGCTGTAAAGTGGGATTAGAATGGGCACCCAGTTGTTCTGCGAGCCAGCCCGAACACGTTGGGCAGAATGGCCCCTTCTGTGCTGAATCTTTTCTATTGTTCCATGGCTACCTTATATCCAGTAATACCAGGTTATGGCTGTTGTCAGAAATAGTCCCTTCGTGGTCACCAATTGTAGGATTTAAACCACTATTTTCAGGATTATAATCTAATCCAATCTAAGGACTGGTTCCTGACAACAACAAGATCACCACAGTACTGGTATTATGGTTAAAGGCAAAACAGATTTAGTAAGCACAATTAGTACAAAAAGGTGATATGTAACAAAGAGAAATAGTCACAGTGTTCCTTGAAACCTCGGAAGTATCCCTCCAAGTGATGCGGCGCGGACTCTCTCCCTCTCTCTCTTTCTCTCTTGCTGTGTTCTATTGACTGAAGAGTTCTCTTCTTCCTTGCCAGAATCTTGTGCGCCTTCCTCAGCTTTTGAAGTCTCTTCTTTTCCCCTTTCTCAGTCTATGTGGCGGATCACTATCACATCCACATCTCTCAGACTTAACATTATTCATGTCTCTCAACCTTCAGAAGTTACATTCCAAGCATAACTCCTGGTACCATCCGTGCCTTGTTATTACAGACTTAACGGTACCTTATCTTAGAGTTTACATTGCCAGCCTTCACAGAACCGTTTGTATAAACAGACTTCTCCTCACTCGCTTGCGGAGGCTCGAGATAGAGAGGCCGAAGCCTGCGTGACTCCTTGATTTAATTAACCTTCAGTCCCAGTTATCTCCATGTCTTTTAGACATTATGCTATTCCAGCTCATTCCTCCCTTAGCGCCTGTGATTTCTCCAAGGTCTGTTAATTCCCACTTTACTGTTGTCAGCATCCTTTTAGTTTTAACTGCAAATTTGACTATAATAACCATCATGCATCCTTCTCGGCCCACCAGCACTTTCTTATTGAACACACGTTACATGGTTCATACTATATTAATACACAGTACAGTTTACATTTACAGATACATAGAATCATAGTACATTTCGTTCTACTTCTACTATTGATTATAATTATACAAAATTTTTTCTGTTATTGGGTTAATCCTTACACGTTGTTCTTCCTGACTCTAAACACCATTGTAAAGGAGCCTTCTGTTCTGTGCCTAAAAGCTCTGAACCATGGAAGAGAGCGGCTGGGACACATTTCTTACACGCCTCAAGATTAACCCACATGGCGACTTTGCTGTCAGTGAAGAGAGACGGGAAAGACCAAAGTGCCGTTTGCCTCTCTCGGTGTGGCCCTGAAGGACTGTGTCCAGGCTGAAGTTCTGTTTCCACCAGACGATCCTCCCCCAGATTGTCCTTTCTGAGCTCCAGTCAGGTGATGCTAAACACTCAGGTGGGAAAGACCAAAATCTACAACAGGGTGTTTGAAACAAAGCTGATTTATTTAACAGATATCCAGAATATTAATAACCCCTATAACTGGGCTGGAGTTTAACATCAGCAGAAACAAGCCCCAACTGTCAGAATGAACATGGTTCAGTCCTGGATGTGATTAACAGCAGAATCCAACCCCTGCAGTCATATGTGAACTCGCTGGTGTCTCAGCACGTGTGATGACTGAGTGAATCCCTTCCCACACACGGAGCAGGTGAACAGTCTCTCCCCAATGGGTGTGAGTTGATGTGTCAGCAGTTCATTTCTGCTTTTAAAGCTCTTCTCACAGTCAGTGAATTAAAAGGTCACTCAATAGTGTGAACAAGTTGATGTTTCAGAAGGTGGGATGATCGAGTGAATCCCTTCCCACACACGGAGCAGGTGAACAGTCTCTCCCCAGAGTGAGTGCGTTGGTGTTTCAGCAGATCATTGGTGCTTTTAAAGCCCTTTCACAGTCAGAACATTTAAAGGTCTCTCCCCAGAGTGAACTCGCTGGTGTGACAGCAGTTTGGATGAAATAGTGAATCCCTTCGCTCACACAGAGCAGGTGAACGGCAGGTGTAACACCGTTATTTAAAAAGGGTAGTAGGCAGAAGGCTGGAAATTATAGGCCAGTTAGCTTAACATCTGTGGTGGGTAAAATTTTGGAGTCTATTATTAAGGAGACAGTAACGGAACATTTAGATAAGCATAATTTAATAGGACAAAGCCAGCATGGCTTTATGAAGGGGAAGTCATGTCTGACAAATTTGCTTGAGTTCTTCGAGGATATAACGTATAGGGTGGATAAAGGGGAACCAGTGGACGTAGTGTATTTAGACTTCCAGAAGGCATTCGACAAGGTGCCACATAAAAGATTATTACTTAAGATAAAAAATCATGGGATTGGGGGTAATATTCTGGCATGGGTGGAGGATTGGTTATCAAACAGGAAGCAGAGAGTTGGGATAAATGGTTCATTTTCGGACTGGCAACCAGTAACCAGTGGTGTTCCACAGGGGTCGGTGCTGGGTCCCCAACTCTTTACAATCTATATTAACGATTTGGAGGAGGGGACCGAGTGCAACATATCAAAATTTGCAGATGATACAAAGATGGGAGGGAAAGTAGAGAGTGAGGAGGACATAAAAAACCTGCAAGGGGATATAGACAGGCTGGGTGAGTGGGCGGAGATTTGGCAGATGCAATATAATATTGGAAAATGTGAGGTTATGCACTTTGGCAGGAAAAATCAGAGAGCAAGTTATTTTCTTAATGGCGAGAGACTGGAAAGTACTGCAGTACAAAGGGATCTGGGGGTCCCAGTGCAAGAAAATCAAAAAGTTGGTATGCAGGTGCAGCAGGTGATCAAGAAAGCCAACGGAATGTTGGCTTTTATTGCTAGGGGGATAGAATATAAAAACAAGGAGGTATTGCTGCAGTTATATAAGGTATTGGTGAGACCGCACCTGGAATACTGCATACAGTTTTGGTCTCCATACTTAAGAAAAGACATACTTGCTCTCGAGGCAGTACAAAGAAGGTTCACTCGGCTAATCCCGGGGATGAGGGGGCGGACATATGAGGAGAGGTTGAGTAGATTGGGACTCTACTCATTGGAGTTCAGAAGAATGAGAGGCGATCTTATTGAAACATATAAGATTGTGAAGGGTCTTGATCGGGTGGATGCAGTAAGGATGTTCCCAAAGATGGGTGAAACTAGAACTAGGGGGCATAATCTTAGAATAAGGGGCTGCTCTTTCAAAACTGAGATGAGGAGAAACTTCTTCACTCAGAGGGTGGTAGGTCTGTGGAATTTGCTGCCCCAGGAAGCTGTGGAAGCTACATCATTAGATAAATTTAAAACAGAAATAGACAGTTTCCTAGAAGTAAAGGGAATTAGGGGTTATGGGGAGCGGGCAGGAAATTGGACATGAAGCTGAGTTCGGATCGGTCAATGCCCTGTGGGTGGCGGAGAGGGCCCAGGGGCTATGTGGCCGGGTCCTGCTCCGACTTCTTGTGTTCTTTAGATTTGTGGTTGGGATCAGATCAGCCATGATCTTATTGAATGGCGGAGCAGGCTCGAGGGGCCGATTGGCCTACTCCTGCTCCAATTTCTTATGTTCTTATGTTCTTATGTTCTCTCCCCAGTGTGAGTACGTTGGTGTGTCAGCAGATTCCTTTTGCTTTTAAACCTCTTCTCACAGTCAGAACATTTAAAAGGTCTCTTATCAGAGTGAACTCGCTGGTGTCTCAGCAGGTGGGATGACCGAGCAAATCTCTTCTTACACACGGAGCAGGTGAACAGTCTCTCCCCAGTGTGAGTGCGTTGGTGTCTCAGCAGTTCATTTCTGCTTTTAAACCTCTTCTCACAGTCAGAACATTTAAAAGGTCTCTCATTGGAGTGAACTCGCTGGTGTATCAGCAGGGTGGATGACTGAGTGAATCTCTTCCCACACACAGAGCAGGAGAACGGCCTCTCCCCAGTATGAACTCGCTGGTGTATCACCAGGTGGGATGACCGAGTAAATCTCTTCTTACACACAGAGCAGGTGAACGGCCTCTCCCCAGTGTGAGTACGTTGGTGTGTCAGCAGATTAATTTTGCTTTTAAACCTCTTCTCACAGTCAGAACATTTAAAGGGTCTCTCATCGGAGTGAAGTCGCTGGTGTGTCAGCAGGGTGGATGACTGAGTGAATCCCTTCCCACACATGGAGCAGGTGAACGGCCTCTCCCCAGTGTGAACTCGCTGGTGTGTCAGCAGGGTGGATGACCGAGTAAATCTCTTCTTACACACGGAGCAGGAGAACGGCCTCTCCCCATTGTGAGCGCTTTGATGTCTGAGCAGATTAATTTTGCTTTCAAACCTCCTCTCACAGTCAGAACATTTAAAAGGTCTCTCATCAGTGTGAACTCGCTGGTGTCTCAGCAGGTTGGATGACTGAGTGAATCTCTTCTTACACACAGAGCAGGAGAACGGCCTCTCCCCAGTGTGAGTGCGTTGGTGTGACAAAAGGTGCGATGACAGAGTGAATCTCTTCCCACATACGGAGCAGATGAATGGCCTCTCCCCAGTGTCACTGCGTTGATGTCTCAACAGTTCGTTTCTGCTTTTAAAGCTCTTCCCACAGTGAGAGCACTTGAAAGGTCTCTCATCGGAGTGAACAAGCTGGTGAGTCAGCAGGTTGGATGACTGAGTGAATCTCTTCCCACACATGGAGCAGGTGAACGGCCTCTCCCCAGTGTGACTGTGTCGATGAGTTTCCAGCTCTGACGGGTAATTGAATCCCTTCCCGCAGTCCTGACATTTCCACGGTTTCTCCGTGGTCCGGGTGACCTTGTGTCTCTCCAGGTTGGATAATCAGTCCACACACAGAACACGTGTACGGTTTCTCCCTGCTGTGAATGGTGTGATGTTTTTTCAGGCTGTGTAACTGGTTAAAGTTCTTTCCACACTCAGTGCACTGGAACACTCTCACTCGGGTGTGTGTGTCTCGGTGCTTTTCCACTCACACTGATGTTTGAAATCTTCTCCCACAGACAGAACAGACAAACATTTCTCCTTCCACATTCAAAGGCCGATGATATTCAGGTCCTGGTGAATCAAATGAATCTGTCAGATTTGACGTGATCTTTGGTTTGAGTTTCGCTCTGCAAATCCTCCCCTTCCAATACCCTGTAAAAGGAGTTTCTAAAAGTTATCACTGTAAGTACAGGATAGAAATTCAGAACAGACAATTCTAGTTTCTATGGAACAATCTTTCCTCTCTTGTTCTCCAAAGCTGCAAATCCCCGTCCCACACACTCTCCCTCCTCCCTGTGCTGAAATCTAAACCCATCGCATCATCTTTCAGAGGCCCTAAACCATGAGTGAAAGGGTGAGAGAGTGAATGTGAGTACAGCAGTGGGCTGGGTGTGGAGAATGAAGTGGGGCAGGTGGAGCATGTTTCAGTGGGGCAGCAGTGATCATAATCTCGTTCGGTTTAGAATAGTTATGGAAAAGGACAAGGGTCAGTCAAATGTGAAAATTTTTAACTGGAGGAGGGCTAATTCCAGTGAGTTAAAAAGGGATCTTGTCCTGGTGGATTGGAATCAAAAATTGGCAACAAAACACTAATTGAACAATGGGAGGCCTTCAAGGAAGAGTTGGTTTGAGTGCAGAGTAAACAGATTCCCACGAGGAGGAAAGGAACGGCATCCAAAGCTAGAGCTCCCTGGATGATTAAAGATATAGAGATCACTATTTGTCCTTCATTTACAGACGCTCCCTAACCGATCACCATTTCGCCATCATTTACAGACGCTCCCTGACCGATCACCATTTCACCATCATTTACAGACGCTCCCTGACCAATCACCAGTTCTCCATCATTTACAGACGCTCCCTGACCGATGACCATTTCTCCTTCATTTACAGACGCTCCCTGACCGATCACCCTTTCTCCTTCATTTACAGACGCTCCCTGTCCGATCACCCTTTCTCCTTCATTTACAGACGCTCCCTGACCGATCACCATTTCTCCTTCATTTACAGACGCTCCCTGACCGATCACCATTTCTCCTTCATTTACAGACGCTCCCTGACCGATCACCATTTCTCCTTCATTTACAGACGCTCCCTGACCGATCACCATTTCTCCTTCATTTACAGACGCTCCCTGACCGATCACCATTTCCCCTTCATTTACAGACGCTCCCTGACCGATCACCATTTCTCCTTCATTGACAGACGCTCCCTGACCGATCCCCATTTCCCCTTCATTTACAGACGCTCCCTGCCCGATCCCCATTTCTCCTTCATTTACAGACGCTCCCTGACCGATCACCATTTCTCCTTCATTGACAGACGCTCCCTGACCGATCACCATTTCTCCTTCATTGACAGACGCTCCCTGACCGATCCCCATTTCTCCTTCATTGACAGACGCTCCCTGACCGATCCCCATTTCTCCTTCATTGACAGACGCTCCCTGACCGATCCCCATTTCTCCTTCATTGACAGACGCTCCCTGACCGATCCCCATTTCTCCTTCATTTACAGACGCTCCCTGACCGATCGCCATTTCTCCTTCATTTACAGACGCTCCCTGACCGATCCCCATTTCCCCTTCATTTCCCGGCGGGTAGTGAGGGGGGGATAATGTTCACTGTTTTATATTCGGGTCTGGGGCCGCACTCGGGGTTTGTGAAGCCTGAGCCTGGGCCTGAGCCCGGACCCGGGCCCCGGGGTTTATTGATCCTCTTGCTCCGATCCTCTCACCTGCACCGAACGCGCTCCTCCCGCAGCCTCGACTGGCCGCGCATGCTCAGGACACACTGACCGATAATGAGTCACTACTGCGCCTGCGCGCTGTTCTCCACTGATTCAGATGGGGCACAATCTGTACCGCGCTGCATGCTGGGTGATGCAGCCGCCATTGCTGATCTTACTATCAGGCCGAAAAACAAAGACATTGGGAGCAGGGAGAGAGCGTTTGGACCAAGGATAATAAAATAAACTGAAACCCCAGCCCTTCGTGCCATTTAAACCGGCACAAACACACAGCGTAGACTCGCCCCTGCCCCACTTTGGTGAACTCCAGAAAATATTTTTTTAGGTAACTTTTATTAATTTCGTTTTATTAATTGTTGCAACTGATGTGTTCAATTAATGTTTATTTTCCAACTGCACCTCAGGACCGTCAGCCTCACCATTAATCCCGCCCTGGTGATTAAGGAGAGTTCCGGACCAGTAGGAGGAACGGAAATTAATAGGAATTTCCTATAACTAGTGGGGTGCCGCAAGGATCAGTGCTGAGGCCTCAACTATTTACAATATATATCAATGGCTTGGATGAAGGAACAGAATGTCTTGTGGCCAAATTTGCTGATGATACAAAGATAGGTGGAAAAGCAAGTTGCAATGAGGACACAAAGGGATATTGACAGGTTAAGCGAATGGGCAAAAATTTGGCAGATGGAATATAATGTGGGAAAATGTGAAGTCATCCACTTTGGGAGGAAAAATAAAAAAGCAAAATATTATTTGAATGGAGAAATACTACAAAATGCTGCGGTACAGAGGGATCTGGGTGTCCTCGTACATGAAACACAAAAAACCAACATTCACGTGCAGCAGGTAATCTGGAAGGCAAACGGAATATTGGCCTGTATTTCAAGGGGGATGGAGTATAAAAGCAGGGAAGTCGTGCTACAACTGTACAGGGTGCTGGTGAGACCGCACCTGGAGTACTGCGTACAGTTCTGGTGCCCTTATTTAAGGAAGGATATACTTGCATTGGAGGCAGCTCAGAGAAGGTTCACTCGGTTGATTCTGGGTATGCAAGGGTTGTCTTATGAGGAAAGATTGAACAGGTTGGGTCTATACTCATTGGAGTTTAGAAGAATGAGAGGAGATCTTATTGAAACATACAAGATTCTGAGGGGACTCGATAGGGTCGATGCTGAGAGGTTGTTACCCCTCATGGGGGAATCTAAAACTAGGGGGCATAGTCTCAGAATAAGGGGTTGCCTGTTGAAATGAGGAGGAATTTTTGGAATTCTTTACCCCAAAAAGCTGTGGAGGCTGAGTCATTGAATACATTCAAGGCTGAGTTAGACACATTTTTGATCAGCAAGGGAGTCAAAGGATATGGGGAAAGGGCGGGAAAGTGGAGTTGATGTAAAAATCAGATCAGTCATGATCTCATTAAATGGCGGAGCAGGCTCGAGGGGCCGAATGGCCCACTCCTGCTCTTATGGTCTTATGTTCTTATGGTAAATGGACTTGAGGGATGAGCAGACAGTTGGTCCTCCAACCAATTGGAGTGTGTGAGGGGCGGGATTTGCAGCTCCGAATGGGTGGGTCTAAGCCCAGATGTCCCCATTGTCTGAAACATCATTTTTAAAAATTAATTTATCTTAAGCTCCAGGAGAAAACGCGACCTTTCTATTGTGGCTTGAAACAGATGAAACCAGATGAGATGGAGCCAACATTTCAACATGTGTTAGAAAAACACATTAATTAAGAACAGCCGCATGGATTATTTGAGATAACTCAAGTCTATTGATAAAGAGAATGTAGTGGATGTTGTGTAGGTGGATTGTGAAAAGGTGTTTGATAAGATGTCGGACAGGAGGCTTGTTGATAAAATTAATACCCACGGCATTGAAATGAATGGGGCAGTGTGGATAGGAAGTTGTGCAAAGGGCAGAAAACAGAGAGTAGTGGTTAATGGATGTTCTTCAGACTGGAGGGATGTAAACAGTGGTGTCCCCCAGGGTCAGTGTTGGGACCATTGCTCTTCTCAATATGGAGAATGATCTGAGCTTGGGTATGTGGGACACATGGTGAAAATCTCTCGATGACGCCAACATTGGCAGCGTGGGGAACTGTGAAGAGGAGTCAGTGACGTCATTGTGACGTCCACAGGTTCGGAAACAGGCAGGTGAAATTTAATGCAGAGAAATGTGACGGGATTTATTTTGAGAGGAAGAAAAATGAGATGAAACGTAAACTAAATGGTCAAAGTTTTAAAGTAGAGGAGCGGAGAGACTTAGGGGTGGAAGGTTCTAACTAATGCATTGTCTTATTAATTAACAAGTCTGAGAGTCAGCAACTTTAATACCTCATTAAGAAATATATGAGCAAATTCTCTTTCCTCTACTGTACCAGAGTAAACATACAAGTCCCCCGTGTACACGACATGATCCCTCTGGATGGAACCTCAGGCACCCTGAGCTTGATCTCCGGTCTCCAGTCCCGACTGCCCCTTACATCAGTATCCTCTCACTTTTATACCCTGTCGTGATCCATCTCTGTCACTGGAGCTGGAACTTCCCGAGTCTGTGGTTTATAAGGACACATTGCTTGGTTCCCAGCAGTTATTTTTCTTCAGTAGCATTCTCATGACCCCTGAACGACCCTGCCTACTGTTAATTAGAATCATAGAATCAAAGAAAATTATGGCATAGAAAGAGGCCATTCGGCCCATCATCTCTGTGCAGGCTGAAAAAGAGCTATCCAACTTAATCCCACTTTTCAGCTCTTGGTCTGTTGCCTTGTAGGTTACGGCACTTCAAGTACACACCCACATACTCTTTAAATGCGATGAGGGTGTCCGCCTCTACCACCCTTTCAGGCAGTGAGTTCCAGACACCCACAACCCACTGGGTGAAAGAATTTCTCCTCAGCTCCCAACTAATCCTTCTACCAATCACTTTAAATCTATGCCCTTGGTTATTATCCTCTCTGCTAAGGGAAATAGGTCCTTCCAATCCACACTAGGCCCTTCATAATTTTGTACACCTCAATTAAATCTGCCTTCAGCCTCCTCTGTTCCAAAGAAAACAACCCCAGCCTATCCAATCTTTCCTCGTAGCTAAAATTCAGCAGTCCAGACAACATCCTTGTAAATCTTTCTTGCCTTGTATAAAATGTCTGCTATTTGAAAGTCGTGACACTGATCAAAGTCTGCGTTAAGTTTTCTTGCCATTTGTGTCAAGATTTGGAAAAGACCTGCTGCCTGACACTTTAAATGTTGTCCTCCGTCTCCTTAATAACACTAGCTGATCACAGCAATGTTTTCATGAAATGGAATCCCAGTGAGAAAAATTGCACAATTTCAAAGCGAAGCAACATAGGCAAGATTGGTGGGAGATGCGACAGGAGGTAATGGGCCTGGGGCAGTGAGAACATCTCTTGAGCATTAAGATATTCAGTATCCGAAAGAAGCAGGGAGATGAGATCATTGTGTCTATTTATCCTGGCATCTGCCAAACCCATCATCTCTCAATGCCCAGCTTCATTCTTCCCATCTCCTGCTTTCCAATTAAGGTTTTTTTCTCGATAATTCGCAGTATTTGCTTTGAACATCTAATTCACCGGCATCTGGAGGAGCAGAGGAAGCTGGAGATAAAGTAGTGATAGAAACAGAAGGAGATGGCTCGTGATGGCAGAATCTTGTGTGTGCCAGTTGCTTCAAGTCAGACATGACAGTCCTGCATTGCCTTGCACCTTTCCAAGGAACTGCACTGATTAGGTGTGTGAGTTTTGGAAATGGGAACAGTTACACCAGCAGCTTGTGGTAATATTTCCCATCATCGTCCATTTCATGTACCTGCCTACCCGCACTTGGTGCTGTTGTTGTCTGAACAAGTCTTTCATGTTCTAACAGTAAATTCCATTTTGTGCGAGCAACTTGTCTGGGGCAAAAGTGACGTGAGTTTCAAAGGGACAAGTCGGAAAGGCAGCGTTGGTCTGCTTGCTTGAATGAAAATTGCAGCAGATTCGCTGGTAGTCGAGTGCTGAGGATTCGGCGATCTCACCAGATCGCCTCATGTTTGATTCCCGATCAGGAAACTTGACTTTCCTGGTGTTGTTCAAAATAGCACCAACCAAATTCCCCCGACTGAGCACAAAGCTCGCTCCTGATCAACATGAGAAATTTCACCGCTCCTGCCTGAACAGCCAGCAGTCCATCATTCTTCAATTTTACAATCCATAAGAGCGATACACAATGTACTTTCTTGCCTTCTGTAAAATGCCTCCTGTTTGAAAGTCGTGCCATTCATCAAAGTCTGCATGAAGTTTTCTTGCCATTTCTGTCATGATTTGGAAAAGATCTGCTGCCTGACACTTTAAATGTTACCGACCTTTAACTGTAGCTCACAGTGTCTGAACAGTCACTGTTATCATTGGCCTTTTATGTATCTTCTTGTCCTCCATTTCCTGAACAACACCAGCTGATCACAGCATCGCTTTCTTCAAAGTGAATCCCAGTGTGAAAAAATGCACAATTTCAAAGCTAAGCAACGTGTGCAAGATCGGAAGGAGAGTGTGAGTGGAGATAATTGGCTTGGATCAGTGATCTCTTGAGCATTAACACATTCATTATCTGAAAGAAGCGGGGAGATGAGATTTTTGTCTGGATTTATCAGTGTAGAAAAGAAGCAGGGAGTTGAGATCCTTTTGTCCATTCATCTTGCTATCTACATAATCCTTCGCCTCTCAATGCCCAGCATCTTTTTTTCCAACTCCCTGCTCTGCAGGGAAGTCTTGGTTTCATTAATTCTCTGTGTTTGCAGCAAACATTTCGTTCACCTGGCAGATCTGGCCGTATCTTCTTGTCATAAGTCATCCCAATGTGCTGACATCATGTTAGCAACTCAAGATAAGCTGTTTTATGTTCATGGAATGCATTTGAGACAGTTTTCCAGATCAATATGTCGAGGAACCAAAAAGGGAACAGGTTATTTTAAATCTCGTATTGTGTAACGAGACAGGGTTAATTAGTAATCATATAGTAAATGATCCTCTGGGGAAGAATGATCATAATATGATAGAATTTCATATTGAGTTTGAGAGTGATGTCGTTAAGTGCGAAACGAGGGTCTTAAATTTAAACAAAACCAATAACGTAGTTATGAGGGGTGAGTTGGCTAAGGTAGTTTGGGAGTTTAGATTAAAAATATGATGGTAGATAAGCAATGGTGAACATTTAAAGACATAATTCATTATTCCTCAACAAAATTACATTCCCTTGAGGATTAAAAACTCCACCGGAAAAGTGGTCCAACCTTGGCTAACTGGAGAAATTAATGATGGTATTTGGTTAAAAGAGGCTTACAATGTTGCTAAAGAGAGTAGTAAGGCTGAGGATTAGGAGGGTTTTAGAAATCAGCAAAGGATGACCAAAAAATTGATAAAATGTGAGAAAATAGGACGAGGGTAAACCAGCAAGAAATATATGTATAAAGGAAGTATGCATTAAGGAAGAGATTAGCGAAAGTAAACATAGCTCCCTTAGAGACAGAGACAGGAGAATTTATAATGGAGAATAAGGAAATGGCAGAGACGTCAAACAAGTATTTTGTATCTGTCTTCACAGTCGAGGACACAAAAATCATACCGGAAGTATTGGGGAACCAAGGGTCCAATGAGAGTGAGGAACCTAAAGCAATTAAGATTAGTAAAGAAGAAGTACTGGAGAAATTAATGGGACTAAAAGCTGACAAATTCATTGGACCTGATGGCCTACATCCTAGGGTTTTAAAAGAGGTGGCTGCAGGGATAGTGGATGCATTGGTTTTATCTTCCAGAATTCCCATGATTCCAGAAAGGTCCCCATGGATTGGAAGGTAGTAAATGTATCCCCGCTATTCAAGAATGGAGGGAGAGAGAAAACAGGGAACTACAAGCCATTTAGCCTGACAATAGTGGTAGGGAAAATGCTCGAATCTATTACTAGAGACGTGGTAACAGGGCAGTTAGAAAATCATAATATGATTAGACACATGCAACACGGTTTTATGAAAGGGAAATCATGTTTGACAACTCTATTAGAGGTTTTGAGGGTATATGTAGCAGGGTAGATAACAGAGAACCAGTGGATGTAGTATATTTGGATTTTCAATAGGCATTCGGTAAGGTGCCACACAAAAGGTTGTTACACAAGATTAGGGCTCATGGGATTGTGGCTAATATATTAGCATGGAGTGGAGATTGGTTCATGTACAGAAAACAGGAAGTCGGAATAAAAAGGTCATTTTCGGGTGTTTTTTATTATTTCATGGGATGTGGGCGTCGCAGGCAAGACCAGCATTTATTGCCCATCCCTAATTGCCCTTGAGAAGGTGGTGGTGAGCCGCCTTCTTGAACCGCTGCAGTCCATGTGGTGAAGGTTCTCCCACAGTGCTGTTAGGTAGGGAGTTCCAGGAATTTGACCCAGCAATGATGAAGGAACGGCGATATATTTCCAAGTCAGGATGGTGTGTGACTTGGAGGGGAACGTGCAGGTGGTGTTGTTCGCATGTGCCTGCTGCCCTTGTCCTTCTAGGTGGTAGAGGTGGCAGGTTTGGGAGGTGCTGTCGAAGAAGCCTTGGCGAGTTGCTGCAGTGCATCCTGTGGATGGTGCACACTGCAGCCACTGTGCGCCGGTGGTGGAGGGAGTAAATGTTTAGGGTGGTGGATGGGATACCAATCAAACGGGCTGCTTTGTCCTGGATGGCGTCCAGCTTCTTGAGTGTTGTTGGAGCTGCACTCATCCAGGCAAGTGGAGAGTATTCCATCACACTCCTGACTTGTGCCTTGTAGATGGTGGAAAGGCTTTGGGGAGTCAGGAGGTGAGTCACTCGTCGCAGAATACCCAGCCTCTGACCTGCTCTCGTAGCCACAGTATTTATGTGGCTGGTCCAGTTGAGTTTCTGGTCAATGGTGACCCCCAGGATGTTGATGGTGGGGGATTCGGCAATGGTAATGCCGTTGAATGTCAGGGGGAGGTGGTTGGACTCTCTCTTGTTGGAGATGGTCATTGCCTCGCACTTGTCTGGCGCGAATGTTATTTGCCACTTTTGAGCCCAAGCCTGGATGTTGTCCAGGTCTTGCTGCATGCGGGCTCGGACTGCTTCATTATCTGAGTTCTTCAGTTGTGAATGGAACTGAACACCGTGCAATCATCAGGGAACATCCCCATTTCTGACCTTATGATGGAGCGAAGGGCATTGATGAAGCAGCTGAAGATGGTTGGGCCTAGGACACTGCCCTGAGGAACTCCTGCAGCAATATCCTGGGGCTGAGATGATTGGCCTCCAACAACCACTACCATCTTCCTTTGTGTTAGGTAACACCTCTGGAATTCAGCTCTTTTGTCCATGTTTGGACCAAGGCTGTAATGAGGTCTGGAGCCGAGTGGTCCTGGCGGAACCCAAACTGAGCATCGGTGAGCAGGTTATTGGTGAGTAAGTGCCGCTTGATAGCACTGTCGACGACACCTTCCATCACTTTGCTGATGATTGAGAGTAGACTGATGGGGCGGTAATTGGCCGGATTGGATTTGTCCTGCTTTTTGTGGACAGGACATACCTGGGCAATTTTCCACATTGTCGGGTGGATGCCAGTGTTGTAGCTGTACTGGAACAGTTTGGCTGGAGGCACGGCTAGTTCTGGAGCACAAGTCTTCAGCACTACAGCCGGGATGTTGTTGGGGCCCATAGCCTTTGCTGTATCCAGTGCACTCAGCCGTTTATTGATATCACGTGGAGTGAATCTGAATTGGCTGAAGACTGGCTTCCGTGGTGGTGGGGATATCGGGAGGAGGCCGAGATGGATCATCCACTCGGCACTTCTGGCTGAAGATGGTTGCAAATGTTTCAGCCTTGTCTTTTGCACTCACGTGCTGGACTCTGCCATCGTGAGGATGGGGTGTTTACAGAGCCTCCTCCTCCCGTTAGTTGTTTAATTGTCCACCACCATTCACGACTGGATGTGGCAGGTCTGCAGAGCTTTGATCTGATCCGTTGGTTGTGGAATCGCTTAACTCTGTCTATAGCATGTTGCTTCTGCTGTTTAGCATGCATGTAGTCCTGAGTTGTAGCTTCACCAGGTTGGCACCTCATTTTTAGGTACGCCTGGTGCTGCTCCTGGCATGCTCTTCTGCACTCCTCATTGAACCAGGGTTGATCCCCTGGCTTGTTGGTAATGGTAGAGTGAGGAATAGCCGGGCCATGAGGTTACAGATTGTGCTGGAATACAAATTTGCTGCTGCTGATGGCCCACAGCGCCTCATGGATGCCCAGTTTTGAGCGGCTGGATCTGTTCTGAATCTATCCCATTTAGCACGGTGGTAGTGCCACACAACACGTTGGATGGTGTCCTCAGTGCGAAGACGGGACTTCATCTCCACGAGGACTGTGCGGTGGTCACTCCTACCAATACTGTCATGGACAGGTGCATTTGCAACAGGTAGATTGGTGAGGACGAGGTCAAGTAAGTTTTTCCCTCGTGTTGGTTTGCTCACCACCTGTCACAGACCCAGTCTGGCAGCTATGTCCTTCAGGACTCAGCCAGCTCGGTCAGTAGTGGTGCTACCGAGCCACTCTTGGTGATGGACATTGAAGTCCCCCACCCAGAGTACATTCTGTGCCCTTGCTCCCCTCAGTGCTTCCTCCAAGTGGTGCTAAACATGGAGGAGGACTGATTCATCAGCTGAGGGAGGGCGGTAGGTGGTAATCAGCAGGAGGTTTCCTTGCCCATGTTTGACCTGATGCCATGAGATTTCATGGGGTCCAGAGTCAATGTTGAAGACACCCAGGGCCACTCCCTCCTGACTGTATATCACTGTACCGCCACCTCTGGTGGGTCTGTCCTGCCGGTGGGACAGGACATACCCAGGGATGGTGATGGAAGAGTCTGGGACGTTGGCTGAAAGGTATGATTCTGTGAGTATGGCTATGTCAGGCTGTTGCTTGACTAGTCTGTGGGACAGCTCTCCCAATTTTGGCACAAGTCCCCAGATGTTAGTGAGGAGGACTTGGCAGGGTCGACTGGGCTTGGTTTGCCTTTGTCGTGTCCGGTGCCTAGTGGTCCGATGCCAGGTAGTTCTGGGCGCCACGCGTGAGGGAGGATATATTGGCCTTGGAGGGGGTGCAGCGCAGATTCACCAGAATGATACCAGGCCTAAAATGGTTAAATTATGAGGACAGGTTGCGTGGACAAGGTTTGTATTTCCTTATGTATAGAAGATTAAGTGATGATGTAATCGAGTTGTTGAAGATGATTAAATGAGCCAATCATTTGTCTGAACTGTGAAACACCTTGAAATCCCAATCCTCTCCACCACTGGGGACTGAGTCTTCCAACATAGAGGGATTTTCATTGGTGCAAGTTTCATCCACATTTTCTGCTCTTCATTTCTCCGACCTGCTTATTGCGCCTATCCCTTCAATTCAGGATTTACAAACCATAAGAGATAGGAGCAAGAGTAGGCCATTTGGCCCCTCCACCCTGCTCCGCCATTTAATGAGATCATGGCTGATCTTATTTTTACCTCAACTTCACTTTCCCGCCCTTTCCCCATATCCTTTGACTCCCTTGCTGATCAAAAATTTGTCTAACTCAGCCTTGAATGTATTCAATGACTCAGCCTCCACAGCTTTTTGGGGTAAAGATATCCAAAGATCACAACCCTCTGGGAGAACAAATTCCTCCTCATTTCCGTCTTAAACGACCGACGCCTAACTCCGAGACTATGCCCCCTAGTTTTAGATTCCCCCATGAGGGGTAACATCCTCTCAGCATCTACCCTATCGAGTCCCCTCAGAATCTTGTATGTTTCAATAAGATCTCCTCTCATTCTTCTAAACTCCAATGAGTATAGACCCAACCTGTTCAATCTTTCCTCATAAGACAACCCTTCCATACCCAGAATCAACCGAGTGAACCTTCTCTGAACTGCCTCCAATGCAAGTATGTCCTTCCTTAAATAAGGGCCCCAGAACTGTATGCAGTACTCCAGGTGTGGTCTCACCAGCACCCTGTACAGTTGTAGCATGACTTCCCTGCTTTTATACTCCATCCCCCTCGAAATAAAGGCCAATATTCCATTTGCCTTCCGGATTACCTGCTGCACCTGTATGTTGACTTTTTGTGTTTCATGTACGAGGACACCCAGATCCCTCTGTACCACAGCATTTTGTAGTATTTCTCCATTCAAATAATATTTTGCTTTTTTATTTTTCCTCCCAAAGTGGATGACTTCACATTTTCCAACATTATATTCCATTGCCAAATTTTGCCCATTCATTTAACCTGTCAATATCCCTTTGCAGACACTTTGTGTCCTCATCGCAACTTATTTGTTACCAGCACTGAGCCCTGCGGCACCCCACTAGTTACAGATTGCCATTTTGAAAATTACCCTTTTATCCCGACTCTTTGTTTTCTGTTAGTTAGCCAATCCTCAATCCATGCCAGTATATTACCCCCAACACCATGAGCTCTTATCTTGTGCAGTAATATTTTATGTGGCACCTTATCGAATGCCTTTTGGAAATCCAAATATATACATCCATTGGTTCCCCTTTATCCACCCTGCCCGTTACTTCCTCAAATAACTCTAATAAATTTGTCAGACATGATTTCCCCTTCATAAAACCATGTTGACTCTCCTTGATTGTATTATGAGTCTCCAAATGTCCTGCTACTACTTCCTTAATAATGGATTCTAGCATTTTCCCAATGACAGATGTTAGGCTAACTGGTCTATAGTTACCTGCTTTCTCTCTCACTCCCTTCTTGAATAGGGGTGTTATGTTTGCAGTTTTCCAATCCGCTGGGACCTTTGCAGAATCTAGTGAATTCTGGAAGATTACAACCAATGCATCCACTATCTCTGAAGCCACTTCCTTTAAGACCCTCGGATGCAAGCCATCAGGTCCAGGGGACTTGTCAGCCTTTAGACCCATTAGTTTACCTAGTACTTTTTCTCTAGTGATAGTGATTGTTTTTAGTTCCTCCCTCCCCTTTGCCCCTTGATTTTCTACTATTATTAGTGTATTCTACTGTGAAGACAGATACAAAATATCTGTTCAATTCCTCTGCCATTTCCTTGTTTTCCATTATTATTTCCCCAGTCTCATCCTCTAAGGGACCAATGTTTACTTTAGCTACCCTCTTCCTTTTTATAAACTTGTAGAAGCTTTACTGTCAGTTTTTATATTTCTTGCTAGTTTACACTCATAATTTATTTTCTCCCTCTTTATTATTCTTTCAGTCATCCTTTGCTGGTTTTTAAGTTTTCCCAATCTTTGGGCTTACCAGTAATCTTTGCCATGTTGTATGCTTTTTCTTTTAATCTGATACCATCCTTGACTTCCTTAGTTAGCCATGGTTGGTTCACCCTTTTTGTGGAGTGTTCCCTCTTCACAGGAATATATTTTTGCTGCGAGTCATAAAATATCTTTTTAAATATTTGCCACTGTTTATCCACCATCAAACCATCTAGTCTGTTTACCCAGTCCACTTTAGCCAATTCCGCCCTCATTCCTTTATAATTGCCCTTATTTAAGTTTAATACAGTAGTTCAGTCCCAAGATCCACGCTCTCAAACTGGATGTGAAATTCTATCATGTTATGATCACTGCTTCCCAAGGGATCCTTTACTTTGAGATCATTAATTAATCCTGTTTCGCTACTCATTACCAGATCCAAAATGGCCTGTTCCCTGGTTGGTTCCCCGACGTATTGGTCTAAGAAACAGTCCCTAATACACTCTATGAACTCCCCCTCAGGGCTATTTTTGCCAATTTGATTTGTCCAATCTCTGTGAAAGTTAAAATCGCCCATGATTATTGCATTACCATTTTTACAAGCCCCCCTTATTTCCTGATTAATATTTTGCCCTACAGTGTAACTACTGTTAGGGGGCCTATATACTACTCCCACCAGTGATTTCTTTCCCTTGCTATTTCTTACCTCCACCCAAATTGATATGTTAATCTTTTGAGCCAAGATCATTTCTCACTATTGTACCAATTTCATCCTTTATTAACTGAGCTACCCCACCACCTTTACCTTTTTTCCTATCCTTCCAAAATGTTAAATAACCCTGAATATTTAGCTCCCAACCTTGGTCACCTTGTAACCACGTCTCTGTAATGGCCACGAGAACAGACCCATTTGTTTCTATTTGTGCCGTCAATTCATCTGTCTTATTACGAATGCTGCGTGCATTCAGATAAAGAACCTTTAATTTTGTCTTTTTACCATTCTTTCCTACCCCGGCCCCATTTGCTAGTGCACTCTGATGTTTGTACGCTCTGTCCCTTCCTGACACACTCTGTTTATCATTACCCCCATCACTTTCCTGTACTATTTCCTTGTCTTTTCTCTTTATCAATCTACACTTCACCCCAGCTTTGACCCCCCCCCCCACCCCCCGCATTTAGTTTAAAGCCTTCTCTACCTCCCTAGTTATTCAGTTTACCAGAACTCTGGTCCCAGCACGGTTCAGGTGTAGTCCGCCCAATGGAACAGCTCTCTCTCTTTCCCCAGTACTGGTGCCAGTGTCCCATGAATCGAAAATCACTTCTCCCACACCAATCTTTGAGCCACGCATTCATCTCCCTGATCCTATTGGCCCTGTGCCAATTTGCTCGTGGCTCAGGTAATAATCCGGAGATTATTACCTTTGTGGTTCTGCTTTTTAATTTAATCCCTAGCTGCTCAAACTCTCTCAGCAGAACCTTTTTCTTAGTCCTACCTATGATGTTGATACCTACGTGGACCACGACAACTGGATCCTCCCCCTCCCACTCCAAGTTTCTCTCCAGCCCTGAGGAGATGTCCTTAACCCTGGCACCGGGTAGGCAACACAGCCTTCGGGACTCTCGCTCCTGGCTGCAGAGAACAGTGTCTATCCCCCGAATTATACTGTCGCCAACTACAACCACCTTCCTTTTTACTCCCCCCACTTGAATGGCTTCCTGTACCACGGTGCTGTGGTCAGTTTGCTCGTCCTCCCTGCAGTCCCCGCACTCGTCCACAAGGGCTGCAAGAACCTCAAATCTATTGGACAAGTGGAGGGACTGAGGCTCCTGCAGTACTACCTCCTGGATCCCCATACCTGCCTCACTCACAGTCACACCCTCCTGTCCCTGACCACCTGTCAATTCTGCGGTATTTAGTCTAAGGGGTGTGGCTGCCTCCTGGATCAAAGTGTCCAGGTCACTTTCTCCCTCCCTGATGCCTCGCAATGTTTGCAGTTCGGACTCCAGCTCCTCAACTCGGAGCTGAAGTTCCTCGAGCTGCAGACACTTACCGCAGATGTAGTCGCCCTGGACAAAACTGTCCAGTAGCTCCCACATATTGCAGCAGCAACATATCTCCTGCCCTGTCATAACTATTTTATTTATTTAATTGATTACTACAATGCCAATCAAATTATTTTTAGATTGAATGTTTTATGCTATAAGTTACTGAGCCCACAGTCCGAAGAAAGAAGAAAACAGAAGAGATTCTCACCACCAACCACCGACCTGCTTTACCTGTGACTTCACACTGCAGTTTTGTTTTGTTGTTGATATGACCCGCTCTCGGTACGCTCCTCTCCGCTCCTCTCCGCTCCTCTCCGCTCTCGGTACGCTCCTCTCTGCTCCTCTCCGCTCCTCTCCGCTCTCGGTACGCTCCTCTCCGCTCCTCTCCGCTCCTCTCCGCTCTCGGTACGCTCCTCTCCGCTCCTCTCCGCTCCTCTCCGCTCCTCTCCGCTCCTCTCCGCTCCTCTCCGCTCCTCTCCGCTCTTCTCCGCTCCTCTCCGCTCCTCTCCGCTCTCGGTACGCTCCTCTCCGCTCTTCTCTGCTCCTCTCCGCTCCTCTCCGCTCCTCTCCGCTCCTCTCCGCTCTTCTCTGCTCCTCTCTGCTCCTCTCCGCTCCTCTCCGCTCTTCTCTGCTCCTCTCTGCTCCTCTCCGCTCTCGGTCCGCTCCTCTCCGCTCTTCTCTGCTCCTCTCCGCTCTTCTCTGCTCCTCTCCGCTCCTCTCCGCTCTTCTCTGCTCCTCTCCGCTCCTCTCCGCTCTTCTCTGCTCCTCTCCGCTCTCGGTCCGCTCCTCTCTGCTCCTCTCCGCTCCTCTCCGCTCTTCTCTGCTCCTCTCCGCTCCTCTCTGCTCCTCTCCGCTCCTCTCCGCTCTTCTCCGCTCTTCTCTGCTCCTCTCCGCTCCTCTCCGCTCCTCTCCGCTCCTCTCTGCTCCTCTCCGCTCCTCTCCGCTCTTCTCTGCTCCTCTCCGCTCCTCTCCGCTCTTCTCTGCTCCTCTCCGCTCTCGGTATGTTCCTTTCTGCTGTCGGTACGCTCCCCTCCGTTGACTGATCAAATGGAACCCACCCCTGCACTGCACCAAATCCCCTCACTCACCAAATTCCCAATTATATACTCTGTCGACACCAGACTCCGTCGACAGCTGCCACTCTGTGCTCCCTCACTCCATGGCCTTGACATCCTAGTGTAAGACGCCCAAAACCTTACACAACTGCAGCTTAACCAATGATTTGGACAGTTTTACATGTACTCTTTTGTACTCTTTACCTCGATTTGTAAAACCGAGGGTTCCATGTGCTTTTTCAAGCACTTTATCAACTAGTCCTCCCACTTTTAAGGATTTGTGTACCTGAACACTTTGTAGATTTTAGAAATATTAATATAAAATGGCTAAAATACATTGACATCAAATGTCTGATATAATGTGTATTTTGGGAAAGAGGAGTTTAGTCTGAGTTAGAAACTCAAACAAGCGCTTCACAGCAGACAGGTCGACATGGCAACACTGATCAGACATTCCATTCCACAGAATCGGTCAGTTGGAAACTTGAATCAAGTAAGGAGAAAGAACATAGAAACATAGAAACTTAGAAAATAGGAGCGAGAGTAGGCCATTCGGCCCTTCGGGCCTGCTCCGCCATTCAAAATGATCATGGCTGATCATCTAACTCAGTACCCTGTTCCTGCTTTTTCCCCATATCCCTTGATCCCTTTAGCATTAAGAAATATATCGATCTCCTTCTTGAATACATCTAATGACTTGGCCTCCACTCCCTTCTGTGGTAGAGAATTCCACAGGTTCACCACCCTCTGAGTGAAGAAATTTCTCCTCATCTCGGTTCTAAATGGCATACCCTGTATCCTGAGACTGTGACCCCTGGTTCTGGACTCCCCAGCCATCGGGAACATCCTCCCTGCATCTAGTCTGTCTAGTCCTGATAGAATTTTATATGTTTCGATGAGATCACCTCTCATTCTTCTAAACTCAAGTGAATATAGGCCTAGTCGACCCAATCTTTCCTCATACTTCAGTCCTGCCATTCCAGGAATCAGTCTGGTAAACCTTTGTTGCACTCCCTCCATGGCAAGGACATCCTTCCTCAGATAAGGAGACCAAAACTGCACACAATACTCCAGATGTGGTCTCACCAAGGCCCTGTATAACTGCAGTAAGACATCCCTGCTCCTGTACTCAAATCCTCTTGCGATGAACACCAACATACCATTCGCCTTCCTAACTGCTTGCTGCACCTGAATGCTCACTTTCAGCGACTGGTGTACAAGGACACCCAGGTGGCTACAAGAGCAGGTCAGAGGCTGGGTATTCTGCAGCGAGTGACTCATCTCCTGACTCCCCAAAGCCTTTCCACCATCCACAAGGCACAAGTCAGGAGTGTGATGGAATACTCTCCACTTGCCTGGATGAGTGCAGCTCCAACAACACTCAAGAAGCTCGACGCCATCCAAGACAAAGCAGCCCGCTTGATTGGCACCCCATCCACCACCCTAAACATTCACTCCCTTCACCACCAGCGCACTGTGGCTGCAGTGTGTACCATCCACAGGATGCACTGCGGCAACTCGCCAAGGCTTCTTCGACAGCACATCCCAAACCCACGACCTCTACCACCTAGAAGGACAAGGGCAGCAGGCACATGGGAACAACACCACCTGCACGTTCCCCTCCAAGTCACACACCATCCTGACTTGGAAATATATCGACGTTCCTTCATCGTCACTGGGTCAAAATCCTGGAACTCCCTTCTTAACAGCACTGTGGGAGAACCTTCACCACACGGACTGCAGCGGTTCAAGAAGGCGGCTCACCACCACCTTCTCAAGGGCAATTAGGGATGGGCAATAAATGTCGGCCTCACCAGCACTGATCCCTGCGGTACCCCACTAGTCACTGCCTGCCACCCGGAAAAAGACCCATTTATTCCTACTCTCTGTTTCCTGTCTGTCAACCAATTCCCAATCCATGTCAGTATATTCCACCCAATCCCATGTGCTTTAATTTTGCACACTAACCTCTTGTGTGGGACCTTATCAAAAGCCTTCTGAAAATCCAAGTACACCACATCCACTGGTTCTCCCCTATCTATTCTACTAGTTACATCCTCAAAAAACTCCAGTAGATTTGTTAAGCATGATTTCCCTTTCATAAACCCATGCTGACTTTGTCTAATCCCGTTAATGCCCTCCAAGTGTTTTGTTATCACATCTTTTATAATAGACTCTAGCATTTTCCCCACTACTGATGTTAGGCTAACTGGTCTGTAATTCCCTGTGTTTTCTCTCCCTCCTTTTTTAAATAGTGGGGTTACATTTGCCACCCTCCAATCTGTAGGAACTGTTCCAGAGTCTATCGAATTTTGGAAGATGATCACCAATGCATCCACTATTTCCAGGGCCACTTCCTTTAGCACTCTGGGATGTAGGTTTTCAGGCCCTGGGAATTTGTCAGCCTTTAGCCCTATTAAATTCCCTATTTTTTTACAATACTGGTTTCCTTCAGTTCCTCCCTCTCACTAGACCCTTGGTTCCTTAACATCTCTGGCAGGTTATTTGTGTCCTCCTTTGTGAAGACAGAACCAAAGTATGTGTTTAATTGTTCTGCCATTTCTTTGTTCCCCATTATAATTTCCCCCATTTCTGACTGTAATAGACCTACATTTGTCTTCACTATTCTTTTTCTCTTTATATATTTATAGAAGTTTTACAGTCAGTTTTTATGTTCCCTGCTAGTTTACTCTCATACTCTATTTTTCCCCTCTTAATCAATCTCTTTGTCCTCCTTTGCTGAATTCTGAACTGCTCCCAATCCTCATGCCTGCCGCTTTTTCTGGCAATTTTATATGCCTCCTCTTTGGATCTAATACTATCCCTAATTTCTTTTGTAAGCCACGGTTGAGCCACCTTTCCTGTTTTATTTTTGTGCCAGATAGGAATGAATAATTGTTGTAATTCCTGCACACGTTCTTTAAATATTAGCCATTGCCTATCCACCGTCATCCCTTTTAGTAAAGTTCCCCAATCTATCATAGCCAACTCGCACCTCATACTTTCATATTTTCCTTTATTTAGATTCAGGACCCTAGTTTTGGATTCAACTAATTCACTCTCCATCTTAATGAGGAATTCTATCATGTTATGATCGCTCTTCCCTAAGGGACCCCACACAACAAGATTGTGAATTAATCCTTTCTCATTGCACAATACCCAGTCTAGGATCGCCTGTTCTCTAGTTGGTTCCTCAACGTATTGGTCTAGAAATCCATCACGTACACACTCCAGGAATTCCTCCCCCACAGTATTATTGCTAATTTGGTTTGACCAATCTATATGTATATTAAAGTCACGCATGATTATAGTTGTACCCTTCTTGCATGCATCTCTAATTTCTTGTTTAATGCCCTCCCCTACATCTCCACTACTGTTTGGGGGCCTATAGACAACCCCCACCAACGTTTTCTGCCCCTTGGTGTTTCCACCCATACAGATTCCACATCGTGTTTTTCTGAGCCAATATCCTTCTTCACCATTGCGTTGATTTCGTCCTTTACGAACAATGCTACCCCACCTCCTTTCCCTTTTTGCCTGTTCTTCCTAAATATTGAATACCCCTGGATGTTCAGTTCCCATCCTTGGTCACCCTGCAGCCATGTCTCCGTAATCGCAACTATATCATAACCGTTAATATCTACCTGCGCTGTTAATTCATCGACCTTATTGCGAATGCTCCGTGCATTAAGACACAATGCCTTTAGACTTGTCTTTTTAAGATTGCTAGTCATCTGAGTTTTATTTTGCACTATGGCCCCATTTGTTTTTTGCCCTTGTTTTCTCTGCCTTCCACTATTGTTTCTTCCCTTTCTGTCTTTTGTTTCTATCCTTGATTCCCCCTCCTCTGTCTCCCTGCTCAGGTTCCCATTCCCCTGCCATTCTAGTTTAAACCTAGTTTAAACAGTTAAACAGGAGTTTGGCTGTTATTAACCTCAATACAAACTTAAACCAGAGTGAGAAATAGAACAGATTAGGTTGTAATGCATGATGTTTATATCCATAATTGTGAAAATATAAGAAATAACATAATTAACAGTAGGCAGGGTAGTTTGGGGATAACGAGAAAATTACTGAAGAAAAATAACCGCTGGGAACCAAGGAATGTGTCCTTGTAAATCACAGATCAGAGAAGTTACAGCTGGCTTTTCCTCGCTTCCTACATAAACCCAGCAGAGAAGATAAAGAAGAGTCAGGTGTCAGAGATGGATCACTACAGGGTATAAAGTGAGGGGACACTGATGGAAGGAGCAGTCGGGACTAGAGACACCGGAGATCAAGCTCAGGGCGCCCCAGGTTCTATCCAGCGGGCTGACCTCGTGTAAGTGACTGTGGACACACGGGACTTGCACGTTTGCACTGATTGATGGATCAATATAAGATACGGTAGACGACAGAGAATCTGCTCATCTTGTATTTCTTAATAAGGTATTAAAGTTGCTGACACCAGACTCTCGAATCTGCTAATTAATAAGACAAGGCGTCAGCTAGAATGTTAAACCACGCTATTGTTCTGCTCCTTTACTCCCTTCACACGTTCATCATTTAGTATATGTTTTATCTTTTTTAAATCATAAAACGTATCACCTCATATTGCTCTGCGTTAAATTTCATCTGACACCTCCCTGCTCCATGTGCTAACCGATGTATGTCACACTAAATCAAATGTAAACAATGTTACAACACCAAGTTATAGTCCAACAATTTTATTTGAAAATCACGAGCTTTTGGAGGCTTCCTCCTTCGTCAGGTGAATGTCAGGAAATCCTTGAACCTTTCGTATTTATATTCAGAGAACAATACCTGGTGATTACAGATAATCTTTCCAACTGCGCGTTGTCACGGCAATCAAAGTGTTCAGACAGAGAGGTGTTACTTACAGGACCACCGAATATACAAACGGTCAGAACACAAAACAGAGAGAGAGAGGGAGAAACATCCGAAAGGAAGAGAAAGACTGAAAATGACCCGTTGAATTAAAAACAGATAACTTTTATTCGGTGGTGGGGTTACGTGTAGCGTGACATGAACCCAAGATCCCGGTTGATCAAAACTGCTCAAGACCTTCGATCCAGACCTTCAAAGCATCCTACGCGCTCTCATCCCACGTACTCCCCGCGTGGGAGACTTCTACTGCCTCCCAAAGATACACAAAGCCAACACACCCGGACGTCCTATCGTATCAGGCAACGGAACCCTGTGTGAGAACCTCTCTGCATATGTCGCGGGCATCCTGAAACCCATCGTACAGGGAACCCCCAGCTTCTGTCGCGACACGACAGACTTCCTACAAAAACTCAGTACCCACGGACCAGTTGAACCAGGAACACTTCTCACCACGATGGACGTCTCGGCACTCTACACCAGTATCCCCCACGATGACGGCATCACTGCAACAGCATCAATACTCAACACCAACAACAGCCAATCTCCAGACGCCATCCGACAACTCATCGGCTTCATCCTGGATCACAATGTCTTCACCTTCGACAACCAGTTCTTTACCCAAACACACGGAACAGCCATGGGGACCAAATTCGCACCCCAATACGCCAACATTTTCATGCACAAGTTCGAGCAGAACTTCTTCACTGCACGGGACCTCCAACCAACGCTATACACCTGATACATCGACGACATTTTCTTTCTATGGACCCACGGCGAAGAATCACTAAAGAGACTACACGATAACATCAACAAGTTCCATCCCACCATCAAGCTCACCATGGACTACTCCTCAGAATCAGTTTCGTTCTTGGACACACGAATCTCCATCAAAGACGGGCACCTCAGCACCTCACTCTACCGCAAGCCCACGGACAACCTCATGATGCTGCACTTTTCCAGCTTCCACCCTAACCACGTCAAAGAGGCCATCCCCGATGGACAGGCCCTGCGAATACACAGGATCTGCTCAGACGAGGAGGAACGCGATGGACACCGACAGACGCTGAAAGACGCCCTCGTAAGAACGGGATATGACGCTCGACTCATCGATCGACAGTTCCGACGGGCCACAGCGAAAAATCGCATAGACCTCCTCAGAAGACTAACACGGGATGCAACCAACAGAGTACCCTTCGTTGTCCAGTACTTCCCCGGAGCGGAGAAACTACGCCATGTTCTCCGCAGCCTTCAACATGTCATCGATGACGATGAACACCTCGTCGACGATGACGCTAAGGCATCAAACTGGATGCCTGTGTCCAGCGGTGTGCCTCAGGGATCGGTGCTGGGTCCGCTGTTATTTGTTATTTATATTAATGATTTGGATGAGAATTTAGGAGGCATGGTTGGTAAGTTTGCAGATGACACCAAGATTGGTGGCATTGTGGACAGTGAAGAAGGTTATCTAGGATTGCAACGGGATCTTGATAAATTGGGCCAGTGGGCCAATGAATGGCAGATGGAGTTTAATTTAGATAAATGTGAGGTGATGCATTTTGGTAGATCGAATCGGGCCAGGACCTACTCCGTTAATGGTAGGGCGTTGGGGAGAGTTATAGAACAAAAAGATCTAGGAGTACAGATTCATAGCTCCTTGAAAGTGGAGTCACAGGTGGATAGGGTGGTGAAGAAGGCATTCGGCATGCTTGGTTTCATTGGTCAGAACATTGAATGCAGGAGTTGGGATGTCTTGTTGAAGTTGTACAGGGCATTGGTGAGGCCACACTTGGAGTACTGTGTACAGTTCTGGTCACCCTATTATAGAAAGGATATTATTAAACTAGAAAGAGTGCAGAAAAGATTTACTAGGACGCTACCGGGACTTGATGGTTTGATTTACAGGGAGAGGTTAGACAGACTGGGACTTTTTTCCCTGGAGAGTAGGAGGTTAAGGGGTGATCTTATAGAAGTCTATAAAATAATGAGGGGCATAGATAAGGTCGATAGTCAAAATCTTTTCCCAAAGGTAGGGGAGTCTATAACGAGGGGGCATAGATTTAAGGTGAGAGGGGAGAGATACAAAAGGGTCCAGAGGGGCAATTTTTTCACTCAAAGGGTGGTGAGTGTCTGGAATGAGCTGCCAGAGGCAGTAGTAGAGGCGGGTACAATTTTGTCTTTTAAAAAGCATTTGGACAGTTACATGGGTAAGATGGGTATAGAGGGATATGGGCCAAGTGCAGGCAATTGGGACTAGCTTAGTGGTATAAACTGGGCGACATGGACATGTTGGGCCGAAGGGCCTGTTTCCATGTTGTAACTTCTATGATTCTATGATTCTATGATAAGGCCATCCCCACACCTCCACTACTCCCCTTTAAACAGCCACCCAACCTCAAACAGACCATCGTTCGCAGCAAATTACCCAGCTTTCAGGAGAACAGCATCCACGATACCACACAACCCTGCCACGGCAACCTCTGCAAGACATGCCAGATCATCGACACTGATACCACCATCACACGAGAGGACACCACCCACCATGTACATGGTTCATACTCCTGTGACTCGGCCAACGTTGTCTACCTCATACGTTGCAGGAAAGGATGCCCCGGAGAATTGTACATTGGTGAGACCATGCAGACCCTGCGACAACGGATGAACGGACACCACGCGACAATCGCCAGACAGGAGGGTTCCCTCCCAGTCGGGGAACACTTCAGCAGTCAAGGACATTCAGCCACCAATCTTCGGGTAAGCGTACTCCAAGGCGGCCTTCGAGACACACGACAACGCAAAATCGTCAAGCAGAAATTGATAGCCAAGTTCTGCACCCATGAGGACGGCCTCAACCGGGATCTTGGGTTCATGTCGCGCTACACGTAACCCCACCAGCGAATAAAAGTTATCTGTTTTTAATTCAACGGGTCATTTTCAGTCTTTCTCTTCCTTTCGGATGTTTCTCCCTCTCTCTCTTTGTTTTGTGTTCTGGCCGTTTGTATATTCGGTGGTCCTGTAGGTAACACCTCTCTGTCTGAACACTTTGATTGCCTTGACAACGGGCAGTTGGAATGATTATCTGTAATCACCAGGTATTGTTCTCTGAATATAAATACGAAAGGTTCAAGGATTTCCTGACATTCACCTGACGAAGGAGGAAGCCTCCGAAAGCTTGTGATTTTCAAATAAAGTTGTTGGACTATAACTTGGTGTTGTAAGATTGTTTACATTTGTCAACCCCAGTCCATCACCGGCATCTCCACATCACACTAAAGTCACTTCATCGTTAGCCCTGGTTCCTCTTCTGGCATCAACTGGTGATTTTCATCCTGTGCCCCATATACCCAAGCCCAGATCATTTCTTCATATTGAGAAGAGCAATGGTCCCAACACTGACCCTGGGGGACACCACTCTTTACATCCCTCCAGTTTGAAGAACATCCATTATCCACTACTCTCTGTTTTTGGCCCTCAACCCAACTTCCTATCCGCCCTGTCCCACTCCCTTTAATTACTTCAACCTTAATTTTATCAACAACGGCACCCTATCAAACACCTTTTCACAATCCATCTGCACAACATCCACTGCATGTCCTTTATCACCACACTTGAGTTCTTATCTCAAATAATCCATGGTGTCCTTAATGAATCCATTTTACTAACAAATGTTGAATCGTTAGCTCCATCACACAGGGTTTCATCTGTTTAAAGCCACAATATAAAGGTCCGGTTTTCTCCTGGTGTTTAAGATCAATTAAGTTTTAGAAATGATGCAGAGTTTCAGACAATTCGGGTCATCCGGGTCAGACCCGCCCACTCTGTGCCCCTCACACGCTCCGACTGGTTGGAGGACCAACCGTCCGCTCGGTCCTTCAGTCCCTCTCCGCTCTTCCAATAGTTCGGAACTCTCCTTCGTCACCAGGGCGGAGATAGTAATGAGAGTGGCGGTCCTGAGGGACAGTTGGGAAACAAACATTAATTGAACCCGTCAGTTACAACGAAATTAATAGTCACAGGAAGAAATCATATGTGGAGTTAACCAAAGTAGCGGGTCGCGGCTGCGCTGAGTGTTTGCTGCGGTTTTAAGGGCACCAAGCGTTGCGGTTTCAGTTTATTTGATTATCCTTGGTCCAAACGCGTTCTGCCTGATTCCAATCTCTTGGCAGTCAGACTGGAGATTAAGACCAACAATGGCGGCTACAGCACCCAGCATGCCGCGCGGTACAGAATGTGCCCTATCTGAATCAGTGGAGCCCAGCGCGCAGGCGCGGGAGAGGCAGTGTGTCCTGAGCATGCGCGGCCAGTGGAGGATGCGGGAGTCGGAGCAGGTCAGAGGATCGGAGGGAACAGGTGAATAAAGCCCGGGGGGCCCGGGTTCAGGCTTCTCAAACACCGAGTGCGGCCCCGGGCCCCGGGCCCCGGACAGTGAACATTATCCCCCCGACCCACCCCGCCAGATTCCGGTTTCTCCCCTTTCGCTTCGGCCCAACCCTCAACCAAAGGCCCGCGGCCCCGCGCATGCGCCAAACTCCGAGACAGACTGGAGGGGCTGGGAATTCTCAGGGAGCGTCTGTCAATGAAGGAAAAATAGTGATCGGTCAGGGAGCGTCTGTCAATGAAGGAGAAATAGTGATCGATCAGGGAGCGTCTGTCAATGAAGGAGAAATAGTGATCGATCAGGGAGCGTCTGTCAATGAAGGAGAAATAGTGATCGATCAGGGAGCGTCTGTCAATGAAGGAAAAATAGTGATCGATCAGGGAGCGTCTGTCAATGAAGGAGAAATAGTGATCGATCAGGGAGCGTCTGTCAATGAAGGAAAAATAGTGATCGACCAGGGAGCGTCTGTCAATGAAGGAAAAATAGTGATCGGTCAGGGAGCGTCTGTCAATGAAGGAGAAATGGTGATCGATCAGGGAGCGTCTGTCAATGAAGGAGGAATGGTGATCGATCAGGGAGCGTCTGTCAATGAAGGAGAAATGGTGATCGATCAGGGAGCGTCTGTCAATGAAGGAGAAATGGTGATCGATCAGGGAGCGTCTGTCAATGAAGGAGAAATGGTGATCGGTCAGGGAGCGTCTGTAAATGAAGGAATAATGGTAATCGGTCAGGGAGCATTTGTTAATGATGGAAAAAAAGATGATGTGCCAGGGACCATCTGTAAATGAAGGAGGACTGGTAATCGGTCAGGTTGCGTCGGTAAATGAAGCAGGAATGGTGACCAGTCAGGGAGGGCCTGTAAATGATAGGGGAATGGTGATTTGCCAGGGAGCATCTGTAAATGAAAGAGAAATGGTGACAGGTCGGCGAGCGTCTGTAAATGAAGTTGAAATGATGACTGGTCAGGGAGCGTCTGTAAATGAAGTTGAAATGGTGACTGGTCAGGGAGCATCTGTATATGAAGGAGAATTGGTGACTGCAGGTGAGGCAGGAGAGTCCGAGAGGTGAGCACCGTATAAAAGGAGAGACCAAGAGCGGGAGGAGAGTCTGAGAGGTGAACGCAGGTAAATCTAAGGCAAGTCATGGCAGCAGAGCTCGCACCTGTGATATGCTCCTCCTGCACTATGTGGGAAGTCATGGACAGAGTAGGCAGAGTAAAAGGACGAGGCAGGTAGAGCAGGAGTCTGCTGGGGCCATCTCCCTCTCAAACAGATATTCTACTTTGGATACTGTTGGGGGAGATGGCTTATCAGGGGAAAGCAGCAAGAGCCAAGTTCGCGGCACGACGGGTGGCTCTGCTGCACAGGAGGGGAGGAAGAAGAGTGGCAGGGCTATAGTGATAGGGGATTCCATTGTAAGGGGAACAGATAGGCGTTTCTGCAGCCATAAACGTGACTCCAGGATGGTATGTTGACTCCCTCGTGCTAGGGTCAAGGATGTCACGGAACGGCTGCAGGGCAGTCTGCAGGGGGAGGGTGAACAGCCAGTAGTCATGGTCCATATCGGTACCAACGACATAGGTAAAAAATGGGATGAGGTCCTGCAAGGTGAATTCAAGGAGTTAGGAGATAAATTAAAAAGCAGGACCTCAAAGGTAGTGATCTCAAGATTACTACCAGTGCCACGTGCTAGTGAGTATAAGAACAGGAGAATAGACAGGATGAATGCGTGGCTGCAGGGATGGTGTTGGAGGGAGGGATTTAGATTCCTGGGACATTGGGACCGGTTCTGGGGAAGGTGGGACCTGTACAAGATAGACGGATTACACCCGAGCAGGACCGGGACCAATGTCCTCGCGGGGGTGTTTGCTAGTGCTGTTGGGGAAGGTTTAAACTAGAGTGGCAGGGGGATGGGAACCTTCGCGGGGAGTCAGAAGGGAGTAAAATTGAGAGCAGCAAGAGAGGGGAAGACCCAGGGGAAATTTACAATACAAATAGTACAAACAGTTGTTCAAGAACAAGTGAAAGGGAAAAGCGTAGAGCAGCAGAAAGTGTACTTTAGGCACTACAGATAAAGTGAAAACTAGAAGGCGTAAGGCGATTAACCCAGCATCAAAGCTGAAGGTCAGGCTAGGGTGTGTGGCCCAACTAAGAGTTCTATATACAAATGCACGGAGTATAAGGAATAAATTAAATGAACTACAGGTTCAAATTCAAATTGGAGGGTATGACATGATAGCTATTACTGAGACATGGCTGCAGGATGGTCAGGATTGGGAACTAAATATACCGGGTTATAAGGTCTACAGGAGAGATAGGGAAAATGGAAGAGGGGGAGGAGCAGACTTAGTGATTAAAGATGAAATCAATTCAATGATAAAGGAGGATATAACGAGGAGTAAGCAGCCAACAGAGACATTATGGGTTGAATTGAGAAATAGGAAAGGATCTAAGACTATAGTGGGAGTTGTGTATAGGACCCCTGGCAGCAGCTCTGAAGTGCTAGATTGTATAAATGCAGAGATTAGACAAGCGTGTAAGAAAGGCATAGTGGTCTTAATGGGGGACTTTAACCTTCACATAGATTGGGAAAAGCAGACTGGCAACTGTCAGAAAGGTAGTGAATTTCTTGAGTGTGTCCGGGATAGTTTTCTACAGCAGTATGTCCGAGAGTCAACAAGGGGGCAAGACATACCAGATTTAGTAATGAGTAATGAACCAGATTTAGTTAACAGCTTAACTGTGTGTGAACATCTATCCAATAGTGATCATAACATGATCGAGTTCAATGTAGTGTTTGAAAGGGAAAAAAGTGAATCAGCTGCTAAGATTCTAGACTTGGGTAAGGCCGACTTCAATGGGATGAGACAGAGACTGTCCACAGTAAACTGGGCAAATCTGTTAATGGGTAAAACGACTGATGATCAGTGGGAAATGTTTAAAGAAACATTTAACGAGATACAGAACTGGTTTATACCCCTGAGGGGCAAGAACTCTACTTGCCAAAAAAAACAGCCAAGGACAACTAAAGAGATAAGGGACAGTATAAGACATAAGGAAAGGGCATACAAAAAGGCAAAAAATGGCACAGATCCTGGCGAATGGGAAGATACAAAGATCAACAAAGGGTCACAAAACAGATAGTAAGAGAGCATGAAAAGAAACTTGCAAGGGATATCAAAACCAATACGAAGAACTTTTATAGTTATATTCGGAAAAAGAGGGTGGTCAGGAGCAGTATTGGCCCCTTAAAAACTGAAAGTGGGGATATTGTCATTGACAATGGGGAAATGGCGGACATGTTGAACGATTACTTTGCGTCAGTATTTACAGTAGAAAAAGAGGATAGCATGCCGGAAATCCCAAGAAAACTAATACTGAATCGGGGACAGGGACTCGATAAAATTAACATAAGTAAAGCAACAGTAATGAAGAAAATAATTGCACTAAAGAGTGACAAATCCCCAGGACCAGATGGTTTCCATCCCAGGGTTTTAAAGGAAGTAGGTGAGCAGACTGCAGATGCCCTAACTATAATCTTTCAAAGTTCTCTGGATTCAGGAACTGTCCCTCGAGATTGGAAAATTGCACATGTCACTCCGCTTTTTAAGAAAGGAGAGAGAGGGAAACCAGGGAATTATAGACCAGTTAGCCTAACATCTGTTGTGGGGAAAATGCTGGAGTCTATAATTAAGGATAGGGTGACTGAACACCTTGAGAATTTTCAGTTAATCAGGGAGAGCCAGCATGGATTTGTGAGAGGTAGGTCGTGCCTGACAAACCTGATTGAATTTTTTGAAGAGGTGACCAAAGTAGTGGACAGGGGAATGTCAATGGATGTTATTTATATGGACATCCAGAAGGCATTTGATAAGGTCCCACATAAGAGGCTGTTAGCTAAGTTAGAAGCCCGTGGAATCGAGGGAAAAGTACGGACTTGGTTAGGAAATTGGCTGAGCGAAAGGCGACAGAGAGTAGGGATAATGGGTAAGTATTCACATTGGCAGGATGTGACTAGTGGAGGCCCACAGGGATCTGTCTTGGGGCCTCAATTATTCACAATATTTATTAACGACTTAGATGAAGGCATAGAAAGTCTCATATCTAAGTTTGCCGATGACACAAAGATTGGTGGCATTGTAAGCAGTGTAGATGGAAACATAAAACTACAAAGGGATATTGATAGATTAGGTGAATGGGCAAAACTGTGGCAGATGGAATTCAATGCAGACAAATGTGAGGTCATCCACTTTAGATCAAAAAAGGATAGAACTTTCTAAATGGTAAAAAGTTAAAAACAGTGGATGTCCAAAGGGACTTCGGGGTTCAGGTACATAGATCATTGAAGTGTCATTAACAGGTGCAGAAAATAATCAAGGCGGCTAATGGAATGCTGGCCTTTATATCTGGAGGACTAGAGTACAAGGGGGCAGAAGTTATGCTGCAGCTATACAAAACCCTGGTTAGACCGCACCTGGAGTACTGTGAGCAGTTCTGGGCACCGCACCTTCGGAAGGACATATTGGCCTTGGAGGGAGTGCAGTGTCGGTTTACTAGAATGATACCCGGACTTCAAGGATTAAGTTACAAGGAGAGATTACACAAATTGGGGTTGTATTCTCTCGAGTTTCGAAGGTTAAGGGGTGATCTGATCGAAGTTTATAAGATATTAAGGGGAACGGAAAGGGTGGATAGAGAGAAACTATTTCACTGGTTGGGGATTTTAGCAGTAGGGGGCACAGTCTAAAAATTAGAGCCAGACCTTTCAGGAGTGAGATTAGAAAACATTTCTACACACAAAGGGTGGTAGAAGTTTGGAACTCTCTTCTGCAAATGGCAATTGATACTAGCTCAATTGCTAAATTTAAATGTGAGATAGATACCTTTGTGGCAACCAAAGGTATTAAGGGATATGGGCCAAAGACGGGTATATGGAGTTAGATCACAGATCAGCCATGATCTTATCAAATGGCAGAGCAGGCACGAGGGGCTGAATGGCCGACTCCTGTTCCTTTGTTCCTATGACTGATCAGGGAGCGTCTGTAAATGAAGGCGAAATGGTGACTGCTCAGGGAGTGTCTGTAAATGAAGGAGAAATGGTGACTGGTCAGAGAGTGTCAGTAAATGAAGGAGAATTGGTGACTCCTCAAGGAGTGTCAGTAAATGAAGGAAAAATGTAATGTGTCAGCGAGTGTCTGTAAATGAAGGGGAAATGGTGACATGTCAGGGAGCATCTGTAAATGAAGGAGAAATGGTGATGTATCAGGGAGTGTCTGTAAATGAAGAAGGAATGGTGATAGGTCAGGGTGCATTTGTAAATGAAGGTTAATTGGTGGTGGATCAGGGAGCATCTGTAAAGGGAAGCAAATGGTGACAGGCCAGGGAGCATCTGTAAAGGGAAGCAAATGGTGACAGGCCAGGGAGCATCTGTAAATGGAAGTGAAATGGTGATGGGTCAGGGAGAATCTGTAAATAAAGGAGAAATGGTGATGGGTCAGGGAGAATCTGTAAATAAAGGAGAAATGGTGATCGGTCAGGGAGCGTCTGTAAAGGAAGGTGAAATGGTGACTGGTCAGAGAGAGCCCTTCAGCAGAGCTGGGAGATATTACAGATGGTCAGCTTACAGGGAGGGACAGAGTGATGAGACGTGGGGAGGGAGACAGAGAGAGAACATATTGATAGAGGGAGACAATTGAATATGAGAGTAAACTAGCAAGAAATATAAAAAACAGATTGTAAGAGCTTCTACAGCAAGTAAAAATGAAGAGATTAGCAAAACGAAATTTGGGTCCCTCACAGGCTGAGACAGGGGAAATTATAATGGTGAATCAGGAAATGGCAGAGACGTTAAACACATTTTAATCGGTCATCGCAGTGGAAAACACAAAAACATACCAGAAATAGTGGGGAACCAAGGGTCTAATGAGAGTGAGGAACCTAAAGCAATTAAGATTAGTAAAGAAAAAGTACTGGAGAAATTAATAGGACTAAAAGCTAACAAATCCCATGGACCTGATGGCCTGTATCCCAGGGTTTTTAAAGGGGTGGCTGCAGAGATAGTAGATGCATTGGTTTTATCTTCCAAAATGCCCTAGATTCTAGAACGGTCCCCATGGATTGGAAGGTAGTAAATGTAACCACGCGATTCAAGAAAGGAGGGAAGAGAGAAAACAGGGAACTATAGGCCAGTTACCCTGACGGCAGTAGTAGGGAAAATGCTAGAATCTACTATTAAGGACGTATTGGCAGGGAACTTAGAAAATCATAATATGATTAGGCAGAGTCAACACTTTATGAAAGGGAAATCGTGTTTGACAAATCTATTAGAGTTTTTTGAGGATGTAACTAGTAGGATAGATAAGGGGGAACCAGTGGAAGTAGTATGTTTGGATTTTCAAAAGGCATTTGATAAGGCACTACATAAAAGGTTGTTACACAAGATTGGAGGTAATATATTAGCATGGATTGAGGATTGGTTAATGGACAGAAAACAGAGAGTAGGGATAAACAGGTCATTCTCAGGTTGGCAGGCTGTAACCAGTGGGGTGCCGCAAGGATCGGGTGCTTGGGCCTCAGCTATTTACAAGCTTTATTAATGACTTAGATGAAGGGACCGAGTGAAATGTATCCAAGTTTCCTGACGATACAAAGCTAGGTGGGAAAGTAAGCTGTGAGGAGGACGAATAGAGGCTGCAAAGGGATAGAGACAGGATAAGTGAATGGGCGAGAAGGTGGCAGATGGAGTATAATGTGGGGAAATTTGAAATTATTAACTTTGGTAGGAAGAATAGAAAAGCAGAATATTTTTTAAAAGGTGAGGGACTAAGAAATGTTGGTGGTCAGATGGATTTGGGTGTCCTTGTTTCCGGATCACAGAAAGTTTACATGCAGCTGCAGCAAGCAATTAGGAAGGCAAATAGTATGTTCGCCTTTATTGCAAGGGGGTTGGAGTACAAGAATAAGGAGGTCTTGCTGCAATTGTACATGGCTTTGGTAAGACCTCACCTGGAGTACTGGGTACAGTTTTGGTCTCTTTATCTACAGAAGGATATACTTGCCTTAGAGGGGGCTTACCAGAGAGAGCTGTCCTATGAGGAGAGATTGTCTAGAATGGGCCTGTATTCTCTGGAGTTTAGAAGAATTAAAGGTAATCTCATTGAAATGAATAAAATTCTGGACAGGGTAAATGCTGCGAGGCTGTTTCCCCTGGCTGGAGCGTCGAAAACTAGAGGCCATAGTCTTAAAATAAGGGGTCGGCCATTTAGGACTGAGATAAGGAAAAATCTCTTCACTTACAAGGTTGTGAATATTTAGAATTCTCTACCCCAGAGGGCTGTGGATGCTCAGTCATTGAGATTGAAGACTGAGATCGATAGATATTTGGGCACTAAGGGAATCAAGGGATATGGGGATCGGATGGGAAAGTGGAGTTGAGGTAGAAGATCAGCCATGATCTTATTGAATGGCAGAGCAGGCTCGAGGGACTGTATGGCTCCTATTTCTTACGTAACAGCAGAGGGAAATATTTAAAATGGTGATTAATAGAGATCAGGAGAAACATATTCCTCTAAAAAGCAAGAACAAACGAGCCCACAATGAAACACAATGGATGAATAAAGAGATACGGTTAAAATTGAAACTGAAGAAAAAGGCATACTCTAAATACACAGACAATAGAGGAGAGGGTGACAAAGGGGAACACGAAGAGGTTAGGAAAGAAGTAAAAAAAAACAATTAGGAAAGCAAAGGGGAGCTAGGAAATTAAATTATCAATGAATATAAAAAGAAATAGTAAAGTACTCTACAGACACATAAATAACAAAAGAAACATCAGAATAGGGATCGGGCCAGTAAGGGATGCACACGGTAAACTCACAGGTAATGACAGTGAAATGACCTGACAGTAGAAGAGATCAAAAAAAGATATAAAGACATGTAAGATAGAACGGGGTAGATAATTGATAAAATAATCAAAATTAGAGAATAGTTGGAGTGAGAGCTGACACTGTGAGTGAGTTTAGTCCCTGGTTACAGTCCATCAGTGGGAATGATGTGGAGATGCCGGTGATGGACTGGGGTGGACAAATGTAAGGAATCTTACAACACCAGGTTATAGTCCAACAGTTTTATTTGAAAATCACAAGCTTTCGGAGGCTTTCTCCTTCGTCAGGTGAGTGTGGGATTCCATGGAAGGTACCGCATATATAGTCAGAGAACAATGCCTGGTGATTACAGATAATCTTTCCAACTGCCCATTGTCAAGGCAATCAAAGGAGTCGAATAGTGTTCAGACAGAGAGACATTACATACAGGACCACTGAATATACAAACGGTCAGAGCCCAAAGACAGACAGAGAGAGAGAGAGAGAAACATCCGAAAGGAAGAGAAAGAGAGAGAATGATCAGTTGTATTAAAAACAGATAACTCTTTTTTCGCTGGTGGGGTTACGTGTAGTGTGACATGAACCCAAGATCCCGGTTGAGGCCGTCCTCATGGGTGCGGAACTTGGCTATCAATTTCTGCTCGACGATTTTGCGTTGTCGTGTGTCTCGAAGGCCGCCTTGGAGAACACTTACCCGAAGATCGGTGGCTGAATGTCCTTGACTGCTGAAGTGTTCCCCAACTGGGAGGGAACCCTCCTGTCTGGCGATTGTTGCGCGGTGTCCGTTCATCCGTTGTCGCAGTGTCTGCATGGTCTCACCGATGTACCAGGCTCGGGGGCATCCTTTCCTGCAACGTATGAGGTAGACAACGTTGGCCGAGTCACAGGAGTATGAACCATGTACCTGGTGGGTGGTGTCCTCTCGTGTGATGGTGGTATCTGTGTCGATGATCTGGCATGTCTTGCAGAGGTTGCCGTGGCAGGGTTGTGTGGTGTCGTGGACGCTGTTCTCCTGAAAGCTGGGTAATTTGCTGCGAACGATGGTCTGTTTGAGGTTGGGTGGCTGTTTGTACAGAGTACCCTTCGTCGTTCAGTACTTCCCCGGAGCGGAGAAACTACGCCATATTCTCAACAGCCTTCAACGTGTCATCGATAACGACGAACACCTCGCTAAGGCCATCCCCACGCCTCCACTACTCGCCTTCAAACAGCCACTCAACCTCAAACAGACCATCGTTCGCAGCAAATTACCCAGCTTTCAGGAGAACAGCGTCCACGACACCACACAACCCTGCCACGGTAACCTCTGCAAGACATGCCAGATCATCGACACAGATACCACCATCACATGAGAGGACACCACCCACCAGGTACATGGTTCATACTCCTGTGACTCAGCCAACGTTGTCTACCTCATACGTTGCAGGAAAGGATGCCCCGAAGCATGGTACATTGGCAAGACCATGCAGACACTGCGACAACGGATGAACGGACACCGCGCAACAATCGCCTGACAGGAGGGTTCCCTCCCAGTCGGGGAACACTTCAGCAGTCAAGGACATTCAGCCACCGATCTTCGGGTAAGCGTTCTCCAAGGCGGCCTTCGAGACACACGACAACGCAAAATCGTTGAGCAGATATTGATAGACAAGTTCCGCACCCATGAGGACGGCCTCAACCGGGATCTTAGGTTCATGTCACGCTACACGTAACCCCACCAGCGCAAAAAGAGTTATCTGTTTTTAATACAACTGATCATTCTCTCTCTTTCTCTTCCTTTCGGATGTTTCTCTCTCTCTCTCTGTCTTTGGGCTCTGACCGTTTGTATATTCAGTCATCCTGTATGTAATGTCTCTCTGTCTGAACACTATTCGACTCCTTTGATTGCCTTGACAACGGGCAATTGGAAAGATTACCTGTAATCACCAGGCATTGTTCTCTGACTATATATGCGGTACCTTCCATGGAATCCCACACTCACCTGACGAAGGAGAAAGCCTCCGAAAGCTTGTGATTTTCAACTAAAACTGTTGGACTATAACCTGGTGTTGTAAGATTCCTTACATTCATCAGTGGGACTTACTGTGGGAGGAGCCGGAGTGAGAGCTGACACTGTGAGTGAGTTTAGTCCATATAAAAGGTGGAATGGAGAGAACAATTTAATGTTACACTGAGTAGAAATGATAATGGAATCTTTACACAAAAATAGAATAGAAAAACATCTAGAAAATGAATATATAATAGAATTTTCAGCACTGATTTCAGAAGGGAAACCCATGCTTGACCAAACTTATTGAATTCTTTGAAGAAATAACAGAAAGAGTTGACAGGGGTAATGCAGTAGATGTAATATATTTGGATTTTCAAAAGGCCTCAAGGTACCACATTGTAGACTCAAGACTAAGGTCAGAGCATGTGGAGTTGGGGACAGGTAGCAGAATGGATGACAAGCTGGTTATAAAATACAAAACAGAGACTCGGGGTTCAGGCTCGCTCCTTAGACTGGCAAAAGGTGGGAAGTGGTGTTCCACAGGGATCGGTGCTGGGACCACTGTTGTTCACAATTTTCATTAACGATATCAATTCGGGAATCGGAAGTCCAATTTCAAAATTTGTGGATGACACCGAATTGGGGAGTACAGTTAATACAAAGGAAGAATGTGTCAAAATACAAGGGGACATTAATAAACTTGCAGAATGGGGGTATAATTGGCAAATGACTTTCAATATAGGTAAGTGTGAGGTGGTGCATTTTCGTAGGAAGAACAAGGAGACCACATTGGATAATAAGAGTCTAAATGG
Source organism: Heptranchias perlo (assembly GCF_035084215.1). Taxonomy (NCBI): domain Eukaryota; kingdom Metazoa; phylum Chordata; class Chondrichthyes; order Hexanchiformes; family Hexanchidae; genus Heptranchias; species Heptranchias perlo. Next base: position 63,295,271 of record NC_090341.1, on the reverse strand, counting down.
GGTGCAGGAGCAGAGGGATTTGTGGGTACAGATACACAAATCACTAAAAGTAGCGATGCAGGTTAATAAGGCCATTCAAAAAAAAAGGCAAATCAAGCACTGGGGTTCATTTCTATAGGGTTAGAATTGAAAGGCAGAGAAGTTATGTTAAACTTGTATAGAGCCTTGGTTAGACCACACTTGGAGTACAGTGCACAGTTCTGGTCTCCATATTATTGAAAAGATATAGAAGGATTGTTGCGAGTGCAAAAAAGATCCACAAGGATGATACCAGAACTGAGAGAATATTCATTTCTTTGATGAAGTAACGGAGAGGGTTGATGAGGGGAGTGCGGTTGATGTTATGTATACCGACTTTCAAAAGGCATTTGATAAAGTACCACATAATAGATTTGTAAGAAAAATTAAAGCTCATGGGATTGAAGGAACAGTGGGCAGTGTGGATACAAAATTGGTTAAGAGACAACAAGCAGAGAGTAGTGGTGAACGGTTGTTTTTCAGACTGGAGGGAAGTATACAGTGGTGTCCCCCAGGGGTCAGTATTAGGACCACTGCTCTTTGTGATATATGTTATCGACCTGGACTTGGGTATACAGGAAATAATTTCAAAGTTTGCAGACGACATAAGACTCGGGAATGTAATAAACAATGTGGAGGATAGTAACAGACTTCCGGAGGACATAGACAGACTGGTGAAATGGGCAGACACATGGCAGATGAAATTTAACGCAGAGAAGTGTGAAGTGATATATTGTGGTAGGAAGAATGCGGAGAGGCAATGTACACTAAATGGTACAATTTTAAAGGGGGTGCAGGAACAGAGGGACCTGGGGGTGTATGCACACAAATTTTTGAAGGTGGCAGGACAAGTTGAGAAGGCTGTTTTAAAAAAAAAAGCATATGGGAACATGGGCTTTATTAATAGAGGCATAGAGTACAAAAGCAAGGAATTTGTGCTAAACCTTTAAAGAACACTGGTTCGGCCTCAGCTGGAGTATTGTGTTCAATTCTGGGCACCACACTTCAGGAAGGATGTCAAGGCCTTAGAGAGGATGCAGAAGAGATTCATTAGAATGGTACCAGGGATGAAAGATTGCAGTTGTGTGAATAGACTGGAGAAGCTGGGATTGTTCTTCTTAGAGCAGAGAAAGTTAAGAGGAGATTTGATAGAGGTGTTCAAAATCATGAAGGGTATTGATAGAGTAAATAAGGAGAAACCGTTTCCAGTGGCAGAAGGGTCGGTAACCAGAGGACACAGATTTAAGGTGATCAACAAAAGAACCAGAGGCCACATGAGGAAACGCCTTTTTTACGCAGGCAGTTACTATGAACTGGAATGCGCTGCCTGAAAGGGCGGTGGCAGCAGATTCAATAATAACTTTCATAAGAGAATTGGATAAATAAATGAAGGGAAAAAAAATACAGGGCTGTGGGGAAAGAGGAGGGGAGTGGGACTAATTGGATAGCTCTTTCACAGAGCCGGCACAGGCACGATGGGCCGAACGGCCTCCTTCTGTGCTGTAGCATGTATGATACTATGATACACTTATCATGAATGGCTGAACAGGCTAGGGCTCTTTTCTGTAGAAAAAAGAAGGCTGAGGGGTGACCTGATAGAGGTCTTTAAGATAATGAAAGGGTTTAATAGGGTAGATGTAGAGAAACCATTTCCACTTGGGGGAGTCTAAAAGTAGAAGTCATAAATATAAAATAGTGGCTAATAAATCCAATAGGGAATTCAGGAGAAGCTTCTTTACCCAGGAGGCTCTGGAGCTGAGCCCTACCCTCGAGTGCCTGTCTGTCGGGGACGCCGAGACTGACACCCAACAAACGGCTGGTGACAGAACTTTAACATTCAGCACACACAGTATGAATTGATGTTAACATGTCTTGCCACCTTCAGCACTTCAACATCTGTTATCGTGCGTAATATTGTCTTCTGTTCTCTTCCAGTGCCTTCAGGGACCGCTGTGACGGCGGAGGGAGATTCCTCAGGGGACCTGCCGGCCTCTGAGGAGACACCATCACATCTGAGCGAGCTTTCCATCAGAGCAGATAGACACATCTTGATGGGTCCCAGTCCGCAGTTAGTTGGGGTCGCACATGGTGAGTCACCACACATGTGAGCACGAGCAGACACTGGTGGCAGGGGCAGCTGTGGAGAGTCCACGTCAGTGGGTGCATTCCTCTCCAGGCTCTGCTCAGCTGGACACAGATGCTGAACCCTGGGTGCCATCCTTTGAAAGGAGAATGATCGAGGGGCAGCAGCACATTTGCTGGAACAGGTGCCACGCGCACTCTCCACAATAGCGCAGAGGATGGAGGAGTCCAACTCCTGCATGAGTGGAATGGTGGCACAGGTACAGGAGGGAACCTCTGAGATACTGTCACAGGGACATAAGGGCAACTCCGAGATAGTGTCGTGGGTAAGTGCGGGAATGTCTGCGATGGAGAGAAGGCTAGCCTCCATGGAGCTTCAAGCGCGGCTCACAAATGAGTCCATTCAGACCTGACAACGGCCCTTCGGACTCAGGGTGAGCAACTTTCTGCCGCCTTAAACAGGCAGGCAGATACACTAGCACTGGCCTTACAAGGCTTCACACATGTCGTCCAAACTGTCGTCCAGCAGGGTGGTAGGAGTGATGTGGGCCTGGCCCAGGGGAGGGATGATGGCGAAAGGAGAAGTGGAAATGGGGACGCCACTCAAATCACCCCCACATCTCACCCGTTGCCCCCTCTCAACCAGTATCCGCAATGCTGCCCCCTCTCCAGGTGGTCGAGTCTGCCCCTGCACAGGTGCAGGTGAAGCAGTCTTTGCAGAGGCCCTCACGGGCACCGAAACCCAGAGGGCGTCGGCCCAAAGCATCTAATCGGTCAGGGCATGAAAAAGAGCAACCTGTCACTACCTCTGCTGCAGCTACAGGGGATGCACCACGTAGAAGTAGTCAGAAAGGCGAAGGATTTGTAAGCTCAAAGGGGATGCACAAGGGTGTTCACGGTTGGTCGCGTTTTTTATTTATATTTACTTTTTATTAAACACACATTAAATATTATTATTGTCACCACTACTGCCACACCTTGGCCATGCTTGATTGGCTTCTGTAATAAGGCCCTTTCATGAGGTTCACCATGAAAGCCCACACTTGATGCCACACATTGGGTCACCCTACAGTGGACGTATTGTGTCATTGCAGGACTGTGTTGTGCAGGGAGGGGTGAGGGGACTGGTGTGGGCGCTGCTCTGTCCAGGTGGTGAGGACTGGACTCTTCACACTGTCTGATGTTAGGAGAACTGTTCACATATCAGTGGCTCCCTGGCCTCACGAGCAGCCAGGTGAGCCGCTGTTCTGCCCGTGGGTTGCTGCTCCTCCTCGATGTGGATGGGACCTCCTCAAGCGGCACCCCTCTCTGTTGAGCCATGTGTCCCACTCTGTCTGGTGCGTATTGAAGCGCTCCCCCAGAATGATCGAGGCACCTGAAGCGCATCTTGAGCAGCCCTATCGCATGCTCGATTGTAGACCTGGGCCTGCAAAGTAGGTAACTGCTTGCACAGCAGAGTTTTGGGAGGAAAGTAAGAATTTAGTGGAAACACAAAGGTCTTGCAGCCAAAACTTTGTCTGAAGTGACAAGAGTGCTCTGCTGCAATAAATGACGTTTTCTTCCCACCTGTCAAATAATCATTTGCATTTCCCACTGGCTGCTGGCTGAAACACGTCTGTTGCAACAGGGAGTGTTTCCCACAGCACGGCAAACACGCTGAGGATCCTTCAAAATCGCACCCCTGCAAAAATGTCGACTCAATCAAGTATTTCAAGTACTTTAACTATCCGTCAAACTGTGCAAATGATTATTCCGCCGGCTTTAATTGCCGGTGGGACTCCCGCATTCCGGAGGCGCGTGCGCCCGAACGCGTCACTGGCGAACCCGGAAATCAGCAGGTTAGAGCCGGGCTCCGAACCCACTCCAGATTTCTACGATTTTAGGAGCCCCTCAACGCACCCACTCCGCCATCCGAAAATCGGCCCCATTGTTTATCACAGTTGTCTGGTCCTTACAATTATCTCACAGTTCTCTCAATCTCTCTCATTGCAGTGTTTCGAATTAACTTATCCATTTAAGGTGGTAACATCATGTTTGAACCTCATGGTGCTGTAAGGTTCAGTCTTAGTTCAAACTTTCACCATTTTAGAATGTCCGTGTAGCTCTACAATTGGAATTACTTTAAGATATTATAATATCTGTTGCTGAAACCCTCATCCATGCTTTTCTATCTCCACAATCGACTACTCCAATGCTGCCCTGCCCGCCCTCCCACCTTGCACTCTCATTAATCTTCAGCTCATCCAAACCTCTACTGCCCGTATCCTAACTCACACCAAGTCCCATTCACCCATCACCCCTGTGCTCGCTGACCGACATTGGCTCCCGGTCCGGGGACACCTCACATTTAAAATTCTCATCCTTGTTTTCAAAGCCCTCCATGGCCTCGCCCCTCCCTATCTCTGTAACCTCCTCCAGCCCTACAACCCCCTGAGATCTCTGTGATCCAACAATTCTGGCCTCTTGTTCATCCCTGATTTTAATTGCTCCACCATTGGCGGCCGTGCCTTCAGCTGCCTGGGCCCGAAGCTCTGGAATTCCCTCCCTAAACCTCTCTGCCTCTCTACCTCTCTCTCCTTTAAGACACCCCTTAAAACCTTCCCCTTTGACCAAGCTTTTGTTCACCTGACTTAATATCTCCTTATGTGGCTCGGTGTCAAATTTTGTTTGATAACGTGAAGCGCCTTGGGATTTTTTACGACATTAAAGGCGCTATATAAATGCAAGTTGTTGTTGTTGTATTACAATTTTAGAATCATACTTCCCTGTTTAACAAACAAAGGCTCAATGTTAAACATAGGACAATATGGATACAAATCATTCGCATTCTTCATCAGATCACTTCAAGTCAGTTTGCTAATCTCTGTTGCGAGTCTGATTAACCCTTTCCTTAAAGAGAGACAACTCCTCCTACCTCCCCCTGGACTGTGACCTCACTACTAAACACCACACCATCAATCCTCAGACCATCACTGACCTCATCTCTTCTGGAGGAGAAACCAGTGAGTGTGGAACTGAACCCAGCTGGAGTCAGCACCTTCAGGGGAGGAGAGAGAGGGGAACCAGTGAGTGTAGAACTGAACCCAGTCAGAGTCAGCACCTTCAGGGGAGGAGAGGGAGAGAGGGGAACCAGTGAGTGCAGAACTGAACCTAATCAGAGTCAGCACCTTCAGGGGAGGAGAGAGAGGGGAACCAGTGAGTGTAGAACTGAACCCAGTCAGAGTCAGCACCTTCAGGGGAGGAGAGGGAGAGAGGGGAACCAGTGAGTGCAGAACTGAACCTAATCAGAGTCAGCACCTTCAGGGGAGGAGAGGGAGAGGGGAATCAGTGAGTGTCGAACTGAACCCAGTCAGAGTCAGCACCTTCAGGGGAGGAGAGAGAGGGGAACCAGTGAGTGCAGAACTGAACCCAGTCAGAGTCAGCACCTTCAGGGGAGGAGAGGGAGAGGGGAACCAGTGAGTGTCGAACTGAACCCAGTCAGAGTCAGCACCTTCAGGGGAGGAGAGAGAGGGGAACCAGCGAGTGCAGAACTGAACCCAGTCAGAGTCAGCACGAGAGGGGAGGAGAGAGAGAGGGGGAACCAGTGAGTGTAGAACTGAACCTAGTCAGAGTCAGCACCTTCAGGGGAGGAGCAAGAGAGAAAGAGAGAGAGAGAGGGCAACCAGTGAGTGTAGATCTGAACCTAATCAGAGTCAGCACCGGGTTATAAGGTCTACAGGAGAGATAGGGAAAATGGAAGAGGGGGAGGAGTAGCCTTAGTGATTAAAGATGAAATCAATTCAATGATAAAGGAGGATATAACGAGAGGTAAGCAGCCAACAGAGACCTTATGGGTTGAATTGAGAAATAGGAAAGGATCTAAGACTATAGTGGGAGTTGTGTATAGGACCCCTGGCAGCAGCTCTGCAGTGCTAGATTGTATAAATGCAGAGATTAGACAAGCGTGTAACAAAGGCATAGTGGTCTTAATAGGGGACTTTAACCTTCACAAAGATTGGGAAAAGCAGACTGGCAACTGTCAGAAAGGTAGTGAATTTCTTGAGTGTGTCCGGGATCGTTTTCTACAGCAGTATGTCCTAGAGTCAACAAGGGGGCAAGACATACCAGATTTAGTAATGAGTAATGAACCAGATTTAGTTAACAGCTTAACTGTGTGTGAACATCTGTCCAATAGTGATCACAACATGATCGAGTTCAATGTAGTGTTTGAAAGGGAAAAAAGTGAATCAGCTGCTAAGATTCTAGACTTGGGTAAGGCCGACTTCAATGGGATGAGACAGAGACTGTCCACAGTAAACTGGGCAAATCTGTTAATGGGTAAAACGACTGATGATCAGTGGGAAATGTTTAAAGAAACATTTAACGAGATACAGAACTGGTTTATACCCCTGAGGGGCAAGAACTCTACTTGCCAAAAAAAACAGCCAAGGACAACTAAAGAGATAAGGGACAGTATAAGACATAAGGAAAGGGCATACAAAAAGGCAAAAAATGGCACAGATCCTGGCGAATGGGAAGATACAAAGATCAACAAAGGGTCACAAAACAAATAGTAAGAGAGCATGAAAAGAAACTTGCAAGGGATATCAAAACCAATACGAAGAACTTTTATAGTTATATTCGGAAAAAGAGGGTGGTCAGGAGCAGTGTTGGCCCCTTAAAAACTGAAAGTGGGGATATTGTCATTGACAATGGGGAAATGGCGGACATGTTGAATAATTACTTTGCGTCAGTATTTACAGTAGAAAAAGAGGATAGCATGCCGGAAATCCCAAGAAAACTAATACTGAATCGGGGACAGGGACTCGATAAAATTAACATAAGTAAAGCAACAGTAATGAAGAAAATAATAGCACTAAAGAGTGACAAATCCCCAGGACCAGATGGTTTCCATCCCAGGGTTTTAAAGGAAGTAGGTGAGCAGACTGCAGATGCCCTAACTATAATCTTTCAAAGTTCTCTAGATTCAGGAACTGTCCCTCGAGATTGGAAAATTGCACATGTCACTCCGCTTTTTAAGAAAGGAGAGAGAGGGAAACCAGGGAATTATAGACCAGTTAGCCGAACATCTGTCGTGGGGAAATTGCTGGAATCTATAATTAAGGATAGGGTGACTGAACACCTTGAGAATTTTCAGTTAATCAGGGAGAGCCAGCATGGATTTGTGAAAGGTAGGTCGTGCCTGACAAACCTGATTGAATTTTTTGAAGAGGTGACCAAAGTAGTCGACAGGGGAATGTCAATGGATGTTATTTATATGGACATCCAGAAGACATTTGATAAGGTCCCACATAAGAGACTGTTAGCTAAGTTAGAAGCCCGTGGAATCGAGGGAAAAGTACGGACTTGGTTAGGAAATTGGCTGAGCGAAAGGTGACAGAGAGTAGGGATAATGGGTAAGTGTTCACATTGGCAGGATGTGACTAGTGGAGTCCCGCAGGGATCTGTCTTGGGGCCTCAATTATTCACAATATTTATTAACGACCAAGATGAAGGCATAGAAAGTCTCATATCTAAGTTTGCCGATGACACAATGATTGGTGGCATTGTAAGCAGTGTAGATGAAAACATAAATTTACAAAGGGATATTGATAGATTAGGTGAATGGGCAAAACTGTGGCAGATGGAATTCAATGTAGACAAATGTGAGGTCATCCACTTTGGATCAAAAAAGGATAGAACAGGGTACTTTCTAAATGGTAAAAAGTTAAAAACAGTGGATGTCCAAAGGGACTTAGGGGTTCAGGTACATAGATCATTGAAGTGTCATGAACAGGTGCAGAAAATAATCCAGGCGGCTAATGGAATGCTGGCCTTTATATCTAGAGGACTAGAGTACAAGGGGGCAGAAGTTATGCTGCAGCTATACAAAACCCTGGTTAGACCGCAGCTGGAGTACTGTGAGCAGTTCTGGGCACTGCACCTTTGGAAGGCCTTGGAGGGAGTGCAGCGTAGGTTTACTAGAATGATACCCGGACTTCAAGGATTAAGTTACCAGGAGAGATTACACAAATTGAAGTTGTATTCTCTCGAGTTTTGAAGGTTAAGGGGTGATCGAAGTTTATAAGATATTAAGGGGAACGGATAGGGTGGATAGAGAAACTATTTCCGCTGGTTGGGGATTTTAGGAGTAGGGGGCACAGTCTAAAAATTAGAGCCAGACCTTCCAGGAGTGAGATTAGAAAACATTTCTACACACAAAGGGTTGTAGAAGTTTGGAACTCTCTTCCGCAAACAGCAATTGATACTAGCTCAATTGCTAAATTTAAATGTGAGATAGATAGCTTTTTGGCAACCAAAGGTATTAAGGGATATGGGCCAAAGGCAGGTATATGGAGTTCGATCACAGATCAGCCATGATCTTATCAAATGGCGGAGCAGGCACGAGGGGCTGAATGGCCGACTCCTGTTCCTATATACCCAGCCAGAGTCAGCATCTTCAGGGGAGGAGAGAGAGAGAGAGAGAGGGGAACCAGTGAGTGTAGAACTGAACCCAATCAGAGCCAGCACCTTAGGGGAGGATAGAGAGGGGAACCAGTGAGTGTAGAACTGAACCCAGTCAGAGTCAGCACCTTCAGGGGAGGAGAGAGAGGGGAACCAGTGAGTGTAGAACTGAACCCAGTCAGAGTCAGCACCTTCAGGGGAGGAGAGAGAGGGGAACCAGTGAGTGTAGAACTGAACCCAGTCAGAGTCAGCACCTTCAGGGGAGGAGAGAGAGAGAGGGGAACCAGTGAGTGTAGATCTGAACCTAATCAGAGCCAGCACCTTCAGGGGAGGAGAGAGAGGGGAACCAGTGAGTGTAGAACTGAACCCAGCCAGTGTCAGCACCTTCAGGGGAGGGCGAACACTCAGAGCGCAGGGAAAAATGTTGGTTTGGATTTCAGCACAGGGAGGAGGGAGAGTGTGTGGGACGGGGATTTACAACTTTGGGGAACAAGGGAGGAAAGATTGTTCCATTAGAATTGTTTGTTCCGAATTTCTATCCTGTGTTTACAGTGCTAACATTTATAAACTCCTTTTACAGGGTATTGGAAGGGGAGGATTTGCAGACGGGAATCTCAAACCAAAGATCACATCAAATCTGACAGTCACTCAATTCATCAGGACCTGAATATCATCGGCCTTTGAATGTGGAAGGAGAAATGTTTGTCTGTTCTGTCTGTGGGAGAAGATTTCAAACATCAGTGTGAGTGGAAAAGCACCGAGACACACACACCCGAGTGAGAGTGTTCCAGTGCACTGAGTGTGGAAAGAGCTTTAACCAGTTACACAGCCTGAAAAAACATCACACCATTCACAGCGGGGAGAAACCGTACACGTGTTCTGTGTGTGGACGAGGCTTCAACTGATCGTCCAACCTGGAGAGACACGAGGACACCCGGACCACGGAGAAACCGTGGAAATGTGGGGACTGTGGGAAGGGATTCAATTACCCTTCAGAGCTGGAAACTCATCGACACAGTCACACTGGGGAGAGGCCGTTCACCTGCTCCGTGTGTGGGAAGGGATTCACTCAGTCATCCAACCTGCTGATACACCAGCGAGTTCACACTGGGGAGAGGCCGTTCACGTGCTCCTTGTGTGGGAAGGGATTCGCTCGATCATCCCACCTGCTGATACACCAGCGAGTTCACACTGGGGAGAGGCCGTTCACCTGCACCTTGTGTGGGAAGGGATTCACTTGTTCTTCCCATCTCATTGAACACCATCGAGTTCACACCGGAGAGAAACCATTTGTGTGCTCCGTGTGTGGGAAGGGATTCACTCGTTCATCCCACCATCTGAGACACCAGCGAGTTCACACTGAGGAGAGGCCATTCTCCTGCTCCGTTTGTGGGAAGGGATTCATTACTTCAACCCAACTAGTGACACACCAGCGAGTTCACACCGGGGAGAGGCCGTTCACCTGCTCCATATGTGGAAAGGGATTCACTTTTTCATCCGGCCTCAATGCTCACCGACTTGTTCACTCTGGAGAGAGACCCTTAAAATGTTCGGACTGTGAGAAGAGCTTCAAAAGGAAAAGTGAACTGCTGAGACACCAGCGTGTTCACACTGGGGAGAGGCCGTTCACCTGTCCCGTGTGTGGGAAAGGATTTAAGCGATCATCCAACCAGCTGGCTCACCACCGAGTTCACATGTAACTGCGGTTCTGCTGTTAATCACATCCAGGACTGAACCATGTTCATTCTGGCAGTTGTGGTTTATTTCTGATGTCATGGATTTCTGGATTTAGCGTGTGTTCCACAGAATCTCTCTCACCTTCGATGTGTGAATTGAGTATCAGGCCTGCAAACCTTGTTCAAAATATCAATACACTCAGCAAATGTATTGAACAAAAGATGAACAAGTAAACACATCACAGCCCAATCATCCAGGTCCGTATTGACAGGAGAAAGTCTGTTCTGTAACTCAAGGACGAGGCCGTGTAAGCTCTGAATGTTGGTGACCACACGGAGACTTGAGTTATTTGATAAACGGGCCATTCAAAGCTGTTAACGTGTCAGCTTTCGAAGGAATTTCTCTTAAAGTAATCTCACCAATTTAAAACCTCAGATTCTGGTCCCTGTTGTTATTAATACTCAGCATTCATTAGTGCTGATTTACAGTGATTCACTGAATTACCTGTGTAATGTTTGCTACTGGTTTTGTTAAGTACTTTTGTTAAGTAAGTCTGTCCATTTATCATTTGCTGCCCAACTGCTAGATAACTCTGATTACATTTATACATGTCTATTAAGCATTGTGGAAAACCATAAAGAGATGCCTGACCATATTAACTTTCTAATACACCTAAACCATAAAGAGATGCCTGACCATATTAACTTTCTAATACACCTAAACCATAAAGAGATGCCTGACCATATTAACTTTCTAATACACCTAAACCATAAAGAGATGCCTGACCATATTAACTTTCTAATACACCTAAACCATAAATGTGGACTTGACCATATTAATTTCCTAATACCCTTAAAACCAAAAAAAAGAAATGCATGATAGATAAGTTGACCATGTTAACTGACCAGCTGAATATAATAGAAATCTTATGTTTTAGTTCTTACCAAAGACATACAGAAGAGCTATTGTTCACTCATATTGATAACTGTCTGACTAACAGAAATGAATGACCATATAGCCTTGAGACTAGGTACAGACCCACTGATGAGAAAGACTGTTTATTAAGGAAAATTACTTACCCAGACAGTGTTTAAAAAATCACGAGGCAGTCATGAGGAACCAGAGGGTGGGTTCCCTATTTTGATTGACTAACCACTTGAACCAATAAAGAATGTACATGTATGCCCATATTCTATGACAGGTAGACATTACTAATTAAACTGTATAAATGTGAACTTTGTTCAGTGAAGAGGTTGTTCTGACCATTGTTCAGAACATAGTTTCCCTTGTATACAAGTTTCTTCTAATAAATTCTTACTTGTCTGAAAATAAGTGTTTGGAGTTAATGCATTGTATTAAGTTTTCAACAGTTCTTGGAGGTTCCACCGAGATCGCTTGTGATCCCCGGTAAGTACGGACACATGTTGTCTGTGCAAACCCAGACACACAGCGATTGATAAGTGTATGCATTAACTGACGTGACTAATTCTTCTGTTTGCCTTTAGGAATTGGAAGGCGATCATAGGAAATGTGTTTCGTATAGACAAGGAGAAAAAAAAGGGAAAAAAAGAGAGAGACGCGCGACAGATTACTCGATATTGTCAGCTGTGGTGTTGTAGTAACGAGCTGAGAGAGAGCAATAACGGAGTAGATCTGTGATACTGGTGATTACTAGAGTGACGTTGAGGTTGCTGTATGGGACCAACAGACGGTCAGCTGCTAGTGGAAAAAAAAAGGCGCCAGGAAAAGAGAGAGGTAATCAGGTTATGGACTTGTGTAAAAAATTTCAAGTGTGAAGTTGTAATTTGGACAAGCGCAGATTAGATGTTGCGTAATTCAGAAAAGTGTGAAATTACAAGTCTGTAGTGGCGACAAACGCAGACTGGAGTGGATGTCGCAGATTTGGAAAAGTGTGAAATTCTGGTTTAACTGAATTAAGTGTTTACATAGAAACACTAATAGTGTTCCCCCTTCTCAAAAGGAGAAGCACTGATAGGAAACAGTGTTCCCCCTTCTCAAAAGGAGAAGCACTTTTGAAAAAAAAAATCTTGCGTAAGTCAGCTGATTCAACTAAGTGCAGACGTTTCTCTCACGCACCTAGCCTGAGCTGGTTATTAAGAGGGTTTTAACCCCACGTGAAGGCCAGGACCCTAAAGTAGGTGTAGAGAACACATGACGTCTTGTCCGATCGGCTGAATTATCCAAGTGCGGATCGGCGACCGTGATATCGTTGTGTTATATATTGTAGTGATTGTAAATAGAAGCTATGGGCGCCAGTGCATGCAAAATCCCTCCAAAGGGAACACCTGCTGCTTATATGTACAGAAACTTTGGGAAAGAAACAACTGATGAGTTGATAGTTTGGTCCAAATGGACCAGGACTAGAAAATATTCTTTTCCCGAAGTCGGCACATTTAATGTGGATAGAATTAAGTGATTAGAAAAATGTTTAAAAGACAGAGACCCGATAAAGAAAGGTTCTTTTGTTTCAGTGTACTGTCTCTTTAAAAAGCCTTATTGTGAGTGTTTTCTGTCGGTGTTGTGGGCCACGCCCCCTTCTTACTGCGTCTTACGTGTTTTCCTCTTTTGTGTGATGTATCTGTTTTGTCTTGTGTTTAATTCTGATATTGCTGAATTAAAATTGGAGTTATTGAGGTTAAGTGACCTATTAAATTCTGGTTCTTATAAAATGCGAGCATGTTAAATTCCAGACATGGGATCTTCACAGAAAAAAATTGGCATTTTGAATTTTTATCTTGTGATTGGCTGTGGTTTTAAAAAAAAGGGTTAAAAAAAAAATAACGGGACAGATAAAAAAAAGCTATCTGGTATCACCGTGATAGGAAAAGTCGGAAAGCTGGAACAGCTCGGAGAGTTGGTTATAATCATATCCTCTAAAAGTATGTGAAAAAATAATGAATTGGAACGAAAACTAAAATGTACGATGGGAGATGTTATTTCCCGGTATGAATTTTTTTTTAAAAGAATTTGTGAAAATTACGTTGACGTATGCTGAGAACGCTGCGTGCATCCGATATCTGGCTCCGTCGTTTTGTTTCTGAAAAAAAAGTTAACCCCTTCCAAGGACACAGACATCTGTTTTCAATTCACCAAGCAACAACCTTTGCATTTATATAAAATAATTGACAAAATGAGGTTTAATTGTAAAAGAAAAGATAAAGTGCAGCTTTAAAGAATTACAAGTTACAGTTGCAGGATGATCTCTGGTTATAAATTAATTTGATCTTCGAAGCATTTTTGTGCTATTGTGATCGATTCTTCCCCTACCCCTTAAGGTTTTTTACAAGCAAGAAATAACTAACCCTTATTCCGTATTGCTGAAGTTAAGAGTTTGGACTGCACTAGTTTTTTTAAGATGTTGATCTGATACCTTACACTGCATTGCATTCTGAAGGTGGAAAGAGCAAGTACTGTTTCAACAGTTTTAAACTGTTTTATTGTCTCTTGATAAAAACAATGATTTTTGTGAATTTTGAAGGGAGACACCTGTTCCATCCCAAGAAGCTAGACTGTCATGCCAAGAGCAGTTCAAACAGATAGAAATGACCCAGTCGGTTGAGAACTGTCTGAGGCTTGCCCAGAACACAGGTGAACATGAGGTAACAATTGGTATAGGTTATATTATTAAAATTGACCCAATTACTCGGAAATGCCAAAGGCTACAATTGACTGAGATATAAGTTTCCACACAGACGATGCTACAGTGAAAAAAAAATTGATAAGAAAGGAATGTAAAACAAATCGTATGAAGAGAAAGCATAGGTCGGACAATTGGAAGTCCATTACTTGAGCTATGTACTGACACAGGGAAATGTGGAGACGTAAAAGATCTGTGATAAGTGATATAGCAACTGCCTTTAATACGGGTGCCTCAGTTGTTAACACCATTGATTTGGCAACGTTAGATCAAAAGGGTCAGAGATTTAGGGTCTCGCATTAAAGATATATTTAAAAAATAAATGAAAATACAGATAAGGAATTGTCTGAGGATCAAATGTTGACCATACATTTGCAAAGGATAGCTACAGTGCTAGAAACACATGCCCAAACCATTAATAAATTAATAAAAGAGGAATATAACGTATCTTAGCAGGTGGCTGCTAATGACATCTGCAGTACATATGGTAACTGGATTGTGGAACAGACACGAGAGAACCTAGCCCAGATACAGGCAGGGGAAGTGCCCTTCTGAATAACGAATCAACAAACTGAGGGTGAACCTGACCTGTGGGCATGATGGAGGTGGTACCTCCAAGCGGCTGTTAGCAAACAAGAACATCACCCCTTGCCAATTCAGGGCCATGGTGCGAGTGTGCCCCACTCAAGTGGAGTGTAAACCTGACGGAGGAGGGCTCCTAGGGTTGGTACTAGTAATACTGGTGATGGCACCTGAAACCCAGGGACGAGAGGTGTACCCAGTACAGAATATTGGGGTAGTGAAGGACGGAATGCACATATCCCATCACAATATGTTACCATATGCTGAAAAAAATTAAAGGGAATTTGGCTGGAACAAAATTAAAGGGATGTATTACTAGACATGCTGTCACTGTATGTCCATTGTAAACAATTTTACAACACCAAGTTATAGTCCAACAATTTTATTTCAAATTCACAAGCTTTCGGAGGCTTCCTCCTTCCTCAGGTGAATGTTGTGGAAATGAAATCCTCGAACCCTTCGCATTTATAAATCACAGAACAATACCTGGTGATTACAGATAGTCTTTCCAACTGCCCGTTGCCAAGGCAATCACAGTGTGCAGACAGAGAGGTGTTACCTAAAAGGCCACCGAATATACAGACACCCAAAAAGAAAAGAGAGAGGCAAAAACATAGAAAAGACAGCAAATGACCCGTTATATTAAAAACAGATAACATTTGTTTGCTGGTGGGGTTACTTGTAGCGTGACATGAACCCAAGATCCCGGTTGAGGCCGTCCTCATGGGTGCGGAACTTGGCTATCAATTTCTGCTCGACGATTTTGCGTTGTCGTGTGTCTCAAAGACCGCCTTGGAGTACGCTTACCCGAAGATCAGTGGCTGAATGTCCTTGACTGCTGAAGTGTTCCCCGACTGGGAGGGAACCCTCCTGTCTGGCGATTGTTGCGCGGTGTCCGTTCATCCGTTGTCGCGGCGTCTGCATGGTCTCGCCAATGTACCATGCTCTGGGGCATCCTTTCCTGCAACGTATGAGGTAGACAACGTTGGCCGAGTCACAGGAGTATGAACCATGCACCTGGTGGTGCATGGTTTTAAACAGCCACCCAACCTCAAACAGACCATCGTTCACAGCAAATTACCCAGCTTTCAGGAGAACAGCGTCCACGACACCACACAACCCTGCCACGGTAACCTCTGCAAGACATGCCAGATCATCGACACAGATACCACCATCACACGAGAGGACACCACCCACCAGGTGCATGGTTCATACTCCTGTGACTCGGCCAACGTTGTCTACCTCATACGTTGCAGGAAAGGATGCCCCAGAGCATGGTACATTGGCGAGACCATGCAGACACTGCGACAACGGATGAACGGACACCGCGCAACAATCGCCAAACAGGAGGGTTCCCTCCCAGTCGGGGAACACTTCAGCAGTCAAGGACATTCAGCCACCGACCTTCGGGTAAGCGTTCTCCAAGGCGGCCTTCGAGACACACGACAACGCAAAATTGTCGAGCAGAAATTGATAGCCAAGTTCCGCACCCATGAGGACGGCCTCAACCGGGATCTTGGGTTCATGTCACGCTACACGTAACCCCACCAGCGAACAAAAGCTATCTGCTTTTAATATAACGGGTCATTTGCTGGCTTTCTCTGCCTTCCGGATGTTTCTGCCTCTCTCTGTTTTTTTTTCCTGTTTGTTTTTTTTGTTGAATGTATATTCGGGGGTTCTGTAGGTGACACCTCTCTGTCTGAACACGGTGATTGCCTTTGCAACCGGCAGTTGCAGGGGCAGTCTGTAATCACCATGTATTGTTCTCTGATTTGTAAATGCGTAGGCTTCGAGGAATTCCTGACATTTACCTGAGGAAGGAGGAAGCCTCCGAAAACTTGTAGATTTCAAATAAAATCATTGGACTATAACTTGGTGTTGTAGAACCGCACATGCGCAGCCATCTTGTGACCGGGAACAAAGAGTGGGCGGGGCTTCAGCGTCCCAGTGACCAGGAGCAGAGTGGGCGGGGCTTCAGGGTCCCAGTGACCAGGAGCAAAGAGTGGGCGGGGCTTCAGAGTCCCAGTGACCAGGAACAAAGAGTGGGCGGGGCTTCAGAGTCCCAGTGACCAGGAACAAAGAGTGGGCGGGGCTTCAGAGTCCCAGTGACCAGGAACAAAGAGTGGGCGGGGCTTCAGAGTCCCAGTGACCAGGAACAAAGAGTGGGCGGGGCTTCAGGGTCCCAGTGACCGGGAACAAAGAGTGGGCGGGGCTTCAGGGTTCCAGTGACCAGGAGCAGAGTGGGCGGGGCTTCAGGGTCCCGGTGACCAGGAACAGAGTGGGCGGGGCTTCAGGGTCCCAGTGACCTGAGCAGAGTGGGCGGGGCTTCAGGGTCCCAGTGACCAGGAGCAAAGAGTGGGCGGGGCTTCAGGGTCCCAGTGACCTGGAGCAGAGTGGGCGGGGCTTCAGGGTCCCAGTGACCTGGAGAGGAAATCATTGCCCCATTTATTTTATCCTCACTCTTCACAGGGGATTTATCACCATCTCGACTGGAGGAATCGGTAAGTGGCCGGGTTACGGTTTACATCCAGCAGAATTGCAGCAGAAGAGACCCAGAGTTGGGCCCCCGTGTACAGTCCCGGGGTCAGAATCCCAGTGTACGGTCCCGGGGTCAGAATCCCAGTGTACGGTCCCAGGGTCAGGATCCCAGTGTACGGTCCCAGGGTCAGAATCCCAGTGTACGGTCCCAGGGTCAGGATCCCAGTGTACAGTCCCGGGGTCAGAATCCCAGTGTACGGTCCCAGGGTCAGAATCCCAGTGTACGGTCCCAGGGTCAGAATCCCAGTGTACGGTCCCAGGGTCAGGATCCCAGTGTACAGTCCCGGGGTCAGAATCCCAGTGTACGGTCCCAGGGTCAGAATCCCAGTGTACGGTCCCAGGGTCAGGATCCCAGTGTACAGTCCCGGGGTCAGAATCCCAGTGTACGGTCCCAGGGTCAGAATCCCAGTGTACGGTCCCAGGGTCAGAATCCCAGTGTACGGTCCCAGGGTCAGGATCCCAGTGTACAGTCCCGGGGTCAGAATCCCAGTGTACGGTCCCAGGGTCAGAATCCCAGTGTACGGTCCCAGGGTCAGGATCCCAGTGTACAGTCCCGGGGTCAGAATCCCAGTGTACAGTCCCAGGGTCAGAATCCCAGTGTACGGTCCCAGGGTCAGAATCCCAGTGTACGGTCCCAGGGTCAGAATCCCAGTGTACAGTCCCAGGGTCAGGATCCCAGTGTACGGTCCCAGGGTCAGGATCCCAGTGTACGGTCCCAGGGTCAGGATCCCAGTGTACGGTCCCAGGGTCAGGATCCCAGTGTACAGTCCCAGGGTCAGGATCCCAGTGTACGGTCCCAGGGTCAGGATCCCAGTGTATGGTTCCAGGGTCAGGATCCCAGTGTACGGTCCCAGGGTCAGGATCCCAGTGTACGGTCCCAGGGTCAGAATCCCAGTGTACAGTCCCAGGGTCAGGATCCCAGTGTACGGTCCCAGGGTCAGGATCCCAGTGTACGGTCCCAGGGTCAGGATCCCAGTGTACGGTCCCAGGGTCAGGATCCCAGTGTACAGTCCCAGGGTCAGGATCCCAGTGTACGGTCCCAGGGTCAGGATCCCAGTGTACGGTCCCAGGGTCAGAATCCCAGTGTACAGTCCCAGGGTCAGGATCCCAGTGTACGGTCCCAGGGTCAGGATCCCAGTGTACGGTCCCAGGGTCAGGATCCCAGTGTACGGTCCCAGGGTCAGGATCCCAGTGTACAGTCCCAGGGTCAGGATCCCAGTGTACGGTCCCAGGGTCAGGATCCCAGTGTACAGTCCCAGGGTCAGGATCCCAGTGTACAGTCCCAGGGTCAGGATCCCAGTGTACGGTCCCAGGGTCAGGATCCCAGTGTATGGTTCCAATGTTGGAATTTCCTTGTCCAGGTCGAGTGCTGGAAACCAGAGCGAGTGGGGGAGTTTAGTTGGAGGGATGGAGATTGGAACTCAAGAGGTTATGGGGAAGGAATTCCAGAAGGATTGGAGGGGGAAGCTGCAAAGGGCAGCAGATTAATGGCTTAAAGAGCAGCTGTTGATGATGGGGTAGAGGGAACAGGGAGCAAGGGGGATCCAGGTGGAGTGTTGGAGGCGCAGGCAGGGACACATGGCTGCAGGATATCACTCGTGTAAGGTGGGGTGAGACCATGGATGGATGGGAAAGGGAGGACGTGATGTGTTTCCTGGGACATTACAGAGATAGCTTTAGTCTTTGATCTGCCCTGGGAGTGTTTGATGGGACAGTGTAGAGGGAGCTTTACTCTGTATGTAACCCATGAGGCACCTGCCCTGCGTGTATTTAATTGGACAGTGTAGAGGGAGCTTTACTCTGTATCTAACCCCATGCTGTACCTGCCCTGGGAGTGTTTGATGGGACAGTGTAGAGGGAGCTTTACTCTGTATCTAACCCGTGCTGTACCTGCCCTGGGAGTGTTTGATGGGACAGTGTAGAGGGAGCTTTACTCTGTATCTAACCCCGTGCTGTACCTGCCCTGGGAGTGTTTGATGGGACAGTGTAGAGGGAGCTTTACTCTGTATCTAACCCCGTGCTGTACCTGCCCTGGGAGTGTTTGATGGGACAGTGTAGAGGGAGCTTTACTTTGTATCTAACCCCATGCTGTACCTGCCCTGGGAGTGTTTGATGGGACAGTGTAGAGGGAGCTTTACTTTGTATCTAACCCCATGCTGTACCTGCCCTGGGACTGTTTCATGGGACAGTGCAGAGGAACATAGGAACAGGAGCAGGCCATTCAGCCCCTTAAGCCTGTTCTGCCGTTCAATGAGATCATGTCTGATCTTTATCTTACTCCATCTACCCGCCTTGCCTGACAAAAGTGTAGACATCTCAGTTTTGAAATTTTCAATTGACCCCCAGCCTCAACAGCATTTTGGAGAAGAGAGTTCCAGATTTCCACTACCCTTTGTGTAAAGTAATGTTTTCTAACATCACCCCTGAACGGCCGAGATCTAATTTTAAGGTCATGTCCCCTTGTTCTGGACTCTCCCACCAGAGGAAATAGTTTCTCTCCATCTGCCCTATGAGATCTTTTAATCTTCTTAAACAGTTCAATCAGATCACCCGTTAATCTTCTATACTCAAGGGAATACAAGCCTAGTCTATGCAACCTCTCATGGTGCAGTATCGTAGTAGGTACTGCGGAGGAGGAGGCCATACGGCCCATTGTGCCTGTGCTGGCTCTTTGAAAGAGCTATCCAATTAATCCCATTCCCCTGCTCAAAGGCTACTACACAAAATAAGAACTCATGGTGTAGGGGGTAACATATTAGCATGGATAAAGGATTGGTTAGCTAACAGGAATCAGAGAGTAGGTATAAATGGGCCATTTTCAGGTTGGCAAGATGTAACGAGTGCAGTGCCACAGGGATCAGTGCTTGGTCCTCAGCTATTTACAATCTATATCAATGACTTGGATGAAGGGACCAAATGTATGGTTGCTAAATTTGCTGATGACATGAAGTTAGGTAGGAAAGTAAGTTGTGAAGAAGACATAAGGAGTCTGCAAAGGGATATGGATAGGTTAAGTGAGTGGACAAAAAATTGGCAGATGGATTATAATGTGGGAAAATGTGAACTTATTCCCTTTGGCAGGAGGAATAGAAAAGCAGTATATTATTTAAATGGAGAGAGATTACAGAACTCTCAGTTACAGAGGCATCTGGGTGTCCTGGTATGCAGGTACAACAAGTGATGAGGAAGGCAAATGGAAAGTTGTCATTTATTGCAAGGGGAATGGAATATAAAAGTAGAGATGTTTTACTACAGTTGTACAGGGCATTGGTGAGACCACATCTAGAATACTGTGTGCAGTTTTGGTCTCCTTATTTAAGAAAGGACATAATTGCTTTGGAGGCAGTTCAGTTGACTGATTCCTGGGATGAGGGGGTTATCTTATGAGGAAAGTTTGGACAAGTTGGGCCTGTATACACTGGAGTTCAGAAGAATGAGAGGTGATCCAAAGTCAGGATGGTTCAGTACATCTCAGGAGGATGGGGACCCATCACTGTTCTGCCCTTTTCTCTTCTACAGTTACTGACCTGACATAGGAACAGGTATTCACTGGAAATACTATGAGACAAAAGATTCAGCAAAATGTTTCAACCATCCTGCCCCCACTCCCAAAGATGAATTGACGAGTAATGGAGATCGCTCTTTGGGGTTAGTTGTTCCGTTCTTGGTTTGAATTGCCCGTTGAGACTGAGTGACTCCTTCATTGACAATTTCATTCATATACCCAGCACTGGGCTGAAATCAGGTACATGCCACACACTCAGAGATCAGCACAAGGGCAGGAAACATCCCAGTCACAGGAACAGACCATGGGAAGGTGCAGCACAAACTGTCCAGGTAGATGAGTAACCTCCAGAGATCAGACCATGGGAAGGTGCAGCACAAACTGTCCAGGTAGATGAGTAACCTCCAGAGATCAGACCCTGGGAAGGTGAGCACTAACTGTCCAGGTAGATGAGTAACATCTAGAGATCAGACCCTGGGAAGGTGCAGCACTAACTGTCCAGGTACATGAGTAACCTCCAGAGATCAGACCCTGGGAAGGTGAGCACTAACTGTCCAGGTAGATGAGTAACCTCGAGAGATCAGACACTGGGAAGGTGCAGCATCAACTGTCCAGGTACATGAGTAACCTCTGGAGATCAGACCCTGGGATTGTGCAGCATCAACTGTCCAGGTACATGAGTAACCTCTAGAGATACGGGTACGGTAGCATAGTGGTTATGTTACTGGACTAGAAATCCAGCGGCCTGGACTAAAATCCAGAGTCATGAGTTCAAATCCCGCCACGGCAGCTGGGGAATTTAAATTCAATTAATTAATTAAATTCAATTAAATAAAAATCTGGAATTAAAATGCTGGTATCAGTAATAATGGCCACGAAACTACCGGATTGTTGTAAAAACCCATCTGGTTCACTAATGTCCTTTAGGGAAGGAAGCCTGCCGCCCTTACCCGGTCCGGCCGAAATGTGACTCCAGACCCACAGCAATGTGGTTGATTCTTAATTGCCCTCTGAAATGGCCGAGCAAGCCACTCAGTTGTAAAATCTCGCTAAAAAAAGTCATAATAAGAATAAAACCGGACGGACCACCCGGCATCGGACCACTAGGCACCGGACATGACAACGGCAAACCAAGCCCAGTCGACCCTGCAAGGTCCTCCTTACTAACATCTGGGGACTTGTGCCAAAATTGGGAGAGCTGTCCCACAGACTAGTCAAGCAACAGCCTGACATAGCCATACTCACAGAATCATATCTTTCAGCCAATGTCCCAGACTCTTCCATCACCATCCCTGGGTATGTCCTGTCCCACCGGCAGGACAGACCCACCAGAGGTGGCGGTACAGTGATATACAGTCAGGAGGGAGTGGCCCTGGGAGTCCTCAACATAGACTCTGGACCCCATGAAATCTCATGGCATCAGGTCAAACATGGGCAAGGAAACCTCCTGCTGATTACCACCTAACGTCCTCCCTCAGCTGATGAATCAGTCCTCCTCCATGTTGAGCACCACTTGGAGGAAGCACTGAGGGTAGCAAGGGCACAGAATGTACTCTGGGTGGGGGACTTCAATGTCCATCACCAAGAGTGGCTCGGTAGCACCACTACTGACCGAGCAGGCCGAGTCCTGAAGGACATAGCTGCCAGACTGGGCCTGCGGCAGGTGGTGAGCGAACCAACACGAGGGAAAAACTTACTTGACCTCGTCCTCACCAATCTACCTGTCACAAATGCATCTGTCCATGACAGTATTGGTAGGAGTGACCACCGCACAGTCCTCGTGGAGACGAAGTCCCGTCTTCGCACTGAGGACACCATCCAACGTGTTGTGTGGCACTACCACCGTGCTAAATGGGATAGATTCAGAACAGATCTAGCAGCTCAAAACTGGGCATCCATGAGGCGCTGTGGGCCATTAGCAGCAGCAGAATTGTATTCCAGCACAATCTGTAACCTCATGGCCCGGCATATTCCTCACTCTACCATTACCAACAAGCCAGGGGATCAACCCTGGTTCAATGAGGAGTGCAGAAGAGCATGCCAGGAGCAGCACCAGGCGTACCTAAAAATGAGGTGCCAACCCGGTGAAGCTACAACTCAGGACTGCATGCTAAACAGCGGAAGCAACATGCTATAGACAGAGCTAAGCGATTCCACAACCAACAGATCAGATCAAAGCTCTGCAGTCCTGCCACATCCAGTCGTGAATGGTGGTGGACAATTAAACAACTAACGGGAGGAGGAGGCTCTGCAAACATCCCCATCCTCAATGATGGCGGAGTCCAGCACGTGAGTGCAAAAGACAAGGCTGAAGCGTTTGCAACCATCTTCAGCCAGAAGTGCCGAGTGGATGATCCATCTCGGCCTCCTCCCGATATCCCCACCACCACGGAAGCCAGTCTTCGGCCAATTCGATTCACTCCACGTGATATCAAGAAACGGCTGAGTGCACTGGATACAGCAAAGGCTATGGGCCCCGACAACATCCCAGCTGTAGTGCTGAAGACTTGTGCTCCAGAACTAGCTGCCCCTCCAGCCAAGCTGTTCCAGTACAGCTACAACACTGGCATCTACCCGACAATGTGGAAAATTGCCCAGGTATGTCCTGTCCACAAAAAGCAGGACAAATCCAATCCGGCCAATTACCGCCCCATCAGTCTACTCTCAATCATCAGCAAAGTGATGGAAGGTGTCGTCGACAGTGCTATCAAGCGGCACTTACTCACCAATAACCTGCTCACCGATGCTCAGTTTGGGTTCCGTCAGGACCACTCGGCTCCAGACCTCATTACAGCCTTGGTCCAAACATGGACAAAAGAGCTGAATTCCAGAGGTGAGGTGAGAGTGACTGCCCTTGACATCAAGGCAGCATTTGATCGAGTGTGGCACCAAGGAGCCCTAGTAAAATTGAAGTCAATGGGAATCAGGGGGAAAACTCTCCAGTGGCTGGAGTCATACCTAGCACAAAGGAAGATGGTAGTGGTTGTTGGAGGCCAATCATGTCAGCCCCAGGGCATTGCTGCAGGAGTTCCTCAGGGCAGTGTCCTAGGCCCAACCATCTTCAGCTGCTTCATCAATGACCTTCCCTCCATCATAAGGTCAGAAATGGGGATGTTCGCTGATGACTGCACAGTGTTCAGTTCCATTCGCAACCCCTCAAATAATGAAGCAGTCCGAGCCCGCATGCAGCAAGACCTGGACAACATCCAGGCTTGGGCTCATAAGTGGCAAGTAACATTCGCGCCAGATAAGTGCCAGGCAATGACCATCTCCAACAAGAGAGAGTCGAACCACCTCCCCTTGACATTCAACGGCATTACCATCGCCGAATCCCCCACCATCAACATCCTGGGGGTCACCATTGACCAGAAACCTAACTGGACCAGCCATATAAATACTGTGGCTATGAGAGCAGGTCAGAGGCTGGGTATTCTGCGGCGAGTGTCTCACCTCCTGACTCCCCAAAGCCTTTCCACCATCTACAAGGCACAAGTCAGGAGTGTGATGGAATACTCTCCACTTGCTTGGATGAATGCAGCTCCAACAACACTCAAGAAGCTCGACACCATCCAAGATAAAGCAGCCCGCTTGATTAGCACCCCATCCACCACCCTAAACATTCACTCCCTTCCCCACCGGCGCACAGTGGCTGCAGTGTGTACCATCCACAGGATGCACTGCAGCAACTCGCCAAGGCTTCTTCGACAGCACTTCCCAAACCCGCGACCTCTACCACCGAGAAGGACAAGAGCAGCAGGCACATGGGAACAACACCACCTGCACGTTCCCCTCCAAGTCACACACCATCCCGACTTGGAAATATATCGCCGTTCCTTCATCGCCGCTGGGTCAAAATCCTGGAACTCCGTTCCTAACAGCACTGTGGGAGAACCGTCACCACACGGACTGCAGCGGTTTAAGAAGGCGGCTCACCACCACCTTCTCAAGGGCAATTAGGGATGGGCAATAAATGCTGGCCTCGCCAGCGACGCCCACATCCTGTGAACGAATGAAAAAAAAAGATCAGACCCTGGGAAGGTGCAGCATCAGCTGTCCAGGTACATGAGTAACCTCTGGAGATCAGACTCTGGGAAGGTGCAGCATTAACTGTCCAGGTACATGAATAACCTCTGGAGATCAGTCTCTGGGAAGGTGCAGCACTAACTGAACTGGTACATGAGTAACCTGTAGAGATCAGACTCTGGGATTGTGCAGCATCAACTGTCCAGGTAAATGAGTAACCTCTAGAGATCAGACTCTGGGATTATGCAGCATCAACTGTCCAGGTACATGAGTAACCTCTGGAGATCAGACCCTGGGAAGGTGCAGCACTAACTGTCCAGGTAGATGAGTAACCTCCAGAGATCAGACCCTGGGAAGGTGCAGCACTAACTGTCCAGGTAGATGAGTAACCTCTAGAGATCAGACCCTGGTAACGTGCAGCACTAACTGTCCAGGTAGATGAGTAACCTCTAGAGATCAGACCCTGGGAAGGTGCAGCACTAACTGTCCAGGTACATGAGTAACCTCCAGAGATCAGACCCTGGTAACGTGCAGCACTAACTGTCCAGGTAGATGAGTAACCTCTAGAGATCAGACCCTGGGAAGGTGCAGCACTAACTGTCCAGGTACATGAGTAACCTCTAGAGATCAGACCCTGGGAAGGTGCAGCACTAACTGTCCAGGTACATGAGTAACCTTTGGAGATCAGACCCTGTCCGCTCCCATCCTACTTGATGATTTTCTTGTGTTTGCTGTTGGAATATTGAGGGTGTGTGATGTCAAATCTGAGGAATTTTCCACCTTTTGATCTCTTCAATTCTTCTATTTCAGCTTATCTCTGAAGACCAGGACTTTCCTTCAGACATCACACATTTCCTGACAGCAGATTTCCAGAACTGGACAAGGGACAAGAGAGTGAACCCAGAGAGGTAGGACATGTTCAGTCACACTCACCAACATCCATCTTGCTCATTGATCCAATGGCACCAACACTGCCCTTGGGACATTCTCCTCCATCACCAGCAAAACATCTCTTTATCCTTTCCTACTTTAAAACATCAGCTTGTCATTTCTTTGGGAAGAAGAAGCAAGAGGTGGATGTGGGGACATTGAATAGTGCGACCTCACAACAGGAGGTTGGGACACTGGATTCATCAAGGGTAACAATGGGAGGCTGTGCTCCCTGCCTGGGGCGTCGTTACATTGGAGATGGGGTCGGAGACAGGCCCATAAAACGATTGGTCCGATTCTGTAACCTGAGCTCCAGTCCAGGGAGACTGAAGACCAGGAGCAGAGCCTGGTCATGTGACCCTGTAAGACCTCAAGTGGGAGGGGCTCCGGCTGCTTTGTGACATCATTCCTGGCTGTTGTGTGATTGGCTTCTGGCTTCTTTGTGATGTCACCTGGAGTTAGGTTTGCACCCCTGGTAACAGTCCATCAGTGGGATGTCTGTGGGAGGAGCCGGAGTGAGAGCTGACACTGTGAGTGAGTTTAGTCCCTGGTAACAGTCCATCAGTGGGATGTCTGTGGGAGGAGCTCCGCGGAGTGAGAGCTGACACTGTGAGTGAGTTTAGTCCCTGGTAACAGTCCATCAGTGGGATGTCTGTGGGAGGAGCTCCGCGGAGTGAGAGCTGACACTGTGAGTGAGTTTAGTCCCTGGTTACAGTCCATCAGTGGGAGTGACTGTGGGAGGAGCCGGAGTGAGAGCTGACACCGTGAGTGAGTTTAGTCCCTGGTTACAGTCCATCAGTGGGATGTCTGTGGGAGGAGCCGGAGTGAGAGCTGTCACTGGGAGTGAGTTTAGTCCCTGGTTACAGTCCATCAGTGGGAGTGACTGTGGGAGGAGCCGGAGTGAGAGCTGACACCGTGAGTGAGTTTCGTCCCTGGTTACAGTCCATCAGTGGGAGTGACTGTGGGAGGAGCCGGAGTGAGAGCTGACACCGTGAGTGAGTTTAGTCCCTGGTTACAGTCCATCAGTGGGAGTGACTGTGGGAGGAGCCGGAGTGAGAGCTGACACCGTGAGTGAGTTTCGTCCCTGGTTACAGTCCATCAGTGGGAGTGACTGTGGGAGGAGCCGGAGTGAGAGCTGACACCGTGAGTGAGTTTAGTCCCTGGTTACAGTCCATCAGTGGGAGTGACTGTGGGAGGAGCTCCGCGGAGTGAGAGCTGACACCGGGAGTGAGTTTAGTCCCTGGTTACAGTCCATCAGTGGGAGTGACTGTGGGAGGAGCTCCGCGGAGTGAGAGCTGACACCGGGAGTGAGTTTAGTCCCTGGTTACAGTCCATCAGTGGGAGTGACTGTGGGAGGAGCCGGAGTGAGAGCTGACACCGTGAGTGAGTTTAGTCCCTGGTAACAGTCCATCAGTGGGATGTCTGTGGGAGGAGCAGGAGTGAGAGCTGACACCGTGAGTGAGTTTCGTCCCTGGTTACAGTCCATCAGTGGGAGTGACTGTGGGAGGAGCCGGAGTGAGAGCTGACACCGTGAGTGAGTTTCGTCCCTGGTTACAGTCCATCAGTGGGAGTGACTGTGGGAGGAGCCGGAGTGAGAGCTGACACTGTGAGTGAGTTTAGTCCCTGGTTACAGTCCATCAGTGGGAGTGACTGTGGGAGGAGCCGGAGTGAGAGCTGACACTGTGAGTGAGTTTAGTCCCTGGTTACAGTCCATCAGTGGGAGTGACTGTGGGAGGAGCCGGAGTGAGAGCTGACACTGTGAGTGAGTTTAGTCCCCCATTACAGTCCATCAGTGGGATGTCTGTGGGAGGAGCAGGAGTGAGAGCTGTCACTGGGAGTGAGTTTAGTCCCTGGTTACAGTCCATCAGTGGGAGTGACTGTGGGAGGAGCCGGAGTGAGAGCTGACACTGTGACTGAGTTTGGTCCCTGGTTACAGTCCATCAGTGGGAGTAACTGTGATAGGAGCCGGAGTGAGAGCTGACACTGTGAGTGAGTTTAGTCCCTGGTTACAGTCCATCAGTGGGAGTAACTGTGATAGGAGCCGGAGTGAGAGCTGACATTGTGAGTGAGTTTGGTCCCTGGTTACAGTCCATCAGTGGGAGTGACTGTGGGAGGCGATGGAGTGAGAGCTGACACTGTGAGTGAGTTTAGTCCCTGGTTACAGTCCATCAGTGGGAGTGACTGTGGGAGGAGCCGGAGTGAGAGCTGACACTGTGAGTGAGTTTAGTCCCCCATTACAGTCCATCAGTGGGATGTCTGTGGGAGGAGCAGGAGTGAGAGCTGTCACTGGGAGTGAGTTTAGTCCCTGGTTACAGTCCATCAGTGGGAGTGACTGTGGGAGGAGCCGGAGTGAGAGCTGACACTGTGACTGAGTTTGGTCCCTGGTTACAGTCCATCAGTGGGAGTAACTGTGATAGGAGCCGGAGTGAGAGCTGACACTGTGAGTGAGTTTAGTCCCTGGTTACAGTCCATCAGTGGGAGTAACTGTGATAGGAGCCGGAGTGAGAGCTGACATTGTGAGTGAGTTTGGTCCCTGGTTACAGTCCATCAGTGGGAGTGACTGTGGGAGGCGATGGAGTGAGAGCTGACACTGTGAGTGAGTTTAGTCCCTGGTTACAGTCCATCAGTGGGAGTGGCTAGGGAGGGTTTCGAGTGAGAGCTGACATTGTGAGTGAGATTAGTCCCTGGTTGCAGTCCATCAGTGGGAGTAACTGTGGGATGGTCCAGAGTGAGAGCTGACACTGTGAGTGAGTTTAGTCCCTGGTTACAGTCCATCAGTGGGAGTTACGGTGGGAGGAGCCGGAGTGAGAGCTGACACTGTGAGTGAGTTTAGTCCCTGGTTACAGTCCATCAGTGGGAATGACTGTGGGAGGAGCAGGAGTGAGAGCTGACACTGTGAGTGAGTTTAGTCCCTGGTTACAGTCCATCAGTGGGAATGACTGTGGGAGGAGCAGGAGTGAGAGCTGACACTGTGAGTGAGTTTAGTCCCTCGTTACAGTCCACCATTGGGAGTTACTGTCGGAGGAGCCGGAGTGAGAGCTGACATTGTGAGTGAGTTTAGTCCCTGGTTACAGTCCATCAGTGGGAGTGACTGTGGGAGGAGCTGGAGTGAGAGCTGACACGATGAGTGAGTTTATTCCCTGGTTACAGTCCATCAGTGGGATGATTGTGGGAGGAGCCGGAGTGAGAGCTGACACTGTGAGTAGTTTCGTCCCTGGTTACAGTCCATCAGTGGGAGTGACTGTGGGAGGAGCCGGAGTGAGAGCTGACACTGTGAGTGAGTTTAGTCCCTGGTTACAGTCCATCAGTGGGAGTTACAGTGGGTGGGTCTGGCATGAGAGCTGACACTGTGAGTGAGTTTCGTCCCTGGTGACAGTCCATCAGTGGGAGTGACTGTGGGAGGGTCTGGAGTGCGAGCTGACACTGTGAGTGAGTTTCGTCCCTGGTGACAGTCCATCAGTGGGAGTGACTGTGGGAGGAGCCGGAGTGAGAGCTGACACTGTGAGTGAGTTTCGTCCCTGGTTACAGTCCATCAGTGGGAGTGACTGTGGGAGGGTCTGGAGTGCGAGCTGACACTGTGAGTGAGTTTCGTCCCTGGTGACAGTCCATCAGTGGGAGTGACTGTGGGAGGAGCCGGAGTGAGAGCTGACACTGTGAGTGAGTTTCGTCCCTCGTTACAGTCCATCAGTGGGAGTTACTGTGGGTGGAGCTGGAGTGAGAGCTGACACTGTGAGTGAGTTTAGTCCCTGATTACAGTCCATCAGTGGGAGTTAGAATCATAGAAGTTTACAACATGGAAACAGGCCCTTCGGCCCATATGTCCGTCTCGACCAGTTTATACCATGAAGCTCATCCCAATTGCCTGCACTTGGCCCATATCCCTCTATACCCATCTTACCCATGTAACTGTCCAAATGCTTTTTAAAAGACAAAATTGTACCCGCCTCTACTATTGCCTCTGGCAGCTCGTTCCAGACACTCACCACCCTTTGAGTGAAAAAATTGCCCCTCTGGACCCTTTTGTATCTCTCCCCTCTCACCTTAAATCTATGTCCCCTCGTTATCGACTCCCCTACCTTTGGGAAAAGATTTTGACTATCTACCTTATCGATGCCCCTCATTATTTTATAGACTTCTATAAGATCACCCCTTAACCTCCTACTCTCCAGGCAAAAAAGTCCCAGTCTGTCTAACCTCTCCCTGTAAGTCAAACCATCAAGTCCCGGTAGCATCCTAGTAAATCTTTTCTGCACTCTTTCTAGTTTAATAATATCCTTTCTATAATAGGGTGACCAGAACTGTGCACAGTATTCCATGTGGCCTTACTAATGTCTTGTACAACTTCAACAAGACATCCCAACTCCTGTATTCAATGTTCTGACCAATGAAACCAAGCATGCTGAATGCCTTCTTCACTACCCTATCCACCTGTGACTCCACTTTCAAGGAGCTATGAACCTGTACTCCTCGATCTCTTTGTTCTATAACTCTCCCCAACGCCCTACCATTAACGGAGTAGGTCCTGGCCCGATTCGATCTCCCAAAATGCATCACCTCACATTTATCTAAATTAAACTCCATCTGCCATTCATCGGCCCACTGGCCCAATTTATCAAGATCCCGTTGCAATCCTAGATAACCTTCTTCACTGTCCACGATGCCACCAACCTTGGTGTCATCTGCCAACTTACTAACCATGCCTCCTAAATTCTCATCCAAATCATTAATATAAATAACAAATAACAGCGGACCCAGCACCGATCCCTGAGGCACACCGCTGGTCACAGGCCTCCAGTTTGAAAAACAACCCTCCACAACCACCCTCTGTCTTCTGTCGTCAATCCAATTTTGTATCCAATTGGCTACCTCACCTTGGATCCCGTGAGATTTAACCTTATGTAACAACCTACCATGCGGTACCTTGTCAAATGCTTTGCTGAAGTCCATGTAGACCACGTCTACTGCACAGCCCTCATCTATCTTCTTGGTTACCCCTTCAAAAAACTCAATCAAATTCGTGAGACATGATTTTCCTCTCACAAAACCATGCTGACTGTTCCTAATCAGTCCCTGCCTCTCCAAATGCCTGTAGATCCTGTCTCTCAGAATACCCTCTAACAACTTACCCACTACAGATGTCAGGCTCACCGGTCTGTCGTTCCCAGGCTTTTCCCTGCCGTCCTTCTTAAACAAAGGCACAACATTTGCTACCCTCCAATCTTCAGGCACCTCACCTGTAGCTGTCGATGATTCAAGTATCTCTGCTAGGGGACCCGCAATTTCCTCCCTAACCTCCCATAACGTCCTGGGATACATTTCATCAGGTCCCGGAGATTTATCTACCTGATGCGCGTTAAGACTTCCAGCACCTCCCTCTCTGTAATATGTGCACTCCTCAAGACATCACTATTTATTTCCCCAAGTTCCCTAACATCCATGCCTTTCTCAACCGTAAATATTCATTTAGGATCTCACCCATCTCTTGTGGTTCCGCACATAGATGACCTTGTTGATCCTTAAGAGGCCCTACTCTCTCCCTAGTTACTCTTTTGCCCTTTATGTATTTGTAGAAGCTCTTTGGATTCTCCTTTGCCTTATCTGCCAAAGCAATCTCATGTCCCCTTTTTGCCCTCCTGATTCCTCTCTTAACTCCACTCCGGCAATCTCTATACTCTTCAAGGGATCCACTTGATCCCAGCTGCCTATGCATGTCATATGCCTCCTTCTTCTTTTTGACTTAGGGCCTCAATCTCCCGAGTCATCCAAGGTTCCCTACTTCTACCAGCCTTGCCCTTCACTTTAAAAGGAATGTGCTTACCCTGAACCCTGGTTAACACACTTTTGACGGCCTCCCACTTACCAGACGTCCCTTTGCCTGCCAACAGACTCTCCCAATCAACTTCTGAAAGTTCCTGTCTAATACCATCAAAATTGGCCTTTCCCCAATTTAGAATTTTAAGTTTTGGGCCAGACCTAGCTATCTTAAAACTAATGGAATTATGATCACTGGTCCCAAAGTGATCCCTCACTAACACTTCTGTCACCTGCCCTTCCTTATTTCCCAAGAGGAGGTCAAGTTTTGCCCCCTCTCTAGTCGGGCCATCCACATACTGAATGAGAAATTCCTCCTGAATACACTCAACAAATTTCTCTCCATCCAAGCCCCTAATGCTATGGCTGTCCCAGTCAATGTTGGGAAAGTTAAAGTCCCCTACTATTACCACCCTATTTTTCTTGCAGCTGTCTGTAATCTCCTTACATATTTGCTCCTCAACTTCCCATTGACTATTTGGGGGTTTGTAGTACAATCCTATCAAAGTGATCTCTCCCTTCTTATTTTTCAGTTCTACCCATATAGACTCAGTGGGCAAACCCTCGGATATATCCCCTCTCACTACTGCCGTGATGTTCTCCCTAATCAAGAAGGCAACTCCCCCTCCTCTCTTACTTCCTGCTCTATCTTTCCTGTAGCATCTGTACCCTGGAACATTGAGCTGCCAGTCCTGCCCCTCCCTTAGCCATGTTTCAGTAATAGCTATAACATCCCAGTCCCATGTACCCATCCATGCCCTGAGTTCATCTGCCTTGCCCATCAGACTTCTTGCATTAAAATAAATGCTGTTTAATCTAGACTTCCCTTGGTCTTTGCCCTGCTTTCTCAGACCATCTGTCCGGTCATGTTCTGTACACTCTCCTTTACTGCCTTTTGTTTCTGTCACCACTTTACTTCCCACTGACTTCCTGCATCGGTTCCCATCCCCCTGCCACATTAGTTTAAACCCTCCCCAACAGCACTAGCAAACACTTCCCCTCGGACATTGGTTCCAGTCCTGCCCAGATGCAGACCGTCCAATTTGTACTGGTCCCACCTCCCCCAGAACCGGTTCCAATGGCCCAGGAATTTGAATCCCTCCCTCTTGCACCATCTCTAAAGCCACGTATTCATCCTAGCTATCCTGTCATTCCTACTCTGACTAGCCCGTGGCACTGGTCGCAATCCTGAGATTACTACCTTTTGAGGTCCTACTTTTTAGTTTAACTCCTAACTCCCTAAATTCAGCTTGTAGGACCTCATCCCATTTTTTACCTATATCGTTGGTGCCTATATGCACCACGACAACTGGCTGTTCACCCTCCCCCTCCAGAATGTCCTGCAGCCGCTCCGAGACATCCCTGACCCTCGCACCAGGGAGGCAACATACCATCCTGGAGTCTCGGTTGCGTCCGCAGAAACGCCTGTCTATTCCCCTTACAATCGAGTCCCCTATCACTACAGCTCTGCCACTCTTTTTCCTGCACTCCTGTGCAGCAGAGCCAGCCACGGTGCCATGAACCTGGCCGCTGTCACCTTCCCCTGGTGAGCCATCTCCCCCAACAGTATCCAAAACGGTATACCTGTTTTGGAGGGAGATGACCGCAGGGGACCCCTGCACTGCCTTCCTACTCTTCCTCTGTCTGTTGGTCACCCATTCACTGTCTCCCTCAGTAATTTTTATCTGTGGTGTGACCAACTCACTGAACGTGCAATCCACGACTTTCTCAGCATCGCGGATGCTCCAAAGTGAGTCCATCCGCAGCTCCAGAGCCGTCACCAGTTCTTCTGCTACCCACTGTTCAGTGGAGGTGACTGAGCCGACTTCTCCCAGAATGCCCCTCTGTCTCCTCTGCTGGATGCTTTTCCTCCTGGTAGTCACTGAAGTTGCTGTGAGAGAAGCCGGAGTGAGAGCTGACCCTGTGAGTGAGTTTAGTCCCTGGTTACAGTCCATCAGTGGGAGTGACTGTGGGAGGAGCCGGAGTGAGAGCTGACCCTGTGAGTGAGTTTAGTCCCTGGTTACAGTCCATCAGTGGGAGTTACTGTGGGAGGAGCCGGAGTGAGAGCTGACACTGTGAGTGAGTTTAGTCCCTCCATACAGTCCATCAGTGGGAGTGACTGTGGGAGGAGCTGGAGTGAGAGCTGACCCTGTGAGTGAGTTTAGTCCCTGGTTACAGTCCATCAGTGGGAGTTACTGTGGGAGGAGCCGGAGTGAGAGCTGACCCTGTGAGTGAGTTTAGTCCCTCCATACAGTCCATCAGTGGGAGTGACTGTGGGAGGAGCCGGAGTGAGAGCTGACACAGTGAGTAAGTTTCCTCCCTGGTTACAATCCATAAGAACATACGAACATAAGAAATAGGAGCAGGAGTAGGCCAATCGGCCCCTCGAGCCTGCTCCGCCATTCAATAAGATCATGGCTGATCTGATCCTAACCTCAAATTTAAATTCATGTCCAATTTCCTGCCCGCTCCCCGTAACCCCTAATTCCCTTTACTTCTAGGAAACTGTCGATTTCTGTTTTAAATTTATTTAATGATGTAGCTTCCACAGCTTCCTGGGGCAGCAAATTCCACAGACCTACCACCCTCTGAGTGAAGAAGTTTCTCCTCATCTCAGTTTTGAAAGAGCAGCCCCTTATTCTAAGATTATGCCCCCTAGTTCTAGTTTCACCCATCCTTGGGAACATCCTTACCGCATCCACCCGATCAAGCCCCTTCACAATCTTATATGTTTCAATAAGATCTTCTCTCATTCTTCTGAACTCCAATGAGTGGAGTCCCAATCTACTCAACCTCTCCTCATATATCCGCCCCCTCATCCCCGGGATTAACCGAGTGAACCTTCTTTGTACTGCCTCGAGAGCAAGTATGTCTTTTCTTAAGTATGGACACCAAAACTGTATACAGTATTCCAGTTGCGGTCTCACCAATACCTTATATAACTGCAGCAATACCTCCCTGTTTTTATATTCTATCCCCCTAGCAATAAAAGCCAACATTCCGTTGGCCTTCTTGATCACCTGCTGCACCTGCATACTAACTTTTTGATTTTCTTGCACTAGGACCCCCAGATCCCTTTGTACTGCAGTACTTTCCAGTTTCTCGCCTTTAAGATAATAACTTGCTCTCTGATTTTTCCTGCCAAAGTGCATAACCTCACATTTTCCAATATTGTATTGCATCGGCCAAATCTCCGCCCACTCACCCAGCCTGTCTATATCCCCCTGTAGGTTTTTTATGTCCTCCTCACTCTCCACTTTCCGTCCCATCTTTGTATCATCTGCAAACTTTGATATGTTGCACTCGGTCCCCTCCTCCAAATCGTTAATATAGATTGTAAAGAGTTGGGGAACCAGCACCGACCCCTGCGGAACACCACTGGCTACTGGTTGCCAGTCCGAGAATGAACCGTTTATCCCAACTCTCTGCTTCCTGTTAGATAACCAATCCTCCACCCATGCCAGAATATTACCCCCAATCCCGTGATTCTTTATCTTGAGCAATAATCTTTTATGTGGCACCTTGTCGAATGCCTTCTGGAAGTCTAAATACACTACGTCCACTGGTTCCCCTTTATCCACCCTATACGTTATATCCTCGAAGAACTCAAGCAAATTTGTCAGACATGACTTCCCCTTCGTAAAGCCATGCTGACTTTGTCCTATTAAATTATGTTTATCCAAATGTTCCGCTACTGTCTCCTTGATAATAGATTCCAAAATTTTACCCACCACAGATGTTAGGCTAACTGGTCTATAATTTCCAGCCTTCTGCCTACTACCCTTTTTAAATAACGGTGTTACATTAGCAGTTTTCCAATCTGCCGGGACCTTTGCCGAGTCCAGAGAATTTTGGAAAATTATTACCAAAGCATCCACAATCCCTACTGCCACTTCCCTCAAGACCCTCGGATGTAAGCCACCAGGTCCAGGGGATTTATCCGCCTTGAGTTCCATTAATTTACTGAGTACCAATTCCTTAGTGATTTTAATCGTATTTAGCTCCTCCCCCCCTCGAGCCCCCTGTTTGTCCAGTGTTGGGATATTCTTAGTGTCCTCTACCGTAAAGACTGAAACAAAATATTTGTTCAGCATTTTTGCCATTTCCATGTTTCCCACCATTAATTTCCCGGTCTCATCCTCTAAGGGACCTACGTTTGCCTTAGCCACCCTTTTTCTTTTTATATAACTATGGAAACTCTTGCTATCTGTTTTTATATTTTTTGCTAATTTATTTTCATAATCTATCTTCCCTTTCTTAATCAATCCTTTAGTTACTTTTTGCTGTCTTTTGAAGACTTCCCAATCTTCTATCCTCCCACTAAGTTTGGCTACCTTATATGTCCTTGTTTTTAGTCGGATACTGTCCTTAATTTCTTTACTTGGCCACGGATGGCTGTCATTTCTTTTACACCCTTTTTTCCTCAGTGGAATATATATTTTTTGAAAGTTGTAAAATAACTCCCTAAATGAACACCACTGCTCATGTACCGTCTTACCCTTTAATCTATTTTCCCAGTCCACTTTAATCAATTCCGCTCTCATACCATCATAGTCTCCTTTATTCAAGCTCAGTACGCTTGTTTGTGAACCAACCTTCTCACCCTCTAATTGGAAATGGAATGTAACCATGTTATGGTCACTCATTCCAAGGGGATCCTTAACTAGGACATTATTAATTAATCCTGGCTCATTACACAGGACCAGGTCCAAGGTTGCTTTCCCCCTTTTAGGATCAGTTACATACTGCTCAAGAAATCAATCCCTAATACACTCAATAAACTCTTCCTCAAGGCTGCCCTGCCCAATTTGATTTGTCCAGTTAATATGATAGTTAAAATCCCCCATAATTATAGCTGTTCCCTTATTACATGCCCTGACTATTTCCTGATTAATACTTCTTCCAGCAGAGTTGCAACTATTAGGAGGCCTATATACTACGCTCACTAGTGTTCTTTTCCCCATATTATTCCTTATCTCTACCCAAACTGTTTCATTGTCCTGATCCTTCGTCCCAATATCATTTCTCTGTATTAGTGATTCCTTCCTTTACTAACATAGCCACCCCACCTCCCCTTCCTTCCTGCCTGTCCTTCCTGATTGTTAAATAACCTGGCATATTCAATTCCCAGTCGTTGTCACCCTGCAGCCATGTTTCTGTAATGGCCACAAGATCATACCCATACGTAGTTATTTGTGCCGTTAACTCGTCCATTTTGTTACGAATGCTACGTGCATTCAGATAAAGAACTTTCAAATATGTTTTGTGACACTTAGTTCCTGCTTTTTCCTTTTTTAACACTTTACCTTTTACTCCATACCTTCTATCCCTTCCTTACACGCTTTCCTCTGTCTCCCTGCTCAGGTTCCCAACCCCCTGCCACAGCTTTGATGCTGGGTTAATCGCCTTACACCTTCTAGTTTTTATTTTTTCTGTCATGCCTAAAGTACACTTTCTTTCTGCTGCTCTACGCTTTTCCCTTTCACTTGTTCTTGAACAACTGTTTGTACTATTTGTATTGTAGATTTCCCCTGGGTCTTGCTGCTCTCAATTTTATTCCCTATCTGA
This sequence comes from Heptranchias perlo, assembly GCF_035084215.1. Lineage (NCBI taxonomy): Eukaryota > Metazoa > Chordata > Chondrichthyes > Hexanchiformes > Hexanchidae > Heptranchias > Heptranchias perlo. The sequence goes on along the minus strand of NC_090341.1, from coordinate 63,258,435 downwards.
CTCCCCGCTCAGGTTCCCATCCCCCATCCCCCATCACTGGGATGTCTGTGGGAGGAGCCGGAGTGAGAGCTGACACTGTGAGTGAGTTTAGTCCCTGGTTACAGTCCATCAGTGGGAGTGACTGTGGGAGGAGCCGGAGTGAGCTGACATTGTGAGTGAGTTTAGTCCCTGGTTACAGTCCATCAGTGGGAGTGACTGTGGGAGGAGCCGGAGTGAGCTGACATTGTGAGTGAGTTTAGTCCCTGGTTACAGTCCATCAGTGGGAGTGACTGTGGGAGGAGCCGGAGTGAGAGCTGACACTGTGAGTGAGTTTAGTCCCTGGTTACAGTCCATCAGTGGGAGTGACTGTGGGAGGAGCCGGAGTGAGAGCTGACACTGTGAGTGAGTTTAGTCCCTGGTGACAGTCCATCAGTGGGAGTGACTGTGGGAGGAGCCGGAGTGAGAGCTGACACTGTGAGTGAGTTTAGTCCCTGGTTACAGTCCATCAGTGGGAGTGACTGTGGGAGGAGCCGGAGTGAGAGCTGACACTGTGAGTGAGTTTAGTCCCTGGTTACAGTCCATCAGTGGGAGTGACTGTGGGAGGAGCCGGAGTGAGAGCTGACACTGTGAGTGAGTTTAGTCCCTGGTGACAGTCCATCAGTGGGAGTGACTGTGAGAGGAGCCGGAGTGAGAGCTGACACTGTGAGTGAGTTTAGTCCCTGGTTACAGTCCATCAGTGGGAGTGACTGTGAGAGGAGCCGGAGTGAGAGCTGACACTGTGAGTGAGTTTAGTCCATATAAATGGTGGAATGGAGAGAATTTAATAATACAGTAAGTGGGAAAGATAATGGAATGTTGACTCGAAAATGGAATCGAAAAACATCTTGAAAATAAATATATAATATAACAGTCAACGCTGATTTCAGAACGGCAATTCATGTTTGACCAAACTTATTGAAATCTTTGAAAAAATTACAGAAAGAGGAGACAGGGGTAATGCAGTTGATGTGATCTATTTGGATTTTCTGAAGGCCTTCAACAAGGTGCTGCATTGTCGACTCATGACTAAGGTCAGAGCATGTGGAGTCAGGGGACAGGTAGCAAAATGGATAGCAAGCTGGCTACAAAACAGAAAACACAGAGAGTTGGGGTTAAGTGTGGCTACTCAGACTGGTAAAAGGTGGGAAGTGGTGTTCCACAGGGATCGGTGCTGGGACCACTGTTGTTCACAATTTACATTAACGATTTCGATTCAGGAATCGGAAGTCCAATTTCAAAATCTGAGGATGGAACCAAGTTGGGGATATAGTTAATACGAAGGAAGAATGTGTCAAAATGCAAGGGGACATTAATAAACTTACTGTATGGGCGTGTAATTGGCAAATGAATTTTAATATAGGTAAGTGTGAGGTGGTGCATTTTGTTAGGAAGAATAAGGAGGCCACATATTGCTTGGATAATAAGAGTGTAAATGGGATAGAGGAGCAAGGAGGGTTAGTAGTATCGATACACATCACTAAAAGTAGCGACACAGATTAATAAAGCCTTAAAAAGGCAAATCAAGCTCTGGGATTCATTTCTATCGGGAAAGAATTGAAAAGCAGAGAAGTTATGTTAAACTTGGTTAGACCACACTTGGAGTACTTTGCACACTTCTGGTCTCCATATTATAAAAAAAGATTTGGAGGCATTGGAGAAGGTGCAAAAAAGATTCAATAATACCAGAACTGAGAGGATATACTGATCGGGAAAGGCTGAACAGGCTGGGGCTCTTATTTCTAGCAAAGAGGAGGCTGAGGGGTGACCTGATTGAGGTCTTTAAGATAATGAAAGGGTTTGATCGGGTAGATGTAGAGAAAATGTTTCCACTTGAGGGGGAGACCAAAACTAGAGGCCATAAATATAAGATATTCATTAATAATCCAATCGGGAAGTCAGGAGAAAGTTCTGCACCGAGAGAGTGGTAATAATGTGGCACTCACTCCCACATGGAGTAGTTGAGGTGGAGCGCATTGATGCATTTAGGGGGAAGCTCGATAAACACAAAATAAAGAGAAAGGAAAAGAGTTTTATGCTGATAGGCTTAGATGGTGAAGGGTGGGAGGAAGGTCATGTGGAGCATAAACACTGGCATAGACCAGTTGGGCCGAATGGCCTGTTTCTGTGCTGTACATTCTGTGTAATTCTAATTACCACGAGGTGGAAAGGAAGGGCATCCAAAGCTAGAGCTCTCTGGATGACTAAAGATTTAGAGATTAAAATGAAACTGAAAAAGGAGGCTTATGTTAAACACCAGTTTCATAATACAGTCGAGAACCAAACTGAATCCAGAAAGAACAGAGAACTGAAAAAGGAAATAAAAGGAGCAAAGATATTGTATGAGAATAGACTAGCGGGTAACAGAAAAGGGAACACAAAAGTATTTTATAAACATATAAATAGCAAAAGTGTATTCAAAGGAAGGGAGGGGCCATTTAGGGACCAAAAAGGAGATCTTCTTGTGGAGGCAGAGGGCTTGGCTGAGGTTCTAAATTAGTTCTTTGCAGCTGCCTTCAGTGAAGAAGAGGATGCTGCCAAAGTCACAGTAAAAGAGGAGGTAGTGGAGGAATTGGATCGGATAAAAATAGGTAAAGAGGAGGGACTTAAAAATTTGGCAGCACTCAAAGTAGAAAAATCACCCGGTCCAGATGGGATGCATCCTCGTTTACTGAGGGATGTAAAGGTGGAGAGAGCAGAGGCTCTGGCCACAATCTTCCAACCCTCCTTAGATCATAGGAGCCATGCCAGGGGACTGGAGGATTGCAAATGTTACAGTCCTGTACAAAAAAGGGGAGAGGGATAAACCCGGCAATTATAGGCCGGTCAGCGTAAAGTCGGTGGTGGGGAAACATTTAGAATCAATAAATTGTTACTCAGAAAAATATGGGTTAATAAATAACAGTCAGCACGGATTTGTTAAAGACAAATCGTGTTTGACTAACTTGATTGAGTTCTTTGATGAAGTAACGGAGAGGGTTGATGAGGGTAGTGTGGTTGATGTGTATATGGACAGGCAAAAGGCATTTAATAAAGTACCACATAATAGACTTATTAGCAAAATTGAAGCCCATGGGAATAAAGGGACAGTGGCAGCACGGTGCGAAATTGGCTAAAGGACAGAAAGTTTTTTTTATTTGTTCATGGGATGTGGGTGTCGCTGGCGAGGCCGGCATTTATTGCCCATCCCTAATTGCCCTTGAGAAGGTGGTGGTGAGCCGCCTTCTTGAACCGCTGCAGTCCGTGTGGTGAAGGTTCTCCCACAGTGCTGTTAGGAAGGGAGTTCCAGGATTTTGACCCAGCGACGATGAAGGAACGGCGATATATTTCCAAGTCGGGATGGTGTGTAACTTGGAGGGGAACGTGCAGATAGTGTTGTTCCCATGTGCCTGCTGCTCTTGTCCTTCTAGGTGGTAGAGGTTGCGGGTTTGGGAAGTGCTGTCGAAGAAGCCTTGGTGAGTTGCTGCAGTGCATCCTTTGGACAAAGCAGCCCGCTTGATTGGCACCCCATCCACTACCATAAACTGTGCGCCGGTGATGAAGGGAGTGAATGTTTAGGGTGGTGGATGGGGTGCCAATCAGGCGGGCTGCTTTGTCCTGAATGGTGTCGAGCTTCTTGAGTGTTGTTGGACTCATCCAGGCAAGTGGAGAGTATTCCATCACACTCCTGACTTCTGACTTGTGCCTTGTAGATGGTGGAAAGGCTTTGGGGAGTCAGGAGGTGAGTCATCACCGCAGAATACCCAGCCTCTGACCTGCTCTTGTAGCCACAGTATTTATATGGCTGGTCCAGTTAAGTTTCTGGTCAATGGTGACCCCCAGGATGTTGATGGTGGGGGATTCGGCGATGGTAATGCCGTTGAATGTCAAGGGGAGGTGGTTAGACTCTCTCTTGTTGGAGATGGTCATTGCCTGGCATTTGTCTGGCGCGAATGTTACTTGCCATTTATCAGCCCAAGCCTGGATGTTGTCCAGGTCTTGCTGCATGCGGGCTCGGACTGCTTCATTATTTGAGGGGTTGCGAATGGAACTGAACACTGTGCAATCATCCCCATTTCTGACCTTATCATGGAGGGAAGGTCATTGATGAAGCAGCTAAAGATGGTTGGGCCTGGGTCACTGCCTGAGGAACTCCTGCAGCAATGTCCTGGGGCTGAGATGATTGGCCTCCAACAGCCACTACCATCTTCCTTTGTGCTAGGTATGACTCCAGCCACTGGAGAGTTTTCCCCCTGATTCCCATTGACTTCAGTTTTACTAGGGCTCCTTGGTGCCACACTCGGTCAAACACTCCCTATGTCAGTCCAAATGAAAATTTAACATAATAACGTACCTCATTTAAAAAGGCAAGGAAATGATTTATAATGAACTGAAACACACAGAAATTAAAAGTTTAAAAAAAAAAGTTTTATTTGAAATTGTTTTTAATGATCAAAAAATAGTAAAATAGGAATAATTTACAGTTTTAAAATGTATTTTTTTTGTTGTTTTGCAGTCATTATAAGTATGCGCACTTTTAAAAAGTAGTGTCGGGCTGGTATTTTCAAGCGTACCTTCTCGTGGTGGAAGTATCTTCATTCCAGCTGGGCAGATGGGTAAGTTTACGATTGTTTGGTGATTCTATTTGATTCTATTTGATTGTAAATGATTGTGACGTAGTTGGCCCTTTAATTCGGGACTGTCAAAACACCGTTAAACCAATCAGAGTAAGTTTGCGATTTCCGGGTCCCAAGTGCATATTCGCGAACGTGCTCCGATGGATCTGACGGCGGTTGGGATGGACGCCATTACGGAGCGGCGTGAAATCTGAGTAAATTCTGCCCCATGAATGACCTGGGCTTGGGTATACAGGGTACAATTTCAAAGTTGGCAGATGACACAAAACTCGGGAATGTAGTGAACAGTGAGAGGACAGTAACGGACTTCAGGAGGACACGGACAGACTGGTGAAATGGGCCAGTGAAATGACACATGGTACAGGGAAGTGTGAGGTGATGCATTTTGGTGCGAAGGATGAGGAGAGGCAATATAAATTAAATGGTACAATTTTAAAGGTGGTGTCAGGAGGAAAAGACTTGGGGTGTATGTACACAAATCTCTGAAGGTTGCAGGACACGTTGAGAAAGCTGTTAAAAAGAATACAGGCACCTTGGCTTTTGAAACACAGCCATAGAGTGCAAAAGCAAGGAAGTTATGCTGAACCTTTATAAATCACTGGTTAGGTCCCAGTTGGAGTATTGTTTCCAATTATGGGCAGCACTATAGGAAGGCCTTAGGGAGGGTGCAGAGGAGATTTACTAGAATGCTACCAGGGATGCAGGACTTCAGTAACGTGGAGTGACTAGAGAAGCTGGGTTTGTTCTCCTTCGAGCAGAGAAGGTTAAGGGGAGAATTAATAGAGGTGTTTATAATTGAGGGGTTTTGCTAGAGTAAATAAAGAGAAACCGTTTCCAGTAGCCGAAGGGTCGGTAACCAGAGGACACAGATTCAAGGTAATTGGCAAAAGAACCAGAAGCCAGATGAGAATTATTTTTATGCAATGCGTTGTCATGATCTGGAATGAACTGCCTGAAAGGGCGGTGGAAGCAGATTCAGTAATAACTTTCAAAAGGGAATTGGTTAAATAGTTGAAGGGAAAAAATTACAGCTCTGTGGGGAAGGGGCAGGGGAGTGGGAATAATTGGATAGTTCTTTCATAAAGCCGGCACAGTCTCGAAGGGCTGAATGGCCTCCTCCTGTGCTGGATGATGCCATGATTCCATGACTCCCAAATCTCTGCTCCTCTTACTTTCACACCATTTAGAAAATACTCTGATTTATATTTCTGGGGTTGAAAGTGGATCATCTCATATTTCCCGCCAGTCAGAGCACATTCCCTTTTTCCCTACTCTCTGTCTCCTCACCTCGCCCTGATTCGTTGCCAACTATCAACAAATTTCCAAATATATTGTTTAAGTTCCAGTGTGCAAATTATTAAAAGCTGCTAATCAGGTCCAACACGGACTCGAGATGGCGAATAGAACGTTGGCCTTTATCTCGAGGGGCTGGAATACAGAGGGGAGGAAGTGATGCTTCAGTTGTTTCGAGCCTTGATCAGACCCCATCTGGAGAACGATGTTCAGTTTTGGGAAACACACGTCAGGAAGAATATATTGGCCTTGGAAGGGGAACAGTGAAAATTGACCAAAATTAACTGGGGCTGAAAGGGTTAAATTACGGAGACAGGTTGCATAAACCTGAGTTGTATTCCCTTGAGTTTAGAAAGTTGAGGAGTGATCTGATTGAGGTGTTTAAACTGATAACAGGATTCGATAGAGTAGAAATGGAGAGGATAATTCCTCTGGTGGGGATTCCCTAACAATGGGGCACAATCATAAAATTAGAGTAAGGACATTCAGGAGCGAATTTAGGAAGCACTTTTTCACTCGAAGGGTTGTGAGAATCTGGAATTCTCTTCCCAAAAGGCAGTGGGGGCTGGGTGAATTGATGTTTTCAAAAATGTTAGACAGATTTTTATGAGATAAGTATCTCAAAGATTATGGGTCAAAGGCGGCTAAATTGAATTGAGTTACAGATCAGTCACGATCGACTGAAATGACGGAACAGGCTTGAAGGGCTGAATGGTCTCCTCCTGTTCCCGTGTTCCCTCTGCTGGTGAATACTGGACGGTGCAGCAGTTAGCCTGAAAGAATAATGGACGCCCTCTGTTGGTGAATAGCTGCAGTATTTAGCTTTTAAAATTAAAGTCCTAAAACACTGACCCTGAAATTGTGATCAGATTCTCCTGATCTCCCGCCACACTCCGGAATCCCCAGGGATAGGTGCAGGGCAGTGAAACAACATTGTGGTGTGTCTGGGAACCGGTGGTAGGGAATTATAGAGAGGTGTTCCCCAGAGATCAGTATTAGGACCACTGCTCTTTTTAATATATATTAATGACCTGGACTTTGGTATAAAGTTTGCAGATGAAACGAAACTCGGAAATGTAGTAAACAATGTGGAGGAAAGTAGCAGACTTCAGGAGGACACAGACAGACTGGTGAAATGGGCAGTCACATGGCAGATGGAATTTAACGCAGAGAAGTCTGAAGTGATACATTTTGTTAGGAAGAAGGAGGAGAGGCAAATATAAACTAAATGGTACAGTTTTAAATGGGGTGCAGGGACAGAGAGACCTGGGGGTGTATGTACAGTGTAAAAGGAGAGTCCGAGAGGTGAGCGCAGTGTAAAAGGAGAGTCCGAGAGGTGAGCGCAGTGTAAAAGAAGAGTCCTTGAACGAGAGGAGAGTCCAAGAGGTGAGCACGGTGTAAAAGGAGAGTCCGAGAGGTGAGCGCAGTGTAAAAGGAGAGTCCGAGAGGTGAGCGCGGTGTAAAAGGAGAGTCCGAGAGGTGAGTGCAGTGCAAAAGGAGAGTCCGAGAGGTGAGCGCAGTGTAAAAGGAGAGTCCGAGAGGTGAGCACAGTGTAAAAGGAGAGTCCGAGAGGTGAGCGCAGTGTAAAAGGAGAGTCCGAGAGGTGAGCGCAGTGTAAAAGGAGAGTCCGAGAGGTGAGCACAGTGTGAAAGGAGAGTCCGAGAGATGAGCACAGTGTAAAAGGAGAGTCCGAGAGGTGAGTCCGGTTTAAAAGGAGAGTCCGAATGTGAGAGGAGAGTCCGAGAGGTGAGCGCAGTGCAAAAGGAGAGTCCGAGAGGTGAGCGCGGTGTAAAAGGAGAGTCCGAGAGGTGAGCGCAGTGTAAAAGGAGAGTCCGAGAGGTGAGCACAGTGTAAAAGGAGAGTCCGAGAGGTGAGCGCAGTGTAAAAGGAGAGTCCTTGAACGAGAGGAGAGTCTGAGAGGTGAGCGCAGTGTCAAAGGAGAGTCCGAGAGGTGAGCGCAGTGTAAAAGGAGAGTCCGAGAGGTGAGCACAGTGTGAAAGGAGAGTCCGAGAGATGAGCACAGTGTAAAAGGAGAGTCCGAGAGGTGAGTGCGGTTTAAAAGGAGAGTCCGAATGTGAGAGGAGAGTCCGAGAGGTGAGCGCAGTGCAAAAGGAGAGTCTGAGAGGTGAGCGCGGTGTAAAAGGAGAGTCCGAGAGGTGAGCGCAGTGTTAAAGGAGAGTCCGAGAGGTGAGCGCGGTGTAAAAGGAGAATCCGAGAGGTGAGCGCGGTGCAAAAGGAGAGTCCGAGAGGTGAGCGCGGTGTAAAAGGAGAGTCCGAGAGGTGAGCGCGGTGTAAAAGGAGAGTCCGAGAGGTGAGTCCGGTTTAAAAGGAGAGTCCGAATGTGAGAGGAGAGTCCGAGAGGTGAGCGCAGTGCAAAAGGAGAGTCCGAGAGGTGAGCGCGGTGTAAAAGGAGAGTCCGAGAGGTGAGCGCAGTGTTAAAGGAGAGTCCGAGAGGTGAGCGCGGTGTAAAAGGAGAGTCCGAGAGGTGAGCGCGGTGTAAAAGGAGAATCCGAGAGGTGAGCGCGGTGTAAAAGGAGAGTCCGAGAGGTGAGCACGGTGTAAAAGGAGAGTCCGAGAGGTGAGCGCGGTGTAAAAGGAGAGTCCGAGAGGTGAGCGCAGTGTAAAAGGAGAGTCCTTGAACGAGAGGAGAGTCCAAGAGGTGAGCGCAGTGTAAAAGGAGAGTCCGAGAGGTGAGCGCAGTGTAAAAGGAGAGTCCGAGAGGTGAGCGCCGTGTAAAAGGAGAGTCCGAGAGGTGAGCGCAGTGTAAAAGGAGAGTCCGAGAGGTGAGCGCGGTGTAAAAGGAGAGTCCGAGAGGTGAGCGCGGTGTAAAAGGAGAGTCCGAGAGGTGAGCGCGGTGTAAAAGGAGAGTCCGAGAGGTGAGCGCAGTGTAAAAGGAGAGTCCGAGAGGTGAGCGCAGTGTAAAAGGAGAGTCCGAGAGGTGAGCGCGGTGTAAAAGGAGAGTCCGAGAGGTGAGCACGGTGTAAAAGGAGAGTCCGAGAGGTTAGCACAGTGTAAAAGGAGAGTCCGAGAGGTTAGCACAGTGTAAAAGGAGAGTCCGAGAGGTGAGCGCAGTGTAAAAGGTGAGTCCGAGAGGTGAGCGCAGTGTAAAAGGAGAGTCCGAGAGGTGAGCACGGTGTAAAAGGAGAGTCAGAGAGGTGAGCACGGTGTAAAAGGAGAGTCCGAGAGGTGAGTGCAGTGTAAAAGGAGAGTCAGAGAGGTGAGCACGGTGTAAAAGGAGAGTCCGAGAGGTGAGCACGGTGTAAAAGGAGAGTCCGAGAGGTGAGCGCAGTGTTAAAGGAGAGTCCGAGAGGTGAGCGCAGTGTAAAAGGAGAGTCCAAGAGGTGAGTGCAGTGTAAAAGGAGAGTCCGAGAGCGGGAGGAGAGTCCGAGAGGTGAGCGCGGTGTAAAAGGAGAGTCCAAGAGGTGAGTGCAGTGTAAAAGGAGAGTCCGAGAGGTGAGCGCAGTGTAAAAGGAGAGTCCGAGAGGTGAGCACAGTATAAAAGGAGAGTCCGAGAGGTGAGCACATTGTAAAAGGAGAGTCCAAGAGGTGAGCGCAGTGTAAAAGGAGAGTCCGAGAGGTGAGCGCAGTGTTAAAGGAGAGTCCGAGAGAGGGAGGAGAGTCCGAGAGGTGAGCACAGTGTAAAAGGAGAGTCCGAGAGGTTAGCACAGTGTAAAAGGAGAGTCCGAGAGGTGAGCGCAGTGTAAAAGGAGAGTCCGAGAGGTGAGCGCAGTGTAAAAGGAGAGTCCGAGAGGTGAGTGCAGTGTAAAAGGAGAGTCAGAGAGGTGAGCACGGTGTAAAAGGAGAGTCCGAGAGGTGAGCACGGTGTAAAAGGAGAGTCAGAGAGGTGAGCACGGTGTAAAAGGAGAGTCCGAGAAGTGAGCGCAGTGTTAAAGGAGAGTCCGAGAGGTGAGCGCAGTGTAAAAGGAGAGTCCAAGAGGTGAGTGCAGTGTAAAAGGAGAGTCCGAGAGCGGGAGGAGAGTCCGAGAGGTGAGCGCAGTGTAAAAGGAGAGTCCAAGAGGTGAGTGCAGTGTAAAAGGAGAGTCCGAGAGGTGAGCGCAGTGTAAAAGGAGAGTCCGAGAGGTGAGCACAGTATAAAAGGAGAGTCCGAGAGGTGAGCACATTGTAAAAGGAGAGTCCAAGAGGTGAGCGCAGTGTAAAAGGAGAGTCCGAGAGAGGGAGGAGAGTCCGAGAGGTGAGCACAGTGTAAAAGGAGAGTCCGAGAGAGGGAGGAGAGTCCGAGAGGTGAGCACAGTGTAAAAGGAGAGTCCGAGAGGTTAGCACAGTGTAAAAGGAGAGTCCGAGAGGTGAGCGCAGTGTAAAAGGAGAGTCCGAGAGGTGAGCGCAGTGTAAAAGGAGAGTCCAAGAGGTGAGTGCAGTGTAAAAGGAGAGTCAGAGAGGTGAGCACGGTGTAAAAGGAGAGTCCGAGAGGTGAGCACGGTGTAAAAGGAGAGTCAGAGAGGTGAGCACGGTGTAAAAGGAGAGTCCGAGAGGTGAGCGCAGTGTTAAAGGAGAGTCCGAGAGGTGAGCGCAGTGTAAAAGGAGAGTCCAAGAGGTGAGTGCAGTGTAAAAGGAGAGTCCGAGAGCGGGAGGAGAGTCCGAGAGGTGAGCGCGGTGTAAAAGGAGAGTCCAAGAGGTGAGTGCAGTGTAAAAGGAGAGTCCGAGAGCGGGAGGAGAGTCCGAGAGGTGAGCGCGGTGTAAAAGGAGAGTCCAAGAGGTGAGTGCAGTGTAAAAGGAGAGTCCGAGAGCGGGAGGAGAGTCCGAGAGGTGAGCGCGGTGTAAAAGGAGAGTCTGAGAGGTGAGCGCGGTGTAAAAGGAGAGTCCGAGAGGTGAGCGCGGTGTAAAAGGAGAGTCTGAGAGGTGAGCGCGGTGTAAAAGGAGAGTCCGAGAGGTGAGCGCGGTGTAAAAGGAGAGTCCGAGAGGTGAGCGCGGTGTAAAAGGAGAGTCTGAGAGGTGAGCGCGGTGTAAAAGGAGAGTCAGAGAGCAGGAGGAGAGTCCGAGAGGTGAGCGCGGTGTAAAAGGAGAGACCGAGAGCGGGAGGAGAGTCTGAGAGGTGAGCGCGGTGTAAAAGGAGAGTCCGAGAGGTGAGCGCGGTGTAAAAGGAGAGTCCGAGAGCGGGAGGAGAGTCCGAGAGGTGAGCGCAGTGTAAAAGGAGAGTCCGAGAGGTGAGCGCGGTGTAAAAGGAGAGTCCGAGAGGTGAGCGCGGTGTAAAAGGAGAGTCCGAGAGGTGAGCGCGGTGTAAAAGGAGAGTCCGAGAGGTGAGCGCGGTGTAAAATGAGAGTCCGAGAGGTGAGCACAGTGTGAAAGGAGAGTCCGAGAGGTGAGCGCAGTGTAAAAGGAGAGTCCGAGAGGTGAGCTCAGTGTAAAAGGAGAGTCCGAGAGGTGAGCGCAGTGTAAAAGGAGAGTCCGAGAGGTGAGCGCAGTGTGAAAGGAGAGTCCGAGAGGTGAGCACAGTGTGAAAGGAGAGTCCGAGAGGTGAGCGCAGTGTGAAAGGAGAGTCCGAGTGGTGAGCGCAGTGTAAAAGGAGAGTCCGAGAGGTGAGCGCGGTTTAAAAGGAGAGTCCGAAAGTGAGAGGAGAGTCCGAGAGGTGAGCGCAGTGTAAAAGGAGAGACCGAGAGGTGAGCACAGTGTAAAAGGAGAGTCAGAGAGAGGGAGGAGAGTCCGAGAGGTGAGCGCAGTGTAAAAGGTGAGTCCGAGAGGTGAGCGCAGTGTAAAAGGAGAGTCCGAGAGCGGGAGGAGAGTCCGAGAGGTGAGCGCAGTGTAAAAGGAGAGTCCGAGAGGTGAGCGCAGTGTGAAAGGAGAGTCCGAGAGGTGAGTGCAGTGTAAAAGGAGAGTCAGAGAGAGGGAGGAGAGTCCGAGAGGTGAGCCCAGTGTAAAAGGAGAGTCCGAGAGGTGAGCGCAGTGCAAAAGGAGAGTCCGAGAGCGGGAGGAGAGTCCGAGAGGTGAGCGCAGTGTGAAAGGAGAGTCCGAGAGGTGAGCGCAGTGTAAAAGGAGCGTCCGAGAGCGGGAGGAGAGTCCGAGAGGTGAGCGCAGTGTAAAAGGTGAGTCTGAGAGGTGAGCGCGATGTAAAAGGAGAGTCAGAGAGGTGAGCGCGGTGTAAAAGGAGAGTCCGTGAGGTGAGCGCGGTGTAAAAGGAGAGTCCGAGAGGTGAGTGCAGTGTAAAAGGAGAGTCAGAGAGAGGGAGGAGAGTCCGAGAGGTGAGCGCAGTGTAAAAGGAGAGTCAGAGAGAGGGAGGAGAGTCCGAGAGGTGAGCACAGTGTAAAGGGAGAGTCCGAGAGGTGAGCGCGGTGTAAAAGGAGAGTCCGAGAGGTTAGCGCGGTTTAAAAGGAGAGTCCGAAAGTGAGAGGAGAGTCCGAGAGGTGAGCGCAGTGTGAAAGGAGAGTCCGAGAGGTGAGTGCAGTGTAAAAGGAGAGTCCGAGAGGTGAGCGCAGTGTTAAAGGAGAGTACAAGAGGTGAGCGCAGTGTAAAAGGAGAGTCCGAGAGGTGAGCGCAGGGTAAAAGGAGAGTCCGAGAGGTGAGCGCGGTGTAAAAGGAGAGTCCGAGAGGTGAGCGCGGTGTAAAAGGAGAGTCCGAGAGGTGAGCGCAGTGTGAAAGGAGAGTCCGAGAGGTGAGTGCGGTGTAAAAGGAGAGTCCGAGAGGTGAGCGCGGTGTAAAAGGAGAGTCCGAGAGGTGAGCGCGGTGTGAAAGGAGAGTCCGAGAGGTGAGCGCGGTGTAAAAGGAGAGTCCGAGATGTGAGCGCGGTGTAAAAGGAGAGTCCGAGAGGTGAGCGCGGTGTAAAAGGAGAGTCCGAGAGGTGAGCGCGGTGTAAAAGGAGAGTCCGAGAGGTGAGCGCGGTGTAAAAGGAGAGTCCGAGAGGTGAGCGCAGTGTAAAAGGAGAGTCCGAGAGGTGAGCACAGTGTGAAAGGAGAGTCCGAGAGGTGAGTGCAGTGCAAAAGGAGAGTCCGAGAGGTGAGCACAGTGTAAAAGGAGAGTCCGAGAGGTGAGTGCAGTGTAAAAGGAGAGTCCGAGAGGTGAGCGCAGTGTAAAAGGAGAGTCCGAGAGGTGAGTGCAGTGTAAAAGGAGAGTCCGAGAGGTGAGCGCAGTGTAAAAGGAGAGTCCGAGAGGTGAGCACAGTGTAAAAGGAGAGTCCGAGAGGTGAGCACAGTGTAAAAGGAGAGTCCGAGAGGTGAGTGCAGTGTAAAAGGAGAGTCCGAGAGGTGAGCGCGGTGTAAAAGGAGAGTCCGAGAGGTGAGCGCGGTGTAAAAGGAGAGTCCGAGAGGTGAGCACTGTGTGAAAGGAGAGTCCGAGAGGTGAGCACAGTGTGAAAGGAGAGTCCGAGAGGTGAGCACAGAGTAAAAGGAGAGTCCGAGAGGTGAGCGCAGTGTAAAAGGAGAGTCCGAGAGGTGAGCGCGGTGTAAAAGGAGAGTCCGAGAGGTGAGCGCGGTGTAAAAGGAGAGTCCGAGAGGTGAGCACTGTGTGAAAGGAGAGTCCGAGAGGTGAGCACAGTGTGAAAGGAGAGTCCGAGTGGTGAGCGCAGTGTAAAAGGAGAGTCCGAGAGGTGAGCGCGGTTTAAAAGGAGAGTCCGAAAGTGAGAGGAGAGTCCGAGAGGTGAGCGCAGTGTAAAAGGAGAGTCCGAGAGGTGAGTGCAGTGTGAAAGGAGAGTCCGAGAGCGGGAGCAGAGTCCGAGTGATGAGCGCAGTGCAAAAGGAGAGTCCGAGAGCGGGAGGAGAGTCCGAGAGGTGAGCGCGGTGTAAAAGGAGAGTCTGAGAGGTGAGCGCGGTGTAAAAGGAGAGTCCGAGAGGTGAGCGCGGTGTAAAAGGAGAGTCCGAGAGGTGAGCGCAGTGTGAAAGGAGAGTCCGAGAGGTGAGCGCGGTGTAAAAGGAGAGTCCGAGAGGTGAGCACGGTGTAAAAGGAGAGTCCGAGAGGTGAGCGCAGTGTTAAAGGAGAGTCCGAGAGGTGAGCGCAGTGTAAAAGGAGAGTCCAAGAGGTGAGTGCAGTGTAAAAGGAGAGTCCGAGAGCGGGAGGAGAGTCCGAGAGGTGAGCGCGGTGTAAAAGGAGAGTCCAAGAGGTGAGTGCAGTGTAAAAGGAGAGTCCGAGAGGTGAGCGCAGTGTAAAAGGAGAGTCCGAGAGGTGAGCACAGTATAAAAGGAGAGTCCGAGAGGTGAGCACATTGTAAAAGGAGAGTCCAAGAGGTGAGCGCAGTGTAAAAGGAGAGTCCGAGAGGTGAGCGCAGTGTTAAAGGAGAGTCCGAGAGAGGGAGGAGAGTCCGAGAGGTGAGCACAGTGTAAAAGGAGAGTCCGAGAGGTTAGCACAGTGTAAAAGGAGAGTCCGAGAGGTGAGCGCAGTGTAAAAGGAGAGTCCGAGAGGTGAGCGCAGTGTAAAAGGAGAGTCCGAGAGGTGAGTGCAGTGTAAAAGGAGAGTCAGAGAGGTGAGCACGGTGTAAAAGGAGAGTCCGAGAGGTGAGCACGGTGTAAAAGGAGAGTCAGAGAGATGAGCACGGTGTAAAAGGAGAGTCCGAGAAGTGAGCGCAGTGTTAAAGGAGAGTCCGAGAGGTGAGCGCAGTGTAAAAGGAGAGTCCAAGAGGTGAGTGCAGTGTAAAAGGAGAGTCCGAGAGCGGGAGGAGAGTCCGAGAGGTGAGCGCAGTGTAAAAGGAGAGTCCAAGAGGTGAGTGCAGTGTAAAAGGAGAGTCCGAGAGGTGAGCGCAGTGTAAAAGGAGAGTCCGAGAGGTGAGCACAGTATAAAAGGAGAGTCCGAGAGGTGAGCACATTGTAAAAGGAGAGTCCAAGAGGTGAGCGCAGTGTAAAAGGAGAGTCCGAGAGAGGGAGGAGAGTCCGAGAGGTGAGCACAGTGTAAAAGGAGAGTCCGAGAGAGGGAGGAGAGTCCGAGAGGTGAGCACAGTGTAAAAGGAGAGTCCGAGAGGTTAGCACAGTGTAAAAGGAGAGTCCGAGAGGTGAGCGCAGTGTAAAAGGAGAGTCCGAGAGGTGAGCGCAGTGTAAAAGGAGAGTCCAAGAGGTGAGTGCAGTGTAAAAGGAGAGTCAGAGAGGTGAGCACGGTGTAAAAGGAGAGTCCGAGAGGTGAGCACGGTGTAAAAGGAGAGTCAGAGAGGTGAGCACGGTGTAAAAGGAGAGTCCGAGAGGTGAGCGCAGTGTTAAAGGAGAGTCCGAGAGGTGAGCGCAGTGTAAAAGGAGAGTCCAAGAGGTGAGTGCAGTGTAAAAGGAGAGTCCGAGAGCGGGAGGAGAGTCCGAGAGGTGAGCGCGGTGTAAAAGGAGAGTCCAAGAGGTGAGTGCAGTGTAAAAGGAGAGTCCGAGAGCGGGAGGAGAGTCCGAGAGGTGAGCGCGGTGTAAAAGGAGAGTCCAAGAGGTGAGTGCAGTGTAAAAGGAGAGTCCGAGAGCGGGAGGAGAGTCCGAGAGGTGAGCGCGGTGTAAAAGGAGAGTCTGAGAGGTGAGCGCGGTGTAAAAGGAGAGTCAGAGAGCAGGAGGAGAGTCCGAGAGGTGAGCGCGGTGTAAAAGGAGAGACCGAGAGCGGGAGGAGAGTCTGAGAGGTGAGCGCGGTGTAAAAGGAGAGTCCGAGAGGTGAGCGCGGTGTAAAAGGAGAGTCCGAGAGCGGGAGGAGAGTCCGAGAGGTGAGCGCAGTGTAAAAGGAGAGTCCGAGAGGTGAGCGCGGTGTAAAAGGAGAGTCCGAGAGGTGAGCGCGGTGTAAAAGGAGAGTCCGAGAGGTGAGCGCGGTGTAAAAGGAGAGTCCGAGAGGTGAGCGCGGTGTAAAATGAGAGTCCGAGAGGTGAGCACAGTGTGAAAGGAGAGTCCGAGAGGTGAGCGCAGTGTAAAAGGAGAGTCCGAGAGGTGAGCTCAGTGTAAAAGGAGAGTCCGAGAGGTGAGCGCAGTGTAAAAGGAGAGTCCGAGAGGTGAGCGCAGTGTGAAAGGAGAGTCCGAGAGGTGAGCACAGTGTGAAAGGAGAGTCCGAGAGGTGAGCGCAGTGTGAAAGGAGAGTCCGAGTGGTGAGCGCAGTGTAAAAGGAGAGTCCGAGAGGTGAGCGCGGTTTAAAAGGAGAGTCCGAAAGTGAGAGGAGAGTCCGAGAGGTGAGCGCAGTGTAAAAGGAGAGACCGAGAGGTGAGCACAGTGTAAAAGGAGAGTCAGAGAGAGGGAGGAGAGTCCGAGAGGTGAGCGCAGTGTAAAAGGTGAGTCCGAGAGGTGAGCGCAGTGTAAAAGGAGAGTCCGAGAGCGGGAGGAGAGTCCGAGAGGTGAGCGCAGTGTAAAAGGAGAGTCCGAGAGGTGAGCGCAGTGTGAAAGGAGAGTCCGAGAGGTGAGTGCAGTGTAAAAGGAGAGTCAGAGAGAGGGAGGAGAGTCCGAGAGGTGAGCCCAGTGTAAAAGGAGAGTCCGAGAGGTGAGCGCAGTGCAAAAGGAGAGTCCGAGAGCGGGAGGAGAGTCCGAGAGGTGAGCGCAGTGTGAAAGGAGAGTCCGAGAGGTGAGCGCAGTGTAAAAGGAGCGTCCGAGAGCGGGAGGAGAGTCCGAGAGGTGAGCGCAGTGTAAAAGGTGAGTCTGAGAGGTGAGCGCGGTGTAAAAGGAGAGTCAGAGAGGTGAGCGCGGTGTAAAAGGAGAGTCCGTGAGGTGAGCGCGGTGTAAAAGGAGAGTCCGAGAGGTGAGTGCAGTGTAAAAGGAGAGTCAGAGAGAGGGAGGAGAGTCCGAGAGGTGAGCGCAGTGTAAAAGGAGAGTCAGAGAGAGGGAGGAGAGTCCGAGAGGTGAGCACAGTGTAAAGGGAGAGTCCGAGAGGTGAGCGCGGTGTAAAAGGAGAGTCCGAGAGGTGAGCGCGGTTTAAAAGGAGAGTCCGAAAGTGAGAGGAGAGTCCGAGAGGTGAGCGCAGTGTGAAAGGAGAGTCCGAGAGGTGAGTGCAGTGTAAAAGGAGAGTCCGAGAGGTGAGCGCAGTGTTAAAGGAGAGTCCAAGAGGTGAGCGCAGTGTAAAAGGAGAGTCCGAGAGGTGAGCGCAGGGTAAAAGGAGAGTCCGAGAGGTGAGCGCGGTGTAAAAGGAGAGTCCGAGAGGTGAGCGCGGTGTAAAAGGAGAGTCCGAGAGGTGAGCGCAGTGTGAAAGGAGAGTCCGAGAGGTGAGTGCGGTGTAAAAGGAGAGTCCGAGAGGTGAGCGCGGTGTAAAAGGAGAGTCCGAGAGGTGAGCGCGGTGTGAAAGGAGAGTCCGAGAGGTGAGCGCGGTGTAAAAGGAGAGTCCGAGATGTGAGCGCGGTGTAAAAGGAGAGTCCGAGAGGTGAGCGCGGTGTAAAAGGAGAGTCCGAGAGGTGAGCGCGGTGTAAAAGGAGAGTCCGAGAGGTGAGCGCGGTGTAAAAGGAGAGTCCGAGAGGTGAGCGCAGTGTAAAAGGAGAGTCCGAGAGGTGAGCGCAGTGTAAAAGGAGAGTCCGAGAGGTGAGTGCAGTGTAAAAGGAGAGTCCGAGAGGTGAGCGCAGTGTAAAAGGAGAGTCCGAGAGGTGAGCACAGTGTAAAAGGAGAGTCCGAGAGGTGAGCACAGTGTAAAAGGAGAGTCCGAGAGGTGAGTGCAGTGTAAAAGGAGAGTCCGAGAGGTGAGCGCGGTGTAAAAGGAGAGTCCGAGAGGTGAGCGCGGTGTAAAAGGAGAGTCCGAGAGGTGAGCACTGTGTGAAAGGAGAGTCCGAGAGGTGAGCACAGTGTGAAAGGAGAGTCCGAGAGGTGAGCACAGAGTAAAAGGAGAGTCCGAGAGGTGAGCGCAGTGTAAAAGGAGAGTCCGAGAGGTGAGCGCGGTGTAAAAGGAGAGTCCGAGAGGTGAGCACAGTGTGAAAGGAGAGTCCGAGAGGTGAGCACAGAGTAAAAGGAGAGTCCGAGAGGTGAGCGCAGTGTAAAAGGAGAGTCCGAGAGGTGAGCACAGTGTAAAAGGAGAGTCAGAGAGGTGAGCGCAGTGTAAAAGGAGAGTCCGAGAGGTGAGCGCGGTGTAAAAGGAGAGTCCGAGAGGTGAGCACTGTGTGAAAGGAGAGTCCGAGAGGTGAGCACAGTGTGAAAGGAGAGTCCGAGTGGTGAGCGCAGTGTAAAAGGAGAGTCCGAGAGGTGAGCGCGGTTTAAAAGGAGAGTCCGTAAGTGAGAGGAGAGTCCGAGAGGTGAGCGCAGTGTAAAAGGAGAGTCCGAGAGGTGAGTGCAGTGTGAAAGGAGAGTCCAAGAGCGGGAGCAGAGTCCGAGTGATGAGCGCAGTGCAAAAGGAGAGTCCGAGAGCGGGAGGAGAGTCCGAGAGGTGAGCGCGGTGTAAAAGGAGAGTCTGAGAGGTGAGCGCGGTGTAAAAGGAGAGTCCGAGAGGTGAGCGCGGTGTAAAAGGAGAGTCCGAGAGGTGAGCGCAGTGTGAAAGGAGAGTCCGAGAGGTGAGCGCAGTGTAAAAGGAGAGTCCGAGAAGTGAGCACAGTGCAAAAGGAGAGTCCGAGAGCGGGAGGAGAGTCCGAGAGGTGAGCACAGTGCAAAAGGAGAGTCCGAGAGCGGGAGGAGAGTCCGAGAGGTGAGCGCGGTGTAAAAGGAGAGTCTGAGAGGTGAGCGCAGTGTAAAAGGAGAGTCAGAGAGAGGGAGGAGAGTCCGAGAGGTGAGCGCAGTGTAAAAGGAGAGTCCGAGAGGTGAGTGCAGTGTAAAAGGAGAGTCAGAGAGAGGGAGGAGAGTCCGTGAGGTGAGCGCGGTGTAAAAGGAGGGTCCGAGAGGTGAGCGCGGTGTAAAAGGAGAGTCCGAGAGGTGAGCGCGGTGTAAAAGGAGAGTCCGAGAGGTGAGCGCGGTGTAAAAGGAGAGTCCGAGAGGTGAGCTCAGTGTAAAAGGAGAGTCCGAGAGGTGAACTCGGTGTAAAAGGAGAGTCCGAGAGGTGAGCGCAGTGTAAAAGGAGAGTCCGAGAGGTGAGCGCGGTGTAAAAGGAGAGTCCGAGAGGTGAGCTCAGTGTAAAAGGAGAGTCCGAGAGGTGAGCGCGGTGTAAAAGGAGAGTCCGAGAGGTGAGCGCGGTGTAAAAGGAGAGTCCGAGAGGTGAGCGCAGTGTAAAAGGAGAGTCCGAGAGGGGAGTGCAGTGCAAAAGGAGAGTCCGAGAGGTGAGCGCAGGGTAAAAGGAGAGTCCGAGAGGTGAGCGCAGTGTAAAAGGAGAGTCCTTGAACGGGAGGAGAGTCTGAGAGGTGAGCGCAGTGTCAAATGAGAGTCCGAGAGGAGAGCGCAGTGTAAAAGGAGAGTCCGAGAGGTGAGCGCAGTGTAAAAGGAGAGTCCGAGAGGTGAGCACAGTGGAAAGGAGAGTCCGAGAGGTGAGCACAGTGTAAAAGGAGAGTCCGAGAGGTGAGCACAGTGGAAAGGAGAGTCCGAGAGGTGAGCACAGTGGAAAGGAGAGTCCGAGAGGTGAGCACAGTGTGAAAGGAGAGTCCGAGAGGAGAGCGCAGTGTAAAAGGAGAGTCCGAGAGGTGAGCGCAGTGTAAAAGGAGAGTCCGAGAGGTGAGCACAGTGTAAAAGGAGAGTCCGAGAGGTGAGCGCAGTGTAAAAGGAGAGTCCGAGAGGTGAGCACAGAGGAAAGGAGAGTCCGAGAGGTGAGCACAGTGTAAAAGGAGAGTCCGAGAGGTGAGCGCAGTGTAAAAGGAGAGTCCGAGAGGTGAGCACAGAGGAAAGGAGAGTCCGAGAGGTGAGCACAGTGTAAAAGGAGAGTCCGAGAGGTGAGCGCAGTGTAAAAGGAGAGTCCGAGAGGTGAGCGCAGTGTAAAAGGAGAGTCCGAGAGGTGAGCGCAGTGTAAAAGGAGAGTCCGAGAGGTGAGCGCAGTGTAAAAGGAGAGTCCGAGAGGTGAGCGCAGTGTAAAAGGAGAGTCCGAGAGGTGAGCGCAGTGTTAAAGGAGAGTCCGAGAGGTGAGCGCAGTGTAAAAGGAGAGTCCGAGAGGTGAGCACAGTCTAAAAGGAGAGTCCGAGAGGTGAGCGCAGTGTAAAAGGAGAGTCCGAGAGGTGAGCGCAGTGTAAAAGGAGAGTCCGAGAGGTGAGCGCAGTGTAAAAGGAGAGTCCGAGAGGTGAGCACAGAGTAAAAGGAGAGTCCGAGAGGTGAGCGCAGTGTAAAAGGAGAGTCCGAGAGGTGAGCTCAGTGTAAAAGGAGAGTCCGAGAGGTGAGCACAGTGTAAAAGGAGAGACCGAGAGGTGAGCGCGGTGTAAAAGGAGAGTCCCAGAGGTGAGCACAGTGTAAAAGGAGAGTCCCAGAGGTGAGCGCAGTGTAAAAGGAGAGTCCGAGAGGTGAGCACGGTGTGAAAGGAGAGTCCGAGAGGTGAGCACGGTGTGAAAGGAGAGTCCGAGAGGTGAGCGCAGTGTAAAAGGAGAGTCCGAGAGGTGAGCGCAGTGTAAAAGGAGAGTCCGAGAGGTGAGCCCGGTGTAAAAGGAGAGTCCGAGAGGTGAGCGGGGTGTAAAAGGAGAGTCCGAGAGGTGAGCGCAGTGTAAAAGGAGAGTCCGAGAGGTGAGCCCGGTGTAAAAGGAGAGTCCGAGAGGTGAGCGCGGTGTAAAAGGAGAGTCCGAGAGGTGAGCGCGGTGTAAAAGGAGAGTCCGAGAGGTGAGCGCGGTGTAAAAGGAGAGTCCGAGAGGTGAGCGCAGTGTAAAAGGAGAGTCCGAGAGGTGAGCGCAGTGTAAATGGAGAGTCCGAGAGGTGAGCATGGTGTAAAAGGAGAGTCCGAGAGGTGAGCACAGTGTAAAAGGAGAGACCGAGAGGTGAGCGCGGTGTAAAAGGAGAGTCCCAGAGGTGAGCACAGTGTAAAAGGAGAGTCCCAGAGGTGAGCGCAGTGTAAAAGGAGAGTCCGAGAGGTGAGCACGGTGTGAAAGGAGAGTCCGAGAGGTGAGCACGGTGTGAAAGGAGAGTCCGAGAGGTGAGCGCAGTGTAAAAGGAGAGTCCGAGAGGTGAGCGCAGTGTAAAAGGAGAGTCCGAGAGGTGAGCCCGGTGTAAAAGGAGAGTCCGAGAGGTGAGCGGGGTGTAAAAGGAGAGTCCGAGAGGTGAGCGCAGTGTAAAAGGAGAGTCCGAGAGGTGAGCCCGGTGTAAAAGGAGAGTCCGAGAGGTGAGCGCGGTGTAAAAGGAGAGTCCGAGAGGTGAGCACGGTGTAAAAGGAGAGTCCGAGAGGTGAGCACAGTGTGTAAGGAGAGTCCGAGAGGTGAGCACAGTGTGAAAGGAGAGTCCGAGAGGTGAGCACAGTGTGAAAGGAGAGTCCGAGAGGTGAGCGCAGTGTAAAAGGAGAGTCCGAGAGGTGAGCACAGTGTAAAAGGAGAGTCCGAGAGGTGAGCTCAGTGTAAAAGGAGAGTCCGAGAGGTGAGCACAGTGTGAAAGGAGAGTCCGAGAGGTGAGCACAGTGTGAAAGGAGAGTCCGAGAGGTGAGCGCGGTTTAAAAGAAGAGTCCGAAAGTGAGAGGAGAGTCCGAGAGGTGAGCGCAGTGTAAAAGGAGAGTCCGAGAGGTGAGTGCAGTGTAAAAGGAGAGTCAGAGAGAGGGAGGAGAGTCCGAGAGGTGAGCGCAGTGTCAAATGAGAGTCCGAGAGGAGAGCGCAGTATAAAAGGAGAGTCCGAGAGGTGAGCGCAGTGTAAAAGGAGAGTCCGAGAGGTGAGCGCAGTGTAAAAGGAGAGTCCGAGAGGTGAGCACAGTGGAAAGGAGAGTCCGAGAGGTGAGCACAGTGTAAAAGGAGAGTCCGAGAGGTGAGCACAGTGTGAAAGGAGAGTCCGAGAGGAGAGCGCAGTGTAAAAGGAGAGTCCGAGAGGTGAGCGCAGTGTAAAAGGAGAGTCCGAGAGGTGAGTGTAGTGTAAAAGGAGAGTCCGGGAGGTGAGCGCAGTGTAAAAGGAGAGTCCGAGAGGTGAGCGCAGTGTGAAAGGAGAGTCCGAGAGGTGAGAGCAGTGTAAAAGGAGAGTCAGAGAGAGGAGCACAGTGTAAAAGGAGAGTCAGAGAGAGGGAGGAGAGTCCGAGAGGTGAGCACAGTGTAAAAGGAGAGTCCGAGAGGTGAGCGCAGTGTAAAAGGAGAGTCCGAGAGGTGAGCGCAGTGTAAAAGGAGAGTCCGAGAGGTGAGCGCGGTGTAAAAGGAGAGTCCGAGAGGCGAGCACGGTGTAAAAGGAGAGTCCGAGAGCGGGAGGAGAGTCCGAGAGGTGAGCACAGTGTAAAAGGAGAGTCCGAGAGGTGAGCGCAGTGTAAAAGGAGAGTCCGAGAGGTGAGCGCAGTGTAAAAGGAGAGTCCGAGAGGTGAGCGCAGTGTAAAAGGAGAATCCGAGAGGTGAGCGCAGTGTTAAAGGAGAGTCAGAGAGAGGGAGGAGAGTCCGAGAGGTGAGCACAGTGTAAAAGGAGAGTCCAAGAGGTGAGCGCAGTGTAAAAGGAGAGTCCGAGAGGTGAGCGCAGTGTAAAAGGAGAGTCCGAGAGGTGAGCGCAGTGTAAAAGGAGAGTCCGAGAGGTGAGCGCAGTGTAAAAGGAGAGTCCAAGAGGTGAGCGCAGTTTAAAAGGAGAGTCCGAGAGGTGAGTGCAGTGTAAAAGGAGAGTCCGGGAGGTGAGCGCAGTGTAAAAGGAGAGTCCGAGAGGTGAGCGCGGTGTAAAAGGAGAGTCCGAGAGGTAAGCACGGTGTAAAAGGAGAGTCCGAGAGGTGAGCGCAGTGTAAAAGGAGAGACCGAGAGGTGAGCGCAGTGTAAAAGGAGAGTCCGAGAGGTGAGCGCAGTGTAAAAGGAGAGTCCAAGAGGTGAGCGCAGTGTAAAAGGAGAGTCCGAGAGGTGAGTGCAGTGTAAAAGGAGAGTCCAAGAGGTGAGCGCAGTGTAAAAGGAGAGTCCGAGAGGTGAGCGCAGTGTTAAAGGAGAGTCCGAGAGGTGAGCGCAGTGTTAAAGGAGAGTCCGAGAGGTGAGTGCAGTGTAAAAGGAGAGTCCGAGAGGTGAGCGGGGTGTAAAAGGAGAGTCAGAGAGGTGAGCGCGGTTTAAAAGGAGAGTCCGAGAGGTGAGCGCAGTGTAAAAGGAGAGTCCGAGAGGTGAGTGCAGTGTAAAAGGAGAGTCCGAGAGGTGAGCACAGTGTAAAAGGAGAGTCCAAGAGGTGAGCGCAGTGTAAAAGGAGAGACCGAGAGGTGAGCACAGTGTAAAAGGTGAGTCCGAGAGGTGAGCACAGTGTAAAAGGAGAGTCCGAGAGGTGAGCACAGTGTAAAAGGAGAGTCCGAGAGGTGAGCACAGTGTGAAAGGAGAGTCCGAGAGATGAGCGCGGTTTAAAAGGAGAGTCCGAGAGGTGAGCGCAGTGTAAAAGGAGAGTCCGAGAGGTGAGCACAGTGTAAAAGGAGAGTCCGAGAGGTGAGCACAGTGTGAAAGGAGAGTCCGAGAGATGAGCGCGGTTTAAAAGGAGAGTCCGAGAGGTGAGCGCAGTGTTAAAGGAGAGTCCGAGAGGTGAGCGCAGTGTAAAAGGAGAGTCCGAGAGGTGAGCGCAGTGTTAAAGGAGAGTCCGAGAGGTGAGCGCAGTGTTAAAGGAGAGTCCGAGAGGTGAGCGCAGTGTTAAAGGAGAGTCCGAGAGGTGAGCGCAGTGTTAAAGGAGAGTCCGAGAGGTGAGCGCAGTGTAAAAGGAGAGTCCGAGAGGTGAGCACGGTGTAAAAGGAGAGTCAGAGAGATGAGTACAGTGTAAAAGGAGAGTCCGAGAGGTGAGCGCAGTGTAAAAGGAGAGTCCGAGAGATGAGTACAGTGTAAAAGGAGAGTCCGAGAGGTGAGCGCGGTTTAAAAGGAGAGTCCGAGAGGTGAGCGCGGTGTAAAAGGAGAGTCCGAGAGGTGAGCGCGGTGTAAAAGGAGAGTCCGAGAGGTGAGTGCAGTGTAAAAGGAGAGTCCGAGAGGTGAGCCCGGTGTAAAAGGAGAGTCCGAGAGGTGTGCGCGGTGTAAAAGGAGAGTCCGAGAGGTGAGCGCGGTGTAAAAGGAGAGTCCGAGAGGTGAGCGCGGTGTAAAAGGAGAGTCCGAGAGGTGAGTGCAGTGTAAAAGGAGAGTCAGAGAGAGGGAGGAGAGTCCGAGAGGCGAGCACGGTGTAAAAGGAGAGTCCGAGAGCGGGAGGAGAGTCCGAGAGGTGAGCACAGTGTAAAAGGAAAGTCCGAGAGGTGAGCGCAGTGTAAAAGGAGAGTCCGAGAGGTGAGCGCAGTGTAAAAGGAGAGTCCGAGAGGTGAGCGCAGTGTAAAAGGAGAATCCGAGAGGTGAGCGCAGTGTTAAAGGAGAGTCAGAGAGAGGGAGGAGAGTCCGAGAGGTGAGCACAGTGTAAAAGGAGAGTCCAAGAGGTGAGCGCAGTGTAAAAGGAGAGTCCGAGAGGTGAGCGCAGTGTAAAAGGAGAGTCCGAGAGGTGAGCGCAGTGTAAAAGGAGAGTCCGAGAGGTGAGCGCAGTGTAAAAGGAGAGTCCAAGAGGTGAGCGCAGTTTAAAAGGAGAGTCCGAGAGGTGAGTGCAGTGTAAAAGGAGAGTCCGGGAGGTGAGCGCAGTGTAAAAGGAGAGTCCGAGAGGTGAGCGCGGTGTAAAAGGAGAGTCCGAGAGGTAAGCACGGTGTAAAAGGAGAGTCCGAGAGGTGAGCGCAGTGTAAAAGGAGAGACCGAGAGGTGAGCGCAGTGTAAAAGGAGAGTCCGAGAGGTGAGCGCAGTGTAAAAGGAGAGTCCAAGAGGTGAGCGCAGTGTAAAAGGAGAGTCCGAGAGGTGAGTGCAGTGTAAAAGGAGAGTCCAAGAGGTGAGCGCAGTGTAAAAGGAGAGTCCGAGAGGTGAGCGCAGTGTTAAAGGAGAGTCCGAGAGGTGAGCGCAGTGTTAAAGGAGAGTCCGAGAGGTGAGTGCAGTGTAAAAGGAGAGTCCGAGAGGTGAGCGGGGTGTAAAAGGAGAGTCAGAGAGGTGAGCGCGGTTTAAAAGGAGAGTCCGAGAGGTGAGCGCAGTGTAAAAGGAGAGTCCGAGAGGTGAGTGCAGTGTAAAAGGAGAGTCCGAGAGGTGAGCACAGTGTAAAAGGAGAGTCCGAGAGGTGAGCGCAGTGTAAAAGGTGAGTCCGAGAGGTGAGCACAGTGTAAAAGGAGAGTCCGAGAGGTGAGCACAGTGTAAAAGGAGAGTCCGAGAGGTGAGCACAGTGTGAAAGGAGAGTCCGAGAGATGAGCGCGGTTTAAAAGGAGAGTCCGAGAGGTGAGCGCAGTGTAAAAGGAGAGTCCCAGAGGTGAGCACAGTGTAAAAGGAGAGTCCGAGAGGTGAGCACAGTGTGAAAGGAGAGTCCGAGAGATGAGCGCGGTTTAAAAGGAGAGTCCGAGAGGTGAGCGCAGTGTTAAAGGAGAGTCCGAGAGGTGAGCGCAGTGTAAAAGGAGAGTCCGAGAGGTGAGCGCAGTGTTAAAGGAGAGTCCGAGAGGTGAGCGCAGTGTTAAAGGAGAGTCCGAGAGGCGAGCGCAGTGTTAAAGGAGAGTCCGAGAGGTGAGCGCAGTGTTAAAGGAGAGTCCGAGAGGTGAGCGCAGTGTAAAAGGAGAGTCCGAGAGGTGAGCACGGTGTAAAAGGAGAGTCAGAGAGATGAGTACAGTGTAAAAGGAGAGTCCGAGAGGTGAGCGCAGTGTAAAAGGAGAGTCCGAGAGATGAGTACAGTGTAAAAGGAGAGTCCGAGAGGTGAGCGCGGTTTAAAAGGAGAGTCCGAGAGGTGAGCGCGGTGTAAAAGGAGAGTCCGAGAGGTGAGCGCGGTGTAAAAGGAGAGTCCGAGAGGTGAGTGCAGTGTAAAAGGAGAGTCCGAGAGGTGAGCCCGGTGTAAAAGGAGAGTCCGAGAGGTGTGCGCGGTGTAAAAGGAGAGTCCGAGAGGTGAGCGCGGTGTAAAAGGAGAGTCCGAGAGGTGAGCGCGGTGTAAAAGGAGAGTCCGAGAGGTGAGTGCAGTGTAAAAGGAGAGTCAGAGAGAGGGAGGAGAGTCCGAGAGGTGAGCGCAGTGTAAAAGGAGAGTCCGAGAGGTGAGCGCAGTCTAAAAGGAGAGTCCGAGAGGTGAGCGCAGTGTGAAAGGAGAGTCCGAGAGGTGAGCGCAGTGTAAAAGGAGCGTCCGAGAGCGGGAGGAGAGTCCGAGAGGTGAGCACAGTGCAAAAGGAGAGTCCGAGTGATGAGCGCAGTGCAAAAGGAGAGTCCGAGAGCGGGAGGAGAGTCCGAGAGGTGAGCGCAGTGTAAAAGGAGAGTCTGAGAGGTGAGCGCGGTGTAAAAGGAGAGTCAGAGAGGTGAGCGCAGTGTAAAAGGAGAGTCTGAGAGGTGAGCGCGGTGTAAAAGGAGAGTCCGAGAGGTGAGTGCAGTGTAAAAGGAGAGTCGGAGAGAGGGAGGAGAGTCCGAGAGGTGAGCGCAGTGTAAAAGGAGAGTCAGAGAGAGGGAGGAGAGTCCGAGAGGTGAGCACAGTGTAAAGGGAGAGTCCGAGAGGTTGGCACAGTGTAAAAGGAGAGTCCGAGAGGTGAGTGCAGTGTAAAAGGAGAGTCCAAGAGGTCAGCGCAGTGTAAAAGGAGAGTCCGAGAGGTGAGCACAGTGTTAAAGGAGAGTCCAAGAGGTGAGCGCAGTGTAAAAGGAGAGTCCGAGAGGTGAGCACAGTGTAAAAGGAGAGTCCGAGAGGTGAGTGCAGTGTAAAAGGAGAGTCCAAGAGGTCAGCGCAGTGTAAAAGGAGAGTCCGAGAGGTGAGCACAGTGTAAAGGGAGAGTCCGAGAGGTTGGCACAGTGTAAAAGGAGAGTCCGAGAGGTGAGCGCAGTGTTAAAGGAGAGTCCAAGAGGTCAGCGCAGTGTAAAAGGAGAGTCCGAGAGGTGAGCACAGTGTTAAAGGAGAGTCCAAGAGGTGAGCGCAGTGTAAAAGGAGAGTCCGAGAGGTGAGCACAGTGTAAAAGGAGAGTCCGAGAGGTGAGTGCAGTGTAAAAGGAGAGTCAGAGAGAGGGAGGAGAGTCCGAGAGGTGAGCGCAGTGTAAAAGGAGAGTCAGAGAGAGGGAGGAGAGTCCGAGAGGTGAGCACAGTGTAAAGGGAGAGTCCGAGAGGTTGGCACAGTGTAAAAGGAGAGTCCGAGAGGTGAGTGCAGTGTAAAAGGAGAGTCCGAGAGGTGAGCACAGTGTAAAAGGAGAGTCCGAGAGGAGAGTGCAGTGTAAAAGGAGAGTCCGAGAGGTGAGCACAGTGTAAAAGGAGAGTCCGAGAGGTGAGTGCAGTGTAAAAGGAGAGTCCGAGAGGTGAGCGCGGTGCAAAAGGAGAGTCAGAGAGAGGAGCACAGTGTAAAAGGAGAGTCAGAGAGAGGGAGGAGAGTCCGAGAGGTGAGCACAGTGTAAAAGGAGAGTCCGAGAGGTGAGCGCAGTGTAAAAGGAGAGTCCGAGAGGTGAGCGCGGTGTAAAAGGAGAGTCCGAGAGGTGAGCGCAGTGTAAAAGGAGAGTCCGAGAGGGGAGTGCAGTGCAAAAGGAGAGTCCGAGAGGTGAGCGCGGTGTAAAAGGAGAGTCCGAGAGGTGAGCACAGTGTTAAAGGAGAGTCCAAGAGGTGAGCGCAGTGTAAAAGGAGAGTCCGAGAGGTGAGTGCAGTGTAAAAGGAGAGTCCAAGAGGTGAGCACAGTGTAAAAGGAGAGTCCGAGAGGTGAGCACAGTGTAAAAGGAGAGTCCGAGAGGTGAGTGCAGTGTAAAAGGAGAGTCCAAGAGGTCAGCGCAGTGTAAAAGGAGAGTCCGAGAGGTGAGCACAGTGTAAAGGGAGAGTCCGAGAGGTTGGCACAGTGTAAAAGGAGAGTCCGAGAGGTGAGCGCAGTGTTAAAGGAGAGTCCAAGAGGTCAGCGCAGTGCAAAAGGAGAGTCCGAGAGGTGAGCACAGTGTTAAAGGAGAGTCCAAGAGGTGAGCGCAGTGTAAAAGGAGAGTCCGAGAGGTGAGCACAGTGTAAAAGGAGAGTCCGAGAGGTGAGTGCAGTGTAAAAGGAGAGTCAGAGAGAGGGAGGAGAGTCCGAGAGGTGAGCGCAGTGTAAAAGGAGAGTCAGAGAGAGGGAGGAGAGTCCGAGAGGTGAGCACAGTGTAAAGGGAGAGTCCGAGAGGTTGGCACAGTGTAAAAGGAGAGTCCGAGAGGTGAGTGCAGTGTAAAAGGAGAGTCCGAGAGGTGAGCACAGTGTAAAAGGAGAGTCCGAGAGGAGAGTGCAGTGTAAAAGGAGAGTCCGAGAGGTGAGCACAGTGTAAAAGGAGAGTCCGAGAGGTGAGTGCAGTGTAAAAGGAGAGTCCGAGAGGTGAGCGCGGTGTAAAAGGAGAGTCAGAGAGAGGAGCACAGTGTAAAAGGAGAGTCAGAGAGAGGGAGGAGAGTCCGAGAGGTGAGCACAGTGTAAAAGGAGAGTCCGAGAGGTGAGCGCAGTGTAAAAGGAGAGTCCGAGAGGTGAGCGCGGTGTAAAAGGAGAGTCCGAGAGGTGAGCGCAGTGTAAAAGGAGAGTCCGAGAGGGGAGTGCAGTGTAAAAGGAGAGTCAGAGAGAGGGAGGAGAGTCCGAGAGGTGAGCACAGTGTAAAAGGAGAGTCCGAGAGGTGAGCTCAGTGTAAAAGGAGAGTCAGAGAGAGGAGCACAGTGTAAAAGGAGAGTCAGAGAGAGGGAGGAGAGTCCGAGAGGTGAGCACAGTGTAAAAGGAGAGTCCGAGAGGTGAGCACAGTGTAAAAGGAGAGTCCGAGAGGTGAGTGCAGTGTAAAAGGAGAGTCCGAGAGGTGAGTGCAGTGTAAAAGGAGAGTCAGAGAGAGGGAGGAGAGTCCGAGAGGTGAGCACAGTGTAAAAGGAGAGTCCGAGAGGTGAGCTCAGTGTAAAAGGAGAGTCCGAGAGGTGAGCGCAGTGTAAAAGGAGAGTCCTTGAACGAGAGGAGAGTCCGAGAGGTGAGCACAGTGTATAAGGAGAGTCCGAGAGGTGAGCACAGTGTAAAAGGAGAGTCCGAGAGGTGAGCGCGGTTTAAAAGGAGAGTCCGAAAGTGAGAGGAGAGTCCGAGAGGTGAGCACAGTGTGAAAGGAGAGTCCGAGAGGTGAGCGCAGTGTAAAAGGAGAGTCCGAGAGGTGAGCGCAGTGTAAAAGGAGAGTCCGAGAGGTGAGCGCAGTGTAAAAGGAGAGTCCGAGAGGTGAGCACAGTGTAAAAGGAGAGTCCGAGAGGTGAGCACAGTGTATAAGGAGAGTCCGAGAGGTGAGCACAGTGTAAAAGGAGAGTCCGAGAGGTGAGCGCGGTTTAAAAGGAGAGTCCGAAAGTGAGAGGAGAGTCCGAGAGGTGAGCACAGTGTGAAAGGAGAGTCCGAGAGGTGAGCGCAGTGTAAAAGGAGAGTCCGAGAGGTGAGCGCAGTGTAAAAGGAGAGTCCGAGAGGTGAGCGCAGTGTAAAAGGAGAGTCCGAGAGGTGAGCGCGGTTTAAAAGGAGAGTCCGAAAGTGAGAGGAGAGTCCGAGAGGTGAGCACAGTGTGAAAGGAGAGTCCGAGAGGTGAGCGCAGTGTAAAAGGAGAGTCCGAGAGGTGAGCGCAGTGTAAAAGGAGAGTCCGAGAGGTGAGCGCAGTGTAAAAGGAGAGTCCGAGAGGTGAGCACAGTGTAAAAGGAGAGTCCGAGAGGTGAGCGCAGTGTGAAAGGAGAGTCCGAGAGATGAGCACAGTGTAAAAGGAGAGTCCGAGAGGTGAGCGCAGTGTAAAAGGAGAGTCCGAGAGGTGAGCGCAGTGTGAAAGGAGAGTCCGAGAGATGAGCACAGTGTAAAAGGAGAGTCCGAGAGGTGAGCACAGTGTGAAAGGAGAGTCCGAGAGATGAGCACAGTGTAAAAGGAGAGTCCGAGAGGTGAGCGCAGTGTAAAAGGAGAGTCCGAGAGGTGAGCGCAGTGTGAAAGGAGAGTCCGAGTGATGAGCGCAGTGTAAAAGGAGAGTCCGAGAGCGGGAGGAGAGTCCGAGAGGTGAGCGCAGTGTAAAAGGAGAGTCCGAGAGGTGAGTGCAGTGTAAAAGGAGAGTCCGAGAGGTGAGCACAGTGTAAAAGGAGAGTCCGAGAGGTGAGTGCAGTGTAAAAGGAGAGTCAGAGAGAGGGAGGAGAGTCCGAGAGGTGAGCGCAGTGTAAAAGGAGAGTCAGAGAGAGGGAGGAGAGTCCGAGAGGTGAGCACAGTGTAAAGGGAGAGTCCGAGAGGTTGGCACAGTGTAAAAGGAGAGTCCGAGAGGTGAGTGCAGTGTAAAAGGAGAGTCCAAGAGGTGAGCGCAGTGTAAAAGGAGAGTCCGAGAGGTGAGCGCGGTGTAAAAGGAGAGTCCGAGAGGTGAGCGCAGTGTAAAAGGAGAGTCCAAGAGGTGAGCGCAGTGTAAAAGGAGAGTCCGAGAGGTGAGCGCGGTGTAAAAGGAGAGTCCGAGAGGTGAGCTCAGTGTAAAAGGAGAGTCCGAGAGGTGAGCGCGGTGTAAAAGGAGAGTCCGAGAGGTGAGCGCAGTGTAAAAGGAGAGTCCGAGAGGTGAGCGCAGTGTAAAAGGAGAGTCCGAGAGGTGAGCACGGTGTAAAAGGAGAGTCCGAGAGGTGAGCGCGGTGTAAAAGGAGAGTCCGAGAGGTGAGCGCAGTGTTAAAGGAGAGTCCGAGAGGTGAGCGCAGTGTAAAAGGAGAGTCCGAGAGGTGAGCACGGTGTAAAAGGAGAGTCCGAGAGGTGAGCGCGGTGTAAAAGGAGAGTCCGAGAGGTGAGCACGGTGTAAAAGGAGAATCCGAGAGGTGAGCGCAGTGTAAAAGGAGAGTCCGAGAGGTGAGCACGGTGTAAAAGGAGAGTCCGAGAGGTGAGCGCAGTGTAAAAGGAGAGTCCGAGAGGTGAGCGCGGTGTAAAAGGAGAGTCCAAGAGGTGAGCGCAGTGTTAAAGGAGAGTCCGAGAGGTGAACGCAGTGTAAAAGGAGAGTCCGAGAGGTGAGCGCGTTGTAAAAGGAGAGTCCAAGAGGTTGGCACAGTGTAAAAGGAGAGTCCGAGAGGTGAGCGCGGTGTAAAAGGAGAGTCCGAGAGGTGAGCGCAGTGTAAAAGGAGAGTCCGAGAGGTGAGCGCAGTGTAAAAGGAGAGTCCGAGAGGTGAACGCAGTGTAAAAGGAGAGTCCGAGAGGTGAGCGCGGTGTAAAAGGAGAGTCCAAGAGGTTGGCACAGTGTAAAAGGAGAGTCCGAGAGGTGAGCGCGGTGTAAAAGGAGAGTCCAAGAGGTGAGCGCAGTGTAAAAGGAGAGTCCGAGAGGTGAGCACAGTGTAAAAGGAGAGTCCGAGAGGTGAGCGCAGTGTTAAAGGAGAATCAGAGAGAGGAGCACAGTGTAAAAGGAGAGTCAGAGAGAGGGAGGAGATTCCGAGAGGTGAGCACAGTGTAAAAGGAGAGTCCGAGAGGTGAGCGCGGTGCAAAAGGAGAGTCCGAGAGGTTGGCACAGTGTAAAAGGAGAGTCCGAGAGGTGAGCGCAGTGTAAAAGGAGAGTCCGAGAGGTGAGCGCGGTGTAAAAGGAGAGTCCGAGAGGTGAGCGCAGTGTAAAAGGAGAGTCCGAGAGGTGAGCGCAGTGTAAAAGGAGAGTCCGAGAGGTGAGCGCGGTGTAAAAGGAGAGTCCGAGAGGTGAGCGCAGTGTGAAAGGAGAGTCCGAGAGGTGAGCGCGGTGTAAAAGGAGAGTCCGAGAGGTGAGCGCTGTGTAAAAGGAGAGTCCGAGAGGTGAGCGCGGTGTAAAAGGAGAGTCCGAGAGGTGAGCACAGTGTGAAAGGAGAGTCCGAGAGGTGAGCGCGGTTTAAAAGGAGAGTCCGAAAGTGAGAGGAGAGTCCGAGAGGTGAGCGCAGTGTAAAAGGAGAGTCCGAGAGGTGAGCGCGGTTTAAAAGGAGAGTCCGAAAGTGAGAGGAGAGTCCGAGAGGTGAGCGCAGTGTGAAAGGAGAGTCTGAGAGGTGAGCGCGGTGTAAAAGGAGAGTCCGAGAGGTGAGCACGGTGTAAAAGGAGAGTCCGAGAGGTGAGCACGGTGTAAAAGGAGAGTCCGAGAGGTGAGCGCAGTGTAAAAGGAGAGTCCGAGAGGTGAGCGCGGTGTAAAAGGAGAGTCCGAGAGTGAGAGGAGAGTCCAAGAGGAGAGTCCGAGAGAGGGAGGAGAGTCCGAGAGGTGAGCGCAGTGTAAAAGGAGAGTCCGAGAGGTGAGCACGGTGTAAAAGGAGAGTCCGAGAGGTGAGCGCAGTGTAAAAGGAGAGTCCGAGAGGTGAGTGCAGTGTAAAAGGAGAGTCCGAGAGGTGAGCACGGTGTAAAAGGAGAGTCCGAGAGGTGAGCGCGGTGTAAAAGGAGAGTCCGAGAGGTGAGCACGGTGTAAAAGGAGAGTCCGAGAGGTGAGCACAGTGTAAAAGGAGAGTCCGAGAGGTGAGCGCAGTGTAAAAGGAGAGTCCGAGAGGTGAGCACAGTGTAAAAGGAGAGTCCGAGAGGTGAGCGCAGTGTAAAAGGAGAGTCCGAGAGGTGAGCACGGTGTAAAAGGAGAGTCCGAGAGGTGAGCGCGGTGTAAAAGGAGAGTCCGAGAGGTGAGCACGGTGTAAAAGGAGAGTCCGAGAGGTGAGCACGGTGTAAAAGGAGAGTCCGACAGGTGAGCGCAGTGTAAAAGGAGAGTCCGAGAGGTGAGCACAGTGTAAAAGGAGAGTCCGAGTGGTGAGCGCAGTGTAAAAGGAGAGTCCGAGAGGTGAGCGCAGTGTAAAAGGAGAGTCCGAGAGGTGAGCACGGTGTAAAAGGAGAGTCCGAGAGGTGAGCACGGTGTAAAAGGAGAGTCCGACAGGTGAGCGCGGTGTAAAAGGAGAGTCCGAGTGGTGAGCGCAGTGTAAAAGGAGAGTCCGAGAGGTGAGCGCAGTGTGAAAGGAGAGTCCGAGAGGTGAGCGCAGTGTAAAAGGAGAGTCAGAGAGCGGGAGGAGAGTCCGAGAGCTGAGCGCAGTGTAAAAGGAGAGTCCGAGAGTGAGAGGAGAGTCCAAGAGGAGAGTCCGAGAGAGGGAGGAGAGTCCGAGAGCTGAGCGCAGTGTAAAAGGAGAGTCCGAGAGTGAGAGGAGAGTCCAAGAGGAGAGTCCGAGAGAGGGAGGAGAGTCCGAGAGGTGAGCGCAGTGTAAAAGGAGAGTCCGAGAGTGAGAGGAGAGTCCGAGAGGTGAGCGCAGTGTAAAAGGAGAGTCCGAGAGGTGAGCGCATTGTAAAAGGAGAGTCCGAGAGGTGAGTGCAGTGTAAAAGGAGAGTCAGAGAGAGGAGCACAGTGTAAAAGGAGAGTCCGAGAGAGGGAGGTGAGTCCGAGAGGTGAGCGCAGTGTAAAAGGAGAGTCCGAGAGTGAGAGGAGAGTCCGAGAGGTGAGTGCAGTGTAAAAGGAGAGTCCGAGAGGTGAGCGCAGTGTAAAAGGAGAGTCCGAGAGGTGAGCGCAGTGTAAAGGGAGACTCCAAGAGGTGAGTGCAGTGTAAAAGGAGAGTCAGAGAGAGGAGCACAGTGTGAAAGGAGAGTCCGAGAGAGGGAGGTGAGTCCGAGAGGTGAGCACAGTGTAAAAGGAGAGTCAGAGAGGTGAGCACAGTGTGAAAGGAGAGTCCGAGAGGTGAGCGCGGTGTAAAAGGAGAGTCAGAGAGGTGAGCACAGTGTGAAAGGAGAGTCCGAGAGGTGAGCACAGTGTGAAAGGAGAGTCCGAGAGGTGAGCGCAGTGTAAAAGGAGAGTCCGAGAGGTGAGCGCAGTGTAAAAGGAGAGTCCGAGAGGTGAGCGCGGTGTAAAAGGAGAGTCCGAGAGGTGAGCGCGGTGTAAAAGGAGAGTCCGAGAGGTGAGCTCAGTGTAAAAGGAGAGTCCGAGAGGTGAGCGCGGTGTAAAAGGAGAGTCCGAGTGGTGAGCGCGGTGTAAAAGGAGAGTCCGAGAGGTGAGTGCAGTGTAAAAGGAGAGTCCGAGAGGTGAGCGCGGTGTAAAAGGAGAGTCCGAGAGGTGAGCGCAGTGTAAAAGGAGAGTCCGAGAGGTGAGCGCGGTGTAAAAGGAGAGTCCGAGAGGTGAGCGCAGTGTAAAAGGAGAGTCCGAGAGGTGAGTGCAGTGTAAAAGGAGAGTCCGAGAGGTGAGCGCGGTGTAAAAGGAGAGTCCAAGAGGTGAGCGCAGTGTAAAAGGAGAGTCCGAGAGGTGAGCGCAGTGTAAAAGGAGAGTCCGAGAGGTGAGCGCAGTGTAAAAGGAGAGTCCGAGAGGTGAGCGCGGTGTAAAAGGAGGGTCCGAGAGGTGAGCGCAGTGTAAAAGGAGAGTCCGAGAGGTGAGCACAGTGTAAAAGGAGAGTCCGAGAGGTGAGCACAGTGTAAAAGGAGAGTCCGAGAGGTGTGAGCGGTGTAAAAGGAGAGTCCGAGAGGTGAGCACGGTGTAAAAGGAGAGTCCGAGAGGTGAGCGCAGTGTAAAAGGAGAGCCCGAGAAGTGAGCGCAGTGTAAAAGGAGAGTCCGAGAGGTGAGCACAGTGTAAAAGGAGAGTCAGAGAGTGAGAGGAGAGTCCAAGAGGTGAGCACAGTGTAAATGGAGAGTCCGAGAGGTGAGCGCGGTGTAAATGGAGAGTCCGAGAGGTGAGCGCAGTGTAAAAGGAGAGTCCGAGAGGTGAGCACAGTGTAAAAGGAGAGTCAGAGAGTGAGAGGAGAGTCCAAGAGGTGAGCACAGTGTAAATGGAGAGTCCGAGAGGTGAGCGCAGTGTAAAAGGAGAGTCCGAGAGGTGAGCACAGTGTTAAAGGAGAGTCCGAGAGGTGAGCGCGGTGTAAAAGGAGAGTCAGAGAGTGAGAGGAGAGTCCAAGAGGTGAGCACAGTGTAAATGGAGAGTCCGAGAGGTGAGCGCGGTGTAAAAGGAGAGTCAGAGAGTGAGAGGAGAGTCCAAGAGGTGAGCGCAGTGTAAAAGGAGAGTCCGAGAGGTGAGCGCAGTGTAAAAGGAGAGTCCGAGAGGTGAGCGCGGTGTAAAAGGAGAGTCCGAGAGGTGAGCACAGTGTAAAAGGAGAGTCCGAGAGGTGAGCACAGTGTAAATGGAGAGTCCGAGAGGTGAGCGCGGTGTAAAAGGAGAGTCCGAGAGGTGAGCACAGTGTAAAAGGAGAGTCTGAGAGGTGAGCGCGGTTTAAAAGGAGAGTCCGAGAGGTGAGTGCAGTGTAAAAGGAGAGTCCGAGAGGTGAGCGCAGTGTAAAAGGAGAGTCCGAGAGGTGAGCGCAGTGTAAAAGGAGAGTCCGAGAGCGGGAGGAGAGTCCGAGAGGTGAGCGTGATGTAAAAGGAGAGTCCGAGAGGTGAGCACAGTGTAAAAGGAGAGTCCGAGAGGTGAGCACAGTGTAAATGGAGAGTCCGAGAGGTGAGCGCGGTGTAAAAGGAGAGTCCGAGAGGTGAGCACAGTGTAAAAGGAGAGTCCGAGAGGTGAGCGCGGTTTAAAAGGAGAGTCCGAGAGGTGAGCGCAGTGTAAAAGGAGAGTCCGAGAGGTGAGCTCAGTGTAAAAGGAGAGTCCGAGAGGTGAGCGCAGTGTAAAAGGAGAGTCCGAGAGGTGAGCGCGGTGTAAAAGGAGAGTCCGAGAGGTGAGCGCGGTGTAAAAGGAGAGTCCGAGAGGTGAGCGCGGTGTAAAAGGAGAGTCCGAGAGGTGAGCGCGGTGTAAAAGGAGAGTCCGAGAGGTGAGCGCAATGTAAAAGGAGAGTCCGAGAGGTGAGCGCAGTGCAAAAGGAGAGTCCGAGAGGTGAGCACAGTGTAAAAGGAGAGTCCGAGAGGTGAGCACAGTGTAAAAGGAGAGTCCGAGAGGTGAGCGCGTTGCAAAAGGAGAGTCCGAGAGGTGAGAGCAGTGTAAAAGGAGAGTCCGAGAGGTGAGCACAGTGTAAAAGGAGAGTCCGAGAGGTGAGCGCAGTGTAAAAGGAGAGTCCGAGAGGTGAGCGCAGTGTAAAAGGAGAGTCCGAGAGGTGAGCGCGGTGTAAAAGGAGAGTCCGAGAGGTGAGCGCGTTGCAAAAGGAGAGTCCGAGAGGTGAGCGCAGTGTAAAAGGAGAGTCCGAGAGGTGAGCTCAATGTAAAAGGAGAGTCCGAGAGGTGAGCGCAGTGTAAAAGGAGAGTCCGAGAGGTGAGCTCAGTGTAAAAGGAGAGTCCGAGAGGTGAGCGCGTTGCAAAAGGAGAGTCCGAGAGGTGAGCGCAGTGTAAAAGGAGAGTCCGAGAGGTGAGCACAGTGTAAAAGGAGAGTCCGAGAGGTGAGCGCGGTGTAAAAGGAGAGTCCGAGAGGTGAGCGCAGTGTAAAAGGAGAGTCCGAGAGGTGAGCGCAATGTAAAAGGAGAGTCCGAGAGGTGAGCACAGTGTAAAAAGAGAGTCCAAGAGGTGAGAGCGGTGTAAAAGGAGAGTCCGAGAGGTGAGCGCAGTGTAAAAGGAGAGTCCGAGTGGTGAGCACATTGTAAAAGGAGAGTCCGAGAGGTGAGCGCAGTGTAAAAGGAGAGTCCAAGAGGTGAGCGCAGTGTAAAAGGAGAGTCAGAGAGGTGAACGCAGTGTAAGAGGAGAGTCAGAGAGCGGGAGGAGAGTCCGAGAGGTGAGCGTGAAGGGATTCGCAAAATTTCACATGTTCCCCCCACCCCGAAGATTTGTTGGAGTTATTAAAGAAACCCTGGTGTGACTGTTTTAAAAAATCCAAGGTCTCTCAAAATGGCTCCAGTCAGACACATGGCCGAGGACCGGCAGATTTGAAATTGCATTCTCAACAACTCGGCAGGCTTCGTGTCTCAGACAGGTTTCTTTGAACAATGCAGCTGCTTTCTCGCCCTGAGGCAAGCTATCAACATGGCCGGCCAACACATCAAAATTCGAGCAGGAAGTGATCGCAGGACAAAAGGTGAACCATCAAGGTACATTCGGAACAATGGTAAAGCAGTTAGCGAACAGATCGATACAGGAAACGGCCATAATGTAAATGGGCCAGAGATGGGGTCCTTTGTCTTAAAGCAGTTATGGAACTCAGAAATACAGGAATTGGCCATTAATGTAAATAGGCCAGAGATTGGGGTCCTTTGTCTTACGTTTCGTGCTTAAATCAAACAATGAAGCAAGCTGAGGAGGTATGAAAAAAACCTGTTACCAAGAGGGTATAACTGGGGCTGCCCAGTATCTCTCTCAAGCTGTTCTCTTCACCTCTTGGCCCTGTCCTGTCTGTCTGCTAGCACCTAAGAAGGAAGCCATTCAGTAAACCTCGCAACCACATGTCGACGGCAGCAGCAGGCACAGGGGCCAGGCCTTTTCATCTGTTTCACCAGTGAGCATTAATTTTCTGGCTGCCACAAGAGAACCTAGCATAACTGTAAGGTTGGGGGTTAAGGGATATTGCTAAACTTGTGATTTTAGAATTTTCCGATGTGTCCGTTTCTTTCAACCCGATAAGTGTAAGACTGTATTACATCGATAGCGATTTCTTTATCTTCTGTATAATACTGTTTACCTTGTAGTTTTTAGTTTTCTTATTAATAAACATTGGTTTTCCTTGTACCAATCCACTGGTCTGTTTGTCTGTCTTTGTTACCACTCGATAAGTCCTCAGCTCAGAATCAGGAAGGGGTAAGCGATTCGCAACCGCACTGCGGGCAGGGCAGCTCAGGAAAACATAACTGGCTGACCTATTATAAGCCCGAGAAACAGTAAAAAAGAAACCCCTTACAGAAATGGCGAGTCAGGCAGGAGCTGAGGCGAAAGTGTGTAACAAGACAGACAGTGGTGCGGAGGAGGAATCCGCAATGGAGATAAGGTTGTCTGCCTATGTGTGCGGCAAGGTAAATATCGCGAAAAAGTGGGTGGGCGATATGTTAAAGGCCGAGCGTCCCATAGATGCAGCCATCCAGTGGACAGCGAGTAAACAGTATAAGAAAAGTATTGAGAAGGCGGTCTGGCTCTTGTGTTTTAAAAAGCAGGTCTTTGTACTAGACCGTGCTGTAGCAGTGCGAGCAGCCAAGATTAAACAGTTGACCCTCGAGCTGCAGGAAAAGGCAGCAGCCGAAGAGCAAGGCGTAGCAGCGCTCCAGGCAATTAGCGAAGAAAGGGCGCAGATGGCAAGGGACCACCAGGCAAAGGTAGAGCGCCTGGAATACCAGATCGCTGAGCTCAAAAGTAGCACTAGGGGTCGAATGGAACACCTGGAATACCAGGTCAGAGAGGCGAGAGGCAGTGAGGCTAGGTTAATGGATAAGATCCACAGCCTCACGCAAGAATTAAAAGAGCAGGAGGAGAAAGTAGACGAGGTAAAGGCAGCATATAAGCTGGCCTGCGCCCAGGGGTTTGAGGACGCAGATCATCGCCCCTGCAGGCAAGAAATAGAATGTTTGGGCATGGCCTTAGCGAGGGCGAAGGGCATGGTATGCCTCCTTAGCCCGAAGGCGGGCCAGTCGGATTTTACCGGCAACCCAAGCAGGGAAGTCCCACAGGCCGCGAGATCTATGTAGACGGTTCCAGCATGGTATCCGCTGGTGAACGTCTCACGGGATGTGGAGTCTATGACCCATCGGCTAACATTGCCTTGGCGATCAAGCTCCCCAGCACCATGAGCGCCCAGCAGGCTGAACTGTCCGCGGTAGTGTGCGTGGTTACACACCCTGAGATCTTCCCCACCCCATACACGATTTGCTCGGACAGTAAGTTCACTTACAACTCGTGCACGGAATACCTGGCAATCTGGTCCCGTCGCGGATATACCTCCGCCGACGGGAGGCCCTTAACAGTAAAATCCCTGCTGGAGAAAATCCTGGCAGCCGTGGGGGAGGAAGGCGAGGTCTTCATCCACAAAGTGAAGGCCCACTCCTCCACAGAACCCCGCAGCCAGGGCAACCAGCAAGCCGACACGCTGGCCAAGGAGGGTGAAGGGATTCGCAAAATTTCACATGTTCCCCCCACCCCGAAGATTTATTGGAGTTATTAAAGAAACCCTGGTGTGACTGTTTTAAAAAATCCAAGGTCTCTCAAAATGGCTGCAGTCAGACACATGGCCGAGGACCGGCAGATTTGAAATTGCATTCTCAACAACTCGGCAGGCTTCGTGTCCAGACAGGTTTCTTTAAACAATGCAGCTGCTTTCTCGCCCTGAGGCAAGCTATCAACATGGCCGGTCAACACATCAAAATTCGAGCAGGAAGTGATCGCAGGACAAAAGGTGAACCATCAAGGTACATTCGGAACAATGGTAAAGCAGTTAGCGAACAGATCGATACAGGAAACGGCCATTAATGTAAATGGGCCAGAGATGGGGGTCCTTTGTCTTACGTTTCGTGCTTAAATCAAACAATGAAGCAAGCTGATAAGGTATGAAAAAAACCTGTTACCAAGAGGGTATAACTGAAGCTGCCCAGTATATTTCTGGCTAGTAAGTGGGAGTAGCTGCTCTCTTCGCCTCTTGGCCCTGTCCTGTCTGTCTGCTAGCAACTAAGAAGGAAGGCCATCCAGTAAACCTCGCAACCACATGTCGACGGCAGCAGCAGGCACAGGGGCCAGGCCTTTTCATCTGTTTTCACCGGTGAGCATTAATTTTCTGGCTGCCACAAGATAACCTAGCATAAGTGTAAGGTTGGGGGTTAAGGGATATTGCTAAACTTGTGATTTTAGAATTTTCCCTCGATGTGTCTGTTTCTTTC
Organism: Heptranchias perlo; assembly: GCF_035084215.1. Lineage (NCBI taxonomy): Eukaryota > Metazoa > Chordata > Chondrichthyes > Hexanchiformes > Hexanchidae > Heptranchias > Heptranchias perlo. The sequence goes on along the minus strand of NC_090341.1, from coordinate 63,219,144 downwards.
AACCCGATAAGTGTAAGACTGTATTACATCCATCGCGATTTCTTTATCTTCTGTATTATACTGTTTACCTTGTAGTTTTAGTTTTCTTATTAATAAACATTGGTTTTCCTTGTACCAATCCACTGGTCTGTTTGTCTGTCTTTGTTACCACTCGATAAGTCCTCAGCTCAGAATCAGGAAGGGGTAAGCGGTTCGCAACCGCACTGCGGGCAGGGCAGCTCAGGAAAACATAACTGGCTGACCTATTATAAGCCCGAGAAACAGTAAAAAAAGAAACCCCTTACAGAAATGGCGAGTCAGGCAGGAGCTGAGGCGAAAGTGTGTAACAAGACAGACAGTGGTGCGGAGGAGGAATCCGCAATGGAGATAAGGTTGTCTGCCTATGTGTGCGGCAAGGTAAATATCGCGAAAAAGTGGGTGGGCGATATGTTAAAGGCCGAGCGTCCCATAGATGCAGCCGTCCAGTGGACAGCAAGTAAACAGTATAAGAAAGGTATTGAGAAGGCGGTCTGGCTCTTGTGTTTTAAAAAGCAGGTCTTGGTACTAGACCGTGCTGTAGCAGTGCGAGCAGCCAAGATTAAACAGTTGACCCTAGAGCTGCAGGAAAAGACAGCAGCCGAAGAGAAAGGGGTAGCAGCGCTCCAGGCAATAAGCCAAGAAAGGGCGCAGATGGCAAGGGACCACCAGGCAAAGGTAGAGCGCCTGGAATACCAGATCGCTGAGCTCAAAAGTAGCGCTAGAGGTAGAATGGAACACCTGGAATACCAGGTCAGAGAGGCGAGAGGCAGTGAGGTTAGGTTAATGGATAAGATCCACAGCCTCACGCAAGAATTAAAAGAGCAGGAGGAGAAAGCAGGCGAGGTAAAGGCAGCATATAAGCTAGCCTGCGCCCAGGGGTTTGAGGACGCAGATCATCGCCCCTGCAGGCAAGAAATAGAACGTTTGGGCATGGCCTTAGCGAGGGCGAAGGGCATGGTATGCCTCCTTAGCCCGAAGGCGGGCCAGTCGGATTTTACCGGCAACCCAAACAGGGAAGTCCCACAGGCAGCTCCCAGAACGACACTGGTTAGGGAACCAGAGGCTTCACGGCCATCACCCATAGCCCCGAGTTTTCAGGAGGTCTGGCAGCAAGGGGAGGTGGAGGATGAAGCATTAGGGGAGACCCAGCAATTCCTGGTAGATAGACCAGGACCGGGACCAGTGTACCCCCTCCGACAACGGAGGTACGGCCCGCCCGCCGATGGCGAGGACCTAGGGGCCATCCAGAACCAGTTTGTAGTGCCGCATGGCACCCCACAGCTCAGGGCCATGGTTCGCCATATCCCTAAGCTTACAGTGAGGGGAGACCCCTCTCCACACTTCCGTGAGATAGAGCAGGCAGCGTGCGTTAATGACTGCGATGAAGCAGAACAAGCAAAAATGCTGCTGTTTTCTCTGGGGGGTGACCTCCTCCAAACCTTATCAGATGAGTGCAAAAGGGGGCAGAAAGATTACGAGGAGTTAAGGGATGAGATATTGGAGGCCATGGGACTAAATGATGGGAGTCCGTTCGCCCGGGTGGGAAAAACGGTACAGCTCCCTGGGGAGTCCCCACAGGCTTTCGCAGACAGGCTGTGGCCAGTCTACCGGAGCACATGCCCGGGAATGCCAGGGCGGACATTCCTGAACAGAGATCAATTAGCCCACTGGCTCCGCTGTCTCATGACAAACTGCCTGCCCCAAATTTGAACACGAGCTGCGGCCTGGTTTGACCCCCGTAGCCCCCAGACCACCGAGGAAACGGTGATCCGCCAGCTCACGATAGCATTAAAAAATATCAGGGGTATCGAGACGCCCCAACCCAAGGGGAAAGTCCACGAGGTTAAACCAGGGGCCCAGCATAAAAGGGAATGGCACCAGGAAGGGAATCGTCCCGCCCAGGCTAAGTTAAACTGCTTTGGGTGCGGGAAGAACGGCCACTGGTGGAAAGATTGTAAAAACCCCTGGAAGGATATTAAGGGAAAGAATCCCACCGCCCCAGCCCAAAAGGCAGTGACGGGGGAGGCAGAGACAGGAACTGCCCCCGCTGCCATGTTGTCATTTTTTGAGGCCATGCGATCTTTTATGGCCAGCCAGGGAAGAATAGCAGCCACTACCGGTGTGGTAGCTCCCTCAGCCCCCCCTGACGATGCCCCGCTATGACTAGAGAAGAAAGCGCAGATCGGCCAGCAGGAAGTTAAATTCCTGGGCCTGACCGTCCGCGCAGGGGAACGAGCCATAGACAAGGCTCGGAGGGAAGCGGTCCAAGAGCTACCAGTTCCCAGTACTGTGGAGGTGAAAAAGCAGGCAGCTGGGATCGAACCCGAGGTTAGAAATCCCCAGCTCCCAGCAGGTCACAGCTCACAGGCAGCACCTGCAGGGGCAGTCAGGGGAGGAGTTACCCAGACCCCTGTCCAAACCACTCCCCCTCTCTTCTGGGACTCAGGTGGGGAGGAGGAGGAGCTCGAGGCAGGTAGTCCCACCCCCGACCCAGGTTTTGAACCTGGAGAGGAAGACTCTCAGCCTCCGGCAGCAGGCAGCGAGGGGTTGCCTGTCCCCAGCTCAGACTTGGGAAGGGAGGAGCCACAGGGGAAAAGCCCCCAGCCAGCGAGGACTGCGACCCACAGCAAGGGTCCGCTCGCCAGGGTAGCCCCACCAACAGCACTTCCTAGGAGGTCCCCTCGGACACCCCAGCCTAGGAAGGCATGGTCGCCGGCTCCCCAGTTTAAAAGGGCTACCTCCCGTGCTCAAGTTAAGTCGAAAGACAAAGGTCCTCAGCCAGCAGTCGCGGGCTGTGAGGGACCGGAAGTAAAGGTCAGTACAGCCAAACCGCAGGGAGCAGCCTGCAGCAGTCCTGACAGAATCTGAGCTGGCCGCTCGGAGACGGGCGGCGGATGTATATAACTTTAGTAGTTCAGTTTGTAGTTTTAAGTTAAGATGTATAGGTTTATTATAAGGTGTGGAACCGTAATGTAATTTTAAGATGGAACCGTTCCAGTGTTGTCTACGTGAGCCGAGGTCCAGGGACACGCTCACACTTCACCCGAGCCAGGCAGCCTATAGGGAGCCCGGCCAGATGTTCTTTATCTTTTACAGGGAATGTTCGGAGGCGTGATCCTGCTCGCCCTGTCTGGGCTGAGCCTCGCGAGAAGGGGCGACACCGAGGACCACCACATCTTCGGATGAGCCCTCTTAAAGGAGATGTTAAATTTTATCAGTTTGATTTTACAGATGGTGACAGAACCAGACTAAACACCCACGAGCTTTTGGACAGGATTGGGAGACAAAGAAGGGGTGTTTTTAACGATGTCTTAACTGGTTTTAACACGGGGTCTTCTGTCATCAACAGCTGAGATGACATCGAGCTGCAGACCCAGATTAATGGTTTAAAAACGCAATTTAAGCCGGTGTCATTCAGGGGGGTGCACACGTTCGTTTCACAGCGGTCCCGCCCTACGTCATAAAGTGGGAGCACACTATGACGGGTACTGACCTCTCGGGGTGCCAGAGCCGGGGATCACACATAATCCTGTGTCCCCAGCACTTGAACGCCTATTCAAAACCGCAGTGCGGGTTCAGAGCTGCTGACGCGAAGCCTATAAACTGCACCATGGAAGCCATGGCACAAGGCGATGTTCCCCCACAGGTGGCGTATATAGGAGGTGGGACATATTGCATCACCACAGCAGCGTCTCACTACCAGCACGGTCAGCACAGCTGGTGCGCGGTGAGTGACAGCAGTTTCTGCTTTAAACCCCAGGCAGAAGTTCAAGTGGCACAGATACGAATTGTCCCCATCCCTGAACCATCCACTGTTCACCTCACTGTGAAAGAGAATTTCACCAACCTCCAAAAGTATGTAGCCCACTTTGGCTATCAGATCGCCCCTCTCCCAGAACACCTCGTTAAATTATTAAAAGCAGTAGGGGTGTCCCAAAAACACTTTTACACGCTGGAACAGAAGACTGTACAGATAGGGGCCGATATTCTGAGTATTACGACCCCACCCTGGTGGGACATCTTTGAGAATACAGAGGTCCCCTCCTGGATTCGTCTGGCATCACACGTGCTAGTAATCTGTCAGCTCGGGATCGTCCTCTACCTGGTTTGCGTCCAGTGTAGGAATAGGGGTCTCGAGGTAGCAGTTAGAACACAAAGGGTATGGAAGGACCAGTATGCTCGGGTAGACGAAACACCCGTGTGAGTTCGGGGACGCATCCCTTGCGAGTGATGGCAGCCTGTTTCATTATTTTAATAAAGATGGTCCCTTCCGTTTGTTGTTTTCAATAAAGTAAGTTTACATTTTGATGTTATTTTGAATAAAGATTGTTCATTGTTGTGTTGGATAGTATGCAAAATACTGTTTCATCCCAAGTGGTGCAGGGGTATTTGGACCCCTCCGTGCTGGGATTGATGTAATTCAACCTTGTTTTCTATCCGAATGCCTGCCATACACTGGGGTTCTCTCCAAGTAAGGGAATGTATGTGTCGAGGGATTAGGGATAGGTAAATAAAGGGGAAGGTTGTTTGCGACGGTCAGAAATCTTTGCTCACCTTGCATGGACACTTCAAGCAAGTTTAAGTATCCACAGGGGGGAGTGAAGGGATTCGCAAAATTTCACATGTTCCCCCCACCCCGAAGATTTATTGGAGTTATTAAAGAAACCCTGGTGTGACTGTTTTAAAAAATCCAAGGTCTCTCAAAATGGCTGCAGTCAGACACATGGCCGAGGACCGGCAGATTTGAAATTGCATTCTCAACAACTCGGCAGGCTTCGTGTTTCAGACAGGTTTCTTTAAACAATGCAGCTGCATTCTAGCCCTGAGGCAAGCTATCAACATGGCCGGCCAACACATCAAAATTCGAGCAGGAAGTGATCGCAGGACAAAAGGTGAACCATCAAGGTACATGCGGAACAATGGTGAAGCAGTTAGCGAACAGATCGATACAGGAAACGGCCATTAATGTAAATGGGCCAGAGATGGGGTCCTTTGTCTTATGTTTCGTGCTTAAATCAAACAATGAAGCAAGCTGATAAGGTATGAAAAAAACCTGTTACCAAGAGGGTATAACTGGGGCTGCCCAGTATCTCTCGCTGGCTGCTCTCTTCGCCTCTTGGCCCTGTCCTGTCTGTCTGCTAGCAACTAAGAAGGAAGGCCATTCAGTAAACCTCGCAACCACATGTCGACGGCAGCAGCAGGCACAGGGGCCAGGCCTTTTCATCTGTTTTCACCAGTGAGCATTAATTTTCTGGCTGCCACAAGACAGCTTAGCATAAGTGTAAGGTTGGGGGTTAAAGGGGATATTGCTAAACTTGTGATTTTAGAATTTTTCCTCGATGTGTCCGTTTCTTTCAACCCGATAAGTGTAAGACTGTATTACATCCATCGCGATTTCTTTTCTTTATCTTCTGTATTATACTGTTTACCTTGTGGTTTTAGTTTTCTTATTAATAAACATTGGTTTTCCTTGTACCAATCCACTGGTCTGTTTGTCTGTCTTTGTTACCACTCGATAAGTCCTCAGCTCAGAATCAGGAAGGGGTAAGCGATTCGCAACCGCACTGCGGGCAGGGCAGCTCAGGAAAAACATAACTGGCTGACCTATTATAAGCCCGAGAAACAGTAAAAAAGAAACCCCTTACAAGCGCAGTTTAAAAGGAGAGTCCGAGAGTGAGAGGAGAGTCCGAGAGGTGAGCGCGGTGTAAAAGGAGAGTCCGAGAGGTGAGCGCGGTGTAAAAGGAGAGTCCGAGAGCGGGACGAGAGTCCGAGAGGTGAGCGCAGTGTAAAAGGAGAGTCCGAGAGGTGAGCGCAGTGTAAAAGGAGAGTCCGAGAGGTGAGCACAGTGTAAAAGGAGAGTCCGAGAGGTGAACGCAGTGTAAAAGGAGAGTCCGAGAGGTGAACGCAGTGTAAAAGGAGAGTCCGAGAGTGGGAGGAGAGTCCGAGAGGTGAGCACAGTGTAAAAGGAGAGTCACAGAGCAGGAGGAGAGTCCGAGAGGTGAGCACAGTGTAAAAGGAGAGTCCGAGAGGTGAGCGCAGTGTAAAAGGAGAGTCCGAGAGGTGAGCGCAGTGTAAAAGGAGAGTCCGAGAGGTGAGCGCAGTGCAAAAGGAGCGTCCGAGAGTGGGAGGAGAGTCCGAGAGGTGAGCACAGTGTAAAAGGAGAGTCCGAGAGGTGAGCACAGTGTAAAAGGAGAGTCCGAGAGGTGAGCGCAGTGTAAAAGGAGAGTCCGAAAGGTGAGCGCAGTGTAAAAGGAGAGTCCGAGAGGTGAGCGCAGTGTAAAAGGAGAGTCCGAAAGGTGAGCGCAGTGTAAAAGGAGAGTCCGAAAGGTGAGCGCAGTGTAAAAGGAGAGTCCGAGAGGTGAGCACAGAGTAAAAGGAGAGTCCGAGAGAGGGAGGAGAGTCCGAGAGGTGAGCGCAGTGTAAAAGGAGAGTCCGAGAGGTGAGCGCAGTGTAAAAGGAGAGTCCGAGAGGTGAGCGCGGTGTAAAAGGAGAGTCCGAGAGCGGTAGGAGAATCCGAGAGGTGAGCACAGTGTAAAAGGAGAGTCAGAGAGCAGGAGGAGAGTCCGAGAGGTGAGCACAGTGTAAAAGGAGAGTCCGAGAGAGGGAGGAGAGTCCGAGAGGTGAGCACAGTGTAAAAGGAGAGTCCGAGAGAGGGAGGAGAGTCCGAGAGGTGAGCACAGTGTGAAAGGAGAGTCCGAGAGGTGAGCGCAGTGAAAAAGGAGAGTCCGAGAGAGGGAGGAGAGTCCGAGAGGTGAGCACAGTGTAAAAGGAGAGTCCGAGAGAGGGAGGAGAGTCCAAGAGGTGAGCACAGTGTAAAAGGAGAGTCTGAGAGGTGAGCGCAGTGTAAAAGGAGAGTTCGAGAGGTGAGCGCAGTGTAAAAGGAGAGTCTGAGAGGTGAGCGCAGTGTAAAAGGAGAGTCCGAGAGGTGAGTGCAGTGTAAAAGGAGAGTCCGAAAGTGAGAGGAGAGTCCGAGAGGTGAGCGCAGTGTAAAAGGAGAGTCCGAGAATGAGAGGAGAGTCCGAGAGGTGAACGCAGTTCAAAAGGAGAGTCGGAGAGTGAGAGGAGAGTCCGAGAGGTGAGCGCAGTGTAAAAGGAGAGTCAGAGAGCAGGAGGAGAGTCCGAGAGGTGAGCGCGGTGTAAAAGGAGAGTCAGAGAGAGGGAGGAGAGTCCGAGAGGTGAGCGCGGTGTAAAAGGAGAGTCCGAGAGTGGGAGGAGAGTCTATCATAGAGTCATAGAGTCATAGAGTCAGAGAGTTATACAGCACGGATAGAGGCCCTTCGGCCCATCGTGTCCGCGCCGGCCATCAGCCCTGTCTACTCTAATCCCATATTCCAGCATTTGGTCCGTAGCCTTGTATGCTATGGCATTTCAAGTGCTCATCCAAATGCTTCTTGAATGTTGTGAGGGTTCCTGCCTCCTCAACCCTTTCAGGCAGTGAGTTCCAGACTCCAACCACCCTCTGGGTGAAAAAGTTCTTTCTCAAATCCCCTCTAAACCTCCCGCCTTTTACCTTGAATCTATGTCCCCTTGTTATAGAACCCTCAACGAAGGGAAAAAGCTCCTTAGTATCCATCCTATCTGTGCCCCTCATAATTTTGTACACCTCAATCATGTCCCCCCTCAGCCTCCTCTGCTCCAAGGAAAACAAACCCAATCTTTCCAGTCTCTCTTTATCGCTGAAGCGCTCCAGCCCTGGTAACATCCTGGCGAATCTCCTCTGCACCCTCTCCAAAGTGATCACATCCTTCCTGTAGTGTGGCGACCAGAACTGCACACAGTACTCCAGCTGTGGCCTAACCAGTGTTTTATACAGCTCCATCATAACCTCCTTGCTCTTATATTCTATGCCTCGGCTAATAAAGGCAAGTATCCCATATGCCTTCTTTACCACCTTATCTACCTGTTCCGCCACCTTCAGGGATCTGTGAACTTGCACACCAAGATCCCTCTGACCCTCTGTCTTGCCTAGGGTCCTCCCATTCATTGTGTATTCCCTTGCCTTGTTAGTCCCTCCAAAGTGCATCACCTCGCACTTTTCCGGGTTAAATTCCATTTGCCACTGTTCCGCCCATCTGACCAACCCATCTATATCGTCCTGCAGACTGAGGCTATCCTCCTCGCTATTTACCACCCTACCAATCTTTGTATCATCAGCGAACTTACTGATCATACCTTTTACATTCATATCCAAGTCATTAATGTCTGAGACGTGAACGCAGTGTAAATCTGAGGCAAGTCATGGCAACAGAGCTCGCACCCGTGATATGCTCCTCCTGCACTATGTGGGAAGTCATGGACACTACCAGTGTCCCTGGTGACCATGTGTGCAGGAAGTGTGTCCAGCTGCAGCTTCTGGCTAACCGTCTTTCGGAGCTGGAGCTGCGGGTCGATTCACTGTGGAGCATCCGCGATGCTGAGATTATTGTGGATAGCACATTCAGTGAGGTGGTCACACCGCAGGTAAAGATTGCGCAGGCAGAAAGGAAATGGCTGACCGCCAGGCAGAGTAAAAGGACTAGGCAGGTACAGCAGGAGTCCCCTGGGGCCATCTCCCTCTCAAACAGATATTCTGCTTTGGATACTGTTGGGAGAGATGGCTTATCAGGGGAAAGCAGCATGAGCCAAGTTCGTGGCACCATGGGTGGCTCTGCTGCTCAAGAGGGGAAGAAGAAGAGTGGCAGGGATATTGTGATAGGGGATTCAATTGTAAGGGGAACAGATAGGCGGCCGCAAACGTGACTCCAGGATGGTATGATGCCTCCCTGGTGCTCCGGTCAAGGATGTCACGGAGCAGCTGCAGGGCATTCTGGAGGGGGAGGGTGAACAGCCAGTAGTCGTGGTCCATATTGGTACCAACGACATAGGTAAAAAAAAATGGGATGAGGTCCTGCAAGGTGAATTTAAGGAGTTAGGAGATAAATTAAAAAGCAGGACGTCAAAGGTAGTGATCTCAGGATTACTACCAGTGCCATGTGCTAGTGAGTATAGGAACAGGAGAATAGATAGACCAGATGAATGCGTGGTTGCAGGGATGGTGTAGGAGGGAGGGATTTAGATTCCTGGGACATTGGGAATATAAGAGCAAGGAGGTTATGATGGAGCTGTATAAAACACTGGTTAGGCCACAGCTGGAGTACTGTGTGCAGTTCTGGTCGCCACACTACAGGAAGGATGTGATCGCTTTGGAGAGGGTGCAGAGGAGATTCACCAGGATGTTACCAGGGCTGGAGCGCTTCAGCTATGAAGAGAGACTGGGAAGATTGGGTTTGTTTTCCTTGGAGCAGAGGAGGCTGAGGGGGGACATGATTGAGGTGTACAAAATTATGAGGGGCATAGATAGGATGGATACTAAGGAGCTTTTTCCCTTCGTTGAGGGTTCTATAACAAGGGGGCATAGATTCAAGGTAAAAGGCGGGAGGTTTAGAGGGGATTTGAGAAAGAACTTTTTCACCCAGAGGGTGGTTGGAGTCTGGAACTCACTGCCTGAAAGGGTTGTGGAGACAGGAACCCTCACAACATTCAAGGAGCATTTGGATGAGCACTTGAAATGCCATAGCATACAAGGCTACGGACCAAATGCTGGAATATGGGATTAGATTAGACTGGGCTTGATGGCCGGCGCGGACACGATGGGCCGAAGGGCCTCTATCCATGCTGTATAACTCTATGATTCTATGACTCTATGACCAGTTTTGGGGAAGGTGGGACCTGCACAAATGGGACGGGTTATACCCGAGCAGGACCAGGACAGATGTCCTCGCGGGGGTGTTTGCTAGTGCTGTTGGGGAAGGTTTAAACTAGAATGGCAGGGGGATGGGAACCTGAGCAGGGAGACAGAGGAGGGGGAAACAAGGATAGAAACAAAAGACAGAAAGGGAAGAAGCAATAGTGGAAGGCAGAGAAAACAAGGACGAAAAACAAATAGGGCCATAGTGCAAAATAAAACTCAGATGACTAGCAATCTTAAAAAGACAAGTCTAAAGGCATTGTGTCTTAATGCGCGGAGCATTTGCAATAAGGTAGATGAATTAACAGCGCAGGTAGATATTAATGGTTATGATATAATTGCGATTACAGGGACATGGCTGCAGGGTGACCAAGGATGGGAACTGAACATCCAGGGGTATTCAATATTTAGGAAGAACAGGCAAAAAGGGAAAGGAGGTGGGGTAGCGTTGTTAGTAAAGGAGGAAATCAATGCAATAGTGAGGAAGGATATTGGCTTGGAAAATCACGATGTGGAATCTGTATGGGTGGAGCTAAGAAACACCAAGGGGCAGAAAACATTGGTGGGGGTTGTCTATAGGCCCCCAAACAGTAGTGGGGATGTAGGGGAGGGCATTAAACAGGAAATTAGAGACGCATGCAAGAAGGGTGCAACTATAATGATGGGAGACTTTAATCTACATATAGATTGGTCAAACCAAATTATCAATAATACTGTGGGGGAGGAATTCCTGGAGTGTGTACACGATGGTTTTCTAGACCAATACGTTGAGGAACCAACTAGAGAACAGGCGATCCTAGACTGGGTATTGTGCAATGAGAAAGGATTAATTAACAATCTTGTTGTGCGGGGTCCCTTAGGGAAGAGCGACCATAACATGATAGAATTCCTCATTAAGATGGAGAGTGAAGTCGTCGAATCTGAAACTAGGGTCCTGAATCCAAATAAAGGAAATTACGAAAGTATGAGGTGCAAGTTGGCTAGGATAGATTGGGGAACTTTACTAAAAGGGATGATGGTGGATAGGCAATGGCTAATATTTAATATTTTAAAAAACGTGTGCAGGAATTACAACAATTATTCATTCCTGACTGGCGCAAAAATGAAACAGGAAAGGTGGCTCAACCGTGGCTTACAAAAGAAATTCGGGATAGTATTTGATCCAAAGAGGAGACATATAAAATTGCCAGAAAAAGCGGCAAGCCTGAGGATTGGGAGGCAGTTCAGAATTCAGCAAAGGACAAAGAGATTGATTAAGAGGGGAAAAATAGAGTATGAGAGTAAACTAGCAGGGAACATAAAAACTGACTTTAAAAGCTTCTATAAATATGTCAAGAGAAAAAGATTAGTGAAGACAAATGTAGGTCCCTTACAGTCAGAAATGGGGGAAATTATAATTGGGAACAAAGAAATGGCAGAACAATTAAACACATACTTTGGTTCTTCACAAAGGGGGACACAAATAACCTCCCAGAAATGTTAGGGAACCAAGGGTCTAGTGAGAGGGAGGAACTGAAGGAAACCTGTATTCATAAAAAAATAGTGCGAGGGAAATTAATGGGGCTAAAGGCTGACAAATCCCCAGGGCCTGATAATCTACATCCCAGAGTACTAAAGGAAGTGGCCCTGGAAATAGTGGATGCATTGGTGATCATCTTCCAACATTCTATAGACTCTGGAACAGTTCCTACAGATTGGAGGGTGGCAAATGTAACCCCACTATTTAAAAAAGGAGGGGGAGAAAAAACAGGGAATTACAGACCAGTTAGCCTAACATCAGTAGTGGGGAAAATGCTGGAGTCTATTATAAAAGATGTGATAACAAAACACTTGGAGGGCATTAACGGGATTAGACAAAGTCAGCATGGGTTTATGAAAGGGAAATCATGCTTAACAAATTTACTGGAGTTTTTTGAGGATGTAACTAGTAGAATAGATAGGGGAGAACCAGTGGATGTAGTTTACTTGGATTTTCAGAAGGCTTTTGATAAGGTGCCACACAAGAGGTTAGTGTGCAAAATTAAAGCACATGGGATTGGGGGGAATATACTGGCATGGATTGAGAATTGGTTAACAGACAGGAAACAGAGAGTAGGAATAAACTGGTCTTTGTCCGGGTGTCAGGCAGTGACTAGTGGGGTACCGCAGGGATCAGTGCTTGGGCCCCAGCTATTCACAATCTATATCAATGATATGGATGAGGAAACTAAATGTAACATTTCCAAGTTTGCAGACGACACAAAACTAGGTGGGATCGTGAGCTGTGAGAAGGATGCAAAGAGGCTCCAATGTGATTGAAACAAGTTGGGTAAGTGGGCAAGAACATGGCAGGTGCAGTATAACGTGGATAAATGTGAGGTTATCCACTTTGGTTGTAAAAACAGAAAGGCAGATTATTATCTGAATGGTGATAGATTGGGAAAAGGGGAGGTGCAACGAGACCTGGGTGTCCTTGTACACCAGTCGCTGGAAGCGAGCATTCAGGTTCAGCAAGCAGTTAGGAAGGTGAATGGTATATTGGCCTTCATTGCAAGAGGATTTGAGTACAGGAACAGGGATGTCTTACTGCTGTCATACAGGGCCTTGGTGAGACCACATCTGGAGTATTGTGTGCAGTTTTGATCTCCTTATCTGAGGAAGGATGTCCTTGCCTTGGAGGGAGTGCAACGAAGGTTTACCAGACTGATTCCTGGGATGGCAGATCTGACGTATGAGGAGAGATTGAGTCGACTAGGCCTATATTCACTTGAGTTTAGAAGAATGAGAGGTGATCTCATTGAAACATATACAATTCTAACAGGGCTAGACAGACTAGATGCAGGGAGGATATTCCCGATGGCTGAGGAGTCCAGAACCAGGGGTCACAGTCTCAGGATACGGGTTATGCCATTTAGAACCGAGATGAGGAGAAATTTCTTCAGAGAGTTGTGAACCTGTGGAATTCTCTACCACAGAAGGCAGTGGAGACCAAGTCATTAGATGTACTCAAGAAGGAGATAGATATATTTCTTAATGCTAAAAGGATCAAGGGATATGGGGAAAAAGCGGGAACAGGGTACTGAGTTAGACGATCAGGCATGATCATTTTGAATGGCGGAGCAGGCCCGAAGGGCCGAATGGCCTACTCTTGCTCCTATTTTCTATGTATCTATGTATTCTAGTCCTCTAGATATAAAGGCCAGCACTCCATTAGCTTTTCTGATTATTTCCTGTACCTGTCCATGACATTTTAATGATCTATGAACATGGACCCATAAGTCCCTTTGAACCTCTACAGTTTCGAGCTTTTCACCATTTAGAAATATTCTTATCTATTCTTTTTTGGTCCAAGGTGGATGACCTCACACTTGCCTACATTGAAATCCATTTGCCACAGTTTTGCCCACTCACTTAATCTATTAATATCTCTCTATAATGGTTTGTTTCCATCTACACTGCTCACAATGCTGCCCACCTTTGTGTCATCGGCAATTTGGATATGTGGCTCTCTATCCCGTGATCTAATGTAAATGAGACCGCCTGAATTGGGATAAATTCACATTCAGCTTTAATTTCCACATCATCTTGAGACATTTTATTTACTCCGTGTGTGTTGCACTGAGGAAACTTCTGCACTTTGTCCTCTGGAGCTCAAATATAATTCAATGTTACCAAGCGCAAAACTGAAAAGATGTCAGAATCCAATTGGTGACTATTCCAATGTACAGCAATATCAAGTTGTACAGTAACTATTTCCAGTCACCAATACTAGTCTCCGCTTACCAAATTTGTTTCCAATCTATGACTTGTTTTATCAAATAAGACTTTTCAGAATTAGTTGCTCTGAAGCTATATTATCATCTGTCTTGGCATCGTCATAGTATACAAGCTCCCATCAGTGTAATTCACTCAAATTGCTGTTTTCATTCACTGTGAGGGCGAAGAGACATAAATGTGGAAACATCAGCTATGAATTTATCAGCTGGGTTGTTCCTTTACTTTTCCGAACGTCTCAGTCTTTTTTTACCCTTCTCTGCTGGTGTTTCAGGTTAGATCAGCCATTGCCATTCGTGGAAGCCTGAGAAGCCCATCAAGGGACAACACAGAGAGACAAGAGACAGGGAGAGACAGGGAGATGCATGTAAATAAAGTAGAGTATAAATGGAAGGTTCTGCAAAGCAGGAGAATTTAAGTTGCAGATTGGGAGAGATTCTTTCTTGTGTATTGGAATCTTGCAAGAGTACATTGGGCACCCAATTAAAAGTGCCGGCCACACTCGAGTATCTCTCATGCTCTGAGAGAGGTAAATGCAGTGAATTAGATCCAGTTCATTCATTTGAGCATTGAACGGATCTTTAAACAATAATTCATGGAGCAGAATTTGAACCTGCACAAAAAAACCCCATCAGATTTTGAATCTGATGCTTCAATCACTCGGCCATCGCAGCTACAAATGGGAGTTCTTACACGGCTGTAGATCAGACTGTGTTGGGTTATCACAGGAGCTCTGACAGACTGCATGTTCTTTCAGATAGGATTCCAAAAGGACACATGCATTCAATGACTATGCGAGTACTGGTGATTCAGGGGTAGAATTCTTGCTTATCCTGTGTAAAACTCTGATTCGATTCCCGGCCAATGCAGGATCTTTTTGCCTTCAAACGGCATCCACTGAAAACCGGGCAAAGTGAAACTTTCTTTGCACATCATTGGGCAAATCAGGGTCAGTGAAGCCGGGTTTTGGACTCCGGATGGCCGAGCGGCTCCAAGGCGCTGTTTTCAGATCTCCACCTCCACAAGAGGCATGGGCTTGATTCTGAATTCCGGCATTTAATCCTTTACAAATATGAAGCTATTTTTTGTTCCTTTGGCTGGAGGTGGTTTTTCTGCGCAGTTGATTTGATCCTTCCAGAAAATCAACTCGACATCCGTCCCCAGCAGGTTTGTTTTTAAGAACCAGCAAGAAATATAAGAAGGGATTGTCCTTCACAGTAGCTGCTTCGCACTCGCCTCCAAGCAGCTCCACCACCAGCAGAGAAATCTTGCCTTGGGTTGGCCCACTCCCTCAATACGTTAATTACTTTGCTCCAATCGGCAGTATCGAGCACCATTGAGTGAACAACAGCAGAACGGGAAGCCACAGTAAACATGAGTGATGCTGGGAAGAGCCCGAGCCTTGGAGGGCAGACGAGGTCACTGGAAAGCAACAGCCGCCTGAGCTTGAGGCTGCAGCATGAGCCCTATCTGACTGACTGATCGAAGGCTTTTTTTGCCTGAAATTTTGTGTGATTTGAAGTGTTGCTGCTCAAAGGCACTCCTGCTGGTGAGCCGAGGCAAATACTTGAGCAAAATCGTCGTGCTCGGGCAGACACAGTGAGTTTTAAGGTTTGAGAAAGGAAAAGAGGCGTCCTGTACCTTAGTGGTAACATCTTAAGCTGTAAGGTGCCTGTAAAGTTAAGAGAGCGACCTTGAGGTAAATGCTGCTTATTCCAAAAGCACGCTTGCTCCTTCGAGCTGAAATTGAACCAGTGACATAAGGATAACACTTCTTTGATTTTTCACTGCAATTTTTCCACTCTACCAGCTGAGCTATCGAAGGGAAGTGCTAACAGTTCCTCTGTTTGGTGAATGTTCACCATGCGCCTTTTGATACACGGGGACTCGTGGATTCCCGTGCACATGTCCGAGGCTGTCTCGGTACCTGCTCATACTGCAGTGCTGTGGGACTCTGAGCTGCTACTTATTTTCCACAAGCTGGGCCTGTGGTGCAATGGATAATGTGCCTGATTAAAATATTAGAAGATTGTAGGTTTGATTCTTACCTGGCTCGATGCTTTTTGCAAACAGTGCTTTACTTTATGACTTTCAATTCCTTGCAAGCTGTCCTACTTGGTGGTGCTGCCTGGCTGCAGGCATGATAAGTGCCTTCCTATCGCAGCAGGCAGTGTATCAGTGTCATCATCTATAGGCCCTGAATCCAATCCTAAAAAAAGGAATCAGGGCTTATGAAGATTTTTTTCTATCTCTCACCTCATCTTTCCATCTTTGCTGGATGGTAAAATCAAGAACTTCTGCTTCCTGCAGCACATCAAAGGATTTGTTGCCTGTTGACCTCTGTACCCAAACACACAGTGAAGCTTAGGAAGTACATGGTCTATGGACTCGCTGACAACACTCTTGTTCCTGTACAATTGCCCCAAGGTGAACAGTGAGTGGTGAATATGGGCAGCAATCCCGCTATTTCTCCTCTGCTAAGTGAGCGCTCTGCCAGTTGAGCTAATTCCCCGTTTGCTGTTTGTAAATTGCCCTTCACAGTTCCCGCTTCACACTCGCCTCCAAGCTGACCCACAACCAGCAGAGAAATCTTGCCTTGACTTGGCCCGCTCCCTGAATCTACTGTATACTTTGTCCTAATCGGCAGTACTAAGCATCAGCAAGCGAGCAACAGCACAACAGGAAGCCACAGTAATCATGAAGGATGCTGAGAAGAGCTTGAGCCTTTGGAAGTCAGATGAGGTCACCAGAAAGGAACAGCCGCCCGAGCTTGAGGGACCAGCGAGAGCAGGTGTCCGAGTGACTGACAGAAGACTTTTTTTGCCTGAAAGCGAGAGCTGAGTGTTTTGAAGTATTGCTGCTCAAAACCACTCCCTGCTGGTGAGCAGAGGCAAAACAGCCGTGTTTGGGCAGAATCAGCAAGCCTTAAGGTTTGAGAAAGGAGAAAAGGCGTCCTGTACTTTCGTGGTAACATATTAAGTTGGAAGCTGCCTGTAAAGTGAAGAGACCGACTTTGAGCTAATTGCTGTTTACTCCAAAAACTCACTTGCTCGAGCCGGAATTGAACAAGCAACCTAAGGTTCACTGGGTTTTATTTTTTATGTAGTCCTCCGTTCTACCAGCTGAACTATCGAAGGGAAGCGACAAAGGGATCGCACTATGCCCTTTGGCTTGCCCGGATTCATGGAGTTCCATGCTCATGACTGAGCCTGACTCGGTACCTGCTCTAAGCTGCTACGTGTTCTCCACAGCCTGGAACAGTGATGCAATGGATAATGTGTCTGACCACCACTCCTAACTCCGAAATTTTTTGCAAACCGCGCATTACTTTGTGATTTTCAATACCTTCCAAGCTGTCCTACTTGGTGGTGCTGCCTGACTGCATACCTGGTGAGTGCCTTCTTAGTGCAGCGAGCAGTTCGTCAGTGTCACAATCTGAGGGTCCTGAATTCAATCTTCAGAGAAGGTATCAGGGATTATGAAGCTTTTTTTCCATCTCTCACCTCATCTTTCCATCTTTGCTGCACAGCAAAGTCAAGAACTTTTGCTTACTGCAGCACATCAAAAGATTTGTTGCCCCTTGATCTCTCTGTACCCAAACACACAGTGAAGTTTAGGAAGTCCATGGGCGATGGACTCACTGACAACACTCTTGTTTCTGTATAATTGCACCAAGACAAACGGTGAGTGGAGAATATAATCAACGATCCCGCTACTTCTCACAGGCCAAGTGAGCGCTCTACCAGTTGAGTTAATCCCCCGTTTGCTGTTTGTAAATCGCCCCTCACAGTTCCCGCTTTATACTCTCCTCCAAGCTGCTCGACGACCAGCAGAGAAATCTTGCCTTGGGTTGGCCCACTCCCTGAATATATTAAATACTTTGCTCCAATCGGCGGTATCGAGCATCAGCAAGTGAGGAACAGCAGAACGGGAAGCCCCAGTAATCATGAGTGATGCTGAGAAGAGCCCGAGCCTGTGGAAGGAAGACGAGGTCACCGGAAAGCAACAGCCGGCCGAGCTCGAGGAGCAGCGAGAGCCCTGACTGACTGACTGATCGAAGACCATTTTGCCTGAAATTGAGTGCGATTTGAGGTGTTGCTGCTCAAAGGCACTCCCTGCTGGTGAGCAGAGGGAAATGCTCGAGTAACAAAGTCATGCTCGGGCAGAGACAGAAAACAGTAAGCCACCACTTCCGGGATTTCTACTCTTCTCGAAGGACTTGACGGCCTTTGTCAGCTCGTCCAAAGTCAGCAGCCAATCCATGTTCTTCCACTCGCTGTCCTCTAAGACTCCTGTGATCGAGGACAGGAAGGACTGGGAGGCCGTTCTGTCTGTGGGCTTTGTGTCATAGAGTCCGGCATAAAAGGACTTGTTGATCCTCAGTATGTCAGCCTGTGAAGACGTCACAGAGCCGTCTTCCTCCTTCAGGCTGCTGTGCTCGATGTAACTCGATGCATTCTAGCGCATTAAGTCATTGTAACCTTAATGAATCCCAACACTTTGTCAAACACTGTTTCATCAAGGTGAAGCCCCTTTAACTGGACGGGTCAAACCGTGAGGTCACAGAGCAAGCCTCACCCTCACACTGCATCACAGTGAGATCAGACATCACAAGAGGTTTGTAAACTGGGTCAATTTGAGGCAGGAGGCTGGACGACCAGATTAAGTGAAGGAGAGGTAGCTGCACTGACTGGGACTAATGGGCTGATCTATTTAGGAGTGAATGTGGTCAGGTAGAAGATCTGAACAGGTTTACTTTGTGAAGGGAGCATGAACAATGGAACTATCACCAGCCAGCTGACACTCGGAAGCCTGTTACTGTAGATGGTCTGTTTATACCTGTAGTTCCAGTTTGTATTGTTCCCTGCAGAAGTCAGAGTGAGGAACAGTAAAATCCGTGTAGAGACCGTGCAGATATAAAGGATCAAATCCTGGAAACTGAAACCAGTCTGTATAAAATGTGTAGGTTTTCCTGGTCAGTTCACGTTGGTTGTTCTGATCAGCTTCTCCTGGATCCTGGGATAGTCTGTGGGACAGCTCAGTCCGAACCGAGAATTTAAACAGTGGAGGGAGTCAGTCCGAAACGAGCATTTAAACAGTGGAGGGAGTCAGTCCGAAACGAGCATTTAAACAGTGGAGGGAGTCAGTCCGAACCGAGTATTTAAACAGAGGAGAGAGTCAGTCCGAACCGAGTATTTAAACAGTGGAGGGAGTCAGTCCGAACCGAGTATTTAAACAGTGGAGGGAGTCAGTCCGAACCGAGTATTTAAACAGTGGAGAGAGTCAGTCCGAACCGAGTATTTAAACAGTGGAGAGAGTCAGTCCGAACCGAGTATTTAAACAGAGGAGAGAGTCAGACCGAACCGAGTATTTAAACAGTGGAGGGAGTCAGTCCGAACCGAGCATTTAAACAGTGGAGAGAGTCAGTCCGAACCGAGTATTTAAACAGTGGAGGGAGTCAGTCCGAACCGAGCATTTAAACAGTGGAGGGAGTCAGTCCGAACCGAGTATTTAAACAGTGGAGGGAGTCAGTCCGAACCGAGTATTTAAACAGTGGAGAGAGTCAGTCCGAACCGAGTATTTAAACAGTGGAGAGAGTCAGTCCGAACCGAGTATTTAAACAGTAGAGAGAGTCAGTCCGAACCGAGTATTTAAACAGTGGAGGGAGTCAGTCCGAACCGAGTATTTAAACAGTGGAGAGAGTCAGTCCGAACCGAGTATTTAAACAGAGGAGAGAGTCAGTCCGAACCGAGTATTTAAACAGAGGAGGGAGTCAGTCCGAACCGAGTATTTAAACAGTGGAGAGAGTCAGTCCGAACCGAGCATTTAAACAGTGGAGAGAGTCAGTCCGAACCGAGTATTTAAACAGTGGAGAGAGTCAGTCCGAACCGAGTATTTAAACAGTGGAGGGAGTCAGTCCGAACCGAGTATTTAAACAGTGGAGAGAGTCAGTCCGAACCGAGTATTTAAACAGTGGAGGGAGTCAGTCCGAACCGAGTATTTAAACAGTGGAGGGAGTCAGTCCGAACCGACCATTTAAACAGTGGAGAGAGTCACTCCGAACCGAGTATTTAAACAGTGGAGGGAGTCAGTCCGAACCGACCATTTAAACAGTGGAGAGAGTCACTCCGAACCGAGTATTTAAACAGTGGAGGGAGTCAGTCCGAACCGAGCATTTAAACAGTGGAGGGAGTCAGTCCGAAACGAGCATTTAAACAGAGGAGGGAGTCAGTCCGAACCGAGCATTTAAACAGTGGAGGGAGTCAGTCCGAACCGAGCATTTAAACAGTGGAGGGAGTCAGTCCGAACCGAGTATTTAAACAGAGGAGAGAGTCAGTCCGAACCGAGTATTTAAACAGTGGAGGGAGTCAGTCCGAACCGAGCATTTAAACAGTGGAGGGAGTCAGTCCGAACCGAGCATTTAAACAGAGGAGAGAGTCAGTCCGAACCGAGTATTTAAACAGTGGAGGGAGTCAGTCCGAACCGAGCATTTAAACAGTGGAGAGAGTCAGTCCGAACCGAGTATTTAAACAGTGGAGGGAGTCAGTCCGAACCGAGTATTTAAACAGTGGAGGGAGTCAGTCCGAACCGAGCATTTAAACAGTGGAGGGAGTCAGTCCGAACCGAGTATTTAAACAGTGGAGGGAGTCAGTCCGAACCGAGTATTTAAACAGAGGAGAGAGTCAGTCCGAACCGAGTATTTAAACAGTGGAGGGAGTCAGTCCGAACCGAGTATTTAAACAGTGGAGAGAGTCAGTCCGAACCGAGTATTTAAACAGTGGAGGGAGTCAGTCCGAACCGAGTATTTAAACAGAGGAGAGAGTCAGTCCGAACCGAGCATTTAAACAGTGGAGAGAGTCAGTCCGAACCGAGTATTTAAACAGTGGAGAGAGTCAGTCCGAACCGAGTATTTAAACAGAGGAGAGAGTCAGTCCGAACCGAGTATTTAAACAGTGGAGAGAGTCAGTCCGAACCGAGTATTTAAACAGAGGAGAGAGTCAGTCCGAACCGAGTATTTAAACAGAGGAGAGAGTCAGTCCGAACCGAGTATTTAAACAGTGGAGAGAGTCAGTCCGAACCGAGTATTTAAACAGTGGAGAGAGTCAGTCCGAACCGAGTATTTAAACAGTGGAGAGAGTCAGTCCGAACCGAGTATTTAAACAGAGGAGAGAGTCAGTCCGAACCGAGTATTTAAACAGTGGAGAGAGTCAGTCCGAACCGAGCATTTAAACAGTGGAGAGAGTCAGTCCGAACCGAGTATTTAAACAGTGGAGAGAGTCAGTCCGAACCGAGTATTTAAACAGTGGAGAGAGTCAGTCTGAACCGAGTATTTAAACAGTGGAGGGAGTCAGTCTGAACCGAGTATTTAAACAGTGGAGAGAGTCAGTCCGAACCGAGTATTTAAACAGTGGAGAGAGTCAGTCTGAACCGAGTATTTAAACAGTGGAGAGAGTCAGTCCGAACCGAGTATTTAAACAGTGGAGAGAGTCAGTCCGAACCGAGTATTTAAACAGTGGAGAGAGTCAGTCTGAACCGAGTATTTAAACAGTGGAGGGAGTCAGTCTGAACCGAGTATTTAAACAGTGGAGGGAGTCAGTCCGAACCGAGTATTTAAACAGTGGAGGGAGTCAGTCCGAACCGACCATTGAAACAGAGGAGAGAGTCAGTCCGAACCGAGTATTTAAACAGAGGAGAGAGTCAGTCCGAACCGAGTATTTAAACAGTGGAGAGAGTCAGTCCGAACCGAGCATTTAAACAGAGGAGAGAGTCAGTCCGAACCGAGTATTTAAACAGTGGAGAGAGTCAGTCCGAACCGAGTATTTAAACAGTGGAGAGAGTCAGTCCGAACCGAGCATTTAAACAGAGGAGAGAGTCAGTCCGAACCGAGTATTTAAACAGTGGAGAGAGTCAGTCCGAACCGAGCATTTAAACAGAGGAGAGAGTCAGTCCGAACCGAGCATTTAAACAGTGGAGAGAGTCAGTCCGAACCGAGTATTTAAACAGTGGAGAGAGTCAGTCCGAACCGAGTATTTAAACAGAGGAGAGAGTCAGTCCGAACCGAGCATTTAAACAGAGGAGAGAGTCAGTCCGAACCGAGTATTTAAACAGTGGAGAGAGTCAGTCCGAACCGAGCATTTAAACAGAGGAGAGAGTCAGTCCGAACCGAGCATTTAAACAGAGGAGAGAGTCAGTCCGAACCGAGCATTTAAACAGTGGAGAGAGTCAGTCCGAACCGAGTATTTAAACAGAGGAGAGAGTCAGTCCGAACCGAGTATTTAAACAGTGGAGAGAGTCAGTCCGAACCGAGTATTTAAACAGTGGAGGGAGTCAGTCCGAACCGAGTATTTAAACAGAGGAGAGAGTCAGTCCGAACTGAGCATTTAAACAGTGGAGAGAGTCAGACCGAACCGAGTATTTAAACAGTGGAGAGAGTCAGTCCGAACCGAGTATTTAAACAGAGGAGAGAGTCAGTCCGAACCGAGTATTTAAACAGAGGAGAGAGTCAGTCCGAACCGAGTATTTAAACAGAGGAGAGAGTCAGTCCGAACCGAGTATTTAAACAGAGGAGAGAGTCAGTCCGAACCGAGTATTTAAACAGTGGAGGGAGTCAGTCCGAAACGAGCATTTAAACAGTGGAGAGAGTCAGTCCGAAACGAGCATTTAAACAGAGGAGAGAGTCAGCCCGAACCGACCATTTAAACAGAGGAGAGAGTCAGCCCGAACCGACCATTTAAACAGAGGAGAGAGTCAGTCCGAACCGAGTATTTAAACAGTGGAGGGAGTCAGTCCGAACCGAGTATTTAAACAGTGGAGGGAGTCAGTCCGAAACGAGCATTTAAACAGAGGAGAGAGTCAGTCCGAACCGAGTATTTAAACAGAGGAGGGAGTCAGTCCGAACCGAGTATTTAAACAGAGGAGAGAGTCAGTCCGAACCGAGTATTTAAACAGTGGAGGGAGTCAGTCCGAACCGAGTATTTAAACAGTGGAGGGAGTCAGTCCGAAACGAGCATTTAAACAGAGGAGAGAGTCAGTCCGAACCGAGTATTTAAACAGAGGAGGGAGTCAGTCCGAACCGAGTATTTAAACAGAGGAGAGAGTCAGTCCGAACCGAGTATTTAAACAGAGGAGGGAGTCAGTCCGAACCGAGTATTTAAACAGAGGAGGGAGTCAGTCCGAACCGAGTATTTAAACAGAGGAGGGAGTCAGTCCGAACTGAGCATTTAAACAGTGGAGGGAGTCAGTCCGAACCGAGTATTTAAACAGTGGAGAGAGTCAGTCCGAACCGAGTATTTAAACAGAGGAGGGAGTCAGTCCGAACCGAGTATTTAAACAGAGGAGGGAGTCAGTCCGAACCGAGTATTTAAACAGTGGAGAGAGTCAGTCCGAACCGAGCATTTAAACAGTGGAGGGAGTCAGTCCGAAACGAGTATTTAAACAGTGGAGAGAGTCAGTCCGAACCGAGTATTTAAACAGAGGAGAGAGTCAGTCCGAACCGAGCATTTAAACAGTGGAGAGAGTCAGTCCGAACCGAGTATTTAAACAGTGGAGAGAGTCAGTCCGAACCGAGTATTTAAACAGTGGAGAGAGTCAGTCCGAACCGAGCATTTAAACAGTGGAGGGAGTCAGTCCGAACCGAGTATTTAAACAGTGGAGAGAGTCAGTCCGAACCGAGTATTTAAACAGAGGAGAGAGTCAGTCCGAACCGAGCATTTAAACAGTGGAGAGAGTCAGTCCGAACTGAGCATTTAAACAGTGGAGAGAGTCAGTCCGAACCGAGCATTTAAACAGTGGAGAGAGTCAGTCCGAACTGAGCATTTAAACAGTGGAGAGAGTCAGTCCGAACTGAGCATTTAAACAGTGGAGGGAGTCAGTCCGAACCGAGTATTTAAACAGAGGAGAGAGTCAGCCCGAACCGACCATTTAAACAGAGGAGAGAGTCAGTCCGAACCGAGTATTTAAACAGAGGAGAGAGTCAGTCCGAAACGAGTATTTAAACAGAGGAGAGAGTCAGCCCGAACCGACCATTTAAACAGAGGAGAGAGTCAGTCCGAACCGAGTATTTAAACAGAGGAGGGAGTCAGTCCGAAACGAGCATTTAAACAGTGGAGGGAGTCAGTCCGAAACGAGCATTTAAACAGTGGAGAGAGTCAGACCGAACCGAGTATTTAAACAGTGGAGAGAGTCAGTCCGAACTGAGCATTTAAACAGTGGAGGGAGTCAGTCCGAAACGAGCATTTAAACAGTGGAGAGAGTCAGACCGAACCGAGTATTTAAACAGTGGAGAGAGTCAGTCCGAAACGAGCATTTAAACAGTGGAGAGAGTCAGACCGAACCGACCATTTAAACAGTGGAGAGAGTCAGTCCGAACCGAGTATTTAAACAGTGGAGGGAGTCAGTCCGAAACGAGCATTTAAACAGAGGAGAGAGTCAGTCCGAACCGAGTATTTAAACAGAGGAGGGAGTCAGTCCGAACCGAGTATTTAAACAGAGGAGAGAGTCAGTCCGAACCGAGTATTTAAACAGAGGAGGGAGTCAGTCCGAACCGAGTATTTAAACAGAGGAGGGAGTCAGTCCGAACCGAGTATTTAAACAGAGGAGGGAGTCAGTCCGAACTGAGCATTTAAACAGTGGAGGGAGTCAGTCCGAACCGAGTATTTAAACAGTGGAGAGAGTCAGTCCGAACCGAGTATTTAAACAGAGGAGGGAGTCAGTCCGAACCGAGTATTTAAACAGAGGAGGGAGTCAGTCCGAACCGAGTATTTAAACAGTGGAGAGAGTCAGTCCGAACCGAGTATTTAAACAGTGGAGAGAGTCAGTCCGAACTGAGCATTTAAACAGTGGAGGGAGTCAGTCCGAAACGAGCATTTAAACAGTGGAGAGAGTCAGTCCGAACTGAGCATTTAAACAGTGGAGGGAGTCAGTCCGAACCGAGCATTTAAACAGTGGAGGGAGTCAGTCCGAACCGAGTATTTAAACAGTGGAGAGAGTCAGTCCGAACTGAGCATTTAAACAGTGGAGAGAGTCAGTCCGAACCGAGTATTTAAACAGTGGAGGGAGTCAGTCCGAACCGAGTATTTAAACAGTGGAGGGAGTCAGTCCGAACCGAGTATTTAAACAGTGGAGAGAGTCAGTCCGAACCGAGTATTTAAACAGTGGAGAGAGTCAGTCCGAACCGAGTATTTAAACAGTGGAGGGAGTCAGTCCGAACCGAGTATTTAAACAGAGGAGAGAGTCAGTCCGAACCGAGTATTTAAACAGTGGAGAGAGTCAGTCCGAACCGAGTATTTAAACAGTGGAGGGAGTCAGTCCGAACCGAGTATTTAAACAGTGGAGAGAGTCAGTCCGAAACGAGCATTTAAACAGAGGAGAGAGTCAGCCCGAACCGACCATTTAAACAGAGGAGAGAGTCAGTCCGAACCGAGTATTTAAACAGAGGAGAGAGTCAGCCCGAACCGACCATTTAAACAGAGGAGAGAGTCAGTCCGAACCGAGTATTTAAACAGTGGAGGGAGTCAGTCCGAAACGAGCATTTAAACAGAGGAGGGAGTCAGTCCGAACCGAGTATTTAAACAGAGGAGGGAGTCAGTCCGAACCGAGTATTTAAACAGTGGAGGGAGTCAGTCCGAACCGAGTATTTAAACAGTGGAGAGAGTCAGTCCGAACCGAGTATTTAAACAGAGGAGAGAGTCAGTCCGAACCGAGTATTTAAACAGAGGAGAGAGTCAGTCCGAACCGAGTATTTAAACAGAGGAGAGAGTCAGTCCGAACCGAGTATTTAAACAGAGGAGAGAGTCAGTCCGAACCGAGTATTTAAACAGAGGAGA
The DNA here is from genome assembly GCF_035084215.1 of Heptranchias perlo. Taxonomy (NCBI): domain Eukaryota; kingdom Metazoa; phylum Chordata; class Chondrichthyes; order Hexanchiformes; family Hexanchidae; genus Heptranchias; species Heptranchias perlo. Next base: position 63,193,821 of record NC_090341.1, on the reverse strand, counting down.
GAGTCAGTCCGAACCGAGTATTTAAACAGTGGAGGGAGTCAGTCCGAAACGAGCATTTAAACAGTGGAGAGAGTCAGTCCGAAACGAGCATTTAAACAGAGGAGAGAGTCAGCCCGAACCGACCATTTAAACAGAGGAGAGAGTCAGCCCGAACCGACCATTTAAACAGAGGAGAGAGTCAGTCCGAACCGAGTATTTAAACAGTGGAGGGAGTCAGTCCGAACCGAGTATTTAAACAGTGGAGGGAGTCAGTCCGAAACGAGCATTTAAACAGAGGAGAGAGTCAGTCCGAACCGAGTATTTAAACAGAGGAGGGAGTCAGTCCGAACCGAGTATTTAAACAGAGGAGAGAGTCAGTCCGAACCGAGTATTTAAACAGTGGAGGGAGTCAGTCCGAACCGAGTATTTAAACAGTGGAGGGAGTCAGTCCGAAACGAGCATTTAAACAGAGGAGAGAGTCAGTCCGAACCGAGTATTTAAACAGAGGAGGGAGTCAGTCCGAACCGAGTATTTAAACAGAGGAGGGAGTCAGTCCGAACCGAGTATTTAAACAGAGGAGGGAGTCAGTCCGAACTGAGCATTTAAACAGTGGAGGGAGTCAGTCCGAACCGAGTATTTAAACATTGGAGAGAGTCAGTCCGAACCGAGTATTTAAACAGAGGAGGGAGTCAGTCCGAACCGAGTATTTAAACAGAGGAGGGAGTCAGTCCGAACCGAGTATTTAAACAGTGGAGAGAGTCAGTCCGAACCGAGCATTTAAACAGTGGAGGGAGTCAGTCCGAAACGAGTATTTAAACAGTGGAGAGAGTCAGTCCGAACCGAGTATTTAAACAGAGGAGAGAGTCAGTCCGAACCGAGCATTTAAACAGTGGAGAGAGTCAGTCCGAACCGAGTATTTAAACAGTGGAGAGAGTCAGTCCGAACCGAGTATTTAAACAGTGGAGAGAGTCAGTCCGAACCGAGCATTTAAACAGTGGAGGGAGTCAGTCCGAACCGAGTATTTAAACAGTGGAGAGAGTCAGTCCGAACCGAGTATTTAAACAGAGGAGAGAGTCAGTCCGAACCGAGCATTTAAACAGTGGAGAGAGTCAGTCCGAACTGAGCATTTAAACAGTGGAGAGAGTCAGTCCGAACCGAGCATTTAAACAGTGGAGAGAGTCAGTCCGAACTGAGCATTTAAACAGTGGAGAGAGTCAGTCCGAACTGAGCATTTAAACAGTGGAGGGAGTCAGTCCGAACCGAGTATTTAAACAGAGGAGAGAGTCAGCCCGAACCGACCATTTAAACAGAGGAGAGAGTCAGTCCGAACCGAGTATTTAAACAGAGGAGAGAGTCAGTCCGAAACGAGTATTTAAACAGAGGAGAGAGTCAGCCCGAACCGACCATTTAAACAGAGGAGAGAGTCAGTCCGAACCGAGTATTTAAACAGAGGAGGGAGTCAGTCCGAACTGAGCATTTAAACAGTGGAGGGAGTCAGTCCGAAACGAGCATTTAAACAGTGGAGAGAGTCAGACCGAACCGAGTATTTAAACAGTGGAGAGAGTCAGTCCGAAACGAGCATTTAAACAGTGGAGAGAGTCAGTCCGAACCGAGTATTTAAACAGTGGAGGGAGTCAGTCCGAAACGAGCATTTAAACAGAGGAGAGAGTCAGTCCGAACCGAGTATTTAAACAGAGGAGGGAGTCAGTCCGAACCGAGTATTTAAACAGAGGAGAGAGTCAGTCCGAACCGAGTATTTAAACAGAGGAGGGAGTCAGTCCGAACCGAGTATTTAAACAGAGGAGGGAGTCAGTCCGAACCGAGTATTTAAACAGAGGAGGGAGTCAGTCCGAACTGAGCATTTAAACAGTGGAGGGAGTCAGTCCGAACCGAGTATTTAAACAGTGGAGAGAGTCAGTCCGAACCGAGTATTTAAACAGAGGAGGGAGTCAGTCCGAACCGAGTATTTAAACAGAGGAGGGAGTCAGTCCGAACCGAGTATTTAAACAGTGGAGAGAGTCAGTCCGAACCGAGTATTTAAACAGTGGAGAGAGTCAGTCCGAACTGAGCATTTAAACAGTGGAGGGAGTCAGTCCGAAACGAGCATTTAAACAGTGGAGAGAGTCAGTCCGAACTGAGCATTTAAACAGTGGAGAGAGTCAGTCCGAACTGAGCATTTAAACAGTGGAGGGAGTCAGTCCGAACCGAGCATTTAAACAGTGGAGAGAGTCAGTCCGAACCGAGTATTTAAACAGTGGAGGGAGTCAGTCCGAACCGAGTATTTAAACAGTGGAGAGAGTCAGTCCGAACTGAGCATTTAAACAGTGGAGAGAGTCAGTCCGAACCGAGTATTTAAACAGTGGAGGGAGTCAGTCCGAACCGAGTATTTAAACAGTGGAGGGAGTCAGTCCGAACCGAGTATTTAAACAGTGGAGAGAGTCAGTCCGAACCGAGTATTTAAACAGTGGAGGGAGTCAGTCCGAACCGAGCATTTAAACAGTGGAGTGAGTCAGTCCGAACCGAGTATTTAAACAGTGGAGAGAGTCAGTCCGAACCGAGTATTTAAACAGAGGAGAGAGTCAGTCCGAACCGAGTATTTAAACAGAGGAGAGAGTCAGTCCGAACCGAGTATTTAAACAGAGGAGAGAGTCAGTCCGAACCGACCATTTAAACAGAGGAGGGAGTCAGTCCGAACCGAGTATTTAAACAGAGGAGGGAGTCAGTCCGAACCGAGTATTTAAACAGTGGAGGGAGTCAGTCCGAACCGAGTATTTAAACAGTGGAGGGAGTCAGTCCGAACCGAGCATTTAAACAGAGGAGAGAGTCAGTCCGAACCGAGTATTTAAACAGTGGAGGGAGTCAGTCCGAAACGAGCATTTAAACAGAGGAGAGAGTCAGTCCGAACCGAGTATTTAAACAGAGGAGGGAGTCAGTCCGAAACGAGCATTTAAACAGTGGAGAGAGTCAGTCCGAAACGAGCATTTAAACAGAGGAGAGAGTCAGCCCGAACCGACCATTTAAACAGAGGAGAGAGTCAGTCCGAACCGAGTATTTAAACAGAGGAGAGAGTCAGCCCGAACCGACCATTTAAACAGAGGAGAGAGTCAGTCCGAACCGAGTATTTAAACAGTGGAGGGAGTCAGTCCGAAACGAGCATTTAAACAGAGGAGAGAGTCAGTCCGAACCGAGTATTTAAACAGTGGAGGGAGTCAGTCCGAACCGAGCATTTAAACAGTGGAGGGAGTCAGTCCGAACCGAGTATTTAAACAGAGGAGGGAGTCAGTCCGAACCGAGTATTTAAACAGAGGAGGGAGTCAGTCCGAACCGAGTATTTAAACAGAGGAGAGAGTCAGTCCGAACCGAGTATTTAAACAGAGGAGGGAGTCAGTCCGAACCGAGTATTTAAACAGAGGAGGGAGTCAGTCCGAACCGAGTATTTAAACAGTGGAGGGAGTCAGTCCGAACCGAGTATTTAAACAGTGGAGAGAGTCAGTCCGAACCGAGCATTTAAACAGAGGAGAGAGTCAGTCCGAACTGAGCATTTAAACAGAGGAGAGAGTCAGTCCGAACCGAGTATTTAAACAGAGGAGAGAGTCAGTCCGAACCGAGTATTTAAACAGAGGAGAGAGTCAGTCCGAACCGAGTATTTAAACAGAGGAGAGAGTCAGTCCGAACCGAGTATTTAAACAGTGGAGAGAGTCAGTCCGAACCGAGCATTTAAACAGTGGAGAGAGTCAGTCCGAACTGAGCATTTAAACAGTGGAGAGAGTCAGTCCGAACTGAGCATTTAAACAGTGGAGAGAGTCAGTCCGAACCGAGCATTTAAACAGAGGAGGGAGTCAGTCCGAACTGAGCATTTAAACAGAGGAGAGAGTCAGTCCGAACCGAGCATTTAAACAGTGGAGAGAGTCAGTCCGAACCGAGTATTTAAACAGTGGAGAGAGTCAGTCCGAACCGAGCATTTAAACAGTGGAGAGAGTCAGTCCGAACCGAGCATTTAAACAGTGGAGAGAGTCAGTCCGAACCGAGTATTTAAACAGTGGAGGGAGTCAGTCCGAACCGAGTATTTAAACAGAGGAGAGAGTCAGTCCGAACCGAGTATTTAAACAGTGGAGAGAGTCAGTCTGAACCGAGCATTTAAACAGTGGAGAGAGTCAGTCCGAACCGAGTATTTAAACAGTGGAGAGAGTCAGTCCGAACCGAGCATTTAAACAGTGGAGGGAGTCAGTCCGAACCGAGCATTTAAACAGTGGAGAGAGTCAGTCCGAACCGAGCATTTAAACAGTGGAGGGAGTCAGTCCGAACCGAGTATTTAAACAGTGGAGGGAGTCAGTCCGAACCGAGTATTTAAACAGAGGAGAGAGTCAGTCCGAACCGACCATTTAAACAGAGGAGAGAGTCAGTCCGAACCGAGTATTTAAACAGAGGAGGGAGTCAGTCCGAACCGAGTATTTAAACAGTGGAGGGAGTCAGTCCGAACCGAGTATTTAAACAGAGGAGGGAGTCAGTCCGAACCGAGTATTTAAACAGTGGAGGGAGTCAGTCCGAACCGAGTATTTAAACAGTGGAGGGAGTCAGTCCGAACCGAGCATTTAAACAGTGGAGGGAGTCAGTCCGAACCGAGTATTTAAACAGTGGAGAGAGTCAGTCCGAACCGAGCATTTAAAGAGTGGAGAGAGTCAGTCCGAACCGAGCATTTAAACAGTGGAGGGAGTCAGTCCGAACCGAGCATTTAAACAGTGGAGAGAGTCAGTCCGAACCGAGTATTTAAACAGTGGAGGGAGTCAGTCCGAACCGAGCATTTAAACAGTGGAGGGAGTCAGTCCGAACCGAGCATTTAAACAGTGGAGGGAGTCAGTCCGAACCGAGTATTTAAACAGTGGAGAGAGTCAGTCCGAACCGAGCATTTAAACAGTGGAGGGAGTCAGTCCGAACCGAGTATTTAAACAGTGGAGGGAGTCAGTCCGAACTGAGTATTTAAACAGTGGAGGGAGTCAGTCCGAACCGAGTATTTAAACAGAGGAGAGAGTCAGTCCGAACCGAGTATTTAAACAGTGGAGAGAGTCAGTCCGAACCGAGCATTTAAACAGTGGAGAGAGTCAGTCCGAACCGAGTATTTAAACAGTGGAGAGAGTCAGTCCGAACCGAGTATTTAAACAGAGGAGAGAGTCAGTCCGAACCGAGTATTTAAACAGTGGAGAGAGTCAGTCCGAACCGAGTATTTAAACAGAGGAGAGAGTCAGTCCGAACCGAGTATTTAAACAGTGGAGAGAGTCAGTCCGAACCGAGCATTTAAACAGTGGAGAGAGTCAGTCCGAACTGAGCATTTAAACAGTGGAGGGAGTCAGTCCGAACCGAGTATTTAAACAGTGGAGAGAGTCAGTCCGAACTGAGCATTTAAACAGTGGAGGGAGTCAGTCCGAACCGAGTATTTAAACAGAGGAGAGAGTCAGTCCGAACCGAGCATTTAAACAGTGGAGAGAGTCAGTCCGAACCGAGTATTTAAACAGTGGAGAGAGTCAGTCCGAAACGAGTATTTAAACAGTGGAGAGAGTCAGTCCGAACTGAGCATTTAAACAGTGGAGAGAGTCAGTCCGAACTGAGCATTTAAACAGTGGAGAGAGTCAGTCCGAACTGAGCATTTAAACAGTGGAGGGAGTCAGTCCGAACTGAGCATTTAAACAGTGGAGAGAGTCAGTCCGAACCGAGCATTTAAACAGTGGAGAGAGTCAGTCCGAACCGAGCATTTAAACAGAGGAGGGAGTCAGTCCGAACCGAGCATTTAAACAGTGGAGGGAGTCAGTCCGAACCGAGTATTTAAACAGTGGAGAGAGTCAGTCCGAACCGAGTATTTAAACAGTGGAGAGAGTCAGTCCGAACCGAGTATTTAAACAGTGGAGATAGTCAGTCCGAACCGAGTATTTAAACAGTGGAGAGAGTCAGTCCGAACCGAGTATTTAAACAGTGGAGAGAGTCAGTCCGAACCGAGTATTTAAACAGTGGAGGGAGTCAGTCCGAACCGAGTATTTAAACAGAGGAGAGAGTCAGTCCGAACCGAGTATTTAAACAGAGGAGAGAGTCAGTCCGAACCGAGTATTTAAACAGAGGAGAGAGTCAGTCCGAACCGAGTATTTAAACAGTGGAGAGAGTCAGTCCGAACCGAGTATTTAAACAGAGGAGAGAGTCAGTCCGAACCGAGTATTTAAACAGTGGAGAGAGTCAGTCCGAACCGAGTATTTAAACAGAGGAGAGAGTCAGTCCGAACCGAGTATTTAAACAGTGGAGAGAGTCAGTCCGAACCGAGTATTTAAACAGAGGAGAGAGTCAGTCCGAACCGAGTATTTAAACAGTGGAGAGAGTCAGTCCGAACCGAGTATTTAAACAGTGGAGAGAGTCAGTCCGAACCGAGTATTTAAACAGAGGAGAGAGTCAGTCCGAACCGAGTATTTAAACAGTGGAGAGAGTCAGTCCGAACCGAGTATTTAAACAGAGGAGAGAGTCAGTCCGAACCGAGTATTTAAACAGTGGAGAGAGTCAGTCCGAACCGAGTATTTAAACAGTGGAGAGAGTCAGTCCGAACCGAGTATTTAAACAGTGGAGAGAGTCAGTCCGAACCGAGTATTTAAACAGTGGAGAGAGTCAGTCCGAACCGAGTATTTAAACAGAGGAGAGAGTCAGTCCGAACCGAGTATTTAAACAGAGGAGAGAGTCAGTCCGAACCGAGTATTTAAACAGAGGAGAGAGTCAGTCCGAACCGAGCATTTAAACAGTGGAGAGAGTCAGTCCGAACCGAGTATTTAAACAGAGGAGAGAGTCAGTCCGAACCGAGTATTTAAACAGAGGAGAGAGTCAGTCCGAACCGAGTATTTAAACAGAGGAGAGAGTCAGTCCGAACCGAGTATTTAAACAGAGGAGAGAGTCAGTCCGAACCGAGTATTTAAACAGTGGAGGGAGTCAGTCCGAACCGAGTATTTAAACAGAGGAGAGAGTCAGTCCGAACCGAGCATTTAAACAGAGGAGAGAGTCAGTCCGAACCGAGCATTTAAACAGTGGAGGGAGTCAGTCCGAACCGAGTATTTAAACAGAGGAGGGAGTCAGTCCGAACCGAGTATTTAAACAGTGGAGAGAGTCAGTCCGAACCGAGTATTTAAACAGAGGAGGGAGTCAGTCCGAACCGAGTATTTAAACAGAGGAGGGAGTCAGTCCGAACCGAGTATTTAAACAGTGGAGAGAGTCAGTCCGAACCGAGTATTTTAACAGTGGAGAGAGTCAGTCCGAACTGAGCATTTAAACAGTGGAGAGAGTCAGTCCGAACCGAGTATTTAAACAGAGGAGGGAGTCAGTCCGAACTGAGCATTTAAACAGTGGAGGGAGTCAGTCCGAACCGAGTATTTAAACAGTGGAGAGAGTCAGTCCGAACCGAGTATTTAAACAGTGGAGGGAGTCAGTCCGAACCGAGTATTTAAACAGAGGAGAGAGTCAGTCCGAACCGAGTATTTAAACAGTGGAGAGAGTCAGTCCGAACCGAGTATTTAAACAGAGGAGAGAGTCAGTCCGAACCGAGTATTTAAACAGTGGAGAGAGTCAGTCCGAACCGAGCATTTAAACAGTGGAGGGAGTCAGTCCGAACCGAGTATTTAAACAGTGGAGAGAGTCAGTCCGAACCGAGTATTTAAACAGAGGAGAGAGTCAGTCCGAACCGAGTATTTAAACAGTGGAGAGAGTCAGTCCGAACCGAGTATTTAAACAGAGGAGAGAGTCAGTCCGAACCGAGTATTTAAACAGAGGAGAGAGTCAGTCCGAACCGAGTATTTAAACAGAGGAGAGAGTCAGTCCGAACCGAGTATTTAAACAGTGGAGAGAGTCAGTCCGAACCGAGTATTTAAACAGAGGAGAGAGTCAGTCCGAACCGAGTATTTAAACAGTGGAGAGAGTCAGTCCGAACCGAGTATTTAAACAGAGGAGGGAGTCAGTCCGAACCGAGTATTTAAACAGTGGAGAGAGTCAGTCCGAACCGAGTATTTAAACAGTGGAGAGAGTCAGTCCGAACCGAGTATTTAAACAGAGGAGAGAGTCAGTCCGAACCGAGTATTTAAACAGTGGAGAGAGTCAGTCCGAACCGAGTATTTAAACAGAGGAGAGAGTCAGTCCGAACCGAGTATTTAAACAGTGGAGAGAGTCAGTCCGAACCGAGTATTTAAACAGTGGAGAGAGTCAGTCCGAACCGAGTATTTAAACAGTGGAGAGAGTCAGTCCGAACCGAGTATTTAAACAGAGGAGAGAGTCAGTCCGAACCGAGTATTTAAACAGAGGAGAGAGTCAGTCCGAACCGAGTATTTAAACAGTGGAGAGAGTCAGTCCGAACCGAGTATTTAAACAGTGGAGAGAGTCAGTCCGAACCGAGTATTTAAACAGTAGAGGGAGTCAGTCCGAACCGAGTATTTAAACAGTGGAGGGAGTCAGTCCGAACCGAGCATTTAAACAGTGGAGGGAGTCAGTCCGAACCGAGTATTTAAACAGAGGAGAGAGTCAGTCCGAACCGAGTATTTAAACAGAGGAGAGAGTCAGTCCGAACCGAGTATTTAAACAGAGGAGAGAGTCAGTCCGAACCGAGTATTTAAACAGTGGAGGGAGTCAGTCCGAACCGAGTATTTAAACAGTGGAGGGAGTCAGTCCGAACCGAGCATTTAAACAGTGGAGGGAGTCAGTCCGAACCGAGTATTTAAACAGAGGAGAGAGTCAGTCCGAACCGAGTATTTAAACAGAGGAGAGAGTCAGTCCGAACCGAGTATTTAAACAGTGGAGGGAGTCAGTCCGAACCGAGCATTTAAACAGTGGAGGGAGTCAGTCCGAACCGAGTATTTAAACAGTGGAGAGAGTCAGTCCGAACCGAGTATTTAAACAGTGGAGAGAGTCAGTCCGAACCGAGTATTTAAACAGTGGAGGGAGTCAGTCCGAACCGAGCATTTAAACAGTGGAGGGAGTCAGTCCGAACCGAGTATTTAAACAGTGGAGAGAGTCAGTCCGAACCGAGTATTTAAACAGAGGAGGGAGTCAGTCCGAACCGAGTATTTAAACAGTGGAGGGAGTCAGTCCGAACCGAGTATTTAAACAGTGGAGGGAGTCAGTCCGAACCGAGCATTTAAACAGAGGAGAGAGTCAGTCCGAACCGAGTATTTAAACAGTGGAGGGAGTCAGTCCGAACCGAGTATTTAAACAGTGGAGGGAGTCAGTCCGAACCGAGTATTTAAACAGAGGAGAGAGTCAGTCCGAACCGAGTATTTAAACAGAGGAGAGAGTCAGTCCGAACCGAGTATTTAAACAGTGGAGGGAGTCAGTCCGAACCGAGTATTTAAACAGAGGAGAGAGTCAGTCCGAACCGAGTATTTAAACAGAGGAGGGAGTCAGTCCGAACCGAGCATTTAAACAGTGGAGGGAGTCAGTCCGAACCGAGTATTTAAACAGAGGAGAGAGTCAGTCCGAACCGAGTATTTAAACAGAGGAGAGAGTCAGTCCGAACCGAGTATTTAAACAGAGGAGAGAGTCAGTCCGAACCGAGTATTTAAACAGTGGAGAGAGTCAGTCCGAACCGAGTATTTAAACAGAGGAGAGAGTCAGTCCGAACCGAGTATTTAAACAGAGGAGAGAGTCAGTCCGAACCGAGTATTTAAACAGTGGAGGGAGTCAGTCCGAACCGAGTATTTAAACAGAGGAGGGAGTCAGACCGAACCGACCATTTAAACAGTGGAGAGAGTCAGTCCGAACCGAGCATTTAAACAGAGGAGAGAGTCAGTCCGAACCGAGTATTTAAACAGAGGAGAGAGTCAGTCCGAACCGAGCATTTAAACAGTGGAGAGAGTCAGTCCGAACCGAGTATTTAAACAGTGGAGGGAGACAGTCCGAACCGAGTATTTAAACAGAGGAGAGAGTCAGTCCGAACCGAGTATTTAAACAGAGGAGAGAGTCAGTCCGAACCGAGTATTTAAACAGAGGAGAGAGTCAGTCCGAACCGAGTATTTAAACAGAGGAGAGAGTCAGTCCGAACCGAGTATTTAAACAGAGGAGAGAGTCAGTCCGAACCGAGTATTTAAACAGTGGAGAGAGTCAGTCCGAACCGAGTATTTAAACAGAGGAGAGAGTCAGTCCGAACCGAGCATTTAAACAGTGGAGAGAGTCAGTCCGAACCGAGCATTTAAACAGTGGAGAGAGTCAGTCTGAACCGAGTATTTAAACAGTGGAGGGAGTCAGTCTGAACCGAGTATTTAAACAGTGGAGAGAGTCAGTCCGAACCGAGTATTTAAACAGAGGAGAGAGTCAGTCCGAACCGAGTATTTAAACAGTGGAGGGAGTCAGTCCGAACCGAGTATTTAAACAGTGGAGGGAGTCAGTCCGAACCGAGTATTTAAACAGTGGAGGGAGTCAGTCCGAACCGAGCATTTAAACAGTGGAGGGAGTCAGTCCGAACCGAGTATTTAAACAGTGGAGGGAGTCAGTCCGAACCGAGTATTTAAACAGTGGAGGGAGTCAGTCCGAACCGAGTATTTAAACAGTGGAGAGAGTCAGTCCGAACCGAGTATTTAAACAGAGGAGGGAGTCAGTCCGAACCGAGTATTTAAACAGTGGAGGGAGTCAGTCCGAACCGAGTATTTAAACAGAGGAGAGAGTCAGTCCGAACCGAGTATTTAAACAGTGGAGGGAGTCAGTCCGAACCGAGTATTTAAACAGTGGAGAGAGTCAGTCCGAACCGAGTATTTAAACAGTGGAGAGAGTCAGTCCGAACCGAGTATTTAAACAGTGGAGGGAGTCAGTCTGAACCGAGTATTTAAACAGTGGAGAGAGTCAGTCCGAACCGAGTATTTAAACAGAGGAGAGAGTCAGTCCGAACCGAGCATTTAAACAGTGGAGGGAGTCAGTCCGAACCGAGTATTTAAACAGTGGAGAGAGTCAGTCTGAACCGAGTATTTAAACAGTGGAGGGAGTCAGTCTGAACCGAGTATTTAAACAGTGGAGAGAGTCAGTCCGAACCGAGTATTTAAACAGTGGAGGGAGTCAGTCTGAACCGAGTATTTAAACAGTGGAGAGAGTCAGTCTGAACCGAGTATTTAAACAGTGGAGGGAGTCAGTCCGAACCGAGTATTTAAACAGTGGAGAGAGTCAGTCTGAACCGAGTATTTAAACAGTGGAGGGAGTCAGTCCGAACCGAGTATTTAAACAGTGGAGAGAGTCAGTCCGAACCGAGTATTTAAACAGTGGAGGGAGTCAGTCTGAACCGAGTATTTAAACAGAGGAGAGAGTCAGTCCGAACCGAGTATTTAAACAGTGGAGGGAGTCAGTCCGAACCGAGTATTTAAACAGTGGAGGGAGTCAGTCCGAACCGAGTATTTAAACAGTGGAGAGAGTCAGTCCGAACCGAGTATTTAAACAGAGGAGAGAGTCAGTCCGAACCGAGTATTTAAACAGTGGAGGGAGTCAGTCCGAACCGAGTATTTAAACAGTGGAGGGAGTCAGTCCGAACCGAGTATTTAAACAGTGGAGGGAGTCAGTCCGAACCGAGTATTTAAACAGTGGAGGGAGTCAGTCCGAACCGAGTATTTAAACAGAGGAGAGAGTCAGTCCGAACCGAGCATTTAAACAGTGGAGAGAGTCAGTCCGAACCGAGTATTTAAACAGTGGAGGGAGTCAGTCCGAACCGAGTATTTAAACAGAGGAGGGAGTCAGTCCGAACCGAGTATTTAAACAGTGGAGGGAGTCAGTCCGAACCGAGTATTTAAACAGTGGAGAGAGTCAGTCCGAACCGAGTATTTAAACAGTGGAGGGAGTCAGTCCGAACCGAGTATTTAAACAGAGGAGGGAGTCAGTCCGAACCGAGTATTTAAACAGTGGAGGGAGTCAGTCCGAACCGACCATTTAAACAGTGGAGAGAGTCAGTCCGAACCGAGTATTTAAACAGTGGAGAGAGTCAGTCCGAACCGAGTATTTAAACAGTGGAGGGAGTCAGTCCGAACCGAGTATTTAAACAGTGGAGGGAGTCAGTCCGAACCGAGTATTTAAACAGTGGAGAGAGTCAGTCCGAACCGAGTATTTAAACAGTGGAGGGAGTCAGTCCGAACCGAGTATTTAAACAGTGGAGAGAGTCAGTCCGAACCGAGTATTTAAACAGTGGAGGGAGTCAGTCCGAACCGAGTATTTAAACAGTGGAGGGAGTCAGTCCGAACCGAGTATTTAAACAGAGGAGAGAGTCAGTCCGAACCGAGCATTTAAACAGTGGAGGGAGTCAGTCCGAACCGAGTATTTAAACAGAGGAGGGAGTCAGTCCGAACCGAGCATTTAAACAGTGGAGGGAGTCAGTCCGAACTGAGCATTTAAACAGTGGAGGGAGTCAGTCCGAACCGAGTATTTAAACAGAGGAGAGAGTCAGTCCGAACCGAGTATTTAAACAGTGGAGAGAGTCAGTCCGAACCGAGTATTTAAACAGTGGAGAGAGTCAGTCCGAACCGAGTATTTAAACAGTGGAGAGAGTCAGTCCGAACCGAGTATTTAAACAGTGGAGGGAGTCAGTCCGAACCGAGTATTTAAACAGTGGAGGGAGTCAGTCCGAACCGAGTATTTAAACAGTGGAGGGAGTCAGACCGAACCGAGTATTTAAACAGAGGAGAGAGTCAGTCCGAACCGAGTATTTAAACAGAGGAGAGAGTCAGTCCGAACCGAGTATTTAAACAGTGGAGGGAGTCAGTCCGAACCGAGTATTTAAACAGAGGAGAGAGTCAGTCCGAACCGAGTATTTAAACAGTGGAGAGAGTCAGTCCGAACCGAGTATTTAAACAGTGGAGGGAGTCAGTCCGAAACGACCATTTAAACAGTGGAGGGAGTCAGTCCGAAAAGACCATTTAAACAGTGGAGGGAGTCAGTCCGAACCGAGCATTTAAACAGAGGAGAGAGTCAGTCCGAACCGAGTATTTAAACAGTGGAGAGAGTCAGTCCGAACCGAGCATTTAAACAGTGGAGAGAGTCAGTCCGAACCGAGTATTTAAACAGAGGAGAGAGTCAGTCCGAACCGAGTATTTAAACAGAGGAGAGAGTCAGTCCGAACCGAGTATTTAAACAGTGGAGAGAGTCAGTCCGAACCGACCATTTAAACAGAGGAGAGAGTCAGTCCGAACCGAGTATTTAAACAGTGGAGAGAGTCAGTCCGAACCGAGTATTTAAACAGTGGAGGGAGTCAGTCCGAACCGAGTATTTAAACAGAGGAGAGAGTCAGTCCGAACCGAGTATTTAAACAGTGGAGAGAGTCAGTCCGAACCGAGTATTTAAACAGTGGAGAGAGTCAGTCCGAACCGAGTATTTAAACAGTGGAGGGAGTCAGTCCGAACCGAGTATTTAAACAGTGGAGAGAGTCAGTCCGAACCGAGTATTTAAACAGTGGAGAGAGTCAGTCCGAACCGAGTATTTAAACAGTGGAGAGAGTCAGTCCGAACCGAGTATTTAAACAGTGGAGAGAGTCAGTCCGAACCGAGCATTTAAACAGTGGAGAGAGTCAGTCCGAACCGAGTATTTAAACAGTGGAGGGAGTCAGTCCGAACCGAGTATTTAAACAGTGGAGAGAGTCAGTCCGAACCGAGTATTTAAACAGTGGAGAGAGTCAGTCCGAACCGAGTATTTAAACAGAGAAGAGAGTCAGTCCGAACCGAGCATTTAAACAGTGGAGAGAGTCAGTCCGAAACGAGTATTTAAACAGTGGAGGGAGTCAGTCCGAACCGAGTATTTAAACAGAGGAGAGAGTCAGTCCGAAACGAGTATTTAAACAGTGGAGGGAGTCAGTCCGAACCGAGTATTTAAACAGTGGAGGGAGTCAGTCCGAACTGAGTATTTAAACAGTGGAGAGAGTCAGTCCGAACCGAGTATTTAAACAGTGGAGAGAGTCAGTCCGAACCGAGTATTTAAACAGTGGAGGGAGTCAGTCCGAACCGAGTATTTAAACAGTGGAGGGAGTCAGTCCGAACCGAGCATTTAAACAGTCATAGAGTCATAAAGTCATAGAGTTATACAGCACGGATAGAGGCCCTTCGGCCCATCGTGTCCGCGCCGGCCATCAGCCCTGTCTACTCTAATCCCATATTCCAGCATTTGGTCCGTAGCCTTGTATGCTATGGCATTTCAAGTGCTCATCCAAATGCTTCTTGAATGTTGTGAGGGTTCTTCCCTCCACAACCCTTTCAGGCAGTGAGTTCCAGACTCCAACCACCCTCTGGGTGAAAAAGTTCTTTCTCAAATCCCCTCTAAACCTCCCGCCTTTTACCTTGAATCTATGTCCCCTTGTTATAGAACCCTCAACGAAGGGAAAAAGCTCCTTAGTATCCATCCTATCTGTGCCCCTCATAATTTTGTACACCTCAATCATGTCCCCCCTCAGCCTCCTCTGCTCCAAGGAAAACAAACCCAATCTTCCCAGTCTCTCTTCATAGCTGAAGCGCTCCAGCCCTGGTAACATCCTGGTGAATCTCCTCTGCACCCTCTCCAAAGCGATCACATCCTTCCTGTAGTGTGGCGACCAGAACTGCACACAGTACTCCAGCTGTGGCCTAACCAGTGTTTTATACAGCTCCATCATAACCTCCTTGCTCTTATATTCTATGCCTCGGCTAATAAAGGCAAGTATCCCATATGCCTTCTTTACCACCTTATCTACCTGTTCCGCCGCCTTCAGGGATCTGTGAACTTGCACACCAAGATCCCTCTGACCCTCTGTCTTGCCTAGGGTCCTCCCATTCATTGTGTATTCCCTTTCCTTGTTAGTCCCTCCAAAGTGCATCACCTCGCACTTTTCCGGGTTAAATTCCATTTGCCACTGTTCCGCCCATCTGACCAACCCATCTATATCGTCCTGAAGACTGAGGCTATCCTCCTCGCTATTTACCACCCTACCAATTTTTGTATCATCAGCGAACTTACTGATCATACCTTTTACATTCATATCCAAGTCATTAATGTAGACCACAAACAGCAAGGGACCCAGCACAGATCCCTGTGGTACCCCACTGGCCACAGGCTTCCAGTCACAAAAGCAACCTTCGACCATCACCCTCTGCCTTCTGCCACTAAGCCAGTTTTGTATCCAAAGTGCCAAGGCACCCTGGATTCCATGGGCTCGTACCTTCTTGACCAGTCTCCTGTGGGGGACTTTATCGAAGGCCTTACTGAAATCCATGTATACCACATCCACTGCGTTACCCTCATCCACACGCCTAGTCACCCCCTCAAAAAATTCAATCAAATTAGTCAGACATGATCTTCCCTTGACAAAGCCATGTTGACTAT
Source organism: Heptranchias perlo (assembly GCF_035084215.1). NCBI lineage: Eukaryota > Metazoa > Chordata > Chondrichthyes > Hexanchiformes > Hexanchidae > Heptranchias > Heptranchias perlo. The sequence goes on along the minus strand of NC_090341.1, from coordinate 63,178,527 downwards.
TCCTGATTAATCCTTGCTTCTCCAAGTGGAGACTAATTTTGTCCTTCAGAATTTTTTCCAATAATTTTCCTACCACTGATGTTAGGCTCACTGGCCTGTAGTTCCTCGGTTTTTCCCTACTCCCCTTCTTGAATAATGGTACTACATTAGCGGTTCTCCAGTCCTCTGGCACATCCCCTGTGGCCAGAGAGGTTCTGAATATATGTGTTAGAGCCCCCGCAATCTCCTCCTTTGCCTCACACAGTAGCCTGGGATACATTTCGTCCGGGCCTGGGGATTTATCCATTTTTAGGCCTGCTAAAACCGCCAATACCTCCTCCCGCTCGATGTTAATATGTTCGAGTATATCACAGTCCCCCTGCCGTATTTCTATGTCTACATCGTCCTTCTCCATAGTGAAAACAGATGCAAAAAATTCATTTAGAACCCCTCCTACATCTGCCGGCTCCACACACAGATTGCCATTTTTGTCCCTAATGGGCCCTATTTTTTCCCGAGTCATCCTCTTACCCTTAATATACTTATAAAACATCTTAGGATTTTCCTTTATTTTGCTCGCCAGTGTTATTTCATGGCCCCTCCTTGATCTCCTAATTTCTTTTTTAAGTTTCCCCCTGCACTTTTTGTACTCCTCTAGGGCTTCCTCCGTCTTTAGCCTTTTGTATCCGCCAAAAGCCCTCCTTTTTTTCCTAATCCATTCTTGTATATCCCCTGACATCCAAGGTTCCCTGGAGTTCTTGGAACCACCCTTGACCTTTACGGGAACATGTTGCCATTGTATGGTCTCAATCTCCCTTCTGAAAGACTCCCATTGCTCCGATGCGGATTTTCCTACAAGCAGCTGATCCCAGTCCATTTTGGCCAGATCCTGCCTTATCCTATTAAAATCGTCCTTCCCCCAATTTAGAACCTTTATTTCCGGCCCCTCCCTGTCCTTTTCCATGACCACCTTAAATCTCACCAAATTATGGTCACTGTCACCAAAGTGCTCACCTACGAGCACTTCTTCCACTTGGCCGGCCACATTCCCTAGAATTAGGTCCAGTACCGCCCCCTCTCTTGTAGGACTTTCTACATGCTGGCTCAAAAAGCTCTCCTGGATGCACGTTAAGAATTTTGTACCCTCTAAGCCTTTTACACTCTGAGTATCCCAGTTAATATTGGGGAAGTTGAAATCCCCCACTATTATTACCCTATTATTTGCACAATTTTCTGAGATTTGCCTACATATCTGTTCCTCTATCTCCCCCTGACTGTTTGGGGGCCTATAGTACACTCCCATCAAAGTGCTTGCCCCCTTTTTGTTTTTAAGCTCCACCCATATGGCCTCATTTGAGGAACCTGGTAATATATCATCCCTCCTTATGGCAGTAATTGATTCTTTAATTAATATTGTGACCCCAGCCTCCTCTTATACCTCCCCCTCTGTCTCGCCTGAAGATTCTGTACCCCGGAATATTGAGCTGCCAGTCTTGCCCCTCCCTCAACCATGTCTCTGTGACAGCAACAATATCATACTCCCATGTGTTTATCAACACCTTCAGTTCATCCTCCTTATTCGCAAGACTCCTTGCATTAAAATAGATGCCATCCAGCCTTGCTCTTACATATTTGCCCTGTCTTCCAAGCTGACTTGTTTTTTTCTCTATATTTGGCTGCACATCACCCCCTATTGTAGCTCCACTCTGTATCCCATCCCCCTGCCAAGTTAGTTTAACCCCCCCCCCAACAGTGCTAGCAAACCTCCCCGCAAGGATATTTGTCCCGCTCTGGTTCACGTGCAACCCGTCCGACTTGTACAAGTCCCACCTTCCCCAGAAGCAGGCCCAGTGATCCAGGAAACTGAAACCCTCCCTCCTGCACCAACTCTTTAGCCACGCATTCATCTGTTCTATCCTCCTATTTCTATACTCACTAGCCCGTGGCACTGGGAGTAATCCAGAGATTACAACCTTTGAGGTCCTGCTCTTTAATCTGCTACCTAGCTCCCTAAATTCTTGATGCAGGACCTCATCTCCCTTCCTACCTATGTCGTTGGTCCCAATGTGGACCATGACCTCTGCCTGCTCACCCTCCCCCTTGAGAATGCCCTGAAACCGCTCAGTGACATCCATGACCCTGGCACCAGGGAGGCAACAAACCATCCTGGAGTCACGTTTACGGCCACAGAAACGCATGTCTGTTCCCCTTACGATAGAATCCCCTACCACTATAGCTCTTCCACTCTTTTTCCTCCCAGCCTGTGCAGCAGAGCTACCCCTGGTGCCAGTGGAGAGAGTCAGTCCGAACCGAGCATTTAAACAGAGGAGAGAGTCAGTCCGAACCGAGCATTTAAACAGAGGAGAGAGTCAGTCCGAACCGAGTATTTAAACAGTGGAGAGAGTCAGTCCGAACCGAGTATTTAAACAGTGGAGGGAGTCAGTCCGAACCGAGTATTTAAACAGAGGAGAGAGTCAGTCCGAACCGAGTATTTAAACAGAGGAGAGAGTCAGTCCGAACCGAGCATTTAAACAGAGGAGAGAGTCAGTCCGAACCGAGTATTTAAACAGTGGAGAGAGTCAGTCCGAACCGAGTATTTAAACAGAGGAGAGAGTCAGTCCGAACCGAGTATTTAAACAGTGGAGGGAGTCAGTCCGAACCGAGTATTTAAACAGAGGAGAGAGTCAGTCCGAACCGAGTATTTAAACAGAGGAGAGAGTCAGTCCGAACCGAGTATTTAAACAGAGGAGAGAGTCAGTCCGAACCGAGTATTTAAACAGTGGAGAGAGTCAGTCCGAACCGAGTATTTAAACAGAGGAGAGAGTCAGTCCGAACCGAGTATTTAAACAGAGGAGAGAGTCAGTCCGAACCGAGTATTTAAACAGTGGAGAGAGTCAGTCCGAACCGAGCATTTAAACAGAGGAGAGAGTCAGTCCGAACCGAGTATTTAAACAGTGGAGGGAGTCAGTCCGAACCGAGTATTTAAACAGTGGAGGGAGTCAGTCCGAACCGAGTATTTAAACAGTGGAGGGAGTCAGTCCGAACCGAGTATTTAAACAGTGGAGGGAGTCAGTCCGAACCGAGTATTTAAACAGTGGAGAGAGTCAGTCCGAACCGAGTATTTAAACAGTGGAGAGAGTCAGTCCGAACCGAGTATTTAAACAGTGGAGAGAGTCAGTCCGAACCGAGTATTTAAACAGTGGAGGGAGTCAGTCCGAACTGAGTATTTAAACAGAGGAGAGAGTCAGTCCGAACTGAGCATTTAAACAGAGGAGAGTCAGTCCGAACCGAGTATTTAAACAGTGGAGAGAGTCAGTCCGAACCGAGTATTTAAACAGTGGAGAGAGTCAGTCCGAACCGAGTATTTAAACAGTGGAGGGAGTCAGTCCGAACCGAGCATTTAAACAGAGGAGAGAGTCAGTCCGAACCGAGTATTTAAACAGAGGAGAGAGTCAGTCCGAACCGAGTATTTAAACAGTGGAGGGAGTCAGTCCGAACCGAGTATTTAAACAGAGGAGAGAGTCAGTCCGAACCGAGTATTTAAACAGAGGAGAGAGTCAGTCCGAACTGAGCATTTAAACAGAGGAGAGAGTCAGTCCGAACCGAGTATTTAAACAGAGGAGAGAGTCAGTCCGAACCGAGTATTTAAACAGTGGAGGGAGTCAGTCCGAACTGAGCATTTAAACAGAGAAGGGAGTCAGTCCGAACCGAGTATTTAAACAGAGGAGAGAGTCAGTCCGAACCGAGTATTTAATCAGAGGAGAGAGTCAGTCCGAACCGAGTATTTAAACAGAGGAGAGAGTCAGTCCGAACCGAGCATTTAAACAGAGGAGGGAGTCAGTCCGAACCGAGTATTTAAACAGTGGAGAGAGTCAGTCCGAACTGAGCATTTAAACAGAGAAGGGAGTCAGTCCGAACCGAGTATTTAAACAGTGGAGAGAGTCAGTCCGAACCGAGCATTTAAACAGAGGAGGGAGTCAGTCCGAACCGAGTATTTAAACAGTGGAGGGAGTCAGTCCGAACCGAGCATTTAAACAGTGGAGGGAGTCAGTCCGAACCGAGTATTTAAACAGTGGAGAGAGTCAGTCCGAACCGAGTATTTAAACAGTGGAGGGAGTCAGTCCGAACCGAGTATTTAAACAGTGGAGGGAGTCAGTCCGAACCGAGTATTTAAACAGAGGAGGGAGTCAGTCCGAACCGAGTATTTAAACAGAGGAGAGAGTCAGTCCGAACCGAGTATTTAAACAGTGGAGAGAGTCAGACCGAACCGAGTATTTAAACAGTGGAGGGAGTCAGACCGAACCGAGTATTTAAACAGTGGAGGGAGTCAGACCGAACCGAGTATTTAAACAGTGGAGAGAGTCAGTCCGAACCGAGTATTTAAACAGTGGAGGGAGTCAGTCCGAACCGAGTATTTAAACAGAGGAGGGAGTCAGTCCGAACCGAGTATTTAAACAGTGGAGAGAGTCAGACCGAACCGAGTATTTAAACAGTGGAGGGAGTCAGACCGAACCGAGTATTTAAACAGTGGAGAGAGTCAGTCCGAACTGAGCATTTAAACAGAGGAGAGAGTCAGTCCGAACTGAGCATTTAAACAGAGGAGAGAGTCAGTCCGAACCGAGTATTTAAACAGTGGAGGGAGTCAGTCCGAACCGAGTATTTAAACAGTGGAGGGAGTCAGTCCGAACCGAGTATTTAAACAGTGGAGGGAGTCAGTCCGAACCGAGTATTTAAACAGAGGAGAGAGTCAGTCCGAACTGAGCATTTAAACAGTGGAGAGAGTCAGTCCGAACCGAGCATTTAAACAGTGGAGAGAGTCAGTCCGAACCGAGTATTTAAACAGTGGAGAGAGTCAGTCCGAACCGAGCATTTAAACAGAGGAGAGAGTCAGTCCGAACCGAGTATTTAAACAGTGGAGGGAGAGAGTCCGAACCGAGTATTTAAACAGAGGAGAGAGTCAGTCCGAACCGAGTATTTAAACAGTGGAGAGAGTCAGTCCGAACCGAGTATTTAAACAGTGGAGGGAGTCAGTCCGAACCGAGTATTTAAACAGTGGAGAGAGTCAGTCCGAACCGAGTATTTAAACAGTGGAGAGAGTCAGTCCGAACCGAGTATTTAAACAGAGGAGAGAGTCAGTCCGAACCGAGCATTTAAACAGTGGAGAGAGTCAGTCCGAACCGAGTATTTAAACAGTGGAGAGAGTCAGTCCGAACCGAGCATTTAAACAGAGGAGAGAGTCAGTCCGAACCGAGTATTTAAACAGTGGAGGGAGTCAGTCCGAACCGAGTATTTAAACAGTGGAGAGAGTCAGTCCGAACCGAGTATTTAAACAGTGGAGGGAGTCAGTCCGAACCGAGTATTTAAACAGTGGAGAGAGTCAGTCCGAACCGAGTATTTAAACAGAGGAGAGAGTCAGTCCGAACCGAGTATTTAAACAGAGGAGAGAGTCAGTCCGAACCGAGCATTTAAACAGAGGAGAGAGTCAGTCCGAACCGAGCATTTAAACAGAGGAGAGAGTCAGTCCGAACCGAGTATTTAAACAGTGGAGGGAGTCAGACCGAACCGAGTATTTAAACAGAGGAGAGAGTCAGTCCGAACCGAGCATTTAAACAGTGGAGGGAGTCAGTCCGAACCGAGTATTTAAACAGTGGAGAGAGTCAGTCCGAACCGAGTATTTAAACAGTGGAGAGAGTCAGTCCGAACCGAGCATTTAAACAGTGGAGAGAGTCAGTCCGAACCGAGTATTTAAACAGTGGAGGGAGTCAGTCCGAACCGAGTATTTAAACAGTGGAGAGAGTCAGTCCGAACCGAGCATTTAAACAGAGGAGAGAGTCAGTCCGAACCGAGTATTTAAACAGTGGAGAGAGTCAGTCCGAACCGAGTATTTAAACAGAGGAGAGAGTCAGTCCGAACCGAGCATTTAAACAGAGGAGAGAGTCAGTCCGAACCGAGTATTTAAACAGTGGAGGGAGTCAGACCGAACCGAGTATTTAAACAGAGGAGAGAGTCAGTCCGAACTGAGCATTTAAACAGAGGAGAGAGTCAGTCCGAACTGAGTATTTAAACAGTGGAGAGAGTCAGTCCGAACCGAGCATTTAAACAGTGGAGAGAGTCAGTCCGAACCGAGTATTTAAACAGTGGAGAGAGTCAGTCCGAACCGAGTATTTAAACAGTGGAGAGAGTCAGTCCGAACCGAGCATTTAAACAGTGGAGAGAGTCAGTCCGAACCGAGCATTTAAACAGTGGAGAGAGTCAGTCCGAACCGAGCATTTAAACAGTGGAGAGAGTCAGTCCGAACCGAGTATTTAAACAGAGGAGGGAGTCAGTCCGAACCGAGCATTTAAACAGAGGAGAGTCAGTCCGAACCGAGCATTTAAACAGTGGAGGGAGTCAGTCCGAACCGAGTATTTAAACAGAGGAGAGAGTCAGTCCGAACCGAGTATTTAAACAGAGGAGAGAGTCAGTCCGAACCGAGCATTTAAACAGTGGAGAGAGTCAGTCCGAACCGAGCATTTAAACAGAGGAGAGAGTCAGTCCGAACCGAGTATTTAAACAGTGGAGAGAGTCAGTCCGAACCGAGTATTTAAACAGAGGAGAGAGTCAGTCCGAACCGAGTATTTAAACAGTGGAGAGAGTCAGTCCGAACCGAGTATTTAAACAGTGGAGAGAGTCAGTCCGAACCGAGTATTTAAACAGTGGAGAGAGTCAGTCCGAACCGAGCATTTAAACAGAGGAGAGAGTCAGTCCGAACCGAGTATTTAAACAGTGGAGAGAGTCAGTCCGAACCGAGCATTTAAACAGAGGAGAGAGTCAGTCCGAACCGAGTATTTAAACAGTGGAGAGAGTCAGTCCGAACCGAGTATTTAAACAGAGGAGAGAGTCAGTCCGAACCGAGTATTTAAACAGTGGAGAGAGTCAGTCCGAACCGAGTATTTAAACAGTGGAGGGAGTCAGACCGAACCGAGTATTTAAACAGAGGAGAGAGTCAGTCCGAACCGAGTATTTAAACAGTGGAGAGAGTCAGTCCGAACCGAGCATTTAAACAGAGGAGAGAGTCAGTCCGAACCGAGTATTTAAACAGTGGAGAGAGTCAGTCCGAACCGAGTATTTAAACAGAGGAGAGAGTCAGTCCGAACCGAGTATTTAAACAGTGGAGAGAGTCAGTCCGAACCGAGTATTTAAACAGAGGAGAGAGTCAGTCCGAACCGAGTATTTAAACAGTGGAGAGAGTCAGTCCGAACCGAGTATTTAAACAGTGGAGAGAGTCAGTCCGAACCGAGTATTTAAACAGTGGAGAGAGTCAGTCCGAACCGAGTATTTAAACAGTGGAGAGAGTCAGTCCGAACCGAGTATTTAAACAGTGGAGAGAGTCAGTCCGAACCGAGTATTTAAACAGTGGAGGGAGTCAGTCCGAACCGAGCATTTAAACAGAGGAGAGAGTCAGTCCGAACCGAGTATTTAAACAGAGGAGGGAGTCAGACCGAACCGAGTATTTAAACAGTGGAGGGAGTCAGACCGAACCGAGTATTTAAACAGTGGAGGGAGTCAGTCCGAACCGAGTATTTAAACAGTGGAGGGAGTCAGTCCGAACCGAGTATTTAAACAGTGGAGAGAGTCAGTCCGAACCGAGCATTTAAACAGTGGAGAGAGTCAGTCCGAACCGAGCATTTAAACAGTGGAGAGAGTCAGTCCGAACCGAGTATTTAAACAGTGGAGAGAGTCAGTCCGAACCGAGCATTTAAACAGAGGAGAGAGTCAGTCCGAACCGAGTATTTAAACAGTGGAGGGAGTCAGACCGAACCGAGTATTTAAACAGTGGAGGGAGTCAGACCGAACCGAGCATTTAAACAGAGGAGAGAGTCAGTCCGAACCGAGTATTTAAACAGAGGAGAGAGTCAGTCCGAACTGAGCATTTAAACAGAGGAGAGAGTCAGTCCGAACCGAGTATTTAAACAGTGGAGGGAGTCAGACCGAACCGAGTATTTAAACAGAGGAGAGAGTCAGTCCGAACTGAGTATTTAAACCGAGGAGAGAGTCAGTCCGAACCGAGTATTTAAACAGTGGAGAGAGTCAGTCCGAACCGAGTATTTAAACAGAGGAGAGAGTCAGACCGAACCGAGTATTTAAACAGAGGAGAGAGTCAGTCCGAACCGAGCATTTAAACAGTGGAGAGAGTCAGACCGAACCGAGTATTTAAACAGAGGAGAGAGTCAGTCCGAACTGAGCATTTAAACAGAGGAGAGAGTCAGTCCGAACTGAGTATTTAAACAGAGGAGAGAGTCAGTCCGAACCGAGTATTTAAACAGTGGAGGGAGTCAGTCCGAACCGAGTATTTAAACAGTGGAGGGAGTCAGTCTGAACCGAGCATTTAAACAGTGGAGGGAGTCAGTCCGAACCGAGTATTTAAACAGTGGAGGGAGTCAGTCTGAACCGAGCATTTAAACAGTGGAGGGAGTCAGTCCGAACCGAGTATTTAAACAGTGGAGAGAGTCAGTCCGAACCGAGTATTTAAACAGTGGAGGGAGTCAGTCCGAACCGAGTATTTAAACAGTGGAGAGAGTCAGTCCGAACCGAGCATTTAAACAGAGGAGAGAGTCAGTCCGAACCGAGTATTTAAACAGTGGAGAGAGTCAGTCCGAACCGAGTATTTAAACAGTGGAGAGCCCCCAGCTTAAACCACTGATTCGTGTTGAGCATTGTCCCACTCAGGGTGCAGTATTGGAATGGAATGAATGGGATTAAATAAGGGGAAGGGCTGAGAGGGAGAGAGAGAACATCTGAATAATTAGCTACTCAAAATGTCCACCAGCACTGTGAGCTCAGGGTTAAGACTGGGTGAACGAAGTGGGGAGGTGAAGAAATTCTTCACAGAGGGTTATTGGAACAAGTGGCTATCGAGACAGAAACTGTCAAATAATTTAAATAGGAATTGGATATTTAAAAAGGAAGAATGTGAAAGGACACTGGGAAAGGAAAGGATTCGATGGCATCAATTGAAGAGACTGCACTGGGCACAGGTGGACAATCCAAAGTGTCCCCTTCTGTGCTGTAATTGAGCAGCAGTCGATGGGGAATGAGCTGGAATGGTCAGCGGGCTACAGTCCTCATTTGACCTAGTGGGCAAATCGAGCGGATTCTATTGTGTGAATATTTGACCAGATCCGGTAAGACTGAGGGCACAGCAGAGTCGAGGGCTTTATTTATTGTCACTGCGAGATCTCCCGTCACTTTACCCACAGGTAGGCCGAGGCCCTGAGTGCGGTTACTGATATTTACTGAGCCCCCAAGTCCACACATAGGATAGAAATCCCACTGAAAATGCATTGACCGAGTTTGGGATCTGCCCCAACGCTCCTGACACTGGCCCAGGTGGTAACATTCAAAAGGGAATTGGATATATTCTTGTAAAGGAGTCATTTCTAGGGCTATGGGGAAAGAGCGGGGTTGTGGGAATAATTGGATAGCTCTTTTAAAGAGCCGACACAGGCACGATGGGCCTTCTGTGCTGTATCATTCTATGATTCTAGGTAGGATTTCCTCGCTTTGTTAATTTAAATATGTTCGGTGCCGAGAGTGTTGGAGAAATGAAGGCTTCAGATGGTAGAAGATCAGATCAGGGTCTCAGCATCAGTGGGACCAGGACTGTACATTGTGACTTGTGGAGAAAAACAGCAATGGGAATGAAAATCATAATTCCACAGCTATCCAATCCCAGCCTGGCCACACGGCAGCTTCAACCAATTTTCCTGAGCTACAAAACTCAAAATTAATTTTCCTCATTGGAAAACATATTCCAAATGTTGTGAATAGAACTCACCGAGCCAGCAGAGTGGGGGAGAGAATAGAAGTCTTGGAGAGGGAGAGAAGATATTGATAGAGGAAGGGTTGGAGATAGAGAGTAGATACAGAGAAAGAGAAAAGAGAGGCAGACACAGAGAATATGAAGAGAAGTCAGAGAGGGAGATTGGAAAACCTTCACAAGACGGAGAGACTCACACAGAGGCAGCTATTGCAGCAAATAGGTACGGTACCAATTCCTTCCATTCTTTTAAGCTTTACGCAATATTTGAAACACAGAAAAGACTGTATTCTGGGGCGGAAGATAGTGGCTGTTTTGGACAGTAAATAGAAATATTGCTCCCGAAAGACGTTGTTCTGGACACGTATCTGTTTATTTCTTAATTGAACTCTGTGCATTGATACCCTGTTATGAGTTCAAATCCCGCCACGGCAGCTGGCGAATTTAAATTCAATTAATTAAATTCAATTAATTAAAAATAAAATCTGGAATTAAAATACTAGTATCAGTAATGGTGGCCATGAAAGTACCGGATTGTCGTAAAAACCCATCTGGTTCACCAATGTCCTTGAGGGAAGGAAACCTGCCGTCCTTACCCGGTCCGGCCTATATGTGACTCCAGACCCACAGCAATGTGGTTGATTCTTAATTGCCCTCTGAAATGGCCTAGCAAACCACTCAGTTGTAAAATCTCGCTACGAAAAGTCATAATAAGAATAAAACCGGACGGACCACTAGGCACCGGACACGACAACGGCAAACCAAGCCCAGTCGACCCTGCAAGGTCCTCCTTACTAACATCTGGGGACTTGTGCCAAAATTGGGAGAGTTGTCCCACAGACTAGTCAAGCAACAGCCTGACATAGCCATACTCACAGAATCATACCTTTCAGCCAATGTCCCAGACTCTTCCATCACCATCCCTGGGTATGTCCTGTCCCACCGGCAGGACAGACCCACCAGAGGTGGCGGTACCTTGATATACAGTTAGGAGGGAGTGGCCCTGGGAGTCCTCAACATTGACTCTGGATCCGATGAAATCTCATGGCATCAGGTCAAACATGGGCAAGGAAACCTCCTGCTGATTACCACCTACCGCCCTCCCTCAGCTGATGAATCAGTCCTCCTCCATGTTGAGCACCACTTGGAGGAAGCACTGAGGGTAGCAAGGGCACAAAATGTACTCTGGGTGGGGGACTTCAATGTCCATCACCAAGAGTGGCTCGGTAGCACCACTACTGACCGAGCTGGCCGAGTCCTGAAGGACATAGCTGCCAGACTGGGCCTGCGGCAGGTGGTGAGCGAACCAACACGAGGGAAAAACTTATTTGACCTCGTCCTCACCAATCCACCTGTCGCAAATGCATCTGTCCATGACAGTATTGGTAGGAGTGACCACTGCACAGTCCTCGTGGAGACGAAGTCCCGTCTTCGCACTGAGGACACCATCCAACGTGTTGTGTGGCACTATCACCGTGCTAAATGGGATAGATTCAGAACAGATCTAGCAGCTCAAAACTGGGCATCCATGAGGCGCTGTGGGCCATCAGCAGCAGCAGAATTGTATTCCAGCACAATCTGTAACCTCATGGCCCGGCATATTCCTCACTCTACCATTACCAACAAGCTCAAGGATCAACCCTGGTTCAATGAGGAGTGTCGAAGAGCATGCCAGGAGCAGCACCAGGTGTACCTCAAAATGAGATGCCAACCTGGTGAAGCGACAACACAGGACTACATGCATGCTAAACAGTGGAAGCAACATGCTATAGACAGAGCTAAGCGATTCCACAACCAAAGGATCAGATCAAAGCTCTGCATTCCTGCCACATCCAGTCGTGAATGGTGATGGACAATTAAACAACTCATGGGAGGAAGAGGCTCTGCAAACATCCCCATCCTCAATGATGGCAGAGTCCAGCACGTGAGTGCAAAAGACAAGGCTTGAAGCGTTTGCAACCATCTTCAGTCAGAAGTGCGGAGTGGATAATCCATCTCGGCCTCCTCCCGATATCCCCACCATCACAGAAGCCAGTCTTCAGCCAATTCGATTCACTCCACTTGATATCAAGAAACGGCTGAGTGCACTGGATACAGCAAAGGCTATGGGCCCCGACAATATCCCGGATGTAGTGCTGAAGACTTGTGCTCCAGAACTAGCTGCGCCTCTGGCCAAACTGTTCCAGTACAGCTATAACACTGGCATCTACCCGACAATGTGGAAAATTGCTCAGGTATGTCCTGTCCACAAATGCAGAATAAATCCAATCCGGGCAATTACCGCGCCATCAGTCTACTCTCAATCATCAGCAAAGTGATGGAAGGTGTCGTCGACAGTGCTATCAAGTGGCACTTACTCACCAATAACCTGCTCACCGATGCTCAGTTTGGGTTCCGCCAGGACCGCTCGGCTCCAGACCTCATTACAGCCTTGGTCCTAACATGGACAAAAGAGCTGAATTCCAGAGGTGAGGTGAGAGTGACTGCCCTTGACATCAAGGCAGCATTTGACCGAGTGTGGTACCAAGGAGCCCGAGTAAAATTAAAGTCAATGGGAATCAGGGGGAAAACTCTCCAGTGGCTGGAGTCATACCTAGCACAAAGGAAGATGGTAGTGGTTGTTGGAGGCCAATCATCTCAGCCCCAGGACATTGCTGCAGGAGTTCCTCAGGGCAGTGTCCTAGGCCCAACCATCTTCAGCTACTTCATCAATGACCTTCCCTCCATCATAAGGTCAGAAATGGGGATGTTCGCTGATGATTGCACAGTGTTCAGTTCCATTCGCAATCCCTCAGATAATGAAGCAGTCCGTGCCCGCATGCAGCAAGACCTGGACAACATCCAGGCTTGGGCTCATAAGTGGCAAGTAACATTCGGGCCAGACAAGTGCCAGGCAATGACCATCTCCAACAAGAGAGAGTCTAACCACTTCCCCTTGACATTCAATGGCATTACAATCACCGAATCCCCCACCATCAACATCCGGGGGTCACCATTGAATAGAAACTTAACTGGACCAGCCATATAAATAGTGTGGCTACAAGAGCAGGTCAGAGGCTGGGTATTCTGCGGCGAGTGACTCACCTCCTGACTCCCCAAAGCCTTTCCACCATCTACAAGGCACAAGTCAGGAGTGTGATGGAATATTCTCCACTTGCCTGGATGAATGCAGCTCCAACAACACTCAAGAAGCTCGACACCATCCAGGACAAAGCAGCCCGCTTGATTGGCACCCCATCCACCACCCTAAACATTCACTCCCTTCACCACCGGCGCACCGTGGCTGCAGTGTGTACCATCCACAGGATGCACTGCAGCAACTCGCCAAGGCTTCTTCGACAGCACTTCCCAAACCCGCGACCTCTACCACTTAGAAGGACAAGGGCAGCAGGCACATGGGAACACCACCACCTGCACGTTCCCCTCCAAGTCACACACCATCCCGACTTGGAAATATATCGCCGTTCCTTCATCGCCGCTGGGTCAAAATCCTGGAACTTCCTTCCTAACAGCACTGTGGGAGAACCTTCATCACATGGACTGTAGCGGTTCAAGAAGGCGGCTCACCACCACCTTCTCAAGGGCAATTAGGGATGGGCAATAAATGCCGGCCTTGCCAGCGACGCCCACATCCCATGAACGAATAATAAAAAGGAGAAAAGATCCAAAAATTGAACAGTCGATACATCAATTAGCCTCATCTAATTATTAGATTTAGTAGTGAGTATGAACCAGACTTAGTTAATAATGTAACATTAAGGGAACATTTATGTAACACTGATCATAATATAATCGAATTCAATGTTAGGTTTGAAAAGGAGTAACACAGTTACTAAGATTCTAGATTTTGGTTTGGCTCAGTTTAACGGGATGAGACAGAGACTGTCGACAGCAAACTGGGCAAAACTGTTATCGGATAAATTACAGATGAACATTGGAAGGTGTTCAAAAAAGAACTTAGCTTAATACAGGACCAGTGTATACCCCTCGGGCAAGAGCTCGGCTTACCAAATAAAACAGCCACGGTCGACAAAAGAGGTGAGAGATAACATAGAAATAAAGGAAAGAGCATTCAAACATGCAAAGAATAGTGTACATCCAGGGGACTGGGAGAGATATGAAGAACAGCAAAGGAAGACAAAAAAGATAGCAAGAGCTGCAAAAAGAGAATATGAAATGAAACTTACAAAGGATATCAAGATTAACACAAATTTTCTACAATTATGTTAGAAGAGAAAGGGTGGTCAAGGGTTATGTGGGCCCTTTAAAAACAGATGCTGGTAATATTGCAAATGAAAATAAGGAAATGGCAGACTTGTTGAATAATTACTTTGTGTCAGTCTTCGCAGTAGAGGAAGAGGATAATATACCCGACATTCCAGGGGAACTAACAATGAATAAAGGACTGGAACTCACTGAAGTTAACATAAGTAAGAGAACAGTATTCGCGAAAATAATGGCACTAAAGACCGACAAATAGGATATAGAAGCATTGGAGAAGGTGCAACAAAAATTCAAAAGGAAGATACCAGAACTGAGAGGATAAACTTACCAGGAAAGGCTGAAAAGGCTGTTGCTCTTTTCTGATAGAGGTCTTTTGATTATGAAAGTGTTTGATACGGTAGATGTAGAGAAAATGTTTCCACTTGTGGGCGAGTACAAAACTAGGTCATAAATATAAGATAATCGCTAATAAATCCTATAGGGAATCCAGGGGATACTTCTTTACCCAAAGAGTGGTAAGAATGTGGAACATGCTAACACAAGGAGCAGTTGAGATGAATAGCATAGATGCATTTAAGAGGAATCTAGATATGTACATGAGGTAGAAAGGAATAGAATGATATGCTGATGGAGTTAGATGAAGAGGGGTGGGAGGAGGCTCGTGTGGAGCATAAACATTGGCATAGACCAGTTGGGCAGAATGGTCGTTTTTGTGCTGTAGACTCAATGTAACTGTAAATCCCCAGGACCTGATGGTTTCCACCCCAGGGTTTTAAAGGAAGTAGGTGAGGAAATTGCAGATGCTTTAGCCATAGTCTTCCAAAGTTCTCTCAATTCAGGAATTGTCCCTTTAGATTGGAAAATTACAAATATAACCCCATTATTTAAGAAAGGTGAGAGAGAGAAACCATGAAATTATAGACCTGTTAGTCTAACATCTGTTGTGGGGAAGTTATTGGAATCTATAATTAAGGACAGTGCGACTGAGCATTTAGAGAAATTTGAGCTGATTAGAGAGAGCCAACATGGATTTGTAAAGAGTAGGTCATGTCTAACGAACCCAATAGATTTTTTTGAGGAAGTAACTAAAGTAGACAGGGGAATGTCTATGGATGTAGTTTATATGGACTTCCAGAGGCATTCAATAAGGTTCCACATAAGAGACTGTTAGCAAATTATTGACCTGGTGAAGAGATTGGTTAAACAGTAGAAGACAGAGTGTAGGGATAATGGGTATGTACTCGAATTGGAAGGAAGTGACTAGTGGTGTCCCACAAGGATCTGTGCTGGGGCCTCAACTGTTCACTATATTTATTAATGACTTAGATAACACAATAGAGAGTCATATGTCCAAATTTGCTGATGGCACAAGATTGGTGGCATAGTAAGTAGTGCAGACGGGAGCATAAACTTACAAAGAGACATTGATAGATTAAGTGACTGTGCAAAACTGTGGAAGATGGATTTCAACGCAGGTTAGTGTGAGGTCATCCAATTTAGACCAAAAAAGGTTTGATCCGAGTAGTTTTAAATGGTGAAAAGCTAGGAACAGTGGAGGTCCAAAGAGATTCAGGGGTCCATGTCCACAGATCACGAAAATGTAGTAATCAGGCACAAAAAATAATCAAGAAGACTGATGGAATGTTATCCTTTTTAACTAGAGGGTTAGAATATAAAGGGGATGAAGTTTTGCTGCAGCCACACAGAGCACTGGTTATACCACATCTGGAGTACTGTGCACAGTGCTGGGCACCGCGTCTTAGAAACAACAACAACAACTCGCATTTATATCGTGCCTTTAATGTAGTAAAACGTCTCAAGGAGCTTCACAGGAACGATTATCAAACAAAAATTGACACCGATCCACATAAGGATATATTAGGACAGGTGACCAAAAGCTTGGTCAAAGAGGTAGGTTTTAAGGAGCATCTTAAAGGAGAGAGAGGTGGTGAGGCCGAGTGGTTTAGGGAGGAGTTTCCCGAGCTTAGAGCTTAGGGTTGAGGCAGCTGAAGGGAAGAGATAGGGAGGGGCGAGGCCACGGAGGAATTGGAACACGAGGATGTGAATTTTAAAATCGAGGCGTTCCCGGACCCGGAGACAGTGTAGGTCAGTGAGCACAGTGGGGATAGGTGAGCAGGACTTGGTGTCAGTTAGGAATCAGGCAGCAGAGTTTTGGATGAGCTCAAGTTCATGGAGGGTGGAAGATGAGAGGCCGGCCAGGAGAGCATTGGACTAGTCAAGTCTGGAGGTAACAAGGCATGGATGAGGATTTCAGCAGCAGATGAGCTGAGGCAGGGGCAGAGACAGGCGATATTACGGAGGTGAAAGTAGGCGGTCTTGGTGATAGAGATGATATGTTGGCTATATTGGACGTGGAAGCAGTACAGTGCAGATTCACCAGAATATTACCAGGGTTCCAAGGGTTAGATTATGAGGAGAGATTACATAAACTAGGCTTTCATTCCCTGGAATATAGACGGTTAAGGGGTGATTTCATTGAGAGGTATTTAGAATTTTGAAAGTAACTAATAGATTAAAACAGAGAGAAACTTTTTCCGCTGACTGGGGAGTCTAGGACTAGGGGATGTAACCTTAAGATCAGAGCCAACCATTCAGGAGAGAAGTTAGGAAACTTCTTCACACCAAGGGTAGTAAAAGTATGGAACTCTGTCCTACAAAAAGCAATAGGTGCTCGCTCAATTAATCATTTTAAATCTGAGATCGATACATTTTTGCTAACCAAGAGTATTAAAGGATTTTGTGCTGAAATCTCTTGAGTAGGACACCTGATTATTAATCTAGATTATTTCAGTGGATAATGAGTCCCGTGACAGGGGCAGTGATGACGTGGACTTCTTGCCCCGTGTGTTTTGAAACATCACTATTGCTGATTTTCACCTCCTTGCACCTTTCCAAAAATTTGTTGCCAGCGTATTAAAGTCATTAACAGCCTCTCAGATAGGACATACAACAAATGAAGCCTCGGAAGTTTTCCTTATAATGACAGGCCAATGCTCACCTGGCCGACCTCTCATCTTCCACCCTCCATAAACTTGAGCTCATCCAAAACAATTAGAAAACATTCAGCAATTAAACCAGAATGAGCAGGACGTGAGGTGTGAGTTAGTAACAGAAAAGTGGCGACCAGCAATGGTTCAAGCTAAGAGGTGCTAGGTATCGGGAGCAGCAGTAGCAGGAAATAAAATCTAAATGTAAGTAAGGAACAATATAGTTCATCTTCATCTATTTCTAGTTTAATAACTTTTGCTGAATGTGGCCCAGGCCAAGTGCCAGGATATCGGATCAGGCTCACCGTAGAAAATGAGTTTGCACCCCTGAGATAGACAATGTGAACTCCGCGGATTACCCTCATCCACTAACCCAGCAACTTCTTCAAAAAACTCAAGCAAGTTTGTGAGACTCGACCTTCTTTCCCGGAAGCCGTGTTGAGTTTCTCTAATGGCTCCTTCTTTTTCCCTGTGTTCATAAACAGCATCAAGCACCTTCCCTCTGATCGATGTCACACTGATGGGCCTGTCATCCCCTGGCTCTGATTTAACCCCTTTTTTGAAAATGCGAACGACATGAGCTACCTTCTAATCTCAGGGGACAATCCCTGACTCCATGGAGCTGTTGAAGGTTAGGGGCTCACAGAGCACCCGTCCTATCTCTTTAAACACCAGTGGGTGGATATCATCTGGACCTGGAGCACAATCTATTTTCAGAATTGATATTTTATCCAAAAGAGCTGAATTCAGAGCGACTGCCCTTGACATCAAGGCAGCATTTGACCGAGTGTGGCATCAAGGAGCCCGAGTAAAATTGAAGTCAATTGGAATCCGGGGGGAAACTCTCCAGTGTCTGGAGTCATACCTAGCACAAAGGAAGATGGTAGTGGTTGTTGGAGGCCAATCATCTCAGCCGCAGGACATTGCTGCAGGAGTTCCTCAGGGTAGTGTCCTAGGCCAAACCATCTTCAGCTGCTTCATCAATGACCTTCCCTCCATCATAAGGTCAGAAATGGGGATGTTTGCTGATGATTGCACAGTGCTCAGTTCCATTCGCAACCCCTCAGATAATGAAGCAGTCTGTGCCCGCATGCAGCAAGACCTGGACAACATCCAGGCTTGGGCTGATAAGTGGCAAGTAACATTCGCGCCAGATAAGTGCTAGGCAATGACCACCTCCCCTTGACATTCAATGGCATTACAATCGCTGAATCCCCCACCATCCTGGGGATCACCATTGACCAGAAACTTAACTGGACCAGCCACATAAATACTATGGCTGCAAGAGCAGGTCAGAGGCTGGGTATTCTGCAGCGAGTGACTCACATCCTGACTCCCCAAAGCCTTTCCACCATCTACAAGGCACAAGTCATGAGTGTGATGGAATACTCTCCACTTGCCTGGATGAGTGCAGCTCCAACAACACTCAAGAAGGTCGACACCATCCAGGACAAAGCAGCCCGCTTGATTGCTACCCCATCCACCACCCTAAACATTCACTCCCTTCACCACCGGCGCACCGTGGCTGCAGTGTGTACCATCCACAGGATGCACTGCAGCAACTCGCCAAGGCTTCTTCGACAGCACCTCCCAAACCCGCGACCTGTACCAACTAGAAGGACAAGGGCAGCAGGCACATGGGAACAACACCACCTGCACGTTCCCCTGCAAGTCACACACCATTTTGACTTTTTTTTATTTGTTCATGGGTTGTGGGCGTCACTGCCAAGGCCGACATTTATTGCCCATCCCTAATTGCCCTTGAGAAGGTGGTGGTGAGCCGCCTTCTTGAACCGCTGCAGTCCGTGTGGTGAAGGTTCTCCCACTATGCTTGATAGAGAATTATTAGCTGTCACTGGGACTGATAGAGATGGGTAATAATAAAGCTAAGGAATTGTTGCTGGGCTAGATGTTGGGCTATTGCACAATGTGGCTCCGGGGGGCAGCAGTGGGAGAAACCACTGTCAGCAGTCAAGTTGTGTATGTGCATATCCTCTTGCTTCGGCAAAAGTCTGCCCTTCGTCCAATCAGGACGCGACAGCGAATGACTCGCTGGTGTAAAAATCAGGGGACCAATCACAGCATGATAACTCAGATCACCTGATGTCGGTAAGCCAATGGTATGTGTACTGTATGGAGAACACTGTATTCAAAAAACGGAACTTTTGTTCGTTCGTTGATGACTGCCACCATGACTGACGTACTGTAATAAAGTTCACCTGAAGTTACCACCGGACTCAGAACCTTTTTTTCTTGGAAGTGTCGACCTACTGTATCACTTGGTCCGCAGAAACTATGAGCTCTTACAATTTGGCGTAGTCAGCAGGATCGCTGAAGGAATAGAAGATTAAGCCCTGGACACCGGACCTACATCGGCCTACGGAGGTAAGGACTCCTCTTTTATAAAAAGTCCGCGGTCGGTTGTCTATGTTTGTCTTTCCTCCACGCGATTCTGAATCTCTCCGGTTGGTAGATGGCTCGAGGTCCCATATAGAGCTCTAAATTCGACGGTATTATTTAACTAATTACCGAGCCGGCTGAAAAGCCTACGACTCGAGAGCCCAGTAAAGAAATCGGTACCATGGCAGAAGATAAGAGCAAAGAATTGCCTACAACTGTTAAAGGCGGGCAGGCCCCACCTACGGTTTCGGAAGGCGAAATTCTCCGACAGTTGAAAGAAAATATAGAGCAACAATTTGACTTCCCCAAAACCTTTACCGAGATCGAACAAAAATATGGTACCTCCAAGGGACAGTGGTCCTTGGAAGATATAAAAAGGGCCTGGGGAAAAATGACCCATATGAAGGATAAAAAACGAATCCGCTGGTCCCCAGCAGTCATGGGCCAGATCCGACAGCGAAGTGAAACGATGATGCACTCCCAACATAACCGTGATTTGACCAATGCAAAAGAACAAAAAGATGCGATTTATGAACAGTTGAAAAAGGAAAAAGTTAAATCGGAAAAGTTAGAAACTGAAAATAAGGAGCTGCAAACTAAAATTAAGGAATTGAAGAAACAGTTGCACGAAAATCCGGTAGCACAGTCAGAAGAATCCAAAGGAAAATGTGCCGGGTCCTGGCTGGGGTATCCCAGTCTGAATCAGATAGACAAAGAACAAAGGAAAACGCAGAAGCACAAAGCTGGTTTAGAGACAGATTCCGAGTCCTCTAGCGACTCTAGTGGAGAAAGTTGTACTGATGAGGAATCTCCTCGGGCGCAGCTCGCCCCACTGAAGAAAAAACGAGTTCAGATTAAATCTGAAGGAAAGACCGCCAAGAACAGTACAAAGACAAAAACGAACCAATACGCCCAAAATCAATATCACGACCCGGCGGACCCAGAAAAAATTGATAAGTGGTCGAAAGAACTGCCACACCCCAAGAGAGGGGGGATGAAGACATGGGGAACAGCTGGAACGTCTAAAAAGGCATTTACCATCTCCACCCATGGGATGGGGTCCAAATTCTGACCGTGATGGTACCCAGACCGGAGGGAAAGAAACTGGATAAGAAGGTGGGAGATGCCCTTGGCGACGACGAACAAAACTTGGCCGCCGGATGGGCCGTGATCAAACATTGGTTACAGGTATTCAGCCCTGCAAAAACGGATTGGGGAAAGATTACAGCCTGTCAGCAAAAAGGGACGGAAGAAGTGCTAGAGTACGACGAACAATTTAAAACTGTCTGGTTGGAATACTCGGCAATGAACACCGAGGGTGGACACAAGGGAATAGATGATAGCAACCTTGGACCCCTGAAGGCTGCCTTTGTCGCTGGTCTAAAACTGGAAATGTCAAAGATGCTGAAAATTACTCTCCCGGAGTGGGAGGGCCCAGGAACAAAGTATGCAGTGATAGTAGATAAGTGCAACCAACTAGACAGGGACATGGGAGCTAATGTCCAAGCCCCGCAGGCGACGGATCGAAGACCCCAGGATCCAGTCAAGGATGTACTGGGGTTGGGAAGGAAACCTGGAAAGTGCCACTACTGTGGAAAGGAAGGTCATTGGGCCAAAATGTGCAAGGCAAAACAACAAGGGAAAGGATGGCGGGGGTACCATCCAAATCGGAAGCCCGGCAGAGATTTAAGCAGCTCACACATGAGCAATAAGAGGAGTTACTCAAAGTGGTAAAAAACTAGAAGAGCCTGCCCTCGCCCTCTCAGTACCCCTCCTGGCATTGATACAACAGAGAGGAGATGGGATATATATAACCATGAGGGTGGGCGATCTGGATACGGGAGCAGAATTAACATGCTACGGAAAATCTTTATCCCTGGATGGAAGGACACGAACAGCCCATGGGGCTGGGGGTCACGGTTTGGTAATCAGAAGAACTCGACCTATGCTCATTGGACTTGGCCCACACGAATTAACTCCATCGGTCTGGATAGGCCCGGTCGACCAAGCCCTTTTGGGAATGGATGTTCTGACTCAACTGGATTCCTCGTTGCATTTTAAGGATGGTCGGGTGACATGGTCTATTAGACTTTTGAAGAAAGAGGAGTGGAAAGAACACCCAATATGGGCCAAAGATAAGAACGATTGTGGCCTACTCCAGACAGATCCCGCCTCATTTACCGGGATCACACCCCCGTGCACTAAACAATACCCCATTAATCCTACCTCCATTGCAGGAATCTTACCAGTCATCCAAAAACTGGAAGCGCGAGGGGTGCTGGTCAAAACCCATAGTTTGTCCAATAGCCCGGTATGGCCAGTACGGAAACCCAACGGCACATGGCGCCTAACTGTTGATTATAGAAAAGCCAATCAGTGTATTGATCAGAAGGCCCCGTTGATCGCGGATCCCTCCACCATTTTTAATGCCTTCACGCCGCAACATAAATGCTTCTCGGTTATAGATATGGCCAACGGATTTTGGTTGGTGCCATTGGCACCTGAGGTCCGACATGGTTTGCCTTTACCGTCCAACAGCAACAGTATACCTGGACCCGGCTACCACAGGGTTTTTTATAACAGCCCTACGGTATATCACATGGCCTTACAAAGTCATTTGCGAGAATTACCTACCATGCCCTCCACAGTTATCCAGTACGTGGGTGATATTCTGTTAGCCTCCAACACGGAAGAACAGCACGAACAGGACCTACGTACCATGCTGGACCACCTTCACCTGAAAGGACATAAGGCCAGCATCGACAAAGCACAAATAGCCCAAGAAGAGGTTGTGTACCTGGGGCAAAAGATTTCGAAAGGAAAGAGAGAACTTACCCAGGACAGGACCACAGCCATTCGGGCTGCCAAACAACCCACTACTATCCAAGAACTCAGGTCCTTTTTGGGTTTGTGCAACTTTAACAGAAATTGGATCGACTCCTACACACAGCTTGCTCAGCCATTGAATGACCTCTTAAAGGGGAAGCGGACATCAAAGGAAGCCATTGCCCTCATGAAAGAACAGTAAGAGGCCTTCGCGAATCTGAAAAAGGCCTTGTGTTCGGCACTGGCTCTGGGAATCCCCGACAGCGGTAAGACATTTACCCTGTTTGTCCATGAGAAAGAAGGATACATGACAGCTATACTGACGCAAGAACATGGGGATCGGCAAAGGCCTATTGGCTATTATTCGGCAATACGGATGCGGTAGCCCTCGGATGGGGAAGTTGCCTAAGGGCTATGGAAGCTACATGTCGAGCGGCAATGACCACTGCGGGACTAGTCCTCGACCAAAAGCTGATTGTCAAGTGTCCCCACACCGTGCATGCCTTGCTGTCTATGAATAGAGTGTCTCAGGTGACAGCAGCTAGATGGACCCGATGGACAGCAGTCTTGGAAGCTCCTAACCTCCATATCGTCCGGGCCAGCCCGGTTAGTCCCGCAACTATGCTCCCGCTGTCCGAGCAGCAAAAGGGAGGAGAATATGGAGAAGGGCATGACTGTGTGGAGATTTACTAGGATGCTACCGGGACTTGATGGTTTGACTTACAGGGAGAGGTTAGACAGACTGGGACTTTTTTCCCTGGAGAGTAGGAGGTTTAGGGGTGATCTTATAGAAGTCTATAAAATAATGAGGGGCATAGATAAGGTCGATAGTCAAAATCTTTTCCCAAAGGTAGGGGAGTCTATAACGAGGGGGCATAGATTTAAGGTGAGAGGGGAGAGATACAAAAGGGTCCAGAGGGGCAATTTTTTCACTCAAAGGGTGGTGAGTGTCTGGAACGAGCTGCCAGAGGCAGTAGTAGAGGCGGGTACAATTTTGTCTTTTAAAAAGCATTTGGACAGTTACATGGGTAAGATGGGTATAGAGGGATATGGGCCAAGTGCAGGCAATTGGGACTAGCTTAGTGGTATAAACTGGGCGACATGGACATGTTGGGCCGAAGGGCCTGTTTCCATGTTGTAACTTCTATGATTCTATGAAACAGAAGAAGCAGCATTAGCAGAAGAACCTTTGCACAATCCAGACCTCATCCTTTTTACAGATGGTTCCTCCTTTGTTGACAATGGCACCAGAAAAGCAGGATGGGCCGTTACAACTTTACATGAGGTGGTGACAAAATGCTGCCTACCCTCAGGAACGTCAGCCCAACAGGCCGAGTTGCGAGCCCTGTCGGAAGCATGTCGGGTAGCGGAAGGACAAACAGCTAATATCCACACGGACTCACGCTACGCTTTTGGAGTCGCTCACGACTTTGGTCAATTATGGCGGAAAAGAGGATTTCTCACAGCAGCAGAAACACCTGTTCGAAATGGAAAAGAAGTCCGAGATTTACTAGAAGCCATACGGTTACCCCAGGAATTATCTATCTTGAAATGTAAAGCCCATACAAAAGAAGATACCACAGAAGCACAAGGAAACGCCCTAGCTGATCAGGCAGCCAAAGAAGCGGCTTTTCAATCCCCAGAAGAACCACCACAGATGTGCAGACTAGCAGCACTCGGTCTGACACAGGACCTACGGACAATGCAAGGCCATTGCTCGAAAGAGGAAAAATGGACATGGATGGAGGCAGGAATTAAGCTATGTGAAGATGGCGTCTGGAGACAGAGAGATACCAACAAGCCAGTCGCCCCACAGGCACTGATGCCCTTCTTAGCCCAACGGACCCACTCATGGGGACACCTGGCCCCACAACAGATGACAGCCAGGTTTCAGGACAGTGGGGTCGGGGATTCAAAAAACATGCCCAGCTGGTAGCAGACCGCTGTGTGGTCTGTCAGACAAATAATCCCGGACCCATCACAATAATGCCCCAACTGAAGCCCCCTGCCCCTGCCGGACCATTCCAGCATTTACAGGTGGACTATATATCTCTCCCTCCATGTCAAGGATACACCGACCTTTTGGTCATTGTCGACAGATTCTCCAGATGGGTAGAAGCTGTCCCAACCAGAAGAGCCACGGCCAATCATACTGCTAAGGTCTTGTGCAAAGATTATATTCCCTGATGGGGAGTCCCGACCAGCATTGACTCTGACCAGGGAACCCACTTCACAGGTGCGGTCTGCCAAGAAGTCGGTAGGTTACTAGGCATTACTTGGGATTTGCACTGTCCTTATCACCCACAATCATCAGGACAAGTGGAGCGAATGAATTGAACTCTGAAACAACGACTTGCCAAATATTACCAGGAAGGAACACCATGGCCTCAGGCACTACCAATAGTCCTGTGCAGTATTAGGGCAACTCCAAATAGGACCACGGGTCTGAGTCCGTTCAAAATCATAACAGGGAGACCCATGTCGCTGCCAGGAACCATTGATTTGCGAAAAGCTGATTGTCACTTAATGAGTGACGCTTTATTGGAATACTGTCAGAACCTAACAAACGCTATTAGTTCTGCTTCACGACAGGTATCGGCAGCTTGGGGAGATCCACCAGAAGGAGGACACGACATTATCCCAGGAGTTTGGGTTTACGTGAAGAAGATACATAAAGAACCTTTGGGCGCTAAGTGGGAAGGACCTTACCAAGTGTTGCTAACCACTCCAGCAGCTGTTAAAGTCCAAGGGAAGAAAGCTTGGATCCACGTATCTCATGTTAAGAGAGCCTCCAGTGATTAAGTTTGTTTAAAGACGGGGTGCCTAATTATTTTGCAATTGTGTTTGAGACTGGCAGGTTGCCACTATGATTAAGTATATGTGTTCTTGTCTGCATGTATTCTAGGCATCTGCCTTCTTTTAACCAGTCAACCCTCCACGCCTCAGGAGAATAATCAAATACCTAGGGAATTACATGTAAATACCTTTTTGTATATGTTACACACTTATGCCAAGGGGAGTGATGTTTCTAGTTGTTGGGTATGTGCTCACATACCCATACATTCTATGTAAGGAGTCTTACAACACCAGGTTATAGTCCAACAGCTTTAAAGCTGTTGGACTATAACCTGGTGTTGTAAGACTCCTTACATTTGTCCACCCCAGTCCATCACTGGCATCTCCACATCATACATTCTAGAGGAGGCATCCCCTTGAGGCCCATCCCGTTTACTGAACAGGAGACAGCCGAATGGTGGTACCATCAGAGCAGGACTGATCAAGATGGAACTCGGAAAGGAGCCTCTACGCAGGGAGGAAGTTACATAGTAGGCTATAATATGGGAGATTATTATCAAAATCGAACAGGGTGTAGTTTGACTGCCTTCTCAGGGTGGTACAAGCCAGATTATAACAGAATCTCCCAACCCTCATTTTTGGCATTGGCAAACACATCAGCTGGAAAAGCTAATGGCACAATTTGTCTGATCAAAAACCATGATCAGGGACAGGATATGGGGTGGAGCAATTGCTCACAATACGTCAACATGACAAACGGCCCAGACCGTGAATCGCGTAATGTGATGTCCTTGCCCAAGTGTTCCGACTCTTCCTCCCCTTTTAGAGATAAATGGTCACCGGAAGGCATTCCTGATTATAGCGCCTATAATGGGACCTACTTTATTTGAGGTCACAAGGCCTACCCCTGGTTACCAGAATCCTGGACAGGATCTTGTTATTTGGGTGGAAACACCCGGCATTCGGCCTCCCTGCCGGAGCCGCCTCGCTGGCAAAGAGCGAGACGATCAGTTACAGAAACGGAGAGATTCTTCGCTATCTTGGGTCCCTGGTATGGGACCGCAAAACTGGCAAGGGAGACAATTAACATGGCATCCGTCCTAGAAATGGTGGCCAACGATACCTCTGAAGCACTGGGTAAGATTAGTGCGGAAATGGTAGCAATCCGCACGATAGCCCTACAGAACAGAATGGCCCTTCTGGCTGAACAGGGAGGCACTTGTGCCCTAATAGGAGCCGAATGTTGTACCTCCATCCCAGATAGCTCCGAAGAGATCACTAATCTGGCAGAGCAGATCCGAAAGGAGGTAGAAAAACTTAAACAGCCTCCAGCCTCCACCTTGTGGGATTGGGCGATGGGATGGGTAGGCTCACTAGGAACTTCATTGGTGCAAGGTCTAATTTTATTCTTTGTAGTTATCTTCCTTTTATATTGCTTGTATATGTTGATTAAATGCTGTTGCAACCAGGCGGCTGTAGCCGCTGCCCCACAGGTGAGATGCTTTGCAGGTTCCCACAGACCATTTTCTACATCGCACAGGGGCACGTTATGTTTGAGGGAAAATTGTCTATGAAGTGATGTTGCGAAGCTATAAGCAAGGTGGGCGGGAACTCCTTGGATTAAATTGGAATGATGAGGTTAATTAACCTATTAAAATCAGACTTTCATTGTGGCCACGGTGAAATTCTGGTTGGTGTAAATTTGTGTAGAACTACTAGTCCGGACATGTGGCGAAACACAGCAACAATTAAGGGAACATGTATGGAGTTAGTTTGTGATTCTGTATTAGGGAGAATCAAAGGTGGGACTGATAGAGAATTATTAGCTGTCACTGGGACTGATAGAGATGGGTAATAATAAAGCTAAGGAATTGTTGCTGGGCTAGATGTTGGGCTATTGCACAATGTGGCTCCGGGGGGCAGCAGTGGGAGAAACCACTGTCAGCAGTCAAGTTGTGTATGTGCATATCCTCTTGCTTCGGCAAAAGTCTGCCCTTCGTCCAATCAGGACGCGACAGCGAATGACTCGCTGGTGTAAAAACCAGGGGACCAATCACAGCATGATAACTCAGATCACCTGATGTCGGTAAGCCAATGGTATGTGTACTGTATGGAGAACACTGTATTCAAAAAACGGAACTTTTGTTCGTTCGTTGATGACTGCCACCATGACTGACGTACTGTAATAAAGTTCACCTGAAGTTACCACCGGACTCAGAATCTTTTTTTTTAAACTTCAGGTGGTAGAGGTCGCGGGTTTGGGAGGTGCTGTCGAAGAAGCCTTGGTGAGTTTCTGCACTGCATCCTGTGGATGGACTTGGAAATATATCGCCGTTCCTTCATCGTCGCTGGGTCAAAATCCTGGAACTCCCTTCCTAACAGCACTGTGGGAGAACCTTCACCACACGGACTGCAGCGGTTCAAGAAGGCGGCTCACCACCACCTTCTCAAGGGCAATTAGGGATGGGCAATAAATGCCGGCCTCGCCAGCGACGCCCACATCCCATGAACGAATTTTAAAAAAAATTAATGCCCGCCTTAAATGGTAGACCCAGGACTGTCGCACAAACAGGTTAAATCATCATAGAATAATTAGCACAGTCATTTTTAGACTGGACGCCGCACGGCGACTTTGCTGTCAGTGAAGAGAGACGAGAAAGACCAAAGTGCCGTTTGCCTCTCTCGGTGTGGCCCTGAAGGACTGTGTCCAGGCTGAAGTTCTGTTTCCACCAGACGATCCTCCCCCAGATTGTCCTTTCTGAGCTCCAGCCAGGTGATGCTAAACACTCAGGTGGGAAAGACCAAAATCTACAACAGGGTGTTTGAAACAAAGCTGATTTATTTAACAGATATCCAGAATATTAATAACCCCTATAACTGGGCTGGAGTTTAACATCAGCAGAAACAAACCCCAACTGTCAGAATGAACATGGTTCAGTCCTGGATGTGATTAACAGCAGAATCCAACCCCTGCAGTCATATGTGAACTCGCTGGTGTCTCAGCACGTGTGATGACTGAGTGAATCCCTTCCCACACACGGAGCAGGTGAACAGTCTCTCCCCAATGGGCGTGAGTTGATCTGTCAGCAGTTCATTTCTGCTTTTAAAGCTCTTCTCACAGTCAGTGAATTAAAAGGTCACTCAATAGTGTGAACAAGTTGATGTTTCAGAAGGTGGGATGATCGAGTGAATCCCTTCCCACACACAGAGCAGGTGAACAGTCTCTCCCCAGAGTGAGTGCGTTGGTGTTTCAGCAGATCATTGGTGCTTTTAAAGCCCGTTCACAGTCAGAACATTTAAATGGTCTCTCATCGGTGTGAACTCGCTGGTGTGACAGAAGGTGGGATGACCGAGTGAATCCCTTCCCGCACACAGAGCAGGTGAACGGCCTCTCCCCAGTGTGAGTACGTTGGTGTGTCAGCAGATTCCTTTTGGTTTAAACCTCTTCTCACAGTCAGAACATTTAAAAGGTCTCGTCAGTGTGAACTCGCTGGTGCGTCAGAAGGTGGGATGAACAAGTGAATCCCTTCCCATACACGGAGCAGGTGAACGGCCTCTCCCCAGGATGAGTACGTTGGTGTTCCAGCAGATTACATTTGCTTTTAAAGCTCTTTCCACAGTCAGAACATTTGAAAGGTCTGTTATCAGAATGAACTCGCTGGTGTCTCAGCAGGTTGGATGACCAAATGAATCTCTTCTCACACACACAGCAGGAGAATAGCCTCTCCCCAGTGTGAGTGCGCTGGTGTATCAGGAGGCCGTATGACTGAGCGAATCCCTTCCCACACACGGAGCAGGAGAACGGCCTCTCCCCAGTGTGAGTGCGCTGGTGTATCAGGAGGCCGTATGACGGAGTGAATCCCTTCCCACACACGGAGCAGGTGAACGGCCTCTCCCCAGTGTGACTGCGTCGATGAGTTTCCAGCTCTGAAGGGTAATTAAGTCCTTTCCCACAGTCCCCACATTTCCACGGTTTCTCTGTGGTCCGGGTGACCTTGTGTCTCTCCAGGTTGGATAATCAGTCCACACACAGAACACGTGTACGGTTTCTCCCTGCTGTGAATGGTGTGATGTTTTTTCAGGCTGTGTAACTGGTTAAAGCTCTTTCCACACTCAGTGCACTGGAACACTCTCACTCGGGTGTGTGTGTCTCGGTTCTTTTCCACTCACACTGATGTTTGAAATCTTCTCCCACAGACAGAACAGACAAACATTTCTCCTTCCACATTCAAAGGCCGATGATATTCAGGTCCTGATGAATCGAGTGACTCTGTCAGATCTTGATGTGATCTTTGGTTTGAGTTTCCTGTCTGAAAATCCTCCCCTTCTATTATCCTGTAAAAGGAGTTTACAAAAGTCATCACTGTAAGTACAGGATAGAAATTCAGAACAGGCTATTCTAATTGCTATGGAACATTCTTTCCTCTCGTTTCCCCTAAGCTGTAAATCCCCGTCCCACACATTCTCCTCCCTGTGCTAAAATCCAAACCCATCGCATCATCTTTCAGTGGCCCTAAACCATGAGTGTAAGGGTGAGAGAGCGAGAGAGAGTGAATGTGAGAGAGCGTGAGAGAGAATGAATGTGAGAGAGTGCATGCGAGAGAATGAATGTGAGTGCAGCAGTGGGCTCGGTGTGGATAATGAAGTGGAGCTTGTTTCAGTGGGGCAGCAGTGATCATAATCTCATTAGGTTTAGAATAGTTATGGAAAAGGACAAGGAACAAAAAAATGTGAAAATACTTAACTGGCGGAGGGCTAATTCCAGTGAGTTAAAAAGGGATCTTGTCCAGGTGGATTGGAATCGAAAATTGGCAGGCAGAACAGTCATTGAACAATGGGGGGCCTTCAAGGAGGAGTTGGTTCAGGTACAGAGTAGACAGATCCCCACGGGGGAGAAAGGAAGGGCATCCAAAGCTAGAGCTCCCTGGATAACTAAAGAGATAGAGATTAAAATTAAACAGAAAAGGGAGGCTTATGACGAATGTAAGGTTCATAATACAGTAGAGAACCAGGCTGAACAAAGAAAGTACAGAGGAGATCGAAAAAAGGGAATAAGAGGTGCAAAGAGGGAGTATGAGAATAGATTGGTGGTTAACATAAAAGGGAATCCAAAAGTCTTTTATAAACATACAAACAGTAAAAGGGGAGTCAGAGGAAGGGTGGGGTCGATTAGGGACAAAAAAGGAGATCTCCTTGTGGAGCCAGAGGGCATGGCTGAGGCACTAAATGAATACTTTACATCCATCATCACCAGAGACGAGGATTCTGGCATTGTAACAGTAAAGGAGGAGGTAGTAGTGATATTGGAGATGATAAAAATAAATAAAGAGGAGGTACTTAAAAGATTGGCAGTGCTCAAAGTAAAAACGTCTTTCGGTCCAGATGGGATGCCTCCGAGATTACTGAGGGAAGTAAGGGTGTAGATAGAGGAGGCTCTGACCACAATCTTCCAATCCTCCTTGGATATGGGAGTGGTGTCTGAGGACTGGAGGATTGCAAGTGTCACACCCCTGTTCATAAATATGGGAGAGGATTAAATCTGGCAATTACAGGCCAGTCAGCCTAACATCGGTGGTGGGAAACTTCGAGAGACCAGAATCCGGGTTAAAATTAATTCTCACTTGGAAGAACATGGGTTAATAAATGACAACCAATATAGATTTGTTAAAAGCAAAATCATGTCTGACTAATTTGATTGAGTTCTTCAATGAAATAACAGAGAGGGTTGATGAGGGTAGTGCACTCGATGTTGTGTAAACGGACATTTAAAAGGCGTTTGGTAAAGTACCACCGAATGGAACTGTTGGTAAAATTGAAGCCCATGGCAGCATGGATACAAAATTGGCTGAGAGACAGAATGCAGTGGTGAACCATTGTTTTACAGACTGGAAGGAAGTATACAGTGATGTTCCGCAGGGATTGGTATTAGGACCATGACTCTTTTTGATATATATTAATGACCTAGACGTGTAATTGTGGGATGCCACAAAGATCAGTGCTTGGGCCTCAGCTATTTAAAATATATATCAATGAGTTATATGATGGGACCGAGTGTAATGTATCCAAGTTTGCTGACGATACAAAGCTAGGTGGGAAAGTAAGTTGTGAGGAGGACACAAAGAGTCTGCAAAGGGATATGGACAGGTTAAGTGAGTGGCAGATGGAGTATAATGTGGGGAAATGTGAGATTATTCATTTTGGTAGGAAGAATAGAAAAACAGAATATTTTTTAAATGGTGAGAAACTATTAAATGTTGGTGTTCAGAGAGATTTGGGTGTCCTCGTACAAGAAACACCGAAAGATAACATGCAGGTACAGCAAGCAATTCGGAAGGCAACTGGAATGTTGGAATTTATTGCAAGGGGGTTGGAGTAGAAGAGTAAGGAAGTCTTGTTGCAATTGTACAGAGGTTTGGTGAGACCTCACCTGGAGTACTGTGTACAGTTTTGGTCTCCTTATCTAAGGAAGGATATACTTGCCTTAGAGCCGCTGCAGTGAAGGTTCAGTCGATCGATTCCTGGGATGAGAGGGTTGTCCTATGAGGAGAGATTGAGTAGAATGGGCCGATACTCTCTGGAGTGACTGACGGACTGACGGACGGACGGACTGACTGACTGACTGACGGACGGACTGACGGACGGACGGACGGACGGACGGACGGACGGACGGACGGACGGACGGACGGACGGACGGACTGACTGACTGACTGACTGACGGACTGACTGACGGACGGACGGACGGACGGACGGACGGACGGACGGACGGACTGACTGACTGACTGACTGACTGACTGACTGACTGACTGACTGACGGACGGACGGACGGACGGACGGACGGACGGACGGACGGACGGACGGACGGACGGACTGACGGACGGACGGACGGACTAGCGTATATCAGGCTGGGACACCATCACACCAATCAACGGTGTCACTAGTGTTCAGACAGGTGCGCGACGGAAAACATTACATCCCAGTATACTGAATACACAATGGGTCCGATTACAGAGAGAGAGAGAGACCCGAAAGGCAGAGAGAGAGAGAGAGAGAATGATCAGTCGTATTACAAACAGATACATGTTTTCCCTGCTGGTGGGGTAACGTGTAGCGTGACATGAACCCAAGATCCCGGTTGAGGCCGTCCTCATGGGTGCGGAACTTGGCTATCAATTTCTGCTCGACGATTTTGCGTTGTTGTGTGTCTCGAAGGCCGCCTTGGAGTACGCTTACCCGAAGATCGGTGGCTGAATGTCCTTGACTGCTGAAGTGTTCCCCGACTGGGAGGGAACCCTCCTGTCTGGCGACCTGACGAAGGAGGTAAGCTCCGAAAGCTTGTGATTTTCAAATAAAACTGTTGGACTAGAACCTGGTGTTGTAAGATTCCTTACATTTGTCCACCCCAGTCCATCACCGACATCTCCACATCATTTTTAAAGCTGATTGATGTCAGACTCGAGGGGAATCTGGCCCTTTGTGTTGGGGCTTTAAACAGATGGAACCTGTGGGTGGAGCAAAGATTTCAACATTGGTTATAAAATGGATAAATTCAGGACAGACAGCAGGGATTATTGGAGGAAATAACACAGTGTAGGGATAAAATGCAATGGGTGTTGTGAAGATGGATTGTTAAAAAGTGTTTGATAAGATGCCGGACAGGAGGCTTGTTGATAAGATTAAAGCTCACGGTATCACAGGGAGTGGGTCAGTGTGGATGGGAAGTTGGATAAAGGGCAGAGTAGTGGTTAATGGATGTTTTTCAGACTGTGGGGATATAAACAGTGGTGTCCCCAGGGGCAGTGTTGGGACCATTGCTCCTCTCAATACAGAGCAATGACCTGGGCTTGGGTACAAGGGCATAAGGTCAACATTTCCTGACAACACCAAGATAGGGAGCATTAAGAACTGTGAAGAGGAATGTGAGCAACTTCAGTGTGACATCGGAACATTAGGAACAGGAGTAGGCCATTCAGCCCCTCGATCCTGTTCCACCGTTCAGTGAGATTGGTGTCAGTGACTGTGGGGTTGGTTTATATCAGACAGGAGGAGATTGGTGTCAGTGACTGTGGGGTTGGTTTATATCAGACAGGAGGAGATTGGTGTCAGTGAGTGTGGGGTTGGTTTATATCAGACAGGAGGAGATTGGTGTCAGTGACTGTGGGGTTGGTTTATATCAGACAGGAGGAGATTGGTGTCAGTGACTGTGGGGTTGGTTTATATCAGACAGGAGGAGATTGGTGTCAGTGAGTGTGGGGTTGGTTTATACCAGACAGGAGGAGATTGGTGTCAGTGACTGTGGGGTTGGTTTATATCAGACAGGAGGAGATTGGTGTCAGTGAGTGTGGGGTTGGTTTATATCAGACAGGAGGAGATTGGTGTCAGTGACTGTGGGATTGGTTTATTTCAGACAGGAGGAGATTGGTGTCAGTGAGTGTGGGATTGGTTTATATCAGACAGAAGGAGATTGGTGTCAGTGACTGTGGAATTGGTTTATATCAGACAGGAGGAGATTGGTGTCAGTGACTGTGGGGTTGGTTTATATCAGACAGGAGGAGATTGGTGTCAGTGACTGTGGGGTTGGTTTATATCAGACAGAAGGAGATTGGTGTCAGTGACTGTGGAATTGGTTTATATCAGACAGGAGGAGATTGGTGTCAGTGACTGTGGGATTGGTTTATTTCAGACAGGAGGAGATTGGTGTCAGTGAGTGTGGGGTTGGTTTATATCAGACAGGAGGAGATTGGTGTCAGTGACTGTGGGGTTGGTTTATTTCAGACAGGAGGAGATTGGTGTCAGTGAGTGTGGGATTGGTTTATATCAGACAGGAGGAGATTGGTGTCAGTGACTGTGGGGTTGGTTTATATCAGACAGGAGGAGATTGGTGTCAGTGACTGTGGGGTTGGTTTATATCAGACAGGAGGAGATTGGTGTCAGTGACTGTGGGATTGGTTTATTTCAGACAGGAGGAGATTGGTGTCAGTGAGTGTGGGATTGGTTTATATCAGACAGGAGGAGATTGGTGTCAGTGACTGTGGGGTTGGTTTATATCAGACAGGAGGAGATTGGTGTCAGTGACTGTGGGGTTGGTTTATATCAGACAGGAGGAGATTGGTGTCAGTGACTGGGAATGGTTTATATCAGACAGGAGGAGATTGGTGTCAGTGACTGTGGAATTGGTTTATATCAGACAGGAGGAGATTGGTGTCAGTGACTGTGGAATTGGTTTATATCAGACAGGAGGAGATTGGTGTCAGTGACTGGGAATGGTTTATATCAGACAGGAGGAGATTGGTGTCAGTGACTGTGGAATTGGTTTATATCAGACAGGAGGAGATTGGTGTCAGTGACTGTGGGGTTGGTTTATATCAGACAGGAGGAGATTGGTGTCAGTGACTGGGAATGGTTTATATCAGACAGGAGGAGATTGGTGTCAGTGACTGGGAATGGTTTATATCAGACAGGAGGAGATTGGTGTCAGTGACTGTGCGGTTGGTTTATATCAGACAGGAGGAGATTGGTGTCAGTGACTGTGCGGTTGGTTTATATCAGACAGGAGGAGATTGGTGTCAGTGACTGTGGGATTGGATTATATCAGACAGGAGGAGATTGGTGTCAGTGACTGGGATTGGTTTATATCAGACAGGAGGAGATTGGTGTCAGTGACTGTGGGGTTGGTTTATATCAGACAGGAGGAGATTGGTGTCAGTGAGTGTGGGGTTGGTTTATATCAGACAGGAGGAGATTGGTGTCAGTGAGTGTGGGGTTGGTTTATATCAGACAGGAGGAGATTGGTGTCAGTGAGTGTGGGGTTGGTTTATATCAGACAGGAGGAGATTGGTGTCAGAGACTGTGGGGTTGGTTTATATCAGACAGGAGGAGATTGGTGTCAGTGACTGGGAATGGTTTATATCAGACAGGAGGAGATTGGTGTCAGTGACTGGGAATGGTTTATATCAGACAGGAGGAGATTGGTGTCAGTGACTGTGCGGTTGGTTTATATCAGACAGGAGGAGATTGGTGTCAGTGACTGTGGGATTGGATTATATCAGACAGGAGGAGATTGGTGTCAGTGACTGGGATTGGTTTATATCAGACAGGAGGAGATTGGTGTCAGTGAGTGTGGGGTTGGTTTATATCAGACAGGAGGAGATTGGTGTCAGTGAGTGTGGGGTTGGTTTATATCAGACAGGAGGAGATTGGTGTCAGTGAGTGTGGGGTTGGTTTATATCAGACAGGAGGAGATTGGTGTCAGTGACTGGGTTCAGGAACTGGAATTAGCCATTTAGCCCCTCAAGTCTGCTCTACCGTTGAATTAGATCAGGACTAGTCTGTGCCACAACTCTATTTACTCGCCTTTGCTCCATATCCCTTTCAACCCTCACACAACACAAATCTATCAATCTCAATATTGAAAATTTCAATTACTCCCAGCATCCACAGCCTTTCGGGGAGGTGAGCTTGAGATTTCCACCACCCTTTGTTTGAAAAATTGCACCTTATTTTGCTCATAAATGACCTAGCTCTAATTTTAACATTATCACGAAGGTGGCAGATGGAGTACAATGTGGGGAAATGTGAATTTTTTCACTTTGATAAGAAGAATAGGAAAGCAGAATATTTTTGGAATAGGTGAGAGACTAAGAAATGTTGTTGTTCAGAGGGATTTGGGTGTCCTCATACACGGATCACAGGAAGTTAATATGCAGGTACAGCAAACAATTAAGAAATCAAATGGTCTGATGGCCTGTATTGCAAGGGGTTGGAGTATAAGAGTAAGGGAGACTTGCTGCAATTATATCGGGCTTTGGTGAGACCACACCTGGAGCACTGTGTACAATTTTGGTCTCCTTACCTGAGGAAGGATATACTTGCCTTCGAGGGGGTGCAACGCGGGTTCACTATATTGATTCCTGGGATGAGAGGGTTGTTGTATGAGGAGAGAGTGAGCAGAATGGCCCTATATTCTCTGGAGTTTAGAAGAATGAGAGGTGATCTCATTGAAATTTCTAGAATTCTTGGAAGGTTTGACAGGGTAGATGCTGAGAGGCTGTTTCCCCTGGCTGGAGGGTCTAGAACCAGGGGACATAGTCTCAGGATAAGGGGTCGGCCATTTAGGACTGAGATGAGGAGGAATGTCTTCATTCAGAGGGTTGTGAATCTTTGGAATTCTCTACCCCAGAGGGCTGTGGATGCTCAGTCGTTGAATATATTCAAGAATGAGAACGATAGATTTTTGGACACCAGGGGAATCATGGAATCAGCAGGAAAGTGGAGTTAAGGTCGAAGATCAGCCATGTACTTACTGAATGGCAGAGCATGCTTGAGGGGCCATAGGGCCCACTCCTGTTCCTATTTCTTATGCCCTCTTGTTCTGGATTCTCCCTCCAGAAGAAATCATTCCTCTGTATTTTTTTTATTCGTTCATGGGATGTGGGCATCGCTGGCGAGGCTGGCATTTATTGCCCATCCCTAATTGCCCTTGAGAAGGTGGTGGTGAGCCGCCTTCTTGAACCGCTGCAGTCCGTGTGGTGAAGGTTCTCCCACAGTGCTGTTAGGAAGGAAGTTCCAGGATTTTGACCCAGCGACGATGAAGGAACGGCGATATATTTCCAAGTCAGGATGGTGTGTGACTTGGAGGGAAACGTGAAGGTGGTGTTGTTCCCATGTGCCTGCTGCCCTTGTCCTTCCAGGTGCTGTCGAAGAAGCCTTGGCGAGTTGCTGCCGTGCATCCTGTGGATGGTACACACTGCAGGCACTGTGTGCCGGTGGTGAAGGGAGTGAATGTTTAGGGTGGTGGATGGGGTGCCAATCAAGCAGGCTCCTTTGTTCTGGATGGTGTCGAGCTTCTAAAATAAATTTAAAACAGAAATAGACAGTTTCCTAGAAGTAAAGGGAATTAGGGGTTACAGGGAGCGGGCAGGAAATTGGACATGAATTTAGATTTGAGGTTAGGATCAGATCAGCCATGATCTTATTGAATGGCGGAGCAGGCTCGAGGGGCCGATTGACCTACGCCTGCTCCTATTTCTTATGTTCTTGAGTGTTGTTGGAGCTGCAATCATCCAGGCAAGTGGAGAGTATTCCATCACACTCCTGACTTGTGCCTTGCAGATGGTGGAAAGGCTTTAGGGAGTCAGGATGTGAGTCACTCGCCGCAGAATACCCAGCCTCTGACCTGCTCTTGTAGCCACAGTATTTACATGGCTAGTCCAGTTAAGTTTCTGGTCAATGGTGACCCCCAGGATATTGATGGTGGGGGATTTGGCGATGGTAATGCCATTGAATGTCAAGGGGAGGTGGTTAGACCCGCTCATGTTGGAGATGGTCATTGCCTGGCACTTGTCTGGCGCGAAAATTACTTGCCACTTATGAGCCCAAGCCTGGATGTTGTCCAGGTCTTGCTGCATGCGGGCACGGACTGCTTCATTATCTGAGGGGTTGCGAATGGAACTGAACACTGTGCAATCATCAACGAACATCCCCATTTCTGACCTTATGATGGAGGGAAGGTCATTGATGAAGCAGCTGAAGATGGTTGGGCCTAGGACACTGCCCTGAGGAACTCCTGCAGCAATGTCCTGGGGCTGAGATGATTGGCCTCCAACAACCACTACCATCTTCCTTTGTGCTAGGTATGACTCCAGCCATACCTTATTGAATCCCTTTATTATTTTAAACATCTCGTTGAGATCACATCTCAATGTTCTAAACTCATTGTAATAAAAACCATGTTCATGCCACCTATCTTCATAATTTAACCCTTTTAACCCAGGCATCATTCTGGTGAATCTGCACTGTACCTTTTCTAAGCCCAATTTATCTCTCCCTCGGTTCGGTGCCCAGTTCTCCAGGTGGGGTCAGTCCAAGGTTCATTACAACTGAAGCATCACTTCTGTATTCCAACCCCACTCAAGATAAAGGTCAAAATTCAATTAGACTTGTTGATTACTGTCAAGGTTTGCAAAGGATTCGAGGCGATCTGAGAGTTGGGATTTTTCTTTATTCTGTCCACTCAAGGAATTTGATAACAGACTTACTCCTTTGAATTTAGTGCTGGATTATTGTTCCGTGAAGTGTTTACTTGTTTGTATTTTGTTAAATACATTTGCTGAGTGGATTTAAATTTAAAGCATGATTTCCAGGCCTGATGCTCTATTCACACATTGAAGATGAGAGAGATGCTGTGGGACACACGATAAGTCCAGTAGCTGAAAGTGATTCACAGACTGGGTTTTGTGTTTAGTGATCCCGGGTACATTACTGATACCTTCCCTGGATCCCAAGGCTGGGAGAGGCACTCGGGAAGGACCGGGGAGCTGGGACTTGGCCATGAGAGAAATTGAAGGTACGAGAACTGAAATAATCTAGAGTGAGAAAGGAGAAAAGGCATAATAATCGGTAATTAGGACATCAATTAGTCTCTTATCATGAATTCATCAAGTAATTGACCCATTCTGTTTGAAACAAAGTTGATTTATTTGACATCGATCCAGAATATTGAATTTCAGCCCAGTTATAGCGGTTATTAACATCAGCAGAAACAAATCCCAACTGCCAGAATGAAATTCTGCTGCTGAAACCCTCATCCGTGCCTTTGTTTATCTCCAGACTCGACTATTCCAATGCTCTCCAGGCCCGGCCTTCCACTTTACACCCTCCATAGACTTGAACCCACAATCTCCAGATCAATAATCAGTCCCATTATTCATTGTGTCACTGGCCCAGGCTGTGGAGAACACGGAGCAGCTCCCACTCCCACAGCACTGCGGTATGAGCAGGTACCGAGTCAGCCTCAGTCATGAGCACTGGAATCCACGAGTCCGGGTGTGTCAAAGGTGCACGGTGAACAATCACCAAAGTGAAACATTTTTGCCGCTTCCCTTCGATACCTCAGCTGGTCGAGCGACAAGACTGTTGTGGAAAATAAGACAAAGTCATCCTTCCGTTCAATTCCTGCTCGAAGGAGAACGTGTGCTTTTGGAATAAGCAGCAGTTAGTTCAAGGTCGCTCTCTTAACTTTACAGGCACCTCACAGATTAACATGTTGCCACTAAGGCACAGGACACCACTTGTCCTTTCTCAAACCTTAAAGCTTTCTGTCTCTGCCCGAGTCCGGCTGTTTCACTCGAGCATTTCCCTCTGCTCACCAGCAGGGAGTGCCTTTGAGCAGCAACACTTCAAATCGCACCAATTTCAGGCAAAATGGTTTTCGATCAGTCAGTCAGTCAGGGCTCTCGCTGCTCCTCGAGCTCGGCCGGCTGTTGCTTTCCGGTGACCTCGTCTTCCTTCCGCAGGCTCGGGCTCTTTTCAGCATCACTCATGATTACTGGGGCTTCCCGTTCTGCTGTTCCTCACTTGCTGATGCTCGATACCGCCGATTGGAGCAAAGTATTTAATATATTCAGGGAGTGGGCCAACCCAAGGCAAGATTACTCTGCTGGTCGTCGAGCAGCTTGGAGGAGAGTATAAAGCGGGAACTATGAAGGGCGATTTACAAACAGCAAACGGGGGATTAACTCAACTGGTAGAGCGCTCACTTGGCCTGTGAGAAGTAGCGGGATCGTTGATTATATTCTCCACTCACCGATTGTCTTGGTGCAATTATACAGAAATAAGAGTGTTGTCAGTGAGTCCATCGCCCATGGACTTCCTAAACTTCACTGTGTGTTTGGGTACAGAGAGATCAAGGGGCAACAAATCTTTTGATGTGCTGCAGTAAGCAAAAGTTCTTGATTTTCTCTGCAGCAAAGATGGAAAGATGAGGTGAGAGATGGAAAAAAAACTTCATAATCCCTGATACCTTCTCTGAAGATTGAATTCAGGACCCTCAGATTGTGACACTGACGAACTGCTCGCTGCACTAAGAAGGCACTCACCAGGTATGCAGTCAGGCAGCACCACCAAGTAGGACAGCTTGGAAGGTATTGAAATCCATAAAATAATGTACAGTTTGCAAAAAAAAAGTCTGAGCCAAGTAGGAGTCAAACCTACAGTCTTCTGATCCATAGTCAGATGTGTTATCCATTGCACCACTAGCCCCAGTTATAGTGAGGAAGTAGCAGTGGGAGGCAGTGGGCATGGTGGAGGTACTAAGTAAATACTTTGATCTGTCTTTACCAAGGAAGAAGATGCTGCCAGAGTGTCAGTAAAGGAAGATGTAGTTGAGGTACTGGATTGGCTAAAAATTCATAAAGAGGAGGTACTTGAAAGACTGGCTGTACTTAAAGTAGATATGTCACTTGGTCCGGATGGGATGCATCCTAGGTTAATGAGGGAAGTAACGGTGGAAATTGTGGAGGTACTGGCCATAATCTTCCAAACATCCTTAGGTATAGGGGTGATGCCAGAGGACTGGGGAATTGCAAATGTTACACCCTTGTTCAAAAAAGGGTGAAAGATAAAACCCAGCATTTACAGTCCAGTCAGTTTAACCTTGGTCGTGGGGAAAGTTCTAGCAACGATAATTTGGGACAGAATTAGCAGTCACTTTGACAAGGATTAGGGAAAGCCAGCATGGATTTGTTCAAGGCAAATTGTATTTAACAAATGTGATACAGTTTTTTGATGAGGTAACAGAGAGTAGATGAGGGCAATGCAGTTGATGTGGTGTATATGGACTTCCAAACGGCGTTTGATAAAGTGCCGCATAATGGGCTTGTCAAAATGAAAAGGTCGGTTTGCAGTCGTTGACAGACTGGGCTCCTCTTTATATGCGATCAACATGGGGTAATCGGGCGTCTCATGGAAGCAGGTAATGCAAATTAAAACGTTTGGGACACAGAAGGGGAAATGAGGAAAAAAACAGGAGTAAGATTCTTTAGTCTATGGCAGAAGTTCTTTTGTTTTCAGTGTACTGTCTCTATAAGAAGTCGGTGTGATGCTGTCTTTTAAAAAAAGCCGGTGTCAATGTTTCGATGTTATTGGCTGTCGCTACGTTTTCCCCTCATGATTAATGGATCTACTGTTGTCTCTGTGATTACAATCTGGTGAAATCTTGTGGATTGGACTACAGCATTGTTTCACAGAGTAGACCATTTTAAAAGAAATCTGGATTTAGTTGTATTTGGACCTTTGTGCATCTTTTGCAGGCACAAAGACTGAAAAAGTAGAAAGGAATTTTTTTACTTTTCATTTGGTAAAGTTTTAAAAGAAAAGTGTAATTGAAAGCTGTGAGAATCTGTGTGACACTGGTCAGTGATGTCTGAGTCCGTCTTCTTCCT
This sequence comes from Heptranchias perlo, assembly GCF_035084215.1. NCBI lineage: Eukaryota > Metazoa > Chordata > Chondrichthyes > Hexanchiformes > Hexanchidae > Heptranchias > Heptranchias perlo. Next base: position 63,137,278 of record NC_090341.1, on the reverse strand, counting down.
GATAAGAAATTGACGCCTTCCACAAACAGCTTTGTGTCTTTTTCTGGGGTTTCTGGTATGTGCTTAACTCGGCTTAAATCTTGGCAACAATCAGGAGAAGGAGAAAATGTTGGAGTGAGCGATGAAAACTTTGTTTCTCCGACAGATGACCGCTGATAAAGAATCTCCGAGAGTGAATCCAGCCACGATCCAAGGAGATGGAGAGAAAAAGGACCGTGATCCAACTCTCTTGTCTGTGGTCTATTGTTGCTCATGGTGGGGACAATATTGTTGGTGTCTGTTGGTCTGCAAAAAGCTTTCATCTTTGAAACGTTTGTCTCTGTCCCACTGAGCCCTATTACACATGGGGCTGACTGGGTGGAAGGAGTAAAGATCACTGTCGTATCTCTGGGACTGTTTTTACCGATGTGACCCGAAATGAGACTTTGTGTATAACGGCTCGGAGAAATGTTCGGAGAGTCAATGGATCAAATGTGGTCGCAGAATTAAGATCCTTACAGGAATGGAATGCGGGGACAATAATATGTTTATGCCAGGGTGCTTACGGTGTAAATTAATTAACGATTCAGACTTGATACATTATGAAGGAGTGTGTGTCGCAGGTACAGTCTATTAAGCGGTGCAGTGACGATCATAGGGGCCACGATGATCAGTCACAATATAACCTCCGTTATGAAGTCGTTCACAAAAAGGGGCTCGGCCTCCATGTGGAGTAACATCAGTGGACTGAGGTGACTGGCTGATAACGGAACCACCCTCAGTGTCTTGCTCTCTGTGTGGTGGCCGTGATAATGAAACCTCTTACACGTAAACCTTTTCAACAAACACTAGAATATTGCCGTGAGCATCTGTGTACACACTTCACGTACACGCACACGCAATATTGGGAGGTCGCATGTAACGCTCCCACCGTCCTGACAGGCTTGTGTGGGACAGCAGGTGAAAGGATGTTGGTTTCTATAAGGGTGAACCCTTTGTGGAGGCCGAACCCACTCCTGTACCAGGAAGTGACACAACAGTGTCACTGCATGATGTGAGCCCTCCCCAGATCAGGACAAATCCTATTGTTCCAATGCTCCACCTGAATCTGACACTGTATCAGGTTATGAATTGGAAAATAGTGCACGTTTCTTATCCATTTTCTACACTTGATGTGTCGCAGAAGTATAATAATTGTTCACAGTACGTGTCCAGTGTCCAAGTCAGGTGAAAACGTGACCTTCTAGATGCCCAAGCGGCCGGAGTCGTGCTCAGAGCGGCATCTCTTAATACTATGATTAATGGAGTCCAAGTGAACAAATTACAAGCATTGGCTAAAGATGTACAAGCAATGGCTCATCCCATTAGAGATGCGCTCAGTGCTGAATTTATTTGATTTCTTAAATTCGTTCATGGGATGTGGGCGTCGCTGGCGAGGCCGGCATTTATTGCCCATCCCTAATTGCCCTTGAGAAGGTGGTGGTGAGCCGCCTTCTTGAACCGCTGCAGTCCGTGTGGTGAAGGTTCTCCCACAGTGTAGTTAGGAAGGGAGTTCCAGGAATTTGACCCAGCGACGATGAAGGAACGGCGATATATTTCCAAGTCAGGATGGTGTGTGACTTGGAGGGGAACGTGCAGGTGGTGTTGTTCCCATGTGCCTGTGCTCTTGTCCTTCCAGGTGGTAGAGATCATGGGTCTGGGAGGTGCTGTCGAAGAAGCCTTGGCGAGTTGCTGCAGTGCATCCTGTGGATGGTACACACTGCAGCCATGGTGCGCCGGTGGTGAAGGGAGTGAATGTTTAAGGTGGTAGATGAGGTGCCAATCAAGCGGGCTGCTTTGTCCTGGATGGTGTCGAGCTTCTTGAGTGTTGTTGGAGTTGCACTCATCCAGGCAAGTGGAGAGTATTCCATCACACTCCTGACTTGTGCCTTGTAGATGGTGGAAAGGCTGTGGGGAGTCAGGAGGTGAGTCACTCGGCGCAGAATACCCAGTCTCTGACCTGCTCTTGTAGCCACAGTATTTATATGGCTGGTCCAGTTAAGTTTCTGGTCAATGGTGACCCCCAGGATGTTGATGGTGGGGGATTCGGCGATGGTAATGCCGTTGAATGTCAAGGGGAGGTGGTTAGACTCTCTCTTGTTGGAGATGGTCATTGCCTGGCACTTGTCTGGCGCTAATGTTAATTGCCACTGATAAGCCCAAGCCTGGATGTTGTCTAGGTTTTGCTGCATGCGGGCTCGGACTGCTTCATGAACTGAGGGGTTGTGAATGGAACTGAACACTGTGCAATCATCAGCGAACATCCCCATTTCTGACCTTATGATGGAGGGAAGGTCATTGATGAAGCAGCTGAAGATGGTTGGGCCGAGGACACTACCCTGAGGAACTCCTGAAACAATGTCCTGGGGCTGAGATGATTGGCCTCCAACAACCACTCCCATCTTCCTTTGTGCTTGGTATGACTCCAGCCACTGGAGAGTTTTCCCCCCGATTCCCAGTGACTTCAATTTTACTGGGGCTGCTTGGTGCCTCACACGGTCAAATGCTTCCTTGATGTCAAGGGCAGTCACTCTCACCTCACCTCTGGAATTCAGCTCTTTTGTCCATGTTTGGACCAAGGCTGTAATGAGGTCTGGAGCCGAGTGGTCCTGGCGGAACCCAAACTGAGCATCGGTGAGCAGGTTATTGGTGAGTAAGTGATGCTTGACAGCACTGTCGACGACACCTTCCATCACTTTTGCTGATGTTTGAGAGTGGACTAATGGGACGGTAATTGGCCGGATTGGAGTTGTCCTGCTTTTTGTGGACAGGACATAACTGGTTAATTTTCCACATTGTCGGGTAGATGCCAGCGTTGCAGCTGTACTGCAATAGTTTGGCTCGAGGCGCAGCTAGTTCTGGAGCACAAGTCTTCAGCACTACAGCCGGGATGTTGTCGGGGCCCATAGCCTTTGCTGTATCCGTGGTGGTGGGGATATCGGGAGGAGGCCAAGATGAATCATCCACTCGGCACTTCTGGCTGAAGATGGTTGCAAATGTTTCAGCCTTGTCTTTTGCACTCACCTGCTGGACTCTGCCATCATTAAGGATGGGGATATTTACAGAGCCTCCTCCCCATGTTTGTTGTTTAACTGTCCACCACCATTCACGACTGGATGTGGCAGGACTGCAGAGCTTTGATCTGATCCTTTGGTTGTGGAATCGCTTAGCTCTGTCTATAGCATGTTGCTTCCGCTGTTCAGCATGCATGTAGTCCTGAGTTGTAGCTTTACCAGGTTGGCACCTCATTTTTACGTACGCCTGGTGCTGCTCCTGGCATGCTCTTCTACACTCCTCATTGAGTCATAGAGTCATAGAGTTATACAGCACGGATAGAGGCCCTTCGGCCCATCGTGTCCGCGCCGGCCATCAGCCCTGTATACTCTAATCCCATATTCCAGCATTTGGTCCGTAGCCTTGTATGCTATGGCATTTCAAGTGCTCATCCAAATGCTTCTTGAATGTTGTGAGGGTTCCTGCCTCCACAACCCTTTCAGGCAGTGAGTTCCAGACTCCAACCACCCTCTGGGTGAAAAAGTTCTTTCTCAAATCCCCTCTAAACCTCCCACCTTTTACCTTGAATCTATGTCCCCTTGTTATAGAACCCTCAATGAAGGGAAAAAGCTCCTTAGTATCCATCCTATCTGTGCCCCTCATAATTTTGTACACCTCAATCATGTCCCCCCTCAGCCTCCTCTGCTCCAAGGAAAACAAACCCAATCTTCCCAGTCTCTCTTCATAGCTGAAGCGCTCCAGCCCTGGTAACATCCTGGTGAATCTCCTCTGCACCCTCTCCAAAGCGATCACATCCTTCCTGTAGTGCGGCGACCAGAACTGCACACAGTACTCCAGCTGTGGCCTAACCAGTGTTTTATACAGCTCCATCATAACCTCCTTGCTCTTATATTCTATGCCTCGGCTAATAAAGGCAAGTATCCCATATGCCTTCTTTACCACCTTATCTACCTGTTCCGCCGCCTTCAGGGATCTGTGAACTTGCACACCAAGATCCCTCTGACCCTCTGTCTTGCCTAGGGTCCTCCCATTCATTGTGTATTCCCTTGCCTTGTTAGTCCCTCCAAAGTGCATCACCTCGCACTTTTCCGGGTTAAATTCCATTTGCCACTGTTCCGCCCATCTGACCAACCCATCTATATCGTCCTGCAGACTGAGGCTATCCTCCTCGCTATTTACCACCCTACCAATTTTTGTATCATCAGCGAACTTACTGATCATACCTTTTACATTCATATCCAAGTCAACCAGGGTTGATCCCCTGGCTTGTTGGTAATGGTAGAGTGAGGAATATGCCGGGCCGTGAGGTTACAGAATGTGCTGGAATACAATTCTGCTGCTGCTGATGGCCCACAGCGCCTCATGGATGCCCAGTTTTGAGCTGCTAGATCTGTTCTGAATCTATCCCATTTAGCACGGTGGTAGTGCCACACAACACGTTGGATGGTGTCCTCAGTGCGAAGACAGGACTTCGTCTCCACGAGGACTGTGCGGTGGTCATTCCTACCAATACTGTCATGGACAGATACATCTGCGACAGGTAGATTGGTGAGGACGACGTCGAGTAAGTTTGTCCCTCGTGTCTGTTCGCTCACCACCTGCCGCAGGCCCAGTCTGGCAGCTATGTCCTTCAGGACTCGGCCAGCTCGGTCAGTAGTGGTGCTACCGAGCCACTCTTGGTGATGGACATTGAAGTCCCCCACCCAGAGTACATTCTGTGCCCTTGCTACCCTCAGTGCTTCCTCCAAGTGGTGCTCAACATGGAGGAGGACTGATTCATCCCTGAGGGAGTGCGGTAGGTGGTAATCAGCAGGAGGTTTCCTTGCCCATGTTTGACCTGATGCCTTTAGATTTCATGGCTCCAGAGTCAATATTGAGGACTCCCAGGGCCGCTCCCTCCTGACTGTATATCACTGTACCACCACCTCTGGTGGGTCTGTCCTGCCGGTGGGACAGGACATACCCAGGGATGGTGATGGAAGAGTCTGGAACGTTGACTGAAAGGTATGATTCTGTGAGTATGGCTATGTCAGGCTGTTGCTTGACTGGTCTGTGGGACAGCTCTCCCAATTTTGGCACAAGTCCCCAGATGTTAGTGAGGAGGACTTTACAGGGTCGACTGGACTTGGTTTGCCTTCATAGTGGTCCGATGCTGGGTAGTCCACCCGGTTTTATTCTTATTATGACTTTTCGTAGTGAGATTTTACAACTGGCAGGTTGTAACTAGTGGGGTGCCGTGAAGATCAGTGCTTGGGCCTCAGCTATTTACAATCTGTATTAATGACTGAGATGAGGGGACCGACTGTAATGTATCCAAGTTTCCTGATGATACAAAACTCGGTGGGAAATTAAACTGTGAGGAGGACGCAAAGAAGATGCAAAGTGATACAGAAAGGTTAAGTGAGTGGGCTAGAAGGTGGCAAATGAAGTATAAAGTGGGGAAATGTGAGGTTATTCACTTTGGTAGGAAGAATAGAAAAGCAGAATATCTTTTAAAAGGTCAGAGAATACGAAATGTTCGTATTCAGAGGAATTTGTGTGTCCTTGTACATGGATCACAGAAACTTAACATGCAGATGCATGTGTAGGAAAGCAAATGGCCTTTATTGCGAGGTGATTGGAGTACAAGGATAAGGAAGTCTTGTAATTATATAGGGCTTTGGTGAGACCACACCTGGAGTACTGTGTACAGTTTTGATTTCCTTACCTGCGGAACAATATACTTGCGTTAGAGTGGGTGCAACAAAGGTTCACTAGATTGATTCCTGGGATGAGAGGGTTGTCCTGTGAGGAGAGATTGAGTAGAATGGGCCTATACTCTCTGGAGTTTACAATAATGAGGTGATCTCATTGAAACATACAAAATTCTTAAAGGGCTTGACAGGGTAGATCCTGGGAGGCTGTTTCCCCGAGCTGAAGAGTCTAGAACTAAGGGTCATAAACTCAAGATAAGAGTCTGGCCATTTAGGACAGAGATGAGGAATAATTTCTTCACTGAGAGGGTTGTGAACCATTGGAATTCTCTAACCCAGAAGGCTGTGGATGCTGAGTCGTTGAAAAGATTCAAAACTGAGATCGATAGATTTTTGGACACTAAGGAACTCAAGGGATATGGGGATCGGTCGGGAAAGTGGAGTTGAGGTCGAAGATCAGCAATGATCTTATCAAATGGCGGCACAGGCTCGAGGAACCGTATGGCCTACTCCTGCTCTAATTGCTTACACTGGACCGCTGGAAAAGCAGAACTTGCCAGCTGTTTTAAACTTTTTAGCCTGAACAGTGACTTAAACCCTGAACGCTCAGATTACTACCTGTTCTGATGCTCTACCGACTGTGCTACCCAGGCTCGCTGGTGGATTAGTTCCTGTCATACAGATTCATGGTGGGACTCTGAATTATCCCTGTCGATGTCGAATTAGGGTGAGGATCCATTTTATACAATTCTCAGCAACGTGTTGAGGAGAATCCTTGTTTCTGGTGAACATGATGTAAGAAACATGGACAGTGAACTTGTGAGTTTACAATTCTTCTTGTTTGTACCAAATGTCTTGTAATTCGTTCGCAGCAATTAAAATAACGCTTTGTCCAATGGATCAAAAGATAAACTTGTTCCATACGGGAGCTGGAAAAGGCCTCTCGACCTTTCAGCCGATCAACAATTGAACGCTGAATAATTTCACCCGTTACACCGTGACACCGGGCTGCAGATTTGCCTCTCGAATTTTCCCTACACGACACTTCAAACCGATGAATCCCTGCTTCACAGAAAGAAGAATTGTGTTTTTGGTTCTTTAGATATAAAGATCTCGTGCCGGCCGCTTTACCATTTCAGCTCTCGCCAATCGCCCCCTCTCCTCTTATAAACAAATAAACTCTCACCTGCTGTTGCAACACGGTAGGCCAGAGGAGCCTCAGTGCCCACATTGGGACATGAAGAAGTCGATGTTTTATGGAACATACCGGTTGCACCTTCAACTCCGGTCAAAATGTTTAGAAGGTTCAACTACTTTAGGTGAAGCTGAAACTCACAACCTCGGCATTTCTCGAGTGTATAATTATTGTAGAAATAACGCGCGCTGACCGATTGCTCCACCAGATCCGCGCACGGTCTGTGCCAGTGCTCCCATCAAACAGCTTCATCCTCGGTCTCTCAATTATCGCTTTGTGATCTTTCCCACACAGAAGCCTCCAACCAAGAGGCGCTTCGTTAAACATGAGCAGTGGCCATTAAAGGCCGTGGAATCTGAAACAAAACCCCAGAAGATAAGAACTTTTAATTATATTATTATTGACCTAAGGCCAGTTTTTTCATTGTACTTTAATAAGGATTGGGGGAATGTGGGAGCTGAAATTAAGAAACTCTCGCTGAGCTGTGGGTGACTGAAGAGATGGGCGTTATTTGATTTGAAAACCGAGGTTGGACCCTTCTGATGGAGAAGTGTGAGAGAAGATTGTGGTTAGTGGCAGTTGCCGGGGAGATCGAGAGGAGAGGGAGAAAAGTCAAAGTCATAGTTGTGACAGCTCAAGTGCTCTGCTTATCTGTAATATTTAAAAAGTAATATACAGTACAAAGCAAACCGATTTGGTATCGGTTATCAAAAATACTAAAAGACACGGGTTCAAAGTCGGATTTGTGAAGAGGGAGCGGATTTAACCGCCAGACCGAAATCATTCCACATGAATCTGAAGCGTCTTCGGGAAAAGGCCTGACTCATCTGAGTCACAAACAGTAGAAAAACAGGGGCCTGTTAGTGCAAACCGAGCACGGAGTGCAGTGGAGCACAGAGTGAAAAGCTAAGAGTTTGGTGAGTGTGGGAGTTCGGTGAAGTGGGGGAAGGAGCTGCTGCTTTGCCGTGCTTTTCCTAACTTTTTCCGCAGAGCCGTGGCAGACCTGAGCAGCAGAAGACTGAGAGTGGGGATAAAAGCAGCAGCAGACCTGCAGCAAGAGACAACTACTGTGCGGCGTCACAGGTGAGGCAGGAGAGTCCGAGAGGTGAGCACAGTATAAAAGGAGAGACCGAGAGCGGGAGGAGAGTCTGAGAGGTGAACGCAGGGTAAATCTAAGGCAAGTCATGGCAGCAGAGCTTGTACCCGTGATATGCTCCTCCTGCACTATGTGGGAAGTCATGGACACTACCAGTGTCCCTGGTGACCATGTGTGCAGGAAGTGTGTCCAGCTGCAGCTACTGGCTAACCGCATTTCGGAGCTGGAGCTGCGGGTCGATTCACTTTGGAGCATCCGCGATGCTGAGATTATGGTGGATAGCACGTTGAGTAAGGTGGTCACACCGCAGGTAAAGATTACGCAGGAAGAAAGGAAATGGGTGACCGCCAGACAGAGTAAAAGGACTAGGCAGGTAGAGCAGGAGTCCCCTGGGGCCATCTCCCTCTCAAACAGATATTCTGCTTTGGATACTGTTGGGGGAGATGGCTTATCAGGGGAAAGCAGCAAAAGCCAAGTTCGTGGCACCATGGGTGGCTCTGCTGCACAGGAGGGGAAGAAGAAGAGTGGCAGGGATATAGTGATAGGGGATTCAATTGTAAGGGGAACAGATAGGCGTTTCTGCGGCCGCAAACGTGACTCCAGGATGGTATGTTGCCTCCCTGGTGCTAGGGTCAAGGATGTCACGGAGCAGCTGCAGGGCATTCTGGAGGGGGAGGGTGAACAGCCAGTCGTCGTGGTCCATATTGGTACCAACGACATAGGTAAAAAAAGGGATGTGGTCCTGCAAGGTGAATTCAAGGAATCAGGAGATAAATTAAAAAGCAGGACCTCAAAGGTAGTGATCTCAGGATTACTACCAGTGCCACGTGCTAGTGAGTATAGGAACAGGAGAATAGACCAGATGAATGCGTGGCTGCAGGGATGGTGTTGGAGGGAGGGATTTAGATTCCTGGGACATTGGGGCCGGTTGTGGGGAAGGTGGGACCTGTACAAGCGAGACGGGTTACACCCGAGCAGGACCGGGACCAGTGTCCTCGCGGGGGTGTTTGCTAGTGCTGTTGGGGATGGTTTAAACTAGAGTGGCAGGGGGATGGGAACCTTTGCGGGGAGTCAGAAGGGAGTAAAGTTGAGAGCAGCAAGAGAGGGGAAGGCCCAGGGGAAATCTACAATACAAATAGTACAAACAGTTGTTCAAGAACAAGTGAAAGGGAAAAGCATAGAGCAGCAGAAAGAAAGTGTACTTTAGATACTACAGATAAAGTGAAAACTAGAAGGCGTAAGGCGATTAACCCAGCATCAAAGCTGAAGGTCAGGCTAGGGTGCGTGGCCCAACTAAGAGTTCTATATACAAATATACGGAGTATAAGGAATAAATTAAATGAACTACAGGTTCAAATTCAAATTGGAGGGTATGACATGATAGCTATTACTGAGACTTGGCTGCAGGATGGTCAGGATTGGGAACTAAATATACCGGGTTATAAGGTCTACAGGAGAGATAGGGAAAATGGAAGAGGGGGAGGAGTAGACTTAGTGATTAAAGATGAAATCAATTCAATGATAAAGGAGGATATAACGAGAGGTAAGCAACCAACAGAGACCTTATGGTTTGAATTGAGAAATAGGAAAGGATCTAAAACTATAGTGGGAGTTGTGTGTCGGACCCCTGGCAGCAGCTCTGCAGTGCTCGATTGTATAAATGCAGAGATCAGACAAAGGCATAGTGGTCTTAATGGGGGACTTTAACCTTCACATGGATTGGGAAAAGCAGACTAGCAACTCTCAGAAAGGGAGTAAATTTCTTTATTGTGTCCGGGATAGTTTTCTACAGCAGTGTGTCCTGGAGGCAACAAGGGGGCAAGCCATACTAGATTTAGTAATGAGTAATGAAACAGATTTAGTTAACGGCTTAACTGTGCGTGAACATCTATCCAATAGCGATCATAACATGACCGAGTTCAGTGTAATGTTTGAAAGGGAAAAAAGTGAATCAGCTGCTAAGATTCTAGACTTGGGTAAGGTCGACTTCAATGGGATGAGACAGAGACTGTCCACAGTAAACTGGGCAAATCTGTTAATGGGTAAAACGACTGATGATCAGTGGGAAATGTTTAAAGAAACATTTAACGAGATACAGAACTGGTTTATACCCCTGAGGGGCAAGAACTCGACTTGCCAAAAAAAACAGCTATGGACAACTAAATAGGTAAGGGACAGTATAAGACATAAGGAAAGGGCATACAAAAAGGCAAAAAATGGCACAGATCCTGGCGAATGGGAAAGATACAAAGATCAACAAAGGGTCACAAAACAGATAGTAAGAGCTACAAAAAGAGAGTATGAAAAGAAACTTGCAAGGGATATCAAAACCAATACGAAGAACTTTTATGGTTATATTCGGAAAAAGAGGGTGGTCAGGAGCAGTGTTGGCCCCTTAAAAACTGAAAGTGGGGATATTGTCATTGACAATGGGGAAATGGCGGACATGTTGAACAATTACTTTGCGTCAGTATTTACAGTAGAAAAAGAGGATAGCATGCTGGAAATCCCAAGAAAACTAACACTGAATCGGGGACAGGGACTCGACAAAATTAACATAAGTAAAGCAACAGTAATGAAGAAAATAATAGCACTGAAGAGTGACAAATCCCCAGGACCAGATGGCTTCCATCCCAGGGTTTTAAAGGAAGTAGGTGAGCAGACTGCAGATGCCCTAACTATAATCTTTCAAAGTTCTCCAGATTCAGGAACTGTCCCTCTGGATTGGAAAATTGCACATGTCACTCCGCTTTTTAAGAAAAGAGAGAGAGGGAAACCGTGGAATTATAGACCAGTTAGCCTAACATCTGTTGTGGGGAAATTGCTGGAGTCTATAATTAAGGATAGGGTGACTGAACACCTCGAGAATTTTCAGTTAATCAGAGAGAGCCAGCATGGATTTGTGAAAGGTAGGTCATGCCTGACAAACCTGATTCAATTTTTTGAAGAGGTGACTAAAGTAGTGGACAGGGGAATGTCAACGGATGTTATTTATATGGACTTCCAGAAGGCATTTGATAAGGTCCCACATAAAAGACTGTTAGCTAAGATAGAAGTACGCTAAGATAGAAATGGTAAAAAGTACGGACTTGGTTAGGAAATTGGCTGAGTGAAAGGTGACAGAGAGTAGGGATAATGGGTAAGTACTCACATTGGCAGGATGTGACTAGTGGAGTCCCACAGGGATCTGTCTTGGGGCCTCAATTATTCACAATATTTATCAACGGCTTAGATGAAGGCATAGAAAGTCTCATATCTAAGTTTGCCGATGACACAAAGATTGGTGGCATTGTAAGCAGTTTAGCTGAAAACATAAATTACAAAGGGATATTGATAGGTTAGGTGAATGGGCAAAACTGTGGCAAATGGAATTCAATGTGGACAAATGTGAGGTCATCCACTTTGGATCAAAAAAGGATAGAACAGGGTACTTTCTAAATGGTAAAAAGTTAAAAACAGTGGATGTCCAAAGGGACTTTGGCGTTCAGGTACATAGATCATTGAAGTGTCATGAACAGGTGCAGAAAATAATCAAGGCAGCTAATGGAATGCTGGCCTTTATATCTAGAGGACTGGAGTACAAGGGGGCAGAAGTTATGCTGCAGCTATACAAAACCCTGGTTAGACCGCACCTGGAGTACTGTGAGCAGTTGTGGGCACTGCACCTTCGGAAGGACATATTGGCCTTGGAGGGAGTGCAGCGTAGGTTCACTAGAATGATACCCGGACTTCAAGGGTACGGTAGCATAGTGGTTATGTTACTGGGCTGGTAATCCAGAGGCCTGGACTAAAATCCAGAATCATGAGTTCAAATCCTGCAACGGCAGCTGGCGAATTGAAATTCAATTAATTAATTAAATTCATAGAATCATAGAAGTTACAACATGGAAACAGGCCCTTCGGCCCAACATGTCCATGTCGCCCAGTTTATACCACTAAGCTAGTCCCAATTGCCTGCACTTGGCCCATATCCCTCGATGTCACTGTCCAAATGCTTTTCAAAAGACAAAATTGTACCCGCCTCTACTACTGCCTCTGGCAGCTCGTTCCAGACACTCACCACCCTTTGAGTGAAAAAATTGCCCCTCTGGACCCTTTTGTATCTCTCCCCTCTCACCTTAAATCTGTGCCCCCTCGTTATAGACTCCCCTACCTTTGGGAAAAGATTTTGACTATCGACCTTATCTATGCCCCTCATTATTTTATAGACTTCTATAAGATCACCCCTTAACCTCCTACTCTCCAGGGAAAAAAGTCCCAGTCTGTCTAACCTCTCCCTGCAAGTCAAACCATCAAGTCCCGGTAGCATCCTCGTAAATCTTTTCTGCACTCTTTTGCATTCAATTAATTAAATAAAAATCTGGAATTAAAATACTAGTATCAGTAATGATGGCCATGAAACTACCGGATTGTCGTAAAAACCCATCTGGTTCACTAATGTCCTTTAGGGAAGGAAGCCTGCCGCCCTTACCCGGTCCGGCCTATATGTGACTCCAGACCCACAGCAATGTGGTTGATTCTTAATTGCCCTCTGAAATGGCCGAGCAAGCCACTCAGTTGTAAAATCTCGCTACGAAAAGTCATAATAAGAATAAAACCGGACGGACCACTAGGCACCGGACATGACAACGGCAAAACACCAAGCCCAGTCGACCCTGCAAGGTCCTCCTTACTAACATCTGGGGACTTGTGCCAAAATTGGGAGAGCTGTCCCACAGACCAGTCAAACAACAGCCTGACATAGCCATACTCACAGAATCATATCTTTCAGCCAACATCCCAGACTCTTCCATCACCATCCCTGGGTATGTCCTGTCCCACCGGCAGGACAGACCCACCAGAGGTGGCGGGACAGTGATCTACAGTCAGGAGGGAGTGGCCCTGGGAGTCCTCAACATTGACTCTGGACCCCATGAAATCTCATGGCATCAGGTCAAACATGGGCAAGGAAACCTCCTGCTGATTACCACCTACTGACCCCCCTCAGCTGATGAATCAGTCCACCTCCATGTTGAACACCACTTGGAGGAAGCACTGAGGGTAGCAAGGGCACAAAATATACTCTGGGTGGGGGACTTCAATGTCCATCACCAAGAGTGGCTCGGTAGCACCACTACTGACCGAGCTGGCCGAGTCCTGAAGGACATAGCTGCCAGACTGGGCCTGCGGCAGGTGGTGAGCGAACCAACACGAGGGAAAAACTTACTTGATCTCGTCCTCACCAATCTACCTGTCGCAAATGCATCGGTCCATGACAGTATTGGTAGGAGTGACCACCGCACAGTCCTCGTGGAGATGAAATCCCGTCTTCGCACTGAGGACACCATCCAACGTGTTGTGTGGCACTACCACCGTGCTAAATGGGATAGATTCAGAACAGATCTAGCAGCTCAAAACTGGGCATCCATGAGGCGCTGTGGGCCATCAGCAGCAGCAGAATTGTATTCCAGCACAATCTGTAACCTCATGGCCCGGCATATTCCTCACTCTACCATTACCAACAAGCCAGGGGATCAACCCTGGTTCAATGAGGAGTGTAGAAGAGCATGCCGGGAGCAGCACCAGGCGTACCTAAAAATGAGGTGCGAACCTGGTGAAGCTACAACTCAGGACTACATGAATGCTAAACAGCGGAAGCAACATGCTACAGACAGAGCTAAGCGATTCCACAACCAACGGATCAGATCAAAGCTCTGCAGTCCTGCCACATCCAGTCGTGAATGGTGGTGGACAATTAAACAACTAACGGGAGGAGGAGGCTCTGCAAACATCCCCATTCTCAATGATGGCGGAGTCCAGCACGTGAGTGCAAAAGACAAGGCTGAAGCGTTTGCAACCATCGTCAGCCAGAAGTGCCGAGTGGATAATCCATCTCAGCCTCCTCCCGATATCCCCACCATCACGGAAGCCAGTCTTCGGCCAATTCGATTCACTCCACGTGATATCAAGAAACGGCTGAGTGCACTGGATACAGCACAGGCTATGGGCCCCGACAACATCCCAGCTGTAGTGCTGAAGACTTGTGCTCCAGAACTAGCTGGGCCTCTAGCCAAGCTGTTCCAGTACAGCTACAACACTGGCATCCACCTGACAATGTGGAAAATTGCCCAGGTATGTCCTGTCCACAAAAAGCAGGACAAATCCAATCCGGCCAATTACTGCCCCATCAGTCTACTCTCAATCATCAGCAAAGTGATGGAAGGTGTCGTCGACAGTGCTATCAAGCGGCACTTACTCACCAATAACCTGCTCACCGATGCTCAGTTTGGGTTCCGCCAGGACCACTCGGCTCCAGACCTCATTACAGCCTTGGTCCAAACATGGACAAAAGAGCTGAATTCCAGAGGTGAGGTGAGAGTGACTGCCCTTGACATCAAGGCAGCATTTGACCGAGTGTGGCACCAAGGAGCCCTAGTAAAATTGAAGTCAATGGGAATCAGGGGGAAAACTCTCCAGTGGCTGGAGTCATACCTAGCACAAAGGAAGATGGTAGTGGTTGTTGGAGGCCAATCATCTCAGCCCAAGGGCATTGCTGCAGGAGTTCCTCAGGGCAGTGTCCTAGGCCCAACCATCTTCAGCTGCTTCATCAATGACCTTCCCTCCATCATAAGGTCAGAAATGGGGATGTTCGCTGATGACTGCACAGTGTTCAGTTCCATTCGCAACCCCTCAGATAATGAAGCAGTCCGAGCCTGCATGCAGCAAGACCTGGACAACATCCAGGCTTGGGCTCATAAGTGGCAAGTAACATTCGCGCCAGATAAGTGCCAGGCAATGACCATCTCCAACAAGAGAGAGTCTAATCACCTCCCCTTGACATTCAACGGCATTACCATCGCCGAATCCCCCACCATCAACATCCTGGGGGTCACCATTGACCAGAAACTTAACTGGACCAGCCATATAAATACCGTGGCTACGAGAGCAGGTCAGAGGCTGGGTATTCTGCGGCGAGTGACTCACCTCCTGACTCCCCAAAGCCTTTCCACCATCTACAAGGCACAAGTCAGGAGTGTGATGGTATACTCTCCACATGCCTGGATGAGTGCAGCTCCAACAACACTCAAGAAGCTCGACACCATCCAAGATAAAGCAGCCCGCTTGATTGGCACCCCATCCACCACCCTAAACATTCACTCCCTTCACCACCGGCGCACTGTGGCTGCAGTGTGCACCATCCACAGGATGCACTGCAGCAACTCGCCAAGGCTTCTTCGACAGCACCTCCCAAACCCGCGACCTCTACCACCTAGAAGGACAAGGGCAGCAGGCGCATGGGAACAACACCACCTGCACGTTCCCCTCCAAGTCACACACCATCCCGACTTGGAAATATATCGCCGTTCCTTCATTGTCGCTGGGTCAAAATCCTGGAACTCCCTTCCTAACAGCACTGTGGGAGAACCGTCACCACACGGACTGCAGCGGTTCAAGAAGGCGGCTCACCATCACCTTCTCAAGGGCACTGTGGAACTGATAACATTTATTTTTCTTTCACTCTTTCGTGATTCATTCACCTCTGTGTTTATTCTCAGGCCTCTTACCTCCTTTCTTTTCAGCTTCTGACTGTGGATATTCCTCTGGTCAAATATGAATAATATACAATACCGTCTCAGTCTTTCTTTCTTTACCCTTCTCTGCTGGTGTTGCAGGTTCGATCATCCTTTGTCGTTCAAGGAAGCCTGAGAAGTCCATCAGGGGAAAACACAGAGAGTGAAGAGACAGAGACAGGGAGAGATAGAGAGATGAAAGGATAGAAAAAAATAGAATAAATGTTAAGTTCTGGAAACGAGCAGAACTTAAAGTGGATCTTGGGAAAGATTCCTTCGGGTCACCTGAAATCTTGCAACAGAGCATTGGGCATCCAATTAAAAGCACTTGCCGCGCTGGACTCGTTCTCTGGGAGGCGGAAACGTGGTCAGTTAGCTCCGGATCATATTTATTTGAGCTTTAATCAGTAGCGCTGCGAGCAAGATTCAAAACTGCGTAGGAAAACACGGTTAGATTTTAAAATTAACGCATTAACCACTCGACCATTCACAGCGACAAGCGGATGCTTCTGCACGGCTGTAGATCAGAATGCAGAGGGTTATCACAGGAGATATGTTATTTCAGACCGGTTTGCAGCAGGACACATGCAGCCAGTTACTGTGCAGAGATTGCTGGTTCAGTGGTCGAATTCTTGTCTGGCGCTCGAGAGGCCCCGTTTCTCGGCCAATGAAGCAGCATTTTCATTCTGTTGGATGAAATCGCGTGAATTGGGTTAAATTGATATTCACCTTCAATCTGCGCACCATCTTGAGACATTTTCTTTTCTCCATGTGCGTTGCGACGACAAACCCTCTGTATTCTGTCCTCTGGAGCTCAAACATGCTTTGGAATTAAGTCAATCCTGCCTTCTACACCGCTGAAAATATTTGAGAAGGCAATTCTTGATTTTTGACGAAAATGGATAAACCAACAGGGTTCGTTGGTGATTTGAACCCAGGCCATCGTATTTATCAATCACTGAAACGCCCAAAGCAAGAACCATACCCCCAGACCAAAGGGCCACAAGCTGCACTCCCACTCAGTCAGTGCAAAATTTTGCTGCCACCCACAGCCGACCAGCCACCCTTTCAGACCACTTCTGTCCAACCAATCTCACTTTCTATTCCCTCTATAACAAGGTCAATTTGTACACTCACTATTTCACGTCAACAATATTAGCCTCCCATTACTACATTCGTTTTGAATGTACGACTTGTATTTTCAAATAATACTTTGCAGAAATAGTTGCTCTGAAGTTGCATTGTTGCCCGTCTCGGCATCCGCATATTATAAACTCTACCACAAGTATATTGTACACAAGTTGCTGATTTTTTCCCCTGTGAGAGCGAAGAGACATAAATGTGTAGACATTAGCTGCGAACTCATCTGCTGGGCGGCACTGTTGCTTTTCCTACTATCTCAGCCTTTCTTTCTTTACCCTTCTCTGCCATTGTTGCAGGTTTGATCATGTTTGGCCATTCAAAATAACCTGAGAAGTCCATCAGGGGAAAAGACAGAGTGTCAAGGGACAGAGACAGTGAGAGATAGAGAGATGACAGAACAGAAAAAAAGTATAATTACCAAGTTCAATGCAGGAAAACATTGTAAGAAGTGAAAATTAGAGGCTCTTTATCTGAACGCACGGAGCATTCGCAATAAGATAGATGAATTAGTTGCACAAATAGAGATAAATGGGTTTGATCTAATAGCCATTATTTGCAAAGTGACCAAGATTGGGAAATAAATATTCCAGGGTACATGATGTTTAGAAAAGACAGGCAGAATGGAAAAGGAGGGGGTGTAGCCCTGATAATAAAGGATGAGATAAGGACAGTGGTGAAAAAGGATCTCGGCTCAAAGATCAGGAAGTAGAATCAATACGGGTGGAAATAAGAAATAACAAGGGGCAGGAAAGACTGGTGGGAGGAGTTTATAGGCCCCCGAATAGTAGATATACCCATTGGACAGAGTATTAATCATGTAATAATAGGAGCTTGTAACAAAAGTAATGCAGCAATCATGGGGGACTTTAACCTTCATATAGACTGGGCAAATCAAATTGTCGAAGTTAGTTTGGAGGAGGAGTTCATGGAACGCATTCAAGATGATTTCCTAGAGTAATACATCATGGAACCAACCAGGAAACAGGCTATTTTAGATCTTGTATTGTGTAATGAGACAGGGTCAATTAGTCATCGCACACTAAAGAATCCTCTGGGGAAGAGTGATCATAATATGATAGAATTTCACATTGAGTTTGAGAGTGATGCACTTATGCCTAAACTAGAGGCTTAAACTTAAATAAAGCCAATTACAGAGGTATGAAGTGTGAGTTGGCTAAAGTAAATTGGGAAATTAAATTAAGGGTATGATGGTTGAAAAGCAATGGCAAACATTTAAAGCGATATTTCAATATTCTCAACAAATATACATTCCAGTGAGAACTAAAAACTCCACAGGGAAAGTGATCCACCCGTGGCTAACTAAAGAAGAGGCCTATAATGTTGCCAAAAGTGTAGTAAGCCTGAGGATTGGGAGAGTTGAAAAAACCAGCAAAGGACGACCAAAAATTGATAAAAAGGGAGAAAATAGAATATGAAATTTAACTAGCAAGAAATATAAAAACGGATTGTAAGATCTTCTACCAGTCTGTAAAAAGGAAGACAGTAACAAAGGTAAATGTGGGTTTCTTAGGGACTGAGACAGGAGAAATTATAATGGGGAATCAGGGTATGGCAGAGATGTTAGACAAATATTTTGCATCTGTCTTGACAGTAGATGGCACAAAAAGCACACCAGAAAAACTGGGGAAAGCAGAGGCTAATGAGAGTGAGGAACTTAAATAATTAATATAAGTAGATAAAATGTACTTGAGAAACTTATGGGACTAAAAGCCGATCAACCCCCTGGACCTGATGCCCCACACCCGAGGGTGACCATAAAACATAAGAAATAGGAGCAGGAGTAGGCCATACAGCCCCTCATACCTGCTCTGCCTTTCAATCAGATCATGGATGAACTTCGACCTCAACTCCACTTTCCTGCCCAATCCCCATACCCGTTGATTTCCATAGAGTCCAAAAATCTATCTATCTCAGCCTTGAACATACTCAACGACTTAGCATCCACAGCCCTTTGGGGTAGGGAATTCCAAAGATCCACAACTCTCTGAGTGAAGAAATTCCTCTTCATCTCAGCCTTTAATAGCTGAACCCTTATCCTGCGACTATGCCTCCTAGTTCTAGAATCTCCAGCCAGGGGACGCAACCTCTCAGCCGCTACCTTGTCGAACCCCCTCAGAAACTTATATGTTTCAAAGAGATCACCTCTCATTCTTCTCAGCCTCATATCGTAAAGGTCCATTCTACTCAAACCGTCCTCATAAGACAACACTCTCATCACAGCAATTAATCTGCTGAAGCTTCCATGCACCATCTCTAAGGCAACAAATCCTTCCTTAGATAAGGAGACCAAAACTGTATGCAGTGCTCCAGGTGAGGTTTCACCAAAGCCGGAGTAAGACTTCCTTACTCTTGTACTCCAACCCCCTTGCAATAAAAGTCATCATGTTATTTGCTTTCCTAATTGTTTGCTGTACCTGCATGTTAACTTTTTGTGTTTCTTGTACGAGGACACCCAAGTCTCTCTGAACACCAACATTTACCAGTTTCTCTCCATTTAAAAAATATTCTGTTTTTCTATTCTTCCTACTAAAGTGAATACCCTCACATTTCCCCACATTACACTCCATCTGCCATCTTCTTGCCCACTCACTTAGCCTGTCTATATCCATTTGCAGACTCTTTGTGTCCTCCTCAGCTTACTTTCCCATCTAGCTTTGTATCGTCAGCAAACTTGGATACATTACACTCGGTCCCTTCATCCAAGTCATTAAGATAGAGACTCAATCAGACGGATGTACAGACAGACAGGCGGGCAGACAATCAGACTATATCCTTTGCCTTTTACCCTGATTTATCAGTAATAATTTTAAGCAGCTTCTGGATCCGTCCCTTCCTTTAATCCTGTGCAGCAGCAGTGACAATAACTTTGCGTATTTGAGGGTTGAGCCGAATCCGAGTCCGTTCCCCAGTCCCCAGGAGAAATTCCCTAATTCCTGGGCACTTTGTATTAAGCAGAATTTAGCAGCAAAAAGTGTTATTAATGGGAGTAGTGGGACTGAGAAATACTTAAACAGCCGGCACCCTGTAAAACAAAGCTCCAAGAATCGTTTTAAATAAAGTCCTGAGCTGACAGAGCGGAGGGCAGATGAGGATTGAATTAAATCCCATTCACTGAATCTAAACAAGGTTTAAAGAAGTGAATCTGTCAGGAGTGAGATTCCTGAGCCTTTGTGTGAGCTGAAACTGGATCGGCCTCGTTCAGTGAAGAGTGACCGGCAGACGGCTCCCAGACAGGGCTCAGGCCGGGACCGGGCAGCGACTGGATGAGAGAGCGGGACTCCTGCGCTGTTGCTGCTGCTGTTTCCGCCTCTGAGAGTCCCTGTGGCGGTCGGTGGTAATCTCCCACGTATAGATCCAATTCTAGCGACTGCATGCGGCGCAAAGGTAGCGCGTCCGTCTCCCGGTCTGAAGAATGCGTATTTGAAACACGTGGGGGTCACCGCATTTTCACAGCGGTTTTATAGCGGGACAGTGTTTTCGGGATGGGCTGTTCCCTGTTTGTAAAATAAAAGTTATGATCAAATCATAGAATGGGTACAGCACAGAAGGCCATTCGAGCCATCGAGCCCGTGCCGGCTTTATGGAAGAGCGATCCAATTAGTCCCATTCCCCGTCGCCCTGCATTTTTTCCAATTCCCTTTTGAAAGTCACGATTCAATCTGCTTCCACCGCCCTTTCAGGCAGTGCATTCCAGATCAGAACTACTCGCTGTGTAAAAAAGTTTTTCCTCATGTCGCCTTTGGCTCTTTTGCCAATCACCTTAAATCTGTGTCCTCTGGTTCTCGACCTTTCCGGCAATTAGAACAGTTTCTCTTTATTTACTTTATCTAAACCCTTCATGATTTTAAACACTTCTATCAAATCTCCTCTCAACCTTCTCTGCTGTAAGGGGATCAACCCCAGCACGTGGCAAATGTGGTCAATTAGCTCTTATTCATTTATTTGAGCCTTAAACAGACCTTTCCACAACAGCTATGTTTTATGGCAGTGTGAGTTCGTGGTCAAAGGTGTGTGAATTTTATCGGTTGGTATGTTTTTGGGTTCGAATCCCACCACTGACAGAATTTCTGTCAATGTTCATTTTGACCTGTTCACAGAAAACCCAATTGTCCTGCGATGGAGCAGAGGATGTGAAAGAAGCTGAAAGTAAAAGTGCAGATATTATTTTCATCACGGGGACAGGACACGTTTCCACAGGTAAGGACCTCTCATCTTAAGGTTCTTTCCAGCAAAGTGGGACAGGTGATCAGAGTGACCGGGCTCTAGTGGAGCAATCGTTCAGTGCGCGGTCCTTATATGACAGTACAGGATGGGGAAATACCGAGGTTGTTAGTCGAGTCTCACCTCGATCAAACAATCCTTTTCCTTGTGAACATTTCGACTGGGCTTGAAGTTACAATTGGTGTGTTCCAAAATGCATCTACTTATTTGAATTGCCATGAGGTTCCTCCGGACTAGGCTGTTTCAATAGCAGATGAGATGTTTAGTCTTAGTTGTTTACAGGAGGGAGGCTGCGGTTTTGGAGTCGCAAACTATGACTTTGATTCATCTACGAATCGTGGGATTTAATTGGATCTTTAAACCAGTATCTTAGACCGCTCAGCCAGGATACTTTCCATCCTACACTTCCGGAGCTAGTTTTACAGGAATAGAATTACTGCAAGCAAGAATTCTCCCCCTCAAGCACCAGTGCTCACACGGCAGCAGGATGCATGTGTCCGGTTAGAAACCTGTCTGAAGGAACATGCAGTCTGACAGAGCCGGAAACCCAGCAGATTGACTTTCGGTCTGAGCAGGCGATGAGTCTCCTTCTTGAGAGTGTTTCACCAATCCAGCTCAGAGTGGTTTAAGAATCATGAATTCGGGTGTGACTGGAGCCACTTGTGTAAGATGAAGTGCAGGGGGCAGTTTCACATCCTGGACGGACATTAATGATCCTGTTGCGGTTTTGCTGCAAAATTTCACTTCCCAGAGCCCTCACCACAGAACCAAAATCGAACTCTGATGGGACTCAAACTCCACAACCTTTGAATGCCTTCTCCAACCACTAACTAGAAGTCCAACATGCTACCCATTGCGCCACAGAGTCAGTTATGTGGACTGTTTGAGAGCGGGGATCCTGTGCTGAGGTTGAGGCAGTCTGGCTGCTTCTGCTTCTGCCTCTCACATTCCGAGAGCCGCGGTGGTGGTCGGCACCGTTCGCCCTCCGAGGCATCTGGACCCGGCTCCGTCTCTAGCTCCAGCAGCTTGCTGTGGACTTGGTATAGAAACAACAGTGCCTAACTCCAGATCAGAAGGCTGCGTGTTTCAACCAGGTTGAAGTCTCAGCATTTTTGCTGCGGTTCAGCGTCCTGCCGACTGATTTTAGATTGGGACAGTGTTTTAGGGATGGGCTGTTCAGTGTTTGTGCAACAATAAAAAAAATAAATTTGATACATTAATGTGCGTTATTTTCTGTTGCTTTCTATTGACACCCTCTCCAGTTTTATGTAGAAACAGTTAATAATGTTTAAGGGATGTGGTGTGCAGTGTTTGTGGAATCAGTGTAATTAAATTTGATACTTTCATCTGTTCCTTCTCCAACCCAGACTGTCATCATTAGATTTGTCGCTTCACCCTGTTTACAATAGGTTACTCAGTGATAGAAATAAATCAGTAACAACCCCGAAACCTCAGCGGGTATATTTGTTCCAATGCTTTGTAATGGTCTCGATTTTCAGGCAAATTTTCATTCAGCAAATCCCAACGGGTGTTTTGGGTTTGACAAACTAATTTATTACTTGACTGGTTCCTGGAAATGATCCAACGGGGATTTCCTTACCCGTTCAGATATAGAAATAAATACATTCTATCATTTCGCAAATGTCAGTTGCGTAAATAAATAGATCGCGATATGTAAGATGGAAAAGCAGCTTTTCATGTTCTTAAACAAATTTCCTCATTTTATTTTATTAATCCACTTACGTTTCAATGTAGATCATATATTCAGAGCATCCCTCTAAACTTAAAGAACGGTAAAATAATTGCAGATTTTACAAACACATAACACGCTATCGTATAATTAAGATTAATCCCTACTTTGTGAAATTTGTATTCTAATTGCCTTTATGATGTTAAGAAAAATATTTCTAGATGTCCGTCCCCAACTTAACGGAGAAACTAAGATGAAAACCGAAAGGATTTTTCAAAAACTATTTGGAGCGATTTAATCGGTTCCCCTTCTCCTTTCTTTAATTGTTCCCTTTTGCTAATTGTTCTTCTTGTTCCGTTTACTTCATTTTTTCCTCAGTCATTTATGGTGAATGTTCTATCTGTTAACGTTCTTAAATATTTGATTTGTTTGTTCCCTCCCTCTTGACTTGTGATTTGTTGACCTCCAGGTAAAAGTCTGAAGCAGAAATGTGTTTATATTCAGGCGTGACTCTGAAGTGTGAGACCGAGAGGTGATGACGGATGTGTGACCGAGAGAATTGCTGGATGCAGAACTGTCCGTAACCTAACATAACTCTGTGTGGCATTGCTCATGGCAGGTCGGATGACAATGTTTTATATTGACTGGATGGCTATCAATATAACACACAACTGATTTTACTGCTGCTTTAACTCCATAAGTTTAATCACCATAAATGACCAAAGTCTCAGATCAGTTAGAATTGAATTGCTGTTGGTGAGGGGAGTTTGTACATTGGAAGGAGTTTCTACATTTACAGCTCCAGGTAAAACTGCAAACCTCCCTCGCCTATGGGTTACGTCACCATGAGGAGTTCACCTTCCTTCACACTTCTGAAGTGTGATTGAACCTTACCAAAAGTTTCCTATAATTAGTAAGGAAGGAAGGTATCAGTGTAAATGGGAGATATAAACGTGGATGTTTCACTGGGTAACCATGGGAACCAGATACACTGCTCATTCCAGTTATTTGTCCAGCAGGAAACAGAAATCATTCTCTTCAACTGTACTCGCCCGAAGGAAAAGGAAACAAACTAAACTGCTCAGTTCTTTGTTTTAGCTTCTTCTGCTGGTTTACGTTCACTCACTGAGAAAGTGACAGAGAGAGACTGATAGATTGGATTGGCTTTTTTCACTTTGTAATCTATTACACTTTGTAATTATTGTAAGAGACGGTTCCATCCCAATTGTCCTGTGCCTGACATTCTCATTGATACTAAGATGTGTTTTAACTGGGTTTCTACTAATTGCATATTGCGGACAAAAGCTGAACGCCGAAAACTGCTCTGAAACCCGCTTCGCTTCACATCCTTTACATGAGATGGGTTGCTGGTTGTAGGTAAAGGAGTTTGTAAAATAAGCTCACTAGAGCAGTATCCTCAAAATGTGTTTTGGACACATTCACAGGTCAAATATCTTACATTAAATGTAACGAATATACAAATACGTCACAAGTGTTGATATTAACACATAATGATACCAGGAAGGAGGCATTGGTGGATCTGGTTCTGGGGAATGAGGTGGATCAAGTGGAGCAAGCGTCATATTTAGGAAACAGTGATCATAGTATCATAAGGTTTAGATTAGTTATGGAAAAGGAGAAGGAGATATCTCGAGTAAAGTACTTAACAGTAGAAGGGCCAATTTTAGTGGGTTGAGAACGTACCTGGCCCGTGTAAATTGGAATCAAAGATTGGCAGGGTAAAATGTAATCGAACAATGGGTGGCCTTTAAAGAGGAGATGGTTCGGGTACAGTCTAGGTACATTCCCATGAGGGGGAAAGGTAGGACAACCAAAGCCAGAGCTCCCTGGATGACGAAAGAGATAGAGGGTAAAGTGAAGCAGATAAAGTGGGGTTATGATAGATATCAGTTTGACAATACAAGTGAGAACCAGGCTGAATATAGGAAGTACCGTGAAAAAGTAAATATGAGGGGCAAAGAGATAGTTTGGCGGCTAACATAAAAGGTAATCCAAAAGTCTTCTATAGGCATATAAATAGTGAAAGGGTCGTAAGAGGAGAGGTGGGGCCGATTAGGGACCAAAAAGGAGATCTACGCATGGAGGCAGAGAGCATGACTGAGGCACTAAATGAGTACTTTGTATCTGTCTCTACCAAGGAAGAAGATGCTGCCAAAGTCACAGTAAAAAGGGAGGTAGTTGAGACACTGGATGTGGTGAAAATTGATAGAGGAGGCACTTGAAAGGCTGGCTATGCTTAAAGTTGATAACTCACCAGGTCCGAATGGGATGCTTTCAAGGTTGCTGAGAGAAGTAAGGGTGGAAATTTCAGAGGTCCTGGTCATAATTTTCCAATCCGCCTTGGAAGTGGGGGTGATGTCAGAGGACTGGATGATTACAAATGTTAGATCCTTGTTCAAAAAAGGGGGTAAGGATAAACCCAGCAACTACAGGCCGGTAAAATTAAACTCAGTGGTGCGGAAGCTTTTACAAACGATGATCCGGGCCAAAATGAATAGTCACTTGGGCAAGTGTGGATGAATAAAGGAAAGCCAGCACGGATTTGTTAAAGGCAAATCGTGTTTAACTAACTTGGTTGAGTTTTTTGATGAGGTAACAGAGAGGGTTGATGAGGGCAATGCGATTGATAAAATGCCGAACAACAACAACAACAACAACAACAACAACTCGCATTTATTTCGGGCCTTTAACGTAGTGAAACGACCCAAGGCGACTCACAGGAGCGATAATCAAACAAAATTTCACACTGAGCCACATAAGGAGGTATTAGGACAGATGAACAAAAGCTTTGTTAAAGAGGTAGGTTTCAAGGAGCATCTTAAACAAGGAGAGAGAGGTAGAGAGGTGGAGAGATTTAGGCAGGGAATTCCAGAGCTTAGGGCCGAGGCAGCTGAAGGCACGGCCGCCAATGGTGGAGCGATTAAAATCAGGGATTCAAAAGAAGGAAGAATTGGAGGAGCGCAGAGATCTCGGAGGGTTGTAGGGCTAGATGGGGCTTACACAGATAGGGAGGGGCGAGGACATGGAGGCATTTGAAAACAAGGATGAGAATTGTAGGGCTGTAGGAGGTTACAGAGATAGGGAGGGACAAAGAGATGGAGGGATTTGAAAACAAGGATGAGAATTGTAGGGCTGGAGGAGGTTACAGAGATAGGGAGGGGCGAAGAGATGGAGGGATTTGAAAACAAGGATGAGCATTTTAAAATCGAGGCGTTCCATAACCGGGAGCCAATGTGGGTCAGTGATCACAGGGGGTGATGGGTGAACGGGACTCGGTGCGAGTTAGGATACGGGCAGCAGAGTTTTGGATGAGCTCGGGTTTATGGAGGGTGGAAGATGGGAGACGAGCCAGGAGAGCATTGGAATAGTCCAGTAATAAACTTGTCAGCAAAATTGAAGCCATTGGAACAAATAGGGGCAGTGGCAGCATGGATGCAAATTGGCTAACTGACGGGAAACAGAGAGTAGTGGTAAACGGTTGTTTTTTGGACTGCAGGGAGGTATACAGTGGTGTTCCCCAGGGGTCGGTACCAGGACCACTGCTTTTTTTATATATATATTAATGACTTGGACTTGGGTGTACAGGGCACAATTTCAAAATTTGCAAATAACACAAAACTTAGAAGTGCAGTAAACAGTGAGGAGGATAGGAATAGACTCCAAGATGACATAGACAGGCTGGTGGAATGGACGGACGCATAGCAGATGAAATTTAATGCAGAGAAGTGCGAAATGATACATTTTGGAAGGAAGAACGAGGAGAGGCAAAATAAACTAAATGGTACAATTCTAAAGCAGGTGCAGGAACAGCGACCTGGTGGTATCTGTGCACAAACCTTTGAAGGTGGCAGGACAGATTGAGAAAGCGGTTAAAAAGTATACAGGATCTGGGGCTTTATAAATAGAGGCATAGAGCACAAAAGCAAGGAAGTTATGTTGAACCTTTTATAAAACACTGGTTCGGCCACAACTGGAGTATTGTGTCCAGTTCTGGGCACCGCAGTTTAGGAAGAATGTGAAGGCCTTAGAGAGGGTACAGAAAAGATGCAGAAAAGAGGGTGGAGAAATGGTTCCAGGGATGAGGGACTTCAGTTACGTGGATAGACTGGAGAAGCTGGGGTTTTTCTCCTTAGAACAGAAAAGTTTGAGAGGAGATTTGATAGAAGTTTTCAAAATCATGACGGGTTTAGATAAAGTAAACAGAGAGAAATTGTTCCCATTGACAGAAGGATCGGGAACCAGAGGACACAGATTTAAGGTGATTGGCAAAAGAACCAAAGGCGACACGAGGAAACAAAATAAGCAGCGAGAAGTTCTGATCTGGAATGCGCTGCCTGAAAGGGTGGTGGAAACAGATTCAATCGTAGCTTTCAAAAAGGAATTGGGTCAATAGTGTAAGGGAAAAAATTGCAGGGCTACGGGGAAAGAGCAAAGGAGTGGGACTAACTGGATTGCTCTTACAAAGAGACGGCACAGACTAAATGGGCCGAATGGCTTCCTACCATACTCTAACGATTCTATGATTTGTCAAGCTCAAATGCTTGCTATTTCAGTGAGAGGTCCGTCTGTACAAAGAACGAGCATTTCCGCATTACAGTTCTGCAGTCCTTTCCTTGTTGGCTCCGGAATTAATACAAATACCGCCCTGTGTTATTCTGTTGCTTAATTCACAAATGAGGTAAATATCAGACAGAATAAAAAGGCGCCGCTGGGAATGGAACCGAGGACCTGTTGTTACGAAAAAGGCAATTTGCCCAGCTCTTCAAATTAAGGAGATAAATTAAGCTGCAATGACCCCACCTCCTCTTCCTGATATCTCCCTCTCACTGTATGTTAGTGTTTGAGGCAGTTTGTATTTTTCGATTTCTCTCGCTGTGTTTACCGATACTCTGCATCTCACGCTGTATTTACCAATACTCTGTATCTCTCGCTGTATTTACCAATACTCTGTATCTCTCGCTGTGTTTACCGATACTCTGTATCTCTCACTGTTTTTACCGATACTCTGTATCTCACGCTGTGTTTATCCATACTCTGTATCTCTCTCTGTGTTTACCATTACTCTGTATCTCTCGCTGCATTTACTGATACTCTGTATCTCACGCTGTGTTTACCGATACTCTGTATCTCTCGCTGTGTTTATCCATACTCTGTATCTCTCGCTGTGTTTACCGATACTCTATATATCTCGCTGTGTTTAACAATACTCTGTATCTCTCTCTGTGTTTACCGTTACTCTGTATCTCTCGCTGCATTTACTGATACTCTGTATCTCACGCTGTGTTTATCGAACTCTGTATCTCTCGCTGTGTTTACCGATACTCTGTATCTCTCGCTGTGTTTGCTGATACTCTGCATCTCTCGCTGTGTTTATCCATATTCTGTATCTCTCGCTGTGTTTGCCGATACTCTGTATCTCTCGCTGTGTTTATCCATACTCTGTATCTCTCGCTGTGTTTGCCGATACTCTGTATCTCTCGCTGTGTTTATTGAACTCTGTATCTCTCATGGTGTTCACTGAAACCATGTATCTCTCACTGTGGTTACCGACACTCTGTATCTCTCACTGTGGTTACCGACACTCTGCATCTCTCGCTGTGTTTACCGTTACTCTGTATCTCTCGATGTGCTTATTGAACTCTGTATCTTTCGCTGTGTTTACCGACTCTCTGTATCTCTGGCTGTGTTTACTGATTCTCTGTATCTCTCGCTGTGTTTGCCGATACTCTGTATCTCTCGCTGTGTTTACCGTTACTCTGTATCTCTCGATGTGCTTATTGAACTCTGTATCTGTCGCTGTGTTTACCGACTCTCTGTATCTCTGGCTGTGTTTACTGATTCTCTGTATCTCTCGCTGTGTTTGCCGATACTCTGTATCTCTCGCTGTGTTTACCGATACTATGTTTTTCTCGTTGTGTTTACTGATACTCTGTATCTCTCGCTGTGTTTAGCGATATGCTGTGTATCTCTCGCTGTGTCAACCGATACTATGGATCTCTAACGGTGTTTATCGATACTCTATATCTTTCGCTGTGTTTACCGATACTCTGCATCTCTCGCTGTGTTTACCGATACTCTGTATCTCTCGCTGTGTTAACCGATACTCTGTATCTCTCACGGTGTTTATTGATACTCTGTATCTCTCGCTGTGTTCACCGATGCTCTGAATCTCCCACTGTGTTTATCGATACTCTGTATCTGTCGCTGTGTTAATTTCTACTCTGTGTCTCTCGATGTGTTTACCGATACTATGAATTTCTCGTTGTGTTTAATGATACTCTGTATCTCTCGCTGTGTTTACCGAAAGTCTGTATCTCTCGCTGTGTTTACCGATAGTCTGTATCTCTTGTTGCATTTACCGATACTCCGTATCTCTCAATATGTTTACCGATACTCTGCATCTCTCGCTGTGTTTCCCGACACTCTGCAGCTATCGCTGTGTTTACTGATACTCTGTATCTCTCGCTGTGTTTAGCGATACCCTGTATCTCTCACTGCGTTTCTCAAACTCTGTTTCTCTCACTGTGTTTACCAATACTATGTATCTCCCGCTGTGTTTATCGATAATCTGTATCTCTCGCTGTGTTTATCGATACTCTGTGTATCACTCGCTGTGTTAATCTATACTCTGTATCTCTCGATGTGTTTACCAATACTACGTATCTCTCGCTGTGTTAACCGATACTCTGTATCTCTCGCAGTGTTTACCGATAATCTGTATCTCTCACTCTGTTTACCGATACTCTGTATCTCTCGCTGTGTTAACCGATACTCTGTATCTCTCGCTGTGTTAACCGATACTCTGTATCACTCGCTGTGTTTACCGATACTCTGTATCACTCGCTGTGTTTACCGATTTTCTGTATCTCTCGCTGTGTTTACCGATACTATGTTTTTCTCGTTGTGTTTACTGATACTCTGTACCTCTCGCTGTGTTTGCCGATACTCTGTATCTCTCGCTGTGTTTACCGATGCTATTTGTCTCTCGATTTGTTTACCGATTCTCTGTATCTCTCGCTGTGTTTACCGATTCTCTGTATCTCTCGCTGTGTTCACCGATACTCTGTATCTCTCGCTGTGTTTACTGACACTCTGTATCTCTCGCTGTGTTTACTGATACTCTGTATATCTCGTTGTGTTAACCGATACTCTGTATCTCTCGCTGTGTTAACCGATACTCTGTATCTCTCGCTGTGTTAATCTATACTCAGTATCTCTCGATGTGTTTACCGATACTCTGTATCTCTCGCTGTGTTTACCGATGCTATTTGTCTCTCGATTTGTTTACCGATTCTCTGTATCTCTCGCTGTGTTTACCGATTCTCTGTATCTCTCGCTGTGTTCACCGATACTCTGTATCTCTCGCTGTGTTAATCTATACTCAGTATCTCTCGATGTGTTTACCGATACTCTGTATCTCTCGATGTGTTTACCGATACTACGTATCTCTCGCTGTGTTAACCAATACTCTGTATCTCTCACTGTGTTTACTGACACTTTGTAGCTATCGCTGTGTTTACCAATACCCTGTATCTCTCGCTGTGTTTAGCGATACCCTGTATCTCTTACTGTGTTTCTCGAACTCTGTATCTCTCGCTGTGCTTACCGATGCTATTTATCTCTCGATGTGTTTACCGATTCTCTGTATCTCTCGCTGTGTTTACCGATGCTATTTATCTCTCGATGCGATGTGTTTACCGATTCTCTGTATCTCTCGCTGTGTTTACCGATGCTATTTATCTCTCGATGTGTTTACCGATTCTCTGCATCTCTCGCTGTGTTTACCGATTCTCTGTATCTCTCGCTGTGTTTACTGATACTCTGTATCCCTCGCTGTGTTTACTGACACTCTGTATCTCTCGCTGTGTTTCCCAACACTACATATCTCTCGCTCTGTTAACCGATACTCTGTATCTCTCGTTGTGTTAACCGATACTCTATATCTTTCGCTGTGTTTACCGATACCCTGTATCTCTCACTGTGTTTATCGCTACTCTGTATCTCTCGCTGTGTTAACCAATACTCTTTATCTCTCGCTGTGTTAATCTATTCTCTGCATCTCTCGCTGTGTTTACCGATACTCTGGATCTCACGCTGTGTTAATCTATACTCTGCATCTCTCGATGTGTTTACCGACAATCTGTATCTGTCGCTGTGTTGACCGATACTCTGTATCTCTCACTGTGTTTAACGATACTCTGTATCTCTCGCTGTGTTAACCAATACACTGTATCTCGCTGTGTTAACCGATACTCTGTATCTCTCGCTGTGTTTACTGATACTCTGTATCTCTCGATGTGTTTACCAATACTATGTGTCTCTCGCTGTGTTAACCGACAATCTGTATCTCTCGCTGTGTTCACCAATACTCTGTATCTCTCGATGTGTTTACCAATACTCTGTATCTTTCGCTGTGTTAACTAATACACTGTATCTCGCTGTGTTAACCGATACTCTGTATCTCTCGATGTGTTTACCGATTCTCTGTACCTCTCTCTGTGTTTGCCGATACTCTGTATCTCTCGCTGTGTTTACCGATGCTATTTGTCTCTCGCTGTGTTCACCGATACTCTGTATCTCTCGCTGTGTTTACCGATGCTATTTGTCTCTCGCTGTGTTCACTGATACTCTGTATCACTCGCTGTGTTTACCGATACTCTGTATCTCTCGCTATGTTCACCGATACTCTGTATCTCTCGCTGTGTTTACCGATACTGTGTATCTCTCGCTGTGTTCACCGATACTCTGTATCTCTCGCTGTGTTTACTGATACTCTGTATATCTCGTTGTGTTTGCCCATACTCTGTATCTTCCACTGTGTTTATCTTTTTTCTGTGACTCTCGATGTGTTGACTGATTCTCTGTATCACTCGCTGCATGTACCGATACTCTGCATCACTCGCTGTGTTTACCGATGCTATTTATCTCTCGATGTCTTTCCCGATTCTCTGTATCTCTCGCTGTGTTTACCGATGCTATTTGTCTCTCGATGTGTTTACCGATTCTCTGTATCTCTCGCTGTGTTTACCGATTCTCTGTATCTCTCGCTGTGTTTACTGACACTCTGTATCTCTCGCTGTGTTTACCGATAGTTTGTATCTCTCGCTGTGTTTACTGACACTCTGTATCTCTCGCTGTGTTTCCCAACATAACAAATCTCTCGCTCTGTTAACCGATACTCTGCATGTCTCGTTGTGTTAACCGATACTCTATAAATTTCGATGTGTTTATCGCTACTCTGTATCTCTCGCTTTGTTAACCAATACTCTGTATCTCTCGCTGTGTTTACTGACACTTTGTAGCTATCGCTGTGTTTACCAATACGCTGTATCTCTCGCTGTGTTTAGCGATACCCTGTATCTCTTACTGTGTTTCTCGAACTCTGTATCTCTCGCTGTGTTTACCGATTCTCTGTATCTCTCGCTGTGTTTACCGATGCTATTTATCTCTCGATGTGTTTACCGATTCTCTGCATCTCTCGCTGTGTTTACCGATTCTCTGTATCTCTCGCTGTGTTTACTGATACTCTGTATCCCTCGCTGTGTTAACTGACACTCTGTATCTCTCGCTGTGTTTCCCAACACTACATATCTCTCGCTCTGTTAACCGATACTCTTTATCTCACGCTGTGTTAATCTATACTCTGCATCTCTCGATGTGTTTACCGACAATCTGTATCTCTCACTGTGTTCACCGATACTCTGTATCTCTCACTGTGTTTACTGATACTCTGTATCTCTCGATGTGTTTACCAATACTATGTGTCTCTCGCTGTGTTAACCGACAATCTGTATCTCTCGCTGTGTTCACCAATACTCTGTATCTCTCGATGTGTTTACCAATACTCTGTATCTCTCGCTGTGTTAACTAATACACTGTATCTCGCTGTGTTAACCGATACTCTGTATCTCTCGCTGTGTTTACTGATACTCTGTGTCTCTCGATGTGTTTACCAATACTCTGTATCTCTCGCTGTGTTCACCGATACTCTGTATCTCTCGACGTGTTTACCAATACTCTGTATCTCTCGCTGTGTTAACTAATACACTGTATCTCGCTGTGTTAACCGATACTCTGTATTTCTCGTTGTGTTTGCCCATGCTCTGTATCTGTCACTGTGTTTACCTTTTCTCTGTAACTCTCGATGTGTTGACCGATTCTCTGTATCTCTCGCTGTGTATACTGATTCTCTGTATCTCTCGCTTTGTTTACCGATTTTTTTTTCTTTCGCTGTGTTTACCGATACTCGGTATCTCACCCCGTGTTTACCGACAGTCTGTATCTTTCGCTGTGTTTACCGATACTCGGTATCTCACGTCGTGTTTACCGACAGTCTGCATCTCTCGTTGTGTTTAACGATACTCTGTATCTCACTGTGTTTACCGATACTCTGTATCTCTCGCTGCGTGTACCGATACTCTGTATCACTCGCTGTGTTTACCGATACTCTGTGTATCACTCGCTGTGTTAATCTATACTCTGTATCTCTCGATGTGTTTACCAATACTACGTATCTCTCGCTGTGTGAACCGATACTCTGTATCTCTCGCAGTGTTTACCGATAATCTGTATCTCTCACTCTGTTTACCGATACTCTGTATCACTCGCTGTGTTTACCGATTCTCTGTATCTCTCGCTGTGTTTACCGATGCTATTTATCTCTCGATGTGTTTAACGATTCTTTGTATCTCTCGCTGTGTTTACCGATACTATGTATTTCTCATTGTGTTTACTGATACTCTGTACCTCTCGCTGTGTTTGCCGATACTCTGTATCTCTCGCTGTGTTTACCGATGCTATTTGTCTCTCGATTTGTTTACCGATTCTCTGTATCTCTCGCTGTGTTTACCGATTCTCTGTATCTCTCGCTGTGTTCACCGATACTCTGTATCTCTCGCTGTGTTTACTGACACTCTGTATCTCTCGCTGTGTTTACTGATACTCTGTATATCTCGTTGTGTTTGCCCATACTCTGTATCTGCCACTGTGTTTACCTTTTTTCTGTAACTCTCGATGTGTTGACTGATTCTCTGTATCTCTCGCTTTGTTTACCGATAATCTGTATCTTTCGCTGCGTTTACCGATACTCGGTATCTCACGCCGTGTTTACCGACAGTCTGTTTCTTTCGCTGTGTTTACCGATACTCTGTACCTCTCGCTGCGTGTACCGATACTCTGTATCACTCGCCGTGTTTACCGATACTCTGTATCACTCGCTGTGTTTACCGATGCTATTTATCTCTCGATGTCTTTCCCGATTCTCTGTATCTCTCGCTGTGTTTCCCAACATAACAAATCTCTCGCTGTGTTTACCGATACTCTGTATCTCTCGCTGTGTTTACCGATGCTGTTTGTCTCTCGATGTGTTTACCGATTCTCTGTATCTCTCGCTGTGTTTACCGATTCTCTGTATCTCTCGCTGTGTTTACCGATACTTTGTATCTCTCGCTGTGTTTACTGACACTCTGTATCTCTCGCTGTGTTTCCCAACATAACAAATCTCTCGCTCTGTTAACCGATACTCTGTATTTCTCGTTGTGTTTACCGATACCCTGTATCTCTCACTGTGTTTATCGCTACTCTGTATCTCTCGCTTTGTTAACCAATACTCTGTATCTCTCGCTGTGTTAATCTATACTCTGCATCTCTCGCTGTGTTTACCGATACTCTGTATCTCTCGATGTGTTTACCGATACTCTGTATCTCTCGATGTGTTTACCGATACTACGTATCTCTCGCTGTGTTAACCAATACTCTGTATCTCTCACTGTGTTTACCGACACTTTGTAGCTATCGCGGTGTTTACCAATACCCTGTATCTCTCGCTGTGTTTAGCGATACCCTGTATCTCTCACTGTGTTTCTCGAACTCTGTATCTCTCGCTGTGCTTACCGATGCTATTTATCTCTCGATGTGTTTACCGATTCTCTGTATCTCTCGCTGTGTTTACGATGCTATTTATCTCTCGATGTGTTTACCGATTCTCTGTATCTCTCGATGTGTTTACCGATGCTATTTATCTCTCGCTGTGTTTACCGATGCTATTTATCTCTCGATGTGTTTACCGATTCTCTGTATCTCTCGCTGTGTTTACCGATTCTCTGTATCTCTCGCTGTGTTTACTGATACTCTGTATCTCTCGCTGTGTTTCCCAACATTACAAATCTCTCGCTCTGTTAACCGATACTCTGTATCACTCGTTGTGTTAACCGATACTCTATATCTTTCGCTGTGTTTACCGATACCCTGTATCTCTCACTGTGTTTATCGCTACTCTGTATCTCTCGCTGTGTTAACCGATATTCTTTATCTCTCGCTGTGTTAATCTATTCTCTGCATCTCTCGCTGTGTTTACCGATACTCTGGATCTCACGCTGTGTTAATCTATACTCTGCATCTCTCGATGTATTTACCGATACTCTGTATCTCTCGCTGAGTTTCCTGTTACTCTGTATCTCTCGCTGTGTTAATCTATACTCAGTATCTTTCGATGTGTTTACCGATACTATGTATTTCTCGCTGTGTTTACTGACACTCTGTATCTCTCACTGTGTTTACCGACACTCTGTATCTCTCGCTGTGTTTACCGATGCTATTTGTCTCTCGATGTGTTTACCGATTCTCTGTATCTCTCGCTGTATTTACCGATACTCTGTATCTCTCGCTGTGTTTACTGATACTCTGTATTTCTCGTTGTGTTAACCGATACTCTATATCTTTCGCTGTGTTTACCGATACTTTGTATCTCTCGCTGTGTTTACTGACACTCTGTATCTCTCGCTGTGTTTCCCAACATAACAAATCTCTCGCTCTGTTCACCGATACTCTGTATTTCTCGTTGTGTTAACCGATACTCTATAAATTTCGCTGTGTTTACCGATACCCTGTATCTCTCACTGTGTTTATCGCTAATCTGTATCTCTCGCTTTGTTAACCAATACTCTGTATCTCTCGCTGTGTTAATCTATACTCTGCATCTCTCGCTGTGTTTACCGATACTCAGTATCTCTCGCTGTGTTAACCGATACTCTGTATCTCTCGCTGTGTTAATCTATACTCAGTATCTCTCGATGTGTTTACCGATACTCTGTATCTCTCGATGTGTTTACCGATACTACGTATCTCTCGCTGTGTTAACCAATACTCTGTATCTGTCACTGTGTTTACCGACACTTTGTAGCTATCGCTGTGTTTACCAATACCCTGTATCTCTCACTGTGTTTCTTGAACTCTGTATCTCTCGCTGTGTTTACCGATGCTATTCATCTCTCGATGTGTTTACTGATTCTCTGTATCTCTCGCTGTGTTTACCGATGCTATTTATCTCTCGATGTGTTTACCGATTCTCTGTATCTCTCGCTGTGTTTACCGATGCTATTTATCTCTCGATGTGTTTACCGATTCTCTGCATCTCTCGCTGTGTTTACCGATTCTCTGTATCTCTCGCTGTGTTTACTGATACTCTGTATCCCTCGCTGTGTTTACTGACACTCTGTACCTCTCGCTGTGTTTCCCAACACTACATATCTCTCGCTCTGTTAACCGATACTCTGTATCACTCGTTGTGTTAACCGATACTCTATATCTTTCGCTGTGTTTACCGATACTCTGTATCTCTCACTGTGTTTATCGCTACTCTGTATCTCTCGCTGTGTTAACCAATATTCTTTATCTCTCGCTGTGTTAATCTATTCTCTGCATCTGTCGCTGTGTTTACCGATACTCTGGATCTCACGCTGTGTTAATCTACACTCTGCATCTCTCGATGTGTTACCGATACTCTGTATCTCTCGCTGTGTTTCCTGATACTCTGTATCTCTCGCTGTGTTAATCTATACTCAGTATCTTTCGATGTGTTTACCGATACTATGTATTTCTCGCTGTGTTTACTGACACTCTGTATCTCTCGCTGTGTTTACCGATACTCTGTATCTCTCGCTGTGTTTACCGATGCTATTTGTCTCTCGATGTGTTTACCGATTCTCTGTATCTCTCGATGTGTTTACCGATTCTCTGTATCTCTCGCTGTGTTTACCGATGCTATTGATCTCTCGAGGTGTTTACCGATTCTCTGTATCTCTCGCTGTATTTACCGATACTCTGTATCTCTCGCTGTGTTTACTGATGCTATTTGTCTCTCGATGTGTTTACCGATTCTCTGTATCTCTCGCTGTGTTTACCGTTTCTCTGTATCTCTCGCTGTGTTTACCGATGCTCTTTATCTCTCGCTGTGTTTACTGACACTCTGTATCTCTCGCTGTGTTTACTGATACTCTGTATATCTCCTTGTGTTTGCCCATACTCTGTATCTGTCACTGTGTTTACCTTTTTTCTGCATCTCTCGATGTGTTTACCGATACTCTGTATCTCTCGCTGTGTTTCCTGATACTCTGTATATCTCGCTGTGTTAATCTATACTCAGTATCTTTCGATGTGTTTACCGATACTATGTATTTCTCGCTGTGTTTACTGACACTCTGTATCTCTCGCTGTGTTTAACGATACTCTGTATCTCTCGCTGTGTTTACTGACACTCTGTATCTCTCGCTGTGTTTACCGATACTCTGTATCTCTCGCTGTGTTTACCGATGCTATTTGTCTCTCGATGTGTTTACCGATTCTCTGTATCTCTCGATGTGTTTACCGATTCTCTGTATCTCTCGCTGTATTTACCGATACTCTGTATCTCTCGCTGTGTTTACTGATGCTATTTGTCTCTCGATGTGTTTACCGATTCTCTGTATCTCTCGCTGTGTTTACCGTTTCTCTGTATCTCTCGCTGTGTTTACCGATACTATGTATCTCTCGCTGTGTTTACTGACACTCTGTATCTCTCGCTGTGTTTACTGATACTCTGTATATCTCCTTGTGTTTGCCCATACTCTGTATCTGTCACTGTGTTTACCTTTTTTCTGTAACTCTCGATGTGTTGACTGATTCTCTGTATCTCTCGCTTTGTTTACCGATAATCTGTATCCCTCGCTGTGTTTACTGACACTCTGTATCTCTCGCTGTGTTTCCCAACACTACATATCTCTCGCTCTGTTAACCGATACTCTGTATCACTCGTTGTGTTAACCGATACTCTATATCTTTCGCTGTGTTTACCGATACCCTGTATCTCTCACTGTGTTTATCGCTACTCTGTATCTCTCGCTGTGTTAACCGATATTCTTTATCTCTCGCTGTGTTAATCTATTCTCTGCATCTGTCGCTGTGTTTACCGATACTCTGGATCTCACGCTGTGTTAATCTACACTCTGCATCTCTCGATGTGTTACCGATACTCTGTATCTCTCGCTGTGTTTCCTGATACTCTGTATCTCTCGCTGTGTTAATCTATACTCAGTATCTTTCGATGTGTTTACTGATACTATGTATTTCTCGCTGTGTTTACTGACACTCTGTATCTCTCGCTGTGTTTACCGATACTCTGTATCTCTCGCTGTGTTTACCGATGCTATTTGTCTCTCGATGTGTTTACCGATTCTCTGTATCTCTCGATGTGTTTACCGATTCTCTGTATCTCTCGCTGTGTTTACCGATGCTATTGATCTCTCGAGGTGTTTACCGATTCTCTGTATCTCTCGCTGTATTTACCGATACTCTGTATCTCTCGCTGTGTTTACTGATGCTATTTGTCTCTCGATGTGTTTACCGATTCTCTGTATCTCTCGCTGTGTTTACCGTTTCTCTGTATCTCTCGCTGTGTTTACCGATACTCTGTATCTCTCGCTGTGTTTACTGACACTCTGTATCTCTCGCTGTGTTTACTGATACTCTGTATATCTCCTTGTGTTTGCCCATACTCTGTATCTGTCACTGTGTTTACCTTTTTTCTGCATCTCTCGATGTGTTTACCGATACTCTGTATCTCTCGCTGTGTTTCCTGATACTCTGTATATCTCGCTGTGTTAATCTATACTCAGTATCTTTCGATGTGTTTACCGATACTATGTATTTCTCGCTGTGTTTACTGACACTCTGTATCTCTCGCTGTGTTTACCGATACTCTGTATCTCTCGCTGTGTTTACTGACACTCTGTATCTCTCGCTGTGTTTACCGATACTCTGTATCTCTCGCTGTGTTTACCGATGCTATTTGTCTCTCGATGTGTTTACCGATTCTCTGTATCTCTCGATGTGTTTACCGATTCTCTGTATCTCTCGCTGTATTTACCGATACTCTGTATCTCTCGCTGTGTTTACTGATGCTATTTGTCTCTCGATGTGTTTACCGATTCTCTGTATCTCTCGCTGTGTTTACCGTTTCTCTGTATCTCTCGCTGTGTTTACCGATACTATGTATCTCTCGCTGTGTTTACTGACACTCTGTATCTCTCGCTGTGTTTACTGATACTCTGTATATCTCCTTGTGTTTGCCCATACTCTGTATCTGTCACTGTGTTTACCTTTTTTCTGTAACTCTCGATGTGTTGACTGATTCTCTGTATCTCTCGCTTTGTTTACCGATAATCTGTATCCCTCGCTGTGTTTACTGACACTCTGTATCTCTCGCTGTGTTTCCCAACACTACATATCTCTCGCTCTGTTAACCGATACTCTGTATCACTCGTTGTGTTAACCGATACTCTATATCTTTCGCTGTGTTTACCGATACCCTGTATCTCTCACTGTGTTTATCGCTACTCTGTATCTCTCGCTGTGTTAACCGATATTCTTTATCTCTCGCTGTGTTAATCTATTCTCTGCATCTGTCGCTGTGTTTACCGATACTCTGGATCTCACGCTGTGTTAATCTACACTCTGCATCTCTCGATGTGTTACCGATACTCTGTATCTCTCGCTGTGTTTCCTGATACTCTGTATCTCTCGCTGTGTTAATCTATACTCAGTATCTTTCGATGTGTTTACTGATACTATGTATTTCTCGCTGTGTTTACTGACACTCTGTATCTCTCGCTGTGTTTACCGATACTCTGTATCTCTCGCTGTGTTTACCGATGCTATTTGTCTCTCGATGTGTTTACCGATTCTCTGTATCTCTCGATGTGTTTACCGATTCTCTGTATCTCTCGCTGTGTTTACCGATGCTATTGATCTCTCGATGTGTTTACCGATTCTCTGTATCTCTCGCTGTATTTACCGATACTCTGTATCTCTCGCTGTGTTTACTGATGCTATTTGTCTCTCGATGTGTTTACCGATTCTCTGTATCTCTCGCTGTGTTTACCGTTTCTCTGTATCTCTCGCTGTGTTTACCGATACTCTGTATCTCTCGCTGTGTTTACTGACACTCTGTATCTCTCGCTGTGTTTACTGATACTCTGTATATCTCCTTGTGTTTGCCCATACTCTGTATCTGTCACTGTGTTTACCTTTTTTCTGCATCTCTCGATGTGTTTACCGATACTCTGTATCTCTCGCTGTGTTTCCTGATACTCTGTATCTCTCGCTGTGTTAATCTATACTCAGTATCTTTCGATGTGTTTACCGATACTATGTGTTTCTCGCTGTGTTTACTGACACTCTGTATCTCTCGCTGTGTTTACCGATACTCTGTATCTCTCGCTGTGTTTACTGACACTCTGTATCTCTCGCTGTGTTTACCGATACTCTGTATCTCTCGCTGTGTTTACCGATGCTATTTGTCTCTCGATGTGTTTACCGATTCTCTGTATCTCTCGATGTGTTTACCGATTCTCTGTATCTCTCGCTGTGTTTACCGATGCTATTGATCTCTCGATGTGTTTACCGATTCTCTGTATCTCTCGCTGTATTTACCGATACTCTGTATCTCTCGCTGTGTTTACTGATGCTATTTGTCTCTCGATGTGTTTACCGATTCTCTGTATCTCTCGCTGTGTTTACCGTTTCTCTGTATCTCTCGCTGTGTTTACCGATACTATGTATCTCTCGCTGTGTTTACTGACACTCTGTATCTCTCGCTGTGTTTACTGATACTCTGTATATCTCCTTGTGTTTGCCCATACTCTGTATCTGTCACTGTGTTTACCTTTTTTCTGTAACTCTCGATGTGTTGACTGATTCTCTGTATCTCTCGCTTTGTTTACCGATAATCTGTATCTTTTGCTGTGTTGATGATACTCGGTATCTCACGCCGTGTTTACCGACAGTCTGTATCTTTCGCTGTGTTTGCCGATACTCTGTACCTCTTGCTGCGTGTACCGATACTCTGTATCACTCGCTGTGTTTACCGACAATCTGTATCTCTCGCTGTGTTCACCGATAGTCTGTATCTCTCTATGTGTTTACCGATACTCTGTATCTCTCGCTGTGTTACCCAATACACTGTATCTCGCTGTGTTAACCGATACTCTGTATCTCTCGCTGTGTTTACTGACACTCTGTACCTCTCGCTGTGTTTACCGATATTCTGTATCTCTCGCTGTGTTTACTGATGCTATTTGTCTCTCGATGTGTTTACCGATTCTCTGTATCTCTCGCTGTGTTTACCGATGCTATTGATCTCTCGATGTGTTTACCGATTCTCTGTATCGCTCGCTGTATTTCCCGATACTCTGTATCTCTCGCTGTGTTTACTGATGCTATTTGTCTCTCGATGTGTTTACCGATTCTCTGTATCTCTCGCTGTGTTTACCGATTCTCTGTATCTCTCGCTGTGTTTACCGATACTCTGTATCTCTCGCTGTGTTTACTGACACTCTGTATCTCTCGCTGTGTTTACTGATACTCTGTATATCTCCTTGTGTTTGCCCATACTCTGTATCTGTCACTGTGTTTACCTTTTTTCTGTAACTCTCGATGTGTTGACTGATTCTCTGTATCTCTCGCTTTGTTTACCGATAATCTGTATCTTTTGCTGTGTTTACCGATGCTCGTTATCTCACGCCGTGTTTACCGACAGTCTGTATCTTTCGCTGTGTTCACCGATTCTCTGCATCTCACTGTGTTTACCGATACTCTGTATCTCTCACTGTGTTCACCGATTCTCTGTATCTCTCGATGTGTTTACCGATACTCTGTACCTCTCGCTGCGTGTACCGATACTCTGTTTCACTCGCTGTGTTTACCGATACTCTGTATCTCTCACTGTGTTTACCGATGCTATTTATCTTTCGATGTCTTTACCGATTCTCTGTATCTCTCGCTGTGTTTGCCGATACTCTGTATCTCTCGCTGTGTTTACTGATACTCTGTATCTCTCGATGTGTTTACCAATACTATGTGTCTCTCGCTGTGTTAACCGACAATCTCTATCTCTCGCTGTGTTCACCGATACTCTGTATCTCTCGATGTGTTTACCGATACTCTGTATCTCTCGCTGTGTTAACCAATACTCTGTATCTTTCGCTGTGTTTACCGATACTCTGTACCTCTCGCTGTGTTTACCGATGCTATTTGTCTCTCGATGTGTTTACCGATTCTCTGTATCTCTCGCTGTGTTTACCGATTCTCTGTATCTCTCGCTGTGTTTACCGATACTTTGTATCTCTCGCTGTGTTTACTGACACTCTGTATCTCTCGCTGTGTTTCCCAACATTACAAATCTCTCGCTCTGTTAACCGATACTCTGTATTTCTCGTTGTGTTAACCGATACTCTATATCTTTCGCTGTGTTTACCGATACCCTGTATCTCTCACTGTGTTTATCGCTACTCTGTATCTCTCACTTTGTTAACCGATACTCTGTATCTCTCGCAGTGTTAATCTATACTCTGCATCTCTCGATGTGTTCACCGATACTCTGTATCTCTCGATGTGTTTACTGATACTACGTAGCTCTCGCTGTGTTAACCGATACTCTGTATCTCTCACTGTGTTTACCGACACTTATTGGCTATCGCTGTGTTTACCAATACCCTGTATCTCTCGCTGTGTTTAGCGATACCCTGTATCTCTCACTGTGTTTCTCGAAATCTGTATCTCTCGCTGTGTTTACCGATGCTATTTATCTCTCGATGTGTTTACCGATTCTCTGTATCTCTCGCTGTGTTTACCGATGCTATTTATCTCTCGATGTGTTTACCGATTTTCTGTATCTCTCGCTGTGTTGTCCGATGCTATTTATCTCTCGATGTGTTTACCGATTCTCTGCATCTCTCGCTCTGCTTACCGATTCTCTGTATCTCTCGCTCTGCTTAACGATTCTCTGCATCTCTCGCTCTGCTTACCGATTCTCTGTATCTCTCACTCTGCTTACCGATTCTCTGTATCTCTCGCTGTGTTTACTGATACTCTGTATCCCTCGCTGTGTTTACTGACACTCTGTATCTCTCGCTGTGTTTCCCAACACTACATATCTCTCGCTCTGTTAACCGATACTCTGTATCTCTCGTTGTGTTAACCGATACTGTTTATCTCTCGATGTGTTAATCTATACTCTGCATCTCTCGCTGTGTTAACCAATACATTGTATCTCGCTCTGTTAACCGTTACTCTGTATCTCTCGCTGTGTTTACTGATACTCTGTATCTCTCGCTGTGTTAATCTATACTCAGTATCTTTCGATGTGTTTACCGATACTATGTATTTCTCGCTGTGTTTACCTTTTCTCTGTAACTCTCGATGTGTTGACTGCTTCTCTGTATCTCTCGCTTTGTTTACCGATAATCTGTATCTTTCGCTGTGTTTACCGATACTCGGTATCTCACGCCGCGTTTACCGATAGTCTGTATCGTTCGCTGTGTTTACCGATACTCGGTATCTCACGCCGTGTTTACCGACAGTCTGTATCTCTCGTTGTGTTTAATGATGCTCTGTATCTCACTGTGTTTACCAATACTCTGTACCTCTCGCTGCATGTACCGATACTCTGTATCACTCGCTGTGTTTACCGATGCTATTTATCTCTCGATGTGTTTACCGATTCTCTGTATCTCTCGCTGTGTTTACCGATTATCTGTATCTCTCGCTGTGTTTACCGATGCAATTTATCTCTCGATGTG
Organism: Heptranchias perlo; assembly: GCF_035084215.1. NCBI lineage: Eukaryota > Metazoa > Chordata > Chondrichthyes > Hexanchiformes > Hexanchidae > Heptranchias > Heptranchias perlo. Next base: position 63,093,724 of record NC_090341.1, on the reverse strand, counting down.
TTTACCGATTCTCTGTATCTCTCGCTGTATTTACCGATACTCTGTATCTCTCGCTGTGTTTACTGATGCTATTTGTCTCTCGATGTGTTTACCGATTCTCTGTATCTCTCGCTGTGTTTACCGATTCTCTGTATCTCTCGCCGTGTTTACTGATACTCTGTATCTCTCGCTGTGTTTACTGATACTCTGTATATCTCGTTGTGTTTGCCCATACTCTGTATCTGTCACTGTGTTTACCTTTTTTCTGCAACTCTCGATGTGTTGACTGATTCTCTGTATCTCTCGCTTTGTTTACCGATAATCTGTATCTTTCGCTGTGTTTACCGATACTCGGTATCTCACGCCGTGTTTACCGACAGTCTGTATCTTTCGCTGTGTTTACCGATACTCTGTACCTCTCGCTGCGTGTACCGATTCTCTGTATCACTCGCTGTGTTTACCGATACTCTGTATCTCTCGCTGTGTTTACCGATGCTATTTATCTCTCGATGTGTTTACCGATTCTCTGTATCTCTCGCTGTATTTACCGATACTCTGTATCTCTCGCTGTGTTTACTGATGCTATTTGTCTCTCGATGTGTTTACCGATTCTCTGTATCTCTCGCTGTGTTTACCGATTCTCTGTATCTCTCGCTGTGTTTACTGATACTCTGTATCTCTCGCTGTGTTTACTGATACTCTGTATATCTCGTTGTGTTTGCCCATACTCTGTATCTGTCACTGTGTTTACCTTTTTTCTGTAACTCTCGATGTGTTGACTGATTCTCTGTATCTCTCGCTTTGTTTACCGATAATCTGTATCTTTCGCTGTGTTTACCGATACTCGGTATCTCACGCCGCGTTTACCGACAGTCTGTATCTTTCGCTGTGTTTACCGATACTCTGTACCTCTCGCTGCGTGTACCGATTCTCTGTATCACTCGCTGTGTTTACCGATACTCTGTATCTCTCGCTGTGTTTACCGATGCTATTTGTCTCTCGATGTGTTTACCGATTCTCTGTATCTCTCGCTGTGTTTACCGATTCTCTGTATCTCTCGCTGTGTTTACCGATACTTTGTATCTCTCGCTGTGTTTACTGACACTCTGTATCTCTCGCTGTGTTTCCCAACATTACAAATCTCTCGCTGTGTTTACCGATACTCTGTATTTCTCGTTGTGTTAACCGATACTCTATATCTTTCGCTGTGTTTCCCGATACCCTGTATCTCTCACTGTGTTTATCGCTACTCTGTATCTCTCGCTTTGTTAACCGATACTCTGTATCTCTCGCTGTGTTAATCTATACTCTGCATCTCTCGATGTGTTTACCGATACTCTGTATCTCTCGCTGTGTTTACTGATGCTATTTGTCTCTCGATGTGTTTACCGATTCTCTGTATCTCTCGCTGTGTTTACTGATACTCTGTATCTCTCGCTGTGTTTACTGATACTCTGTATCTCTCGATGTGTTTACCGATACTCTGTACCTCTCGCTGCGTGTACCGATACTCTGTTTCACTCGCTGTGTTTACCGATACTCTGTATCTCTCACTGTGTTTACCGATGCTATTTATCTGTCGATGTCTTTACCGATTCTCTGTATCTCTCGCTGTGTTTGCCGATACTCTGTATCTCTCGCTGTGTTTACTGATACTCTGTATCTCTCGATGTGTTTACCAATACTATGTGTCTCTCGCTGTGTTAACCGACAATCTCTATCTCTCGCTGTGTTCACCGATACTCTGTATCTCTCGATGTGTTTACCGATACTCTGTATCTCTCGCTGTGTTAACCAATACACTGTATCTCGCTGTGTTCACCGATACTCTGTATCTCTCGCTGTGTTTACTGATACTCTGTATCTCTCGATGTGTTTCCCGATACTAAGTGTCTCTCGCTGTGTTTGCTGATACTCTGTATTTCTCGTTGTGTTTGCCCATACTCTGTATCTGTCACTGTGTTTACCTTTTCTCTGTAACTGTCGATGTGTTGACCGATTCTCTGTATCTCTCGCTGTGTTTACTGATACTCTGTATCTCTCGTTGTGTTAACTGAGACTCTATATCTTTCGCTGTGTTTACCGATACCCTGTATCTCTCACTGTGTTTATCGCTACTCTGTATCTCTCACTGTGTTAACCGATACTCTTTATCTCTCGCTGTATTAATCTATTCTCTGCATCTCTCGCTGTGTTTACTGATGCTATTTGTCTCTCGATGTGTTTACCGATTCTCTGTATCTCTCGATGTGTTTACCGATTCTCTGTATCTCCCGCTGTGTTTACCGATGCTATTTATCTCTCGATGTGTTTACCGATTCTCTGTATCTCTCGCTGTATTTACCGATACTCTGTATCTCTCGCTGTGTTTACTGATGCTATTTGTCTCTCGATGTGTTTACCGATTCTCTGTATCTCTCGCTGTGTTTACCGATTCTCTGTATCTCTCGCTGTGTTTACTGATACTCTGTATCTCTCGCTGTGTTTACTGATACTCTGTATATCTCGTTGTGTTTGCCCATACTCTGTATCTGTCACTGTGTTTACCTTTTTTCTGTAACTCTCGATGTGTTGACTGATTCTCTGCATCTCTCGCTTTGTTTACCGATAATCTGTATCTTTCGCTGTGTTTACCGATACTCGGTATCTCACGCCGTGTTTACCGACAGTCTGTATCTTTCGCTGTGTTTACCGATACTCTGTACCTCTCGCTGCGTGTACCGATTCTCTGTATCACTCGCTGTGTTTACCGATACTCTGTATCTCTCGCTGTGTTTACCGATGCTATTTGTCTCTCGATGTGTTTACCGATTCTCTGTATCTCTCGCTGTGTTTACCGATTCTCTGTATCTCTCGCTGTGTTTACCGATACTTTGTATCTCTCGCTGTGTTTACTGACACTCTGTATCTCTCGCTGTGTTTCCCAACATTACAAATCTCTCGCTCTGTTAACCGATACTCTGTATTTCTCGTTGTGTTAACCGATACTCTATATCTTTCGCTGTGTTTACCGATACCCTGTATCACTCACTGTGTTTATCGCTACTCTGTATCTCTCACTTTGTTAACCGATACTCTGTATCTCTCGCAGTGTTAATCTATACTCTGCATCTCTCGATGTGTTCACCGATACTCTGTATCTCTCGATGTGTTTACTGATACTACGTAGCTCTCGCTGTGTTAACCGATACTCTGTATCTCTCACTGTGTTTACCGACACTTATTGGCTATCGCTGTGTTTACCAATACCCTGTATCTCTCGCTGTGTTTAGCGATACCCTGTATCTCTCACTGTGTTTCTCGAAATCTGTATCTCTCGCTGTGTTTACCGATGCTATTTATCTCTCGATGTGTTTACCGATTCTCTGTATCTCTCGCTGTGTTTACCGATGCTATTTATCTCTCGATGTGTTTACCGATTTTCTGTATCTCTCGCTGTGTTGTCCGATGCTATTTATCTCTCGATGTGTTTACCGATTCTCTGCATCTCTCGCTCTGCTTACCGATTCTCTGTATCTCTCGCTCTGCTTACCGATTCTCTGCATCTCTCGCTCTGCTTACCGATTCTCTGTATCTCTCGCTCTGCTTACCGATTCTCTGTATCTCTCGCTGTGTTTACTGATATTCTGTATCCCTCGCTGTGTTTACTGACACTCTGTATCTCTCGCTGTGTTTCCCAACACTACATATCTCTCGCTCTGTTAACCGATACTCTGTATCTCTCGTTGTGTTAACCGATACTGTTTATCTCTCGATGTGTTAATCTATACTCTGCATCTCTCGCTGTGTTAACCAATACATTGTATCTCGCTCTGTTAACCGTTACTCTGTATCTCTCGCTGTGTTTACTGATACTCTGTATCTCTCGCTGTGTTAATCTATACTCAGTATCTTTCGATGTGTTTACCGATACTATGTATTTCTCGCTGTGTTTACCTTTTCTCTGTAACTCTCGATGTGTTGACTGCTTCTCTGTATCTCTCGCTTTGTTTACCGATAATCTGTATCTTTCGCTGTGTTTACCGATACTCGGTATCTCACGCCGCGTTTACCGATAGTCTGTATCGTTCGCTGCGTTTACCGATACTCGGTATCTCACGCCGTGTTTACCGACAGTCTGTATCTCTCGTTGTGTTTAATGATGCTCTGTATCTCACTGTGTTTACCGATACTCTGTACCTCTCGCTGCATGTACCGATACTCTGTATCACTCGCTGTGTTTACCGATGCTATTTATCTCTCGATGTGTTTACCGATTCTCTGTATCTCTCGCTGTGTTTACCGATACTCTGTGTCTCTCGCTGTGTTTATCGATGCTATTTGTCTCTCGATCTGTTTACCGATTCTCTGTATCTCTCGCTGTGTTCACCGATTCTCTGTATCTCTCGCTGTGTTTACCGATACTTTGTATCTCTCGCTGTGTTTACTGATACTCTTTATCTCTCGCTGTGTTAATCTATACTCTGTATCTCTCGCTGTGTTTACTGATACTATGTATCTCTCGCTGTGTTAATCTATACTCAGTATCTTTCGATGTGTTTACCGATACTATGTATTTCTCGCTTTGTTTACCTTTTCTCTGTAACTCTCGATGTGTTGACTGCTTCTCTGTATCTCTCGCTTTGTTTACCGATAATCTGTATCTTTCGCTGCATGTACCGATACTCTGTATCACTCGCTGTGTTTACCGATGCTATTTATCTCTCGATGTGTTTACCGATTCTCTGTATCTCTCGCTGTGTTTACCGATACTCTGTGTCTCTCGCTGTGTTTATCGATGCTATTTATCTCTCGATGTCTTTCCCGATTCTCTGTATCTCTCGCTGTGTTTCCCAACATAACAAATCTCTCGCTGTGTTTACCGATACTCTGTATCTCTCGCTGTGTTTACCGATGCTATTTGTCTCTCGATGTGTTTACCGATTCTCTGTATCTCTCGCTGTGTTTACCGATTCTCTGTATCTCTCGCTGTGTTTACCGATACTTTGTATCTCTCGCTGTGTTTACTGACACTCTGTATCTCTCGCTGTGTTTCCCAACATAACAAATCTCTCGCTCTGTTAACCGATACTCTGTATTTCTCGTTGTGTTTACCGATACCCTGTATCTCTCACTGTGTTTATCGCTACTCTGTATCTCTCGCTTTGTTAACCGATACTCTGTATCTCTCGCTGTGTTAATCTATACTCTGCATCTCTCGCTGTGTTTACCGATACTCTGTATCTCTCGCTGTGTTAACCGATACTCTGTATCTCTCGCTGTGTTAATCTATACTCAGCATCTCTCGATGTCTTTCCCGATTCTCTGTATCTCTCGCTGTGTTTCCCAACATAACAAATCTCTCGCTGTGTTTACCGATACTCTGTATCTCTCGCTGTGTTTACCGATGCTATTTGTCTCTCGATGTGTTTACCGATTCTCTGTATCTCTCGCTGTGTTTACCGATTCTCTGTATCTCTCGCTGTGTTTACCGATACTTTGTATCTCTCGCTGTGTTTACTGACACTCTGTATCTCTCGCTGTGTTTCCCAACATAACAAATCTCTCGCTCTGTTAACCGATACTCTGTATTTCTCGTTGTGTTTACCGATACCCTGTATCTCTCACTGTGTTTATCGCTACTCTGTATCTCTCGCTTTGTTAACCGATACTCTGTATCTCTCGCTGTGTTAATCTATACTCTGCATCTCTCGCTGTGTTTACCGATACTCTGTATCTCTCGCTGTGTTAACCGATACTCTGTATCTCTCGCTGTGTTAATCTATACTCAGCATCTCTCGATGTGTTTACCGATACTCTGTATCTCTCGATGTGTTTACCGATACTACGTATCTCTCGCTGTGTTAACCAATACTCTGTATCTCTCACTGTGTTTACCGACACTTTGTAGCTATCGCTGTGTTTACCAATACCCTGTATCTCTCGCTGTGTTTAGCGATACCCTGTATCTCTCACTGTGTTTCTCGAACTCTGTATCTCTCGCTGTGCTTACCGATGCTATTTATCTCTCGATGTGTTTACCGATTCTCTGTATCTCTCGCTGTGTTTACCGATGCTATTTATCTCTCGATGTGTTTACCGATTCTCTGTATCTCTCGCTGTGTTTACCGATGCTATTTATCTCTCGCTGTGTTTACCGATGCTATTTATCTCTCGATGTGTATACCGATTCTCTGCATCTCTCGCTGTGTTTACCGATTCTCTGTATCTCTCGCTGTGTTTCCTGATACTCTGTATCCCTCGCTGTGTTTACTGACACTCTGTATCTCTCGCTGTGTTTCCCAACACTACATATCTCTCGCTCTGTTAACCGATACTCTGTATCACTCGTTGTGTTAACCGATACTCTATATCTTTCGCTGTGTTTACCGATACCCTGTATCTCTCACTGTGTTTATCGCTACTCTGTATCTCTCGCTGTGTTAACCGATATTCTTTATCTCTCGCTGTGTTAATCTATTCTCTGCATCTCTCGATGTATTTACCGATACTCTGTATCTCTCGCTGTGTTTCCTGTTACTCTGTATCTCTCGCTGTGTTAATCTATACTCAGTATCTTTCGATGTGTTTACCGATACTATGTATTTCTCGCTGTGTTTACTGACACTCTGTATCTCTCACTGTGTTTACCGACACTCTGTATCTCTCGCTGTGTTTACCGATGCTATTTGTCTCTCGATGTGTTTACCGATTCTATGTATCTCTCGATGTGTTTACCGATTCTCTGTATCTCTCGCTGTATTTACCGATACTCTGTATCTCTCGCTGTGTTTACTGATGCTATTTGTCTCTCGATGTGTTTACCGATTCTCTGTATCTCTCGCTGTGTTTACCGATTCTCTGTATCTCTCGCTGTGTTTACCGATACTCTGTATCTCTCGCTGTATTTACCGATACTCTGTATCTCTCGCTGTGTTTACCGATGCTATTGATCTCTCGATGTGTTTACCGATTCTCTGTATCTCTCGCTGTATTTACCGATACTCTGTATCTCTCGCTGTGTTTACCGATGCTATTGATCTCTCGATGTGTTTACCGATTCTCTGTATCTCTCGCTGTATTTACCGATACTCTGTATCTCTCGCTGTGTTTACTGATGCTATTTGTCTCTCGATGTGTTTACCGATTCTCTGTATCTCTCGCTGTGTTTACCGATTCTCTGTATCTCTCGCTGTGTTTACCGATACTCTGTATCTCTCGCTGTGTTTACTGACACTCTGTATCTCTCGCTGTGTTTACTGATACTCTGTATATCTCCTTGTGTTTGCCCATACTCTGTATCTGTCACTGTGTTTACCTTTTTTCTGTAACTCTCGATGTGTTGACTGATTCTCTGCATCTCTCGCTTTGTTTACCGATAATCTGTATCTTTTGCTGTGTTTACCGATACTCGGTATCTCACGCCATGTTTTCCCGACAGCCTGTATCTTTCGCTGTGTTTGCCGATACTCTGTACCTCTCGCTGTGTGTACCAATACTCTGTATCACTCGCTGTGTTTACCGACAATCTGTATCTCTCGCTGTGTTCACCGATACTCTGTGTCTCTCGATGTGTTTACCGATACTCTGTATCTCTCGCTGTGTTACCCAATACACTGTATCTCGCTGTGTTAACCGATACTCTGTATCTCTCGCTGTGTTTACTGACTCTCTGTACCTCTCGCTGTGTTTACCGATACTCTGTATCTCTCGCTGTGTTTACTGATGCTATTTGTCTCTCGATGTGTTTACCGATTCTCTGTATCTCTCGCTGTGTTTACCGATGCTATTTGTCTCTCGATGTGTTTACCGATTCTCTGTATCTCTCGATGTGTTTACCGATTCTCTGTATCTCTCGCTGTGTTTACCGATGCTATTGATCTCTCGATGTGTTTACCGATTCTCTGTATCTCTCGCTGTATTTACCGATACTCTGTATCTCTCGCTGTGTTTACTGATGCTATTTTTTCTCTCGATGTGTTTACCGATTCTCTGTATCTCTCGATGTGTTTACCGATAGTCTGTACCTCTCGCTGCGTGTACCGATACTCTGTATCACTCGCTGTGTTTACCGATACTCTGTATCTCTCACTGTGTTTACCGATGCTATTTATCTCTCGATGTCTTTACCGATTCTCTGTATCTCTCGCTGTGTTTGCCGATACTCTGTATCTCTCGCTGTGTTTACTGATACCCTGTATCTCTCGATGTGTTTACCAATACTATGTGTCTCTCGCTGTGTTAACCGACAATCTCTATCTCTCGCTGTGTTCACCGATACTCTGTATCTCTCGATGTGTTTACCGATTCTCTGTATCTCTCGCTGTGTTAACCAATACACTGTATCTCGCTGTGTGAACCGATACTCTGTATCTCTCGCTGTGTTAACTGATACTCTGTATCTCTCGCTGTGTTTACTGATACTCTGTATTTCTCGTTGTGTTAACCGATACTCTATATCTTTCGCTGTGTTTACCGATACTTTGTATCTCTCGCTGTGTTTACTGACACTCTGTATCTCTCGCTGTGTTTCCCAACATAACAAATCTCTCGCTCTGTTAACCGATACTCTGTATTTCTCGTTGTGTTAACCGATACTCTATAAATTTCGCTGTGTTTACCGATACCCTGTATCTCTCACTGTGTTTATCGCTAATCTGTATCTCTCGCTTTGTTAACCAATACTCTGTATCTCTCGCTGTGTTAATCTATACTCTGCATCTCTCGCTGTGTTTACCGATACTCAGTATCTCTCGCTGTGTTAACCGATACTCTGTATCTCTCGCTGTGTTAATCTATACTCAGTATCTCTCGATGTGTTTACCGATACTCTGTATCTCTCGATGTGTTTACCGATACTACGTATCTCTCGCTGTGTTAACCAATACTCTGTATCTGTCACTTTGTTTACCGACACTTTGTAGCTATCGCTGTGTTTACCAATACCCTGTATCTCTCACTGTGTTTCTTGAACTCTGTATCTCTCGCTGTGTTTACCGATGCTATTCATCTCTCGATGTGTTTACTGATTCTCTGTATCTCTCGCTGTGTTTACCGATGCTATTTATCTCTCGATGTGTTTACCGATTCTCTGTATCTCTCGCTGTGTTTACCGATGCTATTTATCTCTCGATGTGTTTACCGATTCTCTGCATCTCTCGCTGTGTTTACCGATTCTCTGTATCTCTCGCTGTGTTTACTGATACTCTGTATCCCTCGCTGTGTTTACTGACACTCTGTATCTCTCGCTGTGTTTCCCAACACTACATATCTCTCGCTCTGTTAACTGATACTCTGTATCACTCGTTGTGTTAACCGATACTCTATATCTTTCGCTGTGTTTACCGATACCCTGTATCTCTCACTGTGTTTATCGCTACTCTGTATCTCTCGCTGTGTTAACCGATATTCTTTATCTCTCGCTGTGTTAATCTATTCTCTGCATCTGTCGCTGTGTTTACCGATACTCTGGATCTCACGCTGTGTTAATCTACACTCTGCATCTCTCGATGTGTTTACCGATACTCTGTATCTCTCGCTGTGTTTCCTGATACTCTGTATCTCTCGCTGTGTTAATCTATACTCAGTATCTTTCGATGTGTTTACCGATACTATGTATTTCTCGCTGTGTTTACTGACACTCTGTACCTCTCGCTGTGTTTACCGATACTCTGTATCTCTCGCTGTGTTTACTGATGCTATTTGTCTCTCGATGTGTTTACCGATTCTCTGTATCTCTCGCTGTGTTTACCGATGCTATTTGTCTCTCGATGTGTTTACCGATTCTCTGTATCTCTCGATGTGTTTACCGATTCTCTGTATCTCTCGCTGTGTTTACCGATGCTATTGATCTCTCGATGTGTTTACCGATTCTCTGTATCTCTCGCTGTATTTACCGATACTCTGTATCTCTCGCTGTGTTTACTGATGCTATTTGTCTCTCGATGTGTTTACCGATTCTCTGTATCTCTCGCTGTGTTTACCGTTTCTCTGTATCTCTCGCTGTGTTTACCGATACTCTGTATCTCTCGCTGTGTTTACTGACACTCTGTATCTCTCGCTGTGTTTACTGATACTCTGTATATCTCCTTGTGTTTGCCCATACTCTGTATCTGTCACTGTGTTTACCTTTTTTCTGCATCTCTCGATGTGTTTACCGATACTCTGTATCTCTCGCTGTGTTTCCTGATACTCTGTATCTCTCGCTGTGTTAATCTATACTCAGTATCTTTCGATGTGTTTACCGATGCTATGTATTTCTCGCTGTGTTTACTGACACTCTGTATCTCTCGCTGTGTTTACCGATACTCTGTATCTCTCGCTGTGTTTACTGACACTCTGTGTCTCTCGCTGTGTTTACCGATACTCTGTATCTCTCGCTGTGTTTACCGATGCTATTTGTCTCTCGATGTGTTTACCGATTCTCTGTATCTCTCGATGTGTTTACCGATTCTCTGTATCTCTCGCTGTATTTACCGATACTCTGTATCTCTCGCTGTGTTTACTGATGCTATTTGTCTCTCGATGTGTTTACCGATTCTCTGTATCTCTCGCTGTGTTTACCGTTTCTCTGTATCTCTCGCTGTGTTTACCGATACTATGTATCTCTCGCTGTGTTTACTGACACTCTGTATCTCTCGCTGTGTTTACTGATACTCTGTATATCTCCTTGTGTTTGCCCATACTCTGTATCTGTCACTGTGTTTACCTTTTTTCTGTAACTCTCGATGTGTTGACTGATTCTCTGTATCTCTCGCTTTGTTTACCGATAATCTGTATCCCTCGCTGTGTTTACTGACACTCTGTATCTCTCGCTGTGTTTCCCAACACTACATATCTCTCGCTCTGTTAACCGATACTCTGTATCACTCGTTGTGTCAACCGATACTCTATATCTTTCGCTGTGTTTACCGATACCCTGTATCTCTCACTGTGTTTATCGCTACTCTGTATCTCTCGCTGTGTTAACCGATATTCTTTATCTCTCGCTGTGTTAATCTATTCTCTGCATCTGTCGCTGTGTTTACCGATACTCTGGATCTCACGCTGTGTTAATCTACACTCTGCATCTCTCGATGTGTTACCGATACTCTGTATCTCTCGCTGTGTTTCCTGATACTCTGTATCTCTCGCTGTGTTAATCTATACTCAGTATCTTTCGATGTGTTTACCGATACTATGTATTTCTCGCTGTGTTTACTGACACTCTGTATCTCTCGCTGTGTTTACCGATACTCTGTATCTCTCGCTGTGTTTACCGATGCTATTTGTCTCTCGATGTGTTTACCGATTCTCTGTATCTCTCGATGTGTTTACCGATTCTCTGTATCTCTCGCTGTGTTTACCGATGCTATTGATCTCTCGATGTGTTTACCGATTCTCTGTATCTCTCGCTGTATTTACCGATACTCTGTATCTCTCGCTGTGTTTACTGATGCTATTTGTCTCTCGATGTGTTTACCGATTCTCTGTATCTCTCGCTGTGTTTTCCGTTTCTCTGTATCTCTCGCTGTGTTTACCGATACTATGTATCTCTCGCTGTGTTTACTGACACTCTGTATCTCTCGCTGTGTTTACTGATACTCTGTATATCTCCTTGTGTTTGCCCATACTCTGTATCTGTCACTGTGTTTACCTTTTTTCTGTAACTCTCGATGTGTTGATTGATTCTCTGTATCTCTCGCTTTGTTTACCGATAATCTGTATCTTTTGCTGTGTTTATGATACTCGGTATCTCACGCCGTGTTTACCGACAGTCTGTATCTTTCGCTGTGTTTGCCGATACTCTGTACCTCTTGCTGCGTGTACCGATACTCTGTATCACTCGCTGTGTTTACCGACAATCTGTATCTCTCGCTGTGTTCACCGATAGTCTGTATCTCTCGATGTGTTTACCGATACTCTGTATCTCTCGCTGTGTCACCCAATACACTGTATCTCGCTGTGTTAACCGATACTCTGTATCTCTCGCTGTGTTTACTGACACTCTGTACCTCTCGCTGTGTTTACCGATATTCTGTATCTCTCGCTGTGTTTATTGATGCTATTTGTCTCTCGATGTGTTTACCGATTCTCTGTATCTCTCGCTGTGTTTACCGATGCTATTGATCTCTCGATGTGTTTACCGATTCTCTGTATCTCTCGCTGTATTTCCCGATACTCTGTATCTCTCGCTGTGTTTACTGATGCTATTTGTCTCTCGATGTGTTTACCGATTCTCTGTATCTCTCGCTGTGTTTACCGATTCTCTGTATCTCTCGCTGTGTTTACCGATACTCTGTATCTCTCGCTGTGTTTACTGACACTCTGTATCTCTCGCTGTGTTTACTGATACTCTGTATATCTCCTTGTGTTTGCCCATACTCTGTATCTGTCACTGTGTTTACCTTTTTTCTGTAACTCTCGATGTGTTGACTGATTCTCTGTATCTCTCGCTTTGTTTACCGATAATCTGTATCTTTTGCTGTGTTTACCGATGCTAGGTATCTCACGCCGTGTTTACCGACAGTCTGTATCTTTCGCTGTGTTCACCGATTCTCTGCATCTCACTGTGTTTACCGATACTCTGTACCTCTTGCTGCGTGTACCGATACTCTGTATCACTCGCTGTGTTTACCGACAATCTGTATCTCTCGCTGTGTTCACCGATTCTCTGTATCTCTCGATGTGTTTACCGATACTCTGTACCTCTCGATGTGTTTACCGATACTACGTATCTCTCGCTGTGTTAACCAATACTCTGTATCTGTCACTGTGTTTACCGACACTTTGTAGCTATCGCTGTGTTTACCAATACCCTGTATCTCTCACTGTGTTTCTTGAACTCTGTATCTCTCGCTGTGTTTACCGATGCTATTCATCTCTCGATGTGTTTACTGATTCTCTGTATCTCTCGCTGTGTTTACCGATGCTATTTATCTCTCGATGTGTTTACCGATTCTCTGTATCTCTCGCTGTGTTTACCGATGCTATTTATCTCTCGATGTGTTTACCGATTCTCTGCATCTCTCGCTGTGTTTACCGATTCTCTGTATCTCTCGCTGTGTTTACTGATACTCTGTATCCCTCGCTGTGTTTACTGACACTCTGTATCTCTCGCTGTGTTTCCCAACACTACATATCTCTCGCTCTGTTAACTGATACTCTGTATCACTCGTTGTGTTAACCGATACTCTATATCTTTCGCTGTGTTTACCGATACCCTGTATCTCTCACTGTGTTTATCGCTACTCTGTATCTCTCGCTGTGTTAACCGATATTCTTTATCTCTCGCTGTGTTAATCTATTCTCTGCATCTGTCGCTGTGTTTACCGATACTCTGGATCTCACGCTGTGTTAATCTACACTCTGCATCTCTCGATGTGTTACCGATACTCTGTATCTCTCGCTGTGTTTCCTGATACTCTGTATCTCTCGCTGTGTTAATCTATACTCAGTATCTTTCGATGTGTTTACCAATACTATGTATTTCTCGCTGTGTTTACTGACACTCTGTACCTCTCGCTGTGTTTACCGATACTCTGTATCTCTCGCTGTGTTTACTGATGCTATTTGTCTCTCGATGTGTTTACCGATTCTCTGTATCTCTCGCTGTGTTTACCGATGCTATTTGTCTCTCGATGTGTTTACCGATTCTCTGTATCTCTCGATGTGTTTACCGATTCTCTGTATCTCTCGCTGTGTTTACCGATGCTATTGATCTCTCGATGTGTTTACCGATTCTCTGTATCTCTCGCTGTATTTACCGATACTCTGTATCTCTCGCTGTGTTTACTGATGCTATTTGTCTCTCGATGTGTTTACCGATTCTCTGTATCTCTCGCTGTGTTTACCGTTTCTCTGTATCTCTCGCTGTGTTTACCGATACTCTGTATCTCTCGCTGTGTTTACTGACACTCTGTATCTCTCGCTGTGTTTACTGATACTCTGTATATCTCCTTGTGTTTGCCCATACTCTGTATCTGTCACTGTGTTTACCTTTTTTCTGCATCTCTCGATGTGTTTACCGATTCTCTGTATCTCTCGATGTGTTTACCGATTCTCTGTATCTCTCGCTGTATTTACCGATACTCTGTATCTCTCGCTGTGTTTACTGATGCTATTTGTCTCTCGATGTGTTTACCGATTCTCTGTATCTCTCGCTGTGTTTACCGTTTCTCTGTATCTCTCGCTGTGTTTACCGATACTATGTATCTCTCGCTGTGTTTACTGACACTCTGTATCTCTCGCTGTGTTTACTGATACTCTGTATATCTCCTTGTGTTTGCCCATACTCTGTATCTGTCACTGTGTTTACCTTTTTTCTGTAACTCTCGATGTGTTGACTGATTCTCTGTATCTCTCGCTTTGTTTACCGATAATCTGTATCCCTCGCTGTGTTTACTGACACTCTGTATCTCTCGCTGTGTTTCCCAACACTACATATCTCTCGCTCTGTTAACCGATACTCTGTATCACTCGTTGTGTCAACCGATACTCTATATCTTTCGCTGTGTTTACCGATACCCTGTATCTCTCACTGTGTTTATCGCTACTCTGTATCTCTCGCTGTGTTAACCGATATTCTTTATCTCTCGCTGTGTTAATCTATTCTCTGCATCTGTCGCTGTGTTTACCGATACTCTGGATCTCACGCTGTGTTAATCTACACTCTGCATCTCTCGATGTGTTACCGATACTCTGTATCTCTCGCTGTGTTTCCTGATACTCTGTATCTCTCGCTGTGTTAATCTATACTCAGTATCTTTCGATGTGTTTACCGATACTATGTATTTCTCGCTGTGTTTACTGACACTCTGTATCTCTCGCTGTGTTTACCGATACTCTGTATCTCTCGCTGTGTTTACCGATGCTATTTGTCTCTCGATGTGTTTACCGATTCTCTGTATCTCTCGATGTGTTTACCGATTCTCTGTATCTCTCGCTGTGTTTACCGATGCTATTGATCTCTCGATGTGTTTACCGATTCTCTGTATCTCTCGCTGTATTTAACGATACTCTGTATCTCTCGCTGTGTTTACTGATGCTATTTGTCTCTCGATGTGTTTACCGATTCTCTGTATCTCTCGCTGTGTTTTCCGTTTCTCTGTATCTCTCGCTGTGTTTACCGATACTATGTATCTCTCGCTGTGTTTACTGACACTCTGTATCTCTCGCTGTGTTTACTGATACACTGTATATCTCCTTGTGTTTGCCCATACTCTGTATCTGTCACTGTGTTTACCTTTTTTCTGTAACTCTCGATGTGTTGATTGATTCTCTGTATCTCTCGCTTTGTTTACCGATAATCTGTATCTTTTGCTGTGTTTATGATACTCGGTATCTCACGCCGTGTTTACCGACAGTCTGTATCTTTCGCTGTGTTTGCCGATACTCTGTACCTCTTGCTGCGTGTACCGATACTCTGTATCACTCGCTGTGTTTACCGACAATCTGTATCTCTCGCTGTGTTCACCGATAGTCTGTATCTCTCGATGTGTTTACCGATACTCTGTATCTCTCGCTGTGTCACCCAATACACTGTATCTCGCTGTGTTAACCGATACTCTGTATCTCTCGCTGTGTTTACTGACACTCTGTACCTCTCGCTGTGTTTACCGATATTCTGTATCTCTCGCTGTGTTTACTGATGCTATTTGTCTCTCGATGTGTTTACCGATTCTCTGTATCTCTCGCTGTGTTTACCGATGCTATTGATCTCTCGATGTGTTTACCGATTCTCTGTATCTCTCGCTGTATTTCCCGATACTCTGTATCTCTCGCTGTGTTTACTGATGCTATTTGTCTCTCGATGTGTTTACCGATTCTCTGTATCTCTCGCTGTGTTTACCGATTCTCTGTATCTCTCGCTGTGTTTACCGATACTCTGTATCTCTCGCTGTGTTTACTGACACTCTGTATCTCTCGCTGTGTTTACTGATACTCTGTATATCTCCTTGTGTTTGCCCATACTCTGTATCTGTCACTGTGTTTACCTTTTTTCTGTAACTCTCGATGTGTTGACTGATTCTCTGTATCTCTCGCTTTGTTTACCGATAATCTGTATCTTTTGCTGTGTTTACCGATGCTAGGTATCTCACGCCGTGTTTACCGACAGTCTGTATCTTTCGCTGTGTTCACCGATTCTCTGCATCTCACTGTGTTTACCGATACTCTGTATCTCTCGATGTGTTTACCGACAATCTGTATCTTTCGCTGTGTTCACCGATTCTCTGCATCTCACTGTGTTTACCGATACTCTGTATCTCTCGCTGTGTTCACCGATTCTCTGTATCTCTCGATGTGTTTACCGATACTCTGTACCTCTCGCTGCGTGTACCGATACTCTGTTTCACTCGCTGTGTTTACCGATACTCTGTATCTCTCACTGTGTTTACCGATGCTATTTATCTGTCGATGTCTTTACCGATTCTCTGTATCTCTCGCTGTGTTTGCCGATACTCTGTATCTCTCGATGTGTTTACCAATACTATGTGTCTCTCGCTGTGTTAACCGACAATCTCTATCTCTCGCTGTGTTCACCGATACTCTGTATCTCTCGATGTGTTTACCGATACTCTGTATCTCTCGCTGTGTTAACCAATACACTGTATCTCGCTGTGTTCACCGATACTCTGTATCTCTCGCTGTGTTTACTGATACTCTGTATCTCTCGATGTGTTTCCCGATACTAAGTGTCTCTCGCTGTGTTTACTGATACTCTGTATTTCTCGTTGTGTTTGCCCATACTCTGTATCTGTCACTGTCTTTACCTTTTCTCTGTAACTGTCGATGTGTTGACCGATTCTCTGTATCTCTCGCTGTGTTTACTGATACTCTGTATCTCTCGTTGTGTTAACTGATACTCTATATCTTTCGCTGTGTTTACCGATACCCTGTATCTCTCACTGTGTTTATCGCTACTCTGTATCTCTCACTGTGTTAACCGATACTCTTTATCTCTCGCTGTATTAATCTATTCTCTGCATCTCTCGCTGTGTTTACTGATGCTATTTGTCTCTCGATGTGTTTACCGATTCTCTGTATCTCTCGATGTGTTTACCGATTCTCTGTATCTCTCGCTGTGTTTGCCGATGCTATTTATCCCGCGATGTGTTTACCGATTCTCTGTATCTCTCGCTGTATTTACCGATACTCTGTATCTCTTGCTGTGTTTACTGATGCTATTTGTCTCTCGATGTGTTTACCGATTCTCTGTATCTCTCGCTGTGTTTACCGATTCTCTGTATCTCTCGCTGTGTTTACTGATACTCTGTATCTCTCGCTGTGTTTACTGATACTCTGTATATCTCGTTGTGTTTGCCCATACTCTGTATCTGTCACTGTGTTTACCTTTTTTCTGTAACTCTCGATGTGTTGACTGATTCTCTGTATCTCTCGCTTTGTTTACCGATAATCTGTATCTTTCGCTGTGTTTACCGATACTCGGTATCTCACGCCGTGTTTACCGACAGTCTGTATCTTTCGCTGTGTTTACCGATACTCTGTACCTCTCGCTGCGTGTACCGATTCTCTGTATCACTCGCTGTGTTTACCGATACTCTATATCTCTCGCTGTGTTTACCGATGCTATTTGTCTCTCGATGTGTTTACCGATTCTCTGTATCTCTCGCTGTGTTTACCGATTCTCTGTATCTCTCGCTGTGTTTACCGATACTTTGTATCTCTCGCTGTGTTTACTGACACTCTGTATCTCTCGCTGTGTTTCCCAACATTACAAATCTCTCGCTCTGTTAACCGATACTCTGTATTTCTCGTTGTGTTAACCGATACTCTATATCTTTCGCTGTGTTTACCGATACCCTGTATCTCTCACTGTGTTTATCGCTACTCTGTATCTCTCGCTTTGTTAACCGATACTCTGTATCTCTCGCAGTGTTAATCTATACTCTGCATCTCTCGATGTGTTTACCGATACTCTGTATCTCTCGATGTGTTTACTGATACTACGTAGCTCTCGCTGTGTTAACCGATACTCTGTATCTCTCACTGTGTTTACCGACACTTATTGGCTATCGCTGTGTTTACCAATACCCTGTATCTCTCGCTGTGTTTAGCGATACCCTGTATCTCTCACTGTGTTTCTCGAAATCTGTATCTCTCGCTGTGTTTACCGATGCTATTTATCTCTCGATGTGTTTACCGATTCTCTGTATCTCTCGCTGTGTTTACCGATGCTATTTATCTCTCGATGTGTTTACCGATTTTCTGTATCTCTCGCTGTGTTGTCCGATGATATTTATCTCTCGATGTGTTTACCGATTCTCTGCATCTCTCGCTCTGCTTACCGATTCTCTGTATCTCTCGCTCTGCTTACCGATTCTCTGCATCTCTCGCTCTGCTTACCGATTCTCTGTATCTCTCGCTCTGCTTACCGATTCTCTGTATCTCTCGCTGTGTTTACTGATACTCTGTATCGCTCGCTGTGTTTACTGACACTCTGTATCTCTCGCTGTGTTTCCCAACACTACATATCTCTCGCTCTGTTAACCGATACTCTGTATCTCTCGTTGTGTTAACCGATACTGTTTATCTCTCGATGTGTTAATCTATACTCTGCATCTCTCGCTGTGTTAACCAATACATTGTATCTCGCTCTGTTAACCGTTGCTCTGTATCTCTCGCTGTGTTTACTGATACTCTGTATCTCTCGCTGTGTTAATCTATACTCAGTATCTTTCGATGTGTTTACCGATACTATGTATTTCTCGCTGTGTTTACCTTTTCTCTGTAACTCTCGATGTGTTGACTGCTTCTCTGTATCTCTCGCTTTGTTTACCGATAATCTGTATCTTTCGCTGTGTTTACCGATACTCGGTATCTCACGCCGCGTTTACCGATAGTCTGTATCATTCGCTGTGTTTACCGATACTCGGTATCTCACGCCGTGTTTACCGACAGTCTGTATCTCTCGTTGTGTTTAATGATGCTCTGTATCTCACTGTGTTTACCGATACTCTGTACCTCTCGCTGCATGTACCGATACTCTGTATCACTCGCTGTGTTTACCGATGCTATTTATCTCTCGATGTGTTTACCGATTCTCTGTATCTCTCGCTGTGTTTACCGATACTCTGTGTCTCTCGCTGTGTTTATCGATGCTATTTGTCTCTCGATCTGTTTACCGATTCTCTGTATCTCTCGCTGTGTTCACCGATTCTCTGTATCTCTCGCTGTGTTTACCGATACTTTGTATCTCTCGCTGTGTTTACTGATACTCTTTATCTCTCGCTGTGTTAATCTATACTCTGTATCTCTCGCTGTGTTTACTGATACTCTGTATCTCTCGCTATGTTAATCTATACTCAGTATCTTTCGATGTGTTTACCGATACTATGTATTTCTCATTGTGTTTACTGATACTCTGTATCTCTCGCTGTGTTTACTGATACTCTGTATTTCTCGTTGTGTTTGCCCATACTCTGTATCTGTCACTGTGTTTACCTTTTCTCTGTAACTCTCGATGTGTTGACTGCTTCTCTGTATCTCTCGCTTTGTTTACCGATAATCTGTATCTTTCGCTGCGTTTACCGATACTCGGTATCTCACGCCGTGTTTACCGACAGTCTGTTTCTTTCGCTGTGTTTACCGATACTCTGTATTTCTCGTTGTGTTAACCGATACTCTATATCTTTCGCTGTGTTTCCCGATACCCTGTATCTCTCACTGTGTTTATCGCTACTCTGTATCTCTCGCTTTGTTAACCGATACTCTGTATCTCTCGCTGTGTTAATCTATACTCTGCATCTCTCGATGTGTTTACCGATACTCTGTATCTCTCGATGTGTTTACTGATTCTACGTAGCTCTCGCTGTGTTAACCGATACTCTGTATCTCTCACTGTGTTTACCGACACTTATTGGCTATCGCTGTGTTTACCAATACCCTGTATCTCTCGCTGTGTTTAGCGATACCCTGTATCTCTCACTGTGTTTCTCGAAATCTGTATCTCTCGCTGTGTTTACCGATGCTATTTATCTCTCGATGTGTTTTCCGATTTTCTGTATCTCTCGCTGTGTTTACCGATTCTCTGCATCTCTCGCTCTGCTTACCGATTCTCTGTATCTCTCGCTCTGCTTACCGATTCTCTGTATCTCTCGCTGTGTTTACTGATACTCTGTATCCCTCGCTGTGTTTACTGACACTCTGTATCTCTCGCTGTGTTTCCCAACACTACATATCTCTCGCTCTGTTAACCGATACTCTGTATCTCTCGTTGTGTTAACCGATACTGTTTATCTCTCGATGTGTTAATCTATACTCTGCATCTCTCGCTGTGTTAACCAATACATTGTATCTCGCTCTGTTAACCGTTACTCTGTATCTCTCGCTGTGTTTACTGATACTCTGTATCTCTCGCTGTGTTAATCTATACTCAGTATCTTTCGATGTGTTTACCGATACTATGTATTTCTCGCTTTGTTTACCTTTTCTCTGTAACTCTCGATGTGTTGACTGCTTCTCTGTATCTCTCGCTTTGTTTACCGATAATCTGTATCGTTCGCTGTGTTTACCGATACTCGGTATCTCACGCCGTGTTTACCGACAGTCTGTATCTCTCGTTGTGTTTAATGATACTCTGTATCTCACTGTGTTTACCGATACTCTGTATCTCTCGCTGCATGTACCGATACTCTGTATCACTCGCTGTGTTTACCGATGCTATTTATCTCTCGATGTGTTTACCGATTCTCTGTATCTCTCGCTGTGTTTACCGATACTCTGTGTCTCTCGCTGTGTTTATCGATGCTATTTGTCTCTCGATCTGTTTACCGATTCTCTGTATCTCTCGCTGTCTTCACCGATTCTCTGTATCTCTCGCTGTGTTGACCGATACTTTGTATCTCTCGCTGTGTTTACTGATACTCTTTATCTCTCGCTGTGTTAATCTATACTCTGCATCTCTCGCTGTGTTTACCGATACTCTGTATCTCTCGCTGTGTTAACCAATACATTGTATCTCGCTCTGTTAACCGTTACTCTGTATCTCTCGCTGTGTTTACTGATACTCTGTATCTCTCGTTGTGTTAATCTATACTCAGTATCTTTCGATGTGTTTGCCCATACTCTGTATCTGTCACTGTGTTTACCTTTTCTCTGTAACTCTCGATGTGTTGACTGCTTCTCTGTATCTCTCGCTTTGTTTACCGATAATCTGTATCTTTCGCTGCGTTTACCGATACTCGGTATCTCACGCCGTGTTTACCGACAGTCTGTTTCTTTCGCTGTGTTTACCGATACTCTGTATTTCTCGTTGTGTTAACCGATACTCTATATCTTTCGCTGTGTTTCCCGATACCCTGTATCTCTCACTGTGTTTATCGCTACTCTGTATCTCTCGCTTTGTTAACCGATACTCTGTATCTCTCGCTGTGTTAATCTATACTCTGCATCTCTCGCTGTGTTAATCTATACTCTGCATCTCTCGATGTGTTTACCGATACTCTGTATCTCTCGATGTGTTTACCGATACTACGTATCTCTCGCTGTGTTAACCGATACTCTGTATCTCTCACTGTGTTTACCGACACTTATTGGCTATCGCTGTGTTTACCAATACCCTGTATCTCTCGCTGTGTTTAGCGATACCCTGTATCTCTCACTGTGTTTCTCGAAATCTGTATCTCTCGCTGTGTTTACCGATGCTATTTATCTCTCGATGTGTTTTCCGATTTTCTGTATCTCTCGCTGTGTTTACCGATTCTCTGCATCTCTCGCTGTGCTTACCGATTCTCTGTATCTCTCGCTGTGTTTACTGATACTCTGTATCCCTCGCTGTGTTTACTGACACTCTGTATCTCTCGCTGTGTTTCCCAACACTACATATCTCTCGCTCTGTTAACCGATACTCTGAATCTCTCGTTGTGTTAACCGATACTGTATATCTTTCGTTGTGTTTACCGATACCCTGCATCTCTCACTGTGTTTATCGCTACTCTGTATCTCTCGCTGTGTGAACCGATACTCTTTATCTCTCGCTGTGTTAATCTATACTCAGTATCTTTCGATGTGTTTACCGATAATATGCATTTCTCGCTGTGTTTACTGATACTCTGTATCTCTCGCTGTGTTTACTG
Source organism: Heptranchias perlo (assembly GCF_035084215.1). Taxonomy (NCBI): domain Eukaryota; kingdom Metazoa; phylum Chordata; class Chondrichthyes; order Hexanchiformes; family Hexanchidae; genus Heptranchias; species Heptranchias perlo. Next base: position 63,071,690 of record NC_090341.1, on the reverse strand, counting down.
ATACTCTGTATTTCTCGTTGTGTTTGCCCATACTCTGTATCTTTTACTGTGTTTACCTTTTCTCTGTAACTCTCGATGTGTTGACTGCTTCTCTGTATCTCTCGCTTTGTTTACCGATAATCTGTATCTTTCGCTGTGTTTACCGATACTCGGTATCTCACGCCGTGTTTACCGACAGTCTGTATCTCTCGTTCTGTTTAATGATACTCTGTATCTCACTGTGTTTACCGATACTCTGTACCTCTCGCTGCATGTACCGATACTCTGTATTACTCGCTGTGTTTACCGATGCTATTTATCTCTCGATGTGTTTACCGATTCTCTGTATCTCTCGCTGTGTTTACCGATACTCTGTATCTCTCGCTGTGTTTATCGATGCTATTTGTCTCTCGATCTGTTTACCGATTCTCTGTATCTCTCGCTGTGTTTACCGATACTTTGTATCTCTCGCTGTGTTTACTGATACTCTGTATCTCTCGCTGTGTTTCCCAACATTACGTATCTCTCGCTCTGTTAACCGATACTCTGTATTTCTCGTTGTGTTAACCGATACTCTATATCTTTCGCTGTGTTTACCGATACCCTGTATCTCTCACTGTGTTTATCGCTACTCTGTATCTCTCGCTTTGTTAACCGATACTCTGTATCTCTCGCTGTGTTAATCTATACTCTGCATCTCTCGCTGTGTTTGCCGATACTCTGTATCTCTCGCTGTGTTCATTGAACTCTGTATCTCTCGTGGTGTTTACTGATACTCTGTATCTCTCGCTGAGTTTACCGTTACTCTGTATCTCTCGATGTGCTTATCGAACTCTGTATCTCTCGCTGTGTTTACCGACTCTCGGTATCTCTGGCTGTGTTTACTGATTCTCTGTATCTCTCGCTGTGTTTGCCGATACTCTGTATCTCTCGCTGTTTATGCATACTCTGTATCTCTCACGGTGTTTATTGATACTCTGTATCTCTCGCTGTGTTTACCGATGCTCTGAATCTCTCACTGTGTTTATCGATACTCTATATCTGTCGCTGTGTTAATTTCTACTCTGTGTCTCTCGACGTGTTTACCGATACTGTGTATTTCTCGTTGTGTTTACTGATACTCTGTATCTCTCGCTGTGTTTACCGAAAGTCTGTATCTCTCGCTGTGTTTACCGATAGTCTGTATCTCTTGTTGCATTTACCGATACTCCGTATCTCTCAATATGTTTACCGATACTCTGTATCTCTCGCTGTGTTAACCGATACTCTATATCTCTCGCTGTGTTTCCCGACACTCTGCAGCTATCGCTATGTTTACTGATACTTTGTATCTCTTGCTGTTTCTCGAACTCTGTTTCTCTCACTGTGTTTACCGATACTATGTATCTCCCGCTGTGTTTATCGATAATCTGTATCTCTCGCTGTGTTTATCGATACTCTGTGTATCACTCGCTGTGTTAATCTATACTCTGTATCTCTCGATGTGTTTCCCAATACTACGTATCTCTCACTGTGTTAACCGATACTCTGTATCTCTCGCTGTATTTACCGATAATCTGTATCTCTCGCTGTATTTACCGATACTCTGTATCTCTCGCTGTGTTTACCGATACCCTGTATCTCTCACTGTGTTTATCGCTACTCTGTATCGCTCGCTGTGATAACCGATAGTCTGTATCTCTCATTGTGTTTCCCGATACTCTGTATCTCTCGATGTGTTAACCGATAGTCTGTATCTCTCATTGTGTTTCCCGATACTCTGTATCTATCGCTGTGCTTACTGATACTCTGTTTTCCTCGCTGTGTTTAACGATACTCTTTATCTCTCGCTGTGTTAATCTATACTCTATCTTTCGATGTGTTTACCGATACTCTGTATCTCACGCTGTGTTTACCGATACCCTGTATCTCTCGCTGTGTTTACCGATACTCTGTATCTCACGCTGTGTTTACCGATACCCTGTATCTCTCGCTGTGTTTACCGATACTCTGTATCTCACGCTGTGTTTACCGATACTCTGTACCTCTCGCTGTGTTTACCAATACTCTGTATCTCACGCTGTGTTTACCGATACCCTGTATCTCTCGCTGTGTTTACCGATACTCTGTATCTCACGCTGTGTTTACCAATACTCTGTATCTCACGCTGTGTTTACCAATACTCTGTATCTCTCGCTGTGTTAACCGATACTCTGTATCTCACACTGCGTTTATCGAACTCTGTTTCTCTCACTGTGTTTAGCGATACTGTGTATCTCTCGCTGTGCTTATCGATACTCTGTATCTCTCACTGTGTTAACCGATGCTCTGTATCTTTCACTGTGTTTATCGATACTATGTATCTCTCGCTGTGTTTAGCGATACGCTGTGTATCTCTCGCTGTGTTTACTGCTACTATGTGCCTTTTGCTATGCTTACCGATACTCTGTATTTCTCGCTGTGTTTACCGATACTCTGTATCTCTTGTGTTTACCGATACTCTGTATCTCTTGTGTTTACCGATACTCTGTATCTCTCGCTGTGTTAAACGATACTCTGTATTTCTCGCTGTATTTACCGATACTCTGTATCTCTCGATGTGTTTACCGATACTACGTATCTCTCACTGTGTTAACCGATACTCTGTATCTCTCGCTGTGTTTACCGACACTCTGTATCTCTCGATGTGTTTACCGATACTACGTATCTCTCGCTGTGTTAACCGATACTCTGTATCTCTCGCTGTGTTTACCGACACTCTGTAGCTATCGTTGTGTTTACCAATACCTTGTATCTCTTGCTGCGTTTAGCGATACCATGTATCTCTCACTATGTTTCTCGAACTCTGTTTCTCTCACTGTGTTTACCGATACTATGTATCTCTCGCTGTGTTTATTGATAATCTGTATCTCTCGCTGTGTTTATCATTACTCTGTATCTCTCGATGTGTTTACCGATGGTCGGTATCTCTTGTTGCGTTTACCGATGTTCTGTATCTCTCGCTGTGTTTACCGACACTCTGTATCTATCGCTGTGCTTACTGATACTCTGTATCTCTCGCTCTGTTTATCGATACTCTGTATCCCTCCCTGTGTTTAATGATACTCTGTATCTCTCGCTGTGTTAACCGATACTCTGTATCTCTCGTTGTGTTCACCAATACTATGTGTCTCTCGCTGTGTTAACCGACAATCTGTATCTCTCGCTGTGTTCACCGATACTCTGTATCTCTCGATGTGTTTACCGATACTCTGTATCTCTCGCTGTGTTAACCAATACACTGTATCTCGCTGTGTTAACCGATACTCTGTATCTCTCGCTGTGTTTACTGATACTCTGTATCTCTCGATGTGTTTACCGATACTATGTGTCTCTCGCTGTGTTAACTGATACTCTGTATCTCTCGCTGTGTTTACTGATACTCTGTATTTCTCGTTGTGTTTGCCCATACTCTGTATCTGTCACTGTGTTTACCTTTTCTCTGTAACTCTCGATGTGTTGACCAATTCTCTGTATCTCTCGCTGTGTATACTGATTCTCTGTATCTCTCGCTTTGTTTACCGATAATGTGTATCTTTCGCTGTGTTGACCGATACTCAGAATCTCACGCCGTGTTTACCGACAGTCTGTATCTTTCACTGTGTTTACCGATACTCAGTATCTCACACTGTGTTTACCGACAGTCTGTATCTCTCGTTGTGTTTAACGATACTCTGTATCTCTCGCTGCGTGTACCGATACTTTGTATCACTCACTGTGTTTACCGATACTCTGTATCTCTCGCTGTGTTTACCGATGCTATTTATCTCTCGATGTGTTTACCGATTCTCTGTATCTCTCGCTGTGTTTACAGACGCTATTTATCTCTCGATGTGTTTACCGATTCTCTGTATCTCTCGCTGTGTTTACCGATACTCTGTATCTCTCGCTGTGTTTACCGATGCTATTTGTCTCTCGATGTGTTTACCGATTCTCTGTATCTCTCGCTGTGTTTACTGATACTCTGTATATCTCGTTGTGTTTGCCCATACTCTGTATCTGTCACTGTGTTTACCTTTTTTCTGTAACTCTCGATGTGTTGACTGATTCTCTGTATCTCTCGCTTTGTTTACCGATAATCTGTATCTTTCGCTGTGTTTACCGATACTCGGTATCTCACGCCGTGTTTACCGACAGTCTGTATCTTTCGCTGTGTTTACCGATACTCTGTACCTCTCGCTGAGTGTACCGATACTCTGTATCACTCGCTGTGTTTACCGATACTCTGTATCTCTCGCTGTGTTTACCGATGCTATTTATCTCTCGATGTCTTTACCGATTCTCTGTATCTCTCGCTGTGTTTACCGATACTCTGTATCTCTCGCTGTGTTTACCGATGCTATTTGTCTCTCGATGTGTTTACCGATTCTCTGTATCTCTCGCTGTGTTTACCGATTCTCTGTATCTCTCGCTGTGTTTACTGATACTCTGTATTTCTCGTTGTGTTAACCGATACTCTGTATCTCTCGTTGTGTTTACTGATACTCTGTACCTCTCGCTGTGTTTAGCGATACCCTGTATCTCTCACTGTGTTTCTCGAATTCTGTTTCTCTCACTGTGTTAACCGATACTCTGTATCTCTCACTGTATTTATTGATACTCTGTCTCTCTCGCTGTGTTTACCGATACTCTGTATCTCTCGCTGTGTTGACTGATACTCTGTATCTCTCGCTGTGTTAATCTGTACTCAGTAACTCTCGTTGTGTTAACCGATACTCTGTATCTCTCACTGTATTTATTGATACTCTGTATCTCTCGCTGTGTTTACCGATGCTATTTATCTCTCGATGTCTTTACCGATTCTCTGTATCTCTCGCTGTGTTTACCGATACTCTGTATCTCTCGCTGTGTTTACCGATGCTATTTGTCTCTCGATGTGTTTACCGATTCTCTGTATCTCTCGCTGTGTTTACCAATACTTTGTATCTCTGGCTGTGTTTACTGATACTCTGTATCTCTCGCTGTGTTTACCGATGCTATTTGTCTCTCGATGTGTTTACCGATTCTCTGTATCTCTCGCTGTGTTTACCAATACTTTGTATCTCTGGCTGTGTTTACTGATACTCTGTATTTCTCGTTGTGTTAACCGATACTCTCTATCTTTCGCTGTGTTTACGGATACCCTGTATCTCCCACTGTGTTTATCGCTACCCTGTATCTCTCGCTTTGTTAACCGATACTCTGTATCTCTCGCTGTGTTAATCTATACTCTGCATCTCTCGCTGTGTTAATCTATACTCAGTATCTCTCGATGTGTTTACCGATACTCTGTATCTCTCACTGTGTTTACCGACACTCTGTATCTCTCGCTGTGTTTAGCGATACAATGTATCTCTCACTGTGTTTCTCGAACTCTGTATCTCTCGCTGTGTTACCCGATGCTATTTATCTCTCGATGTGTTTACCGATTCTCTGTATCTCTCGCTGTGTTTACCGATGCTATTTATCTCTCGATGTGTTTACCGATTCTCTGTATCTCTCGCTGTGTTTACCGATTCTTTGTATCTCTCGCTGTGTTAATCTATACTCAGTATCGCTCGATGTGTTTACCGATACTATGTATTTCTCGCTGTGTTTGAAGATACTCTGTATCTCTCGATGTGTTTACCGATACTAAGTATCTCTCGCTGTGTTAATCTATACTCAGTATCTTTCGATGTGTTTACCGATACTATGTATTTCTCGATGTGTTGACTGCTTCTCTGTATCTCTCGCTTTGTTTACCGATAATCTGTATCTTTCGCTGTGTTTACCGATACTCGGTATCTCACGCCGCGTTTACCGATAGTCTGTATCTCTCGTTGTGTTTACCGATACTCTGTATCTCACGCTGTGTTTACCAATACTCTGTATCTCACGCTGTGTTTACCAATACTCTGTATCTCTCGCTGTGTTAACCGATACTCTGTATCTCACACTGCGTTTATCGAACTCTGTTTCTCTCACTGTGTTTAGCGATACTGTGTATCTCTCGCTGTGCTTATCGATACTCTGTATCTCTCACTGTGTTAACCGATGCTCTGTATCTTTCACTGTGTTTATCGATACTATGTATCTCTCGCTGTGTTTAGCGATACGCTGTGTATCTCTCGCTGTGTTTACTGCTACTATGTGCCTTTTGCTATGCTTACCGATACTCTGTATTTCTCGCTGTGTTTACCGATACTCTGTATCTCTTGTGTTTACCGATACTCTGTATCTCTTGTGTTTACCGATACTCTGTATCTCTCGCTCTGTTAAACGATACTCTGTATTTCTCGCTGTATTTACCGATACTCTGTATCTCTCGATGTGTTTACCGATACTACGTATCTCTCGCTGTGTTAACCGATACTCTGTATCTCTCGCTGTGTTTACTGACACTCTGTATCTCTCGATGTGTTTACCGATACTACGTATCTCTCGCTGTGTGAACCGATACTCTGTATCTCTCGCTGTGTTTACCGACACTCTGTAGCTATCGTTGTGTTTACCAATACCTTGTATCTCTTGCTGCGTTTAGCGATACCATGTATCTCTCACTATGTTTCTCGAACTCTGTTTCTCTCACTGTGTTTACCGATACTATGTATCTCTCGCTGTGTTTATCGATAATCTGTATCTCTCGCTGTGTTTATCATTACTCTGTATCTCTCGATGGGTTTACCGATACCATGTATTTCTCGTTGTGTTTACTGATACTCTGTATCTCTCGCTGTGTTTAGCGATTCCGTTATCTCTCACTGTGTTTCTCGAACTCTGTACCTCTCACTGTGTTTCTCGAACTCTGTATCTCTCACTGTGTTTCTCGAATTCTGTTTCTCTCACTGTGTTAACCGATACTCTGCATCTCTCGCTGTGTTAACCGATACTCTGTATCTCTCACTGTATTTATTGATACTCTGTCTCTCTCGCTGTGTTTACCGATACTCTGTATCTCTCGCTGTGTTAACTGATACTCTGTATCTCTCGCTGTGTTAATCTGTACTCTGTAACTCTCGTTGTGTTAACCGATACTCTGTATCTCTCACTGTGTTTACCGATACTCTGTATCTCTCGATGTGTTTAACGATACTCTGTATCTCTCGATGTGTTTACCGATGGTCGGTATCTCTTGTTGCGTTTACCGATGTTCTGTATCTCTCGCTGTGTTTACCGACACTCTGTATCTATCGCTGTGCTTACTGATACTCTGTATCTCTCGCTCTGTTTATCGATACTCTGTATCCCTCCCTGTGTTTAATGATACTCTGTATCTCTCGCTGTGTTAACCGACAATCTGTATCTCTCGCTGTGTTCACCGATACTCTGTATCTCTCGATGTGTTTACCGATACTCTGTATCTCTCGCTGTGTTAACCAATACACTGTATCTCGCTGTGTTAACCGATACTCTGTATCTCTCGCTGTGTTTACTGATACTCTGTATCTCTCGATGTGTTTACCGATACTATGTGTCTCTCGCTGTGTTAACTGATACTCTGTATCTCTCGCTGTGTTTACTGATACTCTGTATTTCTCGTTGTGTTTGCCCATACTCTGTATCTGTCACTGTGTTTACCTTTTCTCTGTAACTCTCGATGTGTTGACCAATTCTCTGTATCTCTCGCTGTGTATACTGATTCTCTGTATCTCTCGCTTTGTTTACCGATAATGTGTATCTTTCGCTGTGTTGACCGATACTCAGAATCTCACGCCGTGTTTACCGACAGTCTGTATCTTTCACTGTGTTTACCGATACTCAGTATCTCACACTGTGTTTACCGACAGTCTGTATCTCTCGTTGTGTTTAACGATACTCTGTATCTCTCGCTGCGTGTACCGATACTTTGTATCACTCACTGTGTTTACCGATACTCTGTATCTCTCGCTGTGTTTACCGATGCTATTTATCTCTCGATGTGTTTACCGATTCTCTGTATCTCTCGCTGTGTTTACAGACGCTATTTATCTCTCGATGTGTTTACCGATTCTCTGTATCTCTCGCTGTGTTTACCGATACTCTGTATCTCTCGCTGTGTTTACCGATGCTTTATGTCTCTCGATGTGTTTACCGATTCTCTGTATCTCTCGCTGTGTTTACTGATACTCTGTATATCTCGTTGTGTTTGCCCATACTCTGTATCTGTCACTGTGTTTACCTTTTTTCTGTAACTCTCGATGTGTTGACTGATTCTCTGTATCTCTCGCTTTGTTTACCGATAATCTGTATCTTTCGCTGTGTTTACCGATACTCGGTATCTCACGCCGTGTTTACCGACAGTCTGTATCTTTCGCTGTGTTTACCGATACTCTGTACCTCTCGCTGAGTGTACCGATACTCTGTATCACTCGCTGTGTTTACCGATACTCTGTATCTCTCGCTGTGTTTACCGATGCTATTTATCTCTCGATGTCTTTACCGATTCTCTGTATCTCTCGCTGTGTTTACCGATACTCTGTATCTCTCGCTGTGTTTACCGATGCTATTTGTCTCTCGATGTGTTTACCGATTCTCTGTATCTCTCGCTGTGTTTACCGATTCTCTGTATCTCTCGCTGTGTTTACTGATACTCTGTATTTCTCGTTGTGTTAACCGATACTCTGTATCTCTCGTTGTGTTTACTGATACTCTGTACCTCTCGCTGTGTTTAGCGATACCCTGTATCTCTCACTGTGTTTCTCGAATTCTGTTTCTCTCACTGTGTTAACCGATACTCTGTATCTCTCACTGTATTTATTGATACTCTGTCTCTCTCGCTGTGTTTACCGATACTCTGTATCTCTCGCTGTGTTGACTGATACTCTGTATCTCTCGCTGTGTTAATCTGTACTCAGTAACTCTCGTTGTGTTAACCGATACTCTGTATCTCTCACTGTATTTATTGATACTCTGTATCTCTCGCTGTGTTTACCGATGCTATTTATCTCTCGATGTCTTTACCGATTCTCTGTATCTCTCGCTGTGTTTACCGATACTCTGTATCTCTCGCTGTGTTTACCGATGCTATTTGTCTCTCGATGTGTTTACCGATTCTCTGTATCTCTCGCTGTGTTTACCAATACTTTGTATCTCTGGCTGTGTTTACTGATACTCTGTATTTCTCGTTGTGTTAACCGATACTCTCTATCTTTCGCTGTGTTTACGGATACCCTGTATCTCCCACTGTGTTTATCGCTACCCTGTATCTCTCGCTTTGTTAACCGATACTCTGCATCTCTCGCTGTGTTAATCTATACTCAGTATCTCTCGATGTGTTTACCGATACTCTGTATCTCTCACTGTGTTTACCGACACTCTGTAGCTATCGCTGTGTTTACCAATACCCTGTATCTCTCGCTGTGTTTAGCGATACAATGTATCTCTCACTGTGTTTCTCGAACTCTGTATCTCTCGCTGTGTTTCCCGATGCTATTTATCTCTCGATGTGTTTACCGATTCTCTGTATCTCTCGCTGTGTTTACCGATGCTATTTATCTCTCGATGTGTTTACCGATTCTCTGTATCTCTCGATGTGTTTACCGATACTAAGGATCTCTCGCTGTGTTAATCTATACTCAGTATCTTTCGATGTGTTTACCGATACTATGTATTTCTCGATGTGTTGACTGCTTCTCTGTATCTCTCGCTTTGTTTTCCGATAATCTGTATCTTTCGCTGTGTTTACCGATACTCGGTATCTCACGCCGCGTTTACCGATAGTCTGTATCTCTCGTTGTGTTTACCGATGCTATTTATCTCTCGATGTGTTTACCGATTCTCTGTATCTCTCGCTGTGTTTACCGATACTCTGTATCTCTCGCTGTGTTTATCGATGCTATTTGTCTCTCGATCTGTTTACCGATTCTCTGTATCTCTCGCTGTGTTCACCGATTCTCTGTATCTCTCGCTGTGTTTACCGATACTTTGTATCTCTCGCTGTGTTTACTGATACTCTGTATCTCTCGCTGTGTTTCCCAACATTACGTATCTCTCCTTCTGTTAACCGATACTCTGTATCTCTCGTTGTGTTAACCGATACTCTATATCTTTCGCTGTGTTTACCGATACCCTGTATCTCTCACTGTGTTTATCGCTACTCTGTATCTCTCACTTTGTTAACCGATACTCTGTAACTCTCGCTGTGTTAATCTATACTCTGCATCTCTCGCTGTGTTTACCGATACTCTGTATCTCTCACTGTATTTATCCATACTCTGTATCTCTCGCTGTGTTTACCGACACTCTGTATCTATCGCTGTGCTTACTGATACTCTGTATCTCTCGCTCTGTTTATCGATACTCTGTATCCCTCCCTGTGTTTAATGATACTCTTTTTCTCTCGCTGTGTTAATCTATACTCTGCATCTGTCGATGTGTTTACCGATACTATGCATCTCTTGCTGTGTTAACCGATACTCTATCTCTCGCTGTGTTTCCTTATACTCTGTATCTCTCGCTGTGTTCACCGATACTCTGTATCTCTCGATGTGTTTACCAATACTCTGTATCTCTCGCTGTGTTAACCAACACACTGTATCTCGCTGTGTTACCCGATACTCTGTATCTCTCGCTGTGTTTACTGATACTCTGTATCTCTCGATGTGTTTACCGATACTATGTGTCTCTCGCTGTGTTAATCTATACTCTGTATCTCGCTGTGTTTCCCGATACTAAGTGTCTCTCGCTGTGTTAACTGATACTCTGTATCTCTCGCTGTTTATCCATACTCTGTATCTCTCGCTGTGTTTACTGATACTCTGTATCTCCCACTGTGTTTACTGATACTCTGTATCTCTCGCTGTGTTTGCCGATACTCTGTATCTCTCGCTGTTTATCCATACTCTGTATCTCTCGCTGTGTTTACTGATTCTCTGTATCTCTCGCTGTGTTTGCCGATACTCTGTATCTCTCGCTGTTTATCCATACTCTGTATCTCTCGCTGTGTTTACCGATACTCTGTTTATCTCTCGCTGTGTTAACTGATACTCTGTATCTCTCACGGTGTTTACTGATACTCTGTATCTCTCGCTGTGTTTACCAAAAGTCTGTATCTCTCGCTGTGTTTACCGATAGTCTGTATCTCTTGTTGCATTTACCGATACTCCGTATCTCTCAATATGTTTACTGATACTCTGTATCTCTCGCTGTGTTAATCTATACTCTGTATCTCTCGCTGTGTTTCCCGACACTCTGCAGCTATCGCTATGTTTACTGATACTTTGTATCTCTTGCTGTGTTTAGCGATACCCTGTATCTCTCACTGCGTTTCTCGAACTCTGTTTCTCTCACTGTGTTTACCGATACTATGTATCTCCCGCTGTGTTTATCGATAATCTGTATCTCTCGCTGTGATTATCGATACTCTGTGTATCACTCGCTGTGTTAATCTATACTCTGTATCTCTCGATGTGTTTACCAATACTACGTATCTCTCGCTGTGTTAACCGATACTCTGTATCTCTCGCTGTATTTACCGATAATCTGTATCTCTCGCTGTATTTACCGATACTCAGTATCTCTCGATGTGTTTATCAATACTCTATATCTTTCGCTGTGTTTACCGATACCCTGTATCTCTCACTGTGTTTATCGCTACTCTGTATCTCTCGCTGTGATAACCGATAGTCTGTATCTCTCATTGTTTTTCCCGATACTCTGTATCTCTCACTGCGTTTACCGATACTCTGTATCTCTCTCTGTGTTAACCGATACTCTGTATCTCTCGCTGTTTTAATCTATACTCTGCATCTCTCGCTGTGTTTACCGATACTCTGTATCTCTCGATGTGTTTACCGATACTCTGTATCTCTCGATGTGTTTACCAATACCCCGTATCTCTCGCTGTGTTTAGCGATACCCTGTATCTCTCACTGTGTTTCTCGAACTCTGTATCTCTCGCTGTGTATCCCGATGCTATTTATCTCTCGATGTGTTTACCGATTCTCTGTATCTCTCGCTGTGTTTACCGATGCTATGTATTTCTCGTTGTGTTTTATGATACTCTGTATCTCTCGCTGTGTTTAGCGATACCCTGTATCTCTCACTGTGTTTCTTGAACTCTGTTTCTCTCACTGTGTTAACCGATACTCTGTATCTCTCGCTGTGTTAACCGATACCCTGTATCTCTCACTGTGTTTCTCGAGATCTATTTCTCTCGCTGTGTTCACCGATACTCTGTATCTCACGATGTGTTTACCGATACTCTGTAACTCTCGCTGTGTTTACCGATGCTATGTATTTCTCGTTGTGTTTTATGATACTCTGTATCTCTCGCTGTGTTGAGCGATACCCTGTATCTCTCACTGTGTTTCTCGAACTCTGTTTTTCTCACTGTGTTAACCGTTACTCTGTATCTGTCACTGTGTTTACCTTTTCTCTGTAACTCTCGATGTGTTGACCGATTCTCTGTATCTCTCGCTGTGTTTCCCGGTACTCTGTATCATTCGCTGTGTTTACCGATACTCAGTATCTCACGCCGTGTTTACCGACAGTCTGTATCTCTCGTTGTGTTTAACGATACTCTGTATCTCTCACTGTATTTACCGATACTCTGTATCTCTCGCTGCGTGTACCGATACTCTGTATCTCTCACTGTATTTATTGATACTCTGTCTCTCTTGCTGTGTTTACCGATGCTATTTATCTCTCGATGTGTTTACCGATTCTCTGTATGTCTCGCTGTGTTTACCGATGCTATTTATCTCTCGTTGTGTTTAATGATACTCTGTATCTCTCACTGTGTTTCTCGAGATCTATTTCTCTCGCTGTGTTCACCGATACTCTGTATCCCACGATGTGTTAACCGTTACTCTGTATCTCTCGCTGTGTTTACTGACACTCTGTATCTGTCACTGTGTTAACCTTTTATCTGTAACTCTCGATGTGTTGACCGATTCTCTGTATCTCTCGCTGTGTATACTGATTCTCTGTATCTCTCGCTTTGTTTCCCGATAATCTGTATCATTCGCTGTGTTTACCGATACTCAGTATCTCACGCCGTGTTTACCGACAGTCAGTATCTCTTGTTCTGTTTAACGATACTCTGTATCTCTCACTGTATTTACCGATACTCTGTATCTCTCGCTGCGTGTACCGATACTCTCTATCACTCGTTGTGTTTACCGATACTCTGTATCACTCGCTGTGTTTACAGATTCTCTGTACCTCTCGCTGTGTTTACCGATGCTATTTATCTCTCGATGTGTTTACCGATTCTCTGTATCTCTCGCTGTGTTTACCGATGCTATTTTTCTCTCGATGTGTTTACCGATTCTCTGTATCTCTCGCTGTGTTTACCGATGCTATTTATCTCTCGATGTGTTTACCGATTCTCTGTATCTCTCGCTGTGTTTACCGATTCTCTGTATCTCTCGCTGCGTGTACCGATACTCTGTATCACTCGCTGTGTTTACAGATTCTCTGTACCTCTCGCTGTGTTTACCGATGCTATTTATCTCTCGATGTGTTTACCGATTCTCTGTATCTCTCGCTGTGTTTACCGATGCTATTTATCTCTCGATGTGTTTACCGATTCTCTGTATCTCTCGCTGTGTTTACCGATACTCTGTATCACTCGCTGTGTTTACCGATACTCTGTATCACTCGCTGTGTTTACAGATTCTCTGTACCTCTCGCTGTGTTTACCGATGCTATTTATCTCTCGATGTGTTTACCGATTCTCTGTATCTCTCGCTGTGTTTACCGATGCTATTTATCTCTCGATTCTCTGTATCTCTCACTGTGTTTATCGCTACTCTGCATCTCTCGCTGTGTTTACCGATATTCTGTATCTCACGCTGTGTTTACCGATACTCTGTATCTCTCTCTGTGTTAACCGATACTCTGTATCTCTCGCTGTGTTAATCTATACTCAGTATCTCTCGATGTGTTTACCGATACGATGTATTTCTCGCTGTGTTTAACGATACTCTGTATCTCTCGCTGTGTTAACCGATACTCTGTATCTCTCGCGGTGTTTACCGATAATCTGTATCTTTCGCTGTGTTTACCGATACTCTTTATCTCTCGCTGTGTTTACCGATACTCTGTATCTCTCACTTTATTTATCGATACTCTGTATCTCTCGCTGTGTTCAACGATACTCTTTATCTCTCGATGTGTTTACCGATACTCTGTATCTATCGTTGTGCTTACTGATACTCTTTATCTCTCGCTCTGTTTATCGATACTCTGTATCGCTCACTGTGTTTAACCATACTCTTTATCTCTCGCTGTGTTAATCTATACTCTGCATCTCTCAATGTGTTTACCGATACTATGCATCTCTTGCTGTTTTAACCAACACTCTGTATCTCTTGTGTTTACCGAAACACTGTATCTCTCGCTGTGTTAAACGATACTATATCTCTCGATGTGTTTACCAATACTATTTGTCTCTCGCTGTGTTAACCAATACACTGTATCTCACTGTGTTAACCGTTACTCTGTATCTCTCGCTGTGTTTACTGATACTCAGTATCTGTCACTGTGTTTACCTTTTCTCTGTAACTCTCGATGTGTTGACTGATTCTCTGTATCTCTCGCTGTGTATACTGATTCTCTGTATCTCTCACTTTGTTTACCGATAATCTATATCTTTCGCTGTGTTTACCGATACTCGGTATCTCACACCTTGTTTACCGAAAGTACGTATCTCTCGTTGTGTTTAACGATACTCTGTATCTCTCGCTGTGTTTTCCGATGCTATTTATCTCTCGATGTGTTTACCGATTCTCTGTATCTCTCGCTGTGTTTACCGATGCTATTTATCTCTCGATGTGTTTACTGATTCTTTGTATCTCTCGCTGTGTTTACTGATGCTATTTATCTCTCGATGTGTGTAACGATACCCTGTATCTCTCACTGTGTTTATCGCTACTCTGTATCTCTCTCTGTGTTTACCGATACTCTGTATCTCTCTCTGTGTTAACCGATACTCTGTATCTCTCTCTGTGTTAACCGCTACTCTTTATCTCTCTCTGTGTTAACCGATACTCTGTATCTCTCTCTGTGTTAACCGATACACTGTATCTCTCGCTGTGTTAACCGATACTCTGTATCTCTCTCTGTGTTAACCGATACTCTGTATCTCTCTCTGTGTTTACCGATACTCTGTATCTCTCGCTGTGTTAACCGATACTCTCTATCTCTCGCTGTGTTAACCGATACTCTCTATCTCACGCTGTGTTAACCGATACTCTGTATCTCACGCTGTGTTTCTGGCTACTCTGTATCTCTCTCTGTGTTAACCGATACTCTGTATCTCACGCTGTGTTTCTCGCTACTCTGTATCTCTCTCTGTGTTAACCGATACTCTGTATCTCTCTCTGTGTTAACCGATACTCTGTATCTCTCTCTGTGTTAACCGCTACTCTGTATCTCTCTCTGTGTTAACCGATACTCTGTATCTCTCTCTGTGTTAACCGATACACTGTATCTCTCGCTGTGTTAACCGATACTCTGTATCTCTCTCTGTGTTAACCGATACTCTGTATCTCTCTCTGTGTTTACCAATACTCTGTATCTCTCGCTGTGTTAACCGATACTCTCTATCTCTCGCTGTGTTAACCGATACTCTCTATCTCACGCTGTGTTAACCGATACTCTGTATCTCACGCTGTGTTTCTCGCTACTCTGTATCTCTCTCTGTGTTAACCGATACTCTGTATCTCACGCTGTGTTTCTCGCTACTCTGTATCTCTCTCTGTGTTAACCGATACTCTGTATCTCACGCTGTGTTAACCGATACTCTGTATCTCTCTCTGTGTTAACCGATACTCTGTATCTCACGCTGTGTTAACCGATACTCTGTATCTCTCTCTGTGTTAACCGATACTCTGTATCTCACGCTGTGTTAACCGATACTCTGTATCTCACGCTGTGTTAACCGATACTCTGTATCTCTCTCTGTGTTAACCGATACTCTGTATCTCACGCTGTGTTTCTCGTTACTCTGTATCTCTCTCTGTGTTAACCGATACTCTGTATCTCACGCTGTGTTTCTCGTTACTCTGTATCTCTCTCTGTGTTAACCGATACTCTGTATCTCTCTCTGTGTTAACCGATACTCTGTATCTCTCTCTGTGTTAACCGATACTCTGTATCTCTCTCTGTGTTAACCGATACTCTGTATCTCACGCTGTGTTTACCGATACTCTGTATCTCTCTCTGTGTTAACCGATACTCTGTATCTCTCTCTGTGTTAACCGATACTCTGTATCTCTCTCTGTGTTAACCGATACTCTGTATCTCACGCTGTGTTAACCGATACTCTGTATCTCTCTCTGTGTTAATCTATACTCAGTATCTCTCGGTGGGATTCCCACCAGCGGGGGCCACGCGCGCAGCCCCGCACGTCAGCGCGGTACCCGGAAGTGGCCGGGATTTCGTCGCGATCCGGTCACGTGACCGGATATCGGGATTTTCGGGGCCACCCCGCTGGGAACCCGCCGGAAACACGATCCCAAAATCGAGCCCTTGATGTCTTGATATAATAAAAACAATTTAATTATATAACAAATCAAATAAGTGAATTATTTATTTTTAAACTAAATATTATTTTTATAATTAAACATTTGATTTATTTTATAATGAATGAAACATTTGAATTATTTATATAATAAATTAAACAAGTGAATTATTTACATAATAAATTAAACAAGTGAATTGTTTGTATAATAAATTAATCAATTGAATTATTTATACAATAAATTACACCTTTCATACATATAATAAATTAAACACTTGACCTCTTTATATAAAAAACAATTTAATTTTCTATAATTACATAATAAATTAAATTTTTGAATTATTCATGTAATAAATTAAACAATTGTCTTTTTTATACAATACATAAAACAATGTAATTGTATAACAAATTTAACTAGTGAATTAATTATATAATATATTAAACATTTGAATTACTATATAATAAATTAAATGGTTGATTAAATAAGTGAATAATTTATATATTAAATTAAACAAGTGAGTTATTCATATAATCTATTAGACAATTGAATTATTTATATAAGAAATTAAACTTTTCAATTATTTATAAAATAAATTAGAAAAGTCAATTATTTATATAATAAATTAAATAATTGAATTATTTATACAATAAATTAAACTACTGAATTATACAATAGGTTATACGGTTGAATTATTTAATAAATTAAACTATTGAATTATTTAAATAAATCAATGAATTATTTATATAATAAATTATGCATTTGAATTATTTATGTAATAATGAAACACTTGGGGCCCGATTTTACCAGGGGTGCGGGTACTCGGCGGGTAGGCCAGCGGGCGCGTTGAAATTAGTGGGTTTCCCACGCGATCGTAGCAGGAAAACCACTAATTGGATCCACTTACCTGCTCCTCCGGGTTCCCCGATGCTGATCTGCGCGTCGGGCGGGCTGCGCATGCGCAGTAAGATCTGTCAGCTGGAGGCGCTCTATTTAAAGGGGCAGTCCTCCACTGACAGATGCTGCCACGAACAGCAAAAATTACATCACGGAGCAGCCCAGGGGGAAGGCTGCTCCCAGTTTAATGATGCCTCACCCCAGGTATCATTAGATGGGGTGAGGAGGAGGGGGAGGACAGAGATCTTCCCCCCGGCGGGCGGGAGGAAGCGGCCCACCTCTGCCACCAAGAAGGCCTGGCTCGAGGTGGCAGAGGGGGTCACCTGCGCCACCAACATATCGCCCACCTGCATACAGTGCAGGAGCGCTCCAATGACCTCAGTAGGTCAGCAACAGTGAGAACACGTAGTCTTTCCCCTACACTACGCCTGCCACAACACTGCCCCCACCCCACATCTCCTTCGGCACTGCCAACACTACTCTGTCACATGACCCCTCATACCCACTCAAACCTCATCCTCAACTTACCTGCACTTACTCACCTCACCAGTACTCACCCCGCCACTACCACTCAACCCAATCCTCATACAATTTCATTGCTCCATCCCATACTCACCCTCTCGTGCATCTCTTTCACGGCCAGCCTCACTCAACCTGCCACCACCTGTGCTGCAGCCACAGGGCATGCATCACATATGTGCAGTAGGCAGCGTAAGGCAAACGTGTCGTCAGCATGAAGGGGATGCACAAGGGTGTTTGAGGGTTTGTCATGGTTCTTACTTCAATTGAATTAAAGAACAACTCACATCACACATTACATTGGCACCACTACTGCCATGTCTTCGCGAATCCTGTCCGGTTTGTGCAATAATGCCCACTCCTGAGGATCACTATGAGGACCCACCACTGATGCCACCCAGTGTGTCACTGCAGTGGGTGTAGGTGTATTTGCAGGGTTCTTCTGCGCAGACGACTGAGAGACATCGGGGATGTCCCCGGTTGCAGCCTGGAAGGCTGTGGAGCAGAAGTTCGGGAGGGCAGTGGTGACTTTGACAGCGACAGGTAGGAAGATGGTGCACGGGCCAGCCAGGAGCAGCTCGGCATGAAAGAGGCTGCAGATGTCCACGGCTACATGTCGAGTGACTCTGAGCCTCCGTGTGCACTGCTGCTCAGAGAGGTCCAGGAAGCTGAGCCTCGGTCTGTGGACCCTGTGGCGAGGGTAGTGCCCTCTGCGACGCATCTCTCTCTGCCGTTGCCCTCCCTCCTGCTGTGCAGGGGGATGTGTCACAGCACTCTGTTGTGGAGCTCCACGTGTCAGAGGTGGACGGCGTGGCCGGCGAGGCTGGTGATGCTGTTCGCCCTCTGAGGAGGTCATGACTGCAGCTACGGCGGCCCCCATCCGCAAGATGTACATCTGAGGGGGTCCGCAATGTAGGTACATGTCTCCGGACCCCGGGGTAAGTGTGCAGGTTGGTGACTTCGACCATCAGGAGGAGGGTGGTGGAGGCCAAACTTTGTCCCAAGTGACAGAGCGGCCTCCTGCAATGGGTGAGGGTCTCCCCCCCACCCCCCCACCTGTCAAATGGACCTTTGCAGCTGCCACAGGCTGACGGCTGCAACACGTCCATTTCAACTGGGACTGTTTCCCCCAGTGTGTGAAACAGTCCCATGTTTATCCAAAATCACACACAGTCCCTTAATCAGGTCAGTTAATGACCTGAACAACCAAAGTTAATACACTCAAGTGGCATCCCGCTGGCTTTAATTGCCTGCGGGATTCCCACCAGCGGGGGCTGCGCACGCACCCCCCCACGTCAGCGCGGAACCCGGACGTGGGCGGGATCGAGGCGCGATCCGGTCACGTGCCTGGATATCGGGATTTTCGGGGCCCCCCCGCTGGAAACCCACAGGAAACACGACGGTAAAATCGAGTCCTTGAATTATTCATATAAATAAAACAAGATAATTACTTATATAATAGGCTAAACAAGTGAATTATTTATATAATAAATTAAACAAGTGAATTACTTATATAATAAATGAAACACATCAATTATTGATATAAGTAAAACAAGCATTATTGATTTAATAAATTAAACACTTGAATTATTTATAGAATAAATTAATGAATTTAATTATTGAAAAAAGTAAATTAAACAAGTGAATTATTTATACAATAAATTAAACCTTTGAATTATTGATATAATAAATTGAACAATTGAATTTGTTATATAATAAAGTAAACAATTGAATTGTGTAATAAAAGTAAAACTTGAATTATATGTATAATAAATTAAAATATCAAATTATATAGTCAAATAATGAATTGAATTATTTACATAATAAATTAAAAATGCGAATTATGTATATAATAAATATAATAATTGAATCATTCATACAATAAATTAAACCTTTGAATTATTTATAAAATAAGTTAAACAACAGAATTATTTATATAATAAATTAAACTATTGAATTATTTATGTAATAAATTAACTTATTGAATTATTAAATGCCAAATTAAACTATTGAATTATTGTTAAAATAAATTAAACATATGAATTATTTATATAATAAATTAAACAATTGATTTATTTGTATTATAAGTTATATACTTGAAATATGTATATAATAAACTAAACAACTGAATTATTTATATAATAAATTAAACAAGAGCATTATTCATATAAGATTTATATACTTGAATTATTTATATAATAATTTTAACAATTGAATTATTTATATATTTAATTAATCAATTGAATTTTTATATAATAAATTAATCAATTGAATTTTTAAAGAATACATTAATTTATTAAATAAATAATTCAAGTGTATAACTTATTGTATAATTCAGTACTTTATTGTATAAATATTTTATTTATATAATAAACTAAAAGAGGGAATTATTTATATAATAAATGATATACTTGCATTATTTATATATGTTAAACTATTTAATTATATAATAAATTATACATTTAATTATTTAATAAATTAAACTATCGCATAATTCAGATCAAAGAATTGAATTATTTATTAAATAAATTGAACAGTTCATTATTTATATAATAAATAAATCAAGAGATTTTTTCGTAATAAATAAAACAAGAGAATTATTTATACAATTAATTAAATTATTCAGTTATTTAGATAATCAATTAAATGCTTGAATTATTTATATAATAAATTAAGCACTAGAATTATTTATTTAATAAATTAAACAACTAGACATATTTATATAATAAATTAAACAATTGAATTATTTATATAATTAAACAAGTGAATTATTTGTATAATAAATTAAACAATTGAATTATTTATATAAGAAATAGAAATTTTAAATTATTTATAAAATAAATTAGAAACATCAATTATTTATATAATATATTAAAGAATTGAATTATTTATACAATAAAGTACTGAATTATACAATAAGTTATACACTTGAATTATTTATTTAATAAATTAAACTATTGAATTATTTAAATAAATCAATTGAATTATTTATATAATAAATTATGCATTTGAATTATTTATTTAACAATGAAACAGTTTATTATTTATATTAAATTAAATACTTGAATTATTCATATAATAAATAAAACAAGATAATTACATATATAATAGGCTAAACAAGTGAATTATTTATATAGTAAATTAAACAAGTGAATTACTTATATAATAAATGAAACACATCAATTATTGATATAATAAGTAAAACAAGCAAATTATTTATTTAATAAATTAAATGATGGAATTATTTATAAAATAAATTAAACTAGTGAATTATTTATACAATAAGCCTTAGAATTATTTCTATAATAAATTAAACAAGAGAATTATTTACATAATAAGTTGAACACTTGACTTCTTTACATAATAAATTAAACAATTGATGATTTATATATTAAATTAAACACTTGAATTATGTATATAATAAATGACACTATTGAATCATTTATATTGTAAATTAAAAATAATTGATTATTTATATAACAAATTAACCAAATTGATTATTTGTACAATAAATTAACCCTTAGAATTAGTTATGCAATAAATTAAACAAGAAAATTATTTATATAATAAAGTAAACAATTGATGTTTTATACAATAATTTAAAGAATTGAATTATTTATATATTAAATTAAACAATTGAATTATTTACATAATGAATTAATCAATTGAATTAATTAATCAGTTGTATTATTGCTATAATACATTAAACAAGTGAATTATTTATATAATAAATTAAACACTTGACTTCTTTACATAATAAATTAACCAATTGATGATATATTAAATTGAACAATTAGATTATTTATATAATAAATTAAACAGTTGATTACTTATATAATAAATTTTAAAAATGTATTAGTTATACAATAAATTAAACCTTTGAAATATTTATATAAATTACACGAGAATCATGTTTATAATGAATTAAGTAATTGAATCATGTACATATAAATAATTCACTTGTTTAATTTATTATAATAAATTAAACAATTGACTTCTTTACATAATAAATTAAACAATTGATGATTTATATATTAAATTGAACAATTGAATTATTGATGTAATAAATTCAACAGATTATTATTTATATAATACATTAATCACTAATTATTTATATAATAAATAATACAAGAGAATTATATATATAACAAATTATACACTTGACTTATTTATATAACAAATTATACACTTGAATTATTCATATAATTTATACACTTGAAGTATTTATAGAATAAATTAAAGAAGTTAATTATTTATAAAATAAATTAAACATCTAAATTGTTTATACAATAAATCAAATAATTCAATTATTTATATAATAAACTAATATATTGAATTATTTATATAATAAATTAAACAAGTGAATTATTTATATAAAGATTAAAAAATTGAATTATTTATATAATAAATAAAGTGATTGAATCATTCATACGATAAATTAAACCATTGAATTATTTATAAAATTAATTAAACTATTGAATTATTGTTATAATAAATTAAACAACTGAATTTTTTATGTAATAAATTAAACATTTGAATTATTTGTATAATACATTAATGTAGTTGTTTATTTATATAAAGATTAAAAATAGAATTATGTATATAATAATTTCTACATGAGTTACTTATGGCATAAACTAAACAAGTTAATTATTTATATAATAAATTAAACTATTGAATTATTTATTTTGTAAATTAACTTATTGCATTTTTTATATAATAATTTAAGCACACAGAAATATTTTTTTAAAAATTGAAAAGTTATTTATTTACATAATTTAAATACTTGAGTTGTTGATTTGATAAATTAAACCATTGCATTATTTAGATAATCTCTTAATTAATTGAATTATTTATATAATAAATTAAACATTTAAATTGTTTATACAATAAAACACATAATTGAATTATTTATATAATAAACTAATATATTGAATTATTCGTATAATATATTAAACATTGAATTATTTATATAATAAATTAAACAAATGAAATATATAATAAATTCAAAATTGAATTATTTATATAAGTTATACACTTGAATTATTTACATAATAAATTAAACAACTGAATTATTTATATAAAGATTGAGCAATTGAATTATTTATATAATAAATTCTACACTTGAATTTTTTATAGAATAATTAAACAATTAATTATTTATATAATTTATACACTTGAAATATTTATGTAATAAATTAAACCACTGAATTATTTATATCATAAATTAAACAAGTGAATTATTTCTTTAATAAATTAATCTGTTCAATTATTTATAAAATAAATAAATCTATTGAATTATGTAATAAATTAAACAATTAAAGTACTTATATAATAAATTAAACCATTGAATTATTTATATAATAAATTAACTTATTGAATTATTTATATACTAAATTAAACTATTGAATTAATTATAAAATAAATTAAATAGCACTATTTATATAATAAATTAAACTATTGAATTATTTATATAATAAATTAACTTATTGAATTATTTATATACTAAAATAAACCAATGAATTATTTATTAAATTATTTAAACAAGAGAACTATTTATATTATAAATTAAACTATTGAATTAGTTATATAATAAATTAAACAACTGAATGATCTATATAAAGATGAAAAATTGAATTATTTATATAATCATTTCTACACTTGCATTACTTATGGAATAAACTAAACAAGCTAATTATTTATATAATAAATTAAACTATTGAATTATTTATAAAATAAATTAAACAAGAGAACTATTTATATTATAAATTAAACTATTGAATTATTTATATAATAAATTAAACAACTGATCTATGTAAAGATGAAAAATTGAATTACTTATATAATAATTTCTACACTTGCATTACTTATGGAATAAACTAAACAAGTTAATTATTTATATAATAAATTAAACTATTGAATTATTTATATTGTAAATTAACTTTTTGCATTATTTATATAATAAATTAAACACACGGAAATAATTTTTAAAAATTGAAGAAGTGATTTATTTATATAATTTAAATACCAGCGATGCCCACATCCCGTGAACGAATAAAAAAAAACTTGAGTTATTGATTTAATAAATTAAACCATTGCATTATTTAGATAATCATTTAATTAATTGAATTATTTAATAAATGAATTAAACATTTAAATTGTTTATACAATAATTCAAATAATTGAATTATTTATATAATAAACTAATATATTGAATTATTCATATAATATATTAAACATTGAATTATTTATATAATAAATTCAACAAATGAAACATTTATATAATAAATTCAACAATTGAAATATTTATATAATAAATTCAACAATTGAAATATTTATATAATAAATTCAACAATTGAATTATTTATGAGTTATACACTTGAATTATTTATATAATAAATTAAACAACTGAATTATTTATATAAAGATTGAGCAATTGAATTATTTTTATAATAATTTCTACACTTGAATTATTTATCGAATAATTAAACAATTAATTATTTATATAATAAGTTATAGACTTGAATTATTTATGTAATAAATTAGCATTTAAATTGTTTCTACAATAAATCAAATAACTGAATTATTTATAAAATAAATAAATCTATTCAATTATATAATAAATTAAACAAGTGAATAATTTATACAATTAAATAAACAATTGAATTATTTATATAATAATTTCTACACGAATTATTTATAGAGTAAATTAAACAATTTAATTATTTATATAATAAATTAAACATTTAAATTGTTTATACAATAAATCAAATAATTGAGTTATTTATATAATAAATTAAACAAGTGAATAATTTATATAATAAATAAAGCAATTGAATCATTCATACAATAAAGTAAACCGTAGAATTATTTATATAATAAATTAAACTATTGAATTATTTATATAATAAAATAACTTATTGAATTATTTATATAATAAATTAAACAAATGAATTATTTATACACTTGAATTATTTATAGAATAATTAAACAATTAATTATTTATATAATAAGTTAAACACTTGAAATAATTATCTAATAAGTTATACACTTGAAGTATTTATATAATAAATTAAACATGTCTATTATTTATTTGGAATGTAAACTTTTTAATTATTTATGTAATAAATTAAACAACTGAATTATCTATATAAAGATTAAACAATTGAATTATTGATGTAATAATTTATACACTTGAATTATTTATATAATAAATTGAACATTTAAATTGTTTGTACAATAAATCAAATAATTGAATTATTTATATAATAAACTAATATATTAAATTATTTATATAATAAATTAAACAAGTGAATTATTTCTATAATAAATTAATCTGTTCAATTATTTATAAAATAAATAAATATATTGAATTATATAATAAATTAAACAATGAATAATTTGTATAATAAATTATACAATTAAATTACTTATATAATAAATTAAACATTTCAATTCTTTATATAATAAATAAAGCAATTAAATCATTCATACAATAAATTAAACCATTGAATTATTTATAAAATAAATTAAACAAAATAACTATTTATATAATAAATGAAACTATTGAACTATTTATATAATAAATTAAATTATTGAATTATTTATATACTAAATTAAACTATTGAATTATTTATATACTAAATTAAACCAATGAATTAATTATAAAATAAATTAAACGAGAACTATTTATATAATAAGTTAACTTATTGAATTATTTATATACTAAGTTAAACTATTGTATTATTTATAAAATAAATTAAACAACTGACTTATTTATATAAAGTTGAAACAATTGAATTATTTATGTAATAAATTAAACTATTGAATTATTTATATAGTAAATTAACTTGTTGAATTCTTTATATAATAAATTAAACACATTGAAATTTATATAATAAAGTAAAGAAGTGATTTATTTGTATAATAAATTGAATATTTGAGTTATTGATTTATTAAATTAAACCATTGCATTATTTAGATAATAAATTAAACAAGTGAATAATCTATATAATAAATAAAGCAATTGAATCATTCATACCAGAAAGTAAACCATTGAATTATTTATAAAATAAATTAAACTATAGATTTTTTAAAATAATAAATTAACTTATTTAATTATTTATATACTAAATTAAACTATTGAATTATTGTTATAATAAATAAAACATTTGAATTATTTATATAAAGATTGAGCAATTGAATTATTTATATAATTATTTATACACTTGAATTATTTATAGCATAATTAAACAAGTTAATTATTTATATAATAAATTAAACAAGTTAATTATTTATATAATTTATACACTTGAAATATTGATATAATTAAACCACTGAATTATTCATATAATAAATTAAACATTGAATTATTCATATAAATTAAACAAATGAAATATTGATAACATAAATTCAACAATTGAGTTATTTATATAAGTTAGGGACTTGAATTATTTATATAATAAATTAAACATTTAAATTGTTTGTACGATAAATCAAATAATTGAATTATTTATATAATAAACTAATATATTGAATTATTTATTTATATAATAAATTAAACAAGTGAATTATTTCTATAATAAATTAATCTGTTCTATTATTTATAAAATTAATAAATCTATTGAATTATATAATGAATTAAACAAGTGAATACTTTATACATTAAATTAAACATTTGAATTATTTATATAATAAATTAAAGATTTGAATTATTTATATAATAAATCAAATAATTGAATTATTTATATAATAAATAAAGCAATTGAATCATTCATACAATAAATTAAACTGTTGAATTATTTATATAATAAATTAATGTATTGAATTATTTATATACTAAATTAATCTATTAAATTATTGTTAGAATAAATTAAACAACTGAATTATTTATATAAAGATTAAAAATTGAGTTATTTATATAATAATTTCTACACTTGAATTACTTATGGAATAAACTAAACAAGTTAGTTATTTATATAATAAATTAAACTATTGAATTATTTATATCGTAAATTAACTTATTGCATTATTTATATAACAAATTAAACACACGGAAACATTGTTTTAAGAATTGAAGAAGTGATTTATTTATATAATTTAAATACTTGAGTTATTGATTTAATAAATTAAACCATTGCATTATTTAGATAATCATTTAATTAATTGAATTATTTATATAATGAATTAAACATTTAAATTGTTTATACAATAAATCAAATAATTGAATTATTTATATAATAAACTAATATATTGAATTATTCATATAATATATTAAACATTGAATTATTTATATAATAAATTAAACAAATGAAATATTTATATAATAAATTCAACAATTGAATTATTTATATAAATTTTGCACTTGAATTATTTATAGAATAAATTAAACAAGTCTATTAATTATGTAGGAAATTAAACTATTGAATTATTGATATAATAAATTAAACAACTGAATTACTTATATAAAGAATAAACAATTGAATTATTTTTATAGTAATTTCTACACTTGAATTACTTATAGAAAAATTAATCAAGTTAATTATTTATATAATAAATTAAACAAGTGAATTATTAATATAAAGTTTAAGCAATTGAATTATTTTTAAAATAATTTCTACACATGAATTATTTGTAGAATAATTAAACAATTAATTATTTATATAATAAATTAAACAAGAAAATTATTTATATAATAAGTCATACACTTGAAATATTTATAGAATAAATTAAACCACCGAATTATTCATAATAATTTAAACATTGAATTATTTATATAATAAATTAAATAAATGAAATATCTATATAATAAATTAAACAAATGAAATATTTATATAATAAATTCAACAATTGAATTATTTATATAAGTTATACACTTGAATTATTTATAGAATAAGTTGAACAAGTCTATTATTTATGTAGGAAATTAAACTATTGAATTATTCATATAATAAATTAAACAACTGAAATATCTATATAAAGATAAAACAATTTAATTATTTATATAATAATTTATACACTTGAATTATTTATATAATTAATTAGCATTTAAATTGTTTGTATAATAAGTGAAATACAATAAATCAAATAATTGAATTATTTATATAATAAACTAATATATTGATTTATTTACATAATAAATTAAACAAGTGAATAATTTATACAATAAATAAACAATTGAATATTTCATACAATAAATTAAGCAAGAGAACTATTTATATAATAAATTAAACAACTGAATTATTGTTAAAATAAATAAAACATTTGAATTATTTATAGAATAAATTAAACAACTGAATTATTCCTATAATAAATTAAACTATTGAATTATTTATATCAAATTAACGTATTTAATTATTTATATACTAAATTAAACTATTGAATTATTTATATAATGAATTAACTATTGAATTATTTATATAGCAAATTAAACAAGTGAATTATTTATATAAAGATTAAACAATTGAATTATTTATATAATAAATTAAACTATTGAATTTTTGTTACAATAAATTAAACAACTGAAATTTTTTACATAATACATTAAACACTTGAATTATTTATATAATAAATTAAACAACTGAATCATTAATATAAAGATTAAGAAATTGAATTATTTATAATAATTTCTTCACTTGAATTATTTATGGAATAAATTAAACAAGTTAATTATTTATATAATAAATTAAACTATTGTATTATTTACACAGTAAATTAACTTATTGAATTATTTATATAATAAATTAAACACATGGAAATATTTATATAATAAATTAAAGAAGTGATTAATTTATATAATAAACTAAATACTTGAGTTATTGATTTAATAAATTAAACCATTGCAATATTTAGATAATTGTTTAATTAATTGAATTATTTATATAATAAATTAAAGTTTTACATTGTTTTTACAATAAAACAAATTTTTAACATAAGGTTAAATCTCATGGGATCCAAGGTGAGGTAGCCAATTGGATACAAAATTGGCTTGACGACAGAAGACAGAGGGTGGTTGTCGAGGGTTGTTTTTCAAACTGGATGCCTGTGTCCAGCGGTGTGCCTCAGGGATCGGTGCTGGGTCCGCTGTTATTTGTTATTTATATTAATGATTTGGATGAGAATTTAGGAGGCATGGTTAGTAAGTTTGCAGATGACACCAAGATTGGTGGCATTGTGGACAGTGAAGAAGGTTATCTAGGATTGCAACGGGATCTTGATAAATTGGGCCAGTGGGCCGATGAATGGCAGATGGAGTTTAATTTAGATAAATGTGAGGTGATGCATTTTGGTAGATCGAATCGGGCCAGGACCTACTCCGTTAATGGTAGGGCGTTGGGGAGAGTTATAGAACAAAGAGATCTAGGAGTACAGATTCATAGCTCCTTGAAAGTGGAGTCACAGGTGGATAGGGTGGTGAAGAAGGCATTCAGCATGCTTGGTTTCATTGGTCAGAACATTGAATGCAGGAGTTGGGATGTCTTGTTGAAGTTGTACAGGGCATTGGTGAGGCCACACTTGGAGTACTGTGTACAGTTCTGGTCACCCTATTATAGAAAGGATATTATTAAACTAGAAAGAGTGCAGAAAAGATTTACTAGGATGCTACCGGGACTTGATGGTTTGACTTACAGGGAGAGGTTAGACAGACTGGGACTTTATTCCCTGGAGAGTAGGAGGTTAAGGGGTGATCTTATAGAAGTCTATAAAATAATGAGGGGCATAGATAAGGTCGATAGTCAAAATCTTTTCCCAAAGGTAGGGGAGTCTATAACGAGGGGGCACAGATTTAAGGTGAGAGGGGAGAGATACAAAAGGATCCAGAGGGGCAATTTTTTCACTCAAAGGGTGGTGAGTGTCTGGAACGAGCTGCCAGAGGCAGTAGTAGAGGCGGGTACAGTTTTGTCTTTCAAAAAGCATTTGGACAGTTACATGGGTAAGATGGGTATAGAGGGATATGGGCCAAGTGCAGGCAATTGGGACTAGCTTAGTGGTATAAACTGGGCGACATGGACATGTTGGGCCGAAGGGCCTGTTTCCATGTTGTAACTTCTATAATATCTCGAATTATTTATATAATAAATTAAACAAGTGAATAATTGATATAATACATAAAGCAATTGAATCATTCATACAATAAATTAAACTGTTGAATTATTTATAAAATAAATTAAACAAGAGAACTATTTATGTAATAAATTAAACTATTGAATTATTTATATAATAAATTAACTTATTGAATTATTTATATAATAAATTAAATATTTGAGTTATTGATTTGATATATTAAACCATTGCATTATGCAGATAATCATTTCATTGAATTATTTGTATACTAAATTAAACTATTGAATTATTGTTGTAATAAATTAAACTACTGAATTATTCATATAAAGATTAAACAATTGAATTATTTATATAATTTCTACACTTGAATTATTTATAGAATAGTTAAACAAGTTAATTATTTATATAAGTTATACACTTGAAATATTTATAGAATAAATTAAACCAGTGAATTATGCATATAGTAAATTAAACATTGAATTATTTATATAATAAATTAAACAAATTAAATATTTATATAATATATTCAACAATTGAATTATTTATATAATTTATATGCTTGAATTATTTATAGAATAAATTAAACAAGTCTATTAATTATGTAGGAAATTAAACTATTGAATTATTTATATAATAAATTAAACAACTGAGTTATCTATATAAAGATTAAACAATTGAATTATTTATATAATAATTTATACACTTGAATTATTTATACAATAAATTAAACGGTTAAATTGTTTGTACAATAAATCAAATAATTGAATTATTTATATAATAAACTAATATATTGAATTATTTATATAATAAATTAAACAAGTGAATTATTTATATAAAGATTTAAAAATTGAATTATTTATATAAAAAATAAAGTGATTGAATCATTCATACAATAAATTAAACTGTTGAATTATTTATAAAATAAATGAAACTATTGAATTATTGTTATAATAATTTAAACAACTGAATTTTTAATGTAATAAATTAAACACTTGAATTATTCATATAATAAATTAAACAACTAAATTATTTATATAAAGATTAAAAATTGAATTATATATATAATAATTTCTACACTTGAGTTACTTGTGGAATAAACTGAACAAGTTAATTATTTATATAATAAATTAACTTATTGAATTATTCATATAATAAATTAAACACGAGTTATTGATTTAATAAATTAAAACATTGCATTATTTAGATAATCATTTACACATATATTCAGAACCTCTCTGGCCACAGGGGATGTGCCAGAGGACTGGAGAACCGCTAATGTAGTACAATTATTCAAGAAGGGGAGTAGGGAAAAACCGGGGAACTACAGGCCAGTGAGCCTAACATCAGTGGTAGGAAAATTATTGGAAAAAATTCTGAAGGACAAAATTAGTCTCCACTTGGAGAAGCAAGGATTAATCAGGGATAGTCAACATGGCTTTGTCAAGGGAAGATCATGTCTGACTAATTTGATTGAATTTTTTGAGGGGGTGACTCGGCGTGTGGATGAGGGTAACGCAGTGGATGTGGTATACATGGATTTCAGTAAGGCCTTCGATAAAGTCCCGCACAGGAGACTGGTCAAGAAGGTACGAGCCCATGGAGTCCAGGGTGCCTTGGCACTTTGGATACAAAACTGGCTTAGTAGCAGAAGGCAGAGGGTGATGGTCGAAGGTTGTTTTTGTGACTGGAAGCCTGTGGCCAGTGGGGTACCACAGGGATCTGTGCTGGGGCCCTTGCTGTTTGTGGTCTACATTAACGACTTGGATATGAATGTAAAAGGTATGATCAGTAAGTTCGCTGATGATACAAAAATTGGTAGGGTGGTAAATAGCGAGGAGGATAGCCTCAGTCTGCAGGACGATATAGATGGGTTGGTCAGATGGGCGGAACAGTGGCAAATGGAATTTAACCCGGAAAAGTGCGAGGTGATGCACTTTGGAGGGACTAACAAGGCAAGGGAATACACAATGAATGGGAGGACCCTAGGCAACACAGAGGGTCAGAGGGATCTTGGTGTGCAAGTTCACAGATCCCTGAAGGCGGCGGAACAGGTAGATAAGGTGGTAAAGAAGGCATATGGGATACTTGCCTTTATTAGTCGAGGCATAGAATATAAGAGCAAGGAGGTTATGATGGAGCTGTATAAAACACTGGTTAGGCCACAGCTGGAGTACTGTGTGCAGTTCTGGTCGCCGCACTACAGGAAGGATGTGATCGCTTTGGAGAGGGTGCAGAGGAGATTCACCAGGATGTTACCAGGGCTGGAGCGCTTCAGCTATGAAGAGAGACTGGGAAGATTGGGTTTGTTTTCCTTGGAGCAGAGGAGTCTGAGGGGGGACATGATTGAGGTGTACAAAATTATGAGGGGCATAGATAGGATGGATACTAAGGAGCTTTTTCCCTTCGTTGAGGGTTCTATAACAAGGGGGCATAGATTCAAGGTAAAAGGCGGGAGGTTTAGAGGGGATTTGAGAAAGAACTTTTTCACCCAGAGGGTGGTTGGAGTCTGGAACTCACTGCCTGAGAGGGTTGTGGAGGCAGGAACCCTCACAACATTCAAGAAGCATTTGGATGAACACTTGAAATGCCATAGCATACAAGGCTATGGACCAAATGCTGGAATATGGGATTAGATTAGACTGGGCTTGATGGCCGGCGCGGACACGATGGGCCGAAGGGCCTCTATCCGTACTGTATAACTCTATGACTCTAATTATTTGAATTATTTATGTAATAAATTACACATTTACATTTTTTTTGCAGCAAATAAAATAATCTAATTATTTATACAATAAACTAATATATTGAATTATGTATATAATAAATTAAACAAGTGAATTATTTATATAATAATTTCTGCACGTGAATTATTTATAGAATAGTTAAACAAGTTAATTATTTATACAATCAATTAAACAATGAATTAAATATATGTTATACACTTGGAATATTTATATAATAAATTAAACCACTGAATTATTCATATAGTAAATGAAACATTGAATTATTTATATAATAAATTCACTTATTGAATTATTTATATACTAAATTAAACTGTTGAATTATTGTTATAATGAATTAAACAACTGCATTATTTATACAATAAATTAAACCATTGTATTATTTATAAAATAAGTTAAACTATTGAATTATTGTTATAATAAATTAAACAACTGAATTATTGATATAATAAATTAAACACTTGAATTATTTATATAATAAATTAAACAACTGAATTAATTATATAAAGATTAAACAATTGAATTATTTATATAATAATTTCTACACTTGAATTATTTGTAGAATAATTAAACAATTAATTATTTATATAATAAATTAAACAAGTAAATTATTTATATAATAAGTTATACACTTGAAATATTTATAGAATAAATTAAACCAGTGAATTATTCATATAGTAAATTAAACATTGAATTATTTATATAATCAATTAACAAATTAAATATTGATATAAATTCAACAATTGATTTATGTATATAAGCTATATACTTCTATTATTTATAGAATAAATGTAACAAATCTATTATTTATATAACAAATTAAACAAGTGTATTATTTATATAATAAGTTATACACTGGAAATATTTATATAATAAAT
The DNA here is from genome assembly GCF_035084215.1 of Heptranchias perlo. Classification (NCBI taxonomy): domain Eukaryota; kingdom Metazoa; phylum Chordata; class Chondrichthyes; order Hexanchiformes; family Hexanchidae; genus Heptranchias; species Heptranchias perlo. The sequence goes on along the minus strand of NC_090341.1, from coordinate 63,038,189 downwards.
TAAACAATTGAATTATTCATATAATAAATTAAACACTGAATTATTTATATAATAAATTAATCAACTGAATTATCTATATAAAGATTAAACAATTGAATGATTGATATAATAATTTATACACTTGAATTATTTATATAATAAATCAAACATTTAAATTGTTTGTACAATAAATCAAATAATTGAATTATTTATATAATAAACTAATATATTTATGTAATAAATTAAACAGTTAATTATTTATATAATAAATTAAGCACAACAATTATTTATTTAATAAATTAAACAATTGAATTATTTATATAATAAATTAAATGAGAGAATTATTTATATACTAAATTAAACAACTGCATTATTTCCATAATAAATTAATCTGTTTAACTATTTATAAAATAAATAAATCTATTGAATAATGTAATAAAGTAGACAATTCAATTATTTATATAATAAATAAAGCAATTGAATCATTCATACAATAAATTAAACTGTTGAATTATTAATAAAATAAATTAAACTATTGAATTATTGTTATAATAAATTAAACAACTGAAATATTTATATAAAGATTAAACAATTGGATTATTTATATAATAATTTCTACACTTGAATTATTTATAGCATAATTAAACAAGTTAATTATTGATATAATAAATTAAATAAGTGAATTATTTATATAAGTTAAACAGCTGAATTATTTATATAATAATTTATATACTTGAATTATTTACATAATAAATTAAACATTTAAATTGTTTGTACATTAAATTAAACAACTGAATTATTTATATAATAATTTCGAAACTTGAATTATTTATGGAATAAATTAAACAAGTTAATTATTTATACAATAATTTAAATATTGAATTATTTATATAATAAGTTAACTTATTGAATTATTTATATAATAAATTAAACACATGGAAATATTTATAAAATAAATTAAAGAAGTGATTTATTTATATAATAAATTAAATATTTGAGTTATTGATTTATTAAATTAAAGCATTGCATTATTTAGATAATCGTTTAATTAATTGAATTATTTATATAATAAATTAAACATTTAAATTGTTTATACAATGAATCAAATAATTGAATTATTTATATAATAAACCAATATATTGAATTATTTATATAATAAATTAAACAAGTGAATAATTTATATAATAAATAAAGCAATTGAATCATTCATACAATAAATAAAACTGTTGAATTATTTATAAATTAAATTAAGTAATAGAACTATTTATATAATAAATTAACTTATTGAATTATTTATATACTAAATTAAACTATTGAGTTATTTATATAATAAATTAAACACTTGAATTATTTATATAATTGAAAGAATTGAATTATTTATATAATAATTTAAACATTTGAATTATTTATATAATTAAAGTGATTGAATCAGTCATACAATAAATTAAACCGTTGAATTATTTACAAAATAAATTAAACTATTGAATTTTTGTTATAATAAATTAAACAACTGAATTATTTATATAATAAATTAAACAACTGAATCATTAATATAAAGATTAAAAAATCAAATTATTTAAATAATTTCTACACTTGAATTATTTATGGAATAAATTAAACAAGTTAATTATTTGTATAAAAAATTAAACTATTGAATTATTTACATAGTAAATTAACTTATTGAATTATGTATATAATAAATTAAACGCATGGAAATATTTATATATTAAATTCAATAAGTGATTTATTTATATAATAAATTAAATATTGAGTTATTGATTTAATAAATTAAACCATTGCATTATTTAGATAATCATTTTATTGAATTATTTATATAATAAATTAAATGTTTAAATTGTTTATACAATAAATCAAATTATTTAAACTAATATATTGAATTATTTATGTAATAACTTAAACAAGTGAATAATTTACATAATAAATAAAGCAATTGAATCATTCATACAATAAATTAAACTGTTGAATTATTTATAAATTAAATTAAGCAAGAGAACAATTTATTTAATAAATTAACTTATTGAATTATTTATATACTAAATTAAACTATTGGCTTATTTATATAATAAATGAAACAAGTGAATTATTTATATAAAGATTAAACAATTGAATTATTTATGTAATACATTAAACATTTGAATTATTTATATAATTAAAGTGTTTGAATCATTCATACAATAAATTAAACTGTTGAATTATTTATAAAATACATTAAACAAGAGAACTATTTATGTAATACATTAAACTATTGAATTATATATAATTTAACTTATTGAATTATTTATATAATAAGTTAAAAACTTGAGTTATTGATTTAATAAATTAAACCATTGCATTATTTAGATAATCAATTAATTAATTGTATTATTTATATAATAAATTAAGCATTTAAATTGTTTATACAATAAATCAAATAATTGAATTGTTTATACAGTGAATTAAACGATTGAATTATTGTTATAATAAATTAAACAACTGAATTATTCATATAAAGATTAAACAATTGAATTATTCATATAATTTCTACACTTGAATTATTTATAGAATAGTTAAACAAGTTAGTTAGTTATATAAGTTATACACATGAAAGATTTATATAATAAATTAAACCAGTGAATTATTCATATAGTAAATTAAACATTGAATTATTTATCTAATAAATTCAACAATTGATTTATTTATATAAGTTAGATACTTCAGTTATTTATAGAATAAATTTAACAAATCTATTAATAATATAATAAATTAAACAAGTTTATTATTTACATAATAAGTTGTACATTTGAATTATTTATAGCATAATTAAACAAGTGAATTATTTATATAATAAGCTATACACTTGAAATATTTATTTAATAAATTAAACACCTGAATTATTTATATAATAAATTAAACAAATGAAATATTTATGTAATAAATTTAACAATTGAATTGTTTATATAAGTTATACACTTGAATTATTTATAGAATAAGTTAAACAAGTCAATTATTTATGTAGCAAATTAAACTATTGAATTGTTTATATAATAAATTAAACAACTGAATTATTTATATAAAGAGTAAACAATTGAATTATTTATATAATAATTTATACACTTGAATTATTTATATAATTAATTAGCATTTAAATTGTTTGTACAATAAATGAAATAATTGAATTATTTCTAAAATGAACTAATATATTGAATTATTTATATAATAAATAAAGCAATTGAATCATACAATAAATTAAACCATTGAATTATTATAATATAAATTAAACTATTGAATTATTGTTATAATAAATTATACAACTGAATTATTTATATAATAAATTATACAACTGAATTATTTATATAAGGATTAAGCAATTGAATTATTTATATAATAATTTCTACACTTGAATTATTTATAGAATAATTAAACAAGTGAATTATTTACATAATAAGTTAAACAGCTGAATTTTTTATATAATAAATTAAACATTTAAATTGTTTGTACAAGATATTAAACAACTGAATTATTTATATAAAGATTAGAAAATTGAATTGTTTATATAATAATTTCTAAACTTGAATTATTTATGAAATAAATTAAACAAGTTAATTATGTATACAATAAATTAAACTATTGAATTATTTACTTAGTAAATTAACTTATTTAATTATGTATATAATAAATTAAACACATGGAAATATTTATATAATAAATTAAAGAAGTGATTTATTTATATAATAAATTAAAAACTTGAGTTATTGATTTAATAAATTAAACCATTGCATTATTTAGATAATCATTTAATTAATTGTATTATTTATATAATAAATTAAGCATTTAAATTGTTTATACAATAAATCAAATAATTGAATTGTTTATATACTGAATTAAACTATTGAATTATTGTTATAATACATTAAACAACTGAATTATTGATATAAAGATTAAACAATTGAATTATTTATGTAATTTCTGCACTTGAATTATTTATAAGAATAGGTACGGTAGCATAGTGGTTATGTTACTGGGCTAGTAATCCAGAGGCCTGGACTAAAATCCAGAGTCATGAGTTCAAATCCCGCCACGGCAGCTGGCGAATTTAAATTCAATTAATTAATTAAATTCAATTAATTAAATAAAAATCTGGAATTAAAATACTAGTATCAGTAATGATGGCCATGAAACTACCGGATTGTCGTAAAAACCCATCTGGTTCACTAATGTCCTTTAGGGAAGGAAGCCTGCCGCCCTTACCCGGTCTGGCCTACATATGACTCCAGACCCACAGCAATGTGGTTGATTCTTAATTGCCCTCTGAAGTGGCTGAGCAAGCCACTCAGTTGTAAAATCTCGCTACGAAAAGTCATAATAAGAATAAAACCGGACGGACCACCCGGCATCGAACCACTAGGCACCGGACACGACAACGGCAAAACACCAAGCCCAGTCGACCCTGCAAGGTCCTCCTTACTAACATCTGGGGACTTGTGCCAAAATTGGGAGAGCTGTCCCACAGACTAGTCAAGCAACAGCCTGACATAGCCATACTCACAGAATCATACCTTTCAGCCAACGTCCCAGACTCTTCCATCACCATCTCCTGGGTATGTCCTGTCCCACCGGCAGGACAGACCCACCAGAGGTGGCGGTACAGTGATATACAGTCAGGAGGGAGTGGCCCTGGGAGTCCTCAACATTGACTCTGGACCCCATGAAATCTCATGGCATCAGGTCAAACATGGGCAAGGAAACCTCCTGCTGATTACCACCTACCGTCCTCCCTCAGCTGATGAATCAGTCCTCCTCCATGTTGAACACCACTTGGAGGAAGCAGTGAGGGTAGCAAGGGCACAAAATGTACTCTGGGTGGGGGACTTCAATGTCCATCACCAAGAGTGGCTCGGTAGCACCACTACTGACCGAGCTGGCCGAGTCCTGAAGGACATAGCTGCTAGACTGGGCCTGCGGCAGGTGGTGAGCGAACCAACACGAGGGAAAAACTTACTTGATCTCGTCCTCACCAATCTACCTGTCGCAAATGCATCTGTCCATGACAGTATTGGTAGGAGTGACCACCGCACAGGCCTCGTGGAGATGAAATCCCGTCTTCGCACTGAGGACACCATCCAACGTGTTGTGTGGCACTACCACCGTGCTAAATGGGATAGATTCAGAACAGATCTAGCAGCTCAAAACTGGGCATCCATGAGGCGCTGTGGGCCATCAGCAGCAGCAGAATTGTATTCCAGCACAATCTGTAACCTCATGGCCCGGCATATTCCTCACTCTACCATTACCAACAAGCCAGGGGATCAACCCTGGTTAAATGAGGAGTGCAGAAGAGCATGCCAGGAGCAGCACCAGGCGTACCTTAAAATGAGATGCCAACCTGGTGAAGCTACAACTCAGGACTACATGCATGCTAAACAGCGGAAGCAACATGCTATAGACAGAGCTAAGCGATTCCACAACCAACGGATCAGATCAAAGCTCTGCAGTCCTGCCACATCCAGTCGCGAATGGTGGTGGACAATTAAACAACTAACGGGAGGAGGAGGCTCTGCAAACATTCCCATTCTCAATGATGGCAGAGTCCAGCACGTGAGTGCAAAAGACAAGGCTGAAGCGTTTGCAACCATCTTCAGACAGAAGTGCCGAGTGGATAATCCATCTCAGCCTCCTCCCGATATCCCCACCATCACGGAAGCCAGTCTTCGGCCAATTCGATTCACTCCACGTGATATCAAGAAACGGCTGAGTGCACTGGATACAGCAAAGGCTATGGGCCCCGACAACATCCCAGCTGTAGTGCTGAAGACCTGTGCTCCAGAACTAGCTGCGCCTCTAGCCAAGCTGTTCCAGTACAGCTACAAAACTGGAATCCACCCGACAATGTGGAAAATTGCCCAGGTATGTCCTGTCCACAAAAAGCAGGACGAATCCAATCCGGCCAATTACCGCCCCATCAGTCTACTCTCAATCATCAGCAAAGTGATGGAAGGTGTCGTCGACAGTGCTATCAAGCGGCACTTACTCACCAATAACCTGCTCACCGATGCTCAGTTTGGGTTCCGCCAGGACCACTCGGCTCCAGACCTCATTACAGCCTTGGTCCAAACATGGACAAAAGAGCTGAATTCCAGAGGTGAGGTGAGAGTGACTGCCCTTGACATCAAGGCAGCATTTGACCGAGTGTGGCACCAAGGAGCCCTAGTAAAATTGAAGTCAATGGGAATCAGGGGGAAAACTCTCCAGTGGCTGGAGTCATACCTGGCACAAAGGAAGATGGTAGTGGTTGTTGGAGGCCAATCATCTCAGCCCCAGGGCATTGCTGCAGGAGTTCCTCAGGGCAGTGTCCTAGGCCCAACCATCTTCAGCTGCTTCATCATAAGGTCAGAAATGGGGATGTTCGCTGATGACTGCACAGTGTTCAGTTCCATTCGCAACCCCTCAGATAATGAAGCAGTCCGAGCCTGCATGCAGCAAGACCTGGACAACATCCAGGCTTGGGCTCATAAGTGGCAAGTAACATTCGCGCCAGATAAGTGCCAGGCAATGACCATCTCCAACAAGAGAAAGTCTAACCACCTCCCCTTGACATTCAACGGCATTACCATCGCCGAATCCCCCACCATCAACATCCTGGGGGTAACCATTGACCAGAAACTTAACTGGACCAGCCATATAAATACTGTGGCTACGAGAGCAGGTCAGAGGCTGGGTATTCTGCGGCGAGTGACTCACCTCCTGACTCCCCAAAGCCTTTCCACTATCTACAAGGCACAAGTCAGGATTGTGATGGAATACTCTCCACTTGCCTGGATGAGTGCAGCTCCAACAACACTCAAGAAGCTCGACACCATCCAAGATAAAGCAGCCCGCTTGATTGGCACCCCATCCACCACCCTAAACATTCACTCCCTTCACCACCGGCGCACTGTGGCTGCAGTGTGCACCATCCACAGGATGCACTGCAGCAACTCGCCAAGGCTTCTTCGACAGCACCTCCCAAACCCGCGACCTCTACCACCTAGAAGGACAAGGGCAGCAGGCGCATGGGAACAACACCACCTGCACGTTCCCCTCCAAGTCACACACCATCCCGACTTGGAAATATATCGCCGTTCCTTCATTGTCGCTGGGTCAATATCCTGGAACTCCCTTCCTAACAGCACTGTGGGAGAACCGTCACCACACGGACTGCAGCGGTTCAAGAAGTCGGCTCACCACCACCTTCTCGAGGGCAATTAGGGATGGGCAATAAATGCCGGCCTTGCCAGCGACGCCCACATCCCATGAACAAATAAAAAAAAAGGTAAACAAGTTAATTAGTTATATAAGTTATACACTTGAAATATTTATAGCATAAATTAAACCAGTGAATTATGCATATAGTAAATTAAACAATTGAATTATTCATATAATAAATTAAACATTGCATTATTTATATAATAAATTAAACAAATTAAATATTTATGTAATATATTCAACAATTGAATTATTTATATAAGTTATACACTTGAATTATTTATAGAATAAATTAAACAAGTCTATTATCTATTTAGGAAATTAAACTATTGAATTATTTATATAATAAATTAAACAACTGAAATATCTATATAAAGAGTAAACAATTGAATTATTTATATAATAATTTATAGACGTGACTTATTTATATAATTAATTAGCATTTAAATTGTTTGTACAATAAATGAAATAATTGAATTATTTATATAAAGATTAGAAAATTGAATTGTTGATATAATAATTTCTAAACTTGAATTATTTATGAAATAAATTAAACAAGTTAATTATGTATACAATAAATTAAACTATTGAATTATTTACTTAGTAAATTAACTTATTTAATTATGTATATAATAAATTAAACACATGGAAATATTTATATAATAAATTAAAGAAGTGATTTATTTATATAATAAATTAAAAACTTGAGTTATTGATTTAATAAATTAAACCATTGCATTATTTAGATAATCGTTTAATTAATTGTATTATTTATATAATAAATTAAGCATTTAAATTGTTTATACAATAAATCAAATAATTGAATTGTTTATATACTGAATTAAACTATTGAATTATTGTTATAATACATTAAACAACTGAATTATTCATATAAAGATTAAACAATTGAATTATTTATGTAATTTCTGCACTTGAATTATTTATAAGAATAGGTAAACAAGTTAATTAGTTATATAAGTTATACACTTGAAATATTTATAGAATAAATTAAATCAGTGAATTATGCATATAGTAAATTAAACAATTGAATTATTCATATAATAAATTAAACATTGAATTATTTATATAATAAATTAAACAAATGAAATATTTATATAATATATTCAACAATTTAATTATTTATATAAGTTATACACTTGAATTATTTATAGAATAAATTAAACAAGTCTATTATCTATTTAGGAAATTAAACTATTGATTTTTTTATATAACAAATTAAACAACTGAATTATCTATATTAAGATTAATCAATTGAATTATTGATAAATAATTTATACACTTGAATTATTTGTATAATAAATTAAACGTTTAAATTGTAAGTGCAATAAATCAAATAATTGAATTATTCATATAATAAATTAAACATTGAATTATTTATATAATAAATTAAACAAGTTAATTATTTATATAATAAATAAAGCAATTGAATCATTCATACAATAAATAAAACTGTTGAATTATTTATAAATTAAATTAAGCAAGAGAACTATTTATATAATAAATTAAACACTTGAATTATTTATATAACAAATGAAACAAGTGAATTATTTATATAAAGATTAAACAATTGATTTATTTATATAATTAAAGTGATTGAATCAGTCATACAATAAATTAAACCATTGAATTATTTATAAAATAAATTATACTATTGAATTTTTGTTATAATGAATTAAACATCTGAATTTTTTATATAATAAATTAAACAACTGAATCATTAATATAAAGATTAAAAATTGAATTATTTATATAATAATTTCTACACTTGAATTATTTGTATAAAAAAATAAACTATTGAATTATTTACATAGTAAATTAACTTATTTAATTATGTATATAATAATTTAAGCACATGGAAATATTTATGAAATAAATTAAAGAAGTGATATATTTATATAATAAATTAAATACTTGAGTTATTGATTTAATGGATTAAACCATTGCATTGTTTAAATAATCATTTAATTGAATTATTTATATTCTAAATTAAACGTTTAAATCGTTTATACATTAAATCAAATTATTTACATAATAAACTAATATATTGAATTATTTATGTAATAAATTAAACAAGTGAATAACTTACATAAACTGTTGAATTATTAATAAAAAACATTAAACAAGATAACTATTTATATAATAAATTAAACTATTGAATTATTTATATAATAAATTAACTTATTGATTTATTTATATAATAAATTAAACAAGAGAACAATTTATATAATAAATTAAACTATTGAATTATTTACTTAATAAATTAAATACTTGAGTTATTGATTTAATAAATTAAACCATTGCATTATTTAGATAATCATTTAATTAATTGTATTATTTATATAATAAATTAAGCATTTAAATTGTTTATACAATAAATCAAATAATTGAATTATTTATATAATAAATTAAACAAATTAATTAATTCTATAATAAAGTAAACAATTGAATTATTTATAAAATAAATTAAACATTTGAATTATTTACATGATTAAAGCAATTGAATCATTCATACAATAAATTACACCATTACATTATTTATAAAATACATTAAACAGAACTATTTATATAATAAATTAAACAATTGAATTATTCATATAAAGATTAAACAATTGAATTATTTATATAATAATTTCTACACTTGAATTATTTACATAATAAATTAAATATTTAGTTGAATAATTTATACAATAAATTAAGCTTTGAATTATTCATATAATAAATTAAACAATTGAATTATTTATACAAAACATTAAAGCATTGAATTATTCATATAATAAATAAAACGCTTGACTTCTTTATATAATACATTAAACAATGTAATTATATAACAAATTAAACAATTGAATTATTTATATAATAAATTAGCTATTGAATTATTTATGTAATAAAGTAAGTAGTGAATCATTTAGATAGTAATTAAAATATTGAATTATTTATATAATAAATTAAACAAGTGAAATATTTATATAATAAATTAAACGCTTGAATAATTTATATAATAAATTTAAAAATTGAATTATTTGTGTAACATATTAAACAAGTGAATTATTTATATTAATTAAACACTTGAATATTTTTTTAATAAATTAAACACATGAATTATTTATTTAATCAATTAAAATATTCAATTATTTAGATAATCAATTAAATGCTGGAATTATTTATATAACAATTTAAACATTTGCATTATTTATATAATAAATTAAACAAGTGAATTATTTATATAATAAATTAAGCAATTTAATTCTTTATATAATATAATTAACAATTTAGTTATATAATAAATTAAACAAGTGCATTATTTAAATAATAAATCAAACAACTGAATGATTTATATAATAAATTTAAGTCTTCAATTATTTATATAATAAATTAAACAATTGAATTATTTATATAATAAATTGAACACAGGGAATTATTTATATAATAAATTCAAGAAGTGAATTACTTATACAATAATTTAAATACTTGAGTTATTGATTTAATAAATTAAACATTTTAATTGTTTATATAATCAATTAAACAATTGAATTATTTATACAATAAATTAAAGCTTTGAATTATTTATATAATAAATGAAACAATTGAATTATTTAGATAATCATTTAATCAATTGTATTATTCATATAATAAATGAAATACTTGATTATTTAACTAATAAATTAAACAAGTGAATTTTTTCAATCCATTAATGGGATTTGGGCGTGGCTGGCATTTATTGCCCATCCCTAATTGCCCTTGAGAAGGTGGTGGTGAGCCGCCTTCTTGAACTGCTACAGTCCGTGTGGTGATGGTTCACCCACTGTGCTGTTAGGAAGGGAGTTCCAGGATTTTGATCCAGTGACGATGACGGAACGGCGATATATTTCCAAGTCGGGATGATATGTGACTTGGAGGGGAACGTGCAGGTGGTGTTGTTCCCATGTGCCTGCTGCTCTTGTCCTTCTAGGTGGTAGAGGTTGCGGGTTTAGGAGGTGCTGTCGAAGAAGCCTTGGCGAGTTGCTGCACTGCATCCTGTGGATGGTACACACTGCAGCCACAGTGCGCCGGTGGTGAAGGGAGTGAATGTTTAGGGTGGTGATAATTTTTTATATAATAATTTATTCACTTGCATTATTTATAGAATAAAATAAACAAGTTAATTATTTATATAAGTTATACACTTGAAATATTTATATAATGAATTAAACCAGTGAATTATTCATATAGTAAATTAAACATTGAATTATTTATATAATAAGTTATACACTTGAATTATTTATAGAAGAAATTAAACAAGTCTATTCTTTATATAATAAATTATACAAGTGGATTATTTGTGTAATAAATTAAACAAAGTATTATGAACTATTGAATAATTTAGATCAGAAATTAAACTATTGAATTATCTATGTAATAAATTAAACAGTTTGATTATTTATATAATAAATTAAACAAGAGAATTATTTATATAATAAATTATACACTTGACTTGTTTAAAGCATAAATTAAGCTATTGAATTATTTATAAAATAAAACATTTGACTCCTTTATGTAATAAATTTAACAATTTAATTATATGATAAATTAAACAGGTGAATTATTTACATAATAAATTAAACAACCAAATCATTTATATAATCAATTAAACATATGAATTATTTATATAATAAATTAAAAATGAGAATTATTGATATAATAAACTAAACATGTGAATGATTTATATAACCAACAAGTGAATAATGAACTGAATTATTTATATAAAAAAATAAACATTTGAAATATTTGTATAATAACATAAACATTTGAATTATTTATATAATTTTGCAATTGAATCATTTATACAATAAGTTAAAACTTTGAATTACTTATAAAATAACTTAAACAAGAGAAGTATTTATATAATAAACTAACTGAATTATTTATACAATAAATTAAATTATTGAATTATTTTTATAATAAATTAAACAAGAGAATTAATTTTACAATAAATTAAACATGTGAATTTATATTACTAATTAAACAACTGAATTATTTATTTAGTAAATTAAACATATGGAATTATTTATACAATAAATTAAAGAAGTGATTTATTTATATAATAAATTAAATACTTGAGTTATTGATTTAATAAATTAAACCATATCATTATTTAGTTAATAATTTAATTGAATTATTTATATCATGAATTAAACATTTAAATTGTTTATATAATAAATCAAACATTTGAATTATTATACAATAAATTAAGACTTTGAATTATTCATATAATAAATGAAACACTTGAATTATTTATATAATAAATAAAACAATTCAATTATTCATATAATAAATTGTACACTTGAATTATTTAAATCATATATAAAGCTATTGAATTATTTATATAATAAATTAACATATTGATTTATTTATATAATATATTAAACAACCAAATTATTTATATAATAAGTTATACACTTGAATTATTTATAGCATAAATTAAACAAGTGAATTAATTATATATTAAATTAAACAAATGAATTGTTTACATAATAAATTAATGAAGAGAATTAATAATACATAAATTGAACCATTCAATTAATTATATAATAAATTAAGCACTTGAATTATTTACATAATAAATTAAACAAGAGAATTATTAATACAATAAATGAAACCTTTGAATTATTGATATAAACATTGAACAATTGACTGTGTTACATAATAAATTAAGCAATTGAATTGCATAATAAATTAAACACTTGAATTATATTTATAATAAATTAAACTTTTGAAGTATATAGATCATCAAATAATGAATTGAATTATTTATATAAAAAAATAAACATTTGAAATATTTATATAATAAATTAAACATTTGAATTATTTATATAATAATGCAATTGAATCATTTATACAATAAGTTAAAACTTTGAATTACTTATTAAAATAAATTAAACTATTGAATTATTTATATAATAAACTAACTGAATTATTTATACAATAAATTAAATTATTGAATTATTTTTATAATAAATTAAACAAGTCTATTATTTATATAATAAATTAAACATGTGAATTATTTATATAATAAGTTATACACTTGAATTATTTATAGAATAAATTAAACAACTGAATTATTTATATAATACATTAAATGAGTGAATTACTTACATAATAAATTAAATATGTGAATTATTCATATTACTAATTAAACAAGTGAATTATTTATTTCATAAATTTAAGAAAATAATTATATAATAATTAAAACACTTGAATTATTTATACAATAAATTAAACCTTTGAACAATTTATATAATAATTTAAACAAGAGAATTATTTACATAATGAATTAAATAATTAATATTTATATAATAAATTAAACTAGTGAATTATTTATATAATAAAATAAACAATTGAATTATTTATGTAATGAGTTATACATTTGAATTATTTGTAGAAAAAATTAAACAAGTGAATTATTTATATATTAAATTAAACACATGAATTATTTATATCAAAAATTAAACCTGTGAATTATTTATATTATGAATTATTTATTTAATAAATTAAACTATTGCTTTATTTAGTTAATCATTTAATTAATTGAATTATTTATCTAAGTAATTAAACATTTTAATTGTTTATATAATAAATTAAACAATTGAATTATTTATACAATAAATAAAAGCTTTGAATTATTCATAGAATAAATTAAACAAGTGAATTATATTTTATAATAAATTAAGCTATTGCATTATTTATATAATAAATTGAACTAGTGAATTATTTATATAAAAATTAAACAATTGAATTATTTATATAATAAACTAAACAATTCAATAATTTATATAATAAATTGAGCAATTGAATCATTCATACAATAAATTTAACCTTTGAATTATTTATGAAATAAATTAAAGAGAATTATTTACATAATAAATTAAACAATTGAATTGTGTAATAAATTAAACACTTGAATTTGCAAATAATAAATTAAACTATTGAATTGTATAGATGGTCAAATAATGAATTGAATTATTTATATAATATATTAAACAAGAGAATTATTTTTATAAGAAATTAACAAGTGAATTATTTACATAATAAAGTAAACAATTGAATTATCTATACAATAAATTAAACCTTTGAATTATTTATGTAACAAATAAAACAAATGAATTATTTATATAATGAATTAAATGAGAGAATTATTTTTATAATATGGAGATGCTGGTGATGGACTGGGGTGGACAAATGTAAGGAATCTTACAACACCAGGTTATAGTCCAACAAATTTATTTTAAAATCACAAGCTTTCGGAGATTATCTCCTTCGTCAGATGAAGGAGATAATCTCCGAAAGCTTGTGATTTTAAAATAAATTTGTTGGACTATTTTTATAATAAATTAAGCATGTAATAAATTAATAATTGAATTATTTGGATAATCATTCAATCAATTGAATTATTTATATAATAAATGAAACACTTGATTTCTTTCTATAATAAATTAAACAATTGATGATTTATATATTAAATTTGAAAAAATAATTATATAATAAATGAAACAATTGAATGATTTATATAGTTAATAAAACTATTGAATTATTTATATAAGTTAAACAAGAGAATTATTTTTATAATAAATTAAACAATTGAATTATTTATTAAACAAATTAAACAATTGAATTACTTATAAAATAAATTAAACAATTGAATTGTTTATATAATAAATTAAACAGTTAATTATTAATATAATAAATTAAACTGTTAATTATTTATGTAATAAATTAAGCAAGAGAAGTATTTTTATAATAAATTGATCAAGTGAATTATTTATATAACATTAATCAGCTGAGTTATTTATGTAATAAATTAGACAATTGAATGATTTATATAATAAATTAAATATGTGACTTATTTATATAATAATTTATAGGCTTGAATTATTTATATAAGAAATTAAACTATTGAATTATTTATTAAATAAATCAAACAAGTGAATTATTTAAATAATATATTAAACATTTGAATTACTAGGTAATACATTAAATGGTTGATTAAATATATAATAAAATAAACAAGTGATGTGTGTACAAAATAGATTAAACAATTGAATTATTTATAAAATAAATTAGACCTTTGAATTATTTCTCTTATCAATGAAACAAGAGAATTCATTTTGTAATAAATTAAACAAGTGGATTATTTATATAAGAAATTAAATGGTGATTAAATATATAATAAATTATACAAGTGAATTATTGTTATATTAAGTTAAACTATTGAATTATTTATTTAATAAATTAAACAAGTGGATTATTTTTATATAATAAATTAAACACTTGGCTACTTTATATAACAAATAAAACAATTTAATTATATAACAAATTAAAGAGAATTATGTTTATAATAGATTAATCAAGTGAATTATTTACAGAATAAATTAAACAAGATAATTCTTCATATAATAAACTAAAGTATTGCGTTATCTATGAAAGAAATGAAACAATGAATTACTTATATATTAAATTAAACAGGTGAGTTATATAATAAATTAGGGAATTGAATTATTTATATAATAAATTAAATGATTGAATTATTTTTATAATAAATTAAACAATTGAATTATTTATATAATAAATTAAATGGTTGATTAAATATATAATTTAAACAAGTGAGTTATTTATATACATATATATAAATTAAACCTTTGAACTATTTATACAATAAATTAAACAATTCAATTATTTAAATAATAAATTAAATAGAATTATTTATATAATAAATTAAACTATTCAATTATTTAGATAATCAATTAAACGCTTGAATTATTTATATAATAAATTAACCAATTGAATTATTTATATAATAAATTAAACAATTGAATTATTATATAATAATTTAAACCATTGATTAAATATATAATAATTTAAATAAGTGAATTATTTATATATTAAATTAAACAAGTGAGTTATTTATCTTGGATGGAGATAATATATAGGACAATTGAATTATTTATACAATAATTTAAACAAGTGAATTATTTAGATTAATTAAACATTTGAATAATTTTATAATATATTAAACACTTGAATTATTTATATAATAAATTTAAAAAGAGAATTATTTATGCAATAAATTATGCACTTGACTTATTTATATCAATTAGACACTTGAATAATTTTATAATAAATTAAACAAGTGAATTATTTATATAATACTTTAAACACTTGAATTATTTATTTAATAAATTAAACGATCGAATTTAGATAAAACAAATGAATTATTTATGTAATAAATTATATATTTGAATTAATTATATAATAAATTAAATGGATGATTAAATATAAAATTAATAAAACAAGTGAATTAGTTATACAATAGTTTAAACAAGTGAATTATATATAGTAATTGAACACTGGAATAATTTTATAATAAATTAAACATTTGAATTGTTTATATAATAAATAAAACAAGCAAATTGTTCATAATAAATTAGTCTATTTTATCATTTATTTAATAAATTAAACAATTGAATCATTTATATAATATATGGAACAAGTGAATTATTTATATAATAAAAGAAACACATGAATTATTAATATAATAAAATAAACAAATTATTAATATAATAAATTAGCTATTGAATTATTAATATTATAAATTAAACATTTGAATTATTCATATAAATTAAACACTAGAATTATTTATATAATAGATTAAGCTCTTCACTTATTTATATAATCAATTAAACAAGAGAATTATTTACATAATAAATTAAATACTAGAATTATTTATACAATAAATTAGGCTTTGAATTATTCATATAACAAATTAAACACAACTTCTTTACATAATAAATTAAACAACTGATTACTTACATAACTATAAAAATTGTTTTAGTTATACAATAAATTAAACCTTTGAAATATTTATATAAATTAAACAAGAGAATTATGTTTATGATGAATTAAATAATTGAATTATTTATATAATAAATTAAACACTTAAATTATTTAGATAAAACAAATGTATTATTTATATAATAAGTTATGCATAATAAATTAAGCACTTCAATTATTTATTTAATAAATTAAACAATTGAATTATTTATATAATAAATTAAACCAATTCTTTATTTATATAATAAATTAAACATTTGAATTATTTTTATTGTGAATTAAAAACAGTTGGTTATTTATATTATAAATTTTCCCAATTGGATTATTTATACAATAAATTAAACCTTAGAGTTATTGACATCATAAATTAAACAAGTGAATTACTTACATAATAAATTAAACACTTGACTCCTTAACATAATAAATTAAACAATGGGTGATGTATATATTAAACTGAACAATTGAATTATTTATATAATAAATTAAACATTTGATTACTTACATAATAAATTTTAAAAATGTATTGTTTATACACTAAATTAAACCTTTGAAATATTTATATGAATTATACAAGAGAATTATGTTTAAAATTAATTAAATAATTGAATTATTACAAAATAAATTAAACAGTTGAATTATTTATATAATGCATTAAACAGCTGAATTATTTATACAATAAATTAAACTGTTGAATTATATAATAAATTATACACTTGAATTATTGATTTAATAAATTAAACTAACAAATTATTTAGATAAAACAAATGAATTAATTATATGAATAATTAAATGAATTAAACAGTTTATTATTTATATAATAAATTAAACCCTTGGATTATTTATTTAATAAAATAATTAATTGAATTATTTATATAATACATTAATCAATTGAATTATTTACATAATAAATTATACACTTGACTTATTTATATAATAAATCAAACCAATTAATTATTTACATAATTAAACATTTGAATTATTTATATTGTAAATTAAACACAGTTGATTATTTATATAATAAATTTTCCCAATTGGATTATTTATACAATAAATTAAACCTTAGAATTAAATATGTAATACATTAAACAACATTTATGTATCAAATTAAACACTTGACTTATTTATATAATAAATTGAACAATTGAATTATTTGCACAATAAATTAATCAATTGAATTAAATAATAAATTATACATTTGAATTATTTATATAATAAGTTAAGCACTTGACTTATTTATATATTAAAATAAATAATTGAGTTAGTTATACAATAAATTAATCAATTGAATTAATTATATTATATATTAAGCAAGTGAATTAATTATATAATAAATTAAGCACTTGAATTATTTATATAATAAATTAACCAATTGGATTATTTATACAATAAATTATACCTGAGAATTATTTATGTAATAAATTAAACAAATGAATTATTTATGTAATAAATTAAACAATTGAATTATTTAATTTATTATATTATTTGTATAATAAATTACACAATTGAGTTATTTCTAACATAAATGAAACAATTGAATTTTTTTATATTATAAATTAAACAAGTGAATTAATTATAAAATAAATTATACTGTTCAATTATTTATAAAATATATTAAACACTTGAATTATTTATATAATGAATTAAACAGTTGATTATTTACATACAAAATTGAACAATTTTATTCATACAATAAATTAAACAATTGAATTATTTAGATAATCTTTTAATTTTAAATATAAATAAAACACTTGACATCTTTAGATAATAAATTAAACAATTGAATTTATTTATATAATAAATTTAAATATTTAATTATACAATAAATTAAAAACTTGAATTATTTATATAATAAATTAAACTCCCTGGTGAAGCTACAATTCAGAACTACATGCATGCTAAACAGCGGAAGCAACAGGCAAAAGACAGAGCTAAGCGATTCCACAACCAACGGATCAGATCAAAGCTCTGCAGTCCTGCCACATCCAGTCGTGAATGGTGGTGAACAATTAAACAACTAATGGGAGGAGGAGGCTCTGTAAACATCCCCATCCTCAATGATAGCGGAGTCCAGGGGGATGTGAGTGCAAAAGACAAGGATGAAGCGTTTGCGACCATCTTCAGCCAGAAGTGCCGAGTGGATGATCCATCTCGGCCTCCTCCTGATATCCCCACCACCACAGATGCCAGTCTTCAGCCAATTCGATTCAGTCCACGTGATATCAAGAAATGGCTGAGTGCACTGGATACAGCAAAGGCAATGGGCCCCGACAACATCCCGGCTGTAGTGCTGAAGACATGTTCTCCAGAATTACCTGCGCCTCTAGCCAAGCTGTTCCAGTACAGCAACAACACTGGCATCTACCCGACAATGTGGAAAATTGCCAAGGTATGTCCTGTCCACAAAAAGCAGGACAAATCCAATCCGGCCAATTACCGCCCCATCAGTCTCCTCTCAATCATCATCAAAGTGATGGAAGGTGTCATCGACAGTGCTATCAAGCGGCACTTACTCACCAATAACCTGCTCACCGATGCTCAGTTTGAGTTCCGCCAGGACCACTCGGCTCCAGACCTCATTACAGCCTTGGTCGAAACATGGACAAAAGAGCTGAATTCCAGGGGTGAGGTGAGAGTGACTGCCCTTTACATCAATGCAGCATTTGACTGAGTGTGGCACCAAGGAGCCCTAGTAAAATTGAAGTCAATGGGAATGAGGGGGGAAACTCTCCAGTGGCTGGAGTCATACCGAGCAAAAAGGAAGATGGTAGTGGTTGTTGGAGGCCGATCATCTCAGCCCCAGGACATTGCTGCAGGAGCTCCTCAGGGCAGTGTCCGAGGCCCAACCATCTTCAGCTGCTTCATCAATGACCTTCCCTCCTTCATAAGGTCAGAAATGGGGATGTTCACTGATGATTGCACAATGTGTTCAGTTCCATTCGCAACCCCTCAAATAATGAAGCAGTCTGAGCCCGCATGCAGCAAGACGTGGACAACATCCAGGCTTGGGCTCATAAGTGGCAAGTAACATTCGCGCCAGACAAATGCCAAGCAATGACCATCTCCAACAAGAGAGAGTCTAACCACCTCCCCTTGACATTCAATGGCATTACCATCGCCGAATCACCCACCGTCAACATCCTGGGGGTAACCATTGACCAGAAACTTAACTGGACCAGCCATATAAATACTGTGGCTACAAAAGCAGGTCAGAGGCTGGGTATTCTGCGGCGAGTGACTCACCTCCTGACTCCCCAAAGCCTTTCCACCATCTACAAGGCACAAGTCAGGAGTATGATGGAATACTCTCCACTTGCCTGGATGAGTGCAGCTCTAACAACACTCAAGAAGCTCGACACCATCCAGGACAAAGCAGCCCACTTGATTGGCACCCCTTCCACCTCCCTGAACATTCACTTCCTTCACCACTGGCGCACTGTGGCTGCAGTGTGTACCATCCACAGGATGCACTGCAGCATCTCTCCAAGGCTTCTTCGACAGCACCTCCTAAACCCACGACCTCTACCACCTAGAAGGACAAGAGCAGCAGGCACATGGGAACAACACCACCTGCACGTTCCCCTCCAAGTCACACACCATCCCGACTTGGAAATATATCACCGTTCCTTCATCGTCACTCGGTCAAAATCCTGGAACTCCCTTCCTAACAGCACTGTGGGAGAACCTTCACCATACGGACTGCAGTGGTTCAAGAAGGCGGCTCATCACCACCTTCTCAAGGGCAATTAGAGATGGGCACCCACATCCCATGAACGAATAAAAAAAATAAACAATTGAATTATTTATATAATAAATTAAACAATTGAATTATTGCTATAATAAATTAAACAATTAATTATTTATATCTTAACTTTAAGAAAACAATTATATAATAATCAATACACTTGAATTATGTATACAATAAATTAAACCTTTGAATTATTTATATAATAAAGTAAACAAGAGAATTATTTATTCAATTAATTAAACCTTTGAGTTATTTATATAATACATTAAACAATTGAATTATTTATATGATACATTAAACAATTGAATTATTTATATAATAAATTAAACTTTTTATTTATATAATATATTAAACAAGTGAATTATCTATATTGTTAATTAAACAATTGAATAATTTTATAATAAATTATACATTGTATTATTTATATAATAAATTTTAAAAATAATATAATTAAAACACTTGAATTATGTATTCAATAAATTAAACCTTTGAATTATTTATATAATAAACTAAACAAGATAATTATTTATTCAATAAATTAAACCTTTGAGTTATTTATGCAATAAATTAAACAATTTAATTATTTGTATAATAAATTAAACAAGTGAATTATTTATATTGTTAATTTAGCAGTTGATTATTTATATAATTAATTAAACATTTGAATTATTTATACAATAAATAAAACTATTGAATTATGTAATAAATTAAACAATTGAATTTTGTTTATAATGAATTAAACTATCGAATAATTTAGGTGATCAATTAAACAATTGAATTATTTATTTAATGAATTAAACACTTGAATTATTTGTATAATAATTTAAAAATGTGAATTATTTATACAATAAATTAAATGCTTGGATTATTTATATTAAAAAATTAATAATTAATTATAAAATAAATTAAACACGAATAATTTTATAATAATTTAAACACTTGAATTATTATTATAAATTAAACTCTTGAATTATTGATATAATACATTAAACATATGAATTGTTTATATTGTAAATGAAACAAGTGAATTCTTATAATAAATTAAACAAGTCAAATATTTATTCAATAAATTAAAACTTTCACCTATTTATAGAATACATTAAACTATGCACTTGACTATTTTATATAATAAATTATACACTTGAATTATTTGTATAATAAATTAAACAACGGAATTATTTATATTGTTAATTAAACACAAATTTTTAAAAAATTAAACACTTGAATTATATATATTATAAATTAAACAAGAGAATTACTTACATAATAAATTAAACAAGTTGATTATTTATATAATAAATTAAACATTTGAATTATTTATACAATAAATTAAACTATTGAATTATATAATGAATTAAACAATTGATTTTTTATATAATAAATTGAACTCCTGAAAATTTTAGATAATCAATTAATCAATTGAATTATTTATTTAATAAATTAAACACTTGAATTATTTATATAATACATTAAAATTTTCAGTTATTTAGATAATCAATTGAATGCTTGAAATATTTGCATAATAAATTAAACATTTGAACTATTTATATTGTAAATTAAACATTTGATTACTTATATAATAAATTAACCAATTGAATTACTTATTCAATAAATTATTCCGTGGACTATTTATATAATAAATTAAACAAGAGAATTATTTATATATTTACGAAAGCAAGAGAATTATTTATTCAATAAATTAAACCTTTGAACTATTTATATCACAAATTAAACAAGATAATTATTTACATAATAAATCAATCAAATGAATTATTTATATTATAAATTAAACAAGAGTATTATTTATATAATACATTTTAAAAAATAATTCTATGATATATAAACACTTGAATTATTTATATAATAAATTAACCAATTGGATTATTTATACAATAAATTAAACAAGAGAATAACTTATATAACAAATTGAACAGTTGATTACTTATAAAATAAATGAAAAAAATGAATTATTTATACAATAAATGAAATCTTTGAATTATTTATATAATAAATTAAACCAGAGTATTATTTACATAATAAATTAAACAATTGATTTATATAATAAATTTAGCAATTAATTATTTATATGATAAATTAAACAAGTGAATAATTTATATTGTTAAATAAACACTTGAATTAAATATATAATGCATTTAAAAATAATTATATAATAACTAAAACACTTGAATAATTTATGCAATAAATTAAAGCTTTGAATTATTTATATAATAAATTAAGCAAGAGAATTATTTATATAATAAATTAAAGGATTGAAATTTTTATTTAATAAAATAAATTATTGAATTATTATATAATAAATTGAACAATGAATTATTGATATAATAAATTAAACTGTTCAATTATGTATATAATAAATTAAACAATTGAATTATTTATATAATAATTTAAACCTTTGAATTATTTTATAATTTAAATAAAAGAATTATTTACATAATAAATAAAAAAAGTGAATTATTGATGTAATAAATTAAACAATTAATTATTTATATAATAAATTGAACAAGTGAATTATTTATATTGTTAATTAGCACTTGAATAATTTTTAAAATAAATTAAACACTCGCATTGTTTATATCAATTTTAAAAACAATCAAATAATAATTAAAACACTTGAATAATTTATGCAATAAATTAAACCTTTCAATTATTTATATAATAAATTAAACAAGAGAATTACTTACAAAATAAATTAATCAAGTGAATTATTTATATAACAAAATATACAGATGACTTATTTATATAATAAATTAAACAAGAAAATTATTTATATTATAAATTAAGAAAAAAAATATATTATAAATTAAACACTTGCATTATTTATATGATAAATTAAACATTTGAATTATTTATATTTTAAATTAAACAATTGATATTATTTATAAAATAATTTATACACTTGACTTATATATATATATATAATAAATTATACACTTGAATTATTTGTATGATAAATTAAACTATTTAACTATTTATATAATAAATTAAACAAGTGAATAATTTATATTGTTAAATAAACACTTGAATTAAATATATAATGCATTTAAAAATAATTATATAATAACTAAAACACTTGAATTATTTATGCAATAAATTAAAGCTTTGAATTATTTATATAATAAATTAAGCAAGAGAATTATTTATATAATAAATTGAACAATGAATTATTGATATAATAAATTTAATTGTTCAATTATGTATATAATAAATTAAACAATTGAATTATTTATGTAATAATTTTAAAAAATGAATATAATAAATTAAACAATTGAATTAATTATATAATAAATTAAACGAGATAATTATTTACATAATAAGTTAAGCAAGTGAATTATTTGTATAATAAATTAATCATTTGAACTATTTATATTGTAGATTAAAATGTTGATTATTCATGTAATAAATTAAACAAGAGAATTATTTATATAATAAATTATACACTGAATAAATTAAACTATTTAATGATATATATATAATAAATTAAAAGCGTGAATTATTTATATTGTTAATTAAACACTTAAATAATTTTATAATGAATTAAACACATGAATTATTTGTGTAATAATAATTTAAACACTTGAATTAAATGTACAATAAATTTTAAAATAGTCATATAATTAAAACCTTTGATTTTTTTTATTTGTTCATGGGATGTGGGTGTCGCTGGCGAGGCCGGCATTTATTGTCCATCCCTAATTGCCCTTGAGAAGGTGGTGGTGAGCCGCCTTCTTGAACCGCTGCAGTCCGTGTGGTGACGGTTCTCCCACAGTGCTGTTAGGAAGGGAGTTCCAGGATTTTGACACAGTGACGATGAAGGAACGGCGATATATTTCCAAGTCGGGATGGTGTGTGACTTGGAGGGGAACGTGCAGGTGGTGTTGTTCCCATGCGCCTGCTGCTCTTGTCCTTCCAGGTGGTAGAGGTCGCGGGTTTGGGAGGTGCTGTCGAAGAAGCCTTGGCGAGTTGCTGCAGTGCATCCTGTGGATGGTACACACTGCAGCCACAATGCACCGGTGGTGAAGGGAGTGAATGTTTAGGGTGGTGGATGGGGTGCCAATCAAGCGGGCTGCTTGTCCTGGATGGTGTCGAGCTTCTTGAGTGTTGTTGGAGCTGCACTCATCCAGGTAAATGGAAAGTATTCCATCACAATCCTGACTTGTGCCTTGTAGATGGTGGAAAGGCTTTGGGGAGTCAGGAGGTGAGTCACTCGCCGCAGAATACCCAGCCTCTGACCTGCTCTTGTAGCCACAGTATTTATATGGCTAGTCCAGTTAAGTTTCTGGTCAATGATGACCCCCAGGATGTTGATGGTGGGGGATTCGGCGATGGTAATGCCACTGAATGTCAAGGTGAGGTGATTAGACTCTCTCTTGTTTGAGATGGTCATTGCCTGGCGCGAATGTTACTTGCCACTTATGAGCCCAAGCCTGGATGTTGTCCAGGCCTTGCAGCATGTGGGCTCGGATTGCTTCATTATTTGAGGAGTTGCGAATGGAACTGAACACTGTGCAATCATCAGCAAACATCCCCATTTCTGACCTTATGATGGAGGGAAGGTCATTGATGAAGCAGCTGAAGATGGTTGGGCCTAGGACACTGCCCTGAGGAACACCTGCAACAATGTCCTGGGGCTGAGATGATTGGCCTCCAACAACCACTGCCATCTTCCTTTGTGCTAGGTATGACTCCAGCCACTGGAGAGTTTTCCCCCTGTCTCCCATTGACTTCAATTTTACTAGGGCTCCTTGGTACCATACTCGGTCAAATGCTGCTTTGATGTCAAGGGCAGTCACTCTCACCTCACCTCTGGAATTCAGCTCTTTTGTCTAAGGCTGTAATGAGGTCTGGAGCCGAGTGGTCCTGGCAGAGCTCAAACTGAGCATCGGCGAGCAGGTTATTGGTGAGTACGTGCCACTTGATAGCACTGTCGACGACACCTTCCATCACTTTGCTGATGATTGAGAGTAGACTGATGGGGCAGTAATTGGCCGGATTGGATTTATCCTTTTTGTGGACAGGACATACCTGGGCAATTTTCCACATTGTCGGGTGGATGCCAGTGTTATAGCTGTCGTGGAACAGCTTGGCTAGAGGCACAGTTAGTACTGGAGCACAAGTCTTCAGCACTACAGCCGGGATGTTGTCAGGGCCCATAGCCTTTGCTGTATCCAGTGCACTCAGCCGTTTCTTGATATCACGTGGAGTGAATCGAATTGGCTGAAGACTGGCTTCTGTGATGGTGGGGATATCGGGAGGAGGCCGAGATGGATCATCCACTCGGCACTTCTGGCTGAAGATGGTTGCAAATGCTTAATCCTTCTCTTTTGCACTCACGTGCTGGACTCTGCCATCATTGAGGATGGGGATGTTTACAGAGCCTCCTCCTCCCGTTAGTTGTTTAATTGTCCACCACCATTCACGACTGGATGTGGCAGGACTGCAGAGCTTTGATCTGATTCGTTGGTTGTGGAATCGCTTAGCTCTGTCTATAGCATGTTGCTTCCGCTGTTTAGCATGCATGTAGTCCTGAGTTGTAGCTTCACCAGGTTGGCACCTTATTTTTAGGTACGCCTGGTGCTGCTCCTGGCATGCTCTCCTGCACTCCTCATTGAACCAGGGTTGATCCCCTGGCTTGTTGGTAATGGTAGAGTGAGGAATAGCCGGGCCATGAGGTTACAGATTGTGCTGGAATACAATTCTGCTGCTGCTGATGGCCCACAGCACCTCATGTATGCCCAGTTTTGAACTGCTAGATCTGTTCTGAATCTATCCCATTTAGCACAGTGATAGTGCCACAAAACGCATTGGATGGTGTCCTCAGTGTGAAGACGGGACTTCGTCTCCACGAGGACTGTGCGGTGGTCACTCCTACCAATACTGTCATGGACAGATGCATCTGCGACAGGTAGAATGGTGAGGACGAGGTCAAGTAGGTTTTTCCCTCGTGTTGGTTTGCTCACCACCTGTCGCAGGCCCAGTCTGGCATCTATGTCCTTCAGGACTCGGCCAGCTCAGTCAGTAGCAGTGCTACCGAGCCACTCTTGGTGATGGACATTGAAGTCCCCCACCCAGAGTACATTCTGTGCCCTTGCTACCCTCAGTGCTTCCTTCAAGTGGTGCTGAACATAGAGGAGGACTGATTCATCAGCTGAGGGAGGACGGTAGGTGGTAATCAGCAGGAGGTTTCCTTGCCCATGTTTGACCTGATGCCATGAGATTTCATGGGGTCCAGAGTCAATATTGAGGACTCTCAGGGCCACTCCCTCCTGACTGTATATCACTGTACCGCCACCTCTGGTGGGTCTGTCCTGCCTGTGGGACAGGGCATACCCAGAGATGGTGATGAAAGAGTCTGGGATGTTGGCTGAAAGATATGATTCTGTGAGTATGGCTCTGTCAGGCTGTTGCTTGACTAGTCTGTGGGACAGCTCTCCCAATTTTGGCACAAGTCCCCAGATGTTAGTGAGGAGGACTTTGCAGGGTCGACTGGGCTTGGTTTGCCTTTGTTGTGTCCGGTGCCCAGTGGTCCGATGCCGGGTGGTCCGTCCGGTTTTATGTTTATTATAACTTTTCTTTTAGCAAGATTGTACAACTGAGAGGCTTGCTAGGCCATTTCAGAGGGCATTTAAGAATCAACCACATTGCTGTGGGTCTGGAATCACATATAGGCCGGACTGGGTAAGGACGGCAGGTTTCCTTCCCTGAAGGACATTAGTGAACCAGACGGATTTTTACGACAATCCGGTAGTTTCATGGCCATCATTACTGATACTAGTATTTTAATTCCAGATTTTATTTAATTAATTGAATTTTAATTCCCCAGCTGCCGTGCCAGGACCTGGAGTATTAGTCCAGGCCTCTAGATTACTAGTCCACTAACATAACCTCTGTGCTACTGTATCCACCAAATTTGATTTATTATATGAAGAAGTCAAGTGTTTAATTTATTGTAAAAATACTTCAATACTTTACTAAACAAATAAATAATTCAATTGTTTAATTTATTATATAAATAATCAAGTGTTCAAGTTACTATATAAATAATTCAATTGATTGATTATCTAAATAATTAAATGTTTACTTTATTATATAAAGAAGTCAAGTGTTTAATTTACTATAAAAATAATTCAATAGTTTAATTTATTATCTAAATAATTACATTGATTAATTTATTATATAAATAATTCTACAGATTAATTAGTTATAGAAATAATCAATTGTTATATTCATTACATAAAAATGAATTGTTTAATTTATTATATGAAGAAGTCAAGTGTTTTATTTATTATATAATTAAATTGTTTCATTTATTTTATAAAGAAGTCATGTTTAATTTATTATCTAAATAATTCAATTGATTAATTTATCACACAAATAAATCAGTTGTTTAATTTATTATATGAAGAGGTCAAGTGTGTAATTCATTATATAAATTATTCAAGTGTTTAATTTATAATATAAATAATTCAAGTGTTTAATTTATAATATAAATAATTCAAGTGTTTAATTTATTATATAATTAAATTGTTTAATTATATAAATTGTTCAATTGTTTATTTTATTGGAAAAATAATTCAATAGTTTAAATTATTATATAAATAATTCAACAGTTTAATTTATAATGAATTGTTTAATTTATTATATAATGAAGGGTTTAATTTATTACATAAATAATTAAAATGTTAATTTATTATATAAATAAATCAATTGTTTAATTTATTGTATGAAGAATCCAAGTGTATGATTGATTATATAAATTATTGAAGTGTTTCACTGATCATATAAATAACCAAGTGTTTAATTTATTATCTAAATAATTCAATTGATTAGTTTATTATACAAATATTCAAGTGTTTAATTTATTATGTAAATAATTGAATCGTTTAATTTATTATGTAAATTATTCAAGAGTTTAATTGATTATCTATTCAAGTGTTTAATTTATCATCTAAATTATTAATTGTTTCATAAATTCTGTAAATAATTCAAGTGTGTATTTTATTATATAAATAATTCAATTGATTCATTTATTATACAAATAATTCAATTGTTTAATTAATATATGAGGAAGTCAAGTCTATAACTGATTATATAAATTATCCAAGTGTTTAACTTATTGTATAAATAATTCAAATATTTAATTTATTGTAGATAGTGTGGTGCACATAAATGGTCTCTCTTTCCCTTTCTCTCGTCTCTGGGTCTCTCACTCTCCCTTTCCATCTGGGTGTCTCTCTCCCTCTCTCTCTGGGTCTCTTTCTTTCCCTGGGGATCTCCCTCTATCTTTCTGGGTCTATCTCTTTCTCTATGGGGGTCTCTCTCTCTCGGAGTCTTTTCTCGCTCTGGGCCTTTCTCTCTCTCTCCCTCTTTCTATCTCTCTTTCGCTCTTTTCTGGTCTTTCTCTCTCTCTGGGACTCTCTCTCTGCGTCCCTCTCTCTCTCTCTCTCTGGGGGTCTCTCTCTCTCTCTGGGGGTCTCTCTCTCTCTGGGGGTCTCTCTCTCTCTGGGGGTCTCTCTCTCTCTGGGGGTCTCTCTCTCTCTCTGGGGGTCTCTCTCTCTCTCTCTGGGGGTCTCTCTCTCTGTGGTCTCTCTCTCTCTCTGGGGGTCTCTCTCTCTCTCTGGGCATCTCTCTCTCTCTGGAGCTGACTCTCTCCCTGGGTCTCTCTCTCCCTCCCTCTCTCTGGGTTTCTCTCTCTCTATGGGTCTCTCACACTCTCTTTCTCCCTTTGGGTCTCACTCTCTCACTCTCGCTCTCTCTGCATCTCTCACTCTCTCTGTCTCTGCAACTCTCACTCTCTTTGTCTCTGCATCTCTCACTCTCTCTCTCTCTCTTGGTCTCGTTCTCTCTCTCTATTTGTGATTCTTTCCCTCTCTCTCTCTGTCTGAGTCTCTCTTTCTTTCTGGTTATCACTCCCTCCCTCCCTCTGTGTCTCACTCTCTCTCTGGCTCTCACTCTCTCTCCCTCTGGGTCTCACTCTCTCTCTCTCTGGTTCTCCCTTTCTATCTCTCTGGTCTCTCTCTCTCTCCCTCTCTCCCTGGGTCTCTCTCTCTCTCTGGGTCACTCTCTCTGGGTCTCTCTCTCTCTCTCTGGGTCTGTCTCTCTCTGTCTGGGTCTCTCACTCTCTCTCCCTCTGGGTCTCTCACTTTCTCTCCATGGGTGTCTCTCTCTGGATCTCTCTCCCTCTCTCTGGATCTCTCTCTCTCTCTCCCTCTGGGTATCTGCCGCTCTCTCTCTCTGGGTCTCGCTCTGTGTGTGTCTCTCTCACTATTTTCCCTCCCTCTCCATCTCTCTAGGTCTCTCTCTCCCTCTTCATCTCTCTCTCGCTCTCCCACTGGGTCTCTCACTCTCTCTCCCTGGGTCTCTCTCTCTCTCTATCTGTGTCTCTATCTCGCTCTCTATCTCTCTCTCTCTCTGTGCCTGGGTTTCGCTCTCTCTCTGGGTCTGTCTCTCTCTGGGCCTCTCTCTCTATCTCTCTCTGGATCTCGATCTCTCTCTCTCTCTCTGGATCTCTCTCTTTTTCTCGCTCTCACTCTCTGGGTCTCGCTCTGTGTGTCTCTCTTTCTCACTTTTTGGGTCTCCCTCTCCATCTCTCTGGGTCGCTCTCTCACACTCTCTCCCTCTGCATCTCTCCCTCTGGGTCTCCCTCTCTCTCACTGTAGGACTGTCTCTCTCTGCCTGTCTATCTCTGGGCCTCTGTCTCACTTTCTGGATCTCTCTGGGTGCCTCTATCTCTCTCTGAGTCTCTCTCTCTCTCTCTCCCTGGGTCTGTCTCTCACTCTTTCTCTCCCTGTCTCTCTCTCTCACTCTCTCTGGGTCTCTCTCACTCTCTCTGGGACTCTCTCTCTCTCACTCTCTCTGGGTCTCTCTCTCTCTCTCTCTTCCTCTCGCTCTCACTCTATGGGTCTCGCTCTGTGTGTGTGTGCCTCTCTCACTATTTGTGTCTCCCTCTCCATCTCTCTGGGTCTCTCTCACACTCTCTCCCTCTGCTTCTCTCTCTCTCTCTTCCCCCCACTGGGTCCCTAACCCTCTCTCCCTGGGTCTCTCTCTCTCTCTCTCTCTATCTCTCTCGCTTTCTATCTCACAATCTCTCTCTCCCAGGGTCTCTCTCTCTCTCTCTAGGACTCTCTCACTGGGTCTGTCTCACTCTGGGCCTTTGCCTCTCTTTCTGGATCTCTCTGGGACTCGCTCTCTCTCTTTCTCTCTCTGAGTCTCTCTCTCTCTCTCTCTTCCCCTGGGTCTCAATCTTTCTCTCTCTCTGGGACTCTCACTCTCTCACTCTCTCTGGGTCTCTCTCTCTCTCTCTCTCTCTGGGTCTCTCTCTCTCACTGGGCATCTCTCACTATCTGTGTTTCTATCTTGTTCTCTCTCTGTGTCTGTCTCTCTCCGGACCTCTGCCTCTCTTTCTGGGTCTCTCGGGGTCTCTCCCTCTATCTCTCTCTGAGTCTCTCTCTTTCTCTCTCACTCTCTCTCTCTCTCTCTCTCTGGGTCTCTCACTCTCTCTCTGGGTCTCTCACTCTCTCTCTGGGTCTCTCACTCTCTCTCTGGGTCTTCCTATATTTATGAGTCTCTATCTATCTGTATCTCTGCAACTCTGTTTCTCTCTCTCTCTCTCTCTCTCCCTGTGACTCTCTCTCTCTTCTTCTCTCTGTCTGGGTGTTGCGCTCTCTCTCTCTCTCTCTCTCTATTTTTCTATCTCTCTCTCTCTTTGGTACACTGTCTCACTAGGTCTCTCTCTCTGTCTCTGTCTCTCTCTCTGGGTCTCTCCCTCTCTCTCCCTCTGGGTCTCCAGAGGGATCTCTATCCATCTGTATCACAGCGAGTCTCTCTCTCTCTCTCTGTGACTATCTCTCTGGTTCTCTCTCTCTCTTTCTCTCTGTGACTCTCTCTCTCACTCGTTCTGGGTCACTCTCTCTCTCTCTCTCTCTATCCCCCTTTCTCTGGTTATCTCTCTCTCTCTCTCTCTCTCTCTGTAACTCTCTCTCTCTCTCTCTGGGTCACACTCTCTGGGTCTCTCTCTTCCTCTCTCTGGGCTCTCTCTCTCTCTGGGTCTCTCTCTCTCTCTGCCTGGGTCTCTCACTCTCCCTCTGGGTCTCTCACTTTCTCTCCATGGGTGTCTCTCTCTGGGTCTCTATCTCTATCTCTCTCTCTCTCTGGATCTCTGCCTCTCTCTGGGTGTCTGTCTCTAGTTCTCACACTCTCTCTGGGTCTCTGTCTATCTCACTCTGTACCTCTCTCTCTCTCTCTCTGGGTCTCGCTCTGTGTGTGTCTCTCTCACTATTTGCCCTCCCTCTCCATCTCTCTAGGTCTCTCTCTCACACTCTCTCTCTCTCTCACAATCTCTCCCTCTTCATCTCTCTCTCTCTCTCTCTCCCACTGGGTCTCTCACTCTCTCTCCCTGGGTCTCTCTCTCTCCATCTGTGTCTGTATCTCGCTCTCTATCTCTCTCTCTCTCTCTCTGCCTGGGTTTCGCTCTCTCTCTGGCTCTGTCTCTCTCTGGGCCTCTGCCTCTCTTTCTGGATCTCTCTCTGGGTCTCTCTCTCTATCGCTCTAAGGATCTCTCTCTCTCTCTCTGGATCTCTCTCTCTCTCTCTCTCTCTCTGGATCTCTCTCTTTTTCTCGCTCTCACTCTCCGGGTCTCGCTCTGTGTGTCTCTCTTTCTCACTTTTTGGGTCTCCCTCTCCATCTCTCTGGGTCGCTCTCTCACACTCTCACCCTCTGCATCTCTCCCTCTGGGTCATAGAGTTATACAGCACGGATAGAGGCCCTTCGGCCCATCGTGTCCGCGCCGGCCATCAAGCCCAGTCTACTCTAATCCCATATTCCAGCATTTGGTCCGTAGCCTTGTATGCTATGGCATTTCAAGTGCTCATCCAAATGCTTCTTGAATGTTGTGAGGGTTCCTGCCTCCACAACCCTTTCAGGCAGTGAGTTCCAGACTCCAACCACCCTCTGGGTGAAAAAGGTCTTTCTCAAATCCCCCCTAAACCTCCCGCCTTTTACCTTGAATCTATGTCCCCTTGTTATAGAACCCTCAACGAAGGGACTCTCACTCACTCTTTCTGGGTCTCTCTCTCTCTCTCTCACTGTAGGACTCTCTCTCTCTGTCTGTCTCTCTCTGGGCCTCTGTCTCACTTTCTGGATCTCTCTGGGTCCCTCTATCTCTCTCTGAGTCTCTCTCTCTCGCTTTCTCCCTGGGTCTGTCTCTCTCTCACTTTCTCTCTCCCTGGGTCTCTCTCTCTCTCTCTTTCTCTCTCCCTGGGTCTCTCTCTCTCACTCTTTCTCTCTCTCTGGGTCTTTCTCTCTCATTCTCTCTGGGTCTCTCTCTCTCTCTCTGGGTCTCTCTCTCTCTCTTTCTCTCGCTCTCACTCCCTGGGTC
Organism: Heptranchias perlo; assembly: GCF_035084215.1. NCBI lineage: Eukaryota > Metazoa > Chordata > Chondrichthyes > Hexanchiformes > Hexanchidae > Heptranchias > Heptranchias perlo. The sequence goes on along the minus strand of NC_090341.1, from coordinate 63,004,944 downwards.
TCGCTCTGTGTGTGTGTGCCTCTCTCACTATTTGGGTCTCCCTCTCCATCTCTCTGGGTCTCTCTCTCACACTCGCTCCCTCTGCTTCTCTCTCTCTCTCCCCCCCCCCCCCACTGGGACCCTAACCCTCTCTCCCTGGGTCTCTCTCTCTCTCTATCTATCTCACAATCTCTCTCTCCCAGGGTCTCTCTCTCTCTCTCTAGGACGCTCTCTCTGGGTTTCTCTCACTCTGGGCCTTATGCCTCTCTTTCTGGATCTCTCTGGGTCTCTCTCTCTCATAGAATCATAGAATCATAGAATCATAGAAGTTACAACATGGAAACAGGCCCTTCGGCCCAACATGTCCATGTCGCCCAGTTTATACCACTAAGCTAGTCCCAATTGCCTGCACTTGGCCCATATCCCTCGATACCCATCTTCCCCATGTAACTGTCCAAATGCTTTTTAAAAGACAAAATTGTACCCGCCTCTACTACTGCCTCTGGCAGCTCGTTCCAGACACTCACCACCCTTTGAGTGAAAAAATTGCCCCTCTGGATCCTTTTGTATCTCTCCCCTCTCACCTTAAATCTGTGCCCCCTCGTTATAGACTCCCCTACCTTTGGGAAAAGATTTTGACTATCGACCTTATATATGCCCCTCATTATTTTATAGACTTCTATAAGATCACCCCTTAACCTCCTACTCTCCAGGGAATAAAGTCCCAGTCTGTCTAACCTCTCCCTGTAAGTCAAACCATCAAGTCCCGGTAGCATCCTAGTAAATCTTTTCTGCACTCTTTCTAGTTTAATAATATCCTTTCTATAATAGGGTGACCAGAACTGTACACAGTACTCCAAGTGTGGCCTCACCAATGCCCTGTACAACTTCAACAAGACATCCCAACTCCTGCATTCAATGTTCTGACCAATGAAACCAAGCATGCTGAATGCCTTCTTCACCACCCTATCCACCTGTGACTCCACTTTCAAGGAGCTATGAATCTGTACTCCTAGATCTCTTTGTTCTATAACTCTCCCCAACGCCCTACCATTAACGGAGTAGGTCCTGGCCCGATTCGATCTACCAAAATGCATTACCTCACATTTATCTAAATTAAACTCCATCTGCCATTCATCGGCCCACTGGCCCAATTTATCAAGATCCCGTTGCAATCCTAGATAACCTTCTTCACTGTCCACAATGCCACCAATCTTGGTGTCATCTGCAAACTTACTAACCATGCCTCCTAAATTCTCATCCAAATCATTAATATAAATAACAAATAACAGCGGACCCAGCACCGATCCCTGAGGCACACCGCTGGACACAGGCATCCAGTTTGAAAAACAACCCTCGACAACCACCCTCTGTCTTCTGTCGTCAAGCCAATTTTGTATCCAATTGGCTACCTCACCTTGGATCCCATGAGATTTAACCTTATGTAACAACCTACCATGCGGTACCTTGTCAAATGCTTTGCTGAAGTCCATGTAGACCACGTCTACTGCACAGCCCTCATCTATCTTCTTGGTTACCCCTTCAAAAAACTCAATCAAATTCGTGAGACATGATTTTCCTCTCACAAAACCATGCTGACTGTTCCTAATTAGTCCCTGCCTCTCCAAATGCCTGTAGATCCTGTCCCTCAGAATACCCTCTAACAACTTACCCACTACAGATGTCAGGCTCACTGGTCTGTAGTTCCCAGGCTTTTCCCTGCCGCCCTTCTTAAACAAAGGCACAACATTTGCTACCCTCCAATCTTCAGGCACCTCACCTGTAGCGGTGGATGATTCAAATATCTCTGCTAGGGGACCCGCAATTTCCTCCCTAACCTCCCATAACGTCCTGGGATACATTTCATCAGGTCCCGGAGATTTATCTACCTTGATGCGCGTTAAGACTTCCAGCACCTCCCTCTCTGTAATATGTACACTCCTCAAGACATCACTATTTATTTCCCCAAGTTCCCTAACATCCATGCCTTTCTCAACCGTAAATACCGATGTGAAATATTCATTCAGGATCTCACCCATCTCTTGTGGTTCCGCACTTAGATGACCTTGTTGATCCTTAAGAGGCCCTACTCTCTCCCTAGTTACCCTTTTGCCCTTTATGTATTTGTAGAAGCTCTTTGGATTCACCTTTGCCTGATCTGCCAAAGCAATCTCATATCCCCTTTTTGCCCTCCTGATTTCTCTCTTAACTCTACTCCGGCAATCTCTATACTCTTCAAGGGATCCACTTGATCCCAGCTGCCTATGCATGTCATATGCCTCCTTCTTATTTTTGACTAGTGCCTCAATCTCCCGAGTCATCCAAGGTTCCCTACTTCTACCAGCCTTGCCCTTCACTTTATAAGGAATGTGCTTACCCTGAACCCTGGTTAACACACTTTTGAAAGCCTCCCACTTACCAGACGTCCCTTTGCCTGCCAACAGACTCTCCCAATCAACTTCTGAAAGTTCCTGTCTAATACCATCAAAATTGGCCTTTCCTCAATTTAGAATTTTAACTTTTGGGCCAGACCTATCCTTCTCCATAGCTATCTTAAAACTAATGGAATTATGATCACTGGTCCCAAAGTGATCCCTCACTAACACTTCTGTCACCTGCCCTTCCTTATTTCCCAAGAGGAGGTCAAGTTTTGCCCCCTCTCTAGTCGGGCCATCCACATACTGAATGAGAAATTCCTCCTGAATACACTCAACAAATTTCTCTCCATCCAAGCCCCTAATGCTATGGCTGTCCCAGTCAATGTTGGGAAAGTTAAAGTCCCCTACTATTACCACCCTATTTTTCTTGCAGCTGTCTGTAATCTCCTTACATATTTGCTCCTCTATCTCCCTGGGTGTCTCTCTCTCTCTTTCTCTCTCTCTCTCTTCCCCTGGGTCTCAATCTTTCTCTCTCTCTGGGACTCTCTCTCTCTCTATCCCTGGGTCTCTCTCACTATCTGTGTTTCTATCTTGTTCTCTCTCTGTGTCTGTCTCTCTCCGGACCTCTGCCTCTCTTTCTGGGTCTCTCGGGGTCTCTCCCTCTATCTCTCTCTGAGTCTCTCTCTCTATCTCTCTCACTCTGTCTCTCTCTCTGGGTCTTCCTATCTTTGAGTCTCGATCTATCTGTATCTCTGCAACTCTCTATTTCTCTCTCTCTCTCTCACCTTCTCTCTGATCCCTTCTCTCTCTCTCTCTCTCTTCCTCTCTCTGTCTGGGTGTTGCTCTCTCTCTCTCTCTCTCCATTTCTGTATCTCTCTCTCTCTCTCTGGTACACTGTCTCACTAGGTCTGGGTTTTTCGCTCTCTCTGGGTCTCTCCCTCTCTCTCCCTCTGGGTCTCCAGAGGGATCACTATCCATCTGTATCACAGTGAGTCTCTCTCTCTCTCTCTCTCTGGATCTCTCTCTTTTTCTCGCTCTCACTCTCTGGGTCTCGCTCTGTGTGTCTCTCTTTCTCACTTTTTGGGTCTCCCTCTCCATCTCTCTGGGTCGCTCTCTCACACTCTCACCCTCTGCATCTCTCCCTCTGGGTCATAGAGTCATAGAGTTATACAGCACGGATAGGGGCCCTTCGGCCCATCGTGTCCGCGCCGGCCATCAAGCCCTGTCTACTCTAATCCCATATTCCAGCATTTGGTCCGTAGCCTTGTATGCTATGGCATTTCAAGTGCTCATCCAAATGCTTCTTGAATGTTGTGAGGGTTCCTGCCTCCACAACCCTCTCAGGCAGTGAGTTCCAGACTCCAACCACCCTCTGGGTGAAAAAGTACTTTCTCAAATCCCCTCTAAACCTCCCGCCTTTTACCTTGAATCTATGTCCCCTTGTTATAGAACCCTCAACGAAGGGACTCTCACTCACTCTTTCTGGGTCTCTCTCTGGGCCTCTGTCTCACTTTCTGGATCTCTCTATCTCTCTCTGGGTCTCTCTATCTCTCTCTGAGTCTGTCTCTCTCTCTCCCCCTGGGTCTGTCTCTCTCTCGCTTTCTCCCTGGGTCTGTCTCTCTCTCTCTTTCTCTCTCCCTGGGTCTGTCTCTCTCTCTCTTTCTCTCTCCCTGGGTCTCACTCTTTCTCTCTCTCTGTGTCTTTCTCTCTCATTCTCTCTGGGTCTCTCTCTCTCTCTCTCTGGGTCTCTCTCTCTCTCTCTCTCTCTTTCTCTCGCTCTGACTCCCTGGGTCTCGCTCTGTGTGTGTGTGCCTCTCTCACTATTTGGGTCTCCCTCTCCATCTCTCTGGGTCTCTCTCTCACACTCTCTCCCTCTGCTTCTCTCTCTCTCTCCCCCCCACTGGGACCCTAACCCTCTCTCCCTGGGTCTCTCTCTCTCTCTCTCCATTTCTCTATCTCTCTCTCTCTCTCTGGTACACTGTCTCACTCGGTCTGGGTTTTTCGCTCTCTCTGGGTCTCTCCCTCTCTCTCCCTCGGGGTCTCCAGAGGGATCACTATCCATCTGTATCACAGTGAGTCTCTCTCTCTCTCTCTCTCTCTCTCGTTCTGGGTCTCTCTCTCTCTCTCTATCCCCCTCTCTCTCGTCACCTCTCTCTCTCCCCCTCTCTCTGGTTATATCTCTCTCTCTCTCTCTCTCTTTCTCTCCGTCTGGTACACTGTCTCACTAGTTCTCTCTCTCTCTCGCCCTCTCCATGGGTCTCTCTCTCTCTCTCTCTCTGGGTCACTCTCTCTTTCGCTCTCTTCCTCTCTCTCTCTCTCTCTCTCTCTGGGTCACTCTCTCTTTCGCTCTCTTCCTCTCTCTCTCTCTCTCCCTCTGGGTCTCTCACTTTCTCTCCATTGGTGTCTCTCTCTGGGTCTCTATCTCTCTCTCTCTCTGGATCTCTGCCTCTCTCTCTGCGTGTCTGTCTCTAGTTCTCACACTCTCTCTCTGTACCTCCCTCTCTCTGGATATCTCTCTCTCTCTCTCTCTGGGTCTCGCTCTGTGTGTGTCTCTCTCACTATTTGCCCTCCCTCTCCATCTCTCTGTCTCTCTCTCACACTCTCTCCCTCTTCATCTCTCTCTCTCTCCCACTAGGACTCCCACTCTCTCTCCTTGGGTCTCTCCCTCTCTATCTGTGTCTCTATCTCACTCTCTATCTCTCTCTCTCTCTCTCTCTGCCTGGGTTTCGCTCTCTCTCTGGCTCTGGCTCACTTTCTGGATCTCTCTGGATCTCTCTATCTCTCTCTGAGTCTCTCTCTATCTCTCTCCATGGGTCTGTCTCTCTCTCTCTTTCTCTCTCCCTGGGTCTGTCTCGGTCTCTCTCTCTCTCTCTCTCTCTCTCCCTGGGTCTCACTCTTTCTCTGGGTCTTTCTCTCTCATTCTCTCTGGGTCTCTCTCTCTCTCTGGGTCTCTCTCTTTCTCTCGCTCTCACTCAATGGGTCTCGCTCTGTGTGTGTGTGCCTATCTCACTATTTGGATCTCCCTCTCCATCTCTCTGGGTCTCTCTCTCACACTCTCTCCCTCTGCTTCTCTCTCTCTATCTCCCCCCCACTGGGTCCCTAACGCTCTCTTCCTGGGGCTCTCTCTCTCTCTCTCTCTAGGACTCTCTCTCTTGGTCTGTCTCACTCTGGACCTTTGCCTCTCTTTCTGGATCTCTCTGGGTCTCTCTCTCTCTCTCTTTCTCTCTCTGAGTCTCTCTCTCTCTATCCCTGGGAATCTCTCACTCTCTCTCTCTCTCCATCTCCCTGGGTGTCTCTCTCTCTCTCTCTCTTCCCCTGGGTCTCAATCTTTCTCTCTCTCTGGGACTCTCTCTCTCTCTCTCTCTCTGGGTCTCTCTCTCTCTCTTTCTCTCTGGGTCTCTCTCTATCCCTGGGTCTCTCTCACTATCTGTGTTTCTATCTTGTTCTCTCTCTGTGTCTGTCTCTCTCCGGTCCTCTGCCTCTCTTTCTGTGTCTCTCGGGGTCTCTCCCTCTATCTATCTCTGAGTCTCTCTCTCTTTCTCTCTCACTCTCTCTCTCTCTCTCTCTGGGTCTTTCACTCTCTCTGGGTCTCTCACTCTCTCTCTGGGTCTTCCTATCTTTATGAGTATCTATCTATCTGTATCTCTGCAACTCTCTTTTTCTCTCTCTCTCTCTCCCCGTCTCTCGGGTCCCTTCTCTCTCTCGCTCTCTCTGACTCTCTCTCTCTTCCTCTCTCTGTCTGTGTGTTGCTCTCTCTCTCTCTCTCTCTCCATGTCTCTATCTCTCTCTCTGGTACACTGTCTCACTAGGTCTCTCTCTCTCTCTCTCTGTCTCTGTCTCTGTCACTGTCTCTGGGTTTTTCGCTCTCTCTGGGTCTCTCCCTCTCTCTCCCTCTGGGTCTCCAGAGGGATCTCTATCCATCTGTATCACAGCGAGTCTCTCTCTCCTTCTCTCTCCCCCTCTCTCTGGACTCCTCTCTTTCTCTCTCTGTGACTCTCTCTCTGGTTCCCTCTCTCTCTTTCTCTCTGTGACTCTCTCTCTCTTGTTCTGGGTCTCTCTCTCTCTCTCTCTATCCCCCTCTCTCTGGTCACCTCTCTCTGTCCCCCTCTCTCTGGTTATCTCTCTCTCTCTCTTTCTCTCTGTGACTCTCTCTCTCTCTCTCTCTCTGGGTCTCTCTCTCTCTCTCTTACTCTCCCTCCAGTAAACTGTCTCACTAGTTCTCTCTCTCTCTCTGGGTCTCTCTCTCTCTCTTTCTGGACCTCACTGGGTCTCTCTCTGGGTCTCTTTCACCCTGGGTCTCTCTCCCTCTCTCTCTGGGACTCTCTATCTCTCTCTCTCTCTCTCTGGGTCTCACTCTCCCTCTCCCTCTCTCTCTGGGTTTCTCTCTCTCACTGTCTCTCTGGGTTTCTCTCTCCCCCTCTCTCTCTGGGTCACACTCTCTCTGTCTGGGTCTCTCCCTCTCTCCCTCTGAGTCTCTCTCCCTCTCTATCTCTCCCTGGGTCTCTCTATCTCTCCCTGGCCTCTTTCGGGTCCCTCTCTCCATCTCTCTGGGTCTCTCTCTCTCTCTCTGGTCCACTCTCTCTCACCCCTCTCTATGGTCCTCTCTCTCTCTCAGGGTTTCACTCTCTCTCTCTCTGGGTCTCACACTCTCTCTCTCTCTGGTTCTCTCTCTCTCTCTATCTGGATCTCTCTCTCTAGATCTCTTTCTCTATCTACTATATCTGGGTCTCTTTCTCTGGATATCTGCCTCTCTCTCCTTCTTTCTCTCTCTCTCTCTTCGACTCTCACCCCCTTTCTCTGGTCTCACTCTCTCTCTCTCTGCAACTCTCTCTCTTTGTCTGAGTGTTGCTCCCTCTCCCCCACCCACCACTCTCTCTCCCACTCTCTCCCCCTCTGTCTCTCTCTCTCTCTCTCTCCCCCTCTGTCTCTCTCTCTCTCTCTCTCCCTGCATCTCTCTCTTTCTCTCTCTCTGGGTGTTACTCTCTCTTTCTCCCTCTCTCTCGGTTAGGATCTCTCACCCTCTTTTTCTTGGTCTCTCTATCATTTTGGGTGTCTCTCTCCCTCTGTAACTCTGGGTCTCTCTCTGCCTGGCTGTCTCTCGCTTTCTCTATCTGTGTCTTTCTGTCTCTCTCTAGGTTTCTCCCTCTCCCTCTCTCATTGGGCTCTCTCTCTTTCTCCCTGGGGATCTCCCTCTATCATTCTGGGTCTATCTCTTTCTCCACGGGGGTCTCTCTCTCTCGGGGTCTTTCTCTCGCTCTGGTCCTCTCTCTTTCTCTCCCTCTTTCTATCTCTCTTTCGCTCTTTTCTGGTCTATCTCACTCTCTGGGACTCTCTCTCTGCATCTCTCTCTCTCTCTGTCTCTGGGGGTCTATCTCTCTCTCTGTGGGCCTCTCTCTCTCTAAGATCTCTATCTCTCTCTCTCTGGAGCTGACTCTCTCCCTGGGTCTCTCTCTCTCTCTGGGTCACTCTCTCTGGGTCTCTCTCTTCCTCTTTCTGGGCTCTCTCTCTCTCTCTCTGGGTCTCTCTCTCTCTCTCTCTGTCTGGGTCTCTCACTCTCTCTCCCTCTGGGTCTCTCACTTTCTCTCCATTGGTGTCTCTCTCTGGGTCTCTATCTCTATCTCTGCCTCTCTCTCTGGGTGTCTGTCTCTAGTTCTCACACTCTCTCTGGGTCTCTGTCTATCTCTCTCTGGGGATCTCCCTCTCTCTATCTCTCCCTCTCTCTCCCTCTCTCTGGATCTCTCTCTCTCTCTTTGGGTATCTGCCTCTCTCTGGGTCTCTCTCTCTCTGGGTCTCGCTCTGTGTGTGTCTCTCTCACTATTTGCCCTCCCTCTCCATCTCTCTAGGTCTCTCTATCGCACTCTCTCCCTCTTCATCTCTCTCTCTCTCTCTCCCACTGGGTCTCTCACTCTCTCTCCCTGGGTCTCTCTCTCTCTCTCTGCCTGGGTTTCACTCTCTCTCTGGCTTTGTCTCTCTCTGGGCCTCTGCCTCTGTTTCTGGATCTCTCTCTGGGTCTCTCTCTCTCTCTCTCTCTGGATCTCTCTCTTTTTCTCGCTCTCACTCTCCGGGTCTCGCTCTGTGTGTCTCTCTTTCTCACTTTTTGGGTCTCCCTCTCCATCTCTCTGGGTCACTCTCTCACACTCTCACCCTCTGCATCTATCCCTTTGTGTCTCTCACTCACTCTTTCTGGGTCTCTCTCTCTCTCACTGTAGGACTGTCTCTCTCTGTCTGTCTCTCTCTGGGCCTCTGTCTCACTTTCTGGATCTCTCTGGGTCCCTCTATCTCTCTCTGACTCTCTCTCTCTCTCTCTCCCTGGGTCCGTCTCTCTCTCTCTTTCTCTCTCCCTGGGTCTGTCTCTCTCTCTCTTTCTCTCACCCTGGGTCTGTCTCTCTCTCTCTTACCCTGTGTCTCACTCTTTCTCTCTCTCTGGGTCTTTCTCTCTCATTCTCTCTGGGTCTCTCTCTCTCTCTCTCTTTCTCTCGCTCTCACTCTCTGGGTCTCGCTCTGTGTGTGTGTGCCTCTCTCACTATTTGGGTCTCCCTCTCCATCTCTCTGGGTCTCTCTCTCACACTCTCTCCCTCTGCTTCTCTCTCTCTCTCCCCCCGCCCACTGGGACCCTAATCCTCTCTCCCTGGGTCTCTCTCTCTCTCCCTATCTCACAATCTCTCTCTCCCAGGGCCCCTCTCTCTCTCTCGAGGACGCTCTCTCTGGGTCTGTCTCACTCTGGGCCTTTGCCTCTCTTTTTGGATCTCTCTGGGTCTCTCTCTCTCTCCTTCTCTCTCTGAGTCTCTCTCTCACTATCCCTGGGTCTCTCTCTCTCTCTTCCCCGAGGTCTCAATCTTTCTCTCTCTCTGGGACTCTCTCTCTCTCTCTCTCTGGGTCTTTCACTCTCTCTGGGTCTCTCACTCTCTTTGAGTCTCTATCTATCTGTATCTCTGCAACTCTCTTTTTCTCTCTCTCTCCCCCCGTCTCTCTGGTCACTTCTCACTCTCTCTCTCTCTCTGACTCTCTCTCTCTCTCTTCCTCTCTCTGTCTCGGTGTTGCTCTCTCTCTCTCTCTCTCCATTTCTCTATCTCTCTCTCTCTGGTACACTGTCTCACAAGGTCTCTCTCTCTCTGTCTCTGTCTCTGGGTTTTTCGCTCTCTCTGGGTCTCTCCCTCTCTCTCCCTCTGGGTCTCCAGAGGGATCTCTATCCATCTGTATCACAGCGAGTCTCTCTCTCCCTCTCTCTCCCCCTCTCTCTGGACTCCTCTCTTTCTCTCTCTGTGACTCTCTCTCTGGTTCCCTCTCTCTCTTTCTCTCTGTGACTCTCTCTCTCTCGTTCTGGGTCTCTCTCTCTCTCTCTATCCACCTCTCTCTGGTCACCTCTCTCTGTCCCCCTCTCTCTGGTTATCTCTCTCTCTCTCTTTCTCTCTGTGACTCTCTCTCTCTCTTTCTGGGTCTCTCTCTCTCTCTCTTACTCTCCCTCCGGTACACTGTCTCACTA